>NC_090925.1:202115142-203333118 GCF_040938575.1 Ambystoma mexicanum
TAAGAAAGTTCTAAACTTACCAGGATCCCCATGAAACCTCTCAGGGGCAGCCAATGGAAAAGGTGAGGGGAGTACCACAAGTATGGGATTCGGAGGGGATGGAACTGGAGGCTGGACAAGGTGTGGGGCTGATGACGCTGTGAAGCATCCCCAAACTCAGCATCTGGAGGCAGGGGGTGTCTAGTGCTTTGGATGTTGTCTAAACGTTGGTGAATGGCAGTGTTTGCTTTGGCCATATCTGCATGTAACACGGTTATGGTTTGGATCATAGTGGCCAAGGGGTCTTCCACGGCTCCCTCCATTGACTACACGACAGGATGGCTTCACAGTCTGTTGTATCTTGACTGTCGTGTAGTCAGAAGAGTCCTCTGTCCACAAGTGCCGCACAGAGTGAATCTAAATCACTCTCTGTACAACCTTTGAGGCCACAGGTGGGAGATGATCTTCCGGAACCGTGGACCTCTGGGAACCCCGAACCACTGTAAAGAAAGCACCGGTTAAGTAACAAGCCTAAAACAGCAATAACAAACCAGAAAACAAGGAAGTGGAACGGTCTTACCAATAAGTGGCCGTGGAGTATCTGCTACACCTATAGAGGAGGTTCCGAGACCCAGCAAGGCTGTTTCATTTTGCAGGGCAGTAGGTGTCACTGAGCTGCGTGTGCCGGGCCCACCTGTTGTCAGAGTTCGGACAAAGAAGCTGAGCAGAACGTAGTATCAAAGGATTAAGGAAGTAGAATGTCCAGAAGGTAGTCCGTGAATCGTAGCAAGGAATCCAATGAAGCAAGAACCAGAAGCCAGGGGAAATCTAATAGCAGTCCGTAGAGTAATCCGAGGTCAGTGTCCAAGTAATCCAAAGGAATAAATGTAGCGCCGAACAGGTGTCCAAATAAACAGCTGTGAAGCAACGAAGTGTTGCGATGCGGCTGTTTAAATACCGGCGCTGCCTATTACCTTACGGTCACATGAGTCATAACCGCATCACGTGAGCATAACTTAGAAACACGTGAGCGGGGGATACTGGTCATGTGACGCAGAAGAAGCCAGTCTCGCAATCGCCAAGGAACACGACAATGGAACGGGCGTCTCCGCGAGTAGGCAGCATGTCGAACCATGCGCGGTGGCACGTGGGAATTTGGAGAAAGCACAAGTGAGTCCCGGAACCGGGCAAGAGGACGGGATGGGGTGGAGGTGTGAGAACGGGCAGGGGGAACACTAGGAACACTGAGGGGTGAGGGTGAGTGTGTGATAGGCGCATGTTGATCCTCCAGCGTGATGCTGAAAGTATGCTGGAAGTTTTGGGCACTAAAAGTTCTGCCCAGATATGGGGACTTTTAAATAAACCGTATGGCCAGGGAAACGTAGTCAACCAAATACATCCGGTTCCAGAAGTGTGGGCTTCTTACTATAAGACTCTCTATGCTCTAATCCCCATGACTATGGTTTTGGAATAAAGAGATAGCATCCAAGCGGGGCATTTGAATCATGATCTGGAGGATATTTTGTTTTATATTTCAAAGCTTAGTACCTCCCGGGCCCCAGGTCCTGATGTCCTTTCTAATCTTATCATCAAGCTCCACCCCTTAGCATGGGCTCAAATTTTGTTCTCTATTTTTGGGCAAGTAATCAGATCCGGTATTCTACCCCAGTCCTGGAGAACATCTATTGTCCTTCCGATTTATAAAAAAGGTGATCGTACCCTACTGGGTAATTATAGCCTTTCACCCTGCTGGATGTTCAGGGAAGTTGTTTGTCAGAATCATTTTAAAAGATCTTAATGTTTGGTTAGACAAAGAAGGGCTCTGCGATCCAAATCAGACAGGTTTCATGCCCGGAATGGGGACTTCTATTAATTTACATATCCTGCAGGCCGTTAAATCACAAGAGCTCCAGAAAAAGCAAAGTCTATACATGGCATATATCGACTTTGCAGCAGCTTTTGATTCAATTACCCGGGAGTTACTTATACAGAAACTAAGGAAAGTCGCCAGCCCTCAGAATCTAGTATACTGGATAAGCGAGTTACACTTGAATACTACTATACAGGTGCGATTGTCCCTGGAAGGCAACATCTCTGAGCCAATGAAGACGTTTAGGGGTCTAAAGCAGGGGTATCTGCTGGCCTGTACACTTTTTAATTTTTTTGTGGCTGATGTACGTTTTGTTTTTGCCAATGCTCTGTCGGATGCTCCGAAGTTGGGAGGGTGCGCGGTCCCCTGGTTGTTCTATGCAGATGATCTTGTGCTGTTGGCTAAGACTCCCAGAAGCCTAAGCACCCTCCTCCTTCTTTTGGAGGATTATGTGACAAGAAATTCCCTCTGTATTAATAAGGGAAAATGTAAGATCATGATAATGGAAGGTCTTAGGAAGCGATTCATTAAAACGGAAATTTGGCAACTGCCAGGTGCTACTTTAGAGGTGGTGAATGAATATAAGTATTTGGGTTTGGTGGTTAGTTCTGATGTAATTGACAAGCCCTATCATCGCGGCCTCTCCCGGAAGCTGAGAACGGGACTCTCACAAGCCCGTATTATACAGGCCAAATATGGGAAATGTTCCTTTTCGCCAGCCATGGTATTTTTTAAACAAAAAGTGGCCCCGATTTTAACTTATGGAGCCGAAACCAGGAAATGGTTACCTGAAATCTTGTGGAATAAAATGGAGGGCTCCTTTTGGTGAGCTGTTCTGGATCTTCCTCAAACAATGCCTATTTGTGCTATAAGCCACGAGCTAGGGCAGGTATCTCTGTATGCACGGTACATTTGGAGACATTCTCCTTATACAGGAAGTATTTAATGTGGGTCAATCAAAACTCTGTTATGAGTATTATATCCAAGTATGTGTTAACGTCTGAATATGTAATGAAAAAAACTTGGAGAGTAAAAATACAAGCCATAATGGAGAATGAAAGTATCACAGAGAGCATGTTAATTGGCAATCCTACTCGAGCCAAAAAGAAACTATGGATGGCTGATTGGATTCACACGAGAGAGCTCTGTTGTAAATTGCGTTTATTTAAACATCATGCTTTTATGATAAAAAAAACTGGACTCACCAGAGCCCTATTTGATCAGGTTCCCAGACTTCAGAAGAAGGAGTCTATTCATGAGAATAAGGTTGAATTTATGGAACACAAAAGAGGTTTTACATATGCGCCGGATGACTCCCGTTGACATTTGTCGATTTTGTTCCCTCCCAACAGAGATACAGACAATTAAGCACTTAGTGGTGGGGTGTATAGCCTTGACTAATTCTAGAACTGTGTTCTTTAAGCACCACTTTGGAGGATTATTAGATCCAGAGCTATTATGGAGGGCTTTATTTGACAGTCAAAGGACTGTAATAAATGTTGCTCTTGTAGATTTTATGCAATCTTTGAAACTTGCAGATCCAAAACAACCATCGGTACTGTAACTCTATCTTTCTCTACCAATTTCAGAAGGCTAGTAATAAATTAGGAAAATGAAACCAGAATTATTATTTTTATTTGGATTTGGAGTTCTGTCATTAGATGGCTTGAGATGAGATTTGAATTGTATTTTGTGTATTTGAAGGGTAGGATTTACATTTGCCCCTCTATTTTAACCTCATGGTTTATAGATGAAACAAATTTAATTGCTGATTTTTTCTGTTTTCCTGTTTTTAAAGTCTTATGTTGTATATTTGAAAGGCTGGTTTTTCCAGCTAAAACAAATTAAAAAATCAAATAAAAATAAAATAAAAAAATCAAATAAAAAATAAAAAAGTCAATATATGAAGCTGCAAGGAAGAAGTAATTTGCCTTAACAAAAGCACTTATTTTCTACATGAGTTTTCAAGATGATGATTGTGCCAGTGACGCAACAACATCCTGTTCAATCTCCAATTCCTAGTGGAGTTTCCTGGAATTAAAGTGGTGCATGCATAGTGTGCTGCAGAGCTTACTTTCTTGTAAACCTAATTCATTTTAACCTCAAATGAACTCTTC
Source organism: Ambystoma mexicanum (assembly GCF_040938575.1). Classification (NCBI taxonomy): domain Eukaryota; kingdom Metazoa; phylum Chordata; class Amphibia; order Caudata; family Ambystomatidae; genus Ambystoma; species Ambystoma mexicanum. The sequence continues at coordinate 202,119,109 of NC_090925.1, forward strand.
TGATATTGACCAGGCTGATCAAGCATAAAGTGCCCCTGATTGGTCTGTTTCATCAGGATGTTGGTTTCCCTGATTGTAGCAAAGAGTTTTCATGGTGTTTGCATTCACAAGTGTAAAGAGTGCCTCCAACGAGGGACACCAGTGGGAGTTGCATTGCATATCACTACTCCTTGTGGGTCCCAGACAGTGTCTTGGAAGGATCTTGAAGGCTCAGCAGTGTGTAAGCAGTAAAGGTGATGATTGACTGCTTGGGAGGCATCACGGGCTGGGTCTCATGGAAGGTATCGTGGGCCACAGGAATTGGGATCATTATGTCCCATGTACAGGGTGTGTGAGGCTCCATGGATCTCCAACGACCTGTGACCCACCGCACATGCCTCGCCAAGAAAGGGTGTGGAGTAATGCCACAATAAAGGTGGTCAATACTGTGTGTGGCAATGGTCTAGAGTTAAGTCTGTTCTGGATGATTGGAAGTGCCCCGCCCTGTGGTATATTGGTATACAAGGTGGCTATATCCAATCTTATTAATATCTGGTTAACAGGATGGAAAGGAAGGGCCTCAAAGATATTAATAGCCACAGTAGTGTCCTTGACATACTGTTGAGAGGCAGATTAATGCGCCATCCATAGCTTTTGTCCCTCCCCCAGCCCAATACCGCACAGGTGAGATGGACTTGATCTAGAAGGTGGCAAAAGTAACCAAACTAACGTTGTGCCAATAGATGTGCATGCATTAGACACTAAGAAAATGTGCACTCAACATGAACACGTACACTGGGTAATGTATGCATTTATACATGAAGAATATTAATATAGCATCTATAAAACATACTAACTTAAGCAATGTAAAAGCTGAACGACACGGGAATATAGCTCACTAACATAGAAACACAACAGTAATTGATAGCCATCTTTTCCAAAATGGAAGCCGCAACACACTTCTAATTTAAAGAAAGGCCTCAAGGCTTCATGAGAACTCAAGATGATGAAATAGCAGAAATGCAGATCCGTGATGAGCTCAGGCAGTAGTCCGCAAGCAGAGCCAAGGTTACTGCAAAACAAGGGAGGGTTATAACGGTGCAGAGAAGACACGAGATAGCAGTTAATAGGGCACAAGTATACTACCAGATTAATTAAAGTTGAGACGAGCACAACCGACTATTGTTAGCCAGGTGCACACAAATTGTAAGCGAAGAAAAGTCCACTCAAAATAACCCAAAGGTATCCCCAGTGGTTAAAAAAAAACATAACAATCACATTAATATTTTCTAGAATCCTAATAAATGCAGGGTAAAATAATTCCTACCATGGTCCCATAACATGTGACCCATAATTGGCAAGCACTGTCTATTCATTAGAAACCAACACAGATAGGACACCTGATGTACTCCCTACACACACACCCTGCCACGAGACATCGTACAAGACCAAGTACAAAACAAATCACCCTGGTTCGTGGCCTAGGAATAAGTAATGGTATCTTTTTTTATTTAATGGAAGGCAGCCCGTGGACCTCTTTGACGACCTGTCAATCGTTCAAGGTTGGCTAGCATAACACCAACCAACTATTATCTCCTGAGTGAGGCCGCCCAGAAAATTATATGCCAACCAATCATGGTCTTTAGAGATGATTTATTTTATTTTGTATCAATTTAAAGGTGGTCCCAGGTGGAGCCATCATATTTTCATAGCACAATGAAATGTTTCAAATGTATAGAGTCTATATGTAGCAATCCCCTCAACCAATCCCTTGTCCCCATAGGTTTTGTACCTAGAGATTGTAGTGATGTCAGCAATGATGAGGTTTGAGTATTTAATCCACTGTTTGGATTGAAGTTATCGAGTGCTCCAAGATTTTGAAGCTTGTATGCTGTCTCTGCTTTATTTCCGATGTCAATAAAGCTGGGTATTGCCTTGTATGCTGTCTACTTCAGTTATTTATTCTGGTTTTGACTGACTCCATAGCCTCTGGGTAATCTGGGACTTTCGTGGGCCATCTTAACAGTGCAACCTGGTCTCTGTAGCTGGTGGTTGAAAAAAAGTCAATATATTGGCACATAATTTGCAAAATTGAGCCACACAACAAGACAATAGGTTTCCCCGGAGGATTATCGAAAGATTTGTGAATTTTTGGAAGTGCGTAGATGACAGCAACCCTGCATTAAGAAGGGGTTAAAAAGTCAGCCTCCTTGCGAGTAAGGAAGCCAATCCTCCATCCCCTTCTGACATAATTCACTGAGTTCAATCAAAATCCGATCCGCAGGGTCGGCTGGCATTTTGGAGTAATGATCCACATTGTTGATGAATATCTGAACTAAATGTGTATACATATGGATGTCCCTGAGGACAATGCCTCCGCCCTTATTGGCAGGCTTAGTGCCAACATCCTGAAAACCCGATGGTAGGTCTTTCAAGACCATTCAATTCAATGTGATAGCCTCTGGAGGAACCCTAGAATCCTCAGGAATGAATGTGGACTTGGACTTAAAATCAGTAGCCGCATAGTCGCCATCACCTCACGACCCTGGAAATAGGTTGTAAGCTGGATAGACCTAAAAAAATGTCCTTAATTCAAGCTCAGCTTTGTTAAGAGAGACAAACAGTGTGTTGACAAATCTTAAGCCTTTGGACAACACACTACTCTGGGCGTTAGTAAGCACAATGTTTGCTTCATTAAAGATGGGAATGGTTAGCGTGGGTAGCTCCTCCTCCGGTTATCGAAGGAGTTCAACGTGCCTTGGAACTGTAGGTTGTCTTCCCTCTGTGCGGTACGTTGGCCGCGTGGCTGGCCTCAGTTTAAAAAAAGTTGATTGGAAGTGGCAGCATGTTCTTGAGCCTCAATACCAGCGAAGAGCTACTGGATCGGAACAATTGACTCAATGTTTTCTAGATCTATTGGGGCTGCTGAAATTGGAAAGCTGGGGGTGGGGTTATTGGTATAGAAGAAGGTAGAATACGCTCTTTCTTTGGTAAACAGACGGATGCTTGTCTGGAGCTTAACAGATTTCTTTTGAAGGTTAATGGCTTTGGACTCCTCTACCTCTCTGGTCCAGCATTTTATTTAGCTTTGGCATCTCAAATAAGGGTGTTAGTCAAAACTGCCCACTCCTGGAGTTCCAATTCCTGTTGATCTTGTTCGACAATGTCTGAGCCGTATGGATAGTGAGCAGCATCAATACCCTGCTACACTTAGCAGCTATTTGACTATACCCAATCTTATACTCCTCGTCTTCTAAAGAACGGGATGATATTGACCCGTAAATGTTCTTTTAGGAGATGCCTATCTAATTGTGTCCGGAACTCCTTCTTCTTGATATGAAGTAGTCCATCAGCAGTGATAATAACATCACCTAAGGCAACTGAGGGTAAGTTAGCAAAAATGGAAGGACCACTTAGAGCGGACTGGATCTGAGCTTACGTAAAACTGAGTGTATCTGTATCAGACATATCATAAGTGGGGACAGCAGGAAAGAAAGAGGAAGAAGGAAGGACTGGCAGTGCCAATCGCCACGCCGACCAACCGAGCTGTAACTTGAAAAGAGCCTGACAACAATGCACTATTTAAACCAAACCTCAAATGCCACGAGCTGTATTAGAACAAAGACAGAAAATGAGGGAAACCCACAACACCAATTGGTGTATCGGCTCAGTGGGAATCAAGTAATAGGACAACAACAAAAAACCTATACCAAGTTTCAAAACATACCAATGAAGTCAATTTTGACTAGAATTGAGGAAAAAATATAAAGACAGTCAAAAAGTGTTACAAAGTGTTTTATTGATTGTGCAAAGCGATTGTAATCTTCAGACAACACAGTATTAGACATACAAATAAAGAGAAAATGCATCATGGGGGTAAAATACCCTTTCGTTACAAACACACCCTACCAAAATGCAAAATGACCAAATCAAACATCCATCCACAATCATACCACACTCAAACAACGAAGCCAGAAAACCATAACATGATACAAAACAATTTTATAAAACTGAAGAATGGCAATACATACCAAAATACACCATCCTGTTAAATACCATGCGCCACTACTCTGTACCACCTGGCACCCCAGTAGTTTTACACCCACGTGTAGCAACTATACAACCAAGAAATTATTTGTAGAAACGGTCATTAGCATAACACACAGTGAAAGATGGCAATTCGAATTTCGGCCTTGGGTAACGTTATAGTACTGTGTTGTTTGAGGAGTACAATTGCTTTGCACGCACAATAAAACTTGTTTTGCTGTCTTTATATTTTTTTCCTCAATTCTAGTCAAAATGTATTTCATTGGTATGTTTTCAAACTTGGTATGTGTTTTTTTTTGGCGGGTTACGGGGGTTTGGTCCTATTTGTGGGCCGGGCCAAGGCTGATTTGCATGTTTTGTGTTCCTTTTGGGTGATGTCACTGGCGGGCATAAAAATGATGGAATGGAAAGCTACACGGTGGAACTCTCACATTCAAAGCTTCCCATCCTTATTGATGTATATAATCCGGGCCTCGAAATAGGTAGGTTGCACAATCGTTTAACTGTAGATCACGAGTTCCAATGCAAGGAAGATGGCTTAATGCAACCGCTGCAGGTGTCTCTGTTTAACCTGCAGGTCAAAGGTTGCGCTTACTTAACCATGTTTATGTGGAAGCTCAAGACACTACCTACCTTTCCATACACAGGGCCTCATCACAAGTTGGGCGGTATCCCGCTGGTATTCCTGCCGGTATACCCCCGCGCTAATAGCACTACCGCCACCTGGTCCGGGGCTATTAGTGCCGGATCACAGGTTTGGCAGAACGGTCCTTTCCCATTTGGGCCCATTCGGGAATTCCCCATTCCCCATTGGACCCAATGGAGAATTTTCGGCATGATTACCATCGATGGTATTACCGCGCGGTAATAGGGTAAAAAATCTGCAAATTCCCAGTGCATTTCCTCCCAGCTCAGAACTGGGGATAAAAACTGCCAAACCCGTGATTTGGCGCACCCTTAAATTCAGCAGTGATAGCGTTACCGCTGCATTTAAGGGTTACCACCCAACTCGTCATGACCTTGACAGTCTTGCATACAAAATAGAACACAGATTATGGCCCTAATTCCGAGTTTGCTGGTATCCCGCCAGTCATTTCGGCTGGATACCACTAAAATGGAATTAGCATTCCCACCGCCTGATATCCCGGTATTACCGTGATATTACGGGGTGGCAGGAATGCTGGTAACTAACGGGAATGCTGGTAACTCCCCATTCCTGATGGAGAGGATGGCCGCAATTACCAGCACCAGTGTTACTGGTGATTGCTGCATTTTATTGCCGTTGGGGGCCTGATCTACTGTCAGGTCAGGCCTGGAGGTAGATCCGTGGCAGACCCACCTCCCCCCCACCGGCAAACTTATATTTCCTCAGTCCGGTAAAAATGCTGGTGCCAGAATTACTGGCAATTGTACCTGCATTTTCTCCACTCTTGCCGATTACATTTTGCCTGAAATGTGAGGCCTGCAGATGTTACCGCATTATAAGACACAATAGCCCCCATTGTGTGCTCATTAGCCACCAGGATCTCTGGAATTCAGCAACAATTGCTGACATTTGTTTTGCATTCGCAATCATCCTTTAGGTCTTTTCTCCCCTCTTCTGGGCCCGGCCTCTTTGTCCCGCTCCCAGGCCATCATCGCTTCTTCTCGGGATTAAGCCTAGCCCTGATGCCCTCCAGTGCCAGCGCTCGTTATTGTGCCTGTTAGAAGGGCACCTCTCTCCCCGTTGACCTGCTGCTTGGAAATGAAAAGTGCCCTTTGTTTCCCGTTGCTTGATGGTCAACTTTTATCATTATTCTCTCTTTCTTTGCATGATGTTGTTCTGGTTTGCGTGCCAAACATTTGTGCAAACATGAAAAGAATCCGGACAAGACAACGAACCACGTGACCTCGCGTTGAGAGCGGTAGTTCCTGCAGTAGTGGTCATTAATGGCAATGTCGGACTGGCCAATAGGGCAACAACGCCTGAAGCCCAGGCACAACATCCAAAGTGTGTCCAAAGTGGGCCATTTTGGTGAGAAATGTCACTTCGCAGCTAATACTTTTGACCAGTGTTATTGACCAAATATTCTTTGAAATGCATAATTTTGAACAGTTTATGAAAAGCGTGACGCCTTGGGTCCTACCCAGTCCGTTGTGAAAGGAATGAGTGGCCATTTGTGACTGGGCCACTTTCTCATTGGCTCCTGAGCCAATTGTATGCCCACGTTGGACCCTCAAAAGGTGTGACTTGCTTTCCAATGACCTGCGAATGAGCCATGCAGTTGCCGGCACCCTCGGGAACTGACGCTAAATGAATGAAAATTGTCTGGGCCCATTCTATCATGCACAAACATCACTCGTCACAGTAGAAATGAAACATGAGTGTGGTTCGCCATTGATCACGGACAGGGGTTCACACATAGCAGCCGTGATATGGGAAGGGGGTAACACCTGGGAGCCTTTAGGCCTTGCATGTTCCATACATTGCAGTCACCTGCCCAGTGTGAGCATGATCTAGTCACTCCAGGGGTGGGAGTGACTAGAACACGGTGTCCAGGTAGTGCCGGATGGGCGGGGATGCCGAGAGAATGGGAGCAAGTGTGAATGCCGTCTCCATAGAGCAGCCCCTGGATCAGTAACTAGATAACGGCATGGATCTGTAACTGTAAACGTGCCATCCGGGAGGTGTTGCAAGAGCCTGACGTGTTCCTGATTAGTAGATCTGGCACAGACCCACACATGTCTTAAGTACATAGACACCCCAGGGCCATGCCGATCTGCAGCCCGGGGACACGCGAGTGGGGCTACCGAAAAGGTCCTTGGTCCCATCGTATGATGGGACCAAGCCTTCGATTGCACTCATCAGGAGGCTGTAGGCGCAGTCCTCTGGGCCCAGAGACAGACATTCTCGGCAGGGCATCTAAAATGTTTGGCGTGGTTCTGCACAAAGCTCAGGGGAGGCCTGATACGACTCCTTAGTAGCAGGGCAGTTTCTAGGCAACATTGCTTCTCTACTGCTACCCCTCACTGCACTCCCTCTCCAAAATAATTGGATCATTGCAATTTAGATACAGTTTTATTGACTATTAGCACCTGGCGAGGGGGGTGGGGCAGCCCAGCCTCAGACTGGCCGCATCGGTCGATCGGCCACTGGCCGATGACCTTTGGGACCAGGGGCCAGTTTGAGGCCACCCCTGGGCCGTTTCTTTTTGTAAGTGAAGTGTTTACAATTTGCATTGCAGACACATGTGTCTGCTGCTCTGCTGCTGCGAGCCTCCGCGCTGCGGGATGCACGGCCCAAGCTGGGCCTTTTTTTGTTGTAGCTAGCTGTAACTGTAACTTAAGATTTGTGTGTCGCCCGCGCAGTGCGCACAGTGCTCAGCTCGCTTGGGGTGCCGGGCCTGAATTCCGAAAAGGAAACTGACACAACGCACGCTCTCCTCTCTCTCTCTCTCTCTCTCTGGGAGGCCACCGTCGCGGCACACCCAGCCAGGGGCAGGGCCCAGGAGAGCCTCAGCCTGGAGCTGCTGACGGCAGCCGCGGTCCTCCTGACCTGGAAGAGCATATTCATCAAAGCAAGGTAAACAACACACACGCATTGTTACCTTGCTTTGATGATTTGCAAATTGCAATGCATGCATGCATAATCATGATGCATCATGCATGCGATATGCATCAGAATTATGTGCATATGATATGTTAGAGGGCTGGCCAGCCAGCCACGGTGCAGCGGGGGGGCCGGCGGGCTGCCCCGCCTGCCCCCCGTGAGAACGTACAGTCAGTGTACGAAATACAAACAAACACTGTCTGCACTCAGACAGTACTGCACAGCAGGAGGTTGCTGGCTGGGCTGCGCTCCCTCTGGGCTCCGGCTCCTCTGCCCAAGGCCGCTGGTGGGCTGGGGGTGGGGCTGCCCAGCCCCCATCAGGTTCACACACAACAAGTTGCTTTCAACTTTCAGGAAGTGACAACAACGAATTGCCCTGCAATTTGCAGGTCAATTCGTTGTTGTGACTTCCTGAAAGTTGAAAGCAACTTGTGCCTGTGGGGGGCTGGGGCGGCGACAGTCTTAGACAGACTCCGTGCCTCCACAATCGGTGGACACGTGGGTGACTCACTCTCTGTGATATAGTGGGCCTCCTCCTGACCTTGGCATTATTTTTTAGCCACGAGTCAACGAGGCAGCCCAAAGAGAGTCAGCCAGCCCAGTGCCCTCATAATCCCCATTGCCAAGAGACTGACGACGACGAGTGGACTCGACGAAGACACTCCAGCTGGCAGCAGGTAGCAGGCCAGGCTGGCCAGCAGACTAGTGGCCAGCGGCCACCCACAGCCTGCCCTGGGCCTGGCCAGTGTCCTCTGAGCCCGCCCCGCCCCCCCCAGCAGCAGGCAGACTGAGGCTGAGCCGTGAGCCCCCACTGTTTGCATCGAGACCTGACCTCCTGTCACACCAGGCTGCCAGTGCCAATTTGGCGACGTCGCAGAAGTTGAAGTATCTACGGTGAGTGAGTGCCAGTGGGGAAATTAGCACATTATTTATTTTATTCTGCACAAAGTCGTGCCGTGTTGTTGTTGTTAGAAATAGCCTCCTGGCCCTTTAGGGGCAATTTGCACACAAGTAGCGTTAGTCTCTGATTATGGAGTCAGTCCGAGTCAGTGGTGACGACAGTGTGGTAGGACTGGACTGGAAGCCGGATTTGATGTCAGCAGCCAGCAATATGAGTAACTGGCTACAGCCAGCCAGGTGACATCACGATAAGCCATCACAAGTGCAGCGTTTGCAAAGGGTCGTGTCACGCACTGCAGAAGTGGATACGCCCCTTTGTCCATCCAGTTAAGTCCTAGAATAGACTGTCAGTAACTTACAGTAAGAGCATGTTGAACTTGTGTTTTTGCAGGTACTTTGTACCCTTTCAAATTCTTTACCGATGCCCCGTCTTCCGGAATCATGCACTTTGCGTGAGATAACACAGCTGTACCTCCAACCCCGGCACAGCTGCGCAGGAAAGGCACTAACTTGTCCAGCGTGAGCCCGGCCTGGACATAGCAACCAATGCGCCGCCTTGTGTTGAACGGTGGTTGGCCCCTTAAACCCTCGCAGCCCATTAACGAGGGTCCGACCTCCAGGCTTCGCTGATTCAAAACATGATGAAACCCAAACTGTGCAAACACATCTCCATCGTTCCTGTGACCAACTACCTGTGCGCACTTACCATGTAACCTGCGCTCCTCGCATGGTAACCAAAGCCATGCCCGTGCGCCATGTGCGCAATGATTGCGCAGGCAGTATCAGACTAAGCCAAACTTTCTGCCAACACCACGGGAGCCCACTAATACGTGGTCTGCTGTCTTGGACTGATTGTGGCCTTTGTACGTTTCAGAACTGTGGCGACGACTGATCTGGACATGCATTTGTTTAGTCCCAAAATGAATGCATTGCCCGTTCAGATGCGTCAGTTGGTAACTGCCAGCTTGCCACGGCAAGGCCTGGTGACATCATACTCCCATTGTTGTGTGAGTGGCATGTGCCATGTTTAATCTGGTTGCTGGTGCTCAGGCACGATTGGTTGCCCTCTCCAGAGAGATTTAAACATCTCCCGTAGACGCCAATATTTGTAAGCTTGTATACCAATATAAGCACCGTTTTTTAGGTATGGTCCTTGCTCGCTGCCAACCTCTTTCAGCTTGCTGGAGCACGAAATAACTGCTCTTAATAATGCTTTGTTTCTTAAATAGCGCCTTCTTTTGCTGCAGACTGGCGCCGGACACACAAGTGGTGACGTTTTCACCCTACTCAATGGTACCCATGTTCTACCCTGCGTTAGAATAAGGGTGCCCACGCGGGGGTGACTTTGGCCAAATCCCAGAAGGTCAAGCGACAGAGCGGACCTAAAGCAAACGCGTGCCCTTGTGGATGTTTACACGATGCAGGTCACACCAATAGCATCCATGCAGAGAAAAAGAAGCATGGGTGGTATTACAGAAACTTTTCACCAGTGCCATTCGCACTAGGGCCAAAGTTGCCCCCGCACAAAAAAAAATATTCTTTCACCGCATTTCTGCATCAAGGCAATGTTTGCCTAGTAGTTGAAACTGTGAAATTAAGTGTGCACGTCCTCTACACACATCCTTTTCTTTCATGCAGGCTGCATTCCAAGAAGCCTTTGTACATAGTATGCATCGATTTCTGCTTTTTGGCAGGTGTGTGCTCCCTTTGCTGTGCTTTACGTGGGGTAAGAAAATTTTGCGGCATGGCTTGCATGATGGGCGTGGTCTAAGACTTGATGGGCATGTCCTAAAGACAAACATCTAAAAATGTTGTGGCCTACATAACACAGACTGCTTGCCGCATTCCTTAAAGTATACCAAATCAAAGCTAAGCATGCTATGATGCACACAATACCCTCACAGCCCACTGCTGGCATACTGTGCCTATAGTGCACACACTACCCTCAAAGCCCACTGCTGGCATACTGTGCCTATAGTGCACACACTACGCTCAAAGGCCACTGCTGGCATAATGTGCCTATAGTGCACACACTACGCTCAAAGGCCACTGCTGGCATACTGTGCCTATAGTGCACACACTACGCTCAAAGCCCACTGCTGGCATAATGTGCCTATAGTGCACACACTACGCTCAAAGGCCACTGCTGGCATACTGTGCCTATAGTGCAAACACTATGCTCAAAGCCCACTGCTGGCATGCTTTGCCAATAGTGCACACAATACCTTCACAGCCCAGTGGCATACTGTGCCTATAGTGCACACACTACCCTCACAGCCCACTGCTGGCATACTGTGCCCATAGTGCACACACAGCTGGTCTCATAGAGTGATAGCAAATTAGCACAACGAGTAGAGCACTCGCTTTGACATCTGTGCAAAGCCTGCTGACGCAGGTTTGATTCCCGGTGGGGCCAAACTCAGCCTTTCATCCTTCTGAGGTCGATAAATGAGCACCACACACCGTGGGAAATAAGCAGTGCTCAGATACCTGAGAGGGTTTGTAGCGCTATATTAAAAAAAAGCACAAACAAACTGCCGTCACAGCCCACTGCTGGCATACTGTGTCTATAGTGCACACAGTACCTTCACAGCCCACTGCTGGCATACTGTGCCTATAGTGTGCACAAAATCACGAATGATGGTTTGAGGGCCACTTTTTTTGAGGTGAGGGGTGGGCCACTTTTCTGAGGCGAGGGGTGGGCCACTTTTCTGAGGCGAGGGGTGGGCCACTTTTTTTTTGGTGTCCGGGCCTATTTCTTGTCCCAGTCCGACCCTGGGGCAGCCTCCCAGCCAACCAGGAGGCTCAGAATGGGGTCTTTGCCACATGGCCAATGGGGTCTTTGCCACGGAAGGCCGCCAGCTTCCCCCGCCAAGATCGAGGTAAGTGCGTTTTCCGCGTCCCTTTCCCCGAATCCTCTTTCCACATATTTAACCTCCCCCACCCCAAGTACCTGGCGCTCCCTTGTTCCTCACCAGCATTGCATCCCCGTTGTGGCAATGGCCACCATTGACAGGGAGATGGGACACTCGGATTGTAATTTCTTTTTTCAAATTGAGAAACAGTGTGTTTGACATTTCTTAAAATGGAGAAAAAACCGATTAGCATCTTGGTTTGACATGCGGGGATGCTAATAGCAATGGGGGGCGTTATCGGTTTGGGGTTTATTGCTTAGTTACAAACAGGAATTCATTTTCACTATCCCATTTGTATGTTCATTGTCTAAGTGACGAGGGGAATCAGAGTTTTTGCTGCAGGTCATTTTGTCAAAGAAGAGTTTTTTTACAACAGATTTTGCTGCTTATAGTAGTAGTCGTACAGTATTTATTTCAGCAGCATCGCCATAAAAGCAGGAATATCAAAGAATAAGATAAAACAACATTTAATATACAGGGTTAGACCATAAAACACTCTTGAAAAAAAGGGAGGTTTAGATAGAACAGCATTTACAATTACAAAATACATTTCATTCTCAAGCACCAGGCATTTTTGAAAAAGGCCAAATGAGCCTGAAGGTCAACATATTTTAAGAGTGGGTGGTGGGGGGGTCTCTCCCACATATATATGCAGCAAAATCAACTTTTCAAAAAATGTATTCGATGAATCAACTTGTAAAAAAAAAAAAGTATTCAATGAATTCTTCTTCAATTAAGGGGGTACTTCATAGAATTTAGCGCAGAAGCAGCGCACGCGGGCAGCGCAGAGAGGGAGCGTGCGCCAGCGTGCGGCAAAACCCATTTTCATGCACAGCGTATTCATGGATACTTACATCCATAACCAACCATAGCGCAGAGTGGTGCAGGAACCCTGCAGCAGTGCCAGTTATGCCCCCAACCCCGCCTGTGCGCCAAAAACATCACACAAATCCCCTACATGGCGCAAAGGCCAGTGGACCAGCATACAGCCCCCCAACCATGAAAAGACGCTAAAAACGCCACTCAGCCCTCACGCGCCAGTGAAATCGTGTGTAAAATTCCCCATGCACCCCTCGGATTACGCGTACCCCGCTTGCGCCAGGGAAATCGCATGTAAAACTCCCTGCACACCCCTGGAATACGCGTACCCCGCTCCCGCCAGCGAAATCGCGTGTAAAACTCCCCCCGCGCACCCCTCGGATTACAAGTACCCCACTCGCACCAGAAAAATCGCATGTAAAACTCCCTGCGCACCCCTCGGATTATGCGTACCCCGCTCGCGCCAGGGAAATCGCGTGTTAGACTCTCTGCTCACCTCTGGAATACGCATACCCTGATCGCACCAGAGAAATCGCGTGTAAAACTCCCCGCGCACCCCTCAGATTACGCGTACCCCGCTCATGCCAGTCCAATCGCGTGTAATTCTCACTCCCCTACCCCCAGATTCACTCAGCAGTGTGGTGAGAAGCCACATGCACCCTCTGCAGCCAGACCACGCCACATGGGTCCAGCCTACACCCCTCCCCATGCCCAGCAGGCAGCCCATCACCCCTCCCCATGCCCCGCAGGCAACCCATCACCCCTCCCCATGCCCCACAGGCAGCCCATCCACCCTGACCATGCCCCGCAGGCAGCCCATCCCCCTCCCCATGCCCCACAGGCAGCCCATCCACCCTGACCATGCCCTGCAGGCAGCCCATCCACCCTGAACATGCCCTGCAGGCAGCCCATCCACCCTCTCCATGCCCCGCAGGCAGTCCATCCACCCTGACCATGCCCCGCAGGCAGCCCATCAACCCTCCCCATGCCCCGCAGGCAGGCCACATGGCACCATGCACTTGGGAGCCCCGACTCATGCCCCTCCACACCCCCCTTTGACAGGCACCTGCCAGCAGGCCGTGACTCATGTCCCCCCACCCACCCCCCATTGACAGGTACCTGCCAGCAGGTCCTGACTCATGTCCCCCTACCCAACCCCAATTGACGGGCACCTGCCAGCAATCCCCGTCTCATGTCTCCCCCACCCACCCCCTATTGACAGGCACCTGCCAGCAGGCCCCGACTCATGTCCCTCCCACCCACCCCCCATTGACGGGCACTTAATACCCCATACCCCAGGACTTGCTCCACCAGGATTCCAACTTCATTTGCACTGAAGCTGGCAGCCCTCTGCCTCTCTGCTGAGGGGTTGCCACTGGTGCTAGATGGTCTTGCGTCGGACATGGAAACCCCCAAGGCAGGCGTGGGTGGGCAACCGGGTCCTGGGGCTGGGCTGTGGAGCGATGGACCACCAGTCGGGACTCTTCTGTTCCAGCAGGGGTGGTCACAGCAAATGGACCCCTGCAGATGGCTGATATGCAAGCACCAAATGGCAGGGCACTGTTGGCAGCAGGCAGGCAGGCAGCAGCTCATGGCTTGTAGGAGGCTCCCCAGCGATCTGGGGGCAGGAAAATGGCCTTCTGGGCAGGAGCATGGTCTTCCGTGTGTTGTCGCGTGGCCAGCTTGATGCAGAGTGAATTGGCACGTGAAAAAACAGCACGTCAGTGTGAATTTGAGGAAAGGGCCTTAGTGACGTGATGCACACGGGCATTTCCCTCGTACGGGTGCATAGTGAATCCGCACGTGCAAAAACAGCATGTCTGCATGTGAATGCATGTAATTTGAGGAAAGGGCCATGGCGCATAAGCGCGCCAGTGACGTTACACGCGAGGGCGTTCACTTCCGCACGGGTTAAAGGTCCAGCGGGGAAGCAGTCCACTGTATGTGCTGTTCGTCGAGACTGACGCGTGTGTTTACTCTTCTGGATTCACACACGATTACTTCACAGCATTTGAAGTTCGTACCTCTTCTTTTGGCGGGGTGTTGCCTATGTGCACAAGCGCGTGTGTTTTTCTTTTTCTTTTCCATGCAATGCAGACGGTGAGTCGCACATGCTATTTTTCCCACTGTGGTACCCCCTGTGCATCACGTACCATTTTCAAGGTCATACTAGCCTGCGTGTTCCAAGCGTGTTTTTTGTGTCCCTGGGTGCCACACCATACTGCTGGAGGTAAAATCCACGCACGTTGGTTACCGAGGTCACGTGCACGTTTTTCATTTGAAATTGTACTATTTTTTTTTAAATGCATTTCAATTAAAAAAAAAATATTTTTTTTTTGGGAAGGGCCTGAGCATTGCATAGCCTGTCATTTTTAACCAGGGGTCACAGACAGCCTTGCAGGAGCACAGGGGTACCTATTCCATCCAGTACCCTGCCCCCTTCAACCCAATTGCCCAGGACAATTGTTTAGTGCACCTCCCATTGGCTATTTACCATCTGTGCCATGGTTGGGAGGCCACCAAAGGGTAAGGGGGGCAAAGCTGGGTGTCCTCCCAGGGGTGTGCGTGGTCGGGCACTTGGCCGTGGAGACCAGGGCGGAAACGGAGTCCCGGGTGGCCAGGTTGGCTACAAAGGGGGAAGAGGCGGGGTGTCCCACTGGGGCAGCATGCCCAGCCACGTGCTGTTGCAGACATGCCACCACCCCCTGTGGCTCCTGATGATACAGCTGTTGCATCACAAGCTGTGGCCTATATGACCCAACAGCAACTTTCATCTGCTGTCACGGGCCCACCGGCGGTGGTAACTACAGCAGTGGGGACCACCACTCGGGCTCGGGGTTGGGCAGCGCATGTTGCGTTGTGTGATGAGGACCCCCATGACGATTTCCATCTTGTCAGGAGGTGAGGGTCATGTGTGTCTAGTGTAGCTGTGACCAGGGCACACGTATCTGGGGCAGTTATGACATCTGCTGCTCCAAGCAGACGGGTGGTGGTAACTGCATGGGCAGATGCAGCCAAAACCACCCCGGCAGTGAGTCAGACCCAAGCCAGACCTTCCGTCCTCATTCAAACACCCACTCCCTTGGTCCAGTCCACCAGCGCCACTGCCCCCACTGATAAGGGCCACATTGGCCACTCAGGGTCAGTGCTCCTGCGCAAGAGGCTGAGACCCCAGACATGGCTCCGGCCTCCGGCACGTCGAGGAAGAAGCCTTTCGGCAAGCAGGAACTGGACTTCCTTGTGGACTACGTGTCGGCACACCAACGCAATATGCTTGTGGGCCCACAGTGCCATACAACGCATCACCAGCGTTGTGTCTACTGGCAGCATGTTGCAGATGGCGTGACATCCATGGGATTCCAGGTGCGCACGGCTCAGGACTGCTACAAGCGTTGGAATGACCTCCGACGCAGTGTTAAACAAAAGCGTTCCTCTAATTATTCCATGTCTCTGGTGACTGGTGGTGGGCCAGCACCAGAGGAGGATGAACTCACCCAGCACGAGGAGGTCGCTGCAGAGTTCATCCTGGAAGAACAAATCCATGGAGTGGGAGAGAGGATGGATTATGATGATTCGTCCGGTGAGTATTGATGCGTGTTACTCAATGACATGTGTGTTTGGCGTGTGGGACCCTCCCAGCTACAACTTGGGTCCTTCCATTCATCAATCTCCCTCTCTACCTGTGGTGTTCACCAGGGGTCTGACCTTTCGGCCTGGCTTTCCAAACAGCACCTGGCAGTTTTCGCCTGCTGCAGTTCCATTTTCTGCTACAACTTCCAGTGCTATGCTGATGACACTCAACTCAATTCCAAGCTGCCCTTGGCCACCTCTTCTCCCTCCCTCATTTCTGATTGCCTCATTGACATTTGAAATTGGTGTACTGCCAACGATCTCCGTCTAAATGCCAGCAAGACGGGCATCCTCCTCATCGGTACACCTTCACCATCCTTTCCCCTCACCCTCTGGCCGGCAACCCTTGGCCCTCCTCCTACCCCCACCTGCAAGGCCAACAACCTCGGGGCCACCTTTGACTCCACACATTCCTTTTCTGCACACATTTCTGACGTTTCTTGAGATATATTAACTTATTGCTTAATCTCCTCAGGGGTACTGTGCCTTTCCTCTCATTCACCTACAAGCTCACAATCTCTCAAGCTCTGGTTGTCTCAAGGTTGGACTACTGTGATAGGCTCTTTCAAAATTCTACCTGCCTCCACACTCCGCCCTCTACCACTAATCCAGTACAGGACTTCGAGACTTGTCTTTGCCCTCAAGCCCTGGGATCCTCTTTCCAGCCCTGAAATCCCTTCATTGGCTACCAGTGGATGCAAGGGTGAAACTTTAGACCCTCTGAATTGTGCACAAGGATTTCTGGGCCTGGGTCCAAAATACCTTCAACTATCCCTCTGCCAATACCCCCCCTCTCGAGTCCTTTGCTCCTCTACCTCACACTCCCTCCGGGTCAGTCGTTTATCGAAGAAACAAGCTGGGGGCAGATCTGTGTCTACGACTGGGACCTCCCTTTGGAACAGCCTACCTGCCACGTTGAAACTTGAGGAGAAACATCTCTGCTTCCGGAAGCACCTGAAGACCTTCCTATTTGCTCCTGCATTAGCCCCTCTTCTCCCCAGCTGAACAGTTCCCTCTCTTGGTACTGTGCACCTGGACACCCTCTGTATTTCGGGCCCAGGTACCTGCTCACCCTGCCTCCCTGCTGCACTGCCTCCAGGCCTCCCATTGCAATGGGTCCTGTACATGTACCCATCAAATCCCCCACTCTTCTTCTGCACTCATCAGATTTGCCCTATCCAAATGATCTTGCACTTGCCACTTGCTGGATGCACTACCACCTTTTGAATGCCTATTCTATCATTGGACTTCATTTTCATTCTTTGGTCTCCTCTGTTTGGCAAGTTCCACTTCTCCCCCTTCCAGGGTCTTCAACCCTTTATCCCTTCTCCATGCACTTGCGTGTTCTCAATGTCACTGTGCCCAGTATGATCGTTGCTTTTATTTCCTTTTCTCCCTTGTTCCCCTCCCTTTGCTTGGTTGCGCTCTGAGCCACCTGTGCACGAGGGCAATCTTGATGAGATTTCATATCATGTCATATACATCCTTTGTCCTTGGTGCAGTGTGTCTCACTCTGACTGTGCTGATGGCAGTGGCTCCCCATACACATGTGTGCACATTCATGTTCTATGTGCATTCCATTTATGCCCTTAGGTGTCCTTGACAGCCTGCTCATTGTAGTATGTCTCCAGGATGATCCAAGTGTCATGTTATTTGGACAGCCATTTCATGCTCACTGTTGGTCTGTGTGTCATCACACACGACTTTAGGGTGTCCACATCTGTGTCGTGCACATGGCTCCCTCTGTCACAGGCCCACTGCCTCTTTTCAACTGGTGTTTCTTCGGCATGCATGGGTGTACTACCGATGGTTCCTCCTCTGTCCTGCATCATGTCTACTTCTCATCAGCTGTAGTGACATTTGACTGATTACATGCAATAGATGCATGCCAACACTGTCTGCCAATGCACAGTTCTGTGGTGAACCTTTCATTGCCATGCAGTGCCTCCCTGCTATTGCTCAGAGGGTGGGTGTTTCACGGTATCCATGGTGCGTGCCATTTGCACATGATGGCTGCAATTGCCTTTACACTGCCGTCACGTTTGGAGATTGACATCACTACATATGTGTTGATGTTGGAAGTCGAGGGGGTACATATGCACTGCACCACACACACCCACTCCTGTGCCAAGTTCAGCCCTTCAACATGCCAACACAATGCTGCTGTGTGATAGTGACCTGCCATGTATGTACCCATGTCCCTCCTTTTACTGTATCGAAACGCAGTAGCGTAAGTGCCTCCTGTGACACATGTACTCTGCATAGTCAATGGTTGTTGAGTGCTGCACGTGAACATGCATGTTACATGTGTCATGGTGTGTTTGGTGTGATTGCCAGCTGTGGCTATTTGTGTGTTCCCACATGCTTATGCTATGTGCCATCTCTTTGTTGCCATCTCTCATTTCTGCCTTGGGTATGTGCCTGGTAGAGGTTGTGTGTGATGCAGGTGATGGGCAACATGCAAAACATGTGTTGGCTTCACATTTTGCACACATCCTTTACTGCTTTCGGGATACCCTTGCATTGCAAAGCCACTGGATACATGTTGGGCTTTGAGTTGCGTGTGACATGTCTGCTTCATGTGTTGGCTGTCAATGTTGTGATCTGTATGTGTGTGGTATGTGCTACTGACATGCGTGTTCTTGTTTTTTTGTTTATGTTGCAGGTGATGAAGCACCGGAGGCAGAGGATGAAGATGTCATCCCAGACACAGTGGTCAGTTAACATGACCATCCAGGCACCAGTGGTGGTCGTGGAGTGGCAGACCACGAGAACCCACTGGTGCTCCAGGCCATCGTGTCCAGAGCAGACTCTGAGTCAGGCTCTGATGTATCCTCTGACCACTATGTTGAGCCGGATCTGCATCATGACGTGTTGTTGCCAGTAAGTGATCCTGTGTTGGATGATCTTCTGTCAGTGGCACCTGGAGTAGGGGGCCAGGCGGAGTTGGAATGTCCCCCTGTGGTGGTTACGGGTTCACGGTCACACTCAACACCAGTTGGCCATGTTCTTGGGGAATCAGGTCGACGGAGGGATGCAGTCCTGCAGCCGCGGGCGGCACCAACCCAGAAAGGACCATGTCTCCTTGGGCCCGGCAGGTGTCGTGTCCAGCAACGCAGTGGCCGTGCGCTACTGGGGTCAACTGAGTGGGAGCATGCTGTTATTGCCATAGCACAGCAACAGGGGGCAGCAGTTGAGATGATGGCTCAAGGTATGGAAAGTGTGGCTCGTTCCATCCTCCCACCTGAAAGGCAAGTGCAGCTCCAGCAGAAGGCTGTGCGGTCCACATGCCGCTCACTCAGGCTGGGCATGGTGGACTCTGACAGGGTACGCCAGGCTGAAATGGTGGCTCTGCATCAAGCTATTTCTGCTCAGCAGAGGCACACCGTGAGGCCCTGAGGGTCGAACACCAAACCCTCCGATCTACTCTGGGTGCTCTCATGATGGACGACAGTAGGCGGGCAGAAGACAGGATGGAGCGGCTTGAAAGAACCATCTCAGCTGAACTCCATGCAAGCCGGGAGGTACTCTGTATGTTATGTGAGGCCATGCAGGCTGAACTCCATCTTACACGTGAGTCCTTGCAGGAGGAAGCACGTGTGACACATGAGGTAATGCATGCAGACCTTCATGTCATTGGCATGCAGGACCTGGCTTACCAGACATGCATGCTTGCTGCCGCTGAGGGGCAAGGCGCGGATAGGCGTGGTGAGGCAACTGTGCTGCGTCCACCTTCTGATTTCTATCCAGAGGGTGACGATGACGACAACCTATCTCCCACATAGGTCGGGTCGTGTAGGCGTTGAGCCCAGTGAGGTTTTTTTTATCTCAACATCTACACATGTGGGTGTTGAGGTGCACCCTGTACCTCCCCCCTCCTGGGTGTCCCCCGACCCCCTGGGTCATATATGACCATTTTTGATTTTTTTTCTTTTTTTGTTTCCTGCAAGTAGTTTATTATTTTTTTTTGTCTATTGTGCATTCATGTGACAGTGTGGTGCTTTGTGGCATTTGAAGGCATCCACTGTGTGTTCCACCAGGGCCCATTCAGGCTTGTCTTGTGTATGTGTTTTGCTTGGGGTCCTGACACATATGCTACTCCTGCTTCCCCTTTCCATGGGCTTGCAAGGATGGCTCAGTGTGACAGCATCTCACACAGGGGCATTGGGCTTCCGTCATATCTGTGGCCAGCCTACAGTCCTACTTGTGTGTACACCCCTAGTGGGTATTCCGGATGGCTTCTTCAATGCATGTCTGCACTTCAATGTGGTGAGTATTTTGTTGACTGTGCATTTCATCATGTTGCTTATGAATTTTGTATTAATTGACTGTCTATGTTCATGCACTTCCTGCTGCAGGCGGTACCATGCCCCCTTTGGCTGTGTAACACACACTGATGGTGGGAAGGGTCCGTGTGCTGACAATGTTGCATTGGAACAGTTGGCCTACAGTGATTTTGATATGCCACATGAACGCTGCACGCTGAATTATCCTTGTCACCACACGTTTCAACTACCCCCATTTCCTTGCTTCCCCTGCTTTGGCCATCTTGCAGCCCTGCCTGGTGTTTTGTTGTGCCATTGGAAATATGGCTGCATTGCTTTTGACTTGACTGTCATGTTTGTGGACTGGACCTGCTCCCCCCCTCCCATTGGTTGCACTTGGCCCTTGTGACAATCCGGCCAACCAGGAGGCTGGAGCCTGCCACCACTACCAAAGGCCCACAATGGAGGCCCTGTCTACCCCTGTCCACCCCTGTCCACCACCCTTCTGGGTCCATTGATTGTCCCCATGCCTCCCCTGCCCCCACCTGTCTCCACCTGCCCCATGTGCCGCCCGTCTCCACCTGCCCCCTGCCAGTCTCTCCCTGTCTCCCTTGCTCCTGCCTGTCTCCACCTGCCCCCTGCTAGTCTCCACCTCTGCCCGCCAGTCTCCCTCTGTCTCCCCCTTCACCGTCACACCCCCTCCCTTCTTCACCATCTTCTTTCCCTCTGCCTCCTGTGTGTGCGTTCTTTCCACCTCTCCCCATTCCTACCTTTACACCTTGCCCCTCCTCCCTTCACTCCTCCCTCTCCCTCTCCATCACCTTTTGCCCTCCTCCTTGTCCTCTGTCTGTCTTTTTCCGGCACTACCCCAATTGCCATCAGGCATGGTGATACGTAGCCGCTTGTTCTTTGCAGACACTTCCCCCTCTGCCTCTGTCCATCCACCCCCACCTTCACCTTTTGGAGTTTTATTTTAGCACTTACATTTATCATCAGTCTCTCCACCACTGATTACAGGTTGTCTGTTCCCCCTTTCCCTTCTGTGTTTCTTCCCCCCTCCCGAGCACTATCTTGATTCTTCATCGACCTTCCATAGTTTGTCACTTGTTTTGTTACTCTCCTCACCTCTTCCCTCCTCTTCCCTCAGCCCCCCGCCTTATGTGACACCTGCACTGCAACTATTGCCGTCAGGCATAGCAATCATGATGCTAGTTTTGTTTTCCTACATTCCCTCCCTAGACTCTCCCTTATTGTTACAAGCACTTGTACTATGTACTTTGATTTGATAGTTCATTTTCACATTCTAGACTGTTTGAAAGACTTGTAGGAATGTAATGTTATTCTCCCTTGTTTCCTCCCTCCTTGAGGCGCTTCGATGCACTTTGTGTGTAGGCCCTGTAAGGATTTCCAATGAATCAGTGATTGCTCACTGTCTGCCATTGTCGATGTGGGGTACTCTGTACATGGTATGTTCTGCTGGTCAATGGTGGATCCTATATTGGGCTTCATTTTGAGGTGTCAGGGGATTGGTGTGGTTTAACACACAGGGGGGGGGGGTCCTTGAGTGCAATGTTCACATGTGCTGTGTACAGGACACTGGGCCTCACTTCATTTCACATGCATGTATTCAATGCATGTCCCTACTGACACAAACACAAACACTTAGGCAATGCCCCCCCAGACCAACTACAGTGACACCGTGCACACACGTGCACCCAGATTGCCTTCTCAGGCATGCTGTGTCCCGACAATCCATGTTCACTTCCGATTCATCGATTGTGTACATGCATGACAGGGTACTATTTGGTTGATTGTACTTATTTTTCATGATGCTCAAGGGGTTTCTCCAACGCAATGCACACTCACTGTGCTGTCTGGTGAGCGGTGTGTTGCAGGGGACACACACGCAGCACACAGTGTTTGTAATGTCAATTTTCTATTGTCCAATGTGCATGGCAACAGGTATTCTGGCTTTTGTTGCTTGCACCACTGGTGGCATGCATTTGGGCCACCGTTTTCAGGGTGTGAGGTTTTGGTCAGTCATTTCTCCAGATTCCATGTCAGGTGTAATATTGTCTGGTGCCTATTTACATTTCTCACGTGGCACTTCATGACTATTGTGTCATGTGTTGTGCATATGGTTTGATGTTTTGCCATTGCATAACATGGTATGATGTGGCAGACGGGGGTCATGGGGGTTCGGAGGGTTTGGGTGGCATACCAGTACTTTCATGGCCTGTTTTGCAGGGCGGGGGATGTGCACCTTGTATGTGTTCCTTTTGGACACATGGGATTGGTTGTGTTTAAGTAGCTATGGATGCACACAATGTGGCACTTCCGTGGACACATTCTCAGGCTGGTAAGGTTGTGACAGTTAACTGTCCCTTTCTCATCATTGATTGTCTCCTGATATGTGCCAGGCCTGTGTGCACGCCGCAAGGGTTGGAGTTTAGGTGAAAAATGTTGCCACAAGCTGGATACGGGCTGCCTCGCCACATGCCCCTTCCCCTCCCATGCGCAGCGGCCGTGCTTGTGGTTGGGGATGTGGGGGCACCACCATGTCCACCGGTACGCCATGCCGTGTTGCAACGTTGTGCAGGACACATGCGGCCACAAAGATCCTGCACACTACTGGGAGTGCATATAGTAGCTGTCCGCCACAGCGGTCAAGGGAGTGGAAGCGTGACTTGAGCACTCTGAATGTGCGCTCCACTATGTCCCTGGTTGCAATATGGGCTGCGTTGTATCTTACCTGGGGTTCTGTATTGACGTCATCATGTAGGTGCTCAGAAGGTAGGCACTGTCCCCTGGTAAGGTGATAAGGGTTGTCATTAGTTGGGCTTGTGTATTTGTCTGTGTGTGAAATGCATGCCTGTGCACAGGCATTTGTACTCACCTATGAGCCATGTGTCGCCATGCTTCCCAGCTTCCAGGGCCCGGCTTAGGGCAGAAATTCTGTATATGAAACTGTCATGGGTGGACCCTGGATAGTTTGCATAGACAGAGGTGATGATTCCCTTGGCATCGCATACAACCTGCATGTTGATGGAATGCCTGTGCTTGCAGTTGCGGTAGAAGTATTCAGTGGCCTTAGGTGGACGCACAGCCACATGGGTGCAATCTATGGCACCGAGCACTTTGGGGAAGTGTGCCACCCTGTAGAAGTCCTGGACCACGGCCTGCCTTTCTGCGGGTGTTCTGGGCATGTATATGTGCCTGCGGACTGAGCGGCGCAGTGATAATTGCCAACACCTGGTGTAGGCAACGTGACTGCGTGGGCTGTGAGACGCCCCCCACTATGGCAGTTGTCTGCTGAAATGACCCAGTGGCCAAAAAATGCAGTACATTGAGCACCTTCTCCAAGGGGCTCAATGCTTGGGAGCACAGGGTGGGTGATGTGAGTTCATCCTCCCTCTCAGTGACCAGCTCTAGGATGATATGAGGTGGAAACCTATACCTGCCATAAACCTCATCATCAGGCATCCCAAAAAGGCTGGTCCTGGGCAAATAAATGCGGGGCCTGGCTATTCTCCTCCTCCTGCGGTGTCCCACGATCACTGCTGCGAGGAATGGGACATTCATCGTAGCTGTATATGCTTGTTTGTTGTTTGCGCGCACTTTTATGCTGCGCGGGGGCGCTTCCACCTGTTTTTGTGTGGCAGACGTATTTGTGCGTGTGTTTTGACGTGCGCGTGTTTTCCCTATTCGATTCCATGAATACGTATTGTTCACTAGCGTATGGGCGTTTCGTGTGTTTCCCAGCGGTACTTCCCATGTTACGCCTACATTTTCACACGTTGTTCCCATTCCCCGTGTTCTGCCCCCTTTTTAGGTGTGTGCGCGAGAAGTTGTGTGCTTTCCCCGTTCCTGTCACGCACGCGTTTGGAAAGTCACAGTGACGTGTAAGGTAAGCGCGGTTTTGGCGCACATCCCGGGAAAAACACACGCAGGGCCTTCCATAAATCGCATGCGTGTTATTCACAAGCGTGCGCTAGCTTTTTCACGCTTGTGCCAGCTTGCACCACAAATTCCAGCACACATTTATTCCATGAATTACCCCATAAATGTTTCCAATCAGATCACATTAAACCAATGAAGGGCACTCGCCTAGATGTTGCTGCTGCAAAAGTGTCTATTGCTGCCATGTAATAGCTGTCTATTGAAAGTGTAGTTTGTATGTTAACATATACTGGCAAAACCTATCAAATGATGGTAACTTGGACATGCAAGTGGCACATGGGCATGTGAGTTCAATACCTACAGTAGCAACAAAGACAACATTTACACCTTACACAAACCAAAACTATTGGCATTGTTAATGCTTATTTTCAACTTTTGCGCATGGAATTTACTGAAAGTAAATAACACACACTTTGCGGGAAATTGCTTCTGGATACAAACAACACTAAACCAAAGAAGTAATCCTCTTAAGCACATTACCCTCAGCCTTCAAACCTTTCATTTATCCAACTCCTGGCACCTTTGTTGAAACTTAGTGCAGCAACAAACATAAAGGGTGACAGTACTGCCCTCCTCGCCCTCCTTACTTATTCAAACTTGTATTTGTGCCTCCCAGTAAACAGCACAGTTTTGCAAGGTGACTCCATATCTCCAGCCCTGGGCTTTCATGTAACAGATCAATGTATTTCGGGAGTTGTAGTCTTTTTTTTGTTTCAACTGATTAACATACCAGAAAACAATGATTTTCAGAAGAAACCCTACTGGTGTTCAGAGGACATGCCAGTGCTATGGAGCAGGTATCACGCTGACAAGATTGTGGGGCAGTTTTAGGATTCCTAGTTTCACAAAGAAGTGCTTATTTGTGGGCGGTAGACTAATTACAAACCTGTGATCAATATTTGTCACTGGGTGAATCACAGGGGTGGGGTTGATGCACCTGGGCAGGTCAGGCTATTGTCCCCTGCCTCTGTACACTTAGTGCTGTTGCCTGTTCATGAAAGGCTCGCTTCTCTCCCATGTGGGAGATTTAATAGGCTCTCTGTATGTTCCAGGCTCCTGAAACCAGTTTCCCCGTCTTTACTCTAGCTATGAGGTCTTTATACAGTATCTTGATCCAGCGCACAAATCCCTCCCCGATTCCGAATTCCCGCAGCACCTCTATGAGCCACTCCGAATAGATGGAGTTGAATGCCTTAATGGCATCTAATGACATCACTGCCATATGTTGCTGGTCGCCCTCTGTTTGTGCCATTATGTGCTGCAGCCTGCGCAAGTTGGCAGTTGTGTTGCGACCGGGCACAAAGCCATTCTGGTCATCATGTACCAGGCTCCCTATCACGTTGGACATTTTCTTGGCCAGTATAGTGGTCAGTATTTTACTGTCATAGTTTAACATTGCTATTGGATGGTATGAGTCGCATTCGTCGGTTGATTTGTGTGGCTTGGGTATCAGGACTATTAGTGTTTCTCTCATGGTCTTGGGTAGGATTCCTGTCTCGTAGGCCTCTTGATACACCTCATATAGCAGTGGGGTTAATGTTGTTTCATATGCTTTATAGAACTCTGGGGGAAGCCCGTCAGTTCCCGGGGTCTTGCATGTGGCCAGGGATCTGATGTCATCTGTGATGTCTTCCAGTGTGTCCTGTTGTTGCTTACTCAGCTTTGGGAGCCCTATTTCTTCTAAGGTGTCGTGTATGTCTGTCAGCGGCACTTGAGTGTTATCTGCGTATAATGTGGAGTAGAAGCCAGTGAAGGTGTTATTTATTGAGTTCTGAGTTGTTTTCCATGTCTCCTTTCTCATCTTTTAGTGTGGTCACTGGGTGCTTCGGATGCTCTCGTTTGCATAACCAAGCCAGTAGTCTACCCGGTTTGTCACTGTTTATGTGTGTCCTAGTGGTGCGCGTTGTGTAGTCAAATTTTGCCAGCCGCCCCCATGTCTGGTGACAGTTTGTTGGTGCCTCCTGTAAATTTTCCTCCTCCGCCCTAGATCCTGAGCTATTAATCTCCCCCTGCCTTATTTCTTCCTCCCTCTCCTCTAGCTCCCTCCTCAGCATTTTTCTGATTCCAGCTGCCCCGGCTATAATCTCTCCCCTGGTTACCACCTTCAAGGCCTCCCACACCGTGCCCCAGCGCTCTACACTGCCGCTGTTGGTTGTGACATATTCTACCAGTTTGTCTCCCAGCTCATCCCTGACGGTTGGGTCCGTCAATGCCTCTGTGGGCATTCGCCATAATGGGATAGGGGGTCTCGGGCCTTTCAATGCCTAGTGCATTAGCAGGGGCGAGTGATCTGAGATCGTTCTGCCCATGTATTGTATTGACTCTACTTGTGCTAGCTGTGCTTTGTCTATAAACATGTAGTCAATTCTCGTGTGGAGGTTGTGTGGCGAAGAGTAGTATGAGTATCCCCTGTCTGTGGGGTGATATTCCCTCCAGGCATCATGTTCCAATATGTTGTTCAGTGCTATTGTGGCCTTGTCATCCCGGTTCTGCGGTGGTTCGGATCTATCTAGGTTCAAGTCCCTGACACAGTTGAGATCACCGCCCCATATGTAAAGGCCCTCCCTGTGTCCAGCCAGTTTAGTTTGTAGCTTATTAAGGTAGGATAGGTAGGAAGGTATGCCGTGATTTGGGAAGTACGTATTGACTACGCAGATCTCTACTTGCTCAATTACACCCCACATTATCAGGTACCTCCCTTCTGTGTCTGCGTCAGTCCCCCTTATCTGAAAGGGCAACTCAGGGCTGAACCAAGTGTACACTCCCCTTGCAAATTTGGAATATGAGGCCCCTTGTCCCTGTCCTCCCCCGTACTGTTGTAGTTTGGCCTGGTCATCTGCTGTGAGATGTGTTTCTTGGAGCAGTGCAATGTCTACTTTCTTCCTACGGAGATAGGACCTGATCCTGTCCCTGCGTAAGTATGACCCCAACCCTCGTACATTCCATGTTAATATTCTAAATTGCGTTGCCATGCTTAGTTGTGTTTGTTTCCGGGTCCCCCTTCCCTCGCCGTCCCACCAGCTTAGGGCTTCCACCCCGAGGACACCTATTCCTTCCTGCCCTCTCACCTCTTTTCTTGTTTCCTTGATTTGTTGGCCACCTTCCCCCCTTTTTCGCACTGCATGAAGTCTTTGGTGTAAAACTGGAACGACTGCGACAACAAATGTAGTTTAAACAGTTGTGCCCAGCAACTACACAACCGGTGTTGTGCTTGGGTGCCTCCACACTTTCTGGCCCCTTCCAGGGCATCCAGCGCGGACGTGGGTCTGCCAGCAACAGGCTGGCCTTGGTCATTCCAAGGGTTAGAGCGTTGCATGTAGTGCGGTCTTCCGAGCTCTTCTTGGCCGTCTGTTAAGTGCGTTTGTGGATCTCTTCTGGAAATATATTGTGCCGCATGTGGTAGCTCAAAGGGAAATGTCTCTTCTGTGCCTGCGTGTCCGTCCCTCAGTTTTATTCATTTCAAGGGTCTTTGTCTTGGCCGTCCGCTAGGTTGTTATGCTCTAGCCACATGTTCGCTGCCGCTGGGGTTTCTAAGAATATGGCTCACCCTTTATGGATTATCTTCAGCCGAGAGGGATAAAGCAGCATGTACTTCACGTTTAGTTGTCTCAGCCTCGCTTTGATCGGGACAAAGGAGTTCCTTGCTCATTGCACCATTTGTGTATAGTCGGGGTATATGGTTATCTTGGAATCTCCTCGCTCTATCACCCTGCCTCCTCTCGAATTTTTGAGTATAATCTCTCTTTCCTGGAAATTGAGGATCTTTGCAATCATCGGCCTGGGGTGTGAGCCCGGAGGTGGTTTTTTTCTGAAGGGCTCGGTGAGCTCTATCCACCGCAAATCCCTGTGAGAGCTTGTTTGCACCTATCTCCTGTTGCAGTAGGGACTCTACGTATCTTGTCGGGTTCATTCCCTCGGTTCCTTTGGGGATTCCCAACAATCTGACATTACTTCTCCTGGACCTTCCTTCCGCTTCCTCAGCTCTTGCCTCTAGCATTGCCGCTTTCCTCTCTAGTTCCCCCACCTTGATCTTCAGTTCAGTTGTGGCTTCCGCGGTTTCTGTCACACCGGCTTCGGTCACCGCCACTCTTTCCGCAAGGTTCCGCGCATCTTGCCTCGTGAACTGCATATCTGTTTTTACTTTGTCGATCTTTGTGTCTATGAAGGTCCTGAGAGCGGCTATGGTCTCCAACACTTGCCCATCTCTGTTGTCTGTTTCTGGTTCTCTCTGTGCCTCCGTTTCTGTTGCATTTCTATGTGTCGTTGACGTTGTTTTCGGCGCCACAAACGCGTCCATTGTCGTCATTTTCACCTTGCCTTTGTCTTTAGCGGATGGCATGCTTGTGCAGGGCGTTGCTCGGTACACCAACCTCCTTCCGGACAGGAGTGCTCCAGCAGGGGGAACTAGGGAGTTTCTGATTCTCAGGATGCGCGGTTTACCCTGCTTCCTGCTAGATTGCTGTGCCGCTTGAGTCCTGCCAATAAAGTGTTTGTGCCTTCTGTGCACCTCGGTCTTTATCTTCAGTCTTGGTCTGCTGTTGCCCCACTTCTCCCCTTTCTTGGCTGCTCTTGTGTGTTGGCCTGCTTCTGTGTGGTTATCTCTCTTCTTCCCCCTCAACCAGCACAGCGGCAGCTCAAGGTGCGTCCGGCTCTTGCTTGTTCTGTTCTTTATAATCTTATTCCCCAGTCCCCTCCAGCTGCTGGGGCAGTTACCGCGGTTTATTTGTGCTGTGTGTTCCTTCAGAGGGCCAGCATGTAGCCCAACTAGCTGGGCCCTGTGAGGCCACAGGCTACATGTAGTTGGTGCATCTGGTAGTTTGAGATTTCCTCCATTTTCCTTCATATCAATATAGTCATTGTTTTTGTTGTTGAGGAAAGTTTGTTAGATTGATATTTAGTGAGTTGTCCCATGGTGGCGATATGTGTGTTCTACTATTGAAGAAAGAGTGTAATTTATATTCACGTTTTTAGATTCAGCCAGGATACATTTTCTTCGCCCAATTTCACTTTGTGCACTAACTCACTCCAGTACAAATCTGGAGTTTGCACTGTCAGTTTCAAGTTGTTTGCGTATGGAGACTATTTGTTTTGCGGGCAAGCATTGATGATTGTTGCTCTGGGGAGTGATTAGATGTCCTCTGGTTGCAGCACTAGTGGAATATTAGCATTTGGTTGGTGTTAAAACCTACACCATAATTAGATTTGCGCTGGTATTGGCCTAATTACTAACCGGTTATCTTCATTATCCTGAGTCCTACTCTTCCTCGTAGCAGGCCCTACGAATTAGGTGTCCCACCTCACAGACAAGTCGCCAACAACAACAAAAAGAGGTGGGGGCACCTGCCTCACCTACCTGAATGAGGCTCCTCCCCCTCAATCTGGCAGGACATGAGGAGGCCGTTCCCCCTCCACATCCTATTACGATAGACTTGATCAGGTCCACCTCTGGGATCGGGGGTGGGAAGTAGGACTTGTATGAGAAAGAGTACAACTCAGGTTAATGAAGATTAACAGTAAGTAATTAGGCCATTACCCCATTGTCCCTCTTCCTCGTCCCAATCCCTACGAGCCAGACCAAAAAAAGTCCACTGTACAACACACAACTGCACGCCACTGAAGTTTACTACATAACAAGACAAGCACAGTCTACTGAACAAATTAAGAGTGGGTTTGCTACCATAGACTGCGCACACAAACACAATAGTTAGAGCTCATTGAGCGTTATTCAATGCAAGTCAAAACAGCCGACACGTGTTTCCAGCAGGGATGCTCTTCTTCCAAGGCTTGTGGGATCTTGAATCAAAAAACTATATAGTTGTGAGATTAGGGGAATCAAAAATACAAGGTGAAATAACCAGCTCCACTATATGGTTGCAATTGCAAGTAGACTTTCCGCCGAGGGCGGATTAATTCTGCAGATATAGCCCAACGATGGTCATGTGACTTGCACGTCACTGCAGGGTATCCTCGAGCTGTTTAAAGCAACGGCGTCCTTTTCACCGTTCGCTTTATGCTGCACTCGTGCTGGCCTGTTCTGACGAATGAAAATGTTCACATATTAAGAATGAATTAAGAATGCCGGCGTTCTGACAGGCCAACCGCACTTACACTCGGAAGCTCGTTCTCCGTTTCCCAATGCGGCAAACTACCAGCAATACAATCCAAATAAATCTGGACTGATCAGCCACATCGAAGGGCCCGAGGGACGGTTCCAGGGGACTGAAACCCTCCGACAAGAGGGAAGAAGGACCAGGTCCTCATTGAGGTGGAGGGAAGAAATTACTGTGGACCTAATATTTGGAGCAAGGCGCAGAACCAGCCCCTCAGGTAAAAAGTGGAGGTTAGGTGGATCCCAATTCGCCCTGCCTACGAGCCAAGGTGATAGCAAAGGATGTCTTCAATGATGCATTTAAAGCAGTACTCATGCAGGGGCTCAGAGGGAGGCAGGGACAGACAGGAAAGCACCAAATGTAGATCCCAGGAAAGGCAAGGAGGCTAGATATGGGGCTGGGCCCTGGAGAAGTTCTGATGTAGGCGCGAGGCAAAGAGGTCAGTGTTACCAATACCCCCATGGTTCGTGAAATGCCCTAATGGCAGCTTGCTGCGTCCTGAGAGAGGACACTGCAATCCCCAATGGAAAACCTTCTGCAGGATGGACCAGGAAGGGCAGGAAAGGGAGAGCAGGTCACGGTGCAGGCACCAGTCTGAGACCAGTGTTTTTTGTAAGCCTTCTAAGTGGAGGGACATCTACATCCCTGGACATCAACTGTCAACCCCTGCAATATGCCCAACCTCATCAGACCCATCAATCCTACCTCCAGACATTTAGGTGAAGGGCCAGAGGGTATACCGGAGGGGCCCAGGATGGCTGTAAGGGGGAAGTGGACTGAGGAAGAGACCAAGGGAGCCTGAGTCCAACTCCAGTAGAAGAGGGAACCACAACGTTCTGGGTGAAGCTGGAGCCATCAGAATCACAGAAGCCCCTCCCTCTGCACCCGATGCAGGAACCTGGAAAGGTGTATAGGGGATCCCTGGGCCACGGGATTGAGAGAATGTCCTGCCCCCAATCCGTAGTTCCTGCCCCCATAACACAGAAGATGGTGCGCTGAGCTGCATGCAGACAGGTCTATCTCGGGACGTCTAAACATCCTGCAAAAGGCCCTGAATGTACACTGTGAATGACAAAGATTTGAGAGAGTGGAAGTTCCTGCTGAGGGCATTGGCTGCCACGTTCTCCACCCTGGCAGGAGGACTGCCTCCAAGGAGAGCAGGTGAATCTCTGCCCAGGCCATGATCTGAGCAGGCACCTGCACCTGAAAGGGGCTCCTCGAGCCTCCCTTATGGGCGATGTAGAATTCTGTCACCATGTTGTCCATGCGAATGAGGACAGCTGTCCCTCCAACCGATCCTGGAAGTGGAAAAGGGCAACCAGAGGGGGAGGATGGAGGAATAGAAACCCCCTGCAGAGCTAGGTGAGAGACAACCACCACTAAAGGGCAGTCCAGATTCTGGAGGTCACTGTTATCAGATGGGAATGAACCTGGAAAGCAGTATCCCAGTGACCTTAGACGTAAGCCACTTAAGATGAACCCTCAAACCAGGGACCACAAAGATTGCAGCAGCCATGTCTCCCTGGCTCGAAAGCCATGGCCGAGTTGGCGAATATCGGGAGGCAAAAAGGTTCTGCAGATGGGTTTGGAGCTTGAGGGCCCTGTGGAAAGGCAGAGAACCCAGACTCAAACCAGTGTCGAATTGAGTTCTTATCAACTCCAGCAGCCAGCAAGGAAGAAGATGGCTCTTGGGCACATTCAGTCGCCACCCAAAGGATATCAGGGTCTGGCAGAAAATGGTCATGTTCCTGGTTGCCTTTGCCAAGGACCAGGCTTGGACCATCCAGTCGTCGAGGTAACGGTGAACTTGAACCCACTTTGCATGGAGTATCTCCACCAGTGGAGCCAGCGCCTTTGTGAATGCCCTCGGAGCAGATGAGAGGCCAAAGGAAAAACAACTCAAAATTGATAATGGCCCTCCTGGGTTGCAAACATTACTAAATGATAATAATAGTTTTCATATAGTGGTTTCTACCACAGCGTTGAGCCTCTTAGCCCTCCAAGAAAATGTGCTATTAGTTCACTACCTGCTGGTACTCCTTCACTCACCCTGGAAGGTTAAAAGTGGAATTTGAGTCACTAGGATATAAATCTGCAGCCTTGAGGTTACTTACAGTTCTCTATAGAAACACCTGAGCTATCTTTCTGGGATTGGAAACATTAAATCCCCTGCTGCGCACACATCCCTGCGTTAGCCCACTGAGCTATCTTCAGTGGGATTCGAGACTGTGACCTGAAGGTTACACACAGACCTCTGCGGCAGGTGCATGAACTCACTACGCTATTCTACCGGCGTGCGGGTCTATACGTCAGAAAATAAGGAGAAAGAATGGATATAGAGAGAAAGAAACTTGTATAACAGGTTTTGCTTCTTCAGGGAATGTGAATTGACGCAGAAAGAAAAATGTAGCCATGCGGACCAAATACCTGTAGCCTTCCACAAGGGGAGCATACAAATGTACATTTTTACGCAGACCCTGGGGGCCCTTTTGTCCCTCTCTTACACCATGCGGTGAGAGACTCCATCAACCAGGATCCTTTATGTCTCTTTTACCTAATATGGGAGGGCCGCCTCGCTAGGCCAGGAGCCTCTTCCATCTCTCTCTAACTCACCATATGTTACTAGGATTTATGCCGCATTTCGCATGGTCTCCACATGCTCTGAAAATAAGGCGGTGTGTTAGGAGAGGGAGAGCACAGACGTGCTTTTGCTGTGGTGTTGGTAGTTTCAATTTGGAATAAAATGGTGACTGTGTGTGAGTTTTCTTCTAGGTGGTATGGGTTGGCGGGCGTGCAGTTGCTTGACTCCATATGGGAGGCCTTGTGTGCCTGTGGCATAAGGCTACATCGGGCGAGTTGGTATTTTGCACGTTTTTGTAAGAAGTGGGTAGTTATGCTGTTTGGTCTCAGTTAGAGGGGGTGTTACTGATGCCGTGAGCTCGTGGCATAGTTAGTTTGCATGTAGTCTGTTTGGAGAAGGGAGGGTTTTAATTTGGGTTAGTGGGGGACTCAACGCTGATCCTTGTGACATAGGGTTAAATCACAGTTGCACAGGTAGCTTGTTGAGTAACCAAAACCCATTGTACTATGGTCAATGATGTTTGGCCTCCCTTTAGCAATGGCACATGGCTTGCCAGTGTGCTCGACATCTTAAATAGCCACGTAATTACTGGTTTCGTGAAGGTCAGGTGTTCCTTGGGTGCATTTTGTTGGGGCGCGAGTTCCAGAGTTGCGTTCAGATGTTTGGGAAAGCCGAAAAACGTTTGGGTTCAAGATGTTTGCCATTGCTAGACCTCAGGGTTCTTTTTTGTGTGCAGATGGAGATTTTTCTTTGCAGGAATTCTGCTTGCTGGCTGTGAATTGGTCTGTGAACAATGAAGGGCACTCTTAAATAGATGTTTTTCCTTGAGTGAGAGCCAGTGCGCAGATGTTAGTGCTGGCGTCATGTGCTCTCTTTTGCAGACAGTCAGAAGGAGACTTGCTGCACCATTCTGAATCCGTTTAAGCTTTTTGGTTAGCTAGTCAGGCATGCCAAGGTAAATGCTGTTGGCATAGTCTATTCTTGACATGACAAGTGTGATAACTCAGAGGGCTTTGTGCAGAAAGGTGAGAAAGGATTATATCCATCTGATAGAATGTAGGTGGAAGAAATATTTCTTTACTACTGTGTTAATCTGAAGTTCATTTTAGAATAGGTAGGTCTGGTCTGTGAAGGCCTACAGGTTCCCCGGGATATTTGATTTCTGTTCTGATAAAGGTTTATGGTTCCCAAATAATTTCTGGTGTTATGCTGTAGACAGCTAGTAAAGTGAATACAAGTGTAAGAGTATAATAAACTATATTGGAGTAAATTGGGTCAGTTGGGGAAAATACTGAGCGTGTGCCCTTATGAACCTATGGCGGGACAGAATTAATAGACAATTTGTCCCTTCTGTCTCTGTTGCATCGTGTGGTGGGAACAGATTTGAAGCACCAGGTGTCGGTTCTGTCTCTGTTACACCATGAAGTGGTGACGGAATCCAATATCCATGAGTGATGTCTGTCTCTGTTACCCCATGTGTAGGGGGGAATCCCTAGTATGCAGGTGTTAGGAATCCGCCGGCCTTGCTTACGTAGTGTAGCCGAGGAATTCCTGAAGACAATAGAACTCCTGTGTGTTGCCAAGGACAAAACACACCGGGAGAGATATTGACCAGAAGATGGATACCACTGGATCTCGCAGAGACAGGAAGTTTTCACGATGAATCCACAAGATGATAACACCAGGATCGTATCCCCGAGATCTGCAAAATGATATCCGAATTACCACCACAATAGTTTTCAGAATACAAATCAATTCAATACCCACAAAGGAAAGTGATACTAACCTGGACACGAAACTGACGATCTATGGGTCTTAATAGGATGTAACCTCCGGAGAATCAATAACCTCCTACAATGCAATATTTGTCGAATCAAGGTCCATGCCAAACACAACAATCATAATAATGCTGGCAATATATAGCCTACTAAGGATGTGGGGGTTTATACTCACCAAATGTCCAGAAGATTAGGTTATGGCACTTCTTGTCCACAGGAGGAAACAAAACAGTCCCAGGAAATGACACTAATCGTGACCAGTCTCTAGTTCCCTTAGGGTCACAGAAACTGACGACACGAGGACGCCTAGCCCTGAGGTGGTCAGTCTCTAGTTCCCACTGGACCACCGGACACGACGACACGAGGACGCCTAATACAGGTTGTTACTCCTTTAGTGGACCAGAAGGCAGGACATACTTCAATCTTCCTTACAAGTGCATGAAACTGAGAGTCCCATATTTAAGTTCATGGAGTGTCGGGAGTGCCGTGAATGTGGGGGTGAACAAAATATTGGTAGATTACTCCTCCGGATGTTCCATGCAAACTTGTCGCAAGTCAGCAGTATCCCAGATATGAGGCGATGTACTAAGGAAAGGGAGTAGTCATGACAAGAAGCAAAACCCAGATTGCAGCAGTATACGGGCAAGGAAATACCAAAACAAAAAGGTAGAGCGATGGAATCCAGGTACAGGCAGTAGGTCATAAATCCAGGCGGGGGCAAGACGAGGCAGACAAGGGTTAAGCAGGTTGGAATTCCGTGAAACGTAAGCTACCCATAATCATAAGTATACTAGTAAACCTTCAGAAACAAAACGGGACGAAGAAGCTCAATTTGGAGCACCGCGGCAAGTTCCGGGACTCCTTACATACTGTCACGTGACAAGAAACAACGCTGTGTACGCACGGAACGCAGCTGACGCCGACCCAATTGCCATGGTATTCTGCAACGCTACAGGACGTGCGTCCTGGCTGTAAGAAAAACACGTAGGGCCAGCGATCCTGATCCAGGTAAGAAGACAGTTTTGCTGTTAACTGCATGTACGTCCTGGAGGCCTTTCTGACAACACCAGGAACGTTAGCAGAGGACACCAAAGGAAACGGTTTCCTAACAGTTCCCTTCCCCAAAGAAAACCCCCGTCGCCTAGAGGCCCAAAACAGGGAAAGCAATTTGGGAGCATGAATATTGTGAACTGGTTCCCACGTCCGATTCTCGGGTCCATATCTACAAAGTACTGGCGTTGCCCCCTGAGAACCCTGGTATCTAGGATTTGATGAACTGAACCTCGAATTCATCAGACCCTTGCACAACAACAGGACAAGGCCACTCAGGAAGACGTGTAGAAGGTGGACACGGCTTCAACAACGAAACATGGAAAACTGGGTGAATCGTCCAGCGATCTGGCAATTGTAAATGTACTACCACAGGATTCAAGACTGCCGAGACGGTATATGGTCCTACAAAGCGAGGCAACAAAGCCTTATGTCCCGGGATTCTCAGATGTTTGGATGACAACCATACCTGTGAACCTACCTGATACATTGGTGACGGCAACCTATGACGATCCACAGCAAATTTCGCCGCAGTCTGTGCGTCATTCAAGTGCAACTTAATACCATCACGTACCTTGACAAGATTGCAAATACAAGAGTAAGCAGCGGGAACATCAGAGGTAGAAACCGGGGACAAAGGAAGGGATCGCGGATGAAAACCGTACAAGGCATAAAACGGGGAGGACTTGGTAGAAGAGTGTAAGGAGTTGTTGTACTCAAACTCCCACATCTGACAGACAGAGAGCCAAGTGTCATGATGTTGCAAGAGAAGACATCGCAGATATTGTTCCATAGTCGAATTCAATCGCTCGGTTTGCCCATCTGTTTGAGGATGGTAAGCCGACGAATATCGGTCATCAATACCCAAAGCTGTAGTGTGTGCCTTGCAAAGTAAGTCGAGAGGTAAATTGTGATCCTCTATCAGATATTATGATCGTTAGGTAAACCAAAGAAGCGAAAAACATTCTGCAAAACATCTCGGCTAAGACTGGCGCCGAAGGCAACGCCCTGCAGGGCACAAAACGGGCCATTTTACTGAAATAGTCCACCACTATCCACAGGGTATCATAACCACATACTGGAGGTAAGCCTAAAACAAAATCCATGGATAACATGGTCCATGGTGTATCAGGAATGGGAAGCAGATGCAAAAGACCCATAGGTCGTGTATGTAAACCCTTAGCCTGGGCACAGACCGCACAGGACGAGATGTACAAGCGTACGGTCTTAATCATTGAAGGCCACCAACACCACCTTCTGAGTAATTCAAGGGTTTTCCATGATCCCGGATGTGCTGCCACCTTGTAGTCATGACACCAATTAAGTGCATGATTACGTATCTGTTCATCAGGCAAGTAGATTCTTCCCTGCACGTATGGTAAACCGTGGATCAAATCCATGTTATACTCTGTTATCTCAGATGGGTCAGAACGGACCCACCCAAGTAACTGAGTTCTCAATGAAGGTAGCAACACACAACCACAAGCCACTTGTGTCAGAAGGACTGCCACATCTTCACGTACGGGCGCTGTGTTCAAAACAAAAAGACGAGAAAGTGCAACAGCATTAGAATGTTGCGGACCTGGACGGTACGCGATAGTGAAGTTGTATGTCGAGAAAAACTCATGCCACCGACCGCGTCTGGCAGTGTGGCATTTCATGGATCGTAGTGCAACAGGATTCTATGGTCAGTGATCACTTGCACCGGTGTAGTGGTGCCCAAGAGGCGATGGCGCCAAACAAGAAAAGCTTCCAGAACGGCCAGGAATTCTTTTTCTGTAACGGAATAATTCCTCTCATATACCCCATCTCTCTCCTGTTGTGTGTAGGGATTCCCTATGGAGCATGAGTCCCTCCAGTATCTGTTAAGCCCTGAGCTGAGGGACATTCTTCATAGACTTTGAATCCCTTTTTATCTCTGTCACTCCATATAGTTGGCATTGACTCCATCAACCATGCTACCATTTTATTTCTGTTACACCATAATAATTAAAATAATACGTTATTTATATAGTGCTTTAATCTAACGCGCTTTACCTCAGACATATTTACATACATTACTATTGTTACCCAATCAAAATTGGTAGTCATTTATTAACCTCGGAAGGATTAAAGGCGGAGTTGGTCTTGCCAGGATTTGAACATGCGACCTGTCAGATCAAACACAGATCACAGCAACAAGCTGTTAACCTGCTGAACCATCTTACCAGCATGAGGAGTGGTGGAGCAAACCTGACGTCAAATGAGTCACCACGGTCACTGTTACACCATGCAGTGAAGGACAGAAAGCATGGACTACATTATAAGTGCCTGCCATCTTGGTTTACCATGAACTGGGGGATGGACTTGATGGCTCACGATTCCCTACTGTTTCTGCAGCGAGGACAGACTGTAGAAAACGACAGCCTCCAATGTGCCTAAAACCTCATGCAATGGGGGACAGACTCAGCAAATCAGGTGAAAACTCATGATCTGTGCCATTTACATAGGAGAGGACCACAGATGCAATGTATGAGGTTGTTCCGAGATGGTCTAAAAGCTCATCTACACTAAGCAAGACCCCTCTGAGTTTTCTGAAACCTGTGCGAAAGTGTAGCAATCCACCCTGTTTTGACACAATCACGACCACTGGCCTCAAATATCTTTTGAATGTTCCCACATAAGGACCGGTCTTAATTATTGAAACTAAACCATTCCACCAATGTTTGCGATTAATGCCTGGCCTTGAATTCGTTGTTCTTGAACATGAAACTGATGTCTAAACTATTTTGCAATACCTTGACATATTCTTTGTTTATTTCTGCTATTTTACAGTTCATACCTATTTGGCTCAAGAAGAAGGGACATTGATCCCGAAACGCGTCAGCCTTTCCATTTCTGAACTGTCTACACACATGGTTGTTACTAATTTGGATAACATTTGACATTGTATTTTGATTTGTTTTCTGCATCACCTTTACCCTATGATAATACAATTTGTTTGTATGGATTAAACCATTATGCTTTATTGCCTATATCATTGTTTGTCTTTATATTTACCTTACCAAAAGAGTACCAATTAGTAAACTCTAGAAAGAAGAACATGTTATTTATCCATCATTTGAAGGAATATTGATAGTGTGCAGGGGACGGGAGGGCTCCTGCCTATGGATCCTCTTTCGTTTCTCTACGTGAATGTAACAGTGATCCTGTGCTAGGGTCACGTTTCCTCCCCTGCACCTTAAAACAATATACAATACTTTTACATACCACACGAAGATTACATAAGATTAGGTGAGTGCTTCTACAATCCCCCTCACTGGCCTCAAATATCTCCCAGGTCTCCCCTTGCACTGAATCCTTTGCTCATTCAGTGCTATGCTAGGGTAGAGAGAGGATACCCTGTGTCGTCATCAAGGGCTTTGCCCAGTCCTTTCTTTGTTGTGAAATTGACGAGTTGCTGTGCCCAGAGACACAGCTACACCTCAATGATGAGGCCCAATGAGGCTGAAACATGCCTGGAGTTCCTTGTGGCCTTTGCAGAAGTGGCATAGCCTGGCAGTCGGGCTAAACAGGCCCGTTTGGAGTGGAACCAAGACTGATTTTCATATTGTTTCTCTACTTTTGTAATGGCATGGCAGCTTACTTTCATCGAAAAACTATTCCCATCAGGCCATCTTTCCAAAATGGCAGCCTACTGGCAGTAGCGCATGATCACATTTGGGCATGCCCCCATGGAGATCCAGAAGCAGCACTGGTGGTCTGACAAGGCAAGGAGTGGGCTGGGTTGAGGGGCAAGCATGGTGGGAGATGGAGTGGGTCAGACAGAGGGAGGGGGCTGAAGGGCAGTGCTGCGTTCCAATTGAGTGGGGACCATTGGGAACTGGGGTTCTGGGGTTGTACCCCCTATGAGAAGAGGCAGTTGGTTGGGGGAAGTGGGACAGGGTGCCACGTGGTGCCCTTTGCATCAGAGAAAGGGGCGGAGGACGGGTGGGCCCAGGTAAAGTGATTCCCTACAGAGTCGAGGTTGGACATGGGAAATCGGGATTTGATGAAAATGGCCTGCAGAGAAATCACGTGGAACATTCTTGGAAAGATTCAGGCCGCTCAGGATCCAGTACTTGGAAATGAATTCTTTAATGCTGCTTGATTCCATGCTAACTTCCTGCGGCACGGGGATACAAGCCTCACTTCAATGGAATAGGGTGCTGGCAGCCAATGGGAACCAATGGAGAGTTGCACGTGCTTCTTTCACATTAGCTACAAGCAACCTATGGCTACTAGGCAGAGCCATTTCTAAGAGTGGGCAAACCCAGGCAACAGCCTAGGGAACAGATGGGGAGAGGGGCGCAGCAGGGCCAGCCTGTTAAATCTCCCATCTGGGAGAGAAGCGAGCCTTTCATGAACAGGCAACAGCACTATGTGTATAGAGGCAGGGGACAATAGCCCGACCTGCCCAGGTGCATCTACCCCCCTGTGATCACCCATTGACTTAAACATTGCTCACGGGTTTGTAATTAGACTCCGACCCATAAATAAGCACTTCTTTGTGAAACTAGGAATCCTGAAACTGCCCCCCAACCATGTCAGAGTGATAACTGCTCCTCTGAACACCAGTAGGGTGTATTCTGAAAATCATTGTTTTCTGGTATGTTAATCAGTTCAAACAAAAAAAAGACTACAACTCCCAAAGTCCATTGATCTGTTGCATGAAAGCCCAGGGCTGGAGATATGGAGCACCTTGCAAAACTGTGCTGTTTAATGGGAGGCAAAAATACAAGTTTGAATAAGTAAGGAGGGCGAGGAGGGCAGTACTGTCACCCTTTATGTTTGTTGCTGCACTTTAAGTTTCAGCACAGGTGCCAGGAGTTCGACAAATTAAAGGTTTGAAGGCTGAGGGGAATGTGCTTAAGAGGATTACTTCTTTTGTTTGGTGTTGTTTGTATCCAGAAGCAATTTCACGCAAAGTGTGTGTTATTTACTTTCAGGAAATTCTATGCGCAAAAGTTATGTTCCACTCACATGTCCAAGTTACCATCATTTGATAGGTTTTGCCAGCATATGTAAACATACAAACTTTTTGTTGTTATTTTGAACACATAAGCTACTCGGAGGCAAGAGACTTTTTACAGAGAAAGAGACTTGGCCATCGATGGTCCTGATAATTGAGAATGGAACTGTCATCTCGTGCCTTAAAAGCACGAGATGTGTGCTGTGCTCCAATGTCCTGCCTTTTCCCATGCTCAAAACATGGGGAGGGGAGACCACGGTAACCGCATCCTGACTTATAACTTATGAACATTTTGTTTCTTATACCGACACAAGCGATCACAGTTCAAGGGTGTTTATTAAACTGTATAGGTTGGGTGGAAAAACGCCTACACCTAAATCTAAGATGGGAGCAAGCTACGACCATGAAATCAAAATAAGGCAGTCCTATTGGCGTCTTGTCAAATAAAAGGGCCTATACTAAGGAAAGCCTATTGCTAATCCTTATGCTAAATACAAAAGAGTGTGGGATATGGCTCACAGAAAAGAAAAGAAGTTCTCATAAATATAAGTCAGGACGTAGTAATCGTGGTCTCCCCTTCCCCATGTTTTGAGCATGGGAAAATGCGGGACATTGAAGCACAACACACGCTCGAGCTTTCCCAGCACGAGACGACAGTTCTGTTCCAAATTATCAGGATCGTCGATGGCCAAGTCTCTTTCTCTGTAAAAAGTCTCTAGCCTTCGAGGACCTGATCTGTTCAAAATAACAGCAAAAGGTTCCTTTGCAATGGTGGTTTCGGTGAAGCCTTTTCAGCCCTGGATTCCCCTCCTCTGGGTTCAGATCCTACTCGAATGGTTGCTTCCCTACATCGGGTTCACTACAGTTTTGGTGGAGGTCGGGGTGGTATCATGGGAACTGTCTCTGCTGCGGGGAAGGGAAGAGTACACCCTTGCACGGAACAGGGTCGGGAAACCAGGGGCTACATACAAATTAAAAAAAAACTACTCCCCTGCAAGGAATGAAACGTGCAATAAAACTAGAAATCCTGCACTGTAATTGTGATATCATTACTTGAACTTGATCCCACGACCTTGGAAGGGTGCTTCCAATTATGCAGATGAGAACATAGTGGAACAGAGCATGTCGGGTCCCGACAATCGAAGACTGATGCTTGGGAGGTAACACCTATCAACAGCGGGAAAAACAAGTGAACCTCCGGTCTAGAAGAAAGACTACAATGGGCGATAATTTTGCAGCCGGCGCACTGCTTAAGGAGAGTCAACTGCAATAGCAAATAATGCATCATCAGGTAATAATGAAGACAGAGGTCCAACTTGGACCTTATCCTCCCCCTTCCCTCAGCACTTTCCCGATGGAAGCTCTCCAAACAAAAAGCAGGCCCAGACGAGTCTGTTCTGAAAGTAATCCCAAAAATCATTTGAAAGAGATACTGCACTGCCCCGTGCCTGTCGAATGTAAAGGCAGGCAGCGGCAGGCACAATTACTCAGTTCTTTAAGTGGGCTGGGCCTAAAAAGTACTCCCTAGCTCTGCCGGAGCTCCCCCGGCTAGCCCTAAAGGAGATGTAGGGGAGCCAAAATGTATGATGGCACAGCCACTGCCTCTCCTTCTGTTTGTTGATCAGAGGCTCGATCAGGCAGCCCTTTAACTACGTTAAAATAAATGGCTGCCTGAGGGGCCAAGCGCCTCTCATGAAGAAACAAAAGGAGACGTGGGGCACACTACTATTTTCCTTTCAGCGCACCCTGCCTCACTTTTTTATTTCGTAATCACAGGCTCTGATACACACCGTCAATTTGACATTGATCTGTTTCATCCTTACTGACAGACTTTCAGAGGCAAGAACATGATCTAACCTGAATCTCCCTATTAACCAACCATGTCAGTTCTATGTCTTATTTTCGCTTATTGTAGGTCGTCTAACACAAAGACTTTGCTGGATTTATGCGGAATCAGGGGGTTTCAACCCGAATTCCTCTCCCTGAGCCCCGTCCCTCCCCACCACCCAAGATACCCCCAAAACGAAACACACCCAGACACAACACACACACAGACACATATGCACTTACCCGTTCTCCCACAACGCTGCTTCCGGGTTATGGTCATCCTGTCAGCCCCTGCGGGCACTCGTGTATGGCAGGGGGGTGACGGTTGGATTTAGAAAGACCGCTCTGTGTCAGCACAGAGCGGTCTTTCTAAATCGGTCTTTGATAGAATCATTTTTTTTTTTCAATTATATCACTTAGGCCCACCAGCGTTCAGTATAAGTGCACATGCTTCACCAGGATTGGATTATATGTTAATATGGCAATTTTTCTTGTCTTCTTTTGACTTTGTCGCACATGGCATCTACTTCAAAAAGGAAATTCGACAACATTGAACTGTTAACTAATATCCTTTTTGATATGGTTTTTGGTGTATTGTCATCTAATTTGTTTTATGGGCAACTACCTTTTATTTGGATTGTTTGACCAATGTTTTGAGCAAATCAGCCACTGTGCCCCTTTTGTGTTTTGTGTTTTGGTCATATTGCACGAACCACCACCTATGTTGCATCTCTGTATTGTTTATGTATATTTGGCATGCAGCCTCAGAGGAAGAGCCTTACAGCTCGAAACACGTGTCAGGCTGCCTTGTTCTCAATTAAATTCGGCATAACTTGCATTGATTCTGTTGTTTAAGTGCACAGAGTGAAAACAAACAACCTCCTTTATGTATAGCAATCTGCCTGTGGGTAACTTGGCAGGTAACCCACACCTTGCCTTTACCTGCAGCCCATCAACACACCAACTCCCTACAGTCCTAGCGCTGGCTCTCAATAGTCCCTCTCTGCCAACCCCACCTTTTTACTAAAAATGAAAGGCATCTTTTCTATCACAACCGATTAAACTGAAATAAACATGTTATCCCCAACCAGCTGAACATGTAAACATGTCATGATCAGGTGCCATCTTCAAAATTGTTATTTGTTTATTATGTTGCCATCTAGTTGGCCAATGTATGTCAACATGTTATGTGGTTGCCTGAGACACCTGGAACCCTTAAACGTTTCTTTGTATAGTTTATATAAGACTTGCTCCCTGGCCAAGTGAGAGCTTTATCTTGGACAGAAGGGCCTCCTTTTGTTGAAAGAATAAATACCTTACGAAACTTACCTCAGCTTCCTGAGATGCCTTCACTTCATACGTCTGTAATGACGTGTTTTTCAGTTATAATTTGTTGTTCTGTATGAGAACCTTGAGACTTGTGCGCGTATTGCTGTCCCTGCTTTATGTGGATTGTTAATAAAGGTGGCTTTGCCATTCACTTTGACTATTTCCATTACTGGATGTGGGATTTCCCGGCCTATCTGTTCCGCTTAGAGTGGGGCTTTCCAGTCTATCTTTACAAACTGCTTTGGACCGTGCCCTTCTCCATATCCTACTGTTATGAACTTTCACAATGTACCGTGCTCTTCTCCACCTCTTTCCTCTGGCTCTTAACTGATCTGAATGCTTCCAAAGGCTGCAAAAGATCAGATTCCCCTAATCCTTGCTTTGCAAGTACTATTAAACAATTATGATTGTCGCTAGAGCCTTAGAAATCACAATGAAATAAATGTGAAAGGTTTAGCAGATTATGCGCAACTGCGATGCCACCAAGGAACCACAGCCTCAGAAATCCACAACAACACACAGTACCTTGGTTTGGAATGTGACAACAGTCGCCATCCATGTCTCAGTCACTGTAAGGCTGTCTTGAAGATGAAGCATATCCCCATTATAATAATCTGGTGTTCTTATACAGCTCTCCATGCCAGACCTCTCCAGGTTCTAATCATTGTAATAACAAGTGTAATTATTACACCGGTATTGACTGGTACACAGTGGTCGAAGTGGGCGTGAGCGGTCGGGAGCGGTGCTCCTCTACTTCTTTTAATTAAGTTTTACTGGTCCTATACTTTTATTTTTTAAAAGAAACCATTCCGGAATGGTTTAGTTTTAAAATAAAAGTGTTGGAAGAAGTTGAAACTTGCACTTACAGTGCACTGCACTGAACGTTCCTTTAAACAGCAGGTGCAAGTGTTTGGGGGTTTGTATTGTGTGTGGGAGGGGGCGTGGCGATGGGAG
Organism: Ambystoma mexicanum; assembly: GCF_040938575.1. Taxonomy (NCBI): domain Eukaryota; kingdom Metazoa; phylum Chordata; class Amphibia; order Caudata; family Ambystomatidae; genus Ambystoma; species Ambystoma mexicanum. The sequence goes on from NC_090925.1 coordinate 202,163,832, forward strand.
CAGTGCAGGCCAGTAGCAAACATAGTTCTGCTACTTTGTTTCATACACTTAGACCACTGCTGGTACATGGATGTTCTCTCCGGGTAGGTTTGCATGTCATCACTGTACTGCAGCCTGGGTATGCACCAGCTGGCAATCAAATCCCCCAGCAGCTCCGATTGAACAACATGGGCGATAAAATGAACCCCCTGGGTCCTTGAAAGACATGGATCTGAATGGTGCCACACCATCATTTTCTTTCTTTTTTTAAACACTTTTTTTTATTAGTGGTCCAGAATATACATAACACAGTTACAGCTTTACCTTACAGCTAGAAATAAACATGACAAAATAGAAAATCGGTGCAGATATCATACATCTCATCAAGGCGGTAAGTTTACATAGCTTCATCTTCATCGGAGATCATATCACACAAAAACATTCTGAAGGGCCCCCAAACATCTTTAGGTCTGCTCGCCGATGGGCGGGTGAGGACAAACTGTTCTTCAGCCTCATTTACATATGTCAATTCCCGGAGGAACTGCTTTACAGTGGGTGGCGCAGCATTCTTCCACTGTTGTAGAATACATTTTTTGGCAACTGCACACAAGACATTAAATAATTGTCGGATTTTTTCGGAGCACTTGCCTATATCTCCGAATAAATATTTCTGTGGGGGTCAATGCCGGGGGGATTTGTGTAATTTTCTCAAGGATATCCGCCACCTCCCTCCAGAAGCCAGCCACCACCGGACAACCCCAGTACATGTGGAACGAACCAGCCTGATCAGCCTTGCATTTGGGACACTTGCCTGGACTATCTGGAACGAACTTTGCCATTTTGGCCGGGGTGTAGTGCAATCTGTTTATAATTTTAAATTGTATTAGGCGTAGCCCAGCGTTCAGTGAAACCCTCTTAGCAAGGGAACTGTACCTTTCCCAGGTCTTATCGTCTATAGGGATTTGGAGATCATTTTCCCATTTACCTTTGATTAGGTTCGTCGAGGATGAGTGTGCCTGTATTGCAGCGTACAGACTGGACACCCCCAATCGGTCACCAGCCGTTATCATCTGTACGCAGGAGTGCGTAGGGGGTTCATCGGGGAAAGACGCCCAGCACCTCTGGAAGGCCGATCTCATACGATAGTACTGCAGTGTCCTAAGTGGGCCCCTGCCAAGCGCCCCCATGATCAGCTGAAGGGTCACAAACTTCCCATGAATAAACATATCGCCTAGTCTCATCTTTCACTGGGATCCCAGGCCTCATGTAGGCTGGCGTCGTGTGTTGGTGGCATGTTAGGGTAATTCCAGAGGGAAACCTCAGGATTATATGGGGCCAGTACTCCCAGTCTTTTAAATATAGCTTTTCATGCACCAATTTTACAGCTCACCGGGTTGAAGTCGCATGAGTCCCTGTAGTGTGCATCAAAGATTATGGACTGAATGTTCGTGGGGGAAGTTGTGAGCTCCTCTACCGCCACATGGGGGGGATCCTCGTCTTTGGAATACTAATATTTCGAGAACTGGGCCTGGGAAACACAATAATACAGTTAAAAGTTAGGTGCTGCTAAGCCGCCTGCGGAGTATGGTTCAGTTACTTTTTCCCACCCTATTCTTGGAGTCTTCCCATTCCAAAGAAAGGTCGTCGCCATAGACCTGAATTTATTAAAGAAGGGTCTTCCATGCCATATCGGGATGTTCCCGAATAAGTATAATAGCTTGCGGAGGACTATCATTTTTAGGACTGCTATCCTACCATGCAATGACATCGACAGGCGGTCCCATAACAACAATTTAGTCTTCAAGGCCTGTAGTGTGGCATCGTAGTTGTCTGTGTACAGCGTGTGTTTCCCACGCGAGACAAGTATCCTCCCCAGACCACTTCAGACCACACAGGGAGCCGGGGCAGCCGGCTGACGGTGTGAGGGGGAAAACCTTCGACTTGTCTCTGTTTATGGAGTACCCCGAGTGTGCGGTGAACTGTTGAATCTCTGCCATAATAGGTGCTAAGTTGGTTTCTGGTTCACGGATATATAAAAGCGTGTCGGCCGTGTATAGCGAGATTAGCTGAGTAGCCCCTTTAAGGTTGATGCCCCTGTTGGAGTGTCGCAGTCGGACCGCTATAGCCATTGGCTCTATTGTCAAGGCAAATAGTATGGGCGAGAATGGGCAGCCTTGCCTGGTGCCCCTTCCAAATAAAAACAGATCCGAAATTAACTGGTTGGTCAATACCCGCACCCCAGGTTCCGTGTTGAGTAATTCCACGTATCTAATGAATTGAAGGCCTTTTCCGTGTCTAATGATACGGCTACAGCGCTTCTGCTCGGGTCTATTTGGGCCATAATGCCAAAGAGCCTACGAAGGTAAAGAGCCGTAGATCGAGTGGGGATAAACCCATTCTGGTCAGGGTGTACAAGTGCAGGGACTGCCGGCAGAAGCCTACTGGCCAGTACCTTGGCAAATATCTTAGCATCTGTGTTGATAAGAGATAGTGGCCTGTATGATGACATGTCCTAGGGCGGGCGGCGCGGTTTAGGGAAAACAGTTATCAGGGCCTCTCTCATGGACGGGGGCAGTATTTTACATTGGAGGGATTCCTCCCAAACCCGCAATAACAATGGAACAAATTCTGCACTAAACTCCTTGTAAAACTCAGCTCCCAGGCCGTCTAGCCCTGGGGCTTTATTGGATGCCAAGTCCTTAATCGCCTCAGCAAGCTCGTCAGTAGTGAGAGGTTGGTCCATTGCCAGCCGGGTCTCTTCAGGGAGTTTCAGCAATGTCAGCATCTCCAAGTATGCCCTGATTTCCGTGATTGTCTTAGTGTCTCTATTGCTATACAGCTGTTGATAAAATTTAGCAAACTCAATATTGATCTCACTCTCATTCAGTAAAACCTCTCCGCCAGATGTTTGTATACTAGTAATTCGATTAGGCTGCCTGTCCTGTTTCAGTAATTTAGACAGTGTCCTTCCCGCTTTGTTACCTTCACCATATTTACGGGCTTGGACCGGGGGCGCCATGTACTGTACTTCCCTAGCATCTAGTCTGCCAAATTCCTGGAGATGTTGTTGTATTCCAGCTAGTATGGCCTTATCATCTGTACGAGCGTACTCGTCCTCCAGTTTCCTCAGTTCGTCCTCAGTTTGGGTCAGGTCAGCTCTAACCCCTTTCAGGAGACCCACGGATTTGGATAGCAGTGCCCCCTAGCCCAGACCTTAAAGGATTCCCATACCGTGGAACATCTATCAACTGAGCCCATATTAATCTCGAGGGACTCTGCAATTTCGGTGTGTAGCCCCTCCAACACCCCAGGGTCACTCAGCAAGCCCCCGGGCATCCTCCATCTTCTGGGAGATCTAGGGCAGTTTTGAATAGTAACCTCAAGTGTTATCAGGGAGTGGTCAGACAGGGTACGGGGCAGTATCTCACACGACTTTGTTACAGCAAGCATAGCGGGGGAAACAAACCAATAATCAATTCTGGACTCGGAATCGTGAACCGAAGAGTAGTATGTGTAGGCCTTTCCTTTCGGATGCATGACTCGCCAGGCGTCATCGAGGGAGAGCTGGGAAAGGACATGTCGCAAGGTTAGAACAGCCCTACTTGGTGCTCTAACGACTGTGCTGGATCTGTCCTGTTTAGGATCCATAGCGATGTTGAAGTCCCCACCCCAGACTATACTAGGAATATCAATGGCAGATAGCAATTGGTATATATTAGTATAAAAGGCGGGGTCACAATGTTCAGGCCATATGTGTTCACCAGTAGCATCCGCTGTCCTGCAATCGAGCCCCACACTAGAGCATATCTACCAAGGGGATCTAATTTATGGCCATTGGGGCAAAATCCCAGGTTTGGATGTATGAGCGTGGCGACACCCCTGGACTGAGATGAGTAGTTCGTACAGAACCTGGATTTGCCCCAGCCGGGAAGTACTAGTATCAACAGTATGCGTTTCTTGCAGCATAACAATTTGAGCGCCATGCCTGACAACATAATTTTCAACCTTCTTAGTCTTCAACTGATTATTCAGTCCCCTTACATTCCATGACAATAGTTTAACCCTTAATGTGTGGTTTAAGTCTTACGTAGGAATGTTCGAATAGCATCTCCAACCTCTTGGATGTATCTTTCAAATAACATGGATTGTGTCAGAATCTCACAGACCACTTGTTTAACCAATAACCTATAACCAGTTCCCCCGATAACCCTCCCAGGGCAAGGTGCCATAAGGTGAGGGGCCTTCCCCAATTCAAACCATGGGATATTGCATTGACAACAACCCAATCCAAACTCCCCATCCCGCCCACCACCCTCATCGTCCCCCCAACTTGACGATGTCTGTCCCTCAACTTGTGGAATATTCCCGGGGTAGTCATGTTGCCTCACATGACCGCCATTCCCAGCTCCCAACCACCACCAAACACAGAAGATGGCCATCTTTTGTATCAGTTTACCAGGGACCCTGAAGTAAGGCCCATACCAGCTGCAATCAGATCAGTAGAGTATGCACATCTTAGTCCGCCGACCGGGGTCTATTGTTCGGCGCAGGTCATTCCCCCTTTGGAGGGAGGGGTATAGAGGACTCAATATAAGACAGGTATTCAGACGGGTTTTCAAAAAAGTGTGCCCTTCCTGCATGCTGAATTCTCATTTTGGCCAGGAACATCAAGGCGTATGTGATCTGCCGTGCTCTAAGAAGTTTCTTAACCGGTTCATAAGAGCATCTGTTTGCCTGGACAGAGGCAGAGAAATCTGGGTATATATGTATACGGTTCCCCTCATATTGCAATGCACCGGCCTCCCGTGCCAACTGAAGGATTGTTTCCCCTGTCTCTGTAATTCAGGATGCGGGCAATTATTGTACGTGGCGGGGCTCCTGGTTTGGGTACCAGTGCTAGAGAACGATGCGCCCTCTCCACCAGGAAATGCTCAGAGAGCGATTCGGGCCCGAATAAGGTTCTAAAAAGTTCTTCCACATGTTTCTCCATTTGGCCCCTGCCGAAGGATTCCGCCACTCCGACCACGCGGACATTGTTCCTCCTTGACCTGGATTCGAGGTCCTCACATTTGCTCTGTAGTTTGTTCATCGTGTCTTTGATGTAGGATATATCTCGACTGTGGTGGGCAATAGTATCTTCGTTCACACTTATCCTGCTCTCAGTCTCCATGATGCGCGCACTCTCCTTGTCTATTCTGGCTCTCAAGGAGCCGATGGTGGCAACTATTTCGTCCAGCTTAGTGTTCACTGCAAGGAATCCATTCTGTACTAGTGCAGTCAATTTATCCTCTCTATCCATCCCATCTTGCTCGCCCTGAGCACCCTCATCCGGATGTGTGTCCACCGTCACAGCTTGGCTAGCCATGTTGGTAAACGTGTCCATAGGGCCCTTCTTCCTGCCAGCGGGGGTTTTGGATGCCCTATTTGACTTGCTTGGCTCCCCCATGCTTACACGAGTCGCGTGTGTATATTGGGTTGTCACAGAAGCTCAGGAGGGTGCAAACCTCGGACCGTGGGCAAGGGCCAGCCGTACTTCCAAGCGTCACGGTCAGTATAAGAGCACCACGAGGTCCGGCCAAGCCTGCAGGGCGTATAAAGAAAGGCCGCGTAGCAGCGGTATGGCGGCGAGGGACCACTTCAATCAAAAGAGAGCTGAGCTGGCCGAGCTGCCCGGTGCGTCACCATCGGCTTCACGGAGTGTTTACAGGCCTAAAGAGGCCTAAAGAGGTGGGCAGGGATCAGGAAGACCACATCCCTAAATTAGCAGATCTCGATGAAATGTCGGCCGGGGGCATCCAGCATATAGAAGTGATTCATGTGTTGAAACACGGCAGGGAGCAGTCAGGATTGACACACTGCATCCCCCCTCCCAGCTCTCGCTGGCCGCTTACTTGATCGTCCAGCTCCACTGCCTGCAGGTCTATGCGTGGGCAGGAGCCACGATACTCTGCGATCAGGGGGAAGGAGTCGGTCGAGTATCAAGCAGGTCAGCGCCGAGGGCCAGATTAGAGCCGGGGCTTCCACAGGAGTGACAGGCACCTCCAACTGCCACCTCGTGAAGAGCGCAGGCCGGATAGCAGGGCCGGGTGAGAGCCGCCAGCATAGACTCTGCCCACTCGCGGCCTGCAGCGCTCAGCAGCCACGGCCGCCGGGTAGATTCTCCTGGTGCCGCGTGTCAGCACGACACCGATGCTCGCACCGGCGGGTCTGTTGACAGCCAGATCTCAGCAGTCCGGTACCGCAGTGGACTCAGATTTTCACAAGTTGTGGATGAGTTCACCGGCAACCGCTACAGCAGGTTTCAGCCCTCTAGACGGCCTATGAACAGATCTCCAAGCGCAGGATCTTGAGGTGATAAAGGAGCAGCGGGTTTAGGTGGCCATTTTCTACACGCGCAACAGCGCCCCCATACACCATCATTTTCAACTGCAATCAGGTGGTCAGAAAGGAACAGAGCCGCTCAAGCTCCTAGTCAATGTCATTGGAGATATCAAGAAGCAACCCATGCCAATCATATCAAAAGCCGCAGAGATTAACTGTGCTGAAACGATTACTATAATTAAGCAGTAGATTGTACTGTATGACTATAAAAATGGCAATAAAGAAATTTAAAAAAAGAAAAAAAATCAAAAGCTGCAGAGATATCCAGCAGTACCAGCAAACATCAGCCCCCAAGGTCAGGCACAATAGACGTCATCCAGGACCTGCAGCTGCGGACCCATCTGCTGCCAGGTCAGAAGCCAGTTTGCTAAGGGGGCAATGTTGGAAGTGAGCAGCAATGGTCAGGAGCGGCGTTCCACTACTTTTTTTTTACTGTTAACAGCTCCACTATTTTTTGCAACCCTTTCCACCATTCCGCAACTGTACTTTGTGAAGTTAAAGCACACTTTGTTACTTTACCACTGGATATCTGTTGCAGCTAAACTGCAATTTGTTTGAACTCAATTGGCTATCAACCAGCATGACGGCACCCATTGAAACATTTTTGCACATTGCCCCTTTCCTTCCTACTGTGTCTGCCACCGAGTCACAGTTCCACTAATGTTTTGGTGCACTTCTATTACTGAAAGGGGGCAGTAGATGATGTTCCCCCACACAACTGTTAAATTGGACAGAAACCACCTGTTCCACGAACTTTCCCAGAAAAGGCTGGGAAGTTGGTGATCGATAGACTGGTTTAATAGTAAAGTCACATGTCTGTTTTTCAGGGAGTCTGTAAATCAACCGAGGAAAAGAGGAAGGCGCACCAGCTTAAACCATTGATGCACAAAGCAGGGGTGTTGCTAGGTCTGGAATAGGTCCGGGCTATACTAATTGTGGTGTCAAGTGCCGGAGAGTGGCCGGTCACGTGACATGGGGAACCAGGAAGAAAAAAATAAATGAGACCACTGGAACTAGTGTCATGAGGTCAGTCGGGGTCTGAGCACCATAACGAGCAGTCGTGTTTTTTTCTGCGCAGCGACGCGTTGCGCCATATCATTTGGGCCTAATAAGCGTAGCGGTAAGCTCTGACTGATGTTTTGATACTCACCACACTGGCGACGAGGATGGTACGAGCCTGCACGCAATTAACGCTGTAACATCTAGCAAGAAAAGTGAATGTGAGGTGAGAAGCCTATTGACTAAAGGCAGAGCCGCGTATTAACACGTGCGTATACAGAGCCTGGTTTTCACACCCCCAACGTTCCGTTACACGCTCAGTTCTAAACAAAGAAGCAGAGTTTCACTTCAGCAACCCCAATGATCTGAAGCCTTTAACAAGAACGGAAGAAAGCACAGAACAACTTTTTTTTTTAAACTGCAAAGTTGGAAAGCACAAGGAAAGCACAGATATAGACATAAAAGTCAACAAAGCTTCCAAATATCACTGACAAAAAAACTGAGGTGAAACTGCCAAGAGACATTTGCAAACACCCAAAACACCAACCATGGATATTGGTGAGTGAAATCAAGCCAGTCTGGGCCCACATTTTTTTTTCTTTTTGTCTTCTTCTTGTTCTTCATCCAAGTAAAGATTCAATTTGTGAAACGTCACAGCACCAACTATGTCCAGCACTGAGACAAGCCCTGCTAGGACTGGGGCGAGCCCGTCAGCAGGGAGAAATGCCAACTCAGACCACCCTGACCCAGCACTGATCACCCTTATGCCACCTTTTGACCCATTTACAGCGGGTGCAGCCATTCGGTGGGAAATCTGGTTACAACAATTTGAAATGCACCTGGATGCAAGAGAGATCACTTTAGCTAAGAAGAAACGCACATTTCTTCTACTCAACATTGGAGCGGCAGCACTACGCCTGTTCAACGCAATACCAGATCGTGGAGACGCAAACAATTATGATGCTGCCAAGAACGCCCTCACCAACATGTTCAAGCCCAAACTCAATCCAGACTATAAACGTTTTCATTTCTGCATGGCTAGACAGTGTGAAAATGAGACAGTGGACAAATTCCATGCACGCCTACGTGAAATGGCAGTCGGCTGTGAATTCCCTAATGAAGAGTTCGCCATCCGTCTTCAAATCATAAATGGAATTTTGTCCGAAAAACTGAGGAGGGCCATTTTGTCAGAGAGGAACATAAGCCTATCCCGAATCTTAGAAATGGTGCGCCTGCGCGTGCAAACAGAAGAATAAGTGGCAGTAATTGAAGCGGCAATGCAAAGACTCCCGCTCGACAACCCAAAGCCAACAGAAGACGTTGCTGCCATAACGAGACACCAAAACACCTGAGAACAGGAGGAGCGAAGAGGAAACGCTACAAAAACCCAAACATCACAAGGGAGAGACAAGGCATGCAAATGGTGCGGAGGTCCGTGGCATAAGGGGGAGTCCTGCCCTGCATGGGGATCGACATGCCGCAAGTGCAATTGCCTCAACCACTATGCAGCTGTCTGCCTAAACCCACCGGATAGAAGCGATCGAGAACAAACACCGCGGCAAACACATGACAGCCGGAATAAAATTTGGCCCCCAAGGAACACCACGCCAATGAAGGAAAAAAGGAAGGGTGAGAGCAGTAGACCACTCCCAGAGATCACCGGACACAAGTGAAAGCAAAGACAGTGAAGACAGTGCATCCCCCGATAGAAAGGACCATGACAAATGGAGTAAAACCAGCAAACGAGTACACCGAGTACACCTCATCTCAGCTGTAGAGCCGCAACGGTCCAGACAACAGAAGAGGCCATCATGCACAGTCATTTCTGACGGAGAACCACTGAGAGTGGTCATAGACACAGGCGCAACTGTCAATGAATGCCAGTATCTGCATTTAACAAACTTCGCCCGAAGCCCAAACTCCAAGAAAGGAAGGTCAGACTATATGCATATGGCTGCAAGAAACCTCTGCCGGTGCAAGGGTCGTTCAAATCTGACTTCACCCACAACAGCGTCATGTGCCGGGCACAAGTCTACATTGTCGATGCTGGCTGTGAAGCACTGCTAAGTTGTAGAACCGCTGAGAAACAGAAATTAATTCATTTTGCTTTCAACATTCAGTTCAGGGAGATTGATGAGTTGCTAAAACAACATCACAGGGTCTTTCAAGGTATCGGGTATCTAAAGGGCAGATCAATCAAACTCCACATTGACCCCACCATTGAACCAAAAGCAGTACGCCACCACAGAGTACCATTCCTCATGAGGGAAGTTGTAAAAAAGGAATTATCAAACTAGAATCAATCAGCGGGCATCATAGAGAAAACATCAGGGGCAACACGTGGGTATCCCCATGGTAGTTGCAAAAAAGCCCAATAAACCCAATGCAGTACGAATCTGTATTGACATGCGGCTCCCAAATGCAGCTATTGAAAGAGAATGTCATATTACACCAACCATAGATGAACTTATTGCTGACCTAACGGGGGCAACCATCTTCAGCAAACTTGACCTCAGGCCAGGATATCATCAACCCAAATTAGCTAAGGAGTCGAGATACATCCCTACGTTCTCCTCCCACCTTGGACTACAACGCTATAAGCGGCTACATTTCGGAATATCATCAGCTGCCGAGGTATTCCAGCATGAGATTCGGAAAGTCCTCACCGGCCTGGAAGGGACGATGAATATCAGCGATGACATTATCATATATGCATCCAACGAAAATGAACACCTCAAACGCCTTGCAGCGGTTCTACACAGGCTAGAGGAACCCGGATTGACCCTGAATGCTGAAAAGTGTGAATTTGGAAAAGAAGAACTACGTTTCTTTGGCTACATTTTCAATGCGAAAGGAGCGTCGCCAGATCCTGCCAAAGCCAATGACATCAAAAACACCAAGGGCCTCATTACACGGTAGGCGGTAGGGGATTACCAGCACCAGTAAGGGCACCGTTGCCGGTAGTCCCCTACCGCCCTACTATGAGGTCCCTCAGCGGGTCCCGTCCTTAACATGTGGTCAGACCACACGTTAAGGAAGGGACCGCTGAGGGACTTATTTTAGCTCTTTCCCCATTCCCATTGAGCCCTATGGGGGCTCGAATGGGGAATGGTAATTGGCATGGGGACTTACCGGGTCCTCAAGGGTCTGAATGACCCGGTAAGTCCCCATAACGCCTACCCGGACCCAGAAGACGGTAGGGGGTAGCCATGGTGCTAACTGCACCATGGTTAGCTCCTACCATGTAATGAGGCCCCAAGCCTCCAACATCTGTCATGGAAGTAAGGAGTTTCATGGGAATGGTGACATATTGTGCGAGATTCATTCCAGATCTCGCCACCATCGCAAGTCCCTATCATGAATGCCAGGCTGATCACTCAATTCGTCGGAACCAGAATTGTCTTTATACAGAACCCACTCATCCTCGCCTGATTCTTCAGTAGGCTCCTCGCGTCTTCGCCCCTTTTTTCTTGTGGATTTCTTTTTTGAGAAGAGATATGGTCTTCCGCGGTTAGAAGCCACCCTGTTCCCCCTAGTAAACCGGGGAAACAAGGGACACCCTTTCCGCAGAAGCCGTAGAAGAGGAAAAAAGCGTATGCTAAAAAAAACCTCTTGTATTTCGATCTTGATGTGGAGCAAGGTTAACCAGACAAGTTGTTTCTCCAGGTATCCGAAGGAGAGGATGTTGAAGAGGATCACAGAGACCGCAGAGGATCACGTGAATGCCTAGCTGGAGAGGAAGAATGGAAGCGGAGACCGAAAAGGAGAGAGAAAGTAAGAGGTCAGAACGGAGGAAGAATAATAGACCCGTAAAGAAAGGGAAAGGAAAACAGGTAAGCACGGAAGAAGGTAAGCACAAAGAGAGGAGGACAGAGGAACCGGGAAAAGAAAGCAGGACGAGGAGAGAGGGAAACGGGAGAGGAGGCAAAGAGCAGATAGACGAAGGAAATAGCGGAGGACCAAGAAGGGAAAGGGCACCAGAAGGAGAAAAGCCAAGAAAGAAGGCAGAAAGGGACTATAACCGGCAAAAACCCGGTCAAGCAGCGGGCAAGGAACTGGAGGGTGAGCGCTAGCGAAACTGAGCGAAAAAACTTCAGTTGCAACGCGCCGGGCAAAACAAAGAGGCGTGGTTAAGAGCGAAACCAGGAAGAGGCCGGAAAAAGACTAGAGCGTAGCAACAGGAAATGGGGAAAAAAAGTGGAACAATCAATGGCGGCGGAGTTGCCATTGGCTTCTCAGACTCCAAGGGAATCTCCTTGCAAACGGCATGACAGTATGCCCCCTTCCATGGGGCACCCCCCCTGGCTTTCCGGGGTGAAGTCTGTGAAATATCCGCACCAGACGAGGTGAATGGATATGGGAAACAGGTTCCCAAGAATCATCTGAATGCGGGTAGCCTTTCCAATGAATGAGATATTCCAGTCTGCCTCCCTTATATCTGGAGTCCCGGATGGCTGCTACTTCATATTCGTCAGGTGGTAAGTCTTTGGGTTTCAGACCTTTCGGTATTCTTCGCTTGTATGGGTCTTCCCGATATTCTTTCAAAAGAGAGGAATGAAAGACCGGATGAATACGCTTCATGTAGTTGGGCAACAGAAGTCGATAGGCCACTGGGTTTATCCTTTCCAAGATGGTATAAGGACCCAGATAGCGCGGTGTTAGTTTGGAAGAATGCAACCAGCGCGGAAGGTACTTTGTAGATAACCAGACTTGGGTCCCTTTTTGCCATTGGGGAGAAGGAAGACGCTGTGGATTGCTGGAAGAGCTATAGCGGATCTTGCTGGCTTGCAGACTAGTATAAGCAGTCTTATGTGCCTCAGAAATACTGGCAAGCAAAGCGTCAATGGAAGGTATATCCCCAGGAGGAAAGGTTCTGATTGGCAAGAAACGGGGATGAAAGCCATAGGTACAAGAAAAAGGACTTAGTTTGGTGGCACTATGAGTGGAGTTGTTGTAAGCAAACTCGGCTGTAGGTAACAGGGCCACCCAATCATCTTGTTGAGAATTAGTAAAACAACGAAGATACTGCTCTAACAGAGCGTTTATCCGTTCTGTCTGACTATTAGTTTGCGGATGGAACCCTGAGGACATAGCCCTTTCAATACCAAGCCTCTTACAGAGCTCTTTCCAAAAGCGAGAGGTATACTGAGTACCTCTGTCAGATATAATCTTGTCTGGAAATCCATGTAACCGGAATATTTCCTTGGAGAAAATAGAAGCCATTTCGGCTGCTGTTGGTAGTCCTGCCAAGGGGGTAAAATGTGCCATCTTGGAAAAACAGTCCACGGTTACCATTATGCAGGAGCAACCATCCGAAGGAGGTAAGTCAACTACGAAATCGGTGCAAATTATACTCCATGGTCTCCTAGGTGGCTCTTCTAGTTGTAGATATCCAACCGGTTTCTGAATGCTGTACTTAGATCTGGAGCAGATGGGACAGGTCGAAACATACTCATCTACTGTCTTTCCCATTCCTGACCACCAAAAATGACGTCTGAGTAAATCCAGAGTGTTCTTAATACCTCGATGTCCAGCTACTTGGTCATCGTGACACCATTTTAAAACCTGTAGACGGGAGGTGGAGTCTGGAAGAAATAGACGTCCTTTGCAAAGATATACACCATCCTGGAGGAAGAGATCCTCTGAAGCCCTTACCAAAGGGGGTTTGTCCAGGTTGGCAGTGGCCTTGCGTACCCCTTCTAGAAAGGCATTAACAGTACATATCACCCTTTTCTGAGGCAACATGAGGTTTAGATGTTGATCGGGCAGACATTCGGGAGAGGGTCTTCTGGATAATGCATCAGCAAGCACATTTTGGGTTCCAGGTAAGTAAGTGAGTACGAAGTCATATTGGGAAAAGAAATGGGCCCATCGGGCTTGTCGTGAATTTATACACTCCATATTTTGTATGACCTTTAGATTTTTATGGTCCGTGCGTAGTTCAAAGGGGAAAGCAGCCCCTTGTAAGAGATGTCGCCACTCTTCACATGCCACCTTCATCGCGAGCAGCTCCTTCTCTATCACGGAATAGTTCCGTTGGCTAGGGGTTAGAGTCTTTGACACATAGGCTACCGGAAATTTAACGCCATCATGTTCTTGTAGCAATGCTGCTCCCAAAGCTGCAGACGAAGCGTCAGTTTCTACTATAAATGGGAGGTCTTGATCTGGTTGACGTAGAACTGGGGCCGAACAAAAGGCAGTTTTAAGCTGGTGAAAGGCGTCCTCTGCTTCATTGGACCAAAGAAAGGGAGAAGTAGATTTCTTCAACAAACAGGTAATGGGTAATACCTAGTTGGAGAAATCAGAAATTAATTTGCGATAAAAATTCGCTAGCCCGAGGAATCTTTGGATTTCCTTTACTGAAGTCGGACTCGGCCACTGTAAAATGGCTTCTACCTTCCGAGGGTCCATCTGAATTCCCTCGGCAGACAAGATAAACCCAAGATAAGGAACCTTAGCTACCTGGAAAACACACTTGTCTGGATTAGCCTTTAGATGGGCATCCTTAAGTCTTTGGACAACTTGATGAAGATGTTGTGCATGTAATTCCAGGGATTTAGAAAACACTAGAATGTCGTCCAAGTAGATGATGGTACAGTTATACAACAAGTCAGAAAAGGTGCGGTCCATAAATCGCTGGAAAACCGATGGAGCGTTTACCAGACCGAACGGCATCACCCTATACTCAAAGTGGCCGAAGGGGGTCCTAAAGGCAGTCTTCCATTCATCGCCGGATCGAATGCGTAGCAAATGGTAGGCTCTTCGAAGGTCGATCTTGGAGCATACAGTGGCCCCTTGTACGGCTTCTAATATATCCTTAATCAACGGCATCGGGTACCGATCTCTAATGGTGATGCTGTTCAGACCTCGATAGTCGATGCAGGGTCTTAGTTCTACAGAATCTTTTTTGGGCACAAAAAACAAGGATGCCCCAGCAGGAGAACGTGAAGGTTGAATGAGACCGTTTTGGAGATTGGAGTCAAGGTATTTCTTGAGGACTTCTTTTTCCTTCAGAGAAAGGGAGAACATTCGCCCAAACGTAACTAGGGCCTCTGGGAGCAGATCAATGGTGCAGTCCTCAGGTCTATGTGGAGGTAATTCTTGGATTTCTTGGTCTTGGAAAACTTCACTATACTGAGCCAGGTCGATGGGAATGGTATGAACTCCCAAGGTATCAGATGTTGGACAGAATTCAGAGATGGCTTGGACAGTGGCATAGTTGGTCTCCGGAAGACATTTCCTCAAACAATAATCAGAAGAAAAAGACATCTGATTGGTTTTCCAGTTTATGGTAGGATTGTGTTTGCGTAGCCATGATACCCCTAGTATGACCGGGAAATGGGCAGCTCTTATTAGGTCAAACTGGATAGTCTCTGTATGCTGAAGCAACTTCATAGTCATGGGCGGAGTGGTATGGGTAATCAGACCAGAACTTAAGGGCTTGCCGTCAACTCCTTCCACCTTCTGGTCTTCATCTTTCTCTAGTCGTTCTATGCCAGATTGGTTAGCCCACATGATGTCCATGAAACATCCTGCTGCTCCGCAGTCCAGTAAAGCTAGGACATCATAAGTTCTTTGATGAAGGGTGAGCTGAACTGCCAGAACCATGAGACGGGTGTCCTCTGTGGATGAGATGGATGTTATCGACATTGAGATGTAGGGACCAGGAAATCCCCCTCGGTAACTTGTCCCCACTAGTTCCGAGGTGGGGCGTTTCCCGACCGTCGTGGAGGTACTTCTGGACAGTCACGTAACAGGTGCTGGTTAGAACCACAATACAGACACAAATTATTGTCCTTTCTTCTCCTTCGTTCATCAGACAAAAGGGGCCCCCGGGTAGTACCTATCTGCATGGGTTCATCCTTGGTTTGATGGGTGGAGGAGGCAGTGGGTAGACAAGGCTCGGAGAGAGTAGGCGTGAATCGACCTCTTCGTCTTTCTGAACGCCTCTCGGAAAGGCGGTAATCCAATTGGAGAACGGTAGACCACAATTCCGACAAGGTTGCAGGTCTGGGCATGCGTGCCAATTCATCTTTCAGTTCTTCTCTGAGGCCACGACGGAAAATGGTGTATTGAGCCGCCTCTTGCCACCCGGTATCAGCGGCGACCCTCTTAAAACGGGAAATGTAGGATAGCAAATCTGAGTTACCCTGACGGATGTCAAGCAACTGCTCACTGGCTATCAAGGCTGTTTCTTGTCTCTCAAAGGCTTCTTTGAATTGTGCCGTAAAACCACTATAGTCTTGCAGCAGTGGGCTAGCACTGGTTACTAATGGGGTAGCCCATGCCAGTGCATTTCCAGTAAGGTTGGAAATGAGAAACCCTATGCGGGCATTATCGGAGGCATATGTCTGGGGTCTGAAAGTAAAATGTATTATACATGCCTCCATGAATTCTTTAAACTTCTGTGGAGAGCCGTCGTATTTACCCGATGCCAGGGGCATAGGGGGTAATTCTGCACGTGCTCTTTCTTGGTTATCAATACGTTGCTTTAGGGCCGCATTCTCTACCTTGACAGTTTGTAGTTCCTGTGTGAGATTATGTACCGCAGCAAGCAACTCCTGTATCTGTTCAGCTGTAGCCATTGTAGGATCATTTAGGCGTTGCAATCTATCATGAATGCCAGGCTGATCACTCAATTCGTCGGAACCAGAATTGTCTTTATGCAGAACCCACTCCTCCTCACCTGATTCTTCAGTAGGCTCCTCGCGTCTTCGCCCCTTTTTTCTTGTGGATTTCTTTTTTGAGAAGAGATATGGTCTTCCGCGGTTAGAAGCCACCCTGTTCCCCCTAGTAAACCAGGGAAACAAGGGACACCCTTTCCGCAGAAGCCGTAGAAGAGGAAAAAAGCGTATGCTAAAAAAAACCTCTTGTATTTCGATCTTGATGTGGAGCAAGGTTAACCAGACAAGTTGTTTCTCCAGGTATCCGAAGGAGAGGATGTTGAAGAGGATCGCAGAGACCGCAGAGGATCACGTGAATGCCTAGCTGGAGAGGAAGAATGGAAGCGGAGACCGAAAAGGAGAGAGAAAGTAAGAGGTCAGAACGGAGGAAGAATAATAGACCCGTAAAGAAAGGGAAAGGAAAACAGGTAAGCACGGAAGAAGGTAAGCACAAAGAGAGGAGGACCGAGGAACCGGGAAAAGAAAGCAGGACGAGGAGAGAAGTAAACGGGAGAGGAGGCAAACAGCAGATAGACGAAGGAAATAGCGGAGGACCAAGAAGGGAAAGGGAACCAGAAGGAGAAAAGCCAAGAAAGAAGGCAGAAAGGGACTATAACCGGCAAAAACCCGGTCAAGCAGCGGGCAAGGAACTGGAGGGTGAGCGCTAGCGAAACTGAGCGAAAAAACTTCAGTTGCAACGCGCCGGGCAAAACAAAGAGGCGTGGTTAAGAGCGAAACCAGGAAGAGGCCGGAAAAAGACTAGAGCGTAGCAACAGGAAATGGGGAAAAAAAGTGGAACAATCAATGGCGGCGGAGTTGCCATTGGCTTCTCAGACTCCAAGGGAATCTCCTTGCAAACGGCATGACAGTCCCCTCCGTGAACTAACCAAGAAAGACCAAAAATGGGAATGGTTGCCTGCCCACCAACAAGCGTTCCAGCAGACCTAAGACACCCTATCTGCGTCCACAACAATGGCTTTCTTTGATATCAAGAGGCATACAGAACTTCTAGTTGACGCTAGTCCAGTCGGCCTAGGAGCTGTACTTACCCAGACTGACAATGATGGAAATGTCTACCCATCGCCTTTGCCAGTCGTGCGCTAACCAAAACGGAACAGAATTATGCACACATAGAGAAGGAGGCCCTCGCTATTTTATAGGGATGCAGGCATTTCAAAGTTTACTTGCTGGGCAAGCAGCAAAAGTATTCTCACATCACAAACCACTTATTCCAATTTTCAGAGGATCGGCACCTCATCCACCAGCACACATAAAAAAGTGGATGCTTCAACTCCAGCTCTACAACATAGAGGTGAAGTACCGACCAGGGACAGACAACCCAGCCGACTATCTGTCTCGCCAACCACGACCCGCTACAGAGGAAGAAGAACACCATGCGAGGGAGACGGAGGAACATGTGTGCCATGTGATAGCCTGCACCCGACTGCAGGTTTTGACTTTGCGAGAGATAGCCAACAAAACCGAGACAGACACCATCCTAACTCACACCATAACCGCCATCCAGTCAGGGAATTGGAAGACTTCCTTGCATCCATGGCTCAACGCACCACAGCGGCCCAGGTCAAACTTCAATCCCTTTTCCGAATCCGTCATGAACCTACTGTTGCCCCTGAAGGGATAGTGCTAAAGGGTCATCGCATTGTACTACCTACCTCGTTAGAAGAGCGAGCCCTCAGACTAGCCCACAGCGGGCACCAAGGTATTGTGAAAACAACAGCATATTTGAAATCCAGGATGTGGATGGCCAACAGGCAACAGAGAGTGATGGAACTAGTGGGATCTTGTGCAGCCTGCCAAGCCATCCGGAGAGCTCAGAACCCAGAACCTATCATAAGCACCCCAAGAAGCAGTAAGCAGTGGGAACCGGTCAGTATCGATTTTTGCACCATTGCTGGAGAAGGCTACCTTCTTGTCTTAATTGATGAATTCAGCAGATATCCTGAAGTTGAACATGTGGCGTCCACTGATGCTGAGAACATGACTTGCTTTACAGAAAATATTTGCAATACACGGGATCCCATCACAAATCAAAAGTGACAATGGGCCATCTTTCACCAGCCAAGAACTATGCCAATTCTTTCAAGATCTCAACATACGGCACAAACGGATCACCCCAGGATGGCCACAAGCGAATGGTGACGCTGAACGATTTATGGGGTCACTCAACAAAGTTATCTGCATCGCCAAGGAAAAAAGACACTCATGGCTGAAAGCAGTGTATCGATTTCTGAGAACCCACAGGCAGACCCCACACTCCTCGGCAGGAATCAGCCCTGCAGCGCTCATGTTTGGAGTACCCATACAGGCAGAACTCTCTCTACACCCCTGGTGTGTAGCGCCTGAACCAGATCTTCCAACTATAGACGCCAAAAGAGTGAAACAAAATTAACAAGAGAGCATTTCTCGATGAGCCAATCACCGGAAGCTAAGACTCAGAGACACAGTTATCGTTAAGAACCGAGCCACCCGCAAGAAGATGTCCCTCAATTTTGAATACCAGCCTTGAACAGTCAGTGCCGCGAACCATAGTATGATCGCGGCCACTCGAGGAAGTGAGACTGTGACGAGAAATATTTCACACTTCAGGAAAGTACATGCTGAATTGTGGGAAGAAAGCCAGGAAGCTGCGAGAGAAGGACCCGGATCGCTCTGCCGGACACCAAGTCAATCGCCTTACCCATCGCAAAGCCAATTGACACCTGGACTCTATGAGACACTAAGAGAACCGAAGAAGAGGAAGTTCAGTCTGAGAGCCCCCCGGCGGATAACCCAGAAAGATGCAATCCCCGATACCACCTGAGGGAAAGACCAAAACCATCATCCCGCCTGCAAGGCTATGTGGTGGATGGGATCTACCAGCAGGTGAGCCTGCCCAGAAAAACCTTAGAGACTAGAATAGACTACAACTGTTTATGTTGGTCATTGCTAAGGGTTGTTAAAACATTCCAAGTTGGGGAAGATTGTGGTGTCACGTGCCAGAGAGTGGCGGTCACGTGACACGGGGACCAGGAAGAAAAAAATAAATGAGACCACCGGAACTGGCGTCATGAGGTCTGTCGGGGTCTAATAACCATAACGAGCGGTCGTGTTTCTTTCTGCGCAGCGACACGCTGCACCACATCACTTGGGCCTAATAAGTGTAGCAGTAAGCTCTGACTGATGTTTATATACTCATCACACTAATGTTGGGGCTGTCGAGACTCGGGGCTAGCCTTTTGTTTGTAGCTCTTGGGCTTCTATCTGGGGCTACAACCAAAAGACCAGGAATAGCCCCCTCAGCTAATCCGCCTCCCCCCCAGCAACGCCTCTGGCACAAAGCATGTAAAATAGTCTGTTACTGTCACCCGCAGGCGTTCCGCTTGGCGGCTTCTCCCGCGTTGGAAATTAGGACACAGGTATGCAGGGCACTAGTCCCTCCTTTGTGTCCATCACGCTTCTTCCTCACAACGCGGGGCCGCTGGGAGTATAATTACCTTCCCGGCCCAGCGGTCCCTGCGTTGCAACTGTCCAGTGGAAGCCCTCGTTGCTTCCTGGTTCTTCGCTCCTACCCCGTTCAGCTTCCGTCTACTCTACTCTGCTTTGCTCTGCTCTGCTCTGCTCTCGCGCCCCTTCACGGCGTACGTTTTTTCTCTTACCTCTCTCTCCTCCAGTTTTCCCTGTAGTCACCGTGCCTCGGCGACTTTTGTTTCAGTTCTCTGCGGTTCCGTCCTCGTGGATAGGCTCCGCCCCTATTTTCCTTCGTTCCTCTGCTTTCTCTCTGGACTGCCTTGCCGGTGCCTTGCCGGTGCTTTTTTCCTGACCTCCTCCCATTCCTGGTCCTCGCCCCGCTAGTTGCTTGGCTGGCAGGGGTTTCGGGGATTCTTCCACTCAGTAGGACCCCCCTGCTGCTTTGCTGTTCCTGCAACCAACGCGGATCCTGCTTATTACTTTCTCCTGCTCACCTGCACGGCCACGTACAATACTACCTTGCTGACAACCTGAGGAGTCCCAGGGTTTTTTCCCCATCTGGGGTTTTTTCCCCTATTTTCGGCTTAGTCCCGGAAGGGAGGTCCCCGGCCAGCTGTTCCCAGCAGCAGTCAAGGTGGCCTCCCTCCGTGACAAGCAGGCACATCGAAAAAAGGAGAAGGACTATCTTACTCGACGGCGGCTACAGGATCCCAGCAGTAATTCCGACAGTTCAGGTGAGGAGAGCTGGACAGAAGGGGGAGAAAAGGGAAATCAGGCACCTAAACCATCACAGATTGCAACGCCTGTAAAGACACGATGTCCGCTGAGGGACAAGTGCAAGAGCTTTGGAAGGCGATCCAAGCTATGTCTCAAGAACTCCAGGGAGTCAAGGCGGAGAACGCCCTCCTTAGACAAATGGTTTCCGCCAGGGAACCCCCTCCTCCAGAACTACCACCTACGATACTATCCTCGGGAAAGTTTGACGGTGCCCCCAAGAAGGTGAAGGAATTCCTACAGGCATGTGCTGTCTACTTTACTTTCCGACCCCGCACTTTCTCTACGGATCAAGCTAAAGTCGGCTTCCTAATCTCGAATATGACCGGCAATGCTTTGACTTGGGCTACTCCCCTAGTCATAAGCAACAATGCCATACTTCAAGACTACTCAGCATTTCAGAATTCTCTGAGACAGACATTCGAACGCCCAGAATTATCATTCACTGCTTCTGAAGAATTGTTGGATGTCAAGCAGGGTTCCTTGGATGTCCTGTCATATATTTCGGCCTTTAAGACAGTAGCTTCTGGCGCTGGCTGGCCAGAACCTGCACAGTATGCCATTTTCAGGAGGGGTCTCAAAGAGGAAATTAAGGACGAGTTAGCCAGGTCTACTCGCTCGCCTACGTTTTCGGACCTACTAACGGCTGCACTGCATATCGAGTATCGTCTACAAGAAAGGAAGACAGAAAGACGCAGACAACGTGGCTCAGGATTCCCCCTGGATGTTCGGGCATGCTCTCCCCCTCGTCGCTCTTCCACTGCCGCGTCAGAAGAACCCATGCAGATAGGCGCCACAAGAGCACCTTTGACTGCTGCCGAAAGACGGCGAAGAAGGGAAAAGGGACTTTGTGCCTATTGTGGGTCAGACCAACACCTTCTTAAGGATTGTTCTGAATTGCCTAGCAAGAGGCAGGGAAACGAGCACCCTCGGCATCAATAGGGACTAGTGTCCGGGGGTTTCCAGTTCTCTCTACTCGTCCCTATGTTTCGCTTACAGTTTCTTCTTCTGAACCCAAGGAGGATACCAGACTCATGGTGGTTACTGCCACTCTTACGGTAAAAGGCGAGAAGGTGGAGACTCTCGCGTTACTGGACTGCGGAGCAGCCGGCAACTTTGTTGATACCCTGTGGGCAGACCAGGTCGGTCTACGCAGGATACCCCGGAAGGAAGGACAGAAGATAGAAGGAGTCGACGGCTCTCCCTTATCATCCGGACTCATCACCCATACCACTGAAGATCTGTCCTTAACTGTTTTTCATCATTCAGAAGTGGTAAGATTCGACATTATCCGGGCTGCACATTTCCCAATCATACTGGGAATCACATGGCTTCGCAAACACAATCCCCAGATCGATTGGACTAAGAACCAGCTGAGCTTTGGTTCTTCATACTGCACCGAACATTGTCTTCCTCCGAAGAGCCAGAAGGGCCCTGAATCCGTTACGGCCTATACCTCGGACTGTGTGAGAGTGTTTGCATTACCCAACTATTGTTCAAAATACTCTGAGGTGTTCCGGGAGAACCTTCACTCCATACTGCCACCTCACCGGCCCGAAGACTGTACCATAGATCTGGTACCCAATGCCCTAGTTCCCTTTGGCAGAATGTTCTCCCTTACTCTGGCCGAGAAACTTGTGTTACGACACTATCTGGACACTAATATGAAGAACGGGTTGATTCAGCCTTCAAAATCCCCAGCAGGGGCTCCTCTGTTTTTCATAAAAAAAGAGACTCTACTGATCTGAGACCCTGTATCGATTACAGAGGTCTCAACAAGGTGACGATCCGTGATTGTTATCCTATGCCGCTTATCTCCGACATCATCGAGGCGGTACAAGGGGCCAGAATATTTACAAAACTTGACCTCAGAAACGCTTATCATCTGCTCAGAATCTCCCAGGGTGACGAATGGAAGACGGCATTCCGCACTCCATTCGGCCTATATGAGTATAAGGTGATGCCATTCGGGCTAGTTAACGCCCCGGCTGTGTTCCAAAGATTTATGGACAGAATGTTTTCTGACATGCTCTCTACTTCCGTCATCATCTATTTGGATGATATCCTTATCTACTCCCCCAACCTACAAGAACATATCGGGCATGTCACTCAAGTCCTGGAACGTCTACAAAAGAACGAGCTGTTAGTGAAGGCTGAGAAGTGTAAATTCGCGGTCCCTTCCGTGCAGTATCTGGGCTATCAGCTGTCCGAAGAGGGTATAGATATGGATCAGAGGAAGGTTCAGGCCATCCTCGAATGGCCCGCACCCACATCTGTCCGGGAGGTGCAAAGGTTTCTGGGTCTTTCCAATTATTACAGAAGATTCATCCCCAACTTCTCTGAAGTAGTATATCCCATCACTCGCCTACTCAAGAAAGAGGCCTCTCCGTTCTACTGGTCGCCCGATACCGAAAACAGTTTCAGACTACTCAAACATCTTTTCTGCTCGGCTCCGATCCTCCACCACCCAGATCAGACTTTGCCCTTCATCCTGGAGACTGACGCTTCTGCAATCGCGATTGGAGCGGTTCTACTTCAGACTGTCAACGGTGTGGAGCATCCAGTAGCCTACTTATCCAAGACTCTCTCACCTAGCCAATTGAATTATTCGGTCCTAGAAAAGGAGTTGTTGGCTATGAAATTGGCTTGTGACGAATGGCGCCATTTACTCATGGGGGCCAGGCATCCATTCCTCATCAGGACTGACCACAAAAACCTGAAAGCCCTCCAAGAAATGGAGTGCTCAAATTCCAGGCAAGCTCGTTGGGCCTATCTTTTCTCACAATATGATTTTCAGATCTCTTACATTCCCGGTTCGCTTAACCGTCTGGCAGACGCTCTATCTCGCAAGGACTCCAGCAAGGAAAGGGCTTCACTAGACATTGAACCCATGTTTCATCACAATCGGATATTGGCCCAGGTCAGTACTTTCCTACAAGGGGTTAAGACCGCCGTGAGTCAAGAGCTTCCTCGAATTGCGTTGCACCCCACTTCTCCTTATCAAGAGAAAGACGGCTGGCTGTTCTTCAAGAAACGTCTATACATTCCGGAAGGCCCGCTGCGGAAGAAGATCCTGGATTGGTGTCACACATCCCGCCTTGCGGGTCATCGCGGGGGAATCAACACTCTGGAGCTCATCTCGAGAACCTTTTCCTGGCCCACCGTGAGGAGAGACACCCTAGACTTTGTGAAGACCTGTCCTATTTGTGCCCGATCAAAATATCCGACGGGGAAACCGTTGGGATTACTTACCCAAGTTGAAATGCCTACTCGCCCTTGGGGGTTGGTTTCTACGGATTTCATTGTAGACCTTCCGGAATCTGGATCATGTACCTGCATCATGGTCACGGTAGATGCATTCTCCAAGATGGCACACTTCTCCCCTCTTTCTGGGGTTCCCACAGCCACCAAGATGGCTGAAGTGTTTGCACGAGACATTTTCAGGCTACACGGTCTACCCGACAAGATCATCTCGGACCGGGGAAGCCAGTACACTTCGAGATTCTGGACAGCCCTGTGTACCCGTTTAGGAATTGAGAGAGCACTCTCTTCGGGTTTTCATCCCCAGTCCAACGGGATGACGGAACGACTTAATGCCACTCTCGAACTATATCTGAGATGTTACGTCACTCAACACCAGGAGAATTGGGTTTCCCTACTCCCTACTGCAGAATTCTCGTATAACAATGCCAAACACTCTGCCATAGGTCTTTCACCTTTCTTTTGTACCTATGGGGTTCACCCTAAGTCCTTTCTCCCTGAAATTCCCAGTTTCACCAATTCCCCGACGGCCGAAGAGGTGTTAGATCAGATCAAGGATGCCCATGACACAGCATTACAGAGTTTGGAGAACAGCAGGAGACGATCTAAGATGGGAGTGGATAAACATCGCAAAGAATGTCCGGACTGGAAGCCAGGCGACAAGGTGTGGCTGTCCACCCGGTTTCTACCCAAATGGACAAGACCCTCTAAACTGTCCCCTCGTTATCTGGGTCCTTTTCCCATTCTTCTCAAAATCAATCCTGTGGCTTACCGTCTTCGGCTGCCGCCTTCTCTAAGTCGCATTCACCCAGTCTTTCATTCCTCTCTCCTTAAAGACTTCTATTTCGATTCCCATCACAGACCAGTGCCCAGACTTGCTCCATCACAGACCCCCACTCAAGCAGAATATGAAGTCTCCAACATTAGGGACTCTAGGTTCTATCGAGGCAGGTTGGAATACCTTTTGTCCTGGAAGGGTTATCCGGAGTCGGAGGACTCTTGGGAACCTGCTTCTCAGGTGCATGCGCCTCGCTTGCTCGCTAGGTATCACCGCCTGCACCCAGGGAAGCCGGGGGTGATACGGTCTGGAAGGGGGCATACTGTCACCCGCAGGCGTTCCGCTTGGCGGCTTCTCCCGCGTTGGAAATTAGGACACAGGTATGCAGGGCACTAGTCCCTCCTTTGTGTCCATCACGCTTCTTCCTCACGACGCGGGGCCGCTGGGAGTATAATTACCTTCCCGGCCCAGCGGTCCCTGCGTTGCAACTGTCCAGTGGAAGCCCTCGTTGCTTCCTGGTTCTTCGCTCCTACCCCGTTCAGCTTCCGTCTACTCTACTCTGCTTTGCTCTGCTCTGCTCTGCTCTCGCGCCCCTTCACGGCGTACGTTTTTTCTCTTACCTCTCTCTCCTCCAGTTTTCCCTGTAGTCACCGTGCCTCGGCGACTTTTGTTTCAGTTCTCTGCGGTTCCGTCCTCGCGGATAGGCTCCGCCCCTATTTTCCTTCGTTCCTCTGCTTTCTCTCTGGACTGCCTTGCCGGTGCCTTGCCGGTGCTTTTTTCCTGACCTCCTCCCATTCCTGGTCCTCGCCCCGCTAGTTGCTTGGCTGGCAGGGGTTTCGGGGATTCTTCCACTCAGTAGGACCCCCCTGCTGCTTTGCTGTTCCTGCAACCAACGCGGATCCTGCTTATTACTTTCTCCTGCTCACCTGCACGGCCACGTACAATACTACCTTGCTGACAACCTGAGGAGTCCCAGGGTTTTTTTTTTTCCCCATCTGGGGTTTTTTCCCCTATTTTCGGCTTAGTCCCGGAAGGGAGGTCCCCGGCCAGCTGTTCCCAGCAGCAGTCAAGGTGGCCTCCCTCCGTGACAAGCAGGCACATCGAAAAAAGGAGAAGGACTATCTTACTCGACGGCGGCTACAGGATCCCAGCAGTAATTCCGACAGTTCAGGTGAGGAGAGCTGGACAGAAGGGGGAGAAAAGGGAAATCAGGCACCTAAACCATCACAGTTACCTTTGAGGCTTGACAGCAGTCGTCAAAATAAAATGTAGGCTTTAGGGGTTTCATCAGTGATGAAAGCTTGTTCTCATTTAAAACTTCAACAACGGCCCAAACAGAAGGGGCCTTACAACTCAAGTGGCCTCATTACGACCCTGGCGGAAGACCATGGTGCTATTAGCACCATGGTCCATGCGGGTAAGTTACCGACTCCGCCATGGAGAAAGGGGGAATTACCACCCCATTACAAGGTTGGCTGGCGGTAATTCCCCCTTCCTCCATGGCCCTTCCCCATTCCCATTTTTGCCCCATAGGGCTCAATGGAATGGGGAAGGCGCTAAGTACGGTGCCGCAAATTGCGGCACCGTAATTAGCACCAAGGTCCATTTGCGGGTCCCTACGTTAACGGCTAGTCTACACCAGTCGTTAAGGTCGGGTCCTGGAAAGGGACCTCGTAAGTAGGCGCCAACAGGTTAAAGGCGCCGCAGCCTTTTTACGGCGCTGTTAACCCATTAGCACCTGGGTCGTAATGAGGCCCAAGGAGACTACTGAAACAGTAGCAGGGGATATTCTCACAAATTGACTGTGGAACCCCCACTTGTGGGGTCAGTAGCATGTTTCATGAAGGGGGTCATATCCGAATGACTTTAAGTACATCTGGATGACTGTTGAATATAAATAAGGGTTGGCTCGGATGTGCAAGTGACACGCAGCCTGCGTTCCACTAGACTTCGGGCCTCATTACACGGAAGGCGGTAACCATGGCGCTTTGAGCGCCATGGTTGCCGCCAGTATTTTACCGAGTCCGCCATGGTGAATGGCGGAATTACCGCCCTATTCCAAGGTGTGTGGGGGCAGTAATTCCTCATTCACCATGGCACTTCCCGATTCCCATTTTTGCCCCCATAGGGCTCAATGGGAATGGGGAAGGCAGTAATTACGGTACCGCAAATCTGCGCTACCGTAATTACCTCCAAGGTCCCTTTGCGGGTCCCATCCTTGACGGCTGGTAAAACCAGCCGTTAAGGTAGGGTCCCACAAAGGGACCTCGTAGTAAGGCGGTAAGGGTTTACCGGCACGGGTACCCTTACCGGTACCGGTAAACCCTTACCGCCATCCGTGTAATGAGGCCCTTCCTGTTTGTCATCCACGCATGAAACATTCTACCTAGTCGCAGCCAGGGAGAGTGGAAGGTGCCAGGCCGCCAGTGTTCAAGAAGCAGGAAACGGTGACTTGACCCAGGGGGTGGTGCTCTTATATGAAATAAGATAAGAGCCCGCTTGGAGACTAGGGGGCGGTGGGAGGAGTGGGACCAGGAAGCAGAAGAGGTCAAAAAGAGCTTCAAGTGAGGCAGAATTTGAGACATGAATACAGCTCTGAGGAGTTCTGAAAGTGAAATAGGTGTTGCTTGGACGCAACACTAGGCCTCATGGGACTTGTAGTCCATTCATGGGACTTGTAGTCCATTCCATGCTACGGGTTTACGAAAAGATTCTGAATGGTGGTAGGGCCAGTTTTGAAGTGCATATTACTCTGTGGGGATTCCGTTGGATGTACTGTGAGCAATGATTCTGATGTGGTAAGCCTGGTGATTTTTGGAGGCGAGGTGAAGGATTTACCTGCTACCTGCTGGGGGTAAATCCTGCACCTCATCTCCAAATCCGAAATAGGGCAGTGCGATAAAGTTGGCGCTAATTCTGCTGCCACCCAAAAAAGGGCCAATAACAGAATTACTGTCAAAAATGGACTGCATCTACAAACTCAGAATGAGGGCCAATGCCTGCGCCATATTGCATGATGCCTTCTGCAGGGTTAATACAGTGAAAGTGTGAACATGTCCAAGTTTTGATCACCAAGGCTTCCCGTTTTGCATTGGGCAAGTTGTAGGTCTCCTCAGCTCTGCTCCTGATATTAACTCCCATATTGGGCCTCATTAGGACTCCGGCGCTAAACCATGGTGCTATTGGTCCTACTGGTAAAACCAGCCGTTAAGGTCGGGTCCCGCAAAGGGACCTCGTAATTAGGCGCTAGGTGTTTAACGGCGCCGCAGCCTTTTACGGCGCCGTTAAACACTTAGCGCCTGGGTCATAATGAGGCCCATTGTGTAAAAACAGAACCCACACAAAGGAAGCTAAGAAAGTAGCAAGGAACAACATTGAAAGAAGCAACAACTGGATACCCCAACGGTAACAAATGTGTTTACTGTTTTCAGAGCTGACAACAGAACAGCTTACCTAAGCTACTTCATACAGCCCTGGAAGATGATACAAGTCCTCGGAGGATGCATTCTCTCGCTTCAGGGAGTGCACTCCTGATTGTCTCTTTAGTTTGGGCTAGTGGGTGTCACTTGCGACACTGTTAAGCCGAAACTATTGCACTGGACTATAGCTATGGGGGAATGACATATGAGGAGGGACACAGAGTCTGTAAGTTGTGTTTGGTTATGTGCCCACCCGTTGCCTGCCCATGACCATGCTAATCCCTATGCCCATTCTCACCCATTCCTGCCTCTGCCCACCCAAAACACTAACTCATGGGAACTCTTTGAGCTCGCTTTAACCAAACCTTACCATCAGGCTTTGCATTCAAAGGGCCTCGTCACAAGTGGGCGGTATCCTTGTGGTAAATCCGCCGGGATACCGCCCAATTCAATTGACATTGCCGCAACTTGGTAGCAATGGATCCCCATTTTTCTCAAGTCCATAGGACTCAATCGGGCATTTTCAGTGCAATTACTGTGGCGCTAATCAGAGAATCCTCTGAGTCTCCCTAAACGCGGGATTGATCCCAGATGAGGCCCAGATGAGGCCCAAAGTGCCTGCCAGTGTTTGTTCAAAGCAGTCTTTTGAGAGCTGATGGGCTCATTACATGTTTGCTGGTATCCTGGTGGTAAATCTGCCAGGATACCGGCAAACAGACTGTTACCGGCACTCGGTCCGGCGGTATTATCGCCAGATTCTGAGTGCCCAGTGACATTAATACTGGCTGTTTTTGCTGATAAGGTGGCGGAATTACCTCCACCTGGATATAATTCCACCACCTCACCGGCAAGCTTGTAGTTGGCGGGTGCATTAATAGCGGCACTTGAATACTGCTCCGGCCAACTAGTAATGAGGCCCAATGACTTAATTGGAGTTGTAAACATGGTACTGTTGTAATAAAAATGTCTTACCAGACATAAGCACTTTGCATGTCCTTCATTGAAGTCATGTTAAAAACAAGCATTGGCAAAGCCACTGAAGTCCTGTTTAAAACAAACACTGGCAAAGGCAGCATTTTTGGCTTGTGCATACGTTTTAACCTTTTGCAGGCACTGCTATTAGATGCCCAGGTACTCGCACCATTTGCACCTGCTACCAACAACGGGTAGTTAACACCACTATGGCGGTGCCTGGCACGTTCCTTTGTCATGACTACACAAAAGCCCAAACTGTTGGCATTACCAATGCTTGTTTTACTGTCCAGTGCGCCTGCCACTTCCTCGGTCACATGACAAGATTATTCCAGTAATGTCCCATCTCAGAGGTAAACTTGAGACCTAGCTGTGCTTTTCCCACTTGGGATTCAGGGTTTTTCATTCATTAGTAGCAATCCTGCCTTCATCCCACACATTGTGGCCGAAGTCTGCCCTAGACCACTTATCGTTACATTAACCTCTCAACACTTTCCTTAATGACAGCATCCCCTAACAGCTGAGTGTTCATGATAGCATGTTCTTAATGTCATTCGCATATGTTTAATGTCCACAGTCCATTGCTGAAAGTTAAAGTGAGAGTAAAGACATTTTTTTAAATATTCGCACAGTCCCTCCTTGTGCGCTTCGTGTGCAACCATCTTTATCACAGAAATTTATTTCTATTCTATAGAATTTATTACATAGCCCAACACGCCCGAAGGCCTCAAGGTGCTCACTCACCATTTCCTCATCCATTGAATGCACTGTTCAAATGATAGTTTCTTCCATGGAACCAGGTCAATGCACACTGACCTCTATTAATTCCTGGATTCATTGTTTAAATATTTATTTTCATCACAGTGCACATTTCCAGTTTTAACTCACCATCATCATTTCTGTCATGGACATATTTGCTTTTATTCTCGGGTGTTTCAGGATACCTAGGAGTAAATATATGAACTGAACCGTTAATAGTACAATGCCTGCAGCAGCAGTACATCAGAATGATCATTACTATAATTCTGGCAGCTCCTAAAGAGTGAAGAGGTTTATTATTTATTCCTTCACTAGGTATACTTAATATATCAGAAGCAGTAAACAAGGTGGCAGGCCGGTATGCAACTGGATTTTCCTTCCGTGTCACCATTTCTACAATGTGTATCTGTCTATCTGTATTGGACATCTGCAGTACTTGGCGTACGAAGGTGGATAGCTCTGTTACCATAGCAGTGGTGGTGGTGGTGATGGTTAAAACCTAGTATGTAAGCCAAACAACAGGTCCTTCTGGCCAATCTTCACATGCACATAATTGCTGGGCTCCAGTGAATGACATGTCCAGGCTCCTTTGGTAAGGCTTCTTTCACCTATAAGTGGACAGTGCTACGTTTCTTGGAGTTTTCCAGCATCAGGTCTTCAGTCGGCCGGCCCATCAGGTTTCATGTGGACTGAAGCCAGTTTTCCAACTGATTGTACCTTGAATTCCTAACAGTACTAGTGGTAATGGATCTGGTCACTGGAATCCTGTTTCAGCACACAACTTAGCCAACTTGTTCTTAATATTTCCATTTTGCCACTCAACCAGCCCAGCTGATAGAGGGTGGTGGGGACAGTGCAGTTTCTGTTTTATTTGGAGTGATGTGCATTGTTCATTCAACACCAGACCTGAAACATTGGTTGCCCTCTTGCTATTTATACTCACAGGGACTCCAAACCGGGGCACAACATCCCTTATCAACAACTTTACTCCTGTCCTGGTGTCAGTCATGCGGCATGGGTATCCTTCAACCTTACCTGAAAAGGTATCTACAAGGATTAAGATGTACTGATACACACAGCAATTTTTCATTTGGATGCAATCAATTTGCATATTAGCAAATGAGTCCCCAGGGCGTTATTGTGCTCACGTCAAGGTGCCCATCTCAAATGTGCTGTGTACCTGTTTCTATTTGGCTGGTTCGTCAGTGAGGTCTCGCTGGATTGACTCTTGGTAGTTGGTGTGGATGGAAACCAACCTGACCACCTCCCCAAGTAATGGGTACTCGGGGTGTTGCAAGGTCAGTTCCCTGTACCATGCAGCAGGAAACAACTCTGATGGCATAGAAGGCGGAATATGGGAGGTACATAGGCAGTCAACACGAGGGCAAGGCTGCATAGGAAGCTGGTAGGTAATGTAAGGTGGTACTGCAGGAACTGAAGTAGTGGAACAAACTAGGAGGTGCATGGAAGTAAGGAGGGGTGGAGTTCAAGGGCTCCATACAGGGGGAGAACACTAATCTGTAGAGCAGGAGACCAAATGTAAGATGAGGCTGGCTGATAGAGAAGGAGAAGAACAAGGCTGGCAATGTCAATGGCAGAAACAAAGGCTGCAGCTGAGAGGGAACAAGGCTGCAGGAACAGAAGCAGAAGGAACTACAGAGGTAACACTGACAGATTGACTACAGATCCCGGGAGCATTATGACGTGCCCATCCAAGAAAATAGAGTTTTTACGGTCCCAGCATGTTGGACTGAGATAGGATGCCACCAGAGATGTTTCCAGGGTGACCATGGGATTCTATCTTACTGCTCATGCACGAAACCTGGGAGCGTGGCCTCCATTTTGATGCAGAGGGATCAACAAGGCGGTGTACTGTAAGGATGAGCCCCTTCCGCGATCGCCAGTGATCTGATCTGCCACTGCTGTTCGGCGACGTACAGGGAGCCCATGAGACCACCCGTGTAGAGGCACCAAGAGGGCCAGCGAGAGCAGGTAAGCACCTGAGCATGTGTTGCGCAGAGTGCATGACAGCTATTGGGGTTGCATTCCCCGCCTTGCCTACGTTTTGCTGCTGGCAAATGATGCACTGATTGTAATACAGTTGAGCTATTGAGGAAATAATATGGTGTATACTAGTCCTGAGTGAGTCAAGCAATCATAACCCTCTTTTCCTAAATGAGCGAGCCTGTGATAAATATGAGCCATGTACGACAACGGTACCTATGGTGCGGCTAATTGACCATTTTGATCCTGCCAAGGTTATTAGGTACTAGGATCAACATTAGACCAAGAGCTATTCACAGATTCTGGAGCTGCATCCTGTATATTAGTGAGCTCTTGCCATGTGGAGAATGGTGGTGTCTGTGCCTGACTCATTAGTCTCAACAAAAATTCTGCCTGGCGGCCAGAAACAGCAACCTCTTTGCAGCAGAGTTTGCTAAAGCATTTCCCTTTGATACTTTGTCATAGAGGGGTTGGTGGGCTGCACCATTAACAACAACTATTTTCTTTTGTTACATGATGGCATCTACTCATGGGCGGCGCCAAGCGAAAGCTCAGGCTTGACCCCTGACCCCTTTCAGTCTGGTTTCCGTCCCAAGAGAGCCACAGAGAGTGTCCTTGTTTCAGTGATGGATGATATGGCCAGGCTTGTCAGCGTTGAGGGTCTGGGGCCCTGATCCTACTTGATCTGTCAGCGGCCTTTGATACTGTGGATCACTCTCTGCTTCTTGCCCGCCTGGCCTCCATTGGCCTCTCAGATCCTGTCCTGGCGTGCTTCACCTCCTTTTTGACTGACAGGGCCTAATCTGTCTCTCTTCCTCCGTTTTGTTCTTCTCTGTACTCCCTCTCCTTTGGGGTCCCCCAGGGCTCTGCCTTGTCCCCAAAGGTATTTAACATCTATATCCAGCCATTGATTGGCCTCATCTGCTCCTTCGGCTTCAGATGTTACTCATATGCTGATGACACTCATATCCTGGTCCAATTAGATCTAGACCGGGGCATGGTGTTGTTTCGTCTGCGTGATTGTTGGCCATGGGGGTTTGAATTAGTGCCAACTGGCTTAAGTTGAACGGGGACAAGACGAAGGTTATGGTGGTTGGTACTTCTTCTGACTCTAGCTCTTGGTCTTCTGCCTTTTGGCCTCCCTCACTAGGTGAGTTTCCTATTCCGGTGAATTTTGTGAAGAACTTGGGGGTCGATTTTTGGCCTCTCTGTCTATGGCCTTGCAGGTTAGTGCAGCTAAAACAACACTTACTATTAAGGGTCCTTTGGAAGGTTCTGCTTTTTCTCCACCACCCCCCCTCTCTTCATCCTGTGGTCGTCACCTCTATTTTCTCCAGCGTTTGACTACTGCAACGCTTTGTATCTGGCTCATCCTGCGGGCCTAATTCATCGTCTTCAGCTGTTACAAAATCAGGCCGCCCGTTAGCATGGAACCCCACAGACACACCTTATGGCTCTCATATAAACCCAGTACTGCATTGTCTGCACTGGCTCCCGGTGAAACACAGATAAGCTTTCAAATCCCTCTGCGTCTTCCATCAGGTTTACCATCAGGTTCAGCTAATGGGTTGCTGGCCCTTTTTAGTGGCTGCCAGTAAATTATGGAACAGCCTCCAGCTTCAACCGAGGTTGACTGAAAATCACCTGCTTTTTCGTTGCCTGTTAAAAACTAAGCTTTTTGTTTAGTCCTTAGATAGCTACTGCCATGCTGCGCACGTCCTCACGCCAAGAAGCCCTCGGGTGAACGTGCACACTACAAGTTTTATTAACATAACATAGCAAACCCTCCCACTTTGAGGCAGCAGGCATCACTCTGCAGTGTTGTGATGCCCAGGCTGAGATGGCAAGAACCTGTCACATTTCTCACCTCGGAGAGCAGTGCCTTTACTTACATTTACAGTCCAAAAGTAAGCAAATACACCACTCTCCGAGGTGAGAAAACAGCCATTAACGTGACTGTGGTGCAGCATTAAATGTAGATGCAGAGGACAAAGGTCTGCCCAGGGGATATCTTAAACACAAAAGGAATTGTTCCTACCAGTAGTCGAATTCGAAATCTATTTTATATTTTCTTTAATTGAATTCAATTCATCACGTATTGGCATCTTGTTCAAAAAACTTGAAATTATTAGGTGCAAAATTATATTAATCTTGATTTAATGAAGCATTTTTAATTAATTTGAGCATGAGTCTCAATTCTCATTGTGCATCATTTTTACTAATTTTTATAACATCATTCAAAAAAGGGGGGGCTTGCATACCAATAGTATTACAAGCATGATAGATCAAAAAGGTAGTGCGAATTACATATATACGATGTTTCAAAACACATAATATCAAAAAAAAATTACAAAGTAAATGTTGCAAATAGTCCAGGGTCCATGCAGAGTAGCTGCATTTCGGCGTGCCTAAATTAATCGCCTTCATCAGGACAGAACTCCCTGGTAAACAGATAGAAAAATACAAAATTGTAATAATAAGTAAACTAGAAAATATCTAGAATATGGAAGTAACACCTAATAAAAACAGATGCAGCCATAATTTTGCCACTATACTAAAACTCACCAATTCTTTCTCACATCCAAAGAAACGGTCTAAAATAGGTAAAATCCTGAGCATGGAGTCTTAATACAATTGTTTCTTACTAGGCCATCTTCTGTAAAGAACACGCCAAATGAACAGCATGTCATGCCAAGGAGTCGGTCCCTGCATCTTGAAAGGCACAGTCTGGGAGGCAGGAACATAAACTGAAGTGAAACAAAAGAGGTGACATACCTCTGTTGCTGAGGTGTGCCACAGGAAACATACATGAGAATGCTGACAGGGCCGTCAAAAATGGAAGAGGGATAAATTCCTCCTCGTATCTTGATTAAATCTGTAGGGAATGGGACAGGGAAAGCTACAGTTACACAGTGATGAGGGAGTTTATTTCTGCGTGAAAGTGAAAATGACAGGTTGCGTTTACCGTGGGCCAATCAGATAGGTGAGAGGAGCATGCAGGCGTCGCGTGCGCGCAAGAGGCAGAGACGACTGCCTGGAAGTAGCCAATATATATACACATGACGTCATCGCGTCACGTGAGATGGAGCTGCGGCATCACTGATGCGAAGAAACAGGCTGTCCTGTGCTGTTCCCGATTTTAACATATTTTTATTTTTTATTTTTAACAAAGTTCACTTCTTGTTCAATTTATCAACAGACCTCTCTATGTTGAAGCTAAAGGCTTAACTGCTGGACTCAGCTTTTGCATGGCCCATGCCTGCAATGATTAGCATTAACAAAAGAAAGAGGGATTTTGTTTGTGTATATGCGTGGATTGCATGCATGTATACATGTTTTTGTGCATGGATGCTGGTATATATTAGCAAAGCCAGCATGAACATGTTTTGTTACACTATCATTACTGGCATTATGTGCAAAGCAAACATGAGTATTTTCTTATGTGGGAATAGTGGCAGATATAGGTGCACCAGAATGGACATGTGTGGGCACAATCAATATGAACATGTGTTTTACACTTGCACAGACTACTGGCTTATAGTGGGCAAAGGCATGCTCCTGTGCACTGTTGGCGACTTGGCATTTAATGGACTTTTTGGCTTACCCTACACAACTGATTGTAAACTGTGTGGCTTTTTAGATAATCTATCACAGAGTGTACTCTACAATGCACCCTTAACAGGATAGGAGAACCTGATGCGGCCCAGAACCCTCTCTGCTTCCATGATGATCAACATCATGGCCGTCTCTGATCAATATCTTTTATGACCATTACACCAGCACAATTCTTCAACATAGTCCAACGTCTTCCATATGTTTCGAAGATATTTAATTTCACCATAGTCTCATGTAAATAATTGGAAAAACAATATATTGTCAACAGATGCGCCCACATATCTTAGCATGTTTCCAGGCTTTCAGCCTCTTTATTAAAAGCATTGCAGTGAAAACAGAGAAAGTTGTTCTCACTTACTGAAATAAATCAAAAACCTATATACGTATCGCATCATCTTGATTAATTGCATTCATTTGTACCTCAAAGCATCATCAATGCACTTACTTTCACTTATTTGTAATCAAACAGAATCATATAAATCTATTTTAGCAAAATGTTTCAATTCCTCCTGCCTTTAAATCCAACCATATCTCAACAAAGCATTAGTGGGACACAGGTAAATCAAAGAGCCTGAGTTCTTGTGTACTCATCCTTTTAACATCGACACCGCAAAAACTTTGTAGTCTGCTGTTGACATCATACTCCCGCCCTACACCATCACACATGATGTAATTGACATGCGTGCGTCATATGTGGAACAATCCTGTGCGGCTCCGCCCTATGTTAACCGTGTAAAAAAACCTCAAACCTACAATATTACGAGCTATATCTTCGGATGCATAATCATACTTTTTTTTTATCTCATTATTTTTTTAAAAACCTATCGTGTCTTATGAACTTAAACTAATTAGCAAACTATTGATCAACAAATCAATATCTCAAACAAAAAGTAGGACTGCTTGTTAAGTCAAAAGTTAGCCATGAAATTTTACTTAAGGACCCCAGTTCATCGTTTGCGCTTCCCTTGCGCTTCCCTTGCGCTTCCCTTGCGCTCAGTGTGCTGGCAAACCCTAGTTCATCAATCCGTGCATCACCGCGCTTGCGCTTCCCTTGCGCTCAGTGTGCTGGCAGACCCTAGTTCATCAATCCGTGCATCACCTCGCTTGCGTTTCCCTTGTGCTCAGTGTGCTGGCAGACCCTAGTTCATCAATCCGTGCATCACCTCGCTTGCGCTTCCCTTGCGCTCAAAGTGCTGGCAGACTAGTTCATCAATCAGTGCATCCCTGCACTTGCACTTCCCTTGCGCTCAGTGTGCTGGCAGACCCTAGTTCATCAATCCATGCATCACCGCGCTTGCGCTTCACTTGCGCTCAGTGTGCTGGCAGACCCTAGTTCATCAATCCGTGCATCACCTCGCTTGCGTTTCCCTTGTGCTCAGTGTGCTGGCAGACCCTAGTTCATCAATCCGTGCAACACCTCGCTTGCGCTTCCCTTGCGCTCAAAGTGCTGGCAGACTAGTTCATCAATCAGTGCATCCCTGCACTTGCACTTCCCTTGCGCTCAGTGTGCTGGCAGTCCAATGAAGGTCCTTCGCAGTATGTGACATTTTATGTGTCCCCTGCACTTCCTTCTTAATTTGGTTGATACCCTTCCCTGGCATTGTCTTGATCAGGAGGCTGGATTTCTAGGTCGTCCCTTCCATCTGCTGGGCTCAATGTGTCTGGGCTTGTTTTACATACCAGGGTCAGGCTTTTCCAGATCTGACTGGGCCCGGGGAGCTACTGGCGTGGGCCCTAGGATGCTGCTGATTGACTCTGCCACAGTGGCTGCCAGCACGGAGTGGTCAGGTGCCTCATTCACAGGATACCTCATTCTCTTACCTCAACCTCCTAGAACTGGCTGCTCTCTCATGTGTCTTCTCTATCATCCTCCTCAATGTCTCGCCATCCCTCACCTTCTAGTTCCTTTCCTTTCCCACTTATCATCCCACGCCTTTCTCCCTGTAGGCCTCTGTAACTCAATCTTCCTGACCACCTTCACCATGCCTGATCCTCCTGCCTGCCCCATCTTCATTTCTCCTGTCTCCATCGGTTCCTCTTTGGAAGCTACTGAACTTGCACTCTTCCTCACTCTCTGGTTGTGTCTCCTTGCTCCACTCTTGTGACTCTTTTGCAGTCTTCGTTTTTTCTACTCCAATCTTTCCACTGTCTTCTTTTTCTACGTATTGCCCCCTCTCCATGTCTTTCTACGTTCTTCTCCCCGGTCCTCAATTCCTCCTAATTGTCCACCTCCTCTGCTTTCTATAGTCCTCTGTGGTTCTTTGCACTCTCCTCCTTCTCTGAAGTGCAGGACATAAAACCACTGTAGGACTAGTAGGTCCACGCCCACAGAAGCGGAAAGGGAAGACAATGCTCCCAGGTTTTGCACCGTGTGACATAGGCAGCGCAGCATGCACAGCATACGCGCCCGGTCTTATGGATTGAGCTCCTCATAGCGGCCTGTAGCATTGCGGGTGGCCTGCAACCAGTCCATGAGCGTTGGGCCTGCCTTCTGGAGCAAGGGGAATATGCAACCGGAAGTCGCAGCCTGTTGGCTCTTCTCGTTGGGGTCTTTCTTCCATGTCTGCCACAAGACTCCTCATTACTTGCTAGACCATCATCTGGGCACTGAAGTCTGACTATGAAGTAGAGTATTAAGTGGGATCTTTTTGCACCTGTAGCTTTCTCCACCCGAAAAGAATATCTTGCCCCCGGACCACTCCTCAGGCATTTGGGCCACATGTAATGGCATCAGGTTTGCCCAGATCTCGGTGTCAAGAGACTCCAGGAACCTTGATGCACCGCTATCTCCAGCTGGGAAAGTGGTAAACCTTTGGCACACCTGCAGATTGCCCAACATATGTTTTGCACAGTATGAAAGCTTAAGATGTGAACAGATCATCAGGGCCACATCAATCCTGTCCTGTACATGCTGACAATGGCGATTAGGAAGTGACAACACAGTGTGGGCAACATGGGCTGAGTAAGGGATATGCACGCCCAACCCACCCAGTATCCATGTTGTGGTCAGTTATGGCCTTCGGGTTAAAGTGTTCAGTCTCGGGAGGATAGCTCAGGGGCAACGTGCTTGCCTTGGAAGCAATACAACACACAGCAACACAGGTTTGATCTCCAGGCCCGTGCTTAGAAACCTCTGAGCAGTGGTGA
This sequence comes from Ambystoma mexicanum, assembly GCF_040938575.1. Classification (NCBI taxonomy): domain Eukaryota; kingdom Metazoa; phylum Chordata; class Amphibia; order Caudata; family Ambystomatidae; genus Ambystoma; species Ambystoma mexicanum. The sequence goes on from NC_090925.1 coordinate 202,202,051, forward strand.
AGGGAGTGGGAGCGGTTACGTTTTACAGCTCCCATACTTTTATTTAAAAAAAGAAACTGTTCCGGAATGGTTTCGTTTTAAAATGAAAGTATAGGAAGAAGTTGAAACGTTCACTTTCAGTGACCTGCACTGAACGCTCCTTTAAACAACGGATGCACGTGTTTGTGGGTTTGTATTGTGTGTGGGAGGGGGAGTGGGGTGGGATTTGTGGGGAGTGAGGGCAGGCCAGCAGGGAGCATTGTTCCACTACTTCTTTTCGTACACTTCGATCACTGCCTCTGCTTATTAAGCACGTTATAAATATCATATCATATCAAAATGCAGGTTCAACACTCTGCCACAGCAATGCGAAGTAAAGATGTAGACACCAATGTTTTTGTAAAACTGCTATTGTGTGTTATAGAAATGGGACATACATGGTTTACCTGCATAGTTTACCTGCATAAATATTGTACTCCTTGCATCCTGTGGAAAAACACAATGGATAACCTTTTTAGAAACCCAGCACACACTTAATTGGCCATCTGTCCCAGAATGGCTGACCGTGGTAGTGTCCCCACAGGACACTCGACTCTTACCTGAGCAAATTGCCTAAATAACATCTCAACCCTCTGGGGAGAGCCGAAGTGGTGCAGCCCTAGGCGGCTCGTGAATGCTGTTGATCACCAAAAGCTTGATTTGAATCCGAGGAGACCAGAAGCTGGGTACGCCGCTGTCCTGAGAAGTCCTGTCAGACAGCAGCAAGGCCTGTCACAGACCGGTATTTTACTGAGTGCCTTCCCGCAGTGCCCTCCTCAACCCACGAGGGCCCTGCCACAGCTCTGTGCACTACCCGCACAGTGCCAAAGAAGGCAAGACCAAAGGAGAACGGATTGCTGATGTGCCCCCGGCCCTGGTGCAGAAGAGCCCCCGTTCCAGCCTTGCCCTCCCGATGCCACCCCACGGTGTTGAGGAAGGGAAGAGAAGACCAGAGAGTGAGGCACTCACGCCCAAGTAAGTGCACAGCCCAGGGCTCCCTCTCCCAGCCACACTGACCTCCCGTTGAGTTCCCATTACATCTAGTGTGTGTGCCCTGGGCCCTTGGTAGCCTGCAGTACCTGAAAATGGGACTTTGCATTCTAATCCACGCTGCCCTCTGGCTCCCATATGGAGGCTCAAATGCCTCTGTACACAGAAGGGAGGCCCCCGGTGGTGGCCCTTAGACTGCTGTGTGGTATTTAATTTATTTATTTATTTATATTTATATAGCGCTCAGACAGCCCAGGGGCATTGTGGCGCTGTTACTTGCAGGCGCTTAGTTACAGGGTGTACAGGATTGGTAGCAGTCGTTGGCACATTATGATTGCTACAAGGAGAGTAGTCATTACAGCTCATGCATCTTTTGTCATTACATTATAGACAGTTGCTTGGCAAACATGGTGCTGCGAGAGACCTTATGTGAAGAGGATGGGTTTCATAGCTTTCCGGAAGTAACGCAGCCTCGTCCCAAAAAATGAGGAAACTGGTGCTTTTCTGATGTGTAAAACACGGAGGTCTGCCTCCTTAAAATCACAACAAAAGGTTGTTTTGTTTTCCCTAATGCAGGTATGCAGGTAGACACTAAGAAGGGTTTTGAAATAGAAATGCGCTAAGGTTCAAGCCATCGGGAGGATAGCTCAGTGGCAACGTGCTCGCCTTGGAAGCAAGATGACACGAGCAACACAGGTTCGATCCCTGGGTCAGCGCTTAGAAACCTCTGGGTATTAAGCGCGTTATAAATAGCCCATCATAACATGTCAGAGCTGTGCATCACAGGCCCCAGATCATTCCCCAAGTCTATTTCTTTGATGTCTTATCGTCTATTATTGGGCTGGGGCAGACACCTGTGAATTGGAGAGTGCTAATGGCCTTTTCCCTGACAAGTCACAGCTCACTGGGAAGGGGCCATAAGCATTCCAAAGCCCCTCACGCTGCACTGCCTATTCTCCTGAAGAATCGGTGCACAAGGGTAGGACTTAATTGTATATTTATTAATATACATATATTTACTTATCAACTTTGTTTAATCTGGTTCAATATACTATATAACAAGGGACATGAACAAAGAGTCTTCTTGTCTTCACTTCTCCATCTCTCCAACTGTCATTTCCTTCCCCTCGTGTTCCAAACCCCCTCTCTCTGTGTTACGTCATTACTCTCCGCAGCTCGTGCCTTCATCCCGCGCCGGGTGTACGGGCTGTATGCACGGGCTACATGATGCTCAACACTACACATCCCCCTTCTTTATAGAACATAGACTTGAGTCTATTCATATAATCTAGTACACATAGTCATATAGATATTTCGGTGGTTTGTAATTTCTCCCTGTTCTAGATCGCATCATTTCTTCTCTGTCTTTTCCTTCTGGCTGGTTATCTGTGCACGTTGGCAAGGAAGACACACTCAAAGAACTTCTGTTTCTACCACTATTCCTACCACTTTTCTCTTCCCATCTGCGCTCATCGTCTCTGTTTAAGACTTCACTTCTCTTCTTTCTTTCTCTCTTCCTCTCTCTGCTCATTTCTACCATATCACTATTTCTATTTTTCACACTCTCATCTCTTAGTATCATTACTCTTTCGTTATTCCAGACTCTGCCATCCTGTGTTTTGACTGCATGAGAATACACATTCACAACTCTAACTGGTCGGGACCATTGACATCCATTTTGTCTCAGATTTACTGGCAGATTTATTCTGACCCAACTTCCCTCTCGAAACTCAGGCTTCTTCCGGAAACATTTCCTGTCATGCAATCTTTTATTATTCATCTGTCTCTGCATAATATTCTCTTTTACCCTTTCTACATTAATTACTTTCTTCACAAGTTCACTCATCCATCCTGGGTACATTTTTGTGTGGCCTTTCCTCCCCCTACTTAATTCAAAAGGAGTAACTCCAGTGGAGCTGTGAGGGGTAAATCTGTGGGCTATTAAAGTCTCCTTAACAACTTCTTTCCACTCTCTCCCATTTGCCCATGCTAACTTGATAGCATCCTTTATCACTCTGTTAAAGCGCTCTACAATCCCATTGGTCTGTGGATGGTAGATGGCACAAAATGTATGATCAATGGCTCTGTCACTCAAATATTTCTCCATTTCCCTGGATTTAAATTGGGACCCATTATCTGTGAGAACCTCTTTTGGATAACCTTCTCTTTCACACAGTTCTTCTATGAATTCTATAACATTACGTGTAGTAACTTGTGGTAAGAAAGCAATCTCAACCCATCTGGTTAGCATATCAATGACTACTAAACAATAAGTTGAACACCCATCACTCCAAATTGGGCCAATCACATCCATAGCAATTTTGCTCCAGGGACTCTCAGGGATCTCTCTCAAAACCATCGGATAACTAGCACCCCGGCATATTTTATCACTTTTTGAACAAAGGATACATTTCTTGACTTGATCTTCAATTTCACGATCACATCCAGGCCACCAATAGGTATTCCTAATCCTCCTCTTTGTTTTTACAATCCCTTGGTGTCCTTCATGGCCCATCTCTATAATTTTCTTTCTCAAGCTGGTAGGAGGAATTATTTTGTCACTTTTCATTAAATATCCACTTTGCAGGTATAATTCTTCTCTTACGTCCCAAAATGCTTTGACACTAGTGCATATCATCTCATTCTTTCTCCACCTTCCTTCTTTGACCATTTCCACTATTTCCAGTAATGTTTCATCTTTTTTCATTTCATCATTCCATTCTTTTTCAGTCACGGCTTGACTTTCTACTGCACAAACTAAATCTTGTTCTTCAGCTATGTCTTCAGCATCCTCAACATCATTTAAGTTAGTCAGTCTTGATAGACAATCTGCTGTAACATTTTTTGTACCAGAAATATGTTCAATTTTGAAGTTGAATTCTTGTAATCTTGAAACCCATCTCCTGATTCTGCTAGATACTTTATCTAGGCCCTTGGTCTTGAAAATCTCTACTAGAGGCTTGTGGTCTGTGTAAATAGTAAATTGTACTCCCCAGACAAATGTCAGAAACTTCTCAGTGGCCCATTTAATTGCTAAAGCCTCCTTCTCTATGGTGGCATAGTTCTTCTCTGCTCCTTTTAATAGCCTGGATGCGAATGCGATTACTACTTCTTGTCCATTGTGATGTTGTGATAAGGATGCACCTAAACCTACTTCACTTGCATCGGTCGTTATTATAGTCTTCCTACCTCTAACATAACTTTGAAGTGCTGGAGCTCGGTTTAAGGCTTCTTTAATGAAGAGAAATTCCTCCTCACATTTCTTGTTCCACTCAAATTTCTTGTTCATCTTTAATAGATTCCTCAATTCGACTGTATAGTTTGAAAAGTTTTCTATAAATTTGGCATAATATTCCGCCATCCCAAGGAATGTCCTTAGCTGTTCCTTGCTTTCCGGTATCTTCATAGATTTAATGGAATCTGTCAGATCTTTCTTTGGTCTGATACCTTCTCCTGATATCACGTGTCCCAAATATTCTATTTCCTTCCTGTTTATCTTAGATTTGGTTTTACTTAACACCATTCCAGCTTTGTACAACTCTTGTAGGACTCTATTTAGTCTCTTAGTGTGTTCTTCTTGATCCTTGGCATGTATCAAAACATCGTCTTGAAAAAACACTACTCCTTCCATATCACCTAGAATCCTTTGCATAACTCTTTGAAAAACAGAAGCCGCTGAAATTAATCCAAACGGCATTCTCCGAAACTGATAGAGTCCCTCTGGCGTGATGAAAGCCGTTAAACACTTGGAGTTTTCGTGTAACTTGATTTGGTGATATGCTGCTGTGAGATCTAACGTAGAAAACACCTTCGCTGGTCCTAAAGTGGATATCAGTTCCTGTATATTGGGCAACGGATGTCTATCTGGGATCACACATTTGTTTAATTCTCTCATGTCAACGCACAATCTTACTTTTCCAGTGGTTTTCCTTACTACCACCAATGGTGAAACCCATTCCGCAGCATCTACTTTCTCAATTATGCCTTGCATTTCCAATTTGTTCAGTTCTTCTTTGACTTCTGTCTTGAGTGCTAAAGGTACGTTTCTGAGTTTCTGGGCAATAGGTCTTGACCCATTCTTGAGTAATATGCGGTGTGAAAACCCTTTTAAACATCCAATTACATCATCCCTGAATATTTCATCGTTGACTTTCTTACTATCTTCAATATGTGTACCGTCAATTTGATAAACTGCTTCATCAGCATTAGGGTCTAGTCGCACTTTGAGCCATTTTTGATGGGTCCAGCTAAGTAATGCAATTCCTCCTCTTTTTGAGACATAAATTCGACCATTCGCTTGTCTACCTTTAAATTCAAGATTAGCATTAAACCATCCAATTAAGCCTATTCTGGCTCCACCATATGCTTTAAGTCTTACATCTGCTTCATGCAGGTATTCTGGACCACATTTCTTCCAAAGTTCTTCTGGTATGAGTGTGTATTTGGCTCCTGAGTCTGCCATCATAACAATCGGTAAACCATTCACAGAAATTTGTGCCTTTGGACTTTCAACATGTTCATCTTCATCTGTGACCATGAATACACACTCCTCTTCTTCATCATCATTTCCGATCCAATTCGAATTTTGTTCTTCAATTGGGTTGTTCCTGCAACATTTGGCTATGTGTCCTTTACCTCCGCATTTCCTACAAATCATTTTAAGAGCAGGACACTCTTTGTTGTTTGCCCAGTGACTTGGACTACCACATCTGTAACACCCTCTTTGAAAGAAGACTCTTTGTCTGGTTCTCCCCCTTCCGCTCTGTGTAAGCTGTTCTTTGTTTTGGCGGTCTCGTCCTGATGTAGGCACTCTAGTTGTTTCGAATCTATTATTCTTTCTGACTTAACTTCTGTCAGGTCTCTTCACCATCGTACGATTCTTGTATCCTTCCTCACAACCGGAATTCCTGCGTTGCCAATTGTAGTAATTTGATTGCATTTCACTGTGATATGGCGTCATATTCTTCTTCTTGTTGCCTCTTATCACTCCTAGCTCATCATCTTGATCTAGTTGTACTGAACTGATCGATGGTTTGACAGACATATCTTTTATTCTGTTTTCTAAAGTGGACACACATGTCTCAGTGTGCTCCACCTCTTTGGCTAATCTCAACACTGTGTCAAGGGTAGGATCATCTTCAGACCATAGTCTCTCCCTAACCTTGCTACTTCTGCACTCAAGCATAAATTGGTCCCTGATTCTTTCATCCAGTTGTTGATTAAACTTGCAATTGCGGGCCATTTTTCTTAAGACTGTGACATATTGTTCCACTGATTCATCTTTCTCTTGGATTCTCTTTCCAAATTTATATCTTTCCAGGATGGTACTCATCTTCTTATCATAGTGTTTGTTAAGTTTAGCAATGGCTATTTCGTATCCGTTCATGTCCCTTGTCTCATCATCTGTTAGATCAGGTAAATCTTCAAATTTTTCTTGTCCAGCTGGACCTAAACAGTGTAGCAATAGAGATTTCTTCCTCTCTGTGCTGTAATTTGCTCCACATACAACTTGTGCATAGTGCTCAAAAGCTTTAAGCCAACGTTTCCACGGAAGAGCAGGTTCTCCCACTTCTGGCAAAAACATGTGTGGTGGTTGGACTCCCTGCATCGCCATGTTGATCTATATGGTTGATGTTTTTTATTTATAGTTATTGATTATTGAAACTACTGTGAGGAGGAAGAGCAATGAACTTATGAAGATTGCCAGTGAGAATAAGTACTGTGAAGAGGAAGAGTAGATTAATGAGGATTAAACTACTGTGAGGAGGAAGAGCAATGAACTTATGAAGATTGCCAGTGAGAATAAGTACTGTGAAGAGGAAGAGTAGATTAATGAGGATTACCTCGTACGCTTTGAACAATCGTAGAGATTCTTATTAATCGTTCATATCCTTTTTTTTTTTATGTACTTGATTTACAGAGTACGCGGCACTGTATTAAGACTGCCAAGACTTTAATGACACTGCTAAGTTTCATGTGTTTGTACGCGTGTCAGTTTCACTTGTGCTTAATTTTTTTCTAGTGTGAGTTCATAAACCCCTTCCCTTCAGTTCGTTTCCACTCATCGGCTCTGTATAAACTTCACAGCTGATGTACTTCAGTCAGCGTGTCAGTGTGTACTTCCTTAGTGTTGCCTGCTCTCTCCCATTTGTCTCTGGCGCCACCTTTCTTGACTGAATTAGCGATCAGCCTCCTTTTTACTTAGACGTTATTATTATTAAGATGAGGAGGGCGTGTACAGCCGGATGTGTGTGATCGTTTGGGAGAGTGGAAAGAGAAAGCTGCTCGATGGGGAGTGGCGTAGGGGTTTTGGTTTCCTCACAGGGTTGCGCCGTCGTGAATACGGTATAGTCCGTGACCGTGGCAGCTCTCGGATACGGATGAGAGCTGCTCCTACCTGATGCGCAGCCGGAGATCCTTCTCAACGGCCGCAAAAGGTTCGCCTCGTCGCCACTGAAGAATCGGTGCACAAGGGTAGGACTTAATTGTATATTTATTAATATACATATATTTACTTATCAACTTTGTTTAATCTGGTTCAATATACTATATAACAAGGGACATGAACAAAGAGTCTTCTTGTCTTCACTTCTCCATCTCTCCAACTGTCATTTCCTTCCCCTCGTGTTCCAAACCCCCTCTCTCTGTGTTACGTCATTACTCTCCGCAGCTCGTGCCTTCATCCCGCGCCGGGTGTACGGGCTGTATGCACGGGCTACATGATGCTCAACACTACATCTCCACAGCAAATGGCTGCACCACATAAGCCTGCAACAGTGTAGTGCATGCACAGGGCACATTTTATTTAGAAGGTGCTTGCATAAAACCAATTCTGTGATGTGAATAGAAGTCGGGCAATAGACAGAGATGTCTGGTTGTCTTGTGCAGGTAAGACATTTTCAAGCATCAGTGTGTTATAAGTGTTTGCAGACTCCTTAATTTTGAGAATAAGGGGTGTATAAAATGAATATTGAAAACAAGGAAAGGGGTGTTTTAAAAGAAATGGAGACGAGCATAGGTACAACTTTAAACTGAGAGTGCCACCTCCAGGGGGAGGCCCTAGCTGGCACCATAGTCCCCGGAACGCTGCCATGCATGTGCTCCTACAGACTGCGCGGGCCCTCCCCTGACATACCAGGCTCAGTGCTGTAAGAAAATAGGCCACACAAACAACAAGAAGACGCACACACACAGTGCTGGTGTGCGGGGTGGGGGCCGGAGGACGGAAGACAGAAAGTAGTTCTGCTCCAGAACACTTTCCTATGTTACCCCCAGTTCCCCACGCCAGGGCAGGGAAAGAAATCATAAAACGAAGTTTTAAAACGAGGAAACGAGGAAAGGTGACTCTGCAGGCACAGAGGATGCAGGCCCAGGCATGTCAGAAAGATGTAGTTTTATTGTTCCAGTTGCTTGCAATGCAGAGAGTACACCCACCGGTACATCCAGCTCAGGCCCCACTGATATACCCAGAGAACTCAAGCTTCCCTCATCTGGGGAAGCAGAAACTCCACTGTGGGATTCTGATGCGCAACAGGTAAACGCTGATTTATGGTTATGGCAGTGCCAGGAAACAACCGGGCAATGCATTTTTGTCCGAACAAATGAACTACAGTCAAACAGAGCAGGGCTCTGACATAGTATTTTCCATAATGACCAGGGATAGCAAGATACTGGTTCTTACAGCTTTGTAGACAGATGCATGTGGTAGACATGATTCTACCACTCTCTTTCACGTGTACATCCCTGCTTCACGTGGCATATGCTATCATTCTTGACTTCATTTCTCACTTAGTAATTCTTGCTTCATCGGATCAAGTGTTCTGAATCTATCCGCGCTCCCCTGTCAGCAGTGCGTCATAGTCATAAGGCCTTAAGGTTTTTCATGGTTCACTGTGCCAGAATACATGGCTACCTTTCTTCATGGCAGTTCCTGTGTACAGTTTGCACCTGCATTCCCCCCTTTGTGCTCCATCCACAATACATCATCGTTTTATTTCACTCTTCACAGAATTATTTTCTCTATCCGCCTAGTGTACCTCAGACTGGCCGCCTGGTGTACCTCAGAGTCTCACAGGTCCCTGGCACCCTCGCCAGTCCTCTTGCACTTGTCTCTGGCCTTTGCACTCGCCTCATCATCACTGCACTTGGTCAATGACTCTAGAGAGTGGCATCTCTCTGCTCTCACCGACTGGGCGTACTTGGTTCCCCCCCTGCACTTGTCCCACCCTCCACCTCTACCTCCCCTGTAAACGCCTGTGCACTTGCGTGATCCGAATGCAACATGCCTGAATTTTCGGCTCTCTGCTTCCCCCTCCTCCCTGTTTGGTTGCGCCTTAATGCACTTGGAAAAGCTGCAGAATTGGCGTCACACCTATTTGCTGTTATCTCTACTGCTTATTGTGTTATATGCACTTACTCTGCCTGTGCAAACTAGTATCATTTCAGAATTTCAAGGTCTCTGTTTTTCCCCTTGTTCCCTCCTTGAGCACTTTGAAACACTTGCCTTGTGCATAGGCGCTTTACAAATAAACATTACCATACCATACCATCCCTAACCGGGACAATGCAGACTAACCTTTATTTGACTGACCCTTCCTCTAAACCTTTTTTGATAATGAACATCCTTTGATAATTTCTTTAGGCAATGCGATTAACCTCGCGGGATGTTTTTTCACTGTTTTATTTTTTATTTTTGGGGGGTTCCCCCTCCCCCCATTCCCTTTCAGTTTATATCTATTACCAAAACCCCAAAATATGTAAAATGTTTTAACCCCCCCCAAAAAAAATCGATGTTTTTTTGTCTCGATAAAACATTCCCGGTAAAAAAAACAGGGAAAAAACGTCTGCGATGAAAGGACGTTGTACAATGTATCTAATTCTGAGATTTTCTCTATATGTGCTAAAGTAGATTTTGTAAAGCCTGGGGTTCTAGTGAGGTCCAGTTAAATGGGATTTTATAACATATACCTTCCTCTCAGTTTCGTTCTGCTGATTAGTAGACACATGTTCTTGGAACCTGGTGTTTATTGTGAAGTGGATGTCACGTGTAATGCTGGAATGAATGCATATACGGCTGTTGTTGGCGCTAACTAATTTATTTCCATCTAGGCAAAAAACTTTAACTACCCTTTTCAAAACGTGATCTTACTGCCAACTGTCACTATACGTCATGCACTAAGTCTTCTCATGCGTTGCAGCTGTGGAGGGTCCAGTGGCCAGAATTCCCACTGGTTTCCTATTGACCCAATCTTGCAGACATCCTGCCCAGGAGCCTGTCAGTATTCATAGGTGAGGTCCCACACTGCTTGAATGGGTTCACATGCTTGAGATGAGCATTGTGATACTTGCATTGCAGCCCGGAGGAGTGTTTCCAGCGCCACAGTTCAGGCGGTATTTTGGGGCTTTTTGTGAGAGCCTGCACCCAGGCGTGGTGCTCAATCTCCTTGCTCTCGGCTGTAGCTCGTCATTCAGGAAGTCTTGCACTTCAGCACACGCTCTGCCCCACGCAGATGTGATCATCAGAACCACGTAGCAAGCAAACTCTTCATCTTCATGCCCAGATCAGAGGCAATGTCCAGTTTATCAAGAGAACTTGCTTCAACATGAGACAATTGTGCTCCAGTAATGAGGCCAGTTGCCTTGTCTAGTCGCCTCCTATCTATCCATGTAATTGGCCTTTAGACACTTTACGTGTCACAACAATGGGAACTACCACCATCCCATATGCACCCTTCTGAATCTCCTCTCCTTGCTTGAAGCAATGCTCTCTGCTGGACTGGACGAATAGCAGAACCCTTTGAACAGTGGGAGATGCGATGATGCCTGAAATCCTGACAAAAGTGGGGTCCATTCTACTTTTCCAAGAGAAGCATGCAAGATGGTCAATCTATGCACCAAGGTATTTTGATTGGTTGCTGTTACAAACCATAGTTGTCGGGCTGCTACAGCAGCAAGACACTGACAGTAAGTAACTCTTCAAATATGAGTATTGAAACACAGTACAAGTCAGAGTTGGAGTATTACAACCCACAATATTCTGAGGAAATGAGAACATACCGCATCAGTAGAAGTGTTAGTTATTCATTTTGTTATCAGAAAACAATAGGGCCCTTCCTTATCAACAGTCTCACAATACCAAGGGCATTATCTATTGTGAGGGGTCAGAAATGAAAGCCGGACACAAAGTTGTCATGTTTTTGGTTACAGACATTTATTAAATAAAAATGGGTTGGGACAATGCCTCTGTGGCCTATTCTAAAGAGGATCTTCCCTACCTAGAAACCAAAAGCTATGGCTCTGTCTGTGTCAGGATGACAGTAAATCAAAAGCTGTCCTTGTGTCCAAAGATGTTAAGAAATTGGAAGGTTTGGCTTTCTCCCATAAGGACGCACCCTTGGTCTGTTTATAATCCATTTTCTCTATTAAGGGATCGGAAGCATTTTCTGGGGTGTCGTTCCTCAGGTATTCTCCCTTAGTCTCCCCGGTGGGTGGCTCCCATAAGACCTCATCTACTAGTCTTCCCACTATTTTGCCCCTGAGGATTCTCATAGGAGTTGAAGAGAAATGTAAGAAAACACATTTCAGTTAATCTCCACAGGAGAGAAGGGGTAACATTTTTAAACGTTCTTCTCTGCAGGGTATAATATAAAGGGACATACTGGTGGGGCAATCTGTCTGTAATTTCCAAGAGACTATCACCTTGTCTCTTCCCTGCACCAGACAATCTTAGGGGCAAATAAAGGTGGTAGATGTTGCCCTCAATGGTCTTCACAAATGGCAGAATAGCTTGGTGGGTTAGTGCTTGGACAACAACCCCTATCCAAGAATGTGAATGAGTAAGCGGCTCACAGGTTCTTTCTAAATGTCCCAACCCACTGGTAGAAAATTGGACCTGTTTTAGCAAACTGGGACCTGTCTTGGCTTCTTGGGTATAAGACCCACTGGTGTGAGAGGTGATGTTACTCCATTCTATCCCAGATGTAACAACTGTGGGTCTAGTATTTACTCTACTCATGCAGGATCCCTAACTTGTGCCAGCTGAGTCTGATCCCACCCTGACACCATGTATGAGGGGTCAGAAATGAAAGCTGGACACAAAGTTATCATGTTTTTGTTAAATGCATTTATTAAATAGAAATGGGTTAGGGTATGCCTCTCCGATCTTCCCTACCTATGCCGATGGCAAACTTGCTGAGTAAAGCACTTTGACTTGAGAAACCAAAAACGAAGGATTTGTCCGTGTCAGAATCTCAGTAACTGAAAAGCTGTCTTTGTGTCCAAAATGTCCTACCCTGACCCTCACACTACAAACAAAACAACAAAGGTGTGCAAGGAAATGTCTTTAGCTTGATGTTGGTGTATGCCTATGCCAGAGGACTGGGGTTCGTGCTACAAAGTTACAGCTTAGCAGAGAACATAGGGCCCAACAAACCCTCCCCCGGCAATGACAGAGGACTCGGCTAAGGGCAAGTTAGAACTGTCCTTTATTTTTCAAACAGACAGGGATCATACAGGAAATCACAACATCTCCAGCAATCACAGTTCCTGAGCCCGTGTCACAAACTTTTATTGTATTATGACATCACAATCTCAGACCCTCCCATTGGGTAGCTCGGGTACTAACGCCTATAGGCATCCCCTATATGAGTGGTCTAACTGGTCTTTCCATGTCAGGTAGGGTTGCCTGACACCTCCCCAAAAAATATCTATTACTTTGTTGCATGGTTGCAGGATGGCCATTGGCCCATGCTGCATTACACACAAAACCCAGGATTTGTGCTACCTGATTGGCTGGAGCGATACCCCCGCACCCTCCACCATTCCTGGGACCCTGCTCTGTTCACAGTGCTCAGTATACCTTTTCAAGGTAATGGTAAAGACTGTGTGTCCCTATTGTTGCCACTGGTATAGCCATCTAGCCTGGGAGAGGCCTGCAGGTTGCAATGTTCATTGGGCAACACATGTAACAATTCTGTCTGTCTTTGCTGGGAACCGCTTCTCTTCCCACCATGGGAAAATGGCTATCGTATGGCTTGGCTGAGACACGTGGGTGAGGACCGCAAAACTGAGCTTTTGGGTCTGCAATTAGTGAGGATGTACTCTGTTATTTTGCAGGTGGCTCCTTGCCCTGGGAGCTAAGAATGTTCCACCTGCCCTTGTTGTTGGCTGCGAACACTGGCCCAGTGCTTCATGCTGCAGAATCTGCATCTCTTTGTTCCCTATTCTGAGGCCTGTGGCTTTATGTGAAGTCACTGCAGTCATTCTATGGTTTCCCTACATATATATTGTAGTATTCTCCTTAGGAGTTAGTAGTATTCGGCTCTTCCAGGTTCCTTATACATCCCTGAAGTTCCAGTGAAGCGGTTGCAAGCCTGCTCTGTGAAACTTGTTGCTTTCTTGTGTTTCTGTGTTTGACTAGTGAAAAAAAAGGCTTCTGACAGTATGTACATGTATCTGTCCTCTATCTACAGAACTGTGTATGCATGTTCTTTGTGTGTGCACGTGCTTGTCTGTGTAACTTCGTGCAGGGATGCAAGTTTACTTTGTGACTAGCGTTACTATGTCGTGGTGTCACTGACGAGGTCAACACGCCTGGATATTTATCGTTAGTCAACCTGGTCCAGTGATGTGGCACCTGTCCCGTGAAGACATCAGCTGAATTGGGTTTAAATGGTTGCCTAATAGAATATCTGCTCACATACGTGGAATGCACCGGTCCCCCTGGAGGTTGGCCAAACATTGACTGGCATTTCATTTCTCGTCCTTCGGGCAGTCATGCGAATAGGGGACATCAAGGCCATTCTAGGGACCCCCTCAAAAACCAACAGTATACAAATGACTTCAACAAAAATGTTCTCTAAGGTAAAGACCCTTGGATCCAGAGGGTGGTCCCCCTCCCCTGGATTCTTAGCTAGGATGGCAACAATAATGTCTCTTTGGTTAACAGATCCTCTGTGTGTTCACTGGACTCCCAAAGTTCTGTAGTACTTCCTGTATCTTGTAGATCATCTGGTATACTCCCCTGCCAAGGATCTCTATACAATTTCAGCTGTCTGGTGTACTCGCCTGCCAGTACTTCTCTTATGATTTCACAGTTCTTTGGCTATACCACACAAGCTTATACAGTCAGGCACTCAGTATATCTGTCTATGGTTTCAACTTAGCCTTGTCTTCATTCAAACATTCTCCTTATTTGTTCAAAGTTTTCCCCCACACTGGAATCTCCTGCACCTGTACTTGATTGGGGTTTTGCCTTTGTCTTGTCTGCATTCAAACATTTTTCATATTCGGTGTTGAATTTGTACTTTGCCTTGACTGCATTCAAACCAACTTTGGGTATTTTCTGCATCAGCAACTTTGTACCATTCAAACATGTGTTGGTGTGCTTGTCGGAACACTCCGTGGTCCCCAGCTGCTTTGGGCAGACTCACTGGTTCCTTCCAGCATCTCCAACTCAGCTTGTGCCTCTGGTTTGTGGTTCCTTTACCCGCTTTCAACTTTGGAGTGTGCAGACGTTTTTCCAGCATCCTGCACCACTCTGTGGTCACACGCCAGCTTTCCTTTTGTCCCTGGACTGGAGAACGATGTCTCTTCGAGCGGCCTAACAACCAGGAGCTTCTGCCTGACTCCCAGTGGCTCCACAGCCCTTCTTGCTAGCCTGCAGCATTTCTACTCTTGTTCCGGAGGCCTCCTCCTTTCCACCACTCCGGTCTGTATGCATCGAGTTTGTGAGCCTCACCCCGGGATTCAATGTCTTCTCCTGCACTGTTCGATCTACTGGTGCAATTGCCATCTTTAAATGTCCCTCACACTGTAGACTGTAAACTACCTGCATGTTGTACATCGAACTTCTGTCACTTTGCACAAACTCATCACGCTCCTCCTCATCTCAGTACCTGAGTGATTGTGGGAGAAGGAATCCGTGGATGTCTTTGGACTTTTCACTCTTAGAAGTTTTTTCCCAGAGATTTCACAGAAAGACACATCAGAAACAAAAGGTGTTATG
Source organism: Ambystoma mexicanum (assembly GCF_040938575.1). Lineage (NCBI taxonomy): Eukaryota > Metazoa > Chordata > Amphibia > Caudata > Ambystomatidae > Ambystoma > Ambystoma mexicanum. Next base: position 202,217,064 of record NC_090925.1, read on the forward strand.
GTTGAGTTGTGGGTGATTGGGTCAAAGGTTGGGGCCTGATCAGAGTAATGTAAAGAAAAGGTTTCTTTACTTCCTCTACAAGTGGGAACTGTTAACTGACCATTGGCCATTAAGGTCTTGGATGTCAGAGGGTCTTTCTCATGGGAAAGGGGGAAATTCTGTGTTTCATCCAATGAACTCAGGACAACCCCCAGTAGTTGTCTCCTATCATGTGATCCTCCCTCATAAAACCACCCCCAGGTTCAGGATCAGGTACTGGCTGCTGTCCCTTGGCCACATAGGAGTAGGTTCCCACAGTGGGATCTGTGATGACTCCATTACAATCATCACAATATGGGGCCTCATCAGGAGTCTGGCGGTAATACCGCTGGGATACCGCCAGTGCAAATAGCGTTACCTCTACTCAGTCTAGCGCCATTAGCACCAGATCACGAGTAGCGGTACAGCGGTAAGTGCACAATGGACCCAATGGTGTTAGGGACGCTATTACCACTGGCACTAATACGCGCCGGCGGTAATAGCACCGAAATCGGCCAAAAACAGGCATTAAGGGGATATTTTTACCTCCAAAAAAGGCTAGATGTAAAACTCCCATTTACCACCCGACTCATGATTGGGCCAACCCTTAAATGCGATGGTAACAGTGTTAGTGCCACATTTAAAGGCAAAGGGCCAACTCATGATGAAGCCCAATGTCTTCAGAAAGGGGGATGAAAATCCAAACCTGGTTAGGGTGTGTTTCATCTGTAATGTCATCAACAGTAGCGGGGGCGTTATAACATCAGGTCACTCATGTGAAAGGGGTTGGGCCATTTGATCTAATCTGTGTACACCATAGCCGCGGGGTAGTAGTGGTAGGGGTTGCATGTGAGGTGGATTTGGGTAGGGTAGGAATACGTTGTAGTTCACATCTTTTGGTATTGGTTCTCAGAGACCCAATTAGGGAGAGCATAGCATTCTGGGGGTATCCAGTGATGTTACTGAACAAAAAAAATACCGAATGAACTGAAAACTAAATATATAAGGGGTGGAGGTAAGGGGTAAAAAGGGGTGTGGTAGGGGGTTCGTGGTGGATTTAGAAATGTGGGGAAATGGTGGGTTTGGTGGGGCACCCACACCAATTTAAAAAGAAAGTTGATTCGGTACAAATAACTTCGGTAACATCACATAGAACCTTCTGGGGTATTGGACCAACAATGCATTCAACTGCACCAGGGGGGAAACCGCAACAATAATTCACCCCACAAAGGTGTCAGCAGGGGTGATGCTAGGTCTGGAAAAGATCTGGGGCTATGCTAATGTTGGAACTGTCTGGACTGGGGGCTAGCTAGCCTTTTGGTTGTAGCTCCTGAGATTCTATCCGGGGCTACAACCAAAAGACCAGGGGCTATAGCCCTCTTAGCCCCCACACCCCTAGCAACGCCTCTGGGTGTCAGACAGTTCCCACATTGCCACACAACAACCTGTTGTCTGTGCCACCAGGGACACTTCCATACCTCCTTTGTAGTGACTATATCTGCGACATTTGCAGCTCACCATTGCTTTTTAAACACAGTTGTTTCATTCTCTGTCATTGTTTGAAAGCATCTAGATCATGAGTGCACAACATACGGCCCGCGGGCCAGATGCGGCCCGCCATGCCGTTTTGTCTGGCCCACCAGCAACAAAGACTTTCCTAATGGAGGGCGGCCCGCAAGCAGCATCGGCCGCCCTCCATTAGGAAAAGTCTTTGTTGTCTTCCGGGTCGGACAAAATACTGGCCCTCATTGGCTCAGGGCACACGAACCACGTAGCTCCTACGAGCCACGTAGTTCGTGTGTGCTGCACCAATGGAGAGCTAGCACTACGGCTGGCGTGGCCAGTAAGGCTTGATGCCAGAAGGCATTTCAGCCTTGGCGCGCCAGCCGCAGTACCGGACCTCCCCAGCTTTCCAGCTAGCCTGCCTTTCAGTACGTCGTCCGGTAAGTACAGATTTAGGGGGGCTGTTTGTGTGTGTGTGTGTGTGTGGGATCTTTGTACTGCTTGTATGTTGAGATGCGGGTGTGGGGTGTGTGTCGGGTCTGCCTGAATGTGTTTGTGTGCAAGTGCAGTGTGGGTTGATATGCGGGGGTGGGGTGTCGGGTCTGCCTGAATGTGTTTGTGTGAAAGTGCAGTGTGTGTTGCGATGCGGAGGGGGGGGTGTCGGGTCTGCCTGAATGTGTATGTGTCCAAGTGCAGTGTGTGTTGAGATGCGGAGGGGGTGTGTGTGTCGGGCTGCCTGAATATTTTTGTGTGCAAGTTCAGTTTATGTTGAGATGCGGGGTGGGGTGTGTGTCGAGTCTGCCTGAATGTGTTTGTGTGCAAGTGCAGTGTGTGTTGAGATGCGGAGGGGTGTGTGTGTCGGGTCTGCCTGAATGTGTTTGTGTGCAAGTGCAGTGTGTGTTGAGATGCGGAGGGGTGTGTGTGTCGGGTCTGCCTGAAATGTGTTTCTGTGCAAGTGCAGTGTGTGTTGAGATGCGGAGGGGGGTGTGTGTCGGGTGTGGGGTGTGTGTCAGGTCTGCCTGAATGTGTTTGTGTGCAAGTTCAGTGTATGTTGAGATGCGGGGGGTGGGGTGTGTGTCGGGTCTGCCTGAATGTGTTTGTGTGCAAGTGCAGTGTATGTTGAGATACTGGGGGGGAGGGTGGGTGTCGGGTCTGCCTGAATGTTTGTTGTTGTGTGAAAGTTCATGTTGAGATGCGGGTGTGGAGTGTGTGTCGGGTCTGCCTGAATGTTTGTTTTTTTGTGCAAGTTCAGTGTATGTTGAGATGTGGGGATGGGGTGAGTGTCGGGTCTGCCTGAATGTGTTTGTGTGCAAGTGCAGTGTATGTTGAGATGCTGGGGGGATGAGGGAGGGGGGGCTCGGTCTGCCTTAATGTTTGTAGTTGTTGTGTGCAGGTTCAGTGTATGTTGAGATGCGGGGGGTGGGGGGTCCGGGTCTGTATGCGTGCATGCTTTTGAGTTTGTTTGGTGAGTTGGGGGGTGGGGGGTTCAGGTCTGTATGGATGCATGGTGTATGCTTGTGAGTTTGTATGGTGAGTTGGGGGTGGGGGTCTGTACGGGTGCATGGTGTATGCTTGTGAGTTTGTGTGCTGAGTTGGGGGTTCGGATCTGTAAGGGTGTATTGGTGTATGCTTGTGAGTTTGTGTGCTGAGTTGGGGTCGGGGGTTCGGGTCTGTATGGGTGCATGGTGTATGCTTATGAGTTGGTGTGCTGAGTTGGGGGTGGGGGGTTTAGGTCGGTATGGGTGCATGGTGTGTGCTTGTGAGTTTGTGTGCTGAGTTGGGGGTGGGAGGTTTGGGTCTGTATGGGTGCATGGTGTATGCTTGCGAGTTTATATTCTGAGTTGGTGGTGGGGGGTTCAGGTCTGTATGGGTGCATGGTGTATGCTTGTGGGTTTGTGTGCTGAGTTGGGGGTGAGGGGTTCGGGTCTGTATGGGTGCATGGTGTATGCTTGTGTGTTTGTGTGCTGAGTTGGGGGTGGGGGGTTTGGGTCTGTATGGGTGCATGGTGTATGCTTGTGGGTTTGTGTGCTGAGTTGGGGGCTCAGGTTTGTATGGGTGCATGGTGTATGCTTGTGAATTTGTGTGCTGAGTTGGGGGTGGGGGGGTTCGGGTCTGTATGGGTGCATGGTGTATGCTTATGAGTTTGTGTCCTGAGTTGGGGGAGTGGGGGTTCCGGTCTGTATGGGTGCATGGTGTATACGTGTTAGTTTGTATGCAGGGGTGGGGGGTTGGGGTCAGTATGAGTATGTATGCATGGTGCATGCTTGGTGGCATGGGGCATAGTGTTTGGTTGGGGGGTGGGGGCAATGGCGCATAGTGTTTGGTTGGGGAGTGGGGGCCATTGGGCATAGTGTTTGCTTGAGGGGTGGGTGTCTTGGGGCATAGTGTTTGCTTGAGGGGTGGGTGTCTTGGGGGATAGTGTTTGGTGAGGGGTGGGTGTCATGGGGCATAGTGTTTAGTTGGGGTGGGTGTCGTGGGACATAGTGTTTGGTGAGGGGTGGGTGTCATGGGGCATAGTGTTTGCTTGAGGGGTGGGTGCCTTGGGGCATAGTGTTTGCTTGAGGGGTGGGTGTCTTGGGGCATAGTGTTTGCATGAGGGGTGGGTATCTTGGGGCATAGTGTTTGCATGAGGGGTGGGTGTCATGGGGCATAGTGTTTGGTTGAGGGGTGGGGCCATGGGGCATAGTGTTTGGTTGAGGTGTGGGGGCTATGGGGCATAGTGTCGCACTCCAAGAGTGAAGTTAAAACACGCACAGTTAGGAGATGTACATCCTTTGCTTTTGTGGAAACCTGACTCAACGAAGGCCATACTCTCTTGGGCAATACAAACAGCAAATTATAGCAGTCCAAAATAATGGAATGTCCAATCAAGTGTCAATAAAATATATATAATTTAATTAAACAGACGATATGCAATAACTAAATAGAAATAAATAACAATGGAAAATGTGTAGTACAAAATATAAGTTTGAAATACAAATAAAAATCATTACACCTCAAAAACGTATTCTTTTTCCATGTGTTTAATAAAAATTGGGGGTTGAAAAAGCCTCCTGCCACACCACGCCCCACCGTGCCTACCGCCCCACCTACATTTACTTTTCGGCCCACTATAGTATACTTGCCAACCCTACAGATTTAGGCAGTAGGCTACTGCTTTTTAAGCAGTCCTACCGCCTACAGATTTCAGTGACAGATCCTACTGGTTTTTACAGGGGCAGGTAATTTATGTGACTCTAAGTCAGGCTGCAGGACAAAGCATGCAACACATTAATTTGTCTCCACAGTGAGCTGGTAGGTGATTACTTTGATTGGGCTCAGACCAATCCACTGACCCGACAGCTACGTGACTCTGTCCTGCACTCTTGCCGGTACAACCCTTAGGTGAATCACCAGTGAAGGCAAGTGGCAGAGTGTAACACCATCACACAGCATCTGCCTATCAGACTGAGGGACATTCAGTGTTAAACTTGCACTGCAGGAATACATATCTATTGCCCAGGCTGCTGCTACAGAGCAGTGGCAAATATTGCCTACCAGCTCTGTGTGATTACCTTCTGTGTAATTGGATTTTCTGTTATTTACCATTCCGAATTATACATTTGAAAGATTTGAACATCTTTCCATGTTGTGCTGTTGATTGGTTGTGTATTTTACAATGCTTCAATGGTGCAAACAATGTATGTTTTGTATTTTCCTGTGATGTCATTGTTATGCAAATTATTTTTTAAACTTGATAAATCCTACATCTTTTTGGTCACATAATGTTGGCAGCCATCATGTAAGGTACTTTCGGCCCTCTGTCAAAATCAGGTGTGCACCCCTCGTCTAGATGAATCTGTGCTCTCGGAAGTCTGCCATGGCCCATCAGTGACTAGTAATGCAAACAGTAAAATAGCGATCAGTAAGAGGTGCGACGTCTTCAGGGGCCTTCCTCTTCTTCCAATGTGCCGAGTGTATCCAGATGGCAACACTTGACAATGGCCACCCGTGCTGGTGATTAGGAGAACACAGTGAGGACGTCTTCAGTCTGGTGCCAGGGCAGTCTTTTGTTGATAAGCCTTGATATACAAGCAGCCTGACATGCTGGCTCCGGCTCTTTTGGCAGCGCTTCCTTGATAGGCGAGGAGACAGGCCTGACACATTTCATTAGCGTCTTGCAAAAATCTAACATCAAGTTATCAATCAGGCAAATGCATATGTGTGCTAGCAGGAAGGTGCGTTGGACTCATCAATCATGCGGGCTTAATCATGTTTTTCTATTAACCATGCTTTGCAAACTCAGGAGAGGTCATGGGGTGAACCTGGCCTTTTATGATTTGGGTCCAGGCAGGTTTTGGCCAGTTTGTTTTTCAAAGTCCTGTTCTGTCTTTCCACTGCCTCTACTGATTGGGGCTGATGAGTAATGCTCTGATTACTTACCGGTAATCTTAATTACTCTTCATTATTCCTAGCCCTACTCTTCCTCGTCACAGTGATTTGCTCATGAGGCCCCTGCCTCCGACACAGGACCTTCTTCTATTTCTTTAAATCCCTATAACCCCCCCCCCCACATCCACGTCACTCAGTTTCATATTACCAAGCCAAAGCATGGGACCTTCCCCACAGGGAGGGTGAGGAGGGTCGTCAGTACTGTTATTAGGAAGAGTAGGACTAGGAGTAATAAAGATTACTGGTAAGTAATCAGAGCATTACCTCCACGTCCACTCTTCCTCGTCCCAGTGCTTACTTCATGAGGTATAAGAAAGCCGCAACGGGGAAAAGGTCCCAATGAGACACAGAGCCAAAAACAGTGCAGCAAAACACACACCCACAATAACTCTTAATTCACAACCCCACAGACAAAATTCCAACCCTGAAGGAACCAACCCAGAGAGGGAGAAACTCAACCCATAGCGGTTGACGAAAGTGCTTAGACCAGCCAAGGCGGCAGCCATACAAATCTCTTGCAGAGAAACCCTCCTTGCATCGCTCCAGGAAGCCGCCAAACCCCTGGTGGACCGCCCCTGAACGTGTGCAGGCACAGGCAGGCCAGAAGCCACATAGGCCATGGAGACCACAACACGGAACCACTGGCAAATGGAAACCACTATTGCCTTATGCCCAACCGGACCAAAAGCGACCAGAAGACTATCAGATCGGCGGAAAAGAGCAAACCTAGCCAAACACTCCAACGCTGCCCGCCGGACATCAATGTTATGCCAAGCCACCTCCTTGGGCGTTTTCACATCATGAAAGAAGGCAGGGAGAACCGGATCCTGAGAGGTGTGAAAAACGAGAAACAACATTAGGGAGAAACTTCGGACCACACCTCAGCACCACCGAGTCCGGCAGCACCCTCATGAAAAGAGGGTGACATAACAGAGCCCCAATCTCCCCAAGCCTACGGGCAGACGTAATGGCAATAAGAAAGGCAGATTTCACTGTACGATGTTTGATATCAATCTCGGAAATGGGCTCAAAAGGAGGCCCTTGAAGGAACCGTAAGACAAGAGGGAGATCCCAAGGGGGAAGCCATTTATAAGTACAAGGACGGGAAGAAGAAAAACCCCAGAGAAACTTCCCAACCGACACCTCCCCATCCAAGTGAACATCAGAGTCCCCCAAAAGGAATTTAATGGAGGCCCACTGAGAGTGAAGCGTGGAAAAACCACCAGGCCCGTGTCAAAACCCCTCCTGGAGGAATTGAAGGATAGCAGGGAGGCCAGAACGCAGGGGAGGGATCCCAGACCACCCATACCAGTCTCGGAAATGGCCCCAATGCCTGCCGTACGCCTTCAGAGTGGAAGGTCTAAGAGCATTCATTATGGATTTGACTACGGACCCGAGAACCCCTGAGAAATCAGCCTGGACCGTGCAATAGCCACACTGCCCATTGCACCTGGCAGACTTCCAACCGCAGATCCCCGTGAAGGGGACAAGGCCACTTCAGAACGAGCCAAGGTTCCTGGGACACTGTGATGCGCCGAACCACCCGGGGCAGAAGGGTTATAGGCGGAAAGACATAAAGGAAAACCCCAAGGCCACAGTACAGAGAGGGCGTCCACCCCCGAAACCTCCCTCGGCCTGAAACCGAGAGCAGAAGAGGGGAACTTTTTCTGAGGCCGGGGAGGCAAATATGTCTATAACAGGGGTCCCGAATCTGACACAGATCTCCGCAAAGACCTGGGCCGACAGGACCAGTTACGCAGAGGAGTGAAACCGGTGTCTGAGAAGATCTGCTCGAACACTGTCCACCCCCTTGATATGTGAGGCCACCAGAGACACCAGATGCAATTCCCCCTAGGTGCCTATCAGAGCTGCCAGAGCATTCAAGGAGCGGCCGGAACCCCTTTGGCGGTTGACATATGCCAAGGCCGTTGTATTGTCCGTTCAGACCAAAATCGCCCGACCATCCAGCAACCCCTCAAAGTACACCAGAGGTCGGAGAATAGCACACAACTCTTGCCAATTGGATAATCGACGGCTCTGCCCAGATCTCACAACCCTTGAGCTGAGAGGACCCCCAATGTAGACCGGCCCAACCCATTCCGCTGGCGTCGGTAGTAAGAGAGGCCACAGGAGGAAGGACCATGGACACCTCAGCCTGTAGATTTGGATCCCCCAGCAACCATAGCAGGGAGACCCGGAGTGCTGGGGACACTGAAATCAAAGCTTCGAAAGCTGAGACATTGGGAGCCTGTGGGAGAGAGGATAAAACACCAAGGGGCGTAACTGAAGACGGGCACAAGGAACTAGAAAACACGCAAGACACCACGTGCCCCATAACATCAGCAACAGGCGAGACGAGGCATACTGCTTTCTGAGAACCCTGCCCCAAACAGTCAGCAAGCGACGGACCCTCTCTTGCGATAGGAACACCCTCTTCATCCCGGGGCAAACCAGTGCCCCAATGAAAACTAGATCCTGAGAAGGCTCCAGCTGAGTCTTCCGCCAGTTCACTATCAAACCCCAGTCCCGCAATGCCTGGCAGACTAAAGGGAGATGAGGCAGGACAGCCTGCCGACAGGACTCCTCGACCAACCAATCGTCCAGGTAGGGAAAAAATCTGCACTCCCTGCAGATGCAAATGCACCACCAGGGGAGTCACCAGCATGGAGAACACTCCAGGAGCCGATCGCACCACGGCGGGAGCACTCAGAACTGAAAACGCTGTGATCTCATCCAATCCCCCGTGCACAACATCCAGAATATGTTCTGCAAAGCCTCCACGTTGAAGCGTTACGTCCGGATGAAGCAGTGCAGGACCTTGAGACACATAATCAGGTGACACATCCTAGAAGGCATAGGGACCAGGAACACCTGCGAGTAGAAAACTTGACCTCAAACAGGGAGAGGAATGGGCAAGACGGCAACCCAGAACAACAATTCGGTGAGAACGGATCCCATGGACAACTACTTGGTCCGTGAGCTGGGTACCAAAGTCCTAACCAAGCGCTTTGAAACACATTGTGTATAGGCGCTATATAAATAAACTATCATATCATATCATATCATATCAAACCTGGACATGAGGAGACAGGAATGGCAACTGATAACCCCCTCTGGAAGGAGCCCAGTACCCAGGAAACTGAACCCCACCGGTCCCATACACCTCAGAGAAGATAGAGACGAGGAGCCAGGGAAAACCGTCAGTCACTGCATTTGCACCAGAGGAAAATCACAGGACGTTGAAGCAGTCCTGCGCCGCACTATAAAAGCATGCTTGTCAGCCCCCAAAAAAATCGGACCTATCAAAAGGAGATACAGGACAGCCTGGTAGTCCATCAGACCATGGCCCCCTCAGCCGACAGAGGAGCCACCAGGCTGGCGTCAATGGGCAGAGTACTGTCACCAAGCAGGGCAATGCAAGCCATCCCGGCTAGCAGACACCAAAGGCAACCCCATACCTGGGGTATGCCTATACCAGAAAAATCACAGAAGGGACAGCCCCCTCCTTCGGCACCAGGGGCTCTGAGAACCCCTTTAAGCATAGACATGTGCCACAATCTGCCATATTACTTCCACATTTCTAAGAGGAGGCGTGAAAGCAACACGTCGGCACCAGAGGACCTAGGCCCTAAAAGAAGAGACACTGGTAACCCCTTAAATGGCTGTTACTTCCATGATGCATTAGCAGTTTCCATAATTCCATGCCGGACAAGGGAAAAACAAATCCATCTCCTTCGTCCGTTCCCCGCGCAGTTCAGAGGAAGAGGACAGGACAAGGTGCCTGGGTCCATGGCTAGCACAGATACAAACACACCACTAACTCGCCATCTGTATACACAGCACAAGACTTAGAGGTGGCTTGAGCCCTGCATCATGTAGCTGGCAGCCCCATTGTCCACCTGTCGAGCCAATGGGTACCCCTCCAGAAGGCACCAACCAAGAGGGAAAAACCAAACAAAACAATCCCCTAGCATGCATTAAACAGGATGCATGCTGTTGCATGGCCCCAACGGCAGAAGAATTAGGGTACAAACATTCACAAAGCCCTCAACTCCTTACAGCATCCCGGGCCCTGCAGGACCCGGGCCGTGATGTCCTTGCGCCGGCCTACAAACTTGCAAAACACAACCGGGCGAGGCACCTGCCTCCATAAGGCACACCAAGGAGCCGGCATGAATGGGAAGCCGAGCTGGCCATACCAACCGGAGAGGGGAAAAACAGCAATCACAGAGCCCCCTCCCCTCTCCTTACCCCTCCAGCAGGACCCAGGACACAATGCCCACGCTGCGGTCTGGAGCCCAGCAAAGAACCGAGCGAGGCAATCCCGCTCAACCGGGACCCCAAGCCCCGCAGGTGGACCAGGAGCAGCGCCGCACCCGAGGGAGCTGAAGGCCCCGCCACATAGCCCCCCAGGGGGCCAGCAATTGGTGCTCCCCGGTACCCCGCACTGTGAAGAAAAAGTCCTATTAAAACTGAGTGACGTGGATGTGGGGGAGGAGTTATAGGGATTTAAAGAAATAGAAGAAGGTCCTGTGTCGGAGGCAGGGGCCTCATGAGGTAAGTACTGGGACGAGGGAAGAGTGGACGTGGCGGTAATGCTGCACACATTTCCTTCGCTATCTGCCTCTGTCACTGTTTATGCTCACAGGTACTCCAAATCTCAGCACAGTGTATTTGACACCACTTTTCTGCCCATCCAGAAAAAATGCCCACTAAAATGAATATGTAATCTAATCACACCGGCATCCCCCTTTGCCACTTGTGCTACCTAATGGCGCACATGGGCAAAAAAAGGTAAAAACACTTTTGGCACAAGCACGCGGCTGTCTGAGGAAAGCCAAAGCTGATTGGGGTGTAAAGTCTGGAAGTCCTGTATTTTTATTTTAGGTAATAAGGCTGTGACAGTTAGTGGCAGGGCACGCTTTCCTACAATTGTTCTGCTAAAGCGGCCACTGCTTTGGACCGAAGACAGGGGGGGAAACCAGCAGACAAGGATTAAGGTCAAAGTTACTTGCCCCCCAGGCTGCCTTAATATGAGACTTTCATTGGGGCAGTCAGTGTGCTGGGCTGGTTTGTTGGGGAAAAGCAGGTGCATCACGTCTGGGGAATGGAATTCGATTAGGAAAATGGGGTGGAAACTGTTGTACATGGAAAAAGGACATGGCCCCTTTAAGAGGACCAAGGCAGAAGGAGCGGGAGTAAAGCGGAAGGGGAGGGGACAGAGGGAAGGAAGGCAGTAAGTGTGAGAGACTCAATAAAGAAGGTTCGTAGCATATTAGGCTCCGTCTCTTTACTGTGGTATGTGCATGAGTGAGGCACATTGCAGGCCTAACACTGGCGACGAAGCCGATGCGGAATCCCGTGCGCCGGCAGCAACTACAGGTGGGCGGTGTGCCCAGCAGTTTAAGAAGGCCCGAAGGCCCGCAGATGATCAGAGGACCGTGTGCCTCAGGAAGGTGTGGCTGAGTGCGTGAAGGTGGGGTCCGTGTACCTCAAGAGGGAGAGGTCTGTGTGCCTCAGCAGACCCACAAGAGGGGCCCGTGTGCCCGGGGATCTGAGGTGGGCTTGGAGACCCTGTAGCCCAGCAGTGGCCCGTGCGCCCTGCATCTCGCTAGAGGGCCCGTGCGCCCATAGATTATCGGAGGCTCGTGTGCCGTGGGGAAGCGAGGCCCGTGTGCCTCGGCGAGCAGGAAACTAAAAGAGAGAGAGTACCGGAGGACCGGAGTGGGCCCGTGCACCCAGAAAAGAAGTACCGACACCAACGAGGAGACCGGCACACCACAACGACCGCTTCAAGTAAGGTGGGGGGGGGGGGGGGAAACCTCGCGTCTCCCGATTGTGACAGTTTAAAACAATCTGGAAGAGCCATAACACGGAAAGGAATCCGCGTGTCCCCCCACGTGACACTTGCAAATATTACGGGAGAATAAGAACCCCCGTGTCTCCCCACGTGACATTTACGATTTACATGAGAAAGCTAACACAGAAAAGAAATCCCCGTGTCTCCTCACGTGACATTTGCAATTTATACGAGAAAGCTAACACAAAAGAAACCCCGTGTCTCCCCACGTGACATTTGCAATTTATACGAGAAAGCTAACACAGAAAAGGAATCCCCGTGTCTTCCCACGTAACATTTGCAATCATTAAGCGAGAATATTGATACAGGAGGGAAACCCTGTGCCTCCACACATGTGAAGAAAAAAAAAAAGCACTATCACCAGACCACACTGGAGAAAGGAAAGTCTGCGCCCCACGTGAAAGCTGCACAAGGGACCATAACACCATAGTTAACCACTATATGCACCTAAGTGCCACCAAGCCAACAAAAGGAATTCCAGTGGCACCATCATGTCGGCCCCAGACGCCGCAGACCTCAATGCACAGCCAGCACCACTAGAGATACCATCCTCATATGCCAGCCTAATGAGGAGACCCGCCCCGTTCACTCTAAACCCACACCATGACCAGGGCCAACGATGGGAAGAGTGGATGGAAGAATTTGAGGACTTTGTAGGTGCCATAGGCACACAACAACCTCCCAACATACTAAGCATCTTCGCAAACGTAGCAGGAAGAGAAATTAAGAACATCATACGCACGATCCCACAACAGGACCGTTCCACGTATGCAAAACTCCGACAACCCATCAATGAAAAAATTGTCATCTCACCCAATCGCAACTACGAGGGATACATGTTTAACCAATGTAGTCAACTACTGTCATGATGCCTGCCTCCAAGGAGCCAGGTCCGACCCAGCAACCCCAGAGGCAGGCATCATTCCCCCCAGGGAAGTGCCAGCGGGCCCAAGCTGGGGCCCTTTGGACACAGTCCTGGCGCCTTAGGCGCCAGGCTCATGTTGGACCCCTGTCCTGGCGCCTTAGGCGCCAGGCTCATAAAGCTAGACATGTGTTCAAGTGTTTTAATGTGCACTTACCTGATGCAGACCATGCTGCTACATCCAGGCCCTCTTGAGGCCTGAATGGAACTACTTTACCTGTGGGACTACTTTCCACCTGGGTGTGGTCGGGGAAGGATACATACCTGATCGGTGGAAGGATACATGCCTGGAACCTCTTCCAAAGCTATTTAAACCACGCCCGATCAGCAACTCACGCTTCGCGTTGTTCTGCTCCTTGCAGCTGGACGCTCACCGTGTCAGCTCCTGCATCTGGACTTCAGCCACGCCTGTCAGCATCCTGCGTCGCCTGCAAAGGGAGATAAAAGAGAATTGGAGAGAAAGAAGATCTTACATGCTAAAGCTGCATCACAGAGACATCACACCGACGATCCTGAAAGGGAAGACATCATTTTAAAAGCATTTCGCTTCGATCGCTGCAGCGCTGCATTTCACTCACCTTTCCTGGGCGCCTCCATCTTCAGCAGCGATCATCCGGATCCGCACCCACTTCCCAGAGCCTAGAGAGAAAAGACAAGAAAACAAGGTGAGAGAAGGAAGGGAAATAGGAAAAGCTCAGTTTCCTTCTAAGACTTACCTGTTGGGTCATTCCCATTTCATTTCGGGTCCTGCCGCTTCCTGGCATTCCGGACCCCGGCCCCAATGGGGAAAAAAGACAAAGACATTGAATGAGCGAATGCAAAGACATTACCTGAACGCTCATCCGGAACTTACACTTCGGGTCGGCGCCATATCTCCGGCATTCCGAACCCCGGCCCCTAAGGGGAAAACAGACATAAGCATTAGCGCTTGCTGCAATAAGACAATGAACATTATTATTAAGCTTGAACTTTTGAACTTGCAACAGAACTCTTACAGCGCCTCACCTGAATAGTCAAGCTTATTTTGAACTCCCATCAAACCTCAATCCAGTGAAGTAACTGGGTTTCAACGCGCCCCTGCATCAGAAGCAGGATGGAGAACTCATCCTTCCAGACCCTAAGGTGAGACTTAACGGGGAATCGTGGAAGGGTATCGAGGAGGGTTGGAAGGGAGTGGGAGGCTTGAGCATTATTCCGTCAGTAGGTAATACTCCCTTTTCACGCACAGGGGAATATTCCTGCAAGCCAGAAAAGCCAGAGCAGAGGGGCCCTTCCTGTCCATCATCAGAGTCCTGCGCTTCACCATTGAAGAAGCATCAGCACTCGAAGCCAGACCTGCGCCTCCGTGGGAATCAGGTGAGCGTGACAGAACGCGAAGCCTACCCACAATTTCCCACCCGGGCGCTATGGAGACTTCCGAGACAGATCAGCTGGCCCAGCTTTTGGGGGAATTACGGGCAGAAGTGCACTCAGCCCACCAGGAGACTAACGCTCTCAAAAGAGAACTGATCCTATCCAAGGAAAGAACTGATGACCTGGCCAAAAGGTTATTGCAGGCCCAGGCAGGGCACACTCCTTTACCTAATTCCGGAGGTACTTCCACATCAATGGGTTTGAATAACCCGGTACAAATCAATCTACCTGGACACATGCCTTTGGCCCCGCCTGAACGTTTTGCGGGGGATCCCAAGAAATATGCCATCTTTATGAACCAATGTCGTTTACACTTTCTATGCAGACCCGGGGCCTTCCCTAACGACCAGACCAAGGTAGCCTTTATACTATCTTACCTCAGTGGCAGTGCTGCCGATTGGTCTATTCCATTGGTAAATCAGGATGATCCCATTCTCCAGGATTTTCAGGGCTTCCAGGCCAGCATGGAAAGATTGTTTGCTCGACACTCTCAAGGAGAGGCCCTTGATAACGAACTGCTATCCTTACGACAAGGTAATCAGGATCTCCTGTCCTACATTGCCACCTTTAATAGACTGGTTGTGGAAACTGGATGGCCAGAAAACAAAAGGATCACATTGTTTCATCGAGGCCTGCGCGGAGAGCTTAAGGATGTTCTAGCTCAGATAGTGGATCCACCCCAGGTCTGCGCAGACTACATAGACTTGGTAGTTCAACTTGATCACAGACTTCAAAATAGAAAAGCAGATCGGTTCAAGTACGAAACCCGAGTACCGATCAAAACCCACGCTAACTCCAAGAGTACCGACTTATCCGAACCTATGCAAATCGGCGGTGTTAAAGGACCATTAACGCAGAAGGAACGAGAGAGAAGGCGGCAAATGCAACTTTGTCTGTATTGCGGGACTTCCGGTCACTTTCTTCGAAATTGTCCGGTTAAACCACCTAAGAAGGTGGTTGGAGCCACTAATAACGATTTATTGACACCTGATTCGGGAAACGACCTAGCCCGACAAGCGTAGGGGTCCGCTTGCCGAGCTTGAAAACAAACTCTTTGACCTCGCATTTTGTCATGCCAATGGTGCTCGTGGACCCAAAACAGCCTCAGCAGTTGCATGCTGTAAAAGCATACATCGACAGTGGAGCTATTGGAAACTACATAGACCATGAATTGGCTTCCAGGATTAAGCTCCCTCTCCGCCCGAAAGTAACCCAAGATGTCATTACTACAGTGGATGGAACCGAAATAGCCTCAGGGCCTGTAACGCATTCCACTGTTGAAATGACACTGGTGGACATCGGGAAGCAATCGTTTTTGATGTGATCAAGGCCCCACAATTTCAAGTAATTCTTGGAATTCCTTGGTTAGAAACACATAATCCCAGAATCGACTGGCGAGCAAAGAAGATAAGTTTTCCTGATTGTGAACCAACTTGTTATCCAAGAAATCCAGTTATGGGTCTAGCCTCAGCAACTTCCACCCCTGTACAGCTACCGTCAGAATACCAAGAATTCCAAGACGTTTTTCAGAAGGAACAGGCTAACACGTTACCTCCCCATCGGTCTTATGATTGCCAAATCGATCTGGTACCCAATGCTCAACTACCTTGTAGTAGGATTTATGCTCTTACGGAACCTGAGAACCTGCATTTGCGTCAGTATTTAGATCAGTACCTAGCCAATGGTTTTATTCGCCCGTCCAAGTCTCCTGTCTCCTCAGCTCTGTTCTTCGTGCCGAAAAAAGAGGGCGACCTTAGAACATGTATAGACTATCGCGCCCTTAATCAAATAACGATTAGGAATCGTTATCCTCTGCCCCTGATCCCTGAGTTTATCGACCAGGTGAAAGACGCTTGTGTGTACACCAAGTTAGATCTCCGAGGAGCTTATCACCTGGTGCGTATAAAAGAAGGCGACGAATGGAAGACTGCATTCCGCACCAAATTTGGGCTCTTCGAATATCAGGTGATGCCCTTCGGTTTGTGCAATGCACCTGCCGCCTTTCAGTACTTTATGAATGATGTTCTTCGGGAACTTATCGATGTCTGTGTCATTGTTTATATTGACGACATCCTGGTGTACTCTTCTTCAGAATCCGATCACAGAAAACATGTTAGGGCAGTTCTTGAGAAATTGCGCCAGCACAGACTATTTGCAAAGCTCGAAAAATGCGTTTTTCATACCACAGAAGTTGAGTTTCTCGGATTCATCCTGACACCTCAAGGAGTCCGAATGGACTCCCGAAAGGTGGACGCCATCCTCAAATGGCCATCTCCTAGCTCGGTGAAGGGAGTTCAGAGCATGCTCGGCTTCGCCAATTTCTATCGAAGATTCATTCCGGAATTTTCCCGAACAGTCCAACCCATCACAGCTCTCCTAAAGAAAAACAAACGCTTTGAATGGACTCTTAAGGCCGAACAAGCCTTTCAGGACCTGAAAACCAAATTCACCTCTGCACCTGTATTGAAGCACCCGCACCCAGATCTCCCTTACATTGGGGAAACCGACGCATCCAGTTCGGCCATGGGAGATGTCCTGTCGCAAAGAGACCCAGAAACTAACCAACTACACCCTGTGGCCTTTTGGTCCAGGAAATTTTCTCCTCCTGAAATCAACTACGCAATTACCGACAAGGAGTTACTGGCTATTAAATCTGCTTTCAAGGCTTGGCGTCACTACCTTCTCGGGGCAAGACACACCATCACCGTAATTACGGACCACAGAAATTTACAATATTTAAAGACGGCCAAAGCTCAATCTTCACGACAACTCCGATGGGCTCTATTCTTTGCGGAATTTGATTTCGTAATTACCTATCGCCCTGGCTGCAAGAATGGTAAAGCGGACGCCTTATCCCGGATTGGCATGGAAGAACCCAATTCGAGTTTAGAACCTGTGCCAATCATACCTGAACAAAGAATCTTAGGCCTAACTTCATTGCAAACTATTGAGGACATCCAAACGCAAGTAAAACAACTTCTAGACTCTTCAGCCTTACTGGAATGGAGTCAAAAGGGTCCTCATTACACTGTTAAGGATGATTTACCCTACTTCCAGGAGCGGTTGTTTCTGCCAAGTAAAGAATTGCAAGAACTTGTTATTGCCCATCATCATGAATCATTAATGGAAGGACACCCTGGTATCGCTAAAACGGAGGAAAAAATCAAACGCCACTTCTGGTGGCCTTCTTGGAGAAAAGACATAACGTCTTTTGTATTGTCTTGCGGAATTTGCGCCCAAAACAAGGGTCAAAAGAAAAGGCCAGCCGGCCTACTTCAACCCTTGGATATTCCACCGGCACCATGGCACACCTTGTCAATGGACTTTATAACTGACCTGCCTCCTTGTGCTGGTTACAACACTATCCTTGTAATTGTGGATATATTCTCCAAAATGGCCCACTTTATCCCTTTAAAAGGTTTGCCTTCAGCTTCCACCTTGGCCAAGGAATTTCTGGAGAATATAGTTTGCATATATGGTTTTCCTTCCATATTAGTCTCGGATCGTGGCAGTCAATTTATCTCCCATTTTTGGAAGAAATGTTGCCAACTAGCACAAATAGATGTGCGGTTATCCACCAGCCACCACCCCCAGACCGACGGACAAACCGAGAGAACCAATCAGACTCTCGAGCAATATCTTCGGTGCATGTTACACCAATCCGAGTTAAATTGGAAAGACATCCTTTGGATCGCAGAATATGTATACAACAATTCAGTGCATTCTGGAACCGGACAAACTCCTTTTTATACTTTGTATGGTCACCATCCTCGGACCTCTGACCTAGATCCACCTCTGACCCTGGAAATGCCCGCAGTAAATCATCTGCATTCCACAATAACCCGAGCCTTTAAAGAAGCTGCAACTCATTTACAGCAAGCCAAGAAAAAGTATAAAGAAAATGCTGATTTGCACCGAAGTAAAACTCCTCCTTACCAAGTAGGAGACCAGGTATGGCTAGCAACGAAACATTTACCCCTCAAGGGCCCGCGAACCTTCAATCCCAGATTCATAGGACCTTATCCCATCAAGGCTATAATCAATCCCGTGGCCTTTAAACTGGATTTACCGTCTAACATGCGTATTCATCCAGTTTTTCATGCATCACTTTTGAAGCCAGTACAACCAGGGACCCGACTGTCCAAGCCTCCATACCCAGTTCAAATTGAAGGGGAATTAGAATTCGAAGTTAAAGACATTTTAGACTCCAAGGTGTTAAAGTCAAAACTCTTCTATCTTGTTGACTGGAAGGGATATGGACCTCAGGAGAGATCGTGGGAGCCTAGTAACCATGTTCACGCACCTCGATTAATACAAAGGTTCCACCGGAGATTTCCGAACAAGCCAAAACCCCCGGAGGGAACAACCTTGGGAGGGGCCTTGAGGGGGGGTACTGTCATGATGCCTGCCTCCAAGGAGCCAGGTCCGACCCAGCAACCCCAGAGGCAGGCATCATTCCCCCCAGGGAAGTGCCAGCGGGCCCAAGCTGGGGCCCTTTGGACACAGTCCTGGCGCCTTAGGCGCCAGGCTCATGTTGGACCCCTGTCCTGGCGCCTTAGGCGCCAGGCTCATAAAGCTAGACATGTGTTCAAGTGTTTTAATGTGCACTTACCTGATGCAGACAATGCTGCTACATCCAGGCCCTCTTGAGGCCTGAATGGAACTACTTTACCTGTGGGACTACTTTCCACCTGGGTGTGGTCGGGGAAGGATACATACCTGATCGGTGGAAGGATACATGCCTGGAACTTCTTCCAAAGCTATTTAAACCACGCCCGATCAGCAACTCACGCTTCGCGTTGTTCTGCTCCTTGCAGCTGGACGCTCACTGTGTCAGCTCCTGCATCTGGACTTCAGCCACGCCTGTCAGCATCCTGGGTCGCCTGCAAAGGGAGATAAGAGAGAATTGGAGAGAAAGAAGACCTTACCTGCTAAAGCTGCATCACAGAGACATCACACCGACGATCCTGAAAGGGAAGACATCATTTTAAAAGCATTTCGCTTCGATCGATGCAGCGCTGCATTTCACTCACCTTTCCTGGGTGCCTCCATCTTCAGCAGCGATCATCCGGATCCGCACCCACTTCCCAGAGCCTAGAGAGAAAAGACAAGAAAACAAGGTGAGAGAAGGAAGGGAAATAGGAAAAGCTCAGTTTCCTTCTAAGACTTACCTGTTGGGTCATTCCCATTTCATTTCGGGTCCTGCCGCTTCCTGGCATTCCGGACCCTTGCCCCAATGGGGAAAAAAGACAAAGACATTGAATGAGCGAATGCAAAGACATTACCTGAACGCTCATCCGGAACTTACACTTCGGGTCGGCGCCATATCTCCGGCATTCCGAACCCCGGCCCCTAAGGGGAAAACAGACATAAGCATTAGCGCTTAATGCAATAAGACAATGAACATTATTATTAAGCTTGAACTTTTGAACTTGCAACAGAACTCTTACAGCGCCTCACCTGAATAGTCAAGCTTATTTTGAACTCCCATCAAACCTCAATGCAGTGAAGTAACTGGGTTTCAACGCGCCCCTGCATCAGAAGCAGGATGGAGAACGCATCCTTCCAGACCCTAAGGTGAGACTTCACGGGGAATCGTGGAAGGGTATCGAGGAGGGTTGGAAGGGAGTGGGAGGCTTGAGCATTATTCCGTCAGTAGGTAATACTCCCTTTTCACGCACAGGGGAATATTCCTGCAAGCCAGAAAAGCCAGAGTAGAGGGGCCCTTCCTGTCCATCATCAGAGTCCTGCGCTTCACCATTGAAGAAGCATCAGCACTCGAAGCCAGACCTGCGCCTCCGTGGGAATCAGGTGAGCGTGACAACTACCCCACGAATCGATAGGGGAATTTGTCATTTGCCTTCAAAGAAAAATATCGAAGTGCGACTTCGCCAACTTTAATCATGAGGAAGCCATCAGCCTACTTATAATAGAAGGCTGCGTATCGTCGATGTTCCGGAAACACCTCCTAAAGAAGCCCCTATCCCTAAAGGAAGTATTAGACCTAGCCAGAGTTTACGAGAGAGTGGACATCCAAGCAGCGGCCATTGAGAACCCCAAGAAGGGAGAGGTAATAGCAGCAGTACATCCCTATGCCCGAAACACAGTACTCCAAACAAGGATGAACATGAGGTACCCGTCACAACGGACACAAAGTGACCGCCAATGCTATCGCTGTGGATTTGAATATCCACACAGAGGTCCGTGCCCTGCCATCGGCCAACGCTGCATGAGATGCGGCATGGAAAATCACTTCCAAGTGATGTGTAAAGAACTGCTACCGGAAGGAGGATCATCACGCCCGCGACCTGCCACTCGCATGATGGAAACTCACACAGACCAACCTCGCCAGACGGATAGAAACACTTCAACCTCCGCGAATGCTTATCAACGGCCGAACACTGTAAGAGCCCTTGAAGGTCTCCAGATCGAGCCAGACAAAAAAGATCATGAACTATATGATACGCACAGGAGTAACGTCATGCAAAACGTGGAGTATAAAGTGACCTACAAGGGAGAAACCACAAGCTTGTGTGAGCAAGACAGAGACCCATACCTCAGCTTCCCACCCCAACATCACCCAGGAGGGAATGACCACACTCAATACTTGCAAGATGGCTACGACAGAGAGTACGTATGTCTCCTCAGTGTTAAAGATGAAGACACTTCGGCCCCCAGAGTGACGGTCCAGATGGGCAACATCAGAAACAGATTCATCATTGACACAGGAGCGACAGTAAATGTCATGAATGAAGACATCTACCATAACATAGCCTCCTCATACCCCCTGCAAGAATCCAAAACACACATTTTTCAATGGGGAGCGACCCAACCCATGTCTTCCAAAGGAAAGTTTCAATGTAATCTACGGCATAGAAATATCACAATACCAGCCACGATACATGTCATAAGGAGCCCGTCCGTCGGCCGCTACCGCCTCAGCTACTGAACAGCAAAGGCCCTTGCCCTAATTGACCTACACTACGACCAGTCAGAGGAAATAGAAGGGCTACCACTGCCACACGGACTCATCGGGCCAATAGCAGACAGGCCCCTATCGAAAGAAGATCTCAAGCGCCAATTCCCTAGGCTATTTGAAGGGGTGGGTATGTTAAAAGACTCATGCATCAAGCTGCACATTGACAACAACATCAGGCCGGTCCCACAACGCCCGCGCAAAGTGGGTTTTCACCTTCAGGAACAAGTATCAAAGGAAATACAACTTCTTCTCCTCAATGATATCATAGAGAAAGCAGATGGACCAACACCGTGGGTATCGCCAATAGTCATCGTCCCCAAAGACAATGGTCGTCTCCGCATATGCGTTGACATGCGCATCCCAAACACCGCTATCCAAAGGGAAAGACACCCAGGCCCAAGCTTGGAAGACATGCTGATCAGGTTAAACCAAGCCAGGTTTTTTTCAAAGCTTGACCTCAACCAAGGATACCATCAACTTGTCCTGGACCCAGAATCATGGCCCATCACCACATTTGCAACGCACGATGGTTTATTACGATATAAAAGATTAAATTTCGGCATATCGTCCGCCGCAGAGATCTTTCAAGAGACCATCAGACGGCTCATAGCATCGGAGATGAATGTATTAAACTATAGTGACGACATCTTGATATTTGGGAGAGATCAGGACCGACACGACAGAGCCCTAAGAACCATCTGCTCCATCCTACAAGATGCGGGACTGACCCTCAACGAGTCCAAGTGTGACATCAACAAGACAAGCTTAAAATTCTTCGGACACACATTCTCGAACAGGGGCATAACAACCGACCCGGACAAAATTAAGGCAATAACCGAACTCCAAGCACCTACGACCACTGCAGAACTACGCTCCCTGTTAGGAATGGCAGGATACTGTGCGCGTTACCTCCCAAACTATGCCTCAATAACTGACCCGCTCCGCAACCTCCTGAAGAAAAATACACCATTCACTTGGGACGCACCTTGCCAGGAAGCGTTTATGGCAATAAAGGAAGGCCTCTCCAACAACCGGCAACTAGCGTACTTTTTTCCAGACTGGCATACCATTATTACAGTCGATGCAAGCCCGGTAGGACTAGGAGCCATCCTAGCCCAGACCGACCCCTCAGACAGTACTCATCACGCAATAGTTGCATACGCTAGCAGTGCCCTGTCACACACTGAAAAAGCTTACTCTCAAGCGGAGAGAGAAAGCCTAGCCGCTGTATGGGCATGCGAAAAATACCACCATTTCATCATCGGTCGGAAATTTACCCTGGTCACGGACCACCAAGCCCTGCTATCAATCTTTGGAAACCTCAGGACGAAAATGCAGCCCCGCATTGAACGGTGGGGAATAAGACTGCAAGAGTACGATTACTCCATTATCCACAAACCAGGAGGTGACGCCAACCCAGCGGACTACCTATCCAGGCACCCCCTAAAGGACAAAAATGACACACTAGAACATGAAGCCAATGAATATATCTCATACCTGTCAGCAAATGCCACGCCACCCACCATCTCCATAACAACATTTGAGGAAAGAAGCAAAGCGGACCCGACAATCAGAGCCGCTGTCTCTCTCACCCGCTCCAACAAATGGAGAGAGCATCGCACAAGAGAAACGGAAATGGAGGAGGTAGACCAGAAAGAACTTGACCGGCTGACCAAGATACACGACGAACTCATAGCCACAGACCAAGGACTCCAACTACGGGGGAAGAGATTAGTAGCACCAAGAGACCTGAGAAAGACCCTGGCAACGCTAGCTCATGAAGGCCACAGAGGCATAGACAACACAAAACGATTCCTCAGGAACTACGTCTGGTTCCCGTATATGGACGTGATAGTGGAGGACATGCTCAAACACTGCAGACCCTGCCAACTAGCAGCGCAAGGACCGAACCCAAACCCTCTGCAGCTAACTACGCTCCCGACAAGACCTTGGCAAAAAGTCGGAATGGACTTCTATGGACCTCTAGAAGAAGGGGGTTATCTATTAGTACTAATAGATGAGTATTCGAGATTCCCCTTTGTCAAACAAACGATGTCAACATCATTCGAGGAGACCGCACCCATAGTGGACGAACTGTTCAGCGAATGGGGCATCCCCAACGTTGTCAAAACCGACAACGGATCTCCATTCCAAGGAAGGGAATTCGCAAACTTTGCAAGCCACCTAGGATTCCACCACCAAAAGATCACACCACTGTGGCCCCAAGCCAACGGGATGGTGGAACGATTTATGGCTACCATCAAACTGACAAGACAAAAGGCAGTGGCGGAGCAGACGCCCCATCCGAAGGCCATCTGCAGCATGCTCCGGAGCTATCGGAATACCCAACATGACGCGACAGGAAAGCCACCAGCTGAACTCATGGTGAGATACCAACCCAGAACGCGCTTTCCCCGATGGGAGGATTATACACCTGAAGAAGACCTAGCCATCAGAGAACGAGGCACCGAAAAGAAGAGGAAAGCAAAGCAATGGGCCGATACGAGAAGGAGAGCGAAAGAACAACAGCTAGAGATCGGACAAACTGTCCTAGTGCGGCAAACGCAGCACAAGAAAACAGACACCCGGTACAGTACCGAACCGCAAATCATCACAGCCACTAAGGGACCCATGGTCACGGCGACCGGAGACCTAGGAGACATCATCCGCAACTCCTCATTCTTCAAGAAATTGGATCTAGAGGAACCCGAAACACAAGAAACACCTAATGAGAACATTAGTGAGGAAGAAGAAACAGAGCCCCCAGTGGAATTGTTCTGACTTGAGTGTCGTGTAGACCGATGAGACCTCCGTCCCCAAGTGACGTACAGGGGAACTAAAAGAAACCCGCTGTACGACCTTTGAGGCCACAGGTGGGAGATGACTTCCCAGATCCACGGAACCTCTGGAACACCGATGCTGCTGTCAAAAAGGAACGAGGTTAAGTACCAGGCAAATACAATACATGTTCAGTAAACCAAAGGATCTAAAAGGTCTTACCTATCGGGTGTTAGGAAAACCCAGGAAACCTAGTAGAGGTTCGAGACTCAGATGATGCGGCAATCCCTGAAATAGTAGGACCGCAAGATAGCGTGGATGTAGGATCAGCCACCTGTAGGAGTGAAGGCGTGACTTGAATCCCCAGAAGGGAAATGGCGTCGGAGTTCAGTGAAGTACCAAGGGATGATCCAAAGACAAGTCAGGATGTAGTCCAAAGTCCGGCAACAGGTAAACAGTTCCAAGCAAAGGTACAAAGGGGTATCCGAAGGAGTCCGAGGTAGAGTTCCGTGATCAAAGGTAACAGTGGAGCAATACGTAACGCCAAACAGAGTCTGAAGACAGCTGAGAAGCAATGAGTGTTCTGTCTCTCAGACCTTTATACTGTGCGTCTCTGGGTCATGTGACGTCCACCAAGGTCACGTGAGGAACGCCACTCTGGATCACGTGATCGACGTGGAGACGTAACACCGCCCCTTCTGCTATACGTTCTCCAAGGCAATTGCCAATGCAGAAAGGGTTGCAATTGAGCCCGTACACCATAGTTGGTACGGAGTTTCCGGTCCTTTGGGTTCACCGAATCACTTGAGCCTCGAACCGTGGGAGGAGATGTTGGGGAAATGTGAGCAGTGTTCTGGTGTGTAGGGGACTGGTGTGCAGAGGATCGCCTAACATAGCCCCTCCCCAACGGCCCACGACCCCGTGGGCAGGACGGATGATCCCTATGGAAGCGGGCCACCAACCGAGGGGCGTCCAGATCCAAGGCGGAAACCCAAGAACGCTCCTCCGGGCCGTAACCCTTCCAATCCACTAGATACTGGAGCCTACCCCTAAACCATCGGGACCCCAAAATGGCCGACACCGCAAAGACATCAGGAGAGGCCAGAGACACCGGCGCAACAGGGGCTCGGAGACGGACAGAGTCGGGACAAGGCTTGAGGAGGGAGACATGGAATACAGGATGGATACGCCAAGAACTAGGAAGCACTAGACGAAACGCCACCGGGTTCACAACCTGAGGGATCACATACGGGCCGACAAAACGAGGCAGCAATTTCCGGCAACCCACTAGGCGAAGATGACGCGAAGACAACCAGACCCTAGAACCCACCACCAAAGGAGGAGCAGCTAGACGTTTGCCATCCACACGGGCCTTCATAGAAGCCTTTGCTTCAGTGAGATGGACCACAGTACTAGCATGTATAGCAGACAGATCCCTAAGACATGTCGTGGCCACAGGATTTGAAGAAATAGAAGCATCAGGGACCGGCAAGACCTTGGGATGTTGGCCGTAGAGGGCGTAGAAAGGCGAATAACCTGTAGCTGAATGTGCCGCGTTATTGTATGCGAACTCAGCAAGCCGTATAACGGCCAACCAGGAGGTCTGGTGTTGCAATATAAGGAAGCGAAGATACTGCTCCATGGATTGATTCGTCCTTTCAGTCTGCCCATCAGTCTCAGGATGATAGGCCGAAGAATACCTGGTATCAATGCCCAACAATTTAGTCAACGACCTCCAAAAACGAGAGGTGAACTGTGATCCTCGATCGGATATAATGACCGAAGGGAGTCCAAATAACATGAACACGTGTTCAAAAAACAAGTCCGCCAAGACCGGAGCCGAAGGAATACCCTTGCAAGGAACAAAACGAGCCATTTTTGTGAACGTGTCCACCACTACCCAGATGGAGTCAAAACCTTGTGACTTGGGGAGATCGGTAACGAAATCCATAGACAGTGTATGCCAAGGTCTGGGAGGTACCTGAAGTGGAAGTAGTAACCCAACCGGTCGGCCTCTCCGATGTTTAGCCTGAGCACACACTGCGCACGAATTGACATAACACTCCACATCACGCTTCATAGAGGGCCACCAACACCAGCGCTTGAGAAGATCTAAAGTGCGCTCCTGACCGGGATGGGCATTAAAAGGAGCATCATGAGACCACTCAAGGGCCAGATTACGAGTGTCAGGTGTAGGAAGAAACAGGCGTTCATGCACGAAAGGCAAACCATCAGAATACACGGGGTCCCATTCTCGCAACTGTTCGGAATGAATGCTAGTCCAGGATCGGACCGCGTCTAATAATGACAATGAGGGTGTACAGAGACAAATTACATGACTCTTTCCGAGAACAGTGTCAGGGAAGGTTGGCAACTCGACCCCACCCGGGGAACGTGACAAGGCGTCTGCTTTACCATGTGAAGTTCCAGGACGATGCATAATATGAAAATCAAAAGAGGAAAAGAAAAGATGCCACCAAACCTGTCTGCTATTAATGCACTTCAATGAAGCCAGATCCTGTAAATTTCGATGATCTGAGTATACAGTGATTGGATGTTTAGCCCCCAGAAGATGATGGCGCCAAACACGAAAGGCGTCCATGACTGCCAGGAGTTCCTTCTCCGTAACGGTGTAGTGAGTCTCAGTACTGGAGAATTTACAGGAATGGTATGCCACTGGGTGTAATTTGCCTGTTGTAGGACATGATTGGGACAATACCGCACCGAGAGCAAAAGAAGAGGCATCCGCCTCAACTATGAATGGAAGATCAGGATTGGGGTGTTGGAGCACCGGTGCGGTAGTGAAAGCGGTTTTCAAAGCCTCAAAAGCCTCCTGATGTTCCCTTTGCCAACGATAGGGTACCTGAGGGCTGGTCAGGGCCGTGAGCAGGGCAACGATTGTGGAAAAGGAGGAAATGAAACGCCTATAAAAGTTGGCGAAGCCCAAAAAGGACTGCAAGGACTTGAGTGTTTGAGGTACTGGCCACTCTAGAACTGCTCTGACCTTGGAATCGTTCATGGATAACGCTCCCGGAGTAATGTGAAATCCCAGAAACTCAACAGACGTTTTATGAAACTGACATTTCTCAGGTTTGGCAAATAAGGATTGTTCTCTGAGACGGGATAGTACTTCTCGGACATGTTTTACATGGTCATCAAGATTACGAGAAAAGATCAAGATGTCGTCCAGGTACACAACCATGTATACATCCAAAATATCCCTGAATATGTCATTCATAAAGCGTTGGAACGTGGCCGGGGCATTACACAGACCGAAGGGCATGACTAGGTATTCATACAAGCCGTAACGAGTACAGAAAGCAGTTTTCCATTCATCGCCCTCGCGAACGCGTACTAGATTGTATGCGCCGCGCAGATCAAGCTTGGTGAAAACAGAAGCATGTGATAAGTGGTCCAGAAGGGGTGTGATTAACGGAATTGGATACCTATCCTTTTTCGTGATGGCATTAAGACGCCGATAATCCACACAAGGACGTAAATCCCCCTCTTTCTTAGGTACAAAAAATATAGGGCTTGCCGCTGGTGAAGTAGAGGGGCGGATGTGTCCTAAACGAAGGGCATTCTGTACATACTCTTTCAATGCTAGTTCCTCCGAAGGAGATAAAGAATAAATCCTGCCCGAAGGAATAGTGGAATCAGGGATTAATTCGATTGGGCAGTCATATGGTCTATGTGGAGGTAGTACCTCAGAAGAGCCACGATCAAAA
This sequence comes from Ambystoma mexicanum, assembly GCF_040938575.1. NCBI lineage: Eukaryota > Metazoa > Chordata > Amphibia > Caudata > Ambystomatidae > Ambystoma > Ambystoma mexicanum. Next base: position 202,244,696 of record NC_090925.1, read on the forward strand.
ACTGATTCGAATGCTTTGTACTCAGACGGAATCCCAGACACCAACCCCCCAACGGTATGAGGAGTCACAAGCTCAGATCCATCAACACTCAGCGTGAGTTGAGCTAAGGCTCCCAAAGCCCGAGAAGGGGTATCAGTTATTTGATGGGTCGGGAGACAATAATTCTGACAGATCTCGGATTCGAAGAGCACAGTGCCTGATTGCCAATTAATCAGTGGATTGTGTTCACGTAACCATGGTATCCCTAATATGATACCGAATTGAGGTGTGGTGAGTAAGTCAAAACTTAAGGTCTCTGTGTGAATATCTTGTATGGTCAACACGAGAGGTGCAGTTTGGTGTCTAACAGGACCAGAAACTAACGCAGAGCCATCTACGGCTTGAACAGGTTCAGGTCGGGTTTTTACCACTAAAGGTAGATTGAGGGAATGGGCTAAAGCAATGTCTATATAATTTCCAGTAGCACCTGAATCAATGATGATTGTGACTGCATGAAGAAGGCCTGTAGAGGGACATAGAGTAGCGTTTACAGAGACGGGTTGAACCCGAGCAAAGGCAAGAGGGGTACCCGGAGATGGAGACTGAACACTCGACCTGCTCTCCGGATCTAAGGTCGAGCTGTCCGAAAAACCTGGCTCTTCTTGGGACGTCGAGGACACTCTTTCACATAATGTCCCGTGGTGCCACAATAAAAGCATGCATTATCCACCCTTCTACGTTCCCTCTCCGCTGTTGTAATAGGGCTACGTAAACCTCCCACTTGCATAGGTTCTTCCGTACTGGAAGCAGGAGTACTGGCAAGTGTAGGATGGGAAGAAACCCCCAACTCGGCTCTACGCTCCGATCGCCGTGCATCTACTTGTAGTGCAAGATCAACTAGTTCCTGATACTGAGTGGGCATAGAAGGGATCACTGCTAAAGCATCTTTCATTATGTTACTCAACCCTCTATAAAAGACAACTGCCCGCTTGCTTTCTGGCCATGATGTTTCAGCAACTAATTGATTGAACCGGGTGATGTATTCTATCAAAGTCCTTCTACCCTGAGTTAGTTCTAACAACTCCAAATCCATAGACTGTGCCTTGTGTCGGGTATCAAATACTCGAGACATTTCTAGAACCAACAGATCAAAGTCATAAAGGACTGGGTTATTATTCTCCAACAGAGGATTAGCCCAAGCGGCAGCTGTCCCGGCTAAATGGGAAAGGGCAAAGGCGGCTTTAGCAGTGGAAGTAGGAAAGGCCAAAGGTCTGCACAAGAAATGTAACTTGCACTGGTTAATGAAGGTCCTGAATTTCTTGGGGTCACCTTGAAAACGTTCAGGAGCGGCCAGGGGGGAAGGGGTTGGGAGGATCACCGGAGCTGGGACTGTAGTATTAGCCAAGGGAGGAGGTGTGGTTGAGGAACTAGCGTCTCCGAACTCAGGGTCTGCAGGAAGGGAATGCTGAACACTCTGTATGGAGTCTAACCTTTGGTGGATCACCGTATTCGCGGCGGCCATGTCTGCCCTTAATACTGTAATCGCCTGGACTAAAGCAGCTATGGGTTCTTCCGTGGATCCCTGCATTGTCTAACACGACTATACGGCTTCTCAGTCTGTTCTGACTTGAGTGTCGTGTAGACCGATGAGACCTCCGTCCCCAAGTGACGTACAGGGGAACTAAAAGAAACCCGCTGTACGACCTTTGAGGCCACAGGTGGGAGATGACTTCCCAGATCCACGGAACCTCTGGAACACCGATGCTGCTGTCAAAAAGGAACGAGGTTAAGTACCAGGCAAATACAATACATGTTCAGTAAACCAAAGGATCTAAAAGGTCTTACCTATCGGGTGTTAGGAAAACCCAGGAAACCTAGTAGAGGTTCGAGACTCAGATGATGCGGCAATCCCTGAAATAGTAGGACCGCAAGATAGCGTGGATGTAGGATCAGCCACCTGTAGGAGTGAAGGCGTGACTTGAATCCCCAGAAGGGAAATGGCGTCGGAGTTCAGTGAAGTACCAAGGGATGATCCAAAGACAAGTCAGGATATAGTCCAAAGTCCGGCAACAGGTAAACAGTTCCAAGCAAAGGTACAAAGGGGTATCCGAAGGAGTCCGAGGTAGAGTTCCATGATCAAAGGTAACAGTGGAGCAATACGTAACGCCAAACAGAGTCTGAAGACAGCTGAGAAGCAATGAGTGTTCTGTCTCTCAGACCTTTATACTGTGCGTCTCTGGGTCATGTGACGTCCACCAAGGTCACGTGAGGAACGCCACACTGGATCACGTGATCGACGTGGAGACGTAACACCGCCCCTTCTGCTATACGTTCTCCAAGGCAATTGCCAATGCAGAAAGGGTTGCAATCGAGCCCGTACACCATAGCTGGTACGGAGTTTCCGGTCCTTTGGGTTCACCGAATCACTTGAGCCTCGAACCGTGGGAGGAGATGTTGGGGAAATGTGAGCAGTGTTCTGGTGTGTAGGGGACTGGTGTGCAGAGGATCACCTAACAGGAATCAACCGGCGAGAGCCGCGAATCACCAGGGAGACCCCCTCGGACAATAAAGAAGCCAATGAGACTCATCAAACAGATGTAACTGGACTTTCATGTTAAGCATGGGGGAGGTGTTGTACATGGAAAAAGGACATGGCCCCTTTAAGAGGACCAAGGCAGAAGGAGCGGGAGGAAAGCGGAAGGGGAGGGGACAGAGGGAAGGAAGGCAGTAAGTGTGAGAGACTGAATAAAGAAGGTTCGTATCATATCAGGCTCCGTCTCTTTACTGTGGTATGTGCATGAGTGAGGCACATTGCAGGCCTAACAGAAACTGTTGCTGTTGTCTAATGGGACATTAACATTTCCAACAATCCTCCTGTTTACAATAATTGTGTGCAGTGCCGAGGCTCATTGCTTTGCCCTTAAAAGTGTTCCCAACTCCTCTTCCCCGGCCCCTTACCTGCCCTACCATACTTTTCCTGCAGAGCCTCTCACTTCCTGTGAAAGCTCTGCGGCTTCCGTTTTCCCTTTCTACTGCTCTGCTCAGGCTACGCTATGGTTCTCTACCATCGTCAATGGTTCTCTACCATCGTCACCTGTTCTGGCAGCGGTTTAGTTTGTCACTCCACACAAATAACCTTGACATGCTGTATCTTAGATTTTAATCCTTGAAGAGCGAAAGCGCCTTCTGTTGCTTCCTGTGCAGTGTGGGTTCATGTATGCCATGGTTTGAGCAAATACACTTTTTAGTTGGGTTATAAAATCAGTGGGATAGTCCCCTTCATGCTGTTTGCAATTGTTCATTTTAGTCCCTTTTCTTTGGACACACCTCAGGTGTTGTTGTTAGTCAATTATTGTTGGAAGTGTTTAATGGGACACCATCAGTTGGGGATCTGATGAGGGTTAGGCATACTGTGAAACAAAAGAGCGAGGAGAGGGAGCCACATTTCAGCTTCTGTTTTTGAAAGAGCTATCACTAACCGATGCTTGCCAAATTCTGAGAGGCAAGTGGTATACAGTGTATGGGGGATAATAAAGAACCACGGTGTTCCGCAGGTGGTTACCACATCTCATTGGGAATCTTCCAGCACAGAAGCAGCCAGTACTTTAAAGGTTACTAAAATGTGTAGATCCCCACTGAACTGAAATACAAACATTGATCACCAAATAGTTCTTGCGGGACCCTTCCCTGAGATTCTCCAAATCTCACTGGATTGCTTGAACTAAGCCCAGTGTGGCGTGCCTCCCAGGATTTCTCCTCAGGCAGCTTCTTCTTAACGTCAATAAGTGCTTGATATGAAGCCCTCGCAGCAATAACCGTAGCTTGCTCCTTTGGCAATGTTTACCACCTTCAGTAGCTGGGCTTCGGCTAGTGTGCCTTCTTCGTCGCACCAGGATTCACATCTTATTGCAAATCTTCTAATCACCAAAACGGGGCAAGCAACACAGGGACAGAGCAAGTTAACAAGGTTATCCTACAACTTCCTAACGGGATCATGCAAGCTTGAGGGTTCCTGCAAAACCGGATCTGGCAAAGAATGTATAGAACTCATTATTTTGGGAATGGTTTCTTGCCAGTTAAATCGATCCACTTAAAATTCCTGTGACTGTTAGATGGTACTAAAGCAACATTTGTACCCATATTTGTGTCATTTTCAATTTTCCTTAAAGGGATTCAAGTGGGCTCTGAAGTTGTCTGCATTATTGGGCCATGATCGCCTTTCTGATCTGGTAAGCGATAATGTCGCTAAAAAGTGCCAGCCAAAAACATCCACAAGCCCATAGTCAATCTAGCTTGTGCTGCGATTCGCTCTACGAGAAGACAATGAGGGACAATCACCCGAAATGTCTTCATTTGCAGAGTAGTAAATGAAGTTGCAAAGATGAACATGTTGTGGCTTTTCATTATAGCGAGGTACAGCACTAAGATCAGGTATCCCACAGACAATATCATCGTCTATATACGAGGGAGCCTGATAAGGGGTTATACTGCAGGCTTCAATATCCCGACACGTTTTTGACATTAACGTTCCAAGGGCAACAGCCTGCTATTTCCTTAATGAGCAGTACAGGGAGTGCACCAGCCTGCCTAACCACCCTGACACCTACAGAGGGCGCAGTCACGGGGAGCAATACAAGGAGTGCAGAAGACTCCCATACCACCCTGACACCTATGAGGATGCAGTCCTTGGGAGCAATACAAGGAGTGCAGCAACCTCCCTAACCACCCTGACACCTACAAAGGATGCAGTCACGTGGAGCAGTACAAGGAGTGCAGGAGACTCCCCTACCACCCTAACACCTACAGAGGATGCAGTCACAGGGAGTAATACAAGGAGTGCACTAGCCTGCCTAACCACCCTGATGCCTACAGAGGATGGCAGTCACAGGGAGCAGTACAAGAAGTGCAGCAGGCTCCCTAACCACCCTGACACCTACAAGAAGTGCAGCAGGCTCCCTAACCACCCTGACACCTACAGAGGATGCAATCACGGCGAGCAGTACAAGGAGTGCAGCAGACTCCCATACCACCCTGAACCCCTACGGAGGATGCAGTTACAGGGAGCAGTACAAGGAGTGCAGCAGATTCCCATACCACCCTGACACCTACAGAGGATGCAGTCACGAGGAGCAATACAAGGAGTGCAGCAGACTCCCATACCACCCTGCCACCTACAGCGGATTCAGTCATGGAGAGCAACACACGGAGTGCAGCAGGCTCCCTAACCACCCTGACACCTACAGTGGATGCAGTCATGGGGAGGAATACAAAGAGTGGAGCAACTTCCTTAACCACCCTGACACCACCAGAGGATGCAGTCACGGGGAGCAGTACAAGGAGTGCAGCAGACTCCCATACCACCCTGACACCTACAGAGGATGCAGTCACAGGGAGGAATACAAGGAGTACAGCAGGCTCCCTAAACACCCTGACACCTACAGAGGATGCAGTCATAGGGAGCAATACAAGGAGTGCAGCAGACTCCCATACCACCCTGACACCTACAGAGGATGCAGTCACGGGAGGAGTACAAGGAGTGCAGCAGACTCCCATACCACCCTCACACCTACAGAGGATGCAGTCAAGGGGAGCAATACAAGTAGTGCAGCAGGCTCCCTAACCACCCTGACACCTACAGTGGATGCAGTCATGGGGAGCAGTACAAGGAGTGAAGCAGGCTCCCATACCACCCTGACACCTACAGATGATGCAGTCACGGGGAGCGATACAAGGAGTGCAGCAGGCTCCCTAACCACCCTGACACCTACAAGAAGTGCAGCAGGCTCCCTAACCACCCTGACACCTACAGAGGATGCAATCACGGCGAGCAGTACAAGGAGTAGCAGACTCCCATACCACCCTGACCCCCTACGGAGGATGCAGTTACAGGGAGCAGTACAAGGAGTGCAGCAGATTCCCATACCACCCTGACACCTACAGAGGATGCAGTCACGAGGAGCAATACAAGGAGTGCAGCAGACTCCCATACCACCCTGACACCTACAGTGGATGCAGTCACGGGAGGAGTACAAGGAGTACAGCAACCTCCCTAACTACCCTAACACCTACAGAGGATGCAGTCACAGGGAGCAATACAAGGAATGCACCAGCCTGCCTAACCACCCTAACAGCTACAGAGGATGCGATCACAGGGAGCAGTACCAGGAGTGCACCAACCTGCCTAACCACCCTGACACCTACAGAGGATGCAGTCACAGGGAGCAATACAAGGAGTGCAGCAGACTCCCTAACCACCCTGACCCCTACAGAGGGCGCTGTCACAGGGAGCACTACAAGGAGTGCACAAGCCTGCCTAACCACCCTGACACCTACAGCGGGCGCAGTCACAGGGAGCAGTACAAGGAGTGCAGCAGCATAACCACCCTGACACCTACAGAGGGTGCAGTCACATGGAGCAGTACAAGTAGTGCACCAGCCTGCCTAACCACCCTGATGCCTACACACAATGCAGTCATGGGGAGGAATACAAGGATGCAGCAGCCTAACCACCCTGATGCCTGCGGAGGATGCACTCACAGGGAGCAGTACAAGGAGTGCAACAGCCTCCCTATCCGCCCTGACACCTACAGAGGGTGCAGTCACAGGGAGCAGTACAAGGAGTGCACCAGCCTGCCTAACCACCCTGATGCCTACAGAGGATGCAGTCACAGGGAGCAATACAAGGAGTGCAGCAGACTCCCATACCACCCTGACACCTACAGAGGATGCAGTCACGGGGAGCAATGCAAGGAGTTCAGCAGGCTCCCTAACCACCCTGACACCTACAGTGGATGCAGTCACAGGGAGGAATACAAGGAGTGCAGCAACCTCCCTAACCACCCTGACACCTACAAAGGATGCAGTCACGGGGAGCAGGACAAGGAGTGCAGCAGACCCCCAGACCACCCTGATACCTACAGAGGATGCAGTCACGGGGAGGAATACAAGGAGTGCAGCAGGCTCCCTAACCACCCTGACACCTTCAGAGGATGCAGTCACGGGGAGTAATACAAGGAGTGCAGCAAGCTCCCTAACCACCGTGACACCTACAGAGGATGCAGTCATGGGGAGCAATACAAGGAGTGCAACAGACTCTCATACCACCCTGACACCTAGAGTGGATGCAGTCACAGGGAGGAATACAAGGAGGGCAGCAACCTCCCCAGCCACCCTGACACCTACAAAAGATGCAGTCACGGGTCGAAGTACAAGGAGTGCAGCAGACTCCCATACCACCCTGACACCTACAGAGGATGCAGTCACAGGGAGCAATACAAAGAGTGCACCAGCCTGCCTAACCACCCTGACCCCTACAGAGGATGGCAGTCACAGGGAGCAGTACAAGGAGTGCAGCATATTACCATACCACCCTGACACCTACAGAGGATGCAGTCTCGGGGAGCAATACAAGGAGTGCAACAGGCTCCCTAACCACCCTGACACCTACAGAAGATGCTGTCACGGGGAGCAATACATGGAGTGCAGCAGACTCCCATACCACCCTGACACCTACAGAGGATGCAATCACGATGAGCAGTACAAGGAGTGCATCAGACTCCCATACCACCCTGACACCTACAAAGGATGCAGTCACAGGGAGCAATACAATGAGTGCAGCAGGCTCCCTAACCACCCTGACACCTACAGAGGATGCTGTCACGGGAAGCAATACATGGAGTGCAGCAGACTCCCATACCACCCTGACACCTACAGCGGATGCAATCACGACGAGCAGTACAAGGAGTGCAGCAGACTCCCATACCACCCTGAAACCTACAAAGGATGCAGTCACAGGGAGCAATACAATGAGTGCAGCAGGCTCCCTAACCACCCTTACACCTACAGAGGATGCAGTCACGGGGAGCAATACAAGGAGTGCAGCAGACTCCCATACCACCCTGACACCTACAGTGGATGCAGTCACTGGGAGCAGGACAAGGAGTGCAGCAGACCCCCAGACCACCCTGATACCTACAGAGGATGCAGTCACGGGGAGGAATACAAGGAGTGCAGCAGGCTCCCTAACCACCCTGACACCTTCAGAGGATGCAGTCACGGGGAGTAATACAAGGAGTGCAGCAAGCTCCCTAACCACCGTGACACCTACAGAGGATGCAGTCATGGGGAGCAATACAAGGAGTGCAACAGACTCTCATATCACCCTGACACCTAGAGTGGATGCAGTCACAGGGAGGAATACAAGGAGGGCAGCAACCTCCCCAGCCACCCTGACACCTACAAAAGATGCAGTCACGGGTCGAAGTACAAGGAGTGCAGCAGACTCCCATACCACCCTGACACCTACAGAGGATGCAGTCACAGGGAGCAATACAAAGAGTGCACCAGCCTGCCTAACCACCCTGACCCCTACAGAGGATGGCAGTCACAGGGAGCAGTACAAGGAGTGCAGCATATTACCATACCACCCTGACACCTACAGAGGATGCAGTCTCGGGGAGCAATACAAGGAGTGCAACAGGCTCCCTAACCACCCTGACACCTACAGAAGATGCTGTCACGGGGAGCAATACATGGAGTGCAGCAGACTCCCATACCACCCTGACACCTACAGAGGATGCAATCACGATGAGCAGTACAAGGAGTGCATCAGACTCCCATACCACCCTGACACCTACAAAGGATGCAGTCACAGAGAGCAATACAATGAGTGCAGCAGGCTCCCTAACCACCCTGACACCTACAGAGGATGCTGTCACGGGGAGCAATACATGGAGTGCAGCAGACTCCCATACCACCCTGACACCTACAGCGGATGCAATCACGACGAGCAGTACAAGGAGTGCAGCAGACTCCCATACCACCCTGACACCTACAGAGGATGCAGTCACAGGGAGCAAAACAAGGAGTGCACCAGCCTGACTAACCACCCTGACCCCTACACAGGATGGCAGTCACAGGGAGCAGTACAAGGAGTGCAGCAGATTCCCATACCACCCTGACACCTACAGAGGATGCAATCATGGCGAGCAGTACAAGGAGTGCAGCAGACTCCCATACCACCCTGACACCTCAGAGGATGCAGTCACTGGGAGCAATACAAGGAGTGCAGCAGGCTCACTAACCACCCTGACACCTACAGAGGATGCAGTCACGGGGAGCAATACAAGGAGTGCAGCAGACTCCCTAACCACCCTGACCCCTACAGTGGATGCAGTCACGGGAGGAGTACAAGGAGTGCAGCAGGCTCCCTAACCACCCTGACACCTACAGAGGATGCAGTCACGGGGAGCAATACAAGGAGTGCAACAGGCTCCCTAACCACCCTGACACCTACAGAAGATGCTGTCACGGGGAGCAATACATGGAGTGCAGCAGACTCCCATACCACCCTGACACCTACAGAGGATGCAATCACGATGAGCAGTACAAGGAGTGCATCAGACTCCCATACCACCCTGACACCTACAAAGGATGCAGTCACAGAGAGCAATACAATGAGTGCAGCAGGCTCCCTAACCACCCTGACACCTACAGAGGATGCTGTCACGGGGAGCAATACATGGAGTGCAGCAGACTCCCATACCACCCTGACACCTACAGCGGATGCAATCACGACGAGCAGTACAAGGAGTGCAGCAGACTCCCATACCACCCTGACACCTACAGAGGATGCAGTCACAGGGAGCAAAACAAGGAGTGCACCAGCCTGACTAACCACCCTGACCCCTACACAGGATGGCAGTCACAGGGAGCAGTACAAGGAGTGCAGCAGATTCCCATACCACCCTGACACCTACAGAGGATGCAATCATGGCGAGCAGTACAAGGAGTGCAGCAGACTCCCATACCACCCTGACACCTCAGAGGATGCAGTCACTGGGAGCAATACAAGGAGTGCAGCAGGCTCACTAACCACCCTGACACCTACAGAGGATGCAGTCACGGGGAGCAATACAAGGAGTGCAGCAGACTCCCTAACCACCCTGACCCCTACAGTGGATGCAGTCACGGGAGGAGTACAAGGAGTGCAGCAGGCTCCCTAACCACCCTGACACCTACAGAGGATGCAGTCACGGGGAGCAATACAAGGAGTGCAGCAGACTCCCATACCACCCTGACACCTACAGAGGATGCAGTCACAGGGAGCAACACAAGGAGTGCAGCAGACTAACCACCCTGACACCTACAGAGGGTGCAGTCACAGGGAGCAATACAAGGAATGCACCAGCCTGCCTAACCACCCTGACACCTACAAAGGATGCAGACACGGGGAGCAGTACAAGGAGTGCAGCAGCCTTCCTAACCATCCTGACACCTACAGAGGGCGCAGTCACAGGGAGCAGTACAAGGAGTGCACAAGCCTGCCTAACCACCCTGACACCTATAGAGGGCGCAGTCACATGGAGCAGTACAAGGAGTGCAGCCAGCGTATCCACCCTGACACCTACAGAGGTTACAGTCACAGGGTGCCGTTCAAGGAGTGCACTAGCCTGCCTAACCACCCTGATGCCTACAGAGGATGCAGTCACGGGGAGCAGTACAAGGAGTGCAGCAGATTCCCATACCACCCTGACACTTACAGAGGATGCAGTCACGGGGAGGAATACAAGGTTGCAGAAGTCTAACCACCCTGATTCCTGCGGAGGATGCACTCACAAGGAGCAGTACAAGGAGTGCAGCAACCTCCCTAACCACCCTCACATCCACAGAGGGCGCAGTCACAGGGAGCAGTACAAGGAGTGCAGCAGACTAACCACCATCGTGTCTGCGGAGTATGCACTCACAGGGAGCAGTACAAGGAGTGCACCAGCTTGCCTAACCACCCTGACACCTACAGAGGGCGCAGTCACAGGGAGCAGTACAAGGAGTGAAGCAGCCTAACCACCCTGATGCCTACAGAGGGCGCAGTCACAGGGAGCAGTACAAGGAGTGCAGCAGCGTAACCACCCTGACGCCTACAGAGGATGCAGTCACAGGGATGCTCTCTATTCAGGCAGAAATTGGTGTTCACCAAACTGACACTGCATGAATGGCAGAACTAGCTGATACTTTGTATCTACAAGTGGTGTCTCCCCCCCCCCCCTTTGTGTTTATTGGTTTTCCCAGAGTTCCCAGTTGATGTACGGTCTGCCCACATTGTGTGCACATGGGCCCTCACAGTATACACATTGGTCAAATGGCAGTGGAGAATGCTGTTGTGATGATGTGTATTCATGGCGCTTGCTATGGTTGCTGGGCGTGTTGATTCCCCTGAGTCCATGTCGATAGTATTTCAGTTCCCTGTAGCCAGAGCAGTGATCATGTGCTTGTGTAGTCCGAATGCTGTGTTCATGTACCAGTACGGGCGTCATAATGACAGATTCGTGTTGGGTTTGGAGGTCATATATTCCAGTGTAAATGGTGTATTAAAAATGTGGCAATAACTCATGCAAAGGGAACTAGAACAGCTCACTTATCAGGAACAGTTCAGAGTATGCAAATACAGACATGCATGGTTGAAAATGAGATACAGACATGAATACATATCCTTTCTCGCTTTCACACAGATGCTGCAGCACAGGGCACCTCTTCATCCAATGTTTATAATGACATGTAACCTCCAGAGAGGAATGAAGTTGTAGTGGACACTGTAATGCCAGACATGTCAGCACATCCTACCAAAGAACAGGGTGCCATCCCTGATGGTGTGATGAATTTTGACACACAAAAAAGGACCACTAGAGACCCTGGAAGTGGAGGCTGGAGGTCCACCACCTGTCACAACGCAAATCTGAACCTTGACAGGCATGCACACATCACGCATACACTGACTGGGAGCAGGAGAAGCAGCCCTATCAGCTGCCCATTGGCACCCCGTTGACCTCCATCTGCAGGTGTGTGGGCACTAGCAGGCAAGCATGGCCTCTGTGGTGTGTTGCTTTAAGAACGCTCACTACATAGTGACGTAACTCTGTCGTGTGCAATAAACATGGCGGTCCGGCGATGCAGGCAGTGCACGCGCAGAGCCCGGACGGTGAGCAGGGTGTCCTGTGTTGTCTGTGGGACCGGGGGTGTGGGGGCTTACCGCATGCTAGGTCCAGTGGGCGCATACTAACTGGCGACGAGGGGGTCATCAGTGATTCCACAGAACTGTTGGTCGGGCCAAGCAGCGGTGAATCCGAGCAGTAGCCCGAAGAAATAATATTCACCGGCAGTGGAGCTGACTTGTGCATCACGGTGAGAGACATTCCATTTCATCTGCTTGCAGAGGGTTGCGGCTCCCTAGGGGAGTGCATGTGCGCCTCCTAGTTCAATTTCGGGAGCATCCACGGATGCAAATCATCATCAGATTGAAAAATAAGGAGGAAGAAGGAAGGAAAAGGGGACAATTTTTTATTTTTTCCTGTTTTTCTCATTCTTCTGCATCTGTGTGTAATTCTAAAAGAAGGAAAAGAAGTTTTTTTTCAGAGGGGATTAACCAATCCTGCTAATGGGTGCTTTTGTCTCACAAGTGGAACACAGATCCAGATCAGTCAAAGCAGGTTCTTTGTCACAGACATTAGTGGCAACACCCTGCTGAGTTGTGTCACAGCAGAGGCACTTGGGATAGTGAGCTTCGCATACAGGGTGTATGTCGAGGATGTACAGGCGATGCTGGACAGATTTGCTGGCGCATTTGTTGGAATTCGACAGCTTGTGGGAGAGCCGATAAGACTGCATATAGACAAATCCATTCGCCCAGTCGGCCTAAAACACTGGAGAGTGCCATTTCAGAATCTAGAGAATCTAACCAAAGTAGACATTATTGATAAAGTGGAAGGACCAATGCCCTGGGTGTCACCCATTGTCATAGCAAGGAAGCCTAAACAACCTTCTTCAGCCATAATCTGTGTGGACATGAGGCTGCCGAACAAGGCGATAATTAGGGAGAGGCACTTCATAGCAACTATTTTTTTTTTAAACAAACTGTATTGGTTTTTATTTCCTTTCTCTGCCATTGTTACAACAAACTGTCGGGTCGTGTGGGCTTGACGTGACTGCATAGACATACAGGAGAAATCATGCAGTTGAGGTAAAACAGTTTCAACAAAACTTGCAAACTCTCCCCCTGATCCCTCCATCCTCAACTGTGTTTGCCTATGTCTCCGGAGCTATAAAATTGTGAGTGTTAACCATGGGGTGCTTGTGAGCTACTTTTCATGTAGGTACTAGTACAGACCGGGCTCGCTTGTACAGAGACTGAGTGCTCTGGGGTGAATAAGGTTAGGAGCAGTGTATTCCAGGACACTATATCATCATTGGTTTTGGACTGCCCAGTGTGTGCTGCCTGTTGCCATACCACTGATTCAGCCAGAGCCATTTGTGTAGGTCCCGCTACCAATCTTCTATTCTGGGGCTTGTTGGGGATACACCAGATCCTTCATCTTGTGAATATGGCGGGTGTTTTTTGGTCATGTGAAAATACCCAACAGTCGTGCAGCCGGGGATATGACAATGAGCTCCAGCCCTTCTCTGTTCATTCTGGTTGTAATCTCTTCCCAGTAACCCCATATGCCTGGGCAGAACCAGAACATGTGTAACATTCCTGCTGATTTTGCACTGCATCTGGGACAACCTTGTTCGGTAGCCCCGCGGAATCCTGAGATTCTTAGAGGTGTCATGTACTTATGTCATGTACTTATGTTATGAATAATTTAATGAGTTGTAATTTTGCATTTCTAGTCCCCTTCATGTGATAATGAAGTACTTTGGTCCATACAGAGTCTGTGAAGGGGCACCTAGGTCTGTCTCCCATTTATCTCTAACTGCCAGTCCTGATGAAAGCCCTTCTGCCAGGAGCAGTTCATATACCCTCGAGAGAATGTCCCCGCTCTCTGCTACATCATACATGAGGTGTATTGTCAAGTTTGTGTCACGTACTTCGCCATAGGTTGGCCATCTGTGTGCTAGAGCCCGTTTGATCGTGTGGTGCAGTAAGTACTGGCCTTGTTGTAAACCTGTGTTATCTCTGAGCTCCTGGAAGGGTATAAAGGAATTGCTGTATATCAAGTCACCTTTCATAGCAACACTTAATGTCTCCCAGTGCATTTGTATATTCAGTCTAGTCTGGGGCCTGTCAGGGGCCATGGACACCAAGGGAATCTGAGAGGAAAATGGATTTATAATTTTGACTAGCTTGCATACTCTATTCCAAAGCTGTATGCCCAATGTCACTAAATGTGGGTATGGGCTAACCCGAGGTAGTCGGATCCACAACAACTCCCGCAGGTAGTAATGCAGTATCATTGGTTGGAGCAGTAAGGTACCTGAAGTGGCTTCGTCCGTCAGCCAGCTCGCCACAAACTGTAGCTGCCCAGCAAGGAAGTACAATTCGTATTGCGGCACTCTGATTCTGCCCTCCTCATGTTGTCACTGAAGGGTGGCCAGTGCTATTCTGCTCCTTTTGTGCTTCCACATGAAATCCCTTCACAGTGTCCAATGCTTTGAAAAACGATTTTGGTATGTTGTATGGGATGTTCACAAAATAATGTAGTAACCTTGGAAGGACCACCATTTTTAGCAGCGCTGCTCCACCCATCACTGAGAGAGGCAGGTGCGTCCAAAACTTCATAGGGTTTTGTATAATTCCTAAAGCCTTCAGTGTGTTAGCCTTGTGTTCTGCCTCAGGATAGTGATATTTATTGACCCCTAAGTACTTAAATGTGTCTAATTTCCACTGTAATATCAAAACCGGTAGTATATCTTGCTGTGTTTTGGCCAGCCTTGCTAGCGGGTACAGACATGATTTTTCAATGCTGATTTCGATGCCCGAGAGTTTTGTAAACTGTGTTAGGACATCTAGTATGAGCTGAAGATTATCTTCAGGGTTTTGTACATACAACAGTGTATCGTTAACATACATAGATATTAGGTGACTTGTCCCATCTATATTTATGCCAGCCCCGATGTATTCGGGCCTCAGGTATGCTGCAATCGGTTCTTCAGCCAGAATGTAGAGTAGCGGGGAAAGCGGGCAGCCTTGTCTTGTACCCTTTGTTAATTCCCAAAGTTCTGAGAAGTGTCTTCCGGTTTTGACTCTGGTGACGGGCATTGTGTATATTAATTGTACCCATCGTACATATTCCTGTCCTATGCCAAATCGCTGTAACATGGTGTAAAGCCATTCCCATCTAATGGAATTGAATGCTTTGATGGCATCTAGGGAGGCTATCACACAATACGTATCTAGGGATTTAGTGCTATCTATCATATGGTGTAGGTGCCACAGGTTCCAGGACATATTTCTACCCGGCACGTAGCCTGTATGGTCAGGGTGTATTAAAGTATTGACAACCTTTTTGAGTCTATGGCCAGTAGTGCAGTAAGTACCTTACTATCTTGATTTCGGATGGATAATGGTCTGTAGGATCCACAGTATGATGGTGATTTGTTCGGTTTAAGAAGGGGTATGATTATTAATTCTCTGAAACTAGGGGGTAAGATTCCCAATTCAAATGTTTCTTATACATGCCTAAAAGAGATGGAGCGAGGTCTGCTGTAAATTCTTTGTAAATCTCACTTGGCAGTCTATCTGAGCCTGGGGTTTTTCCTGTGGGTAACAGTCGTATTGTCTGCTGTAGTTCTTCCAAGGTGATGCGGGGGGATCTAGGCTGTCTGATGCTGGAGCATCTAGTCTAGGGAGGTGGATTTGTTCTAGTGCTTCCTCTATTTCGATTAGTAGAGTCTGGGTGTCGTCCTGGTACAGGGAGCGATACAATTCATGGAAGGTTGCGTTTATTCCCTCTTGTGTATTACATGCAGTGGCCAAGGTGTTATGATTTGAGTATATTGGTTCCCGTTTTACATCCCTCTTGTATAGTCGTGCTAGGAGCCTGCCGGGTTTATCCCCCTCTGTGTGCTGTTTCTCTATGTATCTGGCATAATTGTGCTTCCCCAGCCTGTCCCAACAGCTTAAGCATTTCTGCTTCAGAGCTGTCCCTTTTGAGATAATGGGACTCATTACGACTATGGAGGGCCATGCCGCTCTTAGCAGCATGGCTACCCCCATACCGGGTACCGGGTCCAGGTTCCATGAATGGGGAAATACCGGGCCATTCCGACCTTGGAGGGCCCGGTATTTCCCCATTCAAGGAACCCGGACCCGGTACATGCCCATTCCCATTTGAGCCCCGATAGAGCTCAATGGGAATGGGGAGGATGCTAACAATGGGCCCGTTAATTTCGGGCCAGTTGTTAGCATCCTGGTCTGCTCGTGGGACCCGCTAAGGACACCTGGTTTTACTAAGGATGCCTGGTTTTACCTGGCATCCTTAGCGGGACCTGCGAGCAGACCTCGTAATGAGGCAGTAGGGGGTTAACGGTGCTGGCAGCTCTACTGGCGCCGTTAACCCCCTACCGCCAGGGTCGTAATGAGGCCCAATGTCTCGCTGATTCGTAGAATTCTGCTCAGTGCCCTCTAGCAGGGCTGTCAGAAGATATGGCAAGGCCCGGGGCAAAACATTTGGTGAGGCCCCCTTACAAATTTTTGCACTCGGCCAGCAGCGGCACATCCGCAAACAGGAGACTCGAGAAATCTACCCTTGAGTTTGTGTGCAGGATCCCAAATATAGTTTATTACTACAACTCCAAATCAACTACAGCAAAGTTAGATTTTTCTACTGAAGAAAGGTTCATGCCAGACTAACTTTTTTATCATATGAATTAATACATATAGGATGGCATGAGTTCTCCACTGCACCACCTCCAATTCTCTGAGGGTCAGTCACTTTTCCAAGCAAAGAGTTGAGGGCAGATCTCATACTTCGGCTGGAGCCTCCCTCTGGAAACAGCCTCCCTGCCTCGCTGAAACTTGAGGAGAACAATCTCCGGTTCCGGAAGCACCTCAAGACCTGTCTCTTTGCTTCTGCTTTCTCTCTTCCTCTCCCTTGCTGATCACCTGCCTGATCCATGCACTGGTCACCTGGTCAAGCTTTGAATTCGGGCCCAGGCAGTGGAGTAACTTTGCTGAAATAGTTGGGGGGGGACATGACATCTGAAGAAAAGTTGCCCTAGCCAAATGAATGGGGACAAAATGGTGTGCCATGAAAGTTGGGGGGGACAAACACCGCTGTCCCCCCCTAAAATTACGCCCATGGGCCCAGGTCCCTGCCTGTCCTGTTGCAATCCCGCACTGCCTCTTGGCTCCCCTGCACTTGTGGTCTGTACCTGTAACCCTACAGTCCCCACTCTTGCTCTTATTCTCCACCCGTTGACTGCACTTATGAGTACCCACACTTGCCACCCGTTGGCTGCACTCTTGTTTCTCCTTTGTTCCTGCACTTCTGCATCCTACCCCACCCTCAACACTTCTCCCCCCTTCCCTGCTCTTGCGTGATCTGAATGACACAAGGCCTAGTAAGATTTGTGTTTTGTCCTACTCTTTTGTTTCTCCCTCCTTGCCTTGTCACGCCTAGAATCACTTGTGTACAGGCACGTTATGAATGCCATATCATATAATTAAGGAGCACAATGCCCCTGTGTGCGCATTAAAACACACATCCTTCACAGTGACACATGATGTACAGTGGAGACTGGTACATTTCTGAACTTAAGAGCCTTAAATGTTTGTGCCAATTAGGCAGGACCAATAGAGCACAGTGAGGGAGCCCAAACCAAACAAGGGTTGCTTGAGGGGGGTTCTCACTCCCAAGAGAATGTTTGAAACATTGGGTTAAAAGTATGCATTTTACAGCACTCTCTTTGCAAAATTGGGTAGAAATCCATACAGTTTGGAATTGGTTTTGTATTGAAGTACATGGAAATTCCCAATAGTTGCAAATCACAAATTGTGCATAGGAACATTTTCCAATACATTTCATGCCGCCTTTCCATGCTAGTATAAAAATATATTCATGCTGGTTGTTCTAATTATGTCCATGCAGGCTGCATCAATATATGCTATTATTACCATGTATGGACTCAGAGCTAGTAAAAATGCCATGCCACAGAAAGTTTATCCAGGCTGACTGTGTACCATAAGTGTTATTACTGCCTAGATTGGCCTACATTCAATGTGGGCCAATTTAGCCAAGTAGTATGTTTGCTTCAACCTTGATGCATAGTCCTGTGCATCAACGGTAAAGCAAAAAGAGCACTGGCAATGCTAACAGTTTGGCCATTCGTGTAGGCATGGGAAAGGCACTTCTGTATTGATATTAGCTGGCCATTGATAGTGCCAGTGCAAAATGGTTTGAGTACCTGAACAGCCAATAACAGTGCCTGGTAAATGCCTAATACTTATACATAAGCCAAAACTGTTGGCTTTGCCAATGCTTATTTTTAAAAGAACTTCAGCGAAAGACACGCAGGGTGTTTTTAAATTGAGTGGCCAAAGGCAGACCTGATTAAGACATTTTTATTACACCAGTTACCTGTTTACAACTCCAATGAAGTCATTAACTCTCAGAAGACTCCTTTGAGGAAACACTTGCAGGCACATTGAGGGCAAAGTTTGATGGCAGGGCATGTTTAAAGCTAGCTCAAAGAGTTCCAGTGAGGAGGTGTTTTGGGTGGGGACGGCAGGAACTGGGTGAGAATTGCCATAGGGATTAGCATGGCCATGAGAAGTCATTTCACTGTTAGCACCTGCATTCATATCCATACATTTTTAGGTAATTGAAATCGTGATGTGGGGTTAGCACTTGCATGCTAGGGGAGTGATTAGAAGGGAAGTGGTGACATGAGAGATCTCATTCTCACAGCAGTCCTTAAATGTGACGTTTCAGAAATGAAGGCAAGAGGTAGCTGCTTGTAACATTGAAGCTTTACCAGAATAGTCTCATTCGAAATGTGGAAAGATGTTAGGTGCCCCCACACAAGGAAGTTTGACCTTTCCTCACAGCCTCTGACGTTAGCGCCTCTCCCAACATTTGAAGTGTTAGGCCCCTTTCCCCCCTGACATTTTAGCCTAGGTGCACCTCTGATGCCATGAACCCACCCCTTAATGAAGTGGCCCCCAGGGCGGCTACATTTAGGGGTGGTGCTGAACACACACTCACAAAAAACACTTTCACCCATGCATTCATCCACCCGTTACACAACTCCATATATGCATGTATACATAAAACCAAACACAGCATTGACACAAACACCAACATACATGCATGCATTCATACATACATATATACATACTAATTTAATTTAAATACACATATACACTTTTAATTTAAAATAAAAAACACTTACCTTACCTCCATGCACCCTTAAAAAGCATCCACGCAGCCGACACGTAGACATGCTGCCTGACAAGAGAGAACTCCTCTCCCATCAGTCAGCGTGATCACGCTGACAACATGAACACACTGGCTGACAGGAGAGGAGTCCTCTCCTATCAGTCAGCGTGGTCATGCTGAGCAACGTGAACACACTGACTGACAAGAGAGAACTCCTCTCCCATCAGTCAGCGTGGTCACACTGGGCCTCATTACGAGGTTGGAGGTGGCTGCCTCCAAACCCTTACCGACTCCGCCCTGGTGAATGGAGCAATTACCAGCCCATTCCAAGGTTGGCGAGATCGGTAATTCCCCATTCACCAGGGCCCATTCCCATTTGAGCCCCCATAGGGCTCAATGGGAATGGGGAAGGCGCTAAAAACGGTACCGCAAATTGCGGCACCGTTATTAGCTTCAAAGTCCCTTTCCGGCTCCCACCCGCAAAGGGACCTCGTAGTAGGGCGGTAAGGGATTACCTGCACCGGTGCCCTTACCGGTGCCGGTAATCCCTTACCGCCCACCTTGTAATGAGGCCCACTGACTGACAAGAGAGAACTCCTCTCCCATCAGTCCGCGTGGTCACGCTGAGCAACGTGAACACACTGACTGACAAGCGAGAACTCCTCTCCCATCAGTCAGCGTGA
Organism: Ambystoma mexicanum; assembly: GCF_040938575.1. NCBI lineage: Eukaryota > Metazoa > Chordata > Amphibia > Caudata > Ambystomatidae > Ambystoma > Ambystoma mexicanum. The sequence goes on from NC_090925.1 coordinate 202,264,509, forward strand.
TTACGCTGACAACATGAATACACTGACTGACAGGAGAGGAGTTCTCTCTTGTCAGTCATTGTGGTCACACTGAGCAACGTGAACACACTGACTGACAGGAGAGGAGTCCTCTCCCATCAGTCAGCGTGATCATGCTGACAACATGAACACACTGACTGACAGGAGAGGAGTCCTCTCCCATCAGTCAGCGTGGTCATGCTGAGCAACGTGAACACACTGACTGACAAGAGAGAACCCCTCTCCCATCAGTCAGTGTGGTTATGCTGAGCAACGTGAACACACTGACTGACAAGCGAGAACTCCTCTCCCATCAGTCAGCGTGGTCATGCTGAGCAACGTGAACACACTGACTGACAAGAGAGAACTCCTCTCCCATCAATCAGCTTGGTCACGCTGAGCAACGTGAACACACTGACTGACAGGAGAGGAGTCCTCTCCCATCAGTCAGCGTGATCACGCTGACAACATGAACACAATGACTGAGAAGAGAGAACTCCTCTCCCATCAGTCAGCGTGATCATGCTGAGCAACGTGAACACACTGACTGACAGGAGAGGAGCCCTCTCTTGTCATTCAGCATGTCCACGTTGTCAGCTGAATGACGGGAGGCAGCAGAGCCCACTTCTGAGCCCTGCTGTCTCCCATTATTTTGCTGTTTGTTGCGGAGCCAAACGGCTTCGCAACAAACAGCAAAATCATTTCAGGGGCAGAGAGGAGACAGCACAGTCCCCCGTGTGAATAAAGGACACGGGAGACTGTGCTGCTTTCCACTTAGGAGAGGGGACCGCGAGGCCCCCCGCAAGTGCGAGGCCCGGGGCAGTTTGCCCCCCCTGCACCTCCCTCGTGACGGCCCTGCCCTTTAGTTCTTTTTCAGCAGAAGCAAGTTCCTTGCAAATGATCCCCTGGATACCCCCTGATTTGGCTATTGCTTCTCCCCTAATAACCACCTTGAATGCCTCCCACAGAGTTCCCATTTGAGGTACACTCCCTGCATTCTGTGTGAAATATGCTGTAATGTTGTCTCTAATGTGGTCTTTAAATATTTCGTCCTGTAACGCTTCACCTCTTAATTTCCATGTTGGGACTTAAGGCCTGGCGGGTTTGTGTTGACAGGTAAGAAGGAGTGGGGCGTGGTCTGAGATAACTCTACCTTTGTATTCAGCCGCAGTACAACCATACATTATTTCTTTCCCAATAAATAATCTATTCTAGTTTGGACAGCTTGTGGGGCAGCAAAATGTGAGTAGTGTCTAGTGTCCGGGTGGAGCGACCTCCAAATGTCTGACAGATCGAACAAATCTAGAAGTACTGGTAGGGCCCTGGCAGGGGGTGCAGGTCTCAGGAGCTTATTATCCGGTCTGTCTAGTAATGGATTTAGTGTGCAGTTGAAATCGCCACCCCAAATCAGGGTGCTAGTTCGGAAAGGGCTGAGTTTGGGCTATTGTAGAGGAGGTCCTAGATATGGCCTGCACTCCAGCCACCCATTTTGAAGTACCAGGAACGTACACACCGAGATATGTGACATATGATGAGCAAATAAATCAGCAGAGAGCTGCACTAGGGCTCTGCCCAGTGCCCATCAGAAGACCAATACCTGTTGAAGTGCCAATAATAAAACGACCATGGGCAGTACAGTATCCATTGAGACAACCGTACCAGCAGCTGACACGAAATGAAGACTACTTGCAAACTGTCCTAGAAGAGACCCAAAGGGCCTTAATCAAAGGCGAATGGTGATGACACAAGGTCCCGGACAGACTTACAGATGAACAAAACAACAACCAAAAGATGACACGCAAAGACGAAATGTTATGAATAAAGATGTAATGGACTTAGAAGAAGAGGCGATGTTGAAACATAAAGAAATGTAACCATAAAGCAGGATGAGAATATGCAACTAGCTAACGCCTGTAAATAGGCTTGGAACGCAAGAAGCTAAAGAAACAGTACTGCTTGCTATGCTTAGTAGAAGAATAGAGCGGCAAGCGCCAACTATATATCTACGTCAATGAAGCAAATTATATAAGTGCAAAGCCACTTTATGCAAAAGGAATTAACCCAGGTTGCTAGGGGTCAAACAGGCCAGGATTCGTATACCAGCATAAAGCCAGACGAAAGAGCAGAATCGAAACTTAGCAAGAAGCAGCTCATGCCTGGGAATTCGAGGTCAACCCAAGGAAGGGAGGAGAGCGGCAACTTCGAAGAATTGAAACTTAAGAGCATAGCAGCCTGCCCCGTGAAGGTCGAGATAAGGAGGCCTAGGCAGGTGGCGAGGCTGAAGAGAGAATCAAATACGCAAATAGAAGGAAAATGAAGCAGATTCACGGTGTACTAACACGTGACCAGCCAGGCGCGGAGAGGTACCAACGTCTGATGTCACCCAAAACCAGAGGATGCCATAACTTTTCCTAAGAAGCTACAGTTTCGAGGCCATCCTCTGCCAACTAATTGACACATAGCCCAAAAGTACTGATTGATGGAAGGGAGGCAGGGTGAATCATGGTGCATACCGTATCTGGGTGACCATTCTGCACGATGCTAATTAAAGTGGAGATTTATGCCTAGGGGTGTAACCGACCCAATCACAATGGACCAAATAATCTAGGGTCCTATAGCTAGTAGAACCAATGAGACATCGTACTTTTAGTGACGTCTGGCACGAGTGATGTAGAGGGACGGGTGTAGATGCCCACCCGATAAGTTATCCAATCCTCACACCCCGTTACCATATACAGATATAGCACCTATACCTAAGTTACCTTTTCCAACCAATAGAATTGCATGACAAACTTTTGAGTGTTACACGTCAATGATGACGAATTTTGACTATAATTATTGCTGTTTGAACGAAGATTGGGAGAGTTGAAGCGAGATTGGCGATCGCATCACTGTTGATTTCCATGTTTCCCCATTTTTTGTACTTGTCATTAAACGGTCTTCCCTTTGCCAAACCATTGAGTTGTCCTTATTGATTGGTGTTGGAGTAAGAGAATCCCGCACCCCATCCACCTCAAGGTGCACCTATCTCGTCTTAAAGTACTCGAGGGTGAGCTCTGATCCTTTGGACCCGTCAGAGGTCACTCTGCCCTCCTGTACACCTGGTAGCAGAGGATGGTTTTGACCATCAATTATTGATTATTGGTTAAAATAAGACACCTATTGACTGTCGACACGAGTAGACTGTGAAGCTTCCCGTGGACAATGATAGTTTAAATTGATACAAAACTGCAGTGGGCCTGAAGGGACCTGTTTTAAAAACATAACCCTTCCATTCCTACGGGCAGCGGATCAGGCGAAAGACTGAAGGAGGCGGTAACGGAGGCGGTGATACCGACGGTCCACAGATGAACGATGCGAGCGGTGAGTGAAACAAAAATTGAATGCTTTGGAAAATGCTTTGGCAAATGTCACGGGCGTTAGAACAAGTAAGGGGAAAGGTAACGGAGGGAGGTGAGAAAAAACAAAATAATCAGAAGTAGACTGTATATATATATAAGGGGATAATGACTCGAGAATAATTGAATGGATAGCGGTTACTGGGGTAGACACCTGAGAAGAGAGAGGATACCGGGGTAGACACCCGAGAAGAAACAGATTACCAGGGCGGACACCCGAGAAGAGAGAGGATACCAGGGCGGACACCTGAGAGAAAGTGAGAGGATACGCCTTATTCCTGTGCTTTAATATAGGGGTCAGAAGAAGCGTGAACTCAGAGCCCCACATAATAGGGGACGACTAGGCTACCACCACGTTTAAAGACGTTGTGAACGGAGTTCGTTTAAACTCCATGTCGGGGTACAAATTAGAGGCAGAGATATTTGTGTCCAGCTGGTGTCTGTCTAGTCTGTCAAGTGTCTGTCGTGCGTGTTGTGTTGTGTGTCACATGTAAGGAATTTTGTTGTTTGTTGTTTAGAACTGATTAGGAATTTACGCAATTCTATAGTCAAGAGGGAATCGCACACAAATTGATGTTTTGGGGTAAATTGGTGATAGAAAAGTTTTGGCGGAAAAAATTGGATTGGAGCTTGCAGCGTTTGGTGCTCACTCATATCGTTGGCAGTGTTAAAGTTGCATGAAAGCATTGAAAAGTGTCGCATAAGAGAACAATAGAACAGATCTAAGCATGGAAGACATTACTCCGTTAGCACACTCTTGTAAGCAACTGCTGAAGCATGCACCCAAGCTTAAGAAATATAGCACCGAGTGGGTTAAGGGAACCGCCCACAAGATGTTTATGCCGTGGCCACAAAATGGGTCCTTATCTAAAGCCATCTTACAGCATATGACGACTTACTTGCATGCCACATATACAGGCAAGAAGCTAGAAAAAACGCCTTGCTGTTCTAGAACTTTGGAAAATGTTCGAACAGTTGAAGGAGGAAGTGCCACCTGTAGACTGGATATTAAATGTATGCACGGAGGGGGATGAGACGCCTAACGCGCCACCTGCCCCAACTGAAACAGAAACCGAGGGAAGTAAGCATGAGGGACTCTACCCATTAAGGGAGCTTAAAGCAGCTACAGGGTACAGCAACCCCGCATATGAGTCTCCTACATCCAGTAGTGATGAAAATCGAGGGAAGGACCAGGACAAGAATCTTACCTCCGCAGTCCTGAGAGACAAGGAGAGACACGATGATGAAAGAAAGGATCAGGCACAGACAAGTGAATCTCTCGATAAGGAGAGAGAGGGAAAGAAATAGAAATGAAGTGCAAGCAGAACTGATGAGATAGCATTGGCAAAAGACGAATGGATGGGAGGACAAATATTATTGAAACTCAATGGAAAAGGAAGTGATGATGTTAGACCTAAAGAGAGGTTAGATGAGGCACAGAGAAAGGAGAAAGAAAAGGAGTTAAGGGACGAATGGATAAGAAGGAAAGATAGGCTGAGGCGAGAACAGCTATATCGCGAAGAGCAAGAAAAGCAGCTCGATCGCAAACAGAGAACAGCCTATGAGCACGACAGACAGAAACAGCAAAGGTTGGAAGAAGAGCAAAGGGTACATGAAAAAAGGATAAGGAGACGAAGGGATGAGTAAGTTCGAAGGGCAGATGAACGTAGAAATGAAAGGAGAAGGGAAGAAGATAAGGTCAGAGAAGAGGCGAGGAAGCGCAAAGAATTTGATGATGATATTGAACATAAGCGTAGACAGATCGCACGTGATCTCGAATATTTGGAGAGGGAAGTTAAAAAAACGATTCTGTTGTAGACTAGGAAGACATTGAAGAATTCTTTCCTGCGTACGACTCAGTACCAGGCACGACTAAGGCAAATATTGAAGATAACTTCGACACCAGAAGCATCGGCGAAGCGATCGATAAAATATATGATGAAATGGGGCTAGAACAAATATCCCAAGGAGAGAGGGAAGACGAGCGTTTGGAAAGCACTGAGCTGTATGACACTGAGGATGTCAGCCGAAGTAGTGGGAGCAGGAAACTGTCCCTGGACAGATTTGAAATCAGTAAAAACAATGATGACACAAGGAGTTGCATGAATTGGGAAAAATCAATGTCCGACTCCGAAGAGGAGACGGAGTGCGAGACAAATGAAGAAGGGAGACAACGCGAAGAGCGGCTCCCAAGGGACAAAGGGGTGCGATGGTCAGATGCTAGCGAGTCCGCACCGAGGACATCAGAGACTGCCGGACAGTCTGACCGGCATGAAGGAACACCCCATGGTCAGAGGGGGGTGTCAGCACCCGCCTATATAGATAGATTGAGGACATTGCCAGGCAGACAGCGATGCGGGAATATTACACTTGTGATAGACAGAAGAGCTATGAGAGAAGAGAAAGAAGGCTGCACATTCCAATTTCCGCTACTAGAAAAAGGGGGAGAAAGACCGCAATATATTCCATGGCCACACATGGATCGAGAAAACCTGAAAAATAAGCTTCCAATGCTGACATCAGGAGCCGGGAAGTGGATTCATGAGTTAGAAAAAATGACGGGGGAGTCACGCTTGCAATAGGGGACATTAAAGTCTCCTGATCGCCATACTTGGTGAGAGAGCAGACGATGTGTGGACACGGGCAGGGTACCTTGGTGTAACCACAATTAACACTGCGCACGACGGAGCGCCGTTTAACAATTGCAGAGAAGCACTATGGAAAGCGCTACGGGTGCTTTACCCAGACACTTCTGATAAGGGAGCTATAATGACTCAAAAAATGAAGGAGTCAGAAGATCCGTTAATTTATATCCAGAATTTCCAAGACACGTGGATACTGGAAACGCATTAATCTTGGATGAAATCTATACCGGTGTTTTACCACATATTTTGCGAAGGGTTGCCAGAACCAGTGCAGAAACAGCTCAAGAAATTGGTAGGGGTTGAGGCTAAATCTTGGGCTGAAATACAGTTAACTATCGCGCATTACTGTAGATTGTTACAAAAAAAGAATCGAAAAAAGAAGGCAACTCGAAAGGGTGAGGAAGCGAAGCTGGTGCAAAAGAAATGATCAAAGTATGCTCTTGAAGGAGCCATGCTAACTAGCCCAGCTAAACAGAACATGCAGCAGGTTGCTAATCCACAGCAGAACAACCACGGTAACGTGGGACTGTACCCGAGGGGAAGAAGATTTAGAGGAAGAGGATGGCAGAGTAATCAAGGAGGTTTCCAAAGTAATCAAGGAGGCTTTCAAAACGTGCAAATGGGCAACCCAGATATGTCAAATGGACAAATAATCTGACCACCGCCAGTATGTTAGCTGTATGGAATGACAGGGCATTTGGCGCGCACGTGCAGAAGTCAAGGCGCGTGGCAGAATAGCCAAGGAATGGGAGCAGGCATGGTGAATCACCCTGCAATCTCACAGGGAGGTGCACAGAATCACACGGTTCAGCAGCAAGTGCCAGGCGTGCAGCAGGGTGCGCAACAGGGGGTTCAACCACCGAACATGGGAAATACGGCACAAGGAAGGGGAGGCAACCCTGGGAATGGAGAAAACCCACAAGTGTACAGTGGACTGGACTTATATATGAACTAGGACAGCTCACTGGGAACCCTGATGTGCTCTATCCTATCAGTGACACCAGACCCTAATAGGGAACCTAGGGTGAATGTCATAATAGGGGGTAAAGAATATTCCTTCCTAGTTGACATGGTGCAACACGCTCATGCATACGTGAAGGCAAGTTTTCCTTGTCCGACGAGGCCAAAGACACTCAGAGTTTTACAGGAGCTCACAGTCGAGTTCCCTTTACAGACGCACTCCCAGTCTCCGTAGGAGAGTGCGAAATGAATGTACCTTTGTTGTATTCACGACAGACCCCAGTAAACATTTTGGGTCGAGTTTAATGACAAAATTGAACATGACTATCTCGTTCACTGAGGAGGGCATAGTATGCTCCACTCCAGGAATGCATTATTCAAACGTGTGCGAAAAGATTAGACCATATTCAGGACACATAGCCATGAGATCTATACCACTGGAGCCAGAAATGTTCGCATATGGCATGCGTGTACTTATGACGGGATTGCCAGACCTTGCAGACAAGGTCATGAGATCCCCTGATGAGTTTTTATTCAGACCAAGGATACCTATGCATGAAGAGGAGGGACAAGTATTTCCCTTGATGATATGCTGCAGCAGTGCGAAGGAAAGTAGCACTGGTCGAAGGCTACGATGATGAAGGTAGACAATGGTGCACGATTATCGCCATTGAAGAAGGGTATCAAGTGACTGACGTCACCGATGACGATCTGTTTGAAGAGCAACCAGAGACAAGGGTGGAGTTAGTCTCATCTTTTGGGTAAAAATGATCAAAGGAGAAGTGCCTCAGGGAATGTTGTTGGCTCTGATACGTCCAGAATACTTTGATGACGACATGGCCCAGGTGCCTGTCTCAGTATGGACTACAGGACCCTATGATGTAGGCCTCCTGAAGGGGTGGGAGAAGTGAAAATCAAACTGAAACCAGGAGCAATTTTACGGAGAGCCCGACAATATCCCATTTCCGCCATGATGGACCAGGGCATCTTAGTGACATCAGAGTCACAATGTAATACAGTGATTTATCCTGTCAAGAAATCAAAGGGAGGGTCTTGGCGTTTAATCCAAGATTTAAGAGCATTAAACAATATTGTTGAAGCCGAGTTCCCTCTAGTCCCTAACCCATCTACAATCCTATGTAATATACCCATCGAGGCAAAATATTTCACGGTGATTGACTTGAAAAACGCCTTTTTCTCAATTCCGTTGCACCTTGACTCTCACGATCTGACGTCATTTACGTTCAGACAAATGCGTCTGAAAAGCACGAGGTTGCCACAGGGGTACTGTGAGTCCCCGTCCATATTCAACAGAGTCCTACAGATGGACATAAGCAATATTGCATTAGAAAGTGTTGTCTTGCAGTATGTGGACGACATCTTAATCTGCAGCACTACAGAGGAGCAATGCAGGCGCGACTCTGTCTAGCTATTGACTATACTGGCTGAGAAAGGTTATAAGGTTGACAAGAAAAAACTACAATATTGTCAACAGGAGGTGCTATACATAGGCCAGCTGATCTCACATGAAGGCAAGACAGTGACCCCAGTAAGGGCTGAAGCCATCTTGAACATGGCTAAGCCACACACGATAAAGCAAATGCAGAGCTTTCTAGGCCTGTGCAACTATGTTAGAGCATGGGTCTTCGATTACAGCTCGTATACCAAGCCCTTGCTCCAGGCCCTAAAGAAGGCCTAGGTGACAAAGGAAAAGATCGAATGGTCTGAAGCGATAGAAAAAGGGTTTTCAGAACTCAAGAGAGCGATTTGTATGGCTCCAGTTCTCGGGATTGCTAATTATGCAGAGGAATTCTACCTGTTTTCACACACAGATGGCAGCGTTATGATGGCAGTACTCGCTCAAAGAACCTCGTTGGGGTACAGGCCCCTAGCATATTACAGTGGGAACGTGGACCCAGTAATGAAAGGTCAATTCCCATGCGAACAAAGTTTAGCTGCCGCAGCGTTCGCCATTGAAACGGCGACAACCATTGTAATGGGATGTTCCATGACGTTATACGTCGAGCACTCATTATTCTCCATTTTAGAGGAACCAAATGGCACATTGACATCTCAGAGAGCTTCTGCATATGAAGTGATCACATCTAATCCATCGATCAAAATAGTTTGATGTAAAACAGTGAACCCAGCCACGTTCATAGCTGAGCCAGTCACTGAACGAGAGCCGATACATGACTATGCAAACTATGAAGGATTCTATGATGAAATCCCCAGGGTGAAAGAAAAAGCCCTGGCGGGAAGGGAGATCATTTTTATTGATTGTTCTTCAAGAATTGATCAAGAAGACGGACACAGATATACAGGCGTTGCTGTAATGAAACACATAGCAAACAGAGAATTTCGAATACTCGTCAATGCACGAATACCATCTCACTATTCAGCACAGGCACTGCTGCAGAATTATTGGCGTTGATACTCGCCATTGAGAATCACGCAGACCAGGAAGTAACGGTGTACAGTGACTCCGCCTATGTGTCGTCCACGGTGCACGCAGGAATAGCACGCTGGAAAAGGAGGGGCTACCTCCGAGCGGATGGCACGCCAGTGCAGCACGCAGCCTTATTTGACAGGCTGATTAAGGCACTGCAGCTCCCAGTGGGCATAGCAGTCGTGAAATGCGCCGCCCACACGATGGGGACAGATTTTGTGTCACGTGGAAACCATGCAGCAGACACGGAAGCCAAGCGTATGGCATCCAAAAATGAGACGGTCATGGAAGTGGAAGTGGCGTGCACTCATGAGAGAATGATGGTGGCACGAACCACACCTGAAGCCTATAGCAATCTGGGGAAGAAACAACTAATGGAGCTTCAAGGGGAGGCACCGCAGGACAAGAAGAACCGTCGAGGGTGTTCTTTAAACCCCTCTGACGGATTGTGGCGGCAAGACAGCACTGGTAAACCAGTAATGCCTGTAGCCCTTCTAAAAATAGCATTAGAACAGCTACACTACCCGATACACATGTCAAAATAGAATCTAGCAGCAACGCTCGCGGAAGACTGGTTCATACCGAATTTATCTGAGCATGTTGCATTCTTTATGGTGAACTGCAAAATCTGCCAGCAATTCACCGCTGGGCACACATTAAAAGTAATGAGAGGAGTCATCCCCCAGCCAAATGGGCCTTTTCACCACTTACATATCAACTATGTCGACATGATTCAAGTGTGTAACGGGTACAGATACTTAATTGTAGTGGTGTGTCAATTCTCTAGATGGATAGAAGCAGGTCCATGTACACACCCAGACTCTACCTGTGCGGCCAAATTCATAGTGAGGGAAGTGTTCCCTAGATGGGGGTGTGTGAAGTGATTAGATCAGATAGTGGGGCTCATTTTGTAAATGCAGTCTTTGAACAGATTAACTTGTTGCTTGGTATAAGGAACAAGTTCTCATCAGCATATCATCCGGAAGGTAATGGTATTTGTGAGAGGCTCAACGGCTTGTTAAAGGAAAGGATAGCCAAGTTGAAGCTTACTATAAAGAAGGGATGGTTGCACTGCCTTCCATTGGCATTGTATGCTCTTCGGAAGCAACCAGGCTCCGACCATCATCTTACGCCGTCACAGGAAGGAGAATGAATACTCCCCTAACTCCTTGAGACAGAGCTAGATGTGATGCCCAGTCAACCCAAGAGGTCCTGGGATCCGAAAAGAAAAAGTATCTGAACTGCATGACATCCAGCCTTACTGTAATTTCAGACCAACTGCAATGACGACGAAAAAGGGGTGCAGCGCAGCACAAAACACAGCAGGAGACACTGCAACAGACTCAGTTCAAGATCTACGTGTTCCACTCATCTACCCTGGAGATGCTGTACTTGTGAAAAACCACACAAGGAAAAGGTGGGACGAGCCGAGGTTCAATGGTCCTTTCATCATGGAGGACTGCACTCTGTCAGCTTTGAAACTGCAGGGCAGGAGAGCATGAATTTTTCTCAATGACATTAATCCCTATATCGGAGAAAGCCCTCTAGCTGCACCCCACCGTGAAGAAACTACAGACAACGGGGAAGAACCTCAGCACGTGCAAACAAGATCCATACGAGGAAGAAGGACGCATGAGCAGCAAAGCCAAGACAAAAAGAACCCTTTTGCAAGTTGTGGCTTAATTTGGACATTTCCTCTAAGCAAAAAAGGGGATAAGGACATAAAATGGACACTCTGTGCATCCTAGTTGCAGGGTGAAGAAGAAAATTGCGCATGTAAGCCACAACACGTTTGCTAAATCGAACTTTTGAACCAAGTCACACTTAAGCATTGTTGAGGGAAAAACTATAACAAACATTGACCAAGGACTTTTACATTAAGAGTAAAATACAGTATCCTGAATCATCCAGCACCACGACTTTGTTTGGCAGCACTTATGATGTCCCCCAGTAGAGACATTACAAAGGACGTGCTTAATTGCTTTCTTTTAGTATTGGTATCATATCCATCGCTGGTAGGGAGGGTCACCAGTGTCACAGACTTTATCCAAAACCTGCCAACAAGAAAGTAATCTGGCAACTACTTACCGTCATTGCGGAAGCCTTCATTGTACTGCAGTGATAAGGACAAAAATGCTTCCACCACAGGCGATTCTAGATGAACTCACCAATACACTTTTCTTTCGCATAATCGAAGAGTGCACATCTATTGTTGGAAGAAATACAGACACGTTGACTTTTATTAGAGATCCAGCAAACACTGAACATTTGAACCAGTTGTGGAGCAAACTTAGCTATCTAGTTGCACTCCACGCGTCCGAAAAGTTCAAGCATTGTTCACATCAGGGGAAGAGCCTGTAATCCTGAACCCAGCAAGGCAGGACAAATGTGCCTGTCACCCAAAGACAGCAGACTGGCACATAATGTCCTTTTTCGCCTAGTCACTGACTTTCCAGAGATGGTGGGGAGACCCTCTTGAGGTTGATGTCCTCACCTTCATCAGAGATCCAGCTAATGTCACACAGATGGGAATGCTCCTCCATGGTATAATGCTGCAGGTGTAGCTATCTAACGTTCAGAGAGATTATATGAGGAGATTCCAGTGAAACTTTCCGCCGAAGGACAGATCGAGGGAACAGAATCAAGAACCATAATTGTTGTAATTGTTGAGATTTTTTCCCCTTTCTTGTCACTAACCACCATCCAGCATGTCCTTAGGACTGAAGAGCAGATTCGGGGGGTGGACAGGCAACTCACCTACTTTGAGCATGCACAGTAAAAATGACTTACTGAAGTGTTAGTCTAATCTATTTTTCCATAGTCTAGCAAGGGAACTGTATCCAGTATCAAGAGACAATCGTCAACCGCAAGAGGGAGGACACTTGTGAAGCACCAGACACTTTATGACACAAACTGTGCAAAGAGCGATATTAAGTGAGGGAAAACGATAACATTGACATTGAGTAAATGATCGAGATGGGGGCCCAGAACAGTACTGTGAATTTGAAGGTACGTTCCGTACTCCAGATGGCGGGCTGGTCGACATCAGGTGCTGCCAGTATGCCCCAAAGGATCAACACTCATGAAGTAATCTGAAGGAGCAGCAGAAGAAAGGAGTAAGAGAAGACTGAAGAAGCTGTAGAAGAGGTTGGAGATTAATTCAGCTGGAACTTCTCAGGAATTGAGTAGTCCAACATAATTGTTGGGGCTCTCCCCTCAAGTAACCGTTGTCGAGTGACTTTGTGGAAGCACGACGCGGTGAAGAATCAGATATTGTAGTGTTAGTTATATTTTGTGAACATCATTTAGAGTGAAGAGTTTGACAGGATTGAACCAACCAAAAATGAAGAGAGATGGTTGAAGGGTACAGATGGTCCCCCTGATGAAGTTCTTTAACATTGTGTTGAACGATATTGGTGAACGAAACATGTTGGGCAATTAATGGTATTGTGATTTTGTGATGATACAGTATAATTAGTACAAATTTAGTTGGATTTCACCTCTGGGTAGCACTGGATGGGGTAGAACTGTATTGAATCAATGCTAGATGTTATGAGTGGTCTCCTTTAATATTAAGGAACCAGTTAGCTACTGACCATTGTGTGTCTAGAGGCAGAGTGTTCTCCTTCAAAATACTATACAGGATTTAGCTTTGTATAGGCAGGATGTCACAGGGTTAAGCACAACACAGGTTGTTTTATGTATGGTAATGGTTTTTATGAGACATTTTTGTAAAAGGTTTTTTAGGAATTTTTGTAATTTTAGAAAATGTGTTTTATAAATTGTTACAATGATATGTGATGTAGATGTAATTAAAATCATGATATATAAATGGTGTGTTGACTTAGTACCTATTTGTTACAAGTACTAGGTAGTTCTGTCTTGGGGGACACCCGAAGGGGTAACCAGTGACGTGAATTGATCTTTTGTTGAAGGATTGTCCGCCATTTTTGTGTGAGGGGCCTGGTCATCACGTCGTTAAATTGGCTCCACGTCTCTATATGGTTGTTGTTTGCCCCAGAACAGTAACCTGGTCCTCCCACAAGCGAAGCGGCGCCTTCGCTTCTCTGGGAGGAAATGCTGCTGTCTGACATACTGCACTATTTTGTATTTATGCATTGTGTTTATCATTATTTTGCTGTCTTTGACGATCAGAACTGCATTTTTTATCGGTGCACGAAGCATTCCAATTTAAGAGCACCCACCTCATGATGTACGCATGAGTCCCACAAAAGCACCCAGACCCTATATAGTTATTCCAGTCCCGAGGAAATCGAATGATAAGGTAAATGAACTGAAAATTAATGAAATTAGCAGTGATAAATAAACACTTGAGGTAACGAATGAAGAGAAAAGCTGGAGACAGGGTCAGCACGGAATGAATGAAAACATAGCACTGACAACTACACGCACACACACACTGAATGCACACGAACCAGGGCAAGTGTCAATGGCCACAGAACCTCAAGCGAAGGCAACAGAGAGCATGAGACTGCCTACCGAACAACAAGTCCCAGAAAATAATGAGAGAGACCGAAAAGAATCAAGAGAAAGGCCAACAAAAGTAGACTTAACAAAAGACCTTAAGAAGACAGAAGTGGCTGCAGGAGAATTCACTGCAAGGTCACAAATGTTAATAGATTATTTATTCCCGTTTATAGCTAGAGCGAAGAAATGGCATGAGGAACTGAAAAATAAAACCGCAGAGACTGTTTTGACGAGCACACATGTTCCAAAACAAGGGACAAGTACCAGGCCCACGATGCAGCAATACACTGGGCCAGTGACAAGCTAGTGGGTGATAAAGGCACTTATAGAAGGCAGAAAAAGAATTCAAGAAGAGAAGGAGAGAATTGCAAAACCTCCACCTGCCTCATCGATGCAGATAAAGAAACCTGCTCCGTGGACCAGAATGCCAGAGAGTCCTCCAGTAAGAAAAAGCCATACAGACGCATTTAGGTATGTAGTTATAGCCAACTACAGAAAGTCACTAAGGATCAAGAGAAGTCTGCATGAAGATAACAATGAACTGAACGACTAGCTGGACAGCACAGCACATCTAGGAAACAACATTTGGTACCAGCACATGAAAGAAGTCGGAAGAAGGAAATCAGAAGGAGAATGCTTTGTTTGTGCACTTCTACCGTACAGCATGGGAAAATCCAAGATCTTTGTGGCATTAGAATTTGATGTCCCGACAGCACACTGTCTGTCACACGTAGCAATGTGCAAAACCAGAGGACAGTTTATGGGGAGGGATGCTTCATTGATATGGGCAACTGAAACGGATTACCCCGATGAAGATGACTACGTCCAGGACATTAAGACGAGAAATAGAGCTCATACTAGGAATCACGTGATCAGGTATGAAAAGCCTGAAGTTAAAGGAGCAGGAATAAGATAGGAAATAAACCCGAGACTGAACGTCCAAGGAAAAACTCCAGAAAAAGCTAAAATTTGGAAGAACAGAGGCCAAATGCAGATTTGGGGAACAGTGCTTTCCCCCAATGGATGGGATGAAGGAGTGGTGATCTGCTGAGCATGGATGGTCCTTGGAGCCTGCAAAGAAGCAATAGAAAACTTACAGAGGTTGTGCAAACCTCTATGGCCAAAACTCACAAAATTACTGACATGGGTCAAAGACAGGGGAGGACCCTTGCAGATAGTGCCACTGGAAAGGCCACAAATGTGTTTCAGGAACAATAGCACAAGGAAGATGGGAGAGAATCAGAACTGCAGACAAATTTATGAAGCTCCAGGAATGACTCACAGAACCGCAGTAATTATGGATCATTATTGGGCGTGTGGATCCAAAGCATACATAAGACTGCCGAAAAACTGGGGCGACATATGCACAATAGGGAACATCTACGTTCCAGCACTAGTGATCCCGAAAGGTGACCTGAATATTGACCGTTTCCCGAAAGCAAATGCCCACCTGAGGAAAAGGAGATCTGTGGAACTGACAACACGAGTGAAGAGAGAAAATTATTTTTCTGCCAAATCAGAAGAAGCATTTCATGCAATCCCATATGAACACAGGCTGTTCAGCCTCACCTTATCGGTGTTTGCGACAATCCTCATGCCAAGATTCCAAGTTGGAGCAAACACTAAATGGTTGCAGATAACCAGATGGGAATTATTGCAGACCATCAACTCGACAGTAAAGGGATTCAATGCAATCAAGGAAGAGTTAAGAGCAATTAGACTGATGACTATCTAGAACAGATATGTACTTGACATGATCACAGCAATGGATGGAGGGGTTTGTGCAAAAATCGGAGAATCATGTTGCACATTTATACCTTCGCATGACGAAGAAAATGGAACTTTAACAGAAGCCATAGGTATGCTAACAAACCTGCAGAACCAGAAGATCAACGAAACTGGCGAAGTTCATGATGACAGCTGGTTTGGAACACTATTCTCATGGGTGCCACAATGGATGGCAGACATATTCAAGTTCCTGGGAGCCCTGCTATTGATGATACTACAAGATTTTTGTGTTATCAAAATAATAATATCACAGTGCCAGAAAACTGCGAAGAAAGCCATAGGGATGAAAATCATGATCGATGTCAAACCAGGATGGAAGCCCAGAGACCTGACTGATGAAGAAATAAGAGACTTTGTGAAGGCCAGCGAGTATGCGCCAGAAGGAACGAAGTTTATGTATCCCAGGAAACCAAGCAAATATGAAGGAAAGTGGATCTATTGTAGCCCAAATGGACAGTGCCAGCTAATGACCTGGAACAAAGACGAACATTTAAAAACAGCAGGAAGTTTGAAAGGAGTGATAAAAATATGCACTCCAAAGACACACTCTTTCACACCATCATGTACAAACCCAGAAGACGAAGAATTGGATACAGAAGAACCAAGTAAGACGAATCCAAAGGAGAAAGCAGAAGTGGTCGATGAACCGACCAGAGGGGGGAGTGTAGAGGAGGTCCCAGATATGGCCTGCACTCCAGCCACCCATTTTGAAGTACCAGGAATGTACACACCGAGATATGTGACGTATCATGAGCAAATAAATCAGCAGAGAGCCGCATTAGGGCTCTGCCCAGTGCCCATCAGAAGAGCGATACCTGTTGAAATGCCAATAATCAAACAACCATGGGCAGTACAGTATCCATTGAGACAACCGTACCAGCAGCTGACACAAAACGAAGACTACTTGCAAACTGTCCCAGAAGAGACCCAAAGGGCCTTAATCGAAGGCGAATGGTGACGACACAAGGGCCCGGACAGACTTACAGATGAACGAAATGACAACCAAAAGATGACACGCAAAGACGAAATGTTATGAATCAAGATGTAATGGATTTAGAAGAAGAGGCGATGTTGAAATATAAAGAAACCTAACCATAAAGCAGGATGAAAATATGCAACTAGCTAACGCCTGTAAATAGGCTTGGAATGCAATAAGCTAAAGAAACCGTACTGCTTGCTCTGCTTAGTAGAAGAATAGAGCGGCAAGCGCCAACTATATATCTATCTTTGCGCAGCTCCTGGGGTTGAGAGCAGCTCGCCGGGCAGACCAGCTGCAGGATTGAAATCCTGCCGGTCCATCTGGGCCACAAGTGAGATATTGTTTGTTTGATTTGTTTTTACCTTTGTTCGCGCTCCGAGCGCGTGGTTGTGTTTTCTCCCTCCCCCCTCCCCTTGCGCCTCTTCCTGATGCCCTCCTCCAGCCCGCCTCCCTGCCCATCCCCCCCCCCTCTGATTGGCTCCATCGCGTGTCCCTCTGGACTACCCGACGGCTGCTCTCCTCGCTCGCCTCTTTGCGCAGCTCCTGGAGTTGAGAGCAGCTCGCCGGGCAGACCAGCTGCAGGATTGAAATCCTGCCGGTCCATCTGGGCCACAAGTGAGATATTGTTTGTTTGATTTGTTTTTACCTTTGTTCGCGCTCCGAGCGCGTGGTTGTGTTTTCTCCCTCCCCCCTCCCCTTGCAGCCTCTTCCTGGTGCCCTCCTCCAGCCCGCCTCCCTGCCCGCCCACCCCCCCTTATTTACCGACCCTCCTGGGCAGCCCCACTGCCCGGCAGCCCCCACGGCTAAGGGCCCCTCAGGCAAAGGGCAGCTCCTACAGCTGCGGCTCCCACTGTGTCTGCAGGTGTCCGCAGGGGACGCTTGGCGCTGGTCCACCTTGTTAGCTCCACCTGTTCCCTCGGCCCGCCGCACCTACACCTGTTCACTTCAGTCGCATGGTGCCCTGAATTCACTGTGCTCTGCAAATAGTGGTAAACTAGGGACTACTCTCCCCTCGCAGGATTTTCAAACTTAGGTGGCCTCTCCACTGGGTACCTGTTATGCATTACTGTGTTCACTGTGTCCTGAATTTGTGGTAAACTAGGGACTACTCTCCCCTCGCAGGATTTTCAAACTTAGGTGGCCTCTCCACTGGGTACCTGTTATGCATTACTGTGTTCTGCATTTGTGGTAAACTAGGGCTTGTCGCTCTCTTCCTGTCTGCTTGCGCTTGCCCTGTCCTCCCCCCCTCCCTCCTATCCCATGGTGCTCTCTATCTCTCCTATCTTTTCTAACTGCTTCTCCATTGACTATCCTGCTCTCCTCACTAAATCTGGTAGGAAAAAGTTTAAAAAGGACATCCTGGTCTCCAACCCAGGCCTCCCTATCGCTGACACCTACACCAATGCCTCATCTAAGGAAACTCTCACTGACATCCTCTTTTTCGTGCCTTCGCCAGACCTATGGACCATTCATATGGTCTCTGTGCTCTCTCCTTTCTCCTCTTCTCCCATTAATGGCGGCACCCGTTGGGATGTCCACTTGGCCTCCTTCCACTCCTCCAAGGCCATCATTAATGTCTACTCTAATGGGACCGTCTTGGTCCAAGGCCCTCAGGCCAACCTTCACCTCTTTGATAGACGCTTCCCGCGCCTCATCAACTTCCTTTCCTCTCCTGCTGTCCCCCCTCCTCTGTCCTCGGCTACCTTGCCTCTACCCTCCCTCCCTGCCCCCTCCCTTGCTCCTTCTTCACCTCTGCAGGGCATACCTCTGATCTGTACCCCTCCCCGGAAGTCCTTTAAAGATGGCAACCTTCTCTACATTGCCACTCTTAACTCTCGCTCTGCCGTCAAACATTCCTCTGATATCTGCCGCCTTCTTGAGGAACTGGACCTTGACGTACTCGGTCTCACTGAGACATGGCTCAAGGCCAGCTCTGTCACCAGCTTTGACACACTCCTACCTGACGGCTACAAGATCCTCTCTGTGCCCAGGCCCAGCCGTGCTGGGGGGTGTGGCCCTTATCTTCCCTGAGTGGATTCCTGCCATTGCTATTCCCACGCAGACCTACTCCTCTTTTGAATGTCTTGTCTGCCGACTCTCTCTCTCTCTCCTAGCCATTCCCTTACCATGGCTACTATCTATCGGCCAACCAACAAAAAATGGTGCAGGTCTTCTGGGCTGTGGTTTAGTTCCAAAAAGTGCGTACTCAGGGGGGCACTAAGTTGTTTGGTTCTAATCTTCGAGCGATGTTCCCCTATTCATAATTTAACTGCTCTAGTGGTCTTTCCTATATATGCCTTCCTGCAAGGGCAAATTATAGCGTAAATAACATTAGTACTAAGGCAAGTGGTGTGTTGCCTAAGTTTCCAATCCCTCCCGTGGAGGTGGCTGAAGTGCTAGAACAGTTACAGCAATTGCCACATGGAAAATGCCCAACGATAGGGGGCATGCCCCAAGTCATCGTGATCGTGAGTTGAGTATCTTGTAGGTGATTCCTGTCTGCTTTGGAGATCCAATTTTTGATGTTCTTGCCCTTCTTAAAAGCATAAATCGGTTTGGGTAGTTTCTGCATATTTAATTGAAGCAAATGCAAATGGCTAGAGATGATTTTCTTAATTTGATTGTGCTGAGAATTAAATGTAAGCGCACAAACTATTTAGTCATCCTTCAACTTTTTTTCTTTAATTGCATCTTTTTCCAAAAGGATTTCTCTATGCTGATGGCGTGCTCGTTTTTTACAGCGTCTAAGGAGTTGTTTAGTGTATCCTCTTTCTAACAATCTCTCTTCTATAATGGAAGCTTGCTTGGTGAAATCTTCTACTTTGGTACAATTCCTATGAGCTCCAAGGAACTGCCCATAAGGAATATTAGATTTCAGTGATTGAGAGTGAAAACTCTGATGGTGCAGTATTGTGTTCCTATCAGAGTCCTTTCTATACAAGTCCACAGCCAGTCTCTTGTCGTCCACTTTTATCAACAAATCCAAGAATGCAATCTCTTTATTGCTAGTCTGGATCGTGAATTTCAAATTGGGATTTAAGTTGTTAATCCAAATGAAAAAAGCATTGTAGTCCCCCCTTGAACAGTTCCAAATGATAAGTATATCGTCGATATACCTCTTGTAGAGTTTCAGAGCCGGTTTAAATGGATTGGATTCTGTGAGGATATTAGACTCTTCAAAATCCCACATATATAGGGTAGCATAGTTTGGGGCAAAAGATGCCCCCATTGCAGTCCCCTTTATTTGCATATAATATGTGTTTTTGAATCTGAAAAAATTCTTAGAGAGGGCAATTTCTAATAATTCTACCAAGAACTCACTAGACACAGAGATAATATCTGTTCTAGTTTGAAGAAATCTCTTCATGATCCCAAGGGAATCTCCTTGTGGGATATTGGAATACAACGACTCAACATACAGTGTGATAAGTATGTCATTATCCTTGTTGAAAGGGAAAGATTCTACCAACCTTATAACATCAGTCAAGTCCGAAAGGTAAATAGGCATATTTTTTGCCAAAGGTTTCAAGAAGAAGTCTAAATATTGACCTATAGGTTCCAAAATGGAACCACTCAAGGACACAATAGGTCGCCCTGGGGGCGCACTCATACTCTTATGTATCTTAGGTAACATGTAGATAAGAGGAGTCCTAGTGTTAGTGGGCAGCAGGAAATTAAGTTCTTTTTGAGTGATAATGTCTCTTTCCATTGCATCTTTGCCCAATGTTTCAATTTCCTTCCGGATCCTATGTGAGGGATCGCCTTGTAGTTTTACATAAACCTCTTTATTTTTGAGTTGTCGAGCCACTTCTTAGTCATATTTCTTTGCATCCAAAACTACAACTCCTCCTCCCTTGTCGGCTTTTTTTTATCACAATCGTTCTATCTGACTGTAGTTCCTTAAGTACTGCCCAATCTTCTTTGGTGAAATTGAAACATTTTTTAGCCGTCTTAGTCTTGTCCTTGCTCTCATAAATAGCATGGAAGTCTCTACGCACCGCTTTCTCAAAAATAACAGTTTCTTTTGATATCATATTCAATGAAGGAGTAAATTTGGAAGGAGGTCTAAATGGCGTGTTAGGACTAGATTCCATAGAAGGAATTTGAGTGTTAGCAAAAAAGTCTTTAAGCCTAATCTTACGGAACAGGCTCCTTAATTCACCTTCTACTTCCATTTTGCTGGGATCCTTCATTGGAATGAAAGAAAAACCTTTTTCTAATACAGAAACTTCATTAGGTGTTAAAGTCTTATCTGACAAATTGTATACCGCAGACAGAGGGCTTACCTTCTGTACGCCCTCCTTCTTGTCTCGAATAAATTTCCTAACGGGGCAGGCCTGTCTGAGCTGGAGGAAAAGGGAGTTCTGGGGGTGGATAAGGCTGCATCTGCCCCTGGCGAGCAAACCCCTGAGGTAAAAATAAGGAGGGTATTGGAAGAAGATGTTTTGTCTTCCTCTCCTCCCTCCTCTTTGTAAGCCTCTGCCCTGCTGTCTCTGATTTTGCTGAGTACCTCTCCTACCCTTTTGGTAGCCATCTCCCTCATCGGAAGAGGTATCTGAAAAGGTAACCTTTTTACGAGAGGGCGTACCCCCTGTACTGCTATCTGGGTCCCTCCAGTTGGCCAGACCCTGATAATCAGTGCTGAGATATGGATATGCTGTTTCTTTAGAATTTTTTTTTTATATCTTTAATAAGTTTTTCCATTTTTTTCGGCGTAGTGGTTTTGATAAAGTCAGTTACTAGATTTTCGATAGTCTCTAGTTTTTCCTTAATATTCATAATGGTAGTGTCAGCCTTAAAGGCAGCTTCTGCCTTTTCTATCTCTTCTCCAACTGCTGTGCTTTTTTTCAAGGCTGTATTGATAGTGAGCAACATCCAGTCTCTACTGCACTTTGTTCCTATTCCAGAAAACACACATTTGTATTCAACATCATCTATGAACAAACAAGGCTAATTGCGGACTAATAATCCTATGGGAATAATGTTCTTTTTTTATATATTCCGTAAGGAGATGACTGTGCATTTCCGTTCTAAACTTCTTTTTCTTGAGACGTAGAATGCTATCACTAGTAATGTTCAGAAAATCCCCCGTCACGTTGTCTAACTGTAATTTATCAAAAAAAGACGGGACCCTAGTGATCTCCGCCAATTGTTCTTCACTAAAAGAAACTGAATCCAATGCAGACATGGTGAGACATGAATGAAAAGCCCAGGGAAAGAAAGCAATGGGGTACAATAAACTCCACTACCAAATTAGAGACTTGATCAGTATCACAACAAACACTAGAACAAGAATCTACGTATACCAATGTATCCCACACAGCAAAGTGCTGCACTGAGTAAACCAACAAAAAATGGTGGAACCTCCAAAATCCGACACCGCGAGGTAAAGCAATACATATGAAACAGGTAATGGTGCCAGAAACAAGAGAGCAACTGAAGGACAAGGCAAAGGGTGTTCCATCAAATCATCGTTTTCTTTCATTATAAATTGTGATAAAACATCATCTTACACATCTTTAATAAATTCATTTTTATAAAAAACATCCTATATAGCAGACATTCATACATTCATTCAACTAATGCAACTCTAAAAATAATACATTTCAATTTTTTTATATGGAAATGTGAGGCAAATGCAACAACAGTTCCATTATTTAGATAAAAGTTATACTTTCAAAAAAGACAATTAATGTTATCAAAAAAGCATTCGGTGAAACAAATACAATTTCTATATAAAGGGAATGTAAAAAACCCTTCCAGTATTTTAATTATAGTGGTTCACTCCATCCAGAAAATATCAACTATTAGTGCCCTGACTATTAATGCCAATACGAATGAGTCTTCTTAATCAAACAGGCTTCTTGGTAAATAGTTTCGACTTGGATGGTTATCTATGTCTTCATCAGGATAGGGATGAACCTAACAACATTTCTACAAGAAAAACAAAATAAATGATACAATTAAAATTATTGTTAAAACATGCCTAATTGCCTTAATTCACTCAGTTGCTCTCTATAAATAACAATAGTCCAAATATGGGGAGAGGACAAATTAAGTCATACTCTAAACCCAACACAAAATTTGGCTAAAATGAAGGGAGTTAGCTCCAATAAATGTTTACACTGCTGACTACAGGGCAGCGTATATCCCAAGGGCCTTGCATATCGTCCAGCCCTCCTTCTCCCTCAACAAGAATAGAAGATAGAGAATTCAATGTAGGAGGAAAGAAGAATCTTTCCCAGTGGTGGAACATTATCATTTCGTACCACTATGTTTTCCCCAGATCTAACACCCCACTCCCTCCATGTCTCCATTTAGAAATTCAGTCAAACTCAGTTAAAATCATACCTGAAAACCATACAGGGAATGGTTAAATGTTCTTTACTTGACCAGCTTTACTTGACCAGCTTCTCATCTATATTAAAGATGCTGAGTTCGATACAGGTTTGCGTCGTTATATAGCACACTCCAGGGATATAGTAGACATAAATAATCCCTAAAAAGCAAAAAATACAATTCCTCTATAGCCACTATATCATAATCTTACTTTGGCAATATTTAATGTGAGGTGAAAGAACGCCACAGAGAATATGCCACAGAAATTACCTCAGTGTCAAATGGGTAAATCTCCTTGGCTTTGTTTAAATAGATTATAGGCGCCGTCTGTCTCTTATTGTCGCCGATTTCATAGAAATAGGAAAAGATAAAGTCTTTCTCTGTGGACAAAGGTCAGGCTGAGTGCCCTTTCCTTCTGAGTATCAATTCTAAATGTAAACAAGGAAAGGAAAAAGTATATCAATCTTAGTGCCCTTTCCTTCCGAGTGACAGTTCTAAATGTAAAACAGGGGAAAACCTTAGTCTTCTTACCCAATGTATAGACCTCAGCTCTCCCAAACGTCTTCTGTGCTCGCAATTGGGAGATTAAATGGGCAACAAGTACCGTCCCTTCTGTGTGGCTATTCCTATTCTGCATGCGTAACCGCTTCTGAAAGAAAAACGTAATCGAGCGTGTAACGCTGATGCTACATAAAAGATACGAACTTGAGCATGTAGCGCTAAGGCTACATAAAGGAGCACTTCAATGTGTGTCTTATAGTTAAAGGAGAGGAGAAAGGTACTAAAGCTGCTAACAAGCCGCTTACCTCGCACAGATGAGCCTCGCCCGCGATGAGTCCCGGCAAACTGAGGAGACCAAGCGTGATACGCTAGTCCCTCTTTTATGTCGGAGGTCTTGGTTGCATAAACACAAACGAAGGACCAATAACGCATGTGTCATCAAAGGCAGACACAGACGAAGGACCAACGCCGCGTGTGCAACCAAGAGGTGCCCTCTCTTTTTATGTCAGAGGTCTTGGCTGCATAACCACAAACGAAAGACCAATAACACATGTAACATCAAAACTGACACAGGCAAAGGGCCAACGCTGCGTGTGTAACTAAAAAGTCAAATCACCCGGCGAGAAAAAGTGAAACAAACCGTTCACCACTCATTTGATTTTACCTGAGGCTAAAGATCAAAGGGGGGATATTTCAACCACTCACATTCTTAGCAAAAAAGCGTTATGTCGCCCAATTCTAAAATTACAAGGCAAATATGTATGCAAGTGAACAATATATCAAATTCTCATATTTTTTGACAAAAACGCAAATGCAAAAGTGATAAGCATATGCATCCTGTGACCCTATTCTAGATATTCCAAAGTGAATATATGTGCAAAACTCCATCATTTCTGATAGATAGAGGAGCATTATACTGATGATGTCTAAAGTGAACTGTACGCTACCCCTAGGGTCTAAGAGGTACGCATAGTGGTTAACTTAGAAAATAGTTCTGGTCTCGCACAGAGGAATAAACGGAAAATACTTTTGGACTTAGCTCCATTCCTCCTGCTGGTTCAAGCCTACAGTGCGGCTATTAGTGTGGTATATCCACCACTGTTCTTTTTGCATAAGGCGTGCCGCCTCATTAGCCTTATCTGTACTGCACACTTTTTCTACAGCCCACCATTGCAGGTCTTCTGGCTGTGGTTTAGTTCCAAAAAGTGCGTACTCAGGGGGGCACTAAGTTGTTTGGTTCTAATCTTCGAGCAATGTTCCCCTATTCGTAATTTAACCGCTCTAGTGGTCTTTCCTATATATGCCTTCCTGCAAGGGCAAATTGTAGCGTAAATAACATTAGTGCTAAGGTAAGTGGTGTGTTGCCTAAGTTTCCAATCCCTCCCATGGATATTCACAGTGGAGGTGGCTGAAGTGCTAGAACAGTTACAGCAATTGCCACATGGAAAATGCCCAACGATAGGGGGCATGCCCTAAGTCATCGTGATCGTGGGTTGAGTATCTTGTAGGTGATTCCTGTCTGCTTTGGAGACCCAATTTTTGATGTTCTTGCCCTTCTTAAAAGCATAAATCGGTTTGGGTAGTTTCTGCATATTTAATTGAAGCAAATGCCAATGGCTAGAGATGATTTTCTTAATTTGATTGTGCTGAGAATTAAATGTAAGCGCACAAACTATTTGGTCATCCTTCAACTTTTTTTCTTTAATTGCATCTTTTTCCAAAAGGATTTCTCTATGCTGATGGCGTGCTTGTTTTTTACAGCGTCTAAGGAGTTGTTTAAGGTATCCTCTTTCTAACAATCTCTCTTCTATAATGGAAGCTTGCTTGGTGAAATCTTCTACTTTGGTAAAATTCCTACGAGCTCTAAGGAACTGCCTATAAGGAATATTAGATTTCAGAGATTGAGAGTGAAAACTCTGATGGTGCAGTATTGTGTTGCTATCAGAGTCCTTTCTATACAAGTCCACAGCCAGTCTCTTGTCGTCCACTTTTATCAACAAATCCAAGAATGCAATCTCTTTATTGCTAGTCTGGATCGTGAATTTCAAATTGGGATTTAAATTGTTAATCCAAATGAAAAAAGCATTGTAGTCCCCTCTTGAACAGTCCCAAATGATAAGTATATCGTCGATATACCTCTTGTAGAGTTTCAGAGCCGGTTTAAATGGATTGGATTTTGTGAGGATATTAGACTCTTCAAAATCCCACATATATAGGGCAGCATAGTTTGGGGCAAAAGATGCCCCCATTGCAGTCCCCTTTATTTGCATATAATATGTGTTTTTGAATCTGAAAAAATTCTTAGAGAGGGCAATTTCTAATAATTCTACCAAGAACTCACTAGGCACAGAGATAATATCTGTTCTACTTTGAAGAACAGATACTATTGCCAAAGTAAGATTATGGTATAATGGCTACAGACGAATTGTATTTTTTGCTTTTTAGGGATTATTTATGTCTACTATATCCCTGGAGTGTGCTATATAACGACGCAAACCTGTATCGGACTCAGCATCTCTAATATAGATGAGAAGCTGGTCAAGTAAAGCTGGTCAAGTAAAGACCATTTAACCATTCCCTGTATGGTTTTCAGGTATGATTTTAACTGAGTTTGACTGAATTTCTAAATGGAGACATGGAGGGAGTGGGGTGTTAGATCTGGGGAAAACATAGTGGTACGAAATGATAATGTTCCACCACTGGGAAATGATTCTTCTTTCCTCCTACATTGAATTCTCTATCTTCTATTCTTGTTGAGGGAGATGGAGGGCTGGACGATATGCGAGGCCCTTGGGATATACGCTGCCCTGTAGTCAGCAGTGTAAAAATGAATTGGAGCTAACTCCCTTCATTTTAGCGAAATTTTGTGTTGGGTTTAGAGTATGACTTAATTTGTCCTCTCCCCATATTTGGACTATTGTTATTTATAGAGAGCAACTGAGTGAATTAAGGCAATTAGGCATGTTTTAACAATAATTTTAATTGTATCATTTATTTTGTTTTTCTTGTAGAAATGTTGTTAGGTTCATCCCTATCCTGATGAAGACATAGATAACCATCCAAGTCGAAACTATTTACCAAGAAGCCTGTTTGATTAAGAAGACTCATTCGTATTGGCATTAATAGTCTGGGCACTAATAGTTGATATTTTTTGTCTGGAGTGAACCACTATTATTAAAATACTGGAAGGGTTTTTTACATTCCCTTTATATAGAAATTGTATTTGTTTAACCGAATTCTTTTTTGATAACATTAATTGTCTTTTTTGAAAGTATAACATTTATCTAAATAATGGAACTGTTGTTGCATTTGCCTCACATTTCCATATAAAAAAATTAAAATGTATTATTTTTAGAGTTGCATTAGTTGAATGAATGTATGAATGTCTGCTATATAGGATTTTATTTTATAAAAATGAATTTATTAAAGATGTTTAAGATGATTTTTTATCACAATTTATAATAAAAGAAAACGATGATTTGATGGAACACCCTTTGCCTTGTCCTTCAGTTGCTCTCTTGTTTCTGGCACCATTACCTGTTTCATATACTATCTATCGGCCACCTGGTCAAATTTCCTCCTTACTCTCCGAGTGGGCGGACCTCTCCTCCTCACTCCTGTCCTCAACCACTGAACTCCTCATTCTTGGAGACTTCAACATCCACCTGGATGCCTACTGTCCCCCCTCTGGACTCTTTCGTGACCTCTGCGACTCTCTCTCACTCTCTATTCTCCCGTCTGGGCCGACCCATTCTGCAGGGCACCCTCTAGATGCCCTGATCTCTTCTGACCTTCCCCTCTCTGTCCCTCTCTCCACTCCTCTCTCCTGGAGTGATCACTTTCTCCTTTCTTCCCACATCACCCTCCCTACCCCACCGGCAAAGCCACCCTCATCACTGCCACCTTCCTTCTCGGTCATCCGACCCATGAAGCGTGTTTCAGTTGAGGCTTTCGCTGCCACCTTCTCGCCCCCTCTTCCCCCCTCTGCTGACTCACATCCTGACACAGCCCTCTCCTCTCGCCACTCTGCTATATCTGATACTCTTGATATCCTTGCCCCTGTCATGAGAATCCGCCTGAAGCCCAAAGCCAAATGCAACTCCTGGTATGACTCGGATCTCGTCACCCTTAAACGCAAGTGCAGGGTGGCAGAGAGGAAATGGCGCGCTTCATGTTCATCCTCTGACAAACTGGCCTGTCGCCTGCTCCAAAAGCAATACCAGCTCTCCGTTCTCACCAAGAAGATAGCCCTTATCCAAGCCCGCATCACTGCGGCATCTAACAATTCGGCCGAACTCTTTAAAATCTGCAAGGAGCTGGCCAACCCTGCTGCAGTATCTACCTCTCCTGTCCCCTCCCAGGCCCTCTGTACGGCACTGGCCTCCCACTTCATTTCAAAAACTCAGGACATCCTGTTCTCACTCTCCTCCTATCACCACCTCTCCACACTGTTAGTAAACAGGGCCCAAACCTCTGCTACCTGACCTCCACACTGTGCCTTAACTAACTGCACCTACAGATGACTACTACCCTATGCTCACCCATCATGGCCAATACCACACCCCCACCATCCGCACTCATCGCCCCCACGCCCTTCCTCCCATCTTTTTTCACCAAACCTACAGTACACAAACCCAACCAACCCTCAACGCACCCCAGAACCACAAACTCTAGAAATCAAAAGTTAGGCCTCCGCTCCAGACACTCACAGCAAACCTCTCTAAGCAAAACTAAAAACAAAATATCCCCTGAACACAAGAAACTGTCCACTCCCAAGAAGGTAGCCAAAAAGCCTAATACCACTCCCACACCTCGCCCAGACCTACAGTGTGCATTAATTAATGCCAGATCCCTCCCCGCCCACGCCACCGAAATCTATGACCTTCTCACCAACCTTGACCTCGACATTCTTGCCATCACCGAAACCTGGCTACACAACGCCGCCGGCCCAGCCATCTCACTAGCCATTCCACCAGGATACTCCATCCTCAGACAGGACAGAACATTATCTACAGGTGGAGGAGTGGCACTCATAGTCAAAGACCACCTTGAATTAAGACAAACTCCCTCCAAACTAGGGGATAACATTGACTCTCTATCTGCCAAGATCGCACTATCTCACAACACCACCATCACTCTCAATCTAGTATATCGCCCACCAGGCCCTTTACTGGATTTCCAAGACAACCTCACACACCTGCTAGGTGAAAACCTTAAAACCACTACAAAAACCATTCTCCTAGGAGACCTCAACTTGGGGCTCCACGACCAGAAAGATAAACCATCCACTAAGCTAGCACAAGCTCTCCAAGAAATGGGCTTTGTACAAAGAGTTCTCCAACCTACCCACAGTAAAGGGCGCACTCTTGACTGGGTAGTTGACCACAACTGCGGCATCGACATCAGCTCCACCACGCCCACACCATGGTCAGACCACTTTCTCATTCACTTCTTCATCCCCTTACCTATCAACTTGGTAACAAAACTCTCACCTGCACCCCCAGCCATGGCCAGGAGCGCCAAGAACCTCACCAAAGAAAGCATCACACCCTACCTAGCTCCTCTCACGAACAACCTCCCTGCCTCATCTGACCCAGCTGCACTGGCAGATATCTACAAAACCACCATTAGCACTGCCATTGACATCATCGCCCCCCTACAAAAGAAAAAATCCAAACACTCCAAACACGCCAATACGTGGTTCTCAACAGAACTAAAAGAACTACGAACTAAAAAACGCAAAGCCCTCAACGTATGGCAAAAAGCACCCAATGCCTCCTCACTATCGTCCTACAAATCACTGGCCACCCAATACAAAAAAAGCATCATAGCAGCCAAATCTGCATCATATAATGAAAGAATCTCCAACGCCACCTCAGAATCCAAAGAGCTCTTCGCCATCTTCAAGGAACTCTCCACACCGGCCACTAAGTCACAAGAGATTGTCAAGGACCAAGCCTGGTGTAACACCATACAAACCGCCCTTCTAAAAAAAATCGAACTCCTCCAAGCCAAAATCCTAAACCATCACAAAAATCTCACTCAGCAAATCTTAGCTGCATCCCCTAAGGAAACAGTGATTGAGAACAAAAAGATAAGTCACATCACACCCTTTAAATTTAGAGAAGTCTCAGAAAAAGAGGTAATCGATATCGTTAACAGAATCAAACCCTCCAACTGCAAAGGCGACGCTTGCCCCGCCAAACTAGTCAAAGACTGTGTTGAGACACTAGCACCATTCCTCAAATCCTTCATTAATGCATCCTTCAACTCTAACTCAGTCCCAAGCAGCCTAAAAGAAGCCTGGGTGCGCCCCCTTCTCAAGAAACCCACTCTAGATCCAGAAAACGCCAACAACTATAGACCCATTACAACAGTTCCCTTCCTGCTCAAGATCCTCGACAAAGTCGCCTACTCACAAATACAGCACTACCTTGAAGAAAACCACATCTTAGGCAAAAGGCAATCGGGCTTCCGCCCGGGGCATGGGACCGAATCTGCCCTTCTAGACCTTAAAATTCAACTTAATGACATCATGGACAAAGGCAAACCGGCTCTCCTCCTACTATTAGACCTATCTGCTGCCTTCGACTTGGTCAATCATGACATTCTAGGCACACAACTTAAAAATGAAGCTCACTTCTCGCCGGAAGCCGTCTCCTGGGTCAAATCCTTCCTAGAGGGTCGACTTATGAAAGTCTTTTCTGAATCTGCAAACGCTACCCCAACCACCATCCACTGTGGCGTCCCACAAGGATCCTGCACTGCACCCACCCTATACAACATTTTCACCCTCCCTCTGTTCAATGACCTCGACCATCACCACATAGCTTACACCAACTATGCTGACGACACCCAAGTCCTGCTCCCCCTTACTGGCTTATATGAACAAGACGCCGCAGCACTAACTAAAATATACACAGCCATTCAAACCTGGATGGCAGCCAACGGACTCTGCCTTAACGGGGACAAAACAGAGATCCTACTAGTTGGCACCAAAGAAACACTAAATAAACTCCCGCCTCTATACAAATCCTTTAACGTCGATAACTGCACCATCACAGTCTCCACTGCGGTAAAAACGCTAGGAGTATACCTCGACTCCACTCTCTCCATGACACGGCAAGTCAATGCCGTAGCCTCCTCTGCTGCATTAACCACTAAGATAATCAACGCCGTTAAACCCTTCCTATCCCCTAAAAACTGCCTGAATGTAGCCAGAGCCACAGTAGGTACCAAATTGGACTACTGCAACGCCCTCTTCCTGGGCACATCTGCACAAAACATTAAAAAAATGCAAGTCACACAAAACAATGCTCTAAGAGCAGCCCTAAGCATTCCAAAAAGGGAGCACATCTCCCAAGCCAGAAAAGAAGCACATTGGCTACCTATAAAAGAACGCATACTATTTAAATCCATGGCCATCACACACAGATGCCTCTCTGCTAATGCCCCACCCTATCTTTCTGAAAGGATCACCCTCCATACCTCCTCTAGACCTACCAGGTCACACCTGACCAACCAAACATATGTACCCACTTTCAAAAGAAGCAAAGCCGGAGGGTCCAGCTTCCAACACCTAGCACCCAAAAATTGGAACGCACTCCCCACCGCCTTAAGAAGCGAAAAATCATACCATGCCTTCCGTAGACTACTCAAAACCACGCTGTTCCACTAACCCCGCCTCACCTGTATTCTCACCACTGTAATTATGGAAATAACAGCAAATGTATGAAAAAACGCGTCTATGCTAATCTGTATATCTGTATACTCACCATGTATGCCTGTAACAAGTAAGAATTCTTAGCGCCACGATGCCCCCGGGCAGATGTGCGCTCTACAAATCCAAATAAATAAAATAAAATAAATAAAATCACCTCCCCCCCCCTCTATTCCCTGCCCGTCCTCTGGCCCTTCTGCAGCCACCTCTCCTCTCCCCTTCTCTGCGTTTCCCCTTTTTTCTGCTGACGAGGTTTCGAGACAAGTCCGATCTATGAAAGTCTTTTCAAAACAGGTCCACCCCTGTTCCTCCAAAACTATCAAGGACAAGGACCACATAGACTCCTTGGCTCCTGCCCTTGCTGACTTCTGCAACCACTCCTTCGCCTCTGAAGTCTTCCCATCCCCTCTCAAGCACTCCCTTGTGCACCCCCTTCTTAAGAAACCCTCTTCCGACCCTTCCTGCCCAGCTAACTATCGCCCAATCTCTATTACTCCCTTCCTGGGCAAGCTCCTGGAGAAACTGGCCATCTCCCAGCTTAATCTCCATGCTGAATCTGTTGGTAGCCTTCATGACCATCAGTCTGGCTTCAGAGCCGCCAGAAGCACGGAAACTGCTCTCCTGAACATCCGTGAGGATCTACTCTCGAACCTTGACTCTAACATTCCATGTGTTCTCATTTTGCTTGATCTCTCTTCTGCCTTTGATACTGTCAACCATACCATCCTGCTCAACCGTCTCCGTGATAACCTGGGTATCACTGGTCAGGCTCTGGCTTGGCTGACCTCTTTCCTCTCAAATCGACCCTCCCAGGTACAACTGGGGTCTTTCCTCTCTGACATCTTTTTCTCTACCTGTGGTGTCCCCCAGGGTTCTAACCTCTCTCCCTGGCTGTTCAACCAGTATCTGGCACTTCTTGCAATCCATATCTCTGCTCTCTGCCCCATCTTTCAGTGCTATGCGGATGATACCCAGCTCATTTTCAGGCTTCCCTCTGCCTCCTCTTCTCCTTCCCTCATCTCTGACTGTCTTTCTGCTATCCAGGAATGGTGTGCCGCCAACGACCTCTGCCTTAATGCCAGTAAGACTGAGATTCTACTCATCGGCACACCCACTCCCTCCTTCCCTGCAGCTCTCTGGCCGGCCTCTCTTGGCCCTCTTCCTGCTCCTACCTGCAAGGCAAAAAACCTCAGGGTCATTTTCGACTCCACACTCTCCTTCTCTCCTCACATTTCTGACGTTTCTAAGAAGTCACACTACCAGCTGCACCTCCTCAGAGGTATCCATCCTTTCCTCTCCTTCCCCCAGAAGCTCACTGTCTCCAGAGCCCTGGTTCTCTCGAAGCTGGACTACTGTAACAGCCTCTATCTAAATCTGCCTGCCTCTACTCTCTGCCCGCTACAACTCATCCAGAACAGGACTACGAGACTTGTCCTTGGCCTCAAGCCCAGGGACCGTATCTCTCCAGGACTGAAATCGCTACACTGGCTCCCTGTGGTTGCGAGGATTAAGTTCAAAACCCTCTGCATTGTCCACAAGGCCTTCTGGGGCCGTGGGCCAAAATACCTTCAACTCTCTCTTCCTAAATATCTTCCTTCTCGAGCTCTTCGCTCATCCGCCTCCAACTCCCTCAGGGTCAGCCGCTTCTCCAAGAAACGAGTTGGGGGGAGATCTCTCTCCGCAGCAGGGGCCTCTCTCTGGAACAGCCTTCCTGCCTCTCTGAAACTTGAGGAGAACCATCTCCGGTTACTGGAAGCACCTCAAAACCTTCCTCTTTGCTTCTGCTTTCTCTCCCCCTCTCCCCTGCTAAATCACTGAAACTGTACTGAATCAGCAACTGGGCCACTCACCAATGTCGGTCCTTGACCCAGCCACTCTCCCCTGCACTGCCTCCCTGGCAACCCCTGCACTGCACGACTGTCTCTGTATCCCTACAGCCCCCCTTCCCAGCACTTCTCTGCACTTATACTGCACTTGCCACCAGCTGGCCCTTATTATTTATCTTGTATTTTACTAATCACTTTGTACTGCACTTTCCCCTCTCCCTTTCCCCCTTGCACTTTTCCCGTCCCCTCTACCCATGCACTTGCGCGATCTGAATGACACCTGGCCTAGTAGGATCGTTTGTCTGTCTCCCCTTGTTCCCCCCTCCCTTCCTCATCGCGCCTTGAAACACTTGTGTATAGGCGTGTTACAAATGCCATATCATATCATATCATATCTCAGTGAAGCATATTATATAAGTGCAAAGCCACTTTATACAAAAGCAGAATGAACCCAAGTTGCTAGGGGTCAAACAGGCCAGGATTTGTATACCCGCACAAAGCCAGATGAAAGAGTGAAATCGAAATTTAGCAAGAAGCAGCTCATGCCTGGGAATTCGAGGTCAACCCAAGGAAGGGAGGAGAGTGGTAACTTCGAAGAATCGAAACTTAAGAGCATAGCAGCCTGCCCCGTGAAGGTCGAGATAAGGGGGCCCAGGCAGGTGGCGAGGCCGAAGAGAGAATCAAATACGCAAATAGAAGGAAAATGAAGCAGATTCACAGTGTACTAACACGTGACCAGCCAGGCGCGGAGGGGTACCAACGTCTGATGTCACCCAAAACCAGAGGATGCCATAACTTTTCCTGATAAAAAGATACAGTTTCGAGGCCATCCTCTGCCAACTAATTGACACTTAGCCCAAAAGTACTGATTGATGGAAGGGAGGCAGGGTGAATCTTGGGGCATACCGCATCTGGGTGACCATTCTGCACGATGCTAATTAAAGTGGAGATTTATGCCTAGGGGTTAACCGACCCAATCACAATGTACCAAATAATCTAGGGTCCTATAGCTATTAGAACCAATGAGACGTCGTACTTTTAGTGACGTCTGGCACGAATGATGGAGAGGGATGGGCGTAGACGGCCACCCGATAAGAGTTATCCAATCCTCACACCCTTTCCCATATACAGATATAGCACCTATACTTAAGTTACCTTTTCCAACAAATAGAATTGCATGACAAACTTTTGAGTGTTATACGTCAATGATGACGAATTTTGACTATAATTATTGCTGTTTGAATGAAGATTGTGGGAGTTGAAGTGAGACGGGAGATCGCATCACTGTTGATTTCCATGTTTCCCCGTTTTTTGTACTTGTCATTAAACGGACTTCCCTTTGCCAAACCATTGAGTTGTCCTTATTGATTGGTGTTGGAGTAAGAGAATCCCGCACCCCATCCACCTCAAGGTGCAGCTATCTCATCTTAAAGTACTCGAGGGTGAGCTCTGATCCTATGGGCCCGTCAATGGTCACTCTGCCCTCCTGTACACTATAGTGCTTGAAAGAACAATGCTGTATTATGATTAAGGGCATATGTATTGACCACACACATTTATACATTTTCTAAGAACCCAAATATGAGTGCCATCCTGCCTTCGCCATCCGTTGTTGTTTGGGTTACTCTGAAGGGCACTGAGGGCGCTATCCAAGTCAAAACCCCTCTGGCATAGTGGAGCTAACTATTTGTCCGCCCCATTTCTTGGTAATCGTGTCTTGCCTATTTGCAGTGAGGTGCGTTTCTTGCAATAAAGCTATATATACTTTGTGTCTGAGCAAATATGTGTATACTCTGTTTCTCTTAACTAATTGTTAAGACCCCGGACATTCCAGGTCATTAGTTTTGGTTTGTCTCCCCTGAGATATGATTCGCTGCAATAGGGTGGGGCTTATGATGTCCCATGGTGGCGACTCGGACAGTCTTTACTAGTGACCACCTGTTTAGAGTTTGCTTGCTCCTGTTTTCTCCTTCTTGAGGAGCATTGTCCTCATTTGTACGGTTACACTCATATGTAAAACTTGTCATAGGCAAACATTGGTCCCTTAATAGCCTCCCAACTTCCCTAACTTGAAACAATCGCCCAGCTAAAAAGTACATGCTCGGGCATGTCCGCCTCTTTCTTCCGCTCACAGTCACGGGACTGAGGGACGGGTGCGCAGCAGGTATGTTCATAAAATAGAACCTACAAAAAGAAAGGTGAGGGCAAGGTGACAGCTGTCGGGGGGCGCAGCCCTCCACTGGATATTGTGGTACAGTACGTGGATTTAGTCCTGCCACAAGGTAGCTAGGAAGTGATTCCAAGAAGGTAGCCAGACAAATAGGTGAATTTGCTCATCTGTACTTTGCGGTCCTCTGCAAATTTGCGTGGGCCATTTCTGCTTTGACCTTGTGCCACTCAATGTCACACCCATGCTTTCCGCTTTTCCGTCGTGACCTTGTTCATGGAATTACCTGTGTGTTCAATCCGTAAGAGATCCTACTCTGTCTGTGTCCATCCATGTGTGTGCTTCTTCAGGGAGTTCAAAGAATAGGGAGCGATTCTTATACAGGATCTTCAGGCGGGCCGGGTATATGAGAATGTACTCCAGACCTGCCTTACTGAGTCTTTCTTTTGCAGACGCAAACTGAGCTCTGCGTCTCTGCACTTGTATGGTATAGTCCGGATAAACTGCTAGTCACGCTGATGCTCTTTGTAGTGTACCACCTGTCCTCGAGAAGGACGATATTTTCTCCGTCTTTGTAATTTAGCATTTTCGTGATTATTGGTTTTGGCGGGGCTCCTGGGGGTGGTCTCTTGGTTAAGGCTCTATGCACTCTCTCTACCGTGAAGCGTTGAGTGAGATTGCCAGGTACTATTTCCTGTAGGAACATGTTTTCCACATTTGATGTGGGGTCCACTCCTTCTCCTTCCGGTAGGCCCAGGATTCTGATGTTGTTTCTGTGGGCTCGCCCTTCTGCCTCCTCCGCTCTGTTTTCCAGTATTTTGACCTTTTGTTAGAAAATATGGACATCAGAGTGTGTTTCACGGATCTCTGTAGTGTTCTTACAGAGCTGGGTTTCAATGTTCGTGGTTCTTTCAGCGAAAGTTCTGACATCCTGGCGCAGGCGCCCAACGTCTACCATAACCGCATCTATTTTGGACTCCAGAGAAGATTTTAGGTCTGCTATGGCCACAAGGATTTGATTCTCTTCCCCCACTGTACTTCTATCCATAACTTGAATTGGCTGGTCCTTGTTTCCTGTGGGTGCTTGTGATGAGTTCTTGGCATAGTTGTCCATAGTTGTCTTGTTGCCCTTCATTTTAGGTGGTTTGGAAGGCATTGGAATATGCAGAATCTAGGCTTCCAGTTTAGTATACTATAGCTCTTGGGTCTAGATTTGTGTTGGTCTCTGTGTGCAGTACAATCACTGGGTCCAAGTTCAGGGTCTTAAATTCTCCTCTAGTGATGATGTGGAGAAACCCTCTGTTTCCAGTGCCGTGGCTTAATGTGTGGCGTAACACATGTACTGTAGCTGTGTTTCACAATGCCCTCCAATGGGATACACTGTTAGCTGGAATATTTTGTTGGCGTCTAGTTAGTGGCAGCGGTGTGCACCCAGAGTTGAGATCAGTGGGTCTGTCTCCTTCACTGCATAGGCTGGTTTGCTGGGGTAAGGGAAGTCTGGGCTTGTGCAACGAAGTACTTCAAACACTCGGGTTCTCAAGCCTAGTTCTTTATGGGCTGTTGCTGTGTCCAGAAGTGTCTTAGGGCTTGCGTCAGCAGTCTTCTGGGCTCCGGGTCGCTTGCTCTGTGACTTGCGATGATTCCCAGTGGCCCACAGTTATATATGTTGGGGGCTACCATGCTATGTTTCTCTGGCGGTGTGTGCTTCTAAGTTTATACAACACCCCTGTGTTGTCTGAGAAACTGTATGTGTTCCAGGAGTAGTTGGTGAGCTTCTGTGCGGGAGCGTTATTTTGTCCTGGTGACCCAACCCCCAAGCTTGCTCTTGTTGTGCTGAACTGGTTACTATTTTAATGCAGCAGTTGGTGGATTGAATATACTGGTGTCTCAATTCAATTTCTGAGGGCATCTGCCCTGCCTCTATATTTGTAGTAGCTCTTTCATGGATATCATATCAGGGATACAGAGGTGGGTTCTGAGGGTCCCTCTGCATGCAGTTTGTGGTGAGCACAGAGTGGGTCGTAGTCTGTGTTCTTTGCTGTCCATGTGGTTCCCCATTCACTGTTGTGCCAGTGCAGGTAAGTGACAAATTGCCTGGGGCTCCTCGTTACAGCACTGTAAGTGCCCGAATCTGGTATGCCGCTGTGCAACATCGGCCGGTGGGGGTCCCCTGCACTACCCACGCATAACCGGTGCCTCGCTCTCTTCTGTTCCTTCTCGGCTCAGGAACAATGGGGACTAGTAGGGGAGCGGGCCGGCTGATGTTGGTGTGTCCGCCTCTACTGCGCCATGGATTTGTATTCAACTATCGAGCTGCATCAACTCTGTTGCCATCTTGTGTTCCAGTTGGTTTTCGGTGTCTGCAGCTTCAGACCTCTAAATTAGGCAGAGTGCAGGGTTTTACAGTCTGCAGAGTTCAGTGGCTCAGTCTCCAGTTATTCACTGAGCTTCTCCTCCATTTTGAGCCACTTTGGCAGGAGTATTAGGTGCTTCTAGGATGGATCTATTTCCGATCAGGTAGGAGCTGCAGGGGATGCCGTACTACACCATGGCTGCTGGCCGTGCCCCACTTCACAGCTACTATTGATGACATTATCGCCGAATTACAAGGTGCCAGGTTTTTCTGAAAGCTTGATCTGAGGGCTGGGTACCTTCAGGTTGTATTGCACCCCGAGTCCAGATATATAACCACCTTCACGACTCACCAAGGATTGTACCAGTATAAACGCCTTAGCTTTGTTGGGTCATCAGCTGCGGAAGCCAGAATATAATACATGGTGCCCTAGCTGACCTAGAGGGCGTAATCAAAAATAGCAATGACATTCTGGTGTTTGCAGGGTCAGACATTTAGCACATGGCGAGACTGGTGAAGACGCTCGAACGGATACAGTTGCTGAGCCTCACCCTGCGTAAGGAGGAATGTGAATTTCTCAAGACAAGCATCAAGTTCTTTGGGTCACCTTCAAGGAAGGCGGAGTGTCACCCGACCCAACAGAGGTGCACAGTTTCTTGGGGATGGTGACGTACTGCGGGAGGTTTATTTGGAATATGGCCACACAGTCGGAGCCGTTAAGGAGCCTGATGAGGAAAGACAACGTTTGACAGTGGGGCCCACTTGAACAAGTCGCATTTGATGATGTGAAAATGGCCCTTGTGGCGGATGACACTATGGCATTTTTTGACCCATCCCTTCCATCAGAAATAGTAGTGGATGCAAGCTCATTTGGCCTCTGTGCGGTGCTGACACAGCTTGATGCCAAGGGTGAAGGGAGGCCTATAGCGTTTACCACCCGTGCCTTCTCCAAAACGGGCAAAGGTATTTGCAGATTAAGCGAGAGGCCTTGTTGGTGTTGTGGGGTGTCGACACTTCCGCCTGTACGTGCTGGGAAGACCCGTAACTGTGGTGATGGACCACATGACCTTGCTGCCGATCATGGCGGGATCGTCCTCCAAGCCCCCGGCCAGGATAGAGAGGTGGCTGTTGGCCCTCCTGGAGTACGGACTCTCTCTGGTGTACTGACCCAGCGTCAGAGACACCCACAGAGGAAAGAGGTAAACGGGGTGGACACGGGTGAAGAAGCTGAGGAACATGTACAGGTGATCATTGAATCCTCCACTCTGAACTCCATGCACAGTCAGTAATTTGCAAAGGCTTTGGAGGAAGATGAGTGTTTTGGCCTCCTTCGAGGTACGTTGCAGAAAGGGGAATGGATGATCGTTCTGGAAGGCCTCAGCAAAAAACCCGGGAGGCCCGGGTCACCCTGGAACAACTGTGGAGGGTGAGGGGCGAGCTGACTTTCGCTGAGTTGGGCCTACTGCTGAGAGGGGACAGAATGTCCCAAAGAGCAAGATCTGGCAAGTGATCTCACTGGCCCACCAGGGACATCAGGGATGGCCAAAACCAAGACCGGCCTGAGGTTGAAGGTCTGCTTTCCGGACCTGGAAAAGAAGATGGATGAGTTTGTAGCATGATGCATTTGGTGTCAGGTGGCTGCCCCGGCACAAAGGGAGCTATCTATTGAGTCAATGCCCGGAAGTACACAACCGTGGGAAATGGTACATGTGGATTTTGTCTCAACGGGAAGAGACATGCACTTTCTGGTGGTAGTTGACCAATGGACAAGGTACCCCGAAGTGGAGTTCCTGGAGTCGGTGGCTTTTGACAACGTGGCAGCGGCTTTGGAGAAGGTGTTTGCCACTCATGGATTGCCGCAGGTGGTGTGTTCCGACAACGGGCCGCCATTTCAGGGAGAGAGCTTCAGTCAGCTCATGAGTACGGGATCCACCATTGCAAGATAACTCCTCTATGGCCGAGGGTGAACGGAGAGGCAGAGCGTTTTATGAGGACCCTAAATAAGGTGTTCCGCATTGCCCATGGCCAAGGGTACTGTCTCAAAAAGGCCCTCTACCAGTTCCTAATGGAGTATCTGGCGACCACCCCCCCCCCCCACTGTTTGACCAGGGTTGCACCAGACGGAGGCCATGTTCAAAAGGTGCCCGAGGGGGCTGCTGCCAGACACCGGGGACCGTGAACCGGGAAGAGAGTGATGATGACAGGGTGGCTGTGGAAAAGACAATCAGGAATGAAGGGGAGAAAATCTGAAGAGGACTCGGACCGCATCAACTGGTGCCAGGAGATGAGGTGATAGTGAGAAACAGGCACACACAAGGGAAGTTGTCACTTCCGTATGACCCCAACCCCATGGACATAGTGGCAGTGAAAGGATCAATGGTGACCATGTCCGACGGAAACGCCACAGTCACGAGAAATGCACGTTTCTTCAAGAGGATCGGGGAGAGCAACCTGCCAACATTGTCGCCTGGGAGAAAGTGCGCAGAAGAGTCTGACGAAGGTGGAGGGGGTGGCGCTCTCATGTCTCCCTGGACCAGGGGGATGCAATTGAGGAGAGGCCGAGCTTGGAAGAGGGCTGGTGGTATCCACGATGTAGTGGGCGGGGAAGACCTGCTTAAAAGAGTATATGCTGGACACATGAAGTCAACACTGAACGTTGCTCAGAGTTAATCAGGAGTTTGTCATGTTATTGTCAAGGTTGTATAGTTGGAGAGCTGTACACTGTTGTTATGAAAAAGGAGGAGTGTGGTGTGTTGCTTTTAGCACACACGTGACAGAGTGACGTAACTCCACCGCATGCAATAAATGGGGCAGTCCCGTGATGCAGGCAGGGCATGCGCAGAGCCCGGACGGGGAGCAGCGTGTCATGTGTTGTCTGTGGGGCTTGCTGCATGCTAGGCCCTGCAGGGCGGGTACTACAGCCACTGAGGCCATGGTGACTCAAGATGCCCCCATTGCATAGCTGGGGAAACAGAAGAATGCCCATTATAGTACTGCCCAGAGGCAGGCGCAGATCCTGCTGCACCACCACTCAGAGACCATTGCTGGCACCGTCCGCATCACTGCAGCACTTGTGCAGCATTTGACAGTAATGGTCATGTCATGAAGCCACAGCATGAAAACCAATATTGCTTCAGAGGTGCACGATGACCAAACACAGAACCCCGAGGCAGGAACACGGGCAGTGTACCGGATGCAGGCGAAGGTGGCTCCAGGGAAGGACAATCACTCTTTCTCAGCAGGAGCCATGTACAGTATTGGCAGTGCCAGGGTGGGGTATTGTAAACAGTTTTCTATCACAGGGGATATTATTTAAAGTTGCGGTAAGGCTATAATTAAAGTGCTTTAACACCTTAATTTGTCTCATGTGAAGACAAAGTGATCCTTTTTTTGGCCGTAGGACTATGTTATGTGTATCATTTCACTTGGGCATGCTCCAGCAATGGATAATGGGTGTTGTGTGGTAACATTTGACTTTGGGGATGGTGCCCACCCACAATGGAACTCACAGAGCTCTGTACACGTCAGTGTTCTTGTTAAGCGGGTTAACAATGTGTGCTGATATGTGTACTGTCAGGGCGGACACTGGGGTCAACAGGCCGCCGGGACACCAATATATAGTTTAAAGGGTTTAACAAAGTAATACAACTGAAGATGCCCTTATTCTCTGGGTAGAACTGAAAGTATATAAAACAGTAGTGTTTGTGGGATAAGAATTGAGACACTTCAGGAGGGAAACACCTTGATTCCAGGATTTTCCAGTAGTTTTTGCACACTGAAGTCTCTAGATTTGGTCTTCCTTTGGAGTGATTCTGAATCCCCTGCTCAGTCATTCCCTACTGAAAAGCCAAGGGTTGGGTAACTGCCCTGTTTTGGGGCATGAACGTATAATGATGTAGACTCACGTCTTCTTTGTTAAGACAAATGTTGGACCACCTCCTTTTCCTTTTTTGTTGTGGCCTTCTCAATGGATGGGAGTGGTTGGCAGGGCTAGCCCTATCAACTAGGATGGTCCTGTCCTCCCCGCTGCCATGTCACATGCTTCTACCTTCTCCCACCTTAGGATCTGCCCCTTCATATCAGGGCTTCTTTCATAAACCTGCCCCGACGACCAATGTCCATCCTCCTCTTTCCAACTTCTTCAGTTCCCTAGCTCCTTAACCCCCTCTGCCTCATGCGGGTAAATCTCTTCCCCGTTCCATACCGCTCTCTTCTTCCTTGGATAGCAATTCCTCTCCCCCAATCTCCTCCTCCTTCCACATTCCTCTCTTGTGCTCTGCACACTACTTAAACTTCCTTATCTGGTTCCCTCCAACCTCGCCCTCCAGCTCCTTATTACTCTCCCCTTTCTCCTTCTGATGCTGAAACACCTCCTCGTTTCACCTCCTTATCTTCATCAACCTCCTTATCGGCAACAACTTCCTTCTTCATCTTCCAAGGCTCTTCCTTGACTTCCCCTCCTGGTCTTCTCTATTTTCTTGCTTAATCCCCTTCTTGGCTTGGTATCCCTGCGATTGACATTCATTCAGTTCTACCTTCAATATTTCTCCAGCTCTCTCCAAACCCTCTCTCACTTCTACTACCTCCAACAATTGTTTATTAGATTTTCTGTAGGATATAGTGCCCTGGCCACTGTACTGGCCCCAGGGATATGGTACCCTGGCCACTCTACTGAACCTAGGGATATGGTGCCCTGTCCACTGTACAAACACCAGGGATATGGTGCCATGCCCACTGTGCTAACCCCAGGGATATGGTCCTCTGCCCACTGAACTAACCCCAGGGATATGGTGCCCTGCCCACTTAACTAACCCCAGGGATATGGTGCCCTGCCCTCTGAACTAACCCCAGTGATATGGTGCCCCATCCACTGAACTAACCTCAGGGATATGGTGCCCTGCCCACCGTACTGACCCCAGGGATATGGTGCCCTGCCCACTGTACTGATCCCAGGGATATGGTGCCCTGCCCACTGTACTGACCCCATGGATATGGTGCATGGCCGACTGTACTGACCTCAGGGATATGGTGCCCTGCCCACTGTACTAACCACAGGTATATGGTGCCCTGCCCACTGAACTAACCCCAGGGATATGGTGCCCTGCCAACTTTACTAACCACAGGGATATGGTGCTCAGCTGACTGTACTAACCACAGGGATATGGTGCCCTGTCCACTGAACTAACCCCAGGGATATGTTGCCCTGCCCACTGCACTGACCCCAGGGATATAGTGCTCAGCTGACTGTACTAGCCCCAGGGATATGCTGCCCTGCCAACTGTACTAACCCCAGGGATATGGTGCCCTGCCCACTGTACTGGCCCCAGGGATATGGAGCCCTGCCCACTGTACTGACCCCTGGGATATGGTGCCCTGCCCACTGAACTAATGCCAGGGATATGGTGCCCTGCCGACTGTACTGACCACAGGTATATAGTGCCTTGCCCAGTGATCTAACCCCAGGGATATGATGGCCTCCCCTCTGAACTAACCCCAGGGATATGGTGCCCTGCACTCTGAACTAACCCCAGGGATATGGTTCCCTGCCCACTGTACTGGCCTGAGGGATATTGTGCCCTGCCCACTGTACTGACCCCAGGAATATGGTGGCCTGCTCTCTGAACTAACCCCAAGGATGTGTGCCCTGCCGACTGTACTGACCCCAGGGATATGGTGCCCTGCCCACTGTACTAACCCCAGGGATATGGTGCCCTGCCCACCGAACTAACCCCAGGGATATGGCGCCCTGCCCACTGAATAACCCCAGGGATATTTTGCCCTGCACGCTGTACTGACCCCAGGGATATTGTGCCCCACCCACTGTACTGGCCCCAGGGATATTGTGCCCTGACCACTGTACTAACCCCAGGCATATGATGCCCTCCCCACTGTACTGACTCCAGCGATATGGTGCCGTGCCCACTGGACTGACCCCAGGGATATCGTGCTCTGCCCAGTGCACTAACCCCAGGGATATGGTGCCCTGCCCACTGTACTGGCCCCAGGGATATGGTGCCCTGCCCATTGAACTGGTCATAGGGATAGGTAGCCCTGCCCACTAAAACTACACCCATGAATATTGTGCCCTGCTCACAAAACAGTTTCTCTACCTCTACATCTTACCAACTCCATGCCATACTCTGCACCTTCAATCTCCTCCAGGCTACTATCTAGGCTCTCCTCCATCTGTCGAGCTTTCCCTACACCCCATCTCCTCTCCTACTCTCCAGCAACTGACTTGGGTTGGATTCCAGAGTAACAGGCTGTAGACTTGAAGGCAGGGAAGGGCTCCATTCTAAATGGCTGCTATTGTTGGTACTTCCTTCTGGTGACTGCTTGGGGGCAGATTTCACTGGGGCAGAGGCTATAAGAAGCGGGCAGCCATCTTGCATTCCACTACAGTGCCAGACATCCCCCTGTCTGCCCACTGCCTGTTGCCTCCCCCCTGCTGCAAACATAACCCTTGCATTTGTCCATTTGTACCCATAGCCAATGAGCCATTTTTTGCTCATTCTTCCGTTACCGTTTATTTTCCCTTTTCAGAAAAGGAGCTGGAATGAGACAGTTGTTTTCAAAAATGTCAAACTTGGCCGCAGTTTTATTTTCACACACAATAATCACTGCACACATGTAGTGAAATTCAGTCTGTAAGTGTGGCGCTTGCTCCGTGTCCAATCCACCCTATTCCTTTGCACCAAGTCCATAGTAGTCCCAACTCTCCCAACCCTTTGTGCCTGAGTCTACCCTGCCCTTGCAGGTGTCCGTGGGCAGGGAGAGTGCCGTTTCTTTTGGGGGAAGCTGAGCCCTTGTTGTTACCACCAGACGCCCCTGCCGTTAGGCTCCCAAGAGGCGCTGGTCTGAGAAGAGCGAAGACCTTTCCGGCTTCCTCCTGGCTCATTCGGAGTCTGTTTTTTGTGCTTGGGTGCCCAAACACTGCCATATTCTCGCCTGACCGTCCTGCGACAGCAACGACCAGGTTTGTCCTCCTTATGCTTCTTTGTGGGGTGGGA
Source organism: Ambystoma mexicanum (assembly GCF_040938575.1). Classification (NCBI taxonomy): domain Eukaryota; kingdom Metazoa; phylum Chordata; class Amphibia; order Caudata; family Ambystomatidae; genus Ambystoma; species Ambystoma mexicanum. The sequence continues at coordinate 202,309,129 of NC_090925.1, forward strand.
GGGTGGAAAACGAAAACTTCTCCTCTGTCGGCGAGGCGGGTGTCCTACTACAGGGGCTGGATGCTACCTGCCGTAGGACGCCCGCTCATTATAAAGGGCTTCCCCCGCCCTTTTCCATTGTTCGCCCTTCGCAGGCTTTTGGATTCTTTGGCGCTGTTTTGTGCCTGAGCCCTCCCTTCACCCAGGAGGAGGGAGAGGAGTGGTAGCGGAGGACCCCGCAAGATTTACCTGGCCACCTCCTACATTTTTCTTTGTTTCTTTTGCATCGACAGCTCCATAACCCTTGCATTTATCCATTTGTACCCATAGCCAATAAGCCATTTTTTGCTCATTCTTCCATTGCCGTTTATTTTCCCTTCTCAGAAAAAGAGCTGGAATGAGACAGTTGTTTTTCAAAAATGGAAAACTTGGCCACAGTTTTATTTTCACACAAATGAATCACTGCACACATTTAGTGAAATTCAGTCTGTAAGTGAGGCGCTTGCTCCGTGTCCAATCCACCTGCTTCCCCCTATTCCTTTGCACCAAGGCCATAGTAGTCCCAACTCTCCCAACCTTTTGTGCCTGAGCCTACCCTGCCCTTGCAGGTGTCCGTGGGCGGAGAGAGCGACGTTTCTTTTGGGGGAAGCTGAGCCCTTGTTACCAACAGACGCCCCTGCCATTAGGCTCCCAAGAGGCACTGGTCCGAGAAGAGCGAAGACCCTTCCGGCTTCCTCCTGGCTCAGAGCGAAGACCCTTCCGGCTTCCTCCTGGCTCTGAGCGAAGACCCTTCCGGCTTCCTCCTGGCTCATTCGGAGTCTGTTTTTGTGCTTGGTTGCCCAAACACTGACACTCCACTGGTGGGTTTCCATCCACCGTGGCTCCCCCTTCCTTCCGCTTCTCCTTATAGCTCCAGGAGTTGTGTACCTCTATTCCAGTAGAAGAGCTCCATTCCCATTGCTGACAAATGAACCCCATCTTTTAGAAAATATTTGGAGGATTTGAAGTTGCTCAGGCCATGTCTGATATGTTGGGAGCCTCTGCCCCTGCAGAATTTAGCCATTGCGCAATTCAACTTCTTTCTTGATCTTTAAACTGCCGTGTGGTTCTCTGCCCCCCACCATTCTGGCCTGGGAATTATCTCCGACCACACAATCTCCGTCTCTCCGAGCTGGTCTGATATCTCATGTAACGAGAGCATCTTGTCATTTAACAAGACTCCCCTGCCCAAGTTAGTCAAGTCGTTCCCACCCAAGTGGATGACCAGCACCTCGGGCCTCTGCTGCTTACCCAGCAAATTCCATATAAGCCCCCTCGTCATGCCTGATCTGTGGAAAACCTCTGCCTCTGCAGAATTTGACATAGCACAATTCAATTTTTTATTCTAGATTTTTCCACCGCTGAGTGGCTATCTGCACCTCTCCACTCCTGCCTTGGGATTATTTCCGACCAGATGATTTCTGTCTCTTCCAACTGTGCCGCCAGTCCCTGCAATGAGAACAAAATTACCCTCATCAAAGCCCCCCTTCCCAGGCTTGTCAAATCGTTACTCCCGAGATGTATGACCAAGACGTCAGGTTTTTGCTACTTATCCAGGAATTTGCGCACGTGCCCCTGCCACTGCGCCCATTTCATCCCGGGCACACTATGCCACCATATCCTGAATCCACCGGCGGTCAACTCGTCCCGTTCCGACGTCCGGCTTGCCCCAGTCCTTGACACAAAGGAGTTTCCTACTACCCAGAACCTAATGGAGACAGGGAACTTTCTTTACCCCATGACCCTGAAATGAACATTGACCCCAAAGTGCAACTATACCGGGCTGGCCCCATCTGGCACTGACCATTCCCCAAAATTGTCTGACTTTAATGGAAAATTGGCACGCAATTATAACTATCCATTCCTTTCCTTTATGACCCAGTACCAGTGGCACCCATTATGATGAAATAAGCTGCCACTCGTGTATTTCAGAATCAGCACCAGCAACCCTGGTCGAATTCTGAACAAACAATGTGTACACGCATTTTGGTTTCTCAACCTCCTCCATGTTCTGCACAACGTTTACATTGGGTGTAATGCTAAGCCAGGCGCTAGTGTCGCCCTTAACAGGCTACGCCAGGCTGCCCACCAACTGGATACAGATCCACCCTTGCAGATGCGATGCCAATTGTTCATTTTAGGCGACATCTACTCTGGCCCACTGGTGGGGAATTAGCTACTTACACAGCCAACGCTTACTGCACTGTGGGTGACCAGGAAAACCATTTTTTACCTGTTTTCAATACGGTCAACCTTACCATTCCTCTACTGTACCGTGACCAGCTTGCCTAATGATCTTCTCCACTTATGACATCATTGAACCTGTATTTGCACATCAAACAATTTATTACCCAAAGCAGACATAAGGCATCCTGTTCTCATCCTTTAGGGACCTATATGTTGTTCCCAAAACCATTGCCTCACAGGTGTAGATAAATGTACCTAACATGGTGGTACGACAGGTGCCAGAACAGACACACGGCTATTTTAGTTCCAACCCTTGTGTTACCCCGGTGGCCTTAATGCCACGCCAGATAAGAGTCTGTGGAGACATCACAGGGAACGGGCACTGCTCTCGGGCCCACACAGTGCACTTACTGCCAGCCTGTGTCTTTAAGCTCACATGCCAGCTGCTGTCATCATTTGCTAAATGCAGCCTCACGTGCCCAGGTGATGCTCTGCTATGCCATTCCCGGTTCTACGTTATTTCGCCACGGTATTTTTCATCGCGGGTTTTTTCATCACCGTTTTTTTTTCTTCGAAAAACTCATCGTTTTTGTTTTTTTTTATTCCCTTACACCCACAACCATATATTTAATTTTTAACCCCCCAAAAAAAAAAAAAAAAAAAAAAAACGATACGTTTTTTTCGAAATAAAAATGGCGATGAAAAATACTGCGGTGAAATGCATGTATACCGCCATTCCCCACCACATAACAATCAGGCACTTGAGCCTGCGTAAAAGAGCAACAGCCGTGATACACGCGAGGCAGCCTTACATGCACGTGTGTCAATAGAGTGATATTCAGATAATTCCAAGGCATGTATTCCATTGCAACTCACACAGACACAAAAACGTCACCGCCTCGCGTGTCACCATTTGCAAAGCATGCATGGCCTTCGGAATCAAGACATTTCTTCACAGAATGAATGATGAAAGCACCCCCGCCCCCATTTGCTTAAAAGAGCTGTCACAGCACATAATGCCGTCACACCCGAGAGCTATACATATCTAACTCAGTAAACACTGCTGAAACCTTATAATAGGAACGGGGGATGTGTATTACCGCACCTGAGGCGTGCAGCACCGTGGCGAGCTAGCCCCATCATTGTAGTCCATAGACACAGTTCTCTATGGGTGGACGGCCACGAGCACAAGCGACCACCAGTGCCTACACCGGCAGGGTTCCTTTCACAGCACACTGCCCCATTAAACTAAATTATAGGCAATTGGCTCCAGGGACAGTGCGCAGGGACCCGGGGGCGTCTGCAGGCCTGTACATCTATCAGGATGGGAGGGGCTGGGGGCAGAGGGGTATCAGTCCAGTTGGATTTGTAGTCTTCCACGTTCTGATAATTATGAATCATTTCAGGCCAAAAGCTACCATAATGCAAACAAAAGCAACAATTGGGACAGGTCAAGACATTTTGAGTTATAGCACCAAAAAGCGTTGTAGTTTGATCTTTTTGGCTTACTGCACAAAAACCCAGACTCATTTAAAAGTGGAAAAGGTCACTTTAATGTGACAGGCCAAAGCTTACAATTAAACGCTTACCTGGCTCCATGGCCTTACAAACTAACGAAATATTTAAACAACCAATTAACTAATTACACATTTTCATTTCCCCCAACAATTAAATAATTAAATAAAGCCATTTCCTCCCTAACTGTCCCTTGGACCCTACCATCCCCTTACCCCTTTTCCAGGCGTCCCGCTTTCTCCCTGGGGCCATGCCCCTCCAGGCTCAATACCTGTTCCCCCGGGGTGGCCCGCTTGTGCAAACAGCACCACCCCATCCTTTCCCGTGTCATTCCCCCATTGTGCTTCCCTCCCTCCACATCAAAAGGGGCCATGCCCCCCGGAGCCCAGAACTCCTTCAATACCCCTCAGACTCCCCTCTACACCAATCTCCCCCTCCCTATGACCTGCAGCCAGTCTGACCTGCCACATCAGCAACAGAAATTTTATATCACAACTTCACTAATGCCCCGACCTGTCACACAAAACTACCAGCCAATCGCCCCTTAACCTACACCAAAAACCCCTTAACAACTTGCCCTGAGACGTAACAAACCCCGTCCACACCAACATACGATGGTCCGCCCCCCTATTAATAAACCAGACCCCCGACCTAAACCAAAATGACGGGGTGGGAGGGCGGGACAATCGCCAAGTCCAACCGTCACCTGCCTCCCGAACCTTCCCCGGCCCCTTAAATACCCTGGAGCGGCGCTGTGCCCCCCACAGCCACTCGCTGGCCGTGTGCAGCTCCAAAAACTTCCCCGGGGGGAAAAGCTTCGCGTTCACCCCGGGGCCCCCCTTTTGGCTTACTGCACAAAAACCCAGACTCATTTAAAAGTGGAAAAGGTTGCTTTAATGTGACAGGCCAAAGCTTACAATTAAACGCTTACCTGGCTCCATGGCCTTACAGACTAACGAAATATTTAAACAACCAATTAACTAATTACACATTTTCATTTCCCCCAACAATTAAATAATTAAATAAAACCATTTCCTCCCTAACTGTCCCTTGGACACTACCATCTCCTTACCCCTTTTCCAGGCGTCCCGCTTTCTCCCTGGGGCCACGCCCCTCCAGGCTCAATACCTGTTCCCCCGGGGTGGCCCGCTTGTGCAAACAGCACCATCCCATCCTTTCCCGTGTCATTCCCCCATTGTGCTTCCCTCCCCCCACATCAAAAGGGGCCATGCCCCCCGGCACCAGAAAAACCCTCCCCCGAGGTGTTCTTTCTGCCCCACCCCCCCCACAACTTTACTTTATTTCCAACTCTTTAACCAATCTCCTAGCCAAGAGCCCAGGTCCACCAAATAATGGTTGTTCCCATAAATCGACAAGTGTACACCATCCTCCCTAAAGATCATAAAGCCCTCATACACTATTTCCTTATGTTCCATCACCTGCACCGCCACAGAGGCACAAAACTTCACCATTTCTCTGTTGATCCCCTTTCTAGCCCGCTCTATCGCTCCCTCGCTCCTTGCTCCCCTCCACACTCTGCGCGGCAACAACTTAGTCCATAACACCTCTGCTTGGGGCCACATTTCCCGCACCCAGACTAAATCCCTTTTCATTTTCCTCAGCAGTGCCACCCCCATATCCCTAACCAGATCATTCTCCCCAGCGTGAATAATCAACACCTCCGGCGCCCCGTAGCAATCCGGCAACCCCGCCAACATAGGCAGCAACTGGTCCCAGCGCAGGACCCCTAACCCGTGCCATCTTACCACCACATCCTTGTAGCTACACCCCAGTTGCCTGCCCATAACCCTTTTCTCCGCTTCTTTCCCAGCCCATTTAACAATTGAATGGCCGACAATCCACACTTGCGCCAACTCCCCCTCCTTTCACACAGCATCTGAAAAAGAAATGACAAAATTACCACCACAATACAACCACCCCCACGCCGTTGTCTGCCAGATTCTGCCACCTTCCTTCAAAATTCCCCTTTATGAAAATCCCTGACATACCCCTTGTATCTCCAAGCCCTCCAACGCCCCAAACCTTTCACCTTATCCTCCGAAAAACCCAACCTGTTACCCTCCGATGCTGCGCCCATCCTGAATGAATGTGTACCAAAATCCTCTCCCTTTTCTCCTACCATTAACAGAGCCTTCCGCAATGCCCCCAAAACTTGTGCCGCTGAAACCGGCGACCCATCCTCATGCTTAAACACCAAGCCTGTCTTCCCTCCACACCGCTCCTTCCACAACCTGCCTGCCTGCACTGGGCATAAATCCTTGCTCCCCTGCCCCAACAAAACCCAGGAACTCTTCCCCCTCTGGTCCGTTTTAGACTTATTAATCTTGATGTCCAAACCCCTTTCTGTTATTTGCACATCCTCCCACTGCAATCCCCTAGACCCCCCTTCTCCCACCACCAACTCCGAAACCCGAAAAGCCCCGAAAAATAACCATGTAAAACAGGTCGCAAAAAGCTCCCCTTCCCATATCGACCAGCAAACTCCCCCTACTGCCTTAACCAGCCTCTGCAGCAATTCAGCCGATATCGGCCTCCTCCTGTCCTTGTCCCTCTTACTTTCCCTTGCCCATCCTTCCAACATCCTACTCGCCATTTCCCCCCCACTCGGCTGGAAACCCCAAAACCATTTCCCGTAGAAAGCAATTCCTGCTAACTTCCCTGCTATAGTTGCTCTCGACCAGCCCCTGTCCATGCACCTCTGGAGGAAGTTCATGACATCATCCCTCCTCCTCTCTTCCGCATCCCATCTACCCTTCCAACTACACGCTCCCCCCCCAATAAAATCTCCCAGGCTCTTCTGTATGACTCCTTAGACGCCTCGGACAATGAACCCTCCACCAAAACCAGCGCTCTCATCTTCCTATCTTCCACAGCTCCTCTGGAATCTGCTGCCCCTCCTGATCCGCATCTGGAGCCAATCCACGGAATCTCTGCCACTGAAAACGAGATAATGCATCAGCGATGCCATTATCCTTCCCTGGCATATATGTTGCCTTAAACACCACATTCAATTCCATGCAACGCAGCACAAACTCTCTCTCGAGTCTTGCCACTCACTGGTCCCTTGCTGACTGCCTGTTTACCACATGGACCACGCCTTCATTGTCCACATTGAAATTCACTTTCCTATCCCGCAAATCCTTCCCCCACAACTCCAAAGCCACCAGTAATGGGAAAAATTCAAGGAATGCTATACTCCTTCCCTCCTTCAACCACAGATCCGGCCATTTCTCCGCACACCATTTCCCCCCCCCCCAAAATACTCCGAAACCACCTGCTCCTGCTCCGTCCGAAAATATCTGTACTTCCCATGTCACCGGGTCTCCCTGCAACCACATTGACACCCCATTAAACTTCTCCAAAAAATGCAGCCAAATTCTGCAGTCCTCCCTCACTGACCCTGATACTCTTATCCGGTGATGTGGGCACTTTGCCCCCGCCAAAGCCTTCGCCATGTCCCTACAGAACGTCCGTCCTGGGGCCACCACCTTGCATGCAAAATTCAAATGCCCCACCAATCTCTGCATGTCAACCAGCGTCATTTTCTTGGCCCCTACTGCCTTTTCCAGCAACACCACCAGTTTGCTCACCTTGTCGTGCGGCAAGCGTGAGGTCATAGCCACTGAATCCAATTCAATTCCCAGAAATGTCAACACCACTGAAGGCCCTTCCGTTTTGTCTTCCGCTAACGGCACGCCCAACTCCTCCATTAGCTCCTGAAACAACTTTAGCATTCCTTTGCACTCCCCCTCTCTATCTGCCCCGCTAATGAACAAAAAATCGTCCAGATAGTGCAGCACACTCTCCCACCCCGAGTTAAATGAAGAAACCCACTGTAAAAAGGAGCTGAACCGTTCAAATAGCGCGCAAGAAATTGCGCACCCCATTGGCAAGGCTTTGTCTATGTATATGCGGTCCTCAAACTGCAAGCCTAACAACCAAAAATCCTCTGGGTGCACCGGCAATAACCTGAAAGCCGCTTTGATGTCACACTTGGCCATGAAGGCCCCCCGCCCCTCTTTCCTTACCAGCTCCACTGCCTGGTCAACACTTGCATATACAACCCCACATTCTTCCGGGGCAATGAAATCATTGACTGACATGCCCTCCGGCCATGACAGATGGTGTATTAATCGAAACTCCCCCGGAGCTTTCTTGGGCACCGCCGCCAGTGGGGATATAACTAAGTCACCCGGCAGGTCATCAAACGGCCCTACAATCCTTCCCGCCACTATTTCTTTGCTCAATTCATTCCTTACCACTTCAACATTTTCTTTGGCTGACTTCAAATTTTCAGCCCACCGGCGCACCCTTGGGCCCTGGTACCCCAATCTAAAACCTTGACTAAACCCCTCACTCAAAATCTTCGCACCTTCCCTGTCTGGATAAAATTGCAACCATTTCTGCAGCACCCCCACTTTAATTGGCGTAGAAGCTTTTCCCCACAACCCCTCTTCCTGAACCTCTCCCCCTCCCCCTGTCTCCCTGTTGGAAACACTGCGTAAGCGGGTGTTTTCCTCCACACTTGCTACACTCATGCCTGAACCTACACAGGGTCCTTGTGCAGCTGTCCTTATTAAACGCCCAACATGCCGCTGAGGACTGCCCTCTGCCTCCTCCCCCCGCCCCTTCATGGGCGGGGCGGCCAAGAAAGGGCCGGAAAGGCACCGGCAGCCCACTTGCTGTGTGCAATGTCGGGGCAGGCCTCGTTAGGGCCATCCATTGCAGCCAAAGATCCATATCTATCTCCCCCATACCGCCTGACTGTCCTCCGCCATTCTCGCTCTGAATTCCTCATCATACCTTACCCAGGCAAAGCCCCCAAAACTCGTGAAAGCCTTCCTAATGACGTTCATATATTTAAGTAGGGCCACACAACGCTCCGGGAATTTTTCACAATACACACTGGCATAAATGATAAATGCCGACGTCCAATTCTCAATAGTCACCGGCACCCTTGGGCGCGCAGCCAGTTCCTTCTCCTCTTCTTTAGACCCCTCCTTAGCTCTCACTTCCCTATGGAGCAATTTAAAAACGTCTACAAATTCCCCCGCCTGAATCTTTTCCCTGGTCGCTGCCATCAAGTGCGCCCCCAACGGTTTTATTATCCCCATGTATGGCAGTTTTTTCTCCTTGCCTTTCACTTCAACCTCCTTTTCTTTCCCGTCTTGCACCTCGAGCCCCAAATGGCTCCACCACCTTGTCCGTTTGAATCTCCACTGAGCAAATGCTCTTCTCAACCCCCAAGGCTCCAATGGCCTTTACACCAACTTCTTTCCATACCCCTCGCAGTCCCGACCCTTCATTTCCCGACCCCCTTCTCGTGACCCCTCTCTGCCATGCAGAAGACCATTCCCTTTCCAGCTCACCTCTTTCCACACCGGCCGTCTGCGGTCTGGCGTCCACACCAATGCTCCTCATCTCTTTTCTTAGAGTGCTCCTACTGCGGGGACAAAACATGTCAGCGGACTCACCCAACCAACAGTTCCCCCGCCCTCCTACCCTCCGACCCCCCTGCAACTGCCTTTCCAGATCCCACCCCCAATATCTTCTCTCCTCCCCCCTTCCCCCACCGCCCTATAACCTTCCACCTCCCCTTGCCCCACATCAGCCTCCAAACCAACTTCATCACCCCTCATATACCATTGTGGCTGCGGGCTTGTGCCCCAGTCGAGTCGATCATCCTCCTGCGAGCCCGGGGCGTCTGCCCCGCCACTCCTTTGATGTCTTCTTGGCGGGGCCGCGGAAACCCCTGCCTGGTCCTCTTCACTCGGGTGAGGCGTTCCGACCTCCACCCTGGAGTCCTCATTGCTAGGGGCCGTGCTGCACCCTCTAGGCTCTCCATGCGATGACCGAGGAGGGGCCGTTCTAAAACCCTCTCCCTCCACCTGACCAGCGGGGGCTGCGCAGCGCCCTCCGCCCTCACTCCTCCTACCCGGGGGGGCCGTTCCGCGCCCCTCCCTACCCTCCTCCATTGATGGAGACCTCTCCCTCCTCCTTCCGCCTGCACTCTTCTGCAGGTATTTACCCCCTCTACCCTTCTGCCCTGCCCCCCCCTTCGCGCCCCATCCCCTGCCCCGCTGTGGTTCCTTAGAGCCACCTCCTTTTGAGCACTCCCATCCTCCCTAGGACTATCAACCACTCCCATCCTCGATGGCTGCCCACCCGAACTCATTTCCCCCCCGGACGCCCTCCTGTCCAACTCCCTCCTCATCTTCCTGCCTCTGTATTCCCACACCTCACCCCTCCCCGCCGCGAGGCTGCAAGCCACCACTGCCGCGAGAGCCCCATCAGCTGCCGCTCTGCGCTGCGTCCTACCCCCGCTTATCCCCCCCTCACCCGTGACCTCTCCCCCCGTGACCTCCCCCACTGCCCCCTCCAACTGGGCCCTAGATGCCCTACTAATAATTTCCAAGTCCTCCCTCAGAGCCTTAGCATCTACCAGGGCCTTCTTGCCGGCTCACTGTCCCACCATTGAGCCCACTAATCCGGACTGTGCACCAGTTTTAAGCCCCTGCCGCTAACTAACTAAGCCCCCGAGCCAGAAACTACCCGTGGACAAGGTCCTATAAAATGGGTACCCCCGGACCCAAAATGCCCCTATACCAAGCTCCTGTCCTTGAAATCAAGGCTTACCTATCAAGAGGTATAATAATAACCGGTAACTACTCCCCACCCCGACCAAGCACAAAAGTTTTAATTTTTTTTAATTTTTTTTTATATAACCCCCTACCTGCTCAACCCCACCTGGTGCCCCCAAAATATTCTAACTAATTCCCCTGAACTAACCCGCCCTGAGGACCCCTTCTTTGATTTCCCTTATCCCCCCAGCAGTGCCACCCACCCTAAAACTCCCAACACGGGCTCCAATTTCTGCCCCAAAAGGCCGCGGACCACTCCGCCCTCTGGCCGCTTGCCGTGCGCACCGCACTCCCCCTCCTTCAATAGGACACGGGCCCTTTAAGGCTCCCTCACTGCCTCCTCTGGCTGGAGACAGCTACCGTGCTCCTGCACCCGTCAAACCGGAGCGGGCACCCGCGGCGGAATAGGCCGCAATCCTTTCCCCCCACGGCGCTACCCCAACAACCTCGCCGCTCGCGCACTACTAGCCCCTGCCCCCCCAATGACAACCCGCGACGGCAGCAATCCGCCCCCCTAACTAAGAGCCGGGCTCGAACAGCAGGCTCCACTCCCTCACGGACCCACGCCTGAGAGGGGCGGGCGCCAACCGACCTAACGCGCTCCGCTCCTTACAACACCCAACTCCCGAGGAAGCCCAAAACTCCCGCCCCCACTGGTACGGACAGCACACCAGGGAAAAGAATACACCGGTAATTGGGGGCACCTTATGTATGGTGCCCCTGGCTATGCTACCACTTTGAAACTGTAGCGCCAAAATAATAACATTCAGAAGAAATGCTCACGCTGACTATGCCTAACCTCCCCCACTCTCAATCTAATCCCCTCACCTATGCTACCTCACCGAACTGACCACCGCTACCAGGGAAAGGCTCGGGAGCAGGTGACACAGACTCCTGACAATCGCCAAGTCCAACCGTCACCTGCCTCCCGAACCTTCCCCGGCCCCTTAAATACCCTGGAGCGGCGCTCTCCCCCCCACGGCCACTCGCTGGCCGTGTGCAGTGCCAAAAACTTCCCCGGGGGGAAACGCTTCGAGTTCCCCCCGTATCCCCCCTTTTCTGTGAGTGTAAACATTTGGTCAGTGAAGAAATGCCCAAGTGTGGAACGCGCTGTGAACTCGTAAATTCAGATTGGACATCTAGAACTGCTACTAATACTTTCTAAAATATGAATATGTATGTTTAGGCGGCCCTAGAATGCATGCTTCCGTGGAAAGCTCATTTCATTGATGTTCCAGTCCAGAGACGTCATTTAATACCGGTAGCCAGAGGTTGCAGCTGACAGGCTCCGCTTTGGTGGCCCTGGTGCTGTCCTGGCAAGCCGTGGGTCTGAGATCGCAAGGGTGGCACGAGGGAATGAAGGCAGCTGGGCCTTGCCGGTATTGACGGAGCTGGCTGGGCCTCCTTGCCAGATATGGGTGGGCTGTTGCGTTTTCAAAGCTGTACTTGCTGCTCGAAAATGCGGCAGATAATTATTCCCTGAGGCTTCCAGACTAATACGATTTTTCATTTCCATTCTAATAAAAACAGTTCCCAGCAGCATACTGCCCAGTAGATCAGCCATTTTGGATAGGTGTACCTGCAGAAATGCGATTGCCTTTAGTACTGTGATGAGTGTTCTGATTGGGTTGAGAGGTGCGCCTTATGTTAGTTTTCAAATCATGTGCTCACCTTGCTGGACTATTTGCTACAGTTTGTGATTCAAGTTGATGGCCCTACATGCAGAAATTCCACACGGTGGGCTGGCCCGGGTGACGTGGACGCTCAGGTCTCTACGGTGCACTGTGTGAAGGCTCTTGTGGTGTTGGCGGTGCGCCTTCGGCTGGATGACGGCATGCACTAGCACTGCCAGATGACACGGCGTGTTTTCGACACAGATTGTGCCCAGGCAGATGCTTTTGTTGCAGCATCACCTGACACTTGCGTGAGTTCTCTGTGATTGCTTCGTTAATCTCCCTCTGAGTTGTCTGCACCATTCTTAGATGCAGGGCGTTTGAGTGTACGTGCTGCTCTGCATCACGTGTTTTACTCCCCGCCCTTGCCTTGATCTAATTTGTTCTAGTTCCACTTCTGTCCCAGACAACCTGACCTATAAAGCCTTCCCTGTCACCTGATGAACCCCTGCGTGTGTTCTAGTACATCGTGTTGCAAAGAGGCGTGACCTGTGCTGAACTGTGCTGATCTCATGGCCTGCAGACGTGTACTAGTTACATTTGACTTACCCGGAGCATTTGGGCATCACTACGGTGACTAAACGTCCCGCTTTTGCCAGGACAGACCTGATTTTTTGCCCTCAGTCGCGGTGTCCCGAGACTTCTTTTGCATAAAAACCCTGCCTGGGGGTGGGTGGCAGTGGGGGGGGGGGATGGGTGCACACTGATATGATATGGCTTTTATAACGCGCCTATACACAAGTGTTTCAGGACACAACGAGGCAAAGGAGGGGAACAGAGGGCAAGACAGTGATCTTACTAGGTCAGGTGACATTGAGATTGTGCAAGTGCAGGAGGGGGACGGGTAAAGTGCGAGGGTAAGTGGGAGGGGGCAGTGCAGTGCATAGGATAACAGTTAAATAATAAAGACAATAAATAAAAAGTGCGGCCAGCTGGTGGCAAGTGCTGGTAGGGGCTGTAGGGATACAGAAACAGTCCCTGAGTGCAAGGGTCGCAAGGGGGGCAGTGCAGGTGTGTAACTGGTGGGGGTGGGGGACCTGGGCCGGAGATCAGAGGGTAGTCAGGTAACCAGTGCAGTTTCAGTTTAAGTCAGGGGATCAGCAGGGGAGAGGAGGAAAGAAAGCAGAAGCAAAGAGGAAGGTCTTGAGGTGCTTCTGGAACCAGAGATGGTTCTCTTCAAGTTTCAGGGAGGCAGGGAGGCTGTTCAAGAGGGAGGGCCCAGCAGAAGAGAGAGATCTACCACCAACTCGTTGCTTGGAGAAGCGACTGACCCTGAGGGAGTTGGAGGCAGATGAGCGAAGAGCTTGAGAAGGGAGTTATTTAGGAAGAGAGAGTTGAAGGTATTGAGGCCCCAGGCCTCAAAAGGCCTTGTGGACAATGCAGAGGGTTTTGAATATAATCCTCGCTGCCACTGGGAGCCAGTGCAGAGATTTCAGTCCTGGAGAGATACAATCCCTGGGCTTGAGGCCAAGGACAAGTGTTGCAGTCCTGTTTTGGATGAGTTGCAGAGGGCGGAGAGTAGAGGCAGGCAGATTTAGAAAGAGGCTGTTGCAGTAGTCCAGCCTAGAGAGAATCAGAGCTCTGGAAACAGTAAGCTTCTGGGGGAAGGAGACGAAAGGTAGAATACCTCTGAGGAGGTGCAGCTGGTAGCGTGATTTTTTAGAGACATCAGAGATGTGGGGAGAGAAGGAAAGTGTGAAGTCGAAACTTTTGCGGTTTTGCTTGGAATCTGCTGCCGTCGGCCTAGCTCCGCCGCTAGATGAATCCACAAGCATTTGCATAGCTTACAACAGCAGTGCACTTGCTTGTGACAAGTCCATTCCTCCTCCTTAGGACGGGCTTCCTCTAAAGTAGTGGTCTTCAAACTTTTTGGCCTGGGCCCCCCTGAGCAAAAATTGGGCAGGCCAGCCCCCCAAAATGCCAAATGGACAGTATGTGGAAATGGCTATGAACTATTGTGCACCGTCACCGCACCCTACTGCCAGTATAGTCCCTGGGCTCCCCCATCACAATCACTGGGCTGCCTCATTCCACTCCTACCCAGTTCCTGGGCTCTCCCCACCCCATCACAGATGCTGGGCTCTCCCCACCCTGCTCCCACCACTATCCCATGGCTCCCACCCATCCTGCTCCCACCACAGTCCCTGGGCTCCCCCCACCCTGTTCGCAACACAGTCCGAGGGCCAGTGGCGGCTGGTGAATTTTTTAAGTGGATGTGCATAAATATTTCCCCCAAAAAATGCTGTAGAGAACGAGCGCAGCGAGAGAGTCGGAACCAATCAAGGGGGGTTCGGGAGTATTCCCTCTGTGAATTCTTTTAAAATAATGGGTTAAAATGTTGCATTGTAGAGCATACTTTAAAGAAAATGGGTAAAAAGCCAAACAGTTTGCAATTAGTGCTGGGGGTCCCAGGGGGCAGGCATGACATTTTTTACTGGACATCTATAATAGATATCCAGTAAAAAGATACCATCCCTGTCCCCTGGGCCCCACAGTGCCTAACACAATCAACATGATTATGTGTGTATGCAAATCGCTGGGGTGCCCAGGGGACTGGGATGGTATCTTGTTACTGGACATCTATCATAGATGTCCAGCAAAAAAATGTCATGCCTGCCCCCTTGGCCCTCCAGCACCAATTGCAAACTGTTTGATTTTTTACCCATTTTTAAAAAAATGCCTTTGTTGTACAACCCTCCTTACCCACTCTACCCCCCACTCACCAAAATCAGCTCAACGGACCAAAACAAACACACACACATACCTTCACACAGCAATCACTCTATCATTCACACGAGCACCCATCACCATACACTCACTCATAACACAAGCATACACACATCCATACACATATTTAAATACAAAATAAATTAACATAAACAGACCTTCTGCAGGGGCCTGCACATGGGTGCTCAAACAACCCGCTCCAAGCTGCTCTGTCTGTATGTGCGAGGACGGGCAGGATCTCCCCCTCGCACATACAGACATGCAGTGCCCCAGCCACCATTTCCAATGAGCTTTGCAAGGCTGGCGAAGCAAAACATCCCCAGCCTTGCATGGCTCAGTGAGCAGGTGCGGCTGGGAAACTGAACTGAACTGTCAAAGGGAACAGGGTTTCTCTTTGACAGTTCAGCCAGCCCAGGAGCACTCCCTCAGCTGGAAAAAGCAGCTGAGGTAGTGCTCAGTTCACTGGGCTGGCTCCTTGGCTTTCCATAATGGGTGAGGGGTCCACTGAGTGGATGCCCCCTCGCCCATTATGGATGAGCCGCTATGCTCAGACTGGCCTATAGGGCAATGCCTGTACAAAAAATGCAAAATGCTAGCGTGGGCCAGTCAAAATGGGCCACTTTTTTGGCCAGTGTGGGCCAGTTTGATGAGTTACTTCACTATACAGCTAGTAATTGTGACCATTGTTGCTGAATAAATATTCTTTAAATATCACAATTTGCTTACATTCTAACAAGAAACACCCCCTTGGGTTATTTAACAGTCTGTGGCTAAAGGAATGAATATCCAATTGCAATTGCAGGCCACTTTTTCATTGGTACCTGAGACAGTTTCATGCTGGGCTCTCGCTTCCCCCACTCCCCAGGATGCAGTCATGCTCCCCTGTGGGGGCACGCCCCAGAGTTTGAAGACCTCTGCTCTAAATTCATCCAGGATACGTGGGGATCGGGCCAGAAACAGTTGATCCCACGAGAGCCAGGTCACCTGGATGACGTTAGAGGAAGCACGTCACAATGCTGTCACTGGCCCAGCAGCTTTTAAAGGAGGCAGGTTGAGGTGCGCCTTACATCCTATTTCCTGTGTCCTGGACACTGACATCCGTGGACTGCTGTCCGACTGCTTGTGATCCAACCCTGCCCTGCCCTGGTGGGCCACCACAGCAACTGCTGTGCACGCTCTTCTCCGGCAAGGCTCAGCCTATTTTTCTTGCCTTCCTCATCATTGAACATTCAACTTTTGGGGGTTGTTAGCAATTTTTTTTGCATTTTCATTTTTACTGTTTTTATAATGGATGCATGGTCTTTGCAATAAAATCATAGCTCTCTTTTGATTACTAGAAACCATGCCAGTTATTAAAATTCTAAGCAATAAATATTGCCCTAACCCTTTGAGGTGTGTTACTTTTCTACCATTCAATGATACGAGGGAGTCAGCAGTTGTTAATAAACTATATGCAGAAAATCTGTATTTATTTTGGCCAGGCTTTTATTAATTTTACATTCAAATACTGGAGGGTGCAAAATAACCGCATTCTCAAAAACTGCAATGCCAACATGCCCTGTTCAGGTTGTTCCCCAAAAGTATAGTATCAAAACACAAAACACAGTTCCACAAGATGAGTGGTTCTACAATGTAGAGTTTAATCAAAGGCCCAAACAAACATAACTGAATGTCCCGACGGAAAAATGACAGCCTTAAAAAAAACGTGCACACTGAAAACCAATTAATGCAGACTGTGTGTGTTTCTGCAAGTAACACAAGGAAGAGTTTTGATGAAATGGAAAGGCTCTGCGAATGACCTAGCATTGGAAATCAAAAGGTCTATCTTTCTTTTTTTAAATTTGTTTTGATCATATTAGACCTTTACAAAACAGACTTTAACAGCTCTAAACAATAAAAAAAAGAAAGATATGACTCAGACACTTATAACCCTCCTTAAAATACAATCAAAAAGTTACAGTTTTCAAAAATATCTAAGGCCTATCTTTCATTATAAAAGGAAAGGTTGAACTGAAAAGCAGGCTTCATTTGCATTTGCAAGAAAATTCCAAGGCCCCTTTTACAAGAAAAGCAGGGGTTTCAAACACTGAACCCAAAATGGCTTTGCATGTGCGTTTTGCAGTTTTTAAATCAAGACATGAGAAAAATGTTCCCCTGCTCAAATAAAGATATCAGGGAAAAGACTTGCTGTGTGTTGACAAGATTCAATGTATTAAAATAGATACTATGCTTTGCAGGCAAAATACCAGCAACAATTGAAAAAGGATATTTTGTTTCCATAGGCCTGAGAAAGACCCTGTTTCTAGTTGTTGGGCAGATTTCAAGGCTTGCCTGGCTCCTTATCTGGAAGGGAAAACTCCAAGCTGATGTACACTCTAAGTATTTACGACAGGGCCAGATCAACACAGACCGAGCCCTGGATGGTAAAAATACCAAGAAATATAAGGTTTTGAGATCAGAATTGTGGTCAACTTCAGATAACAGAACAAAGAGCCAGATGTCAGCATGGCCACATGGCATCACAGGACAAAGGTGAACTGCCTGCTGCATGATAAGAATCTCCTCAGCCCACCAACCTTCAAACAACAAAGAGTAAAATGACTTTTACCATGGCCGTAAACAAACATTCAGTCCAGGAGGCACTGGTCACATGCTTGCCAAGCAATGAAACTGGCCTGGAGAAAAGAGAGCTAAGATTTGCATACATGTGAAGATTTCCCATTAGTTTAAATGGACTATCATAACAAGTTATTTTCTCAGCAACTATAAGTTCCATTGCGTTATTCATCTGTCATTTGAAAACCAGTAACAAGCTGCTTATTCTGATGTTAATTTGATCCACATGCGATTTTTTGAAATCATGTTATCACCCAAATGCCGTTTCTGGCTGTCTTGAAAATGTTCCAAATTTAAGAATTGATGAGCTGCTGGATTATACAATTAGGCAATTTTGTATAAACAGAAAAAAATTGTCACATTCTCATACAACATGGTGCAAACACAGCTGTCATTTTATCAAATCCCGATGATTAGCTGAAGCGGAATATGTATATATATATATATTATATATATATATATATATATATGTCATGGCATTTATTAGTAAATTACAAACTATTGCCATGTAGGTATTTTTTGTGGTAAAACTGGACATTGAAAAAATGGGAATTTCAAAAGGGAGTTTCAATATTTCTATTCTAGACTCCTGAACCAATACTTAGAGAGGAGCCGGACTTGGGGGTTGGTGAAAAATGTGAATGTCCAATCCTGGTTGCAAAATCATAAGTTTGCACCACCTAATGTTCACTTTCCATGGAGGGGGGGCCTAAAGAAAAAAAGGTCTTACACTATGGAGGAGGGACAGCTGCCAAAATCAACAAAGAAAATCTGCTGAAGTTACATCTGGGTGGACATTTTGGAAGTGGGCTGGAGATGTCTATTGCTGAGGAGACTAGAAAACAGTGGCTGCGAGACTTCCCTGCAACCATAGAGGGAGTAGTGCAGTGGAATTCCAATTATACTGAAGTGCTGACAAGAATCCTGTTTTTCCCTAAGAGCGAAGCCCTGCCCAGTCTCCATGAGTGTCAAGCCTAGAGATTTCCAAAAGTAAGTATATTGTCCAACATAATGTCAGCATGGGGATCTATTTAATTAACCCATTCCCTTTCATAGTGGGTTCTTTCCCATTAGTGGGTGGTGGGTTGGGTAAAATTGTGTAGACCCTTGGCATATTTGACTGTTTGTTAATTGAATTAACTCCCAAATAGATTGACGCAGGGGGGAGCTTGGAAGAATTCAAAACTTTCCCCCTCCCTCCTACCGGGAAGATCCAAGGTAGTCATTTAAAATAATTGGGGTGCCTTGATTTTCCTAAAAGAAAAATGCCCAACTGAACCCCTTACAAAAACGTGTTTTTCACCAAAAGATATACTTGACACCAAAATGAAATTGATAATTGTCACCATTCCCAAACCTCGCCATTCAAACCAAAAGATACTTGTCCCTAAAATGAAAATTCCCAATTGAAACCCATTACCAAAAAGTGCTTTTAAACAATAGGTATTCTTATGTTATAAATGAAATTACCAATTGTCACCTCTCTTTCAACATTGTATTTAACCAAGGGGTGGCCTTGGCGCCACAAAAGAAAATTCTAAACCGCCCAACTGCCCCAACACAGGCCTTTAAGTGAAGGGTGGTCTGAAAAACCAAAGTTCATAATCATCCCCATTTTACTGTACAACTTCCTCAACATGGCCTTTAAGTGAGGGGGTCTGTAAAACAAAACTTCTAAATTGCCCCCACCCACTAGACCTGGCCTTTGAACAGAAGGGTGCTGCATGGCATTGATGCTTGGGTTTTTGGGGAGAGGTGCTTTGCAAAAGTGAGATCTCATGTATCCAACACTGAACGTGTGATGTATGTTTTGTTTTTAAATCAACCCTGTGTCTATTCGTCAGCTACATTTGGGTTCAATATTTGCCACAAGCATTTTTACACCATCTTCTGCAACAAAGGTTTCTCCATTTGAGCTTAAGACCGGGCAAACATGGTTTTACCTCAGCATCTGCTCTACAGAATTTGGGAGCAGACACTGATAAATGCGTCCATCTAAAAAGATGCATCGAAAATAAAAGCATTGAAATTCTATGTTTTACATTAAAAGTACATATCCATCGAAAACCTTTCCATCAAATGGATATATACTTTTAAATGCAAAAGATAGCCTTTCGATGCATTTATTTTCTACATTAAAACGTTACATGGAGCTGTCCAATGCTGAAATTTCGGCACTGGTCAGCTCCTTGTAACATTTTAATGTGTTTTTGTATTTTGGGGGTCCCCCCTCCAGTCTCCTAACCCCCACGCCCATCCTCCTTAACCCTAACCCTAACACCAACCTAACCCTTAATGTAACCCTTAATCTAACCCTTAATCTAACCCTAAATCTAACCCTAGCCCCAACTCTAACCCCTAACCCTAATCTAACCCTTAATCTCACCCTAACTCCAACCCTAACCTAACCCTTAATCTAACCCTTAAGATAACCCTAAATCTGACCCGAAATCTAACCCTAGCCCCAACCCTAACACCTAACACTAACCCCAACCCTAACCCTCCACCTAACCCTTTTCATCGAAATTAACCATTGAAAATTATTCAATGAATATGCTTTTCGATGGAAAAGCAATTCAATGAATAATTTACGATGGAAAGGTATTCGATGGAAAGACCAGATACCCTCATTAATACATTGAAAATTTAAGGAAGCACCTTCAGCATGCTTTCACCTATGCTCAGCCCAATTTGGAAAAGTCAACTGAAGGGATGAAAGCATATTATGATCTAAAGACCACCAGGAAGGAGTAAAAGGTAGATGACATGGTTTACCTGCACAATGTTCAAAGGAATCAGACCAAGGAGCGGAAACGTCTTCCATCTTGGTGTGGTGTCTCTGAAATTGTAGATAAAATGTCACCTGTTGCCTTGAAGATCTGCATCCCAAAAGGAGAACAGACAGAAGAAAAATGGGTCAACATCAATCAGTAGAAAAGCTGTAATCCCAGACAAGCTTTTTATGACTGATTTGAGGAGCCAAATGAAAGTCGAGCTGGTGTACCATCCGAGGAGTAAAAGGAAAGGGTGAAAACCCTGGATGGAGACTTATGACAGGTGAGTAGTGTGATAAACCTGAAGGTGTCTCCCTAGCTAGTCCCCGGGGATCTGTCATCCAGGTGGCCAGGACACGGCCATCGCTATTGGATCCAGTTCCTGGGGGTGGACCAGTGAGGGAGGATCACCTGGATGGGGGTCCTCGGGGAATGGGAGTGGGACACCGACGGGTGAGACAAAGTATGCCCCTTCTTTCAACACCTTTTCCCCATCCTACCACGTAGGACATTCAAAACCACAGCCCCCCCTTTTCCTACATGAACACTTTCGCACAACATGAAAGACAACGGACTAACACCAGAGTGTTTACCTGACACGTCCTAATACAAGGGTCAGGCAAAGTCAGGCAATTGATCAGAACCACACACACTCGATGGCCCTTTCCTTTCCCCACAAGGATAAAAAGGGGAGCACGAGAGCACAGTATGAGCAAGACATACTGCATGACGAGACAGCTATCAAGGCACGGCAGCTCAAGAGGAGGAGAAAGAAGGCGCGAACCAAGAGGATGACAAGAGGCTACCTTGCCCTTTCCAAGCAAGGCCCATGAGACTTCCATAGAAGGAACCGTAAGACTGCAAACAATAGCTCAAGTGTGTTGCAGCAGATGGCAGTGGTACACGGAGCGTGCCTATGCAGATAAGCAGGACCAAGGGAGACTCCTGCTACCGTGGTACCGGCCTTGACTCCAGATACAAAGAAGGCGAAGTAGTTCATCACAGCCGGTGAGTTGAGGGGAGAGTCGATAAAGCACCCAAACTGTGTTGAATGAAAGTAGCAAAGTTCAAAGAACTGTGAAATGTTACGGGAAGACCAGCTGCAGAGGGGAGAGGTGATCCTGTGTGGCATGAAGCTGTTAATACCAGAAGCCATAGGGTAGCCGCCAAGACAGGTCAAAGTTATCATACAGGGGTCGAGCCAAATCCCTGTACAGTCAAAATAATTTGACCGACAAACCATTGAAACGTAAGAGAAGGGAATCCTACATCAAGATAAAGGGAAGGGAATTGTAAAGTGACAAGAGTGAACCTGGCGGAGGGATGCCAATAAAGAGGGGCGAAGTCTAAAGTCACAAGAAACAGTGTGTTGACAAAAAGGAACCTGGTAGAGGCATGGCCACAGAGGACTGTATGACTGTATAAAAAGGCATTTTTTAAATTTATTTTTATTTGATTTAGTTGAAAAAAACGACTTTACAAATATGTTTGCATGTGAAATTAAAATGTTTCCCTTTACAATTTGAACAAAAGTAATGAAACGTATCGCAATGAAAATGGCCATTTTGTATACATTTAAAGAACCAATCTATCTAAATCACCTAATAAAATACTATAAAATTTAAAAAGTAATCTACATACATTCATATACTCTTTAAAATACAACCATTTTCCACAATCTAAAATATAGTGCAAATTATATCTACATCAACACTCATAAAATGTCTTCCAATATCTACCTTCTATTTGCACCCAATTTGGCTGTTCTTTCAGGGTTTTACATGTTGCATCATATCTAATGGTTGGCACCACCTTTTGCCGGTAATATGTTATTATAGGATTACTAGTGAATTTCCCATATTTTCTTTGGATTAGTTTAGCTTGTGAGCAGAGCATATTCATTTTACCCTTAATTTCATCTTTATAGGGATCATCTATATTTGAATCATTTACATTCACTCTGAGATACTTTAATTGTTTTACCACTTTTACTGTCTCCCCATTGATGTTCCACCTTTTCTCGAGTTTCCTTTTAGACAATTGATTACCACCAATGATCATAATGTTGGATTTTCCTGAATTAATCTGTAAATTATTTTCTTTTGCATGGATTTCCATTGCTTGTATCATACAATTTACTCCTAATGATGTCTGATCAACAATGATCAGATTGTCCGCATACAACATGTATTTGATCTGTATCCGATTTAATCTGGGAGGATTAGACTGTATTTTATTAAAGTCGTTTTTTATTCCACTAATGTAAAAATTTAAAAGTGTAGCAGCTAGTAAACACCCTTGCTTTAAACCCACATTAGTTTCAATTTCTTTTGTAAGCAGTCCCTCTCATTCAGTTTGACTTGAACAGTGGTTCCTGTGTATATAGTTGCTGTATTGAATTAATCATATACTCAGGACAGTCTGCAATTTTCAATTTTTCCCACAGCAGAGGTCTGGATACCATGTTGAATGCTTGACGGTAGTCTATGAAAGCTATATACATTTTCTTTTTTTGTATTGCCTGGTTTTTTAAAGTCTGTAATATATGC
Organism: Ambystoma mexicanum; assembly: GCF_040938575.1. Classification (NCBI taxonomy): domain Eukaryota; kingdom Metazoa; phylum Chordata; class Amphibia; order Caudata; family Ambystomatidae; genus Ambystoma; species Ambystoma mexicanum. The sequence continues at coordinate 202,331,850 of NC_090925.1, forward strand.
AAATTTGGTAATATTGCTATTCCAATTACAGAACCCGCTTGGCAACGGTCTAATAATATGTTTACCTTTAACCACGTCTTTAAATCCTCCAAAATGATCTTCAGATACATTTTTCCTGCTGCGTCCATTATAGCCAGCAGTCTATAATTTTCAGGTACCAAGCAATTACCTTTTTTTATATACGGGTATATCAAACCCATCTTCTGTATGTGCCGAAAATTTGGAACAACATTTTTGCCCATTTTCCAGGATGTCTTTTCATAATAGCGTTCGATATGCCATCTGGACCAGGGGCTCTGGATGTACTCAATTTTCCAATTATCCTTTCTATATTTTCTACTTCAATATCAAGTTTGTTTTCTGCCTCAGGGATCTTCTTTAGTTGTTGATGTATAATGGAGGACTGAAAAAATAGTTTCTTAAAGTGTTTTATTCAGTCTTCTTCACCTATTGTATTTATTATGTTCAGCTTAGACCCTGTTCCTGACGCATCTTTAAGCAAGCACCAAATCTGGGCACTTAATTTCTTACTAATCACACTCAACATGCTCTCCCCTTCTGATTGTTTCTTCATAAATCTATATTGTCTCATTTGATTTCTATATTTAATTTTTATTAGTCTTATTTGTTTATCAAGGTTGCTTGGTTTTTTAGATATTAGATTTCTAATATTTTTTCTTTTTTGCCTTTTCTTATCCAGTATTATCGGGTCATAGGTGATCTCCCTACATCCTATGGTTTTCAACTTGGTTTTTTTGTGGGCCTTCAAATTTATGCAGCACTTCAATATATTGTTTCTCTGGAAGCACCATGATCTTGCCTAATAATTTTTCAAATTTCGGTTCAGACCATTTTTTTCGATTCAGTCCTTGATTAACTTGTAGATCATTCTCATGATACATTTCCTTATACTGGTTATTAGCAATATTACATGTCATGTCCAGTATATTATGATCGCTTAGGTCACTAGCAATAATTTTAAAGTCTATTATTGTTGTTAGTGACTGTCTTGAAATAAACACATAATCAATGACGGCTGTAGAAAGTCCTCTCTTCCATGTCGTGTTAGGTGGATCATCTCCATTTAGCATAATCATATTTCAGGTTTCCATCAGAGTTTGCAATTTTCCAGCTCGTTTGGATAGTATTTTCATACTAGTCTTAATACAATGGGTGTTTAAGTCACCAGCTATTATAGTCATGGTAATACTAGGGTCAGTGTCTATTTCATATAAGAATTCTGCAATAATATTAAAAAATGTATCATCTGTGATTTACGAAGGGGTTCCAATATGAAATAATGATGGAAATTATTATTTGTGGATTCTCTATTTCGTATTTAATAAGTTGCAGTCCTGGGTGTGGGTTATTCCACTGATATATTTTACATGGAACAGACATCTTTAGGGTGGCCATTGGTCCCATCATTGGTCGACCTCTTTTCTGTTTAACAGCAGGGAGCCAGCATAACTGTCGATTAGGCCATAACGGTTCAACAGTCAGCCAGGTTTCCGGTAGCAATACTAGATCAAACTCATTAAGACATTAAGATTTGTGTATGCAAGGAAAGTCATAGTCAAACCGGCAGAGGGAGGCTGAGATTCGAGAGGGGTCGGGGCCCGCAAGAGGGGGACCATGGGGTGAAAAATCATCACCCTAAATTCTACAAGGAAACAAACTTTCTGTTAATCGGAAAGCTTCAGGTCTTCAAAGGCAAGAGACTTTTATTGAAAAGAGATTTAACCATCGAAGAACCTGATAGCTGGTACGAAACTGTCGGCTCGCTCTGGTAGAGCTTGAGTGTGCGCTGTGCTCAGAAGACCCACTTTGTCTGTACTCAAAACGTGGGGAAGGGAGACCCCTGGCATTCACAACCTGACATATTATTTGTAAACACTTTTTTCTTTATTGAAACCCTTATCCCACACTCTTTCTATATTTAGTTGTAAGGATTGGCAACCATTTTTTCTTAGTATAGGCCCTTTATTTTGACAAGATGCCACAAGGAGTGCCTTATTTTTCATTTCATGGTCGAAGCTTGCTCCCATCTTAGATTTAGGTTTAGCTTAGGCATTTTCCAACCTGCATACTGTTTAGATAAACCCCCTTGAATCGTGAGCACTCGTGTCTGTCTTTACTGTTGCCACCATGAGTTCCTTACAGCAGTTAATTAATATGATTTGGAAATGTTAAGAAGAAATATGTTATGTTGATGGTCTGAAATGTTATATCTATTTCTATGGAATGATTTTTCTCTCCGAATGCAATGTTATATCTTGTAGGGAAATATGTTGTGTAAAAAGTACTAAACCTTTCTTTTTTTTCTATTGCTAGATAACTGACTTCCTTCACTTCCAGCCTGGGGGCAGGATGGGATTCTGGGGAGGACCGCAGGAAGAAGGATGGAAGGGGGTTCTGCTGTACACCCCCAACCCAAAGACAAGGGTGGAGGCCGGAACACCCACTCCTAAGGAAGGAGAAGGAGGGGGTTCTGTTCCACAACCCCCAATCAAAAAGAGGGAAGTGGAGGCTGGAGTGCCCAATCCCTAAGGAAGGAAATTGAGCTGAATGGGCTGCAACAAAGAGAAACAATATAAAAAGGAAAAAAAAGCACTTTGGAAGAAAACCCCACTTTTCCCTGTGCTCCCCCACGAAATAATAATGGAAGATCCATGGGGCAGGGGGCGTTTGGGGTTTAATCCAAGACCCAAACAAACATAACTGAAAGGCCTGCTGTAAAAATGACCTGCCAGCCTTCAAAAAAACTTCCACACTGAAAATGAGCCTATAAATGCAGACTGCATGTGTTTCTGCCAGTAACACAAGGAAGAGTCATGATAAAATGGAAAGGCTATGTGAATGGCCAAACATTGGAAATCAAAAGGCCTATCTTTCATTACAAAAGGAAAGTTCGAACTGAAAAGCAGCCTTTAATTCACATTTGCAAGAGAAAATCCAAGGCCCCTTTTACATGAAAAGCAGGGTTTTCAAACACTGAAATTACTTTGCATCTGTGTTTTGCAGTTTTTAAATCAAGACTTGAGAAAAATGTTCCCCATCTAAAATAAAGATATCAGGGCAAATACTTGGTGTGTGTTGATGAGATGCAATGTATTAAAATAGATAATATGCTTCAAAGGCAAAATACCGGCAACAAGTGAAAAAGGCTATTTTGTTTCGATATGCCCAAGACAGGACAGACACTGTTGCTTTTTGTTGGGCAGATTTTAAGGCCTTCCTTGCTCCTTATCTGGAAGGGAAGTCTCAAAGTTGATGTACACACATAGACCCAGCGCTGGATGGGGAAAAATACCATGAAATATAATGTTTTGAGATCAAAATTGTGATCAACTTCAGATAACAAAATGTTGGGCCAGATGTCCTCATGGCATCACAGGGCAAAGGTGAACTGTCTGCTGCATGATAAGGATCTCCGCAGCCCACCAACTTTCAAACAACAAGGAGGCTACAGGCTTGTACCTATGCTGTAAAAACAATCATTCACTCCAGGAGGCTCTGATCACATGCTTGCCAAGAAATGAAACTGGTCTGGAGAAATTAGAGCTATGCTTTGCATACATATGACGATTTCCCATTAGTTTAAATGGACTATCATAACTAGTGATCTTCTCAGCAACAATAATTCACACTGCGTCCATTGATCTGTCACTTGAAAGCCAGTAACAAGCAGGTTATTCTGATATACATTTAATCCACATGCGATTTTTGGAAATCATGTTATGACCTGAATTATTTTTCTGGCTGCCCGGAATATGTCCCGAATTTAAGAATTGGTGAGTTGATGGGAATAAATGAGGTATCTGGAGATTAAATTGCATGTTCAGAACTACTATACTTTCTGTATAAATGGCAAAAAATTGCCACAGGTCCGTGCAACATGGTGCAAACATTGATGTAATTTTAAGAAAATCCCCCATTATTAGCTGAAGCTAAATATATATAGTAAATTACAATTTTGCCGTGTAGGTATTTTTTGGGGTAAAACTGGACATTAAAAAAATGGGAATTTCAAATGGGAGTTGGAATATTTCTGTGCTAGACTGCTGAACCAATCCTTAGAGAGGGGCTGTACTTGGGGGTTGCAGAGAAATGTGTATGTCCAATCCTGGTTGCGAGACAAAAAGCTAGCACCGTCCCATGTTCACTTTCCATGGGAGGGGCTTAAAGAATAAAAAGGTCTTGCACTATGAAAGAGGAACATCTGCCAAAAATCACCAAAGGAGATCTGCTGAAATTGCATCTGGGTGGAAATATTGGAAGAGGGGTGGAGCTGTCTATTGCTGGGGAGACTAGAAAACATAGGCTGTGAGACTTCCCTAGAACCATAGAGGAAGGATTGCAGTGGAATTCCATTGACAGAAGTGCTGGCCAGCATTCTGTTTTTTCCTAAGAGTGAAGCCCTACTCAGTCTTCTCGAGTGCTGAGCCCAGAGTTTTCCAAAAGTAAGTAGATTGTCCCAAGAAAATGTCAGTGTGGGGACCTATTAAATTAACCCATTCCCTTTCATAGTGGGTTCTGTTCCATTCGTGGGTGGTGGGGTACAATTGTGTAGACCCTTAGCATATTTGACTGTATATTAATTGAATTAATTCCCAAATAAATTGATGCAGGGGGGGAGCTTAGAAGAATTTCGAAAGTTTCACCCTCTCTCCTAGCGGGAAGATACAAGATAGTAATTTAAAGTAATAGCGTGTCTTGATTTTCCTGTTTACCCCTGACTTCTCTAATAAGAAGGGGTGTCCTTTCCTAAAATGAAAATTCCCAACTGAACCCTTTACCAAAACTTGTTTTTCAGCAAAAGATATACTTGCCACCAGAAAAAAATGGATAATTTTCACCATCCCCAAACCCTGCCTTTCAAACCAAAAGATGCTTGTCCCTAAAACTAAAATTCCCAACTGAAACCCATTCCCAAAACGTGCTTTTAAATAAAAGGTATTCTTATCTTTAAATCTACATTCCCTATTGTCATCACTCTTCCAACATTGTATGTAACCGAAAGGTGTCCTTAGCCCCACAAAAGAACATTCTAAACTGCCCAACTCCACCCAACATGGGCCCTTAGGTCAAGAGTTGTCTTAACAACCAAAATTCATAATCCTCTCCATTTTACTGTCCAACTTCCCTAATACAGGTGTTTAAGTGAGGGCGGGTCTTGGAAAAAACATCTAAATCGTCCCCACTCTCTAGACCTGGCCTATGAACAGAAGGGCGCTGCATGTCATTGATGCTTGAGTTTTTGGGGCTGGGGAGAAGTGCTTTGCAAAAGTGAGACCTCATGTATCAAACACTGAATGTGTGATATATGTCTTGTTTTTAAATCAACCCTGTGTTTATTTGTGAGCTATATTTTTGTGTAATATTTGCCACAGGCATTTTTACAAATCTGTAATTTCAACTGCTAGGATTTTGAGTGCGCAGGGAACTCCATATTTCAAGCCTTTAAGGTGAACTAATTTTCATAAAACAAAATGTGTGCCTATGTTTGACACTAAAAAACGTTCAGCCAGAAATGTGAAGATTATGTTCTGGGATTGTGCCATATTATTATTATTAAAATTCAACATTCAACTGGGTTCATGGGTAAAGAGTTTTGACCAGTTTATTTAGCCTGTGTTCCATGTTTGTGAGACAAAAAGTAAATATAGAAAAAGTAAAAGTGTGTTTTGTAATTGAAGCTGTGATATCTGCCACAAAGACATATATATTTTTTCTATACCCCTGCCTGGTTCTTGGCTCACTGTGGGCACGGGGGTGAGGGGAGAGTTTTATGTGGCTCTATATGAGTCTTCAATAAGGCTAGAGCTAAAAGAAAACTTAAGTGAAGTATAGTAGGGCTCCCTGATTAGGGGAAGGGGAGGAGCTCCCCAGGTTAAGGGTTGAAATTCAATATAATGCCACAAGACACCTGAACATGAACCGAGTATTTTGACAGGAATAATTTGATCTGCCCCCAGGCTCACACTCATTCCTGTGTGAGTCCTATCATTAGTTCAATATCTGTGTTTGTAGTCCCTCTTTGTGTTTATGACCGCTACTGACATATAGTCCTACTTTTGTGTCAGCGACCACAGTGAAACTGTAGTCCCACTTTTATGTTGGTAGCCTACCCCGGTTTATTATTTTGGAAAATCTGGTCACCTTAGACATCACCATCACATGCAGGAGGTATTTCTCACTTACCTGATAGTAGTCTCCCACCAGAGACGGATATCAGCGCCTTCAGTGAGGTGCAGATCCACAGGAATTCCAGCAGATAAAAAACTAGCCAGATATCTGATGTACGTCAAGATGTATAACCTGCACTTGATTTAGTGCATAAACTGGCAAATGGTGCAAGCCCAGGATTCGTGGACAGGATCACAAATGCGAACATAAACAGTAGGAATAAAAAGGCAGAGAGGGGTTCAGAAGTAGAGGAGGGAGGCCAGTAACCAAAAATAAACTAGCCTTTCAGGGTCAGAGTATCAACAGGCAAAACCCAAGCTCAGGCTGCAGAGAAAAGAAGAAGTACACATCCAACAACCTTAAGTAGTACAATTCACTAATCCGACAGTCTGCATCAAATTAACCAATACACAAGAAACAAGAACGCCCTAACATAATAAACTAGAAATAGAGGACATTACGTTTTCCATGACCATAACACATAGGAATGGAAGAAGACTCCATTGCCAATAGTGGCAGCCCATTGGAAAGTTACCGTAGAGAAGAGCCGGCAGACAAAATGAATCAAGCGCAGAGCACTAGAGTACATGCAGCCTCTATCAGCACAGAGGACCAAGGGAGCAGAGTGTGCCAAGTAAGGTCTGCATATGCACCCTAATCGGAAAGGAATAGCGTGCCACATATATCTCTCTATAGCAACTGTATGAGGGTCTGATAGCGGTTGCAGTAGCAGCAGCAGCAGCTGAGAAAGCAATGATTGCTCTAAGAGAAGCGCCTTGGAACAGTAACATGCAGTGCTAAGAAGCTGCACCGTGCGTTTTGGCTCTCTGAGTGGGTGCTTGGACACTCTGATGTAGGTGCATGCGTGGGTAAGATTCTTGCCAGCAGCTCTGGTGTGTACGGGGAGACCTGACAGCCGGGGAACTTTGGCAGAGGATCTTTTCGCAGGTGGTGTGGATGGGTTGGGGGAGAACCAATGTCATACATGCCAACATTATCCTGAACTTCACATTCTGAGACTTGGAGTCCTGGATATAGACCCTGGACTACAAATCCCAGAATGCAAAGTTAAAACCAGAAATGGACCTGTTTCTCCCTGGAATGGGTAACGTTTGCATGTATGCAATATGCAGAAGGCCCGCTGTCGATTCAGCGCTGCCCAAGCCGTGAAAGGACTGCTGCGGGCACTGCCCCCTGCGGTATGCCTAACTCAAGGCACCTTTGGGAGCTTTAGACAAGTTTCGACCACTTCGCTTGTTCTAAGCCTCCACAGGGCATTTCTCTCAATTTACTCAGATATTCTGTTCCCTCTGGGGAAAAACAGGCTGCCATTCTGTATCCAGTCCTTCGATGTTCTGCTTCACCATACCAGCTGTTATCCCTTAGAACCCTTGGCATGTCCCTAGCAACCCCTGGCTCAGGAATTACAGGGACAGCACCAACCCAAACGTCAAGAAGGGTCGGATGATAGCACTGTTTACTGGCTGCAGGTTCCCACCCATGGTTCCTCCCCTAACATCTTTACATTTGAGGCCGCACTATGCATCTGGAGGGGGCGGGTGGTGGGGGAGGCCTGAGCATGCAGGCATATTTGATGCCAACAACTGGGTAATTGTTGTGCACCTTTTATACTGCACCAACCACTGGCGTAGTGGTCTTACGGCGCAGATACCCTGTCCAAGAATATGGCGTACTGTGCCCAGGCCCATGGAAACCAGCCTGTAGTCCATGGAGATGCATGGATGTTTAAGGGACACACAGAACTAGCATACTGGGACGATGCAGTGGGTTTGAGGTAAGCGCATGGAGGTTGCATAAGGAGGAGGGCTTGTGCAGTGGTAGAGAGTGGCTCAAATGGGAAGCGGCTCATGCAAGCGGGAAGCTAGATCTTGTGGTGAGAAGCAATTTTCCTTTGATTGCATTTTGTAGGGCCGTGGAAGGAAGCATTAGAATTAGTGGGAGCTTGAATTTGTGATGGCCCCTGGATGTACTCGAGAAATCTTTCAAGTCTGGAGGTCAGAATTGTCAGGAAGCATTTTTTAGGCACTCGCTGCAAATTTACAGAATATAATCTGTGACTGCGAGGAGAACTACCAGAAGTGACAGAGCCAAGGATTGGCTGTGCAAAGAAGGTGCATTTTGGGGTAACTGGTGCCACAGTGGGGAGACAGACTAGGGACGAGGAAGTGAAAGCTTCCTGCAGGATCCATACTTGCAACACCTCCCCCTGAGGGTCAATTCACTAATGTCAGTTGCGTAATATGTGGGAGCAGTGTGATGTCAGTGCATTGTGAGAGTGTTGCTTTCGTGTGCTTGTACTGTGCAATCCACCGCAGTCACAGGTGTTTGGTAATGCTTTGCAAATTGAATTATACTCCCCAAGGGATGCAGAGATGGGAGGGGAATAAATGCTGGGGCCAGGTCACAAAATAATGCACGTCATGTGTTAAGACTTAGTCTTGTTGCCTAATGTGGTTTATATGCTAATGTTGCTTGTAGAATGTTGGGATGGAATATTATGAGCGGTCTGTGTTGCTAGGCACTAAAGTTGCCAGTTGGGACCTGAGGCTGAATGAACAAGGGGACCTGTGGATGCTTCCCCTACCCATGTATGTAACCTGTTTCCTGTATTCATCTTACCTTTTGTGTCAACACAGTTAAGATCCCTAAAACCTACCCGTGACTTGGTGCACTCATTTTGCCCATAACTTTAAATTCAACATCAGGCTAGCTAATTGAAAACAAAGATTCACTCAAGGACAACCCTCCAGCAGGGCAACTGTCCATTATAAGGACTGTGTGCAGTGACAGTATGGCACCCTTTTGTGTGAAATCGCCCAGTGATGACAGTATCTCTTTTGCTGAGGGATGGTCAAGATTTGAGGCCTTCCTCTACCACATGGATGTGACCAAGCAGTGCAGAAAGGAGACTGGTTGCTGTTCTTCTTCCCTCTAACAGGTTTTATAGAAAGAATTCCTGTTCTTTGTGATTGGTTCAATAATCTCCCTCTGCTCTGTCTGTGCCCTTCTTCGATGCAGGTAGTTGATTGTACGCGCCGCTCCTCTTTCAGATTACGTGCTGTACTCCCAGTCCCCGCCTAGATGTCATCTGTTCTATTTCCACTTCTGTCTGGGATAAACTGGGCTATGCCTCCTCCACTGTCATCTGATTAGGTTGTCACACCTGCACATGTTCTAGTACATCACGGTGACCTGTGCCTGACTAACTGTGCTGATCTCATCACCAGCAGAGATGTACTAGTTATAACTGTTTGCCATCGCTGCACAGTATCACACACAATTTGGACATCAGATACAGGAGGTGTTTCACACTCAACAGGTGGTAGTCACCCACCAGCACAGCATGTCATCAGTTTCCTATCCTTGAGGGTGAATTCACTAGTGTCACTTGTGCAAGATGTGGGAGCAGTGTGAGGTCAGTGCATTGTGATTGTGTTGCTTCCATGTGCTTCTACTGTGATGTCCACCGCTATATTTGGTGATGTAGTAAAGTAGGGGCCATTTGATTATACTCCTGGAGGGAAGCAGAGAAGTTCACTTACAGGGAAATAACTATAGAGGCAAGGTTGTAAAGCAATGCACAGCAAGCTACGGCGGCACATCTGATGGAGTTGTCACTGGTTCCCGGGGGACAACCTCCCGTTATGTGGCCAGAGAAGGGCAGAAGCTACCTGACTCCGACCCTGGGGGTGGCTATCTCCTGGAGGACCACATAGGGGGAGAGCACCCTCAGGGAAATACGGGCGACTCAACAGAAGAGACATGGTATACCTCCCGATCTCTAAGGGATAATGACATCCATGTATTTCCTTCTGATCTATGTATGGCATACTGTGACATAGAACATCCTAGTGAAGGTAACAGAATCACCCATACATATTCTTATGAGAAGAATGGTATGAGGATGAGGGATCGAGTAATGAAGATTACTAAGACCGCAAAGAACAGTGTGAATACTAATTGGTGTGAACATGTGACCACTGCTGGGAGATTCAAAACTGGCAGTGGAAAAGCAAGATGGAGAGAAGGAGAATTCACTGCCATCGTTACGCTCTATGCCTGGCAGTTCCTGCATACTACTAAGTGGCCAGTACACTCTAGGAACGCTGTATGAGAACAGTCACTGACCACTGTGTGCGGCGCTTGCTCTCCTACCCTGCTGTGCCTTGCTGCAACACCACAGTTCCATCTGCTTGAGCCCCAATCTGATTCCGTGTGACCTATCTCGCAGGTATCTCACCTAGGCATCTAGCACTACCATCATGCACGTTAGTGTGCTCCATATACTGTACTACACTCTGGCCCTACAGGCTGCCTCAGCTGCCCAGTTACTCACTGTAATAACTTTCCCCCTATGGGCAAAACTCACTTGATAGTCTGGTTTGTCTCCTATAATGAGCCCTGCAGCCACCACCACAGGTTTACACTGCCCCAGTAACTACATAAACCAATACCTCAATGACCCTGCTCTGTGGTTGGAACACTTCGCAAGGAAACCCACCCCTAACCAACCCTGCTCCCTCTCTCTCAGAAGCAAGAGATTAGGCACTAGATTCCGCCTATGACACACCCGTAGCAATTCCACCAAGCAAACCTTACACACACCACCCTGCTCACCTTCGCTCACCGCTATGTGCAAATTTACTATCACAGGGGTTAAACCACCTCTGAACAAGAGCGCCCTTATCAACGCCAAATCCCTCCCAGCACACACACTAGACATTGTTGACCTCATCACCACGTCTGACCTTGACTTCATTGCTATATCCGAAACTTGGCTACCTGCCGCATCTGGCCCCTCAATATCCTTGGCTTTACCACCTGACTACAGCATCACGCGATGTGACCGCACCACTGCCCAATCCAGAGGCGGTGGTGTGGCCTTCATCCATAAAAACTCTCTTGGTCTAAGAGTCGCATCTGATTCCAAACTTGAATCAGCTGAATCACTGTCAGTCAAACTATCACTAACGCCTAATCAAATGGCCACCCTCCACCTTATCTATAGGCCCCTAAATCCGGCACCATCCTTTGTCGGTGAAATATCCACCCTCCTCCTCGACAAAACTAAAACTAATTCGCAAACTATCATCCTAGGCGACCTTAATCTGGGTCTTGGTGACCCGAAAGATCCCGTTGCATTAGATCTGGAGAATGTACTAACTGACCTCGGCTTCACCTTGTACATTCAAGAACCCACACACAACAAAGGCAGGACCCTTGACTGGTTAGCCGGCTCTAACTGCAATATCAATGTCCTGGCTAATACCCCTGCTTTTGGTCTGACCATCATATTATAACTTTTAATATTGAAGCAACCCCTCGGGACCCGACCCTGATAGCCCCAGCCCTCCCCACTAGAAGTAAAAAGACATAACCAAGGAGAAACTCCTCCCATTGCTACTCCCTTCTCTCAATGCTGCCATAGACACCTGTTCTGATCCCACCTGCCTAGCAGACACCTACAACCATACCATGCTTACGGCTATAGACTCTAATGCACCCATCAAACTTAGTAAGTCTAAACCACGAGCTCATCTCAACTCCTGGTTCACCCCACAGTTATGGGTGCTCCATAAAGATAAACGCTGTGCTGAAAATCGCTGGAAAAGCCACCACTCTGATGAGCATAAAGACAGTTTCTTCCTTGCCTCACTCACCTACGAAGATGCCATTATCACTGCAAAAAAAGAGTCTCTTAATAACCGTATTCTGCAAGCTGACTCGAACACAAAGGAACTCTTTAGGATCCTAAAAGAGCTAGAAACTCCAGCCTCCCCCCTGAATGGTGTGCCAACATTCAGGCAGCCTTACAGAATAAAATCTCTATGCTACAATCCAAAATTAAAGACAAACAAGACAGTCTGAAGCTTCACAACCGTCCGTCCTCCCCTGCATGGGCTCTCCCTCTAGACTCAGCTAACATTAAACCATTTGCCTTCTCACAGCTCACTATTACTGAGATAGAAAATATCATCCTGAGAATTAAACCATCTAACTGCCAAGGTGACGCTTGCCCAGCTACCATCATTAAGGACTCGCACATGATTTGGCCCCTTTCATCACGGCCTTCATCAACTCCTCCTTTAAAACAGGTATCGTCCCTGACAACCTTAAGGACGCATGGGTGATCCCATTGCTTAAAAAACCATCCCTAGACCCAAGCATAATCACCAACTTCAGACCTATAACCACTGTCCCGTTTCTGCTTAAGATTTTAGACCGCGCAGCCTACCTTCAGATCCAAGATAACTTGGAATCTAACAATCTTCTAGGTCTACGACAATCTGGGTTTCGTCCCAGACATGGGACTGAAACGGCTCTGATAGACTTAAAAACCCAAATTGAGGTATTGAAGGACAAGGGCAAACTAGCAATGCTACTTCTCCTCGACCTGTCTACGGCATTCGATCTGGTCAACCACCAGATCCTATGCAGGCACCTCCACTCTGCTGCCCACTTCTCGACCTCAGCCACGGCCTGGATCAAATCCTTTCTGAGTAATAGATCCATGAGGGTCTTTGCCCCGTCCGCAGCTGCAGACCCATCTCCAATTCACTGCGGCGTTCCTCAGGGATCTTGCTTGTCACCCACACTCTATAACATTTTCACAAAACCACTCTTTGATGTGCTTGACTATCTGGGTGTCTCCTACACAAACTATGCAGACGACACCCAGATAGTCATTCCCGTCACAGGTGACTATCTAGCTGACACCAAGGCCTTCAACGACGTCTACCTGGTCATCCAAGCCTGGATGGCCCAACACCAGCTATGCCTAAATGAAGACAAGACAGAGCTCCTCATCCTGGGCACCTCGCAACGCCTTAGCAAACTAGAGCCTTCCTACCAGTCATTTGCCGTAGACGGTAATACCATCCAAGTCTCGAAAGACACTAAAACCTTAGGTTTTTACCTTGACACCACCCTATCTTTATCTCGACAAATAAATGCAGTCAGATCGGTCTCTGCATACACGTGTAAACTCATTGCAGCCTGCAGACCGTGTCTTACCACTCCTAACAGTGTCACACCAGCCAGAACCCTCATTATGGCCAAAATTGACTATTGTAGTGCCCTTTACTTAGGAACCAGCCCAGAGTACCTGAATAAACTGCAAACAACCCAGAACAACGCTGTTAGAGCCGCCTTAAACATCCCTCGAAACCACCACATCTCCGAATCCAGAACCAACCTAAAGTGGCTACCTGTCAAGCAGAGAATCTCACTGAAAACACTTGCCCTCATGCACAAATGCTTGGCTAACAAAGCCCCCCTCTACCTCTGCAGTCGGCTGTCCCGCCACTCGACATCCTGACCTCTAAGAACCGCCCAGACCCACTGTCTATCGATCCCCAGGTTCAAACTCCAAAAAGAGCGGGGCACAAGCTTCCCTGTCTTAGCTTCCAAGTTATGGAATACCCTCCCGTTACAATTAGATCTGAAGACTCATTTAACACATTCAAGTCCAAAACCAAATCATGGCTCTTCAACCAGCACTAAGACATGTTCTGCACACCTTTGTCTTACATACTCCGGCCCACTGATCTGCCTATTATATACTGTACATTCCTTTTGTTATGTCTCATGCCATGCCTACATCTGCATTGTAATTTATGTATATAGAAATGCTTGTTTATTATCCTGTGTATACATTTTATGTATGTATGTATGCCTTGTATGTAACTTTGCACAATTTGCGCCCTGATGCCTCCGGGCCTGATGGTTTGCGCGTTACAAATAAAATACAAATACAAATCACTGGCCGGGACGCGAGAAGGAAGCAGATGGTCTTGCATAGTTGTTGCAGACCTAGCAACACATCCGGAGCAAGCCTGAGGGAGGAGCCTTGCCGCTGCAGCTCCGTGACCAGAGAAGGCTGCTGGAAGGAGGCAGACGACACGTCAGTCCAAGCCGACGGCGGAGGTAGACAGAACTGGTGGACGGGAAGGATGACAAAGCTGCCAAAGAAAGCCAGTGAGCCTGCGCAGAAGAGTTAGGAAGCCTGGGCATTTAATCCATTAAACCGCGTATCGGAAAGAGTACCAAATAGAAGCTGGGGAAGTTCGAACAGGGAGATAGGAACCCCGGGACCATGTGCAAAGGTCCAAGACCTGTATGGAAAAGAGACTGCGAACCATTGTATGATTGGAAAGCAAGTTGAAGCTAAAGCCAATATACTTGGTAACGTGGAAAGAAGTACATGTTATAATTTGGAAAGGACTGGCAAGGAAGTGAACTGTGCACGGAAAGTAGTGGGTCTGGGACTCACACTCATTTGTGAACTGTGCAAAGCAAAGATATTAAAACTTCAATTCAGGGTAAGGGAAGTTCCTGAAAATACTGAACTGTGAATTGAAGTATTACAGAGTCCTGGCAGGAGAGTATACCAAGTACAAAAGTGGAAGGAAATGACAAAACGTGTAGGAAGGAAAATACAGGGAAGACCCACACCCCTTTAAAAGTAGAGAACATTGTAATTGTAATCCAGGGAAAGGGTCAAACCCCTGAAGGTCTTTAAGTTTTTGTTTATGGAATTGGTACAACGTCCTGGCAGGAGAGTATACCAGGATAAACGTGGAAATGAATGGTGACAGGAATCAGAAGGACAAAGCCTCTCCTTCAGTGGAAGAAACTTTGATTCATTTATTTGTACCTTTTGGAACTTTACTTTGAACTGCTGGAGAATAGCTGAAGGTGGCAGCTAAAGAAACGTTGTCCTTATCTCATTATATTAGGTTTAGAGTGTGAGGGTCAGGTTAGGATTTTGGACACAGGATGGAGGACTTCTTTTACTTTGGGCATTCTAACAGTAACCTTAGTTACTTCTGTTGATGCAGGTAAACCCCTAATAGAGTCAGGGAAAGATAGGGCTTCATTCAACCCCCTTTCTTTTTTTGTTTATAAAGTAAACGTCTCTAGCAACCAAAATAATGCCTCTATTTCTGACTCTTACTTTTAACTCCTCACACTACCTAAATAAAACAAAACACTCACTTAAGAACAACCCTCTAGAAGGGCAACTATTCATTATAAGACCAGTATGAAGCAACAATCTGACACCCTTTTGTGTGGAATGTCCCTGGGATGACAGTATTCCTTTGGCTGAGGGATGGTCGAGCTTTGAGGGCTTCCTCTACCACCTGATGTGACCAAGCAGTGCACAAAGGAGAGCAGCCACTCTTATACTTGCTCCCTCTGCCAGGTTCTATAGAAAGGAAACCTGGGAGGAATTCTGGGCACTGTTATATAAAGATGGGTTTTGAACTGGGATTTCTCTGGGAACAATGCCCCTGGGCTCGGCAGCCTGGGGGTTTTACATGCTTTCTAGGAGCTGTATAGGGATGGCAAAAGTAGTATCAGTGGCTTGATTCCACCTGGGTTCAGGCTGGCTCTTCCTGGAGTTAATCTGCATAATCCAGCCATGTCTGTAATTCTCAGCTTGGGGCTGCAGTTACCTTGTTTAAATGGGATGAGCAGAGGAATCTTCGATTCAGAAAGGGTGTAGCCTGCTTAACGGTTTCCTTTTGCAGGTCTATTGTTTGCATTTAAGCTCTGTAATGAACTGAGTCCTGTTAACTTGTATTTATTTATATATTTGGGAGTTTGTGGCATGCTACATGTCACCTTCCAGCTGCTTCACATCCCTAGTCGACCTTGTAAAAGTGATGTGACAATAAAATGAAATGACATAACAGGACATGATATAATAGCCAATACCATACCCCAGCTTATGTTATGTTATTGTGATTTCTACCCCATAACGCTGACATTTCCATGTTATCCAGGTGCTCTGGAGGATCTGAAAAGGAAGGAAGGTTTGGGGGGGTTAGCTAGTGGGATCGAGAGGAAAAGCGAAACAGAGCTTTGTCGTGCTGTTGTAAGCTTCAGTTCAGAAACAAATGTCACTGTGAGCTGGGTTTGCTTTTAGCTGGTAAGGGTTTGGTAGTATTTTGATGTATGAGTGTGTATGGGTGGTATGTGTCTCTGTGGTTAAGCTGTCTATAGTGTGTTGGGTTTCGTTGGGCGTTGCAGAGTGTGTGGAGGTTATGGTGGTTTCAAGGTTCTGCTGCAATAGAGGAATGTGTGTTTTTGTTTGGTGGTTGTGGTGAGTATGAAGGATATTGCGGTTTAGGGTGAAAGGATCGAATACAAAGGGTCGAAATGCAATTGTTTCGAATCAAAAGGACAGAAGAAAAAAAATCGAATGCACTTTTTATTTTTTGCCAAAAACCACAAATTTAACTTAGTTAGCAGGTGGACAACATTTATCTTCCAACTATATCAGCACCTTCTTGAAAGTCTTCCGGAGAAAAATTCAACTGAAGAGCTGGGTTATCTCTACGGGCTTTGGCAGGTATATCATCACTCATGTTTTCTCGATATTTCTCCCACAGACTGTTTGGGTTGGATGCGTTGCAGGTCGTCAGCATAATGGCAAAAATACTTCTTATTTGCTCTGGAAAAGACTGTAATGCTGCTTCTGATAATGTAGTATCCCAATGTTGAGCATCCTCTAGTAAACCAAGCTTTTGCAAAGCTTCCCTATTACACTGACATACTTCACTGTTTACAGTTTTTAGAGCTGCAAAAGAAGTTGGTCCTCGAACTGTATGAAGTAGCTACTGAGAAAAAACCATTCAGTGTTGTTTGTGTGAACTGTATAGACATGATCCAAGGCTTCTCTTGCAACGGCATCCTGTCCTGGAACTCCAGGTTTTCTTTTGCAGAAGACTTTTCTTGACAAATTTCAAGTGCAATATCGTGGAGTCACAGGATACAGCAATGACCTCTTGCTGACGCAATTGAAAGAAGTCTGTCAAAGTAGTGCTTGGTGGTTCAGCAGGAACTGCCTGGGCATTATCAGTTGTGAAGTACACTTTCTGGCCGTTCTCTAAATGAACAGTGAGGTGAACAACAGTCGGCTGGATTTCGATTAGGAAAACTGGAAATGCACCAAAGTGCTTCATTACTATTGATATACCTTCCCAACTGGTACTGAGACACTTCGTCACAGCTGTTTTCATTAATGAGTCCAAAAACTGCCATGTCGCTTCCCTTGTTAACATGCCTTGAAATGTATTTGATGGATTTCACTAAGTTAGAGTATTTGAAATTAATGTGTGCCTGAAACATTTTTGAAAGAAGTGGAGAACCCACTTGTTATCCACTTCGAGTTCCGTGTTGCCTCTAATCTTCAGTCTTGCTGTGTATCCACCGTCAGCTGGAGCTCGCCTTCTATAGTGAGGATATCCATCATCTCCAGTGTGTGTGTCTTCAATCAATTCTCTTGGATATGTCATGCTGCACTTTCCTTCCTTCATACAGGGTGCATTGACATCACGGTTTCCACATGGTCCATGAATCATATTTTTGGTCCCTACTGCAAACAGTTTGGGTCTTCCTCTGGATTTGGAAACTCGGCAGATATAACATAATCGATTTGGATTGGATGCGTTTTTTCTTTTAGCCATATTATAATATGAGCATGTGGAAGTCATTGTTTCTGCCACTCAAATGAGTAAATCCAGCATCTTGTTTCTCCAAAAATGTGACTCTTAGTAATGATCTCGATTAATTTAATTGGCTTTTGTCTGAACACTCTGGCTATTAAGTAGTGTCGATGGTAGGTGTCTGGCCATGTGAAAGTAATTTTTTGATCTCGGACCAAGCTGGATTACATGCGAAGGTGATAAATAAATCGGGACGTCTATATGTCCGAGCATAGGGCATGGCATATTGAGCATATCTGTTCATGTGTCTAGGGCTTCCTTTGAACGTAGCAGCTAGAATTATTATTTTCCCAATGTTCTCAACGCTCTTATCACTGGCCACAGCATCCCTCAAATGTATGTAGTTATTGACCCAACGTTTTTTTTTCAATTTAAACGTATGAAGATAGGACGCTCAATCTCAATTTTTGCATACATGTCAACAATAAACTGATGAAAAAGTTGCCGACAATTTAAGATGTGGTTGGGTGATCCATCTCTTATCATTACTCTGCAGTCGTAGAAGTCCCTCTTTGAAACTCTTTTATTAGTCGGTGCACATGAAGCAGGGACGACTTGCGTGATGTTAAACTGATACCCATCCTCGCCTTTCGAAAATATGAGCGGGTACTGAAGTGCATCATGCGATCGTTTTGCTTCTGAAATGCGTTGCAGCAAATCGCCCGCCTTTGAATAATGATGTCACGTTGATCAAATTCGTGGCCTGCTATAAAGATGACAATTTCATTTATTTGTATTCATCAGTCGGAATGCATTCCAGTGATGTTTTGAACATGTTAATAAGATGGTTGTGTTGATGTAACATCCTTTGTAAGCTTAGTATAATATCACATCTAGTTGCTCCTCCCCCATAAAGTAAATTTATAAAAAATCTTGGACTTTGATCAGGAAATGGTAGCGGGGATCCAGCCCTGTGGTAGACATGATCTTGGACTTTGAAAGTTGTCAAAAAGCCGATTTGTTCAACTATAGATGTAGCACCGAGCAATGTCATCTGAAAGCATGAGTTGCATCTTCTTATGTTCTGCAGGAAATGTTTTGATTCTGAAGTAGTTCCGGACATGCAGGAAAGCAGCTCATTTGTCAGTGATTTCAGAGGAGGTAGTTTAACTTTTCCACTCCCACAGCACATTCCTAGAGATTCTGTATGAAATTTCTTGGCTTGACAGTAATTACATATTTTGTCCAAATGTCCAACAATAACATACGGATGTTGATCGTGCTGCATGTGAGGATCATACAGAAAACCTGCTAGCAACACATTGGAATGTCTTGCTGCCCTTGATGTACTGGCTTTTTCCCTCTCTTTTTGAAGTCGGTTTCATGCTGCTCTGTGGTGTCTGACTCCCTTGATGTTCTGGCTCCTTCCCTCTCTTTTTGAGGGCAGGTTTCATGCTGCTCTGTGGTCACTGACGCCTGTGATATTCAGTTTTTTTCCCTCTTCTTTTGAAGTTGGGTCTCATGCTGCTCTGCGGTCTCTGACTCCCATGATGTTGTGGCTGTTTCCTCTTCTTTTGAAGTCAGGTGTCACGCTGCTCTCTGGTCTCTGCGGCCTGTGATGTTCTGGCTCTTTCCCTCTCTTTTTGAAGTTGGGTGCAGTGATCAAAGTGAGCGGGAACGGTTGGGAGCGCTGTTCAACTACTTTTATTTATTTATGCTTACAATTCCTCTACGTTTTACGACCATATTCACCATTCTATAAAGGATTTGACCATTCATGTCCCTGTGCAAGTTTAAAGTTGTAATAGGAGCCTTAGTTACTATTCACTTAGACTATTAGAATGCCCCGGCTGCAACACTTGTCACGTGTTGCACTGTACTTCCGCCTACCCCCTCCATTGCTGAGATCACAGTTCCACTACTTTTTTCGGTACACTTCTACCACTGGTTAGTTGTCATGCTGCTCTGTGGTCTCTGCCGCCTTTGATGTACTGGTCCTTTGCCTCTCTTTTTGAAGTCAGGTCTCATGCTGCTCTGTGTCTCTGCCGACCTGATGTTATGGCTCTTTCCCTCTCTTTTTGAAGTTGGGTCTCATGCTGTTCTGTGGTCTCTGCCGTCCTTGATGTACTGGCTGTTTCCATGTCTTTTTGAAGTCGGATCTCACGCTGGTCGGTTGTCTCACTGGCTCGCAGAAAATTTGATTTCTTTGCTTTCGGATGAACTTGTCCAATGTGTTTCAATTTCTTTGGAGGCAATTTTGCTTTCGGATGAACTTGTTGAACCCACCAGACCTCATTAAAAAAGCAGTACAACTATGATGACCAGACTGAATAAAAAACACTACTAAAAATGCAACAGACTGAATCACTAAGCACTACTACAATATACTTCACACTGAATCTGAAAGCTACATAGGGACATCCCCGATAGAGTAGGTTTAGTTAGGTTTAATTCACACTTTTTACTTTTAATAAAATGTTTAATTTGGATAAAAACACAAGCAGTTGTCCGCCCCGCGTTACTGACCCCTCACACTGGTTAGCAGTGTTGTTGGTGTTTTGGGGGCACAATCTTGATGAATTGCTGGATGCTTGTGATTTTGATTTTGAAAGGGCTTGCTAGGTCATTGCATGGTTTTTGTGAGGGCGTGGGTGTGTTGTTGCAGGCTGTCAGATTTTTTTGCTCGTTGGTGATGCTGAACATTTCAGTCCGGGTGCTGCTTGAGTTTCGGATGCATGCGCTGTAGTATAGTAATCACCCAATTTATCATAACGTGCTAGCAGAACAAAACGATAAATATGAATACAAACAAATGAGCATGGGGAGAATACATGAATAAATAAATAAAAACAAAACACTAGCACAACTCCCTTTAAACTGAAGAGTTCCTTTTTGGTTACACATTCGAAATTTAGAAAGTTATAAACGCACAACAGGTGCAGTGAGAGAGGAAGTATGTGTGGTGGAGAAGAGAAATACTGCCCATAACCGCCAAAGGAAGCTGTACACTCGAAAAGTACAATTTACTGCTTACATTTCCAGCAACAATGCATCTTGCAACAAAACACAATTACCTTACCAGATCAACATTGCATAACATACGCACACACGCGCAAATAATTTGGCTGGAGAGTAAAGGGCGCAAGTGAAAAAGGAAACAACCTTTGACCCTTCTGCCAAACTGTTCTGGCCTTCCTGCCTGCCAGAGAACATATTCTGCTCTTCTGAAAAAAGGCAGGCTAGCAAATTAGCATCTGAACATAAAGCTGTGGCAATAAGTCCATTACTAATTTACTTGTTTCAGTGTTTTATTTTTATTGATTTATTTATCGTGTGTGTTAGTGCAACAGAACTTTTCACATCAGTATATTATAATTGTATCCTTCATAGTCATCAAATAATATCCCAACACTATTTCAGCTGCACAATCACACATCAGCAATCCTCATTGTCATACATTATAAAAGATAACACATTTCATAAATAATTACACAATAAAACGTCCTTAAAGGCAATTATAACATAACAATCCATAAATATATTTCTCTATGTAACTCCTGCCATTCTATCAATGTACGTTTTTTATAAAGTGCTAACATGCTTCCTTACAATGTGCTTTCTAGCGCTATGTAGTCACTTCGGTATACTGCCAGTTCTCGAGTAAACAAGCAGTCCAGAGCGCTGCATCACTCAGAAGGAACCTGGGTACACCCTAGAACGGTGGCCTGCGAGGGACCCTCAAAAGGCCTGGTCCCCTAGCACACCTTTCTGTGAACCAGGTGACTGTGTGGCCCTGAGGACATGTCCAGAAAATGGAATAGAAAGAAGTGTTATGATGGGTTACCGTTATACTGTGCCGGTCACCACTGCAGTAACCCTGCAGCACCAGGGCTTCTCCGCGGTCACCACTGCAGTAACCCTGCAGCACCAATGCTTCTCTGCGGTCACCACTGCAGTAACCCTGCAGCACCAAGGCTTCTCCGCGGTCACCACTGTAGTGACCCTGCAGCACCAAGCTTCTCCGCGGTCACCACTGTAGTGACCCTGCAGCACCAAGCTTCTCCGCGGTCACCACTGCAGTAACCCTGCAGCACCAGCTTCTCCTCGGTCACCACTGCAGTAACCCTGCAGCACCAAGCTTCTCTGTGGTCACCACTGCAGTAACCCTGCAGCACCAATGCTTCTCCGCGGTCACCGCTGTAATGACCCTGCAGCACCAAGCTTCTCCGCGGTCACCACTGCAGTAACCCTGCAGCACCAAGGCTTCTCCGCTGTCACCACTGTAGTGACCCTGCAGCACCAAGGCTTCTCTGCGGTGACCACTGCAGTAACCCTGCAGCCCCAAGCTTCTCAGTGGTCACCAGTGTAGTGACCCTGCAGCACCAAGCTTCTCCGTGGTCACCACTATAGTGACCCTGCAGCACCAAGGCTTCTGTGCGGTCACCACTGTAGTGACCCTGCAGCACCAAGGCTTCTCCGCTGTCACCACTGTAGTGACCCTGCAGCACCAAGGCTTCTCTGCGGTGACCACTGCAGTAACCCTGCAGCACCAGGGCTTCTCCGCGGTCACCACTGTAGTGACCCTGCAGCACCAATGCTTCTCTGCGGTCACCACTGTAGTGACCCTGCAGCACCAAGGCTTCTGTGCGGTCACCACTGTAGTGACCCTGCAGCACCAAGGCTTCTCCGCGGTCACCACTGTAGTGACCCTGCAGCACCAAGCTTCTCCGCGGTCACCACTGTAGTGACCCTGCAGGACCAAGCTTCTCCGCGGTCACCACTGTAGTGACCCTGCAGGACCAAGCTTCTCCGCGGTCACCACTGCAGTAACCCTGCAGCACCAGCTTCTCCGCGGTCACCACTGCAGTAACCCTGCAGCACCAAGCTTCTCCGTGGTCACCACTGCAGTAACCCTGCAGCACCAATGCTTCTCCGCGGTCACCGCTGTAGTGACCCTGCAGCACCAAGCTTCTCCGCGGTCACCACTGCAGTAACCCTGCAGCACCAAGGCTTCTCCGCTGTCACCACTGTAGTGACCCTGCAGCACCAAGGCTTCTCTGCGATGACCACTGCAGTAACCCTGCAGCCCCAAGCTTCTCCGTGGTCACCACTGCAGTAACCCTGCAGCACCAATGCTTCTCCGCGGTCACCGCTGTAGTGACCCTGCAGCACCAAGCTTCTCCGCGGTCACCACTGCAGTAACCCTGCAGCACCAAGGCTTCTCCGCTGTCACCACTGTAGTGACCCTGCAGCACCAAGGCTTCTCTGCGGTGACCACTGCAGTAACCCTGCAGCCCCAAGCTTCTCCGCGGTCACCACTGTAGTGACCCTGCAGCACCAAGCTTCTCCATGGTCACCACTGTAGTGACCCTGCAGCACCAAGCTTCCCCCGGATAGTGGTGTATTGTGCCCCCGCCCAGTGCAGATCAGACTGTGGTCAGTGTGAGGAAAAGGAGACAGGGAGGAAAGACGGAGAGTCTAGCACCGGAGGGGTTAGGATAGAAACGCTCAGCCGAACGGCTGGAAGATTTTTTTTTTTTTTACAGAGTACTGGCCTGGTCCCAAGACACACCCTCTGGGGATATTTAACGCTGTTTGTAGATGACAAAAGCCGACAGCCTCTCCCTATCTATGTGTAGCCTGGGGCCTTCCAAGAACTGGGGAACCCTAGACTGAGGGACGATGGATCCTGCCGGTGGGAAAGGTTGAGAAGGCACTCCTGCCATGGATTCCTCCATAATCCAGGACTACGGATAAGAGTATCGAAGCCTGTGACTGCCTGCTCCGGATGTGGACAGCCTTCATAGTCCTTACCTGTGCGGCAACAAATCCCCGAACGAACAACACCAAGATCAGTGATCGAGGATGCAGCAGGAGACCGGGAAGACAATTCCCTAAGGGTTTGACGGTGGTAGCATGGCAGGGGCCGGCCTGGGGGACCACCAGCATACTGGGTCTTCCCGGTGGAAAATAGGTGGGGGCGGTGACCAGCCTCATTGATGCCTGATGTTACCACCAGCAGAGGCGGCCCATATCCGGTATACCGCGCAAAGTTGTACTGGCACGGGGTGCGGGGATGGCCCGGAGGAGCTGTGAAAGGCTGTAGTCTGCAGGGGAGAGTGAGCGCATCGCAGTTGGTCACTCCGTAGGGGGAGTGGTTCCCCCTCAACAGGAGCAAATCAAGGTGAGGAACGGCTGGCCCGTGGGGGTGAGTGACAAGGCCGCCTCCCCCCACCAACCACTTGGAGGGAAACAATGGCAAGGCAATGGACCACGGAGGGGGTCTGGCTTCATAGTGCCATAAATAGCTCACTGGGTACCAGTTTTGGCATTTGCTCTGCAGAAAGGCAGGAACGAATGGCTTGGAGTTGAAGGGGCCTCATATTGGGGGTGAATCACCAGTACTAAGGATCTCTCCTTCAGCAAATAAACACTCCCCCCCCCCAACAATGAAGTAATGCTATGGGAAGGATACAATACAGGGTGCTGCAGCACAAAGGTCTGGAGGTTGTCGGGGGAGGACCGGAACTCGGCTGGCCTTCCTCGATGCTTGAGATAGATAGATGCCTGAGGTGGGGGGAAGTCGCAGCACCCACCAAAAGTCAGGAACAGTACAACAATCAAAAGGAGTTTCCCTACCTGAGGAGGGGAAGTGCTGGGAGCACCACCTACTGAGGAAGGGAAAAGGGGCCATACCATTACTGAAGGCCACGCACCACCCGTAGACTGCTGAAGAGCGGCAAGTGACATATTCTGGGACACTATTGACAGCCTTCTGGGAGTGCGCTGGTGGGGACAGAAGGAACCAGTCACGACCATGATGAAGGAGAAACCAGCCAAAGCGATGCAGAGTAAAATGGAAAGATACACGTCTGGAGCAGCAAGCAGGGCAACCGTGGCTCAGGGCATAGAGGAAACGCCCGCAGTTGGAGAGGGGGAACCCACGATGACACAGGTCTTGACTCCAGGATAAGCATGGAGGGCAAAATGGGGCAGGTGGTGGGTGGAGATGAGCCTGTTCCAGGCGGATTTGAGAGCAGTGTCGGAGCGAGTGGAGAGGGAAAGAATCAGTCAGCTGGAAGACACTGTGAAATCATTGCATAGCCAGGTCCAAGCGCTGCAGAAAAAGTCCCGGGCCTTGCAGGAGAGAGCCGAGGACGATGAGGTCACAAGGAGCTAACATCAGGATAGAGGCCCTCCCTGAGAGAATCGAGGGTCCTGCAATGGATCTTTATTTGGAAAAGTGGATGAAGGAGGTGTTGAAAGCAAAGGGCCTAACTGCCTTCTTTGCAATTGAGAGAGCACATAGCATCCCTGGTAGGCCCCACCTCCGCGTGTCCCACCCAAGACCGGTGGTGGCCAAACTGTTCAATTACAGGGACGTGGACGTTATTCTTCAAACAGCCAGAAGCAAGGGGTCAATTCCAGCGGACAACGCGAAGGTGATGATCTTCCCAGACTACACATTGCAAGTGCAAAGGGCAAGGAGATCATTTGAAGAGGCCAAGGGAAGATCAATCAAGTAAAGCACATGCTTATGTTCCCTCTGAAGCTGAGAGTGATCAGAGGGGGAAATCCTGGGTGTTCCAGGACCCATGAGACGTCTGGGACTGGATAGAGAGTGAAAGGCTGGTTGTCATGACCCAGCCGGAGAAGAAGATGGAATGGCACTGGACCGAGGCAGAGACAAGGGGTGGGGGTGTCCAAACCGGACAAGGAAGAGTAAGGGGGCTGCGTTCACTGGAACAGAGTGGCGGATGCATGATTCAGGTGACTACGGATGGGACGCTCTGCAGAGTCGAGTCGCGCCTCACGGGGCAGGACCGGATCACAGCCACTCCCGAACTGATGGCCAGGGATGAAGACCCGGGGGACTGAGTGATGGGGTGAGAAAGTGATGTTGGGACCAGTCAGGTTGTGGCCAGGGTGATGCGGGCAGGGGGCTCCAGCTCCGCAGTTGCTATAAGTATAAGGGAGATGGAGGGGTTTTGGCACGGCCAAGCAATCAGGGTTTGAGGAGGACAGAGGACAGGGAATGGAGTTAAGAAGGCGGGTGGTTTTAGGGGAGAAACAGGGGAGGAGCAGGAGTTTCATTGTTTGTTTATAGGGGTTTAGTTCTTCAGGCGAAAGGTACTTCACGGTTGGGGAAGAAGTATGGAGAGGGAACAGGGGGGTATGGAGAGGGTAGAGAGTGGGGGGAGCAGAGAGAGCAAAGTTTCGAGTTAGTTGAGTATCAGAGGATGGGGCAGAGAGGACCAGTAAAACTGGCAGACCGAGACAGGGGTTACGATCTGAAACATTGTCATGAATTGTGGAAAGATAGAAAGGGATGACGAGGGGGGGTACATCTCTTGGAATGTCAAAGGAATGAACAATAAATTCAAAAGGAGTGTGGTATTTCAGTACCTGAGGTGGGCAAAACCGGATGTGACATTGCTCCAGGAAACCCTCCTGTTGGGGGACACCTGTCGCATACTGGGACGAGGACAGTACAAGTGTGTGGTCCATGCTGGGTTCACAAGCGGTTCCAGGGGCTTGGGGATCCTCATAAGGAAATCATTGCCCTTTAAGGTCACCGGGACACTCCAGGAGAAAAGTGGCAGGGTGGTGGGGGTAGAAGGACATCTCGGTCAAGAAGCAATTTCCTTTATAAATGTGTACTCCCCACCTACACTGCTACAGGACACGCTTGAGGAAGGCAAGAGGAGCATGATGGGGGTACAACTGGGTCTTACAATAGTGGCTTGGATTTCAAAGAAGTAATTACACCGTCCTGGGATCAGTGGAGGGGAGCTGTGCGAGGGGGGGAAGCAGACGCGAAGCTAAAGCCCTTCTTAAATGCAATGCGGCTGGTAGACCTCTGGAGAGAGGAAAACCCCCATAACTGTGAGTTCTCATTTTTCTCAGCCTCTCACAAATCCTTCTCCAGGATAGACCATGTATTTGCCTCACAGGCCGCTGTAGACAAAATTGCCGGGGTGGAATTCCTACCCAGGGTATCTCAGGCCATGAACTGTTGATGTGGTCCATCAGGACCTGGTTCAAGGCATCAAGGGGGGAGTGGAGACTGGGGTTCAACCAGGTGCAGGACGAGGACGTGATGAGGGTATTGAAGGAGGAGACAGAACAGTATTTTAGTAGTAATAAGGAATTCGTAGATTTCAAACAGGTGCTGTGGGTAGCATATAAAGCGGTGTTGAGGGGGAAGGCCATAGCCATTGGGAGGGCACAGCAGAGGGAGAGATTAATCGTGGAGGCAGAGGCCAGGGTACTACGCTTAGAGGACCAGATGAGACAATCCCAATCGGAGGAAACAGAAAGGGAACTCCGGAACCCGAGAGAAGAGATTAGAATTAGGTCCCTTGAAAGGGCGAAGGTGAATTGGTGGGAAAGGGGCCTCTCATATACGAATGGGGGGACAAGACCGGGAAACCTCTAGCGTGGTTGGCACAAAGGAAAGAAACCATCAGAGTTGTGTACGAAATTGAATGGAGGGAGACGGGAGAGACGACAAGGGAACCTGGGGAGATAGTGCAAGACTTCGCCAGGTATTATCAGAAGCTATAACCCACGCAGCTCACCAAGCGGGAAAGGGAAGTGGGGGAGTTTCTGGATCAGTTAGAATTGACCTGTTTATAAGTGGAGCAGAGGGGCACCTTGGAGGGCGCACAACAATTAGAGGAGATACAGGAGGCAATGGTACAAAGGGAAGGGGTAAGTCAGCAGGGCCCAATGTGTTCCCATTGGAACTCTGGCTAAGACTGAAGGATGAAATCTCCAGGCCACTGTGGGAGATCCTTCAAGAGAGTAAAGAGCTGGGCTGCTTCCCCCAGATCTCAAAGATGGCACAATAGTAGTGATACCTAAAGAGGGGAAACCAAGGAAGTGATGTGGGTCATATAGACTGATATCCCTAATTAATTTTGAGACTAAAATACTTGCGAAGATCTTGGCGCATAGGCTAAGTAAGATTATAGCAGACATAGTAAATGTAGGTCAGTGTGGGTTCACCCCTAATAGGTCAACGAGACTGAACATCAGGCGTCTGTGTGTGCATATGCCCTATTCAATATACAGTGCGGATGGGACAACTTGGACTATTTTCGCACATGCTCACAAATACATTGAAAGGTGTGGATGACTAACTCAGCGCGAGGCATGGGGATATGCAGGTTCACTTTGCCTGCCACGTGGAATAATAGAAAAAGTGGCTCCACCTGATGGAGTGATCTGAAGATTACGGAAGCTTGCAAATAAATGACTTTGTTAGCCTAGCTCAGGTATGACCCTGCTGGCTTTCTTGGATCACCACCTCAAGGCCAAGGCATTCTGGTTATTCGCGCTGGCACATGAGTGGCAGGTACAGTCACGTCGCTTCCTGCCGCTTATAGAAAGGGTGGAGCTCCTGCGAGCCTCCAGTCCAGAGGAATGCTAATCCTTCCAGGAATGCTAAGGCAGGGACAATATTCCGAGGAGCCCACCCGTGGCACGGAACTGAGGTGCTGCCAGTGACTCAGCAGCCTGGGTGCCGGGTGGTGATGGCATTGCAATGGCACTCAACCCTTAGAAATCAACACACATGAATCCAGGGCATGTGCCACACACTCACCGGATGGGTGGAGTGTCATGTAGGGCCGCAGGTTTGCGCTGGAATTAAAATTGTCTCGGGCACCAATGTAAAAGTGGTCCACCTTTTGCAAATGGCGATTCATTCCTTTTGTGACACTGTTTGAATAGTTACCAGGGGGGAGTGTTTGGATAAAATGTGATGCAAATTGTGCATTTTAAAGAATATTTTTTCAGCAACACTGGTCAAAATTACTAGCCGCCGAGTGAATCAACTCATCAAACTGGCCCACATTGGCTACAAAAGTAGCCCATTTTGACCCTAAAAACTGGCCCACACCAGCTTTTTGTGTTTTTGGTTCAGCCATGGGCCTATTGCTCTATAGGCCAGTCCGAGCCTGGCTGGCCACAAACCTGGAGGGGCATCTTGGAGAGTCACTGGGCCATCGCCAGAGAGATGGGTGTCACCTGAAAGTCACAGGTTCCAATCCCAGCAAGATTGTCTATCCGGTTAGTGCGCCTGCTGTAGAGATCTGCCTGCATTTCCTGCAAGTTACAGGGTCCAATAGGATATCTCTCAACGTTAATGCTCACTGCATTAACTGCAGCACTATTCCTAATGCATTTCCCCCACCCCACCTTCTTTTTTCCCTCAATGTAACTAGCGCCTAGATACCAGAGGGTTTTGTTGTGTGCTGTGATAAATGCAAAAATAAATAAATGCACCTTTTTGTGCATGGGTCACATTCAGGTTCTAAAATCAGTAGCAAAAGCAAAGAGGTGATGGCTGGAAGGTTTAGACTTAATCTTAACCACTGGCATTGCTCGGGGCAACGCTCCAGACCATCGTTCTTGGCCTGTCAAGCCATTACAGAAGGGGAAAGACCATATGCAAATCAGGCGTGGCCTCACCCCAAAAGGGGCAGTCCAGCCCGAACTGCTAGGTCACATCCCTTCTGCACGAGACCAAAAGCATCCCCAAACATGTTTCGCCCTTGTTGGGGCTCATCAGTGAGGAGTAGCTTGGGTCTCTAGGCCCAGCAGTCACGGGACCCATGTCTGGGCATACCCGTCCCACTCGGGGTGACAAAGCAAAAACAAAGAGGTGATGGCTGGAAGGTTTAGACTGAATCTTAACCACTGGCATTGCTCGGGGCAACCCTCCAGACCATCGTTCTTCACCTGCCAAGCCATTACAGAAGGGGAAAGACCATATGCAAATGAGGCTTGGCCCCACCCCAAAAGGGCAAGTCCAGCCCGAACTGCTAGGTCACATCCCTTCTGCACGAGACCACAAGCATCCCCAAACACGTTTCGCCCTTGTTGGGGCTCATCAGTGAGAAGTAGCTTGGGTCTCTAGGCCCAGCAGACACGGGACACACGTCTGGGCATAACCGGGTCACTCGGGGTAACAAAGCAAAAACAAAGAGGTGATGGCTGGAAGGTTTAGACTGAATCTTAACCACTGTCATTGCTCGGGGCAACCCTCCAGACCATCGTTCTTCTCCTGCCAAGTCGTTACAGAAGAGGAAAGAACATATGCAAATCAGGCTTGGCCCCACCCCAAAAGGGGCAGTCCAGCCCAAACTGCTAGGTCACATCCCTTGTGCACGAGACCACAAGCATCACCAAACATGTTTCGCCCTTGTTGGGGCTCATCAATAAGGAGTAGCTTGGGTCTCTAGGCCCAGCAGGCACGGGACACACGTCTGGGCATACCCGGGTCACTCGGGGTAACAAAGCAAAAACAAAGAGGTGATGGCTGGAAGGTTTAGACTGAATCTTAACCACTGGCATTGCTCGAGGCAACCCTCCAGACCATCGTTCTTCCCCTGTCAAGTCGTTACAGAAGAGGAAAGACCATATGCAAATCAGGCTTAGCCCCACCCCAAAAGGGGCAGTCTAGCCCGAACTGCTAGGTCACATCCCTTCTGCACGAGACCACAAGCATCCCCAAACATGTTTCGCCCTTGTTGGGGCTCATCAGTGAGGAGTAGCTTGGGTCTCTAGGCCCGGCAGACACGGGACCCACATCTGGGTATACCCGTCCCACTCGGGGTGACAAAGCAAAAACAAAGAGGTGATGGCTGGAAGGTTTAGACTGAATCTTAACCACTGGCATTGCTTGGGGCAAGCCTCCAGACCATAGTTCTTCACCTGCCAAGCCATTACAGAAGGGGAAAGACCATATGCAAATGAGGCTTGGCCCCACCCCAAAAGGGCAGTCCAGCCCGAACTGCTAGGTCACATCCCTTCTGCACAAGACCACAAGCATCCCCAAACATGTTTCGCCCTTGTTGGGGCTCATCAGTGAGCAGTAGCTTGGGTCTCTAGGCCCAGCAGGCATGGGACACACGTCTGGGCATCCCCGGGTCACTCGGGGTGACAAAGCAAAAACAAAGAGGTGATGGCTGGAAGGTTTAGACTGAATCTTAACCACTGGGATTGCTCGGGGCAACCCTCCAGACCATCGTTCTTCGTCTGCCAAGCCGTTACAGAAGGGGAAAGACCATATGCAAATCAGGCTTGGCCCCACCGCAAAAGGGGCAGTCCAGCCCAAACTGCTAGGTCACATCCCTTCTGCACGAGACCACAAACATCCCCAAACATGTTTCACCCTTGTTGGGGCTCATCAGTGAGGAGTAGCTTGGGTCTCTAGGCCCAGCAGGCACGGGGACCCACGTCTGGGCATACCCATCCCACTCGGGGTGACAAAGCAAAAACAAAGAGGTGATGGCTGGAAGGTTTAGACTGAATCTTAACCACTGGCATTGCTCGGGGCAACCCTCCAGACCATCGTTCTTCGCCTGCCAAGCCATTACAGAAGAGGAAAGACCATATGAAATTCAGGCTTGGCCCCACCCCAAAAGGGGCAGTCTAGCCCGAACTGCTAGGTCACATCCCTTCTGCACGAGACCACAAGCATCCCCAAACATGTTTCGCCCTTGTTGGGGCTCATCAGTGAGGAGTAGCTTGGGTCTCTATGCCCAGCAGGCACAGGACCCACATCTGGGCATACCCGTCCCACTCGGGGTGACAAAGCAAAAACAAAGAGGTGATGGCTGGAAGGTTTAGACTGAATCTTAACCACTGGCATTGCTCGGGGCAACCTTCCAGACCATCGTTCTTCGCCTGCCAAGCCATTACAGAAGGGGAAAGACCATATGCAAATCAGGCTTGGCCCCACCCCAAAAGGGTCAGACCAGCCCGAACTGCTAGGTCACATCCCTTCTGCACGAGACCTCAAGCATCCCCAAACATGTTTCGCCCTTGTTGGGGCTCATCAGTGAGGAGTAGCTT
The DNA here is from genome assembly GCF_040938575.1 of Ambystoma mexicanum. NCBI lineage: Eukaryota > Metazoa > Chordata > Amphibia > Caudata > Ambystomatidae > Ambystoma > Ambystoma mexicanum. Next base: position 202,363,379 of record NC_090925.1, read on the forward strand.
GGGTCTCTAGGCCCAGCAGGCACGGGACCCACGTCTGGGCATATCCGTCCCACTCGGGGTGACAAAGCAAAAACAAAGAGGTGATGGCTGGAAGGTTTAGACTGAATCTTAACCACTGGCATTGCTCGGGGCAACCCTCCAGACCATCGTTCTTCGCCTGCCAAGCCATTACAGAAGGGGAAAGACCATATGCAAATCAGGCTTGGCCCCACCCCAAAAGGGGCAGTCCAGCCCGAACTGCTAGGTCACATCCCTTGTGCACGAGACCACACGCATCCCCAAACATGTTTCGCCCTTGTTGGGGCTCATCAGTGTGTAGTAGCTTGGGTTTCTAGGCCCAGCAGGCACGGGACCCACGTCTGGGCATACCCGTCCCACTCGGGGTGACAAAGCAAAAACAAAGAGGTGATGGTTGGAAGGTTTAGACTGAATCTTAACCACTGGCATTGCTCGGGGCAACCCTCCAGACCATCATTCTTGGCCTGCCAAGCCATTACAGAAGGGGAAAGACCATATGAAAATCAGGCTTGGTCCCACCCCAAAAGGGGCAGTCTAGCCCGAACTGCTAGGTCACATCCCTTCTGCACGAGACCACAAGCATCCCCAAACATGTTTCGCCCTTGTTGGGGCTCATCAGTGAGGAGTAGCTTGGGTCTCTAGGCCCAGCAGGCACGGGTACCACGTCTGGGCATACCGTCCCACTCGGGGTGACAAAGCAAAAACAAAGAGGTGATGGCTGGAAGGTTTAGACTGAATCTTAACCACTGGCATTGATCGGGGCAACCCTCCAGACCATCGTTCTTCGCCTGCCAAAAAACGGTGGTGTGGAAGGTTGCCCAGAGCAACGCCAGTGGTTCAGATTAATTCAAAACCTTCCACCCATCAGTTTTCTGGTTTCAGTTTGTCTCCCTATGTGAGAGAGGGTATGCCCAGACGTGGGTCCCTTGCTCGCTGTGCCATAGGGAACCAACCTGCACCTCACTGAGGAGGCCCAACAAGGCACAACATGTCTGGGGTTGCTTGTGTTTCCGTGCAGAGGGGACCTGGCCTAGCGGTTCAGGCAGGGCTGCTCCCATTGGTTGGCAGTACCTGACTGATTTGCATATGGCTGGACCCCTTTTGCAATGGCACAGATGGGCTAAAAAACGGTGGTGTGGAAGGTTGCCCAGAGCAACGCCAGTGGTTCAGATTAATTAAAAACCTTCCACTCATCACTTTTTTGGTTTCTAAAATCAGTAGGCTTGCCGAGTGTGTGCCTGCTGAGAGTTCTGTGTTTGACCTGATTGCCACAGGTTCCGGTCCTAGCAAAGCACAGCAGCAGCACAGGCTCCTCATGTTAATGCCACAGGTGGACACTATTTGATCCTCTAACATGGAACAATGTATGTTAGAACACCGAATAGTTTTGATCCTGAGTAAAAACAGCACATGTCACTTATTGTTTTTTTTATCTGCAAATTGCAAGTGACACACACAACACGCCCCACCTACCACCTAACCACCTATTTTTAAATACCTAACCCCACCCCACCATCTACCTGTTTGTGGTTAAAAAATCAGTAAAAAGAAATTCAATGTTTGGTAAATGGTCCCTCTCAGATATATGAGCCAAGTTTGGGTATCCATCAGAATGGTGTGGCCCAACCCCGTGTAAATTTACCTATGGCCACTGTTATACCTGACAAACTGGCCCAGAGTGGAGTGTCGAACGACATGGACTGGGCATCTATCATCTCCTCTTTATGGCAAAAACTGGTCCCATAAAAAGGACATCCCTTTGGGTGATCATTGGAAGAGCATTCCACTATGCCTGAAATATTGGAATACCCGAGGCAATGCCCATCTTTTTACTAACACTGTATGTATGAAAATGCTAAGAACGGGCAATTTTATTTGCCTGCAGGAGACATGGCTAATCTCAGCACCAACTTTGGATGGATACAGTGTTTTCATCCAGCCCACGAGGGATGGGATGGGGGGGAGACCCTCGGGTGGTCTCCTAACTGCGGTAGATGTTTCTTTGGGTCTCAGTGGGGAGGCAATTGTAGGCCTGCCTTTCGGTGCATTGGGGGTTGAATGCAAGTCAGAGGACGGCTCGATCAATCTCCTATTGCTCAATATTTATTGGCATAGGGGTCTCGAACTGGCTGACTCTTTTGTAGATGGGATTTGTCGGATAGTGGATGAGTGGATGATAACTAACCTAGAGGGTAGGGTGGCCATCATGGGTGATCTGAATGCGGATTGTGCTTACTCTAATAAACTATGGGAATTGGAAGAGATTTGTGGGGGTAACTCAGTGAAGCAATTTGTTGGACAGGAGTGGAGAATAGGTCTTGGCGGCAGGGGGCTGTTCCCCCTGGTGGGAAAAATTAGTGAATCACAGAACACCAATGAGTGGCATACTTGGCACAGAGGGGATAGCTCATCCTTGATTGACTATATTTTTGTAGACACTTTCCTGATGAACACTTGCCTGTCATTTCACATTTTTAAGAACGATTGGAGTGACCACTGTATTCTTACGACACAATTTAATTGGGTTCTGAACATCAGGAAATGTAGGCAAAGATTACAACTAACCGCTAAGGTAGGGCGCAATGCTGTTAAATGGACGGAACCGAACATTCGTTGTTTGAATTCTAACATATACCATGCATTGAAATGCTCGACCTATGACTGGAAACTCCAGATCTTTAATGCAATTGAGTTCCAGTCATTTTTGGGGCAGATGATAGATAAGATCGCCCCAAGGAAGAGAGCTACTAGTTTGGGCCAAGTTAGGCATGCTCACTGCTACGACAATGTGGCATCTGCAAAAAAGATCTTACAGAGATCACTGAGGCAGATCCAGAGTACTGTTCAGGATGAAGTTACCCGTAGGCAGCTAGTTGGGAAGCTCAAGCAATCGTATAAAAACTACTGTAAATCAGTTAAACATGCAAAGTTTCAGAACGATGCAGAAAAAATGCTTGGGATCCTAATAGCAGCCGATGTAAGTGCATTCTGGTTTTTGGTGAATGGACAGGACCCAATCTATTCCACCTGTCAGTCTAACTCAATATCAGAAAAAGAGTGGATCGAGTTCTTGGGTGAAAGATTTGGGAAGGTCTCAGTAGTTCCTCCGTTGGTCTTGGATTTAACTAGAGAGGATAGGTGGAATCCCCAAGTAGATCTCAAAACCATCTTAAAATTGATTTTAAGATGCAAGCGCTCAAGGGCCCCTGGGCCAAACGGCCTTACAAACAATACTTTCAAGGACAACCCAAACCTATGGGCCTAGCTTTTGTGCCTGGAGTTCAGTGATATACTGTCTTCGGGAGTGTGCCCTATATCTTGGAACACAGCTCATGTTGTTCCGCTCTTCAAGTGTGGTAGCAGGACTGATCCGGCGAATTATCGCCCGATCTCTTTAATTGATGCGGACTGTAAGATCTTTTCATCTTTCCTGCTATCTCACTTGGAGGACTGGGCACACAGGTGTCACCCGCTGGATAAATTCCAGACGGGCTTTAGAAGGGGTCATTCGACCAATATTAATGGGCTTGCCCTGAAGTGCGTGCAAGAGGCAGCGTGGTTGACATCAGGGGGTTGCACGTATATGGCCTCGAGCGACCTTACGGCTGCTTTTGATCGAGTTGGTCAAGGCAGATTATGGCAAAAACTAGCCAGTTGGGGCCTGCCCTTGGGGCTATTGAGGCTAATCAGTGGGGTTTATACTGTGGGGTCCGGGTTCGCTTGAATCAAGAAGGTGACCTGTCGAGGAGAATTAGATCATTTCAGGGGTTAGACAGGGTTGCACATTGGCTCCCTGGCTATTCAACAATACTTTTCCGATGTGACCATTGCACTAATTAAAGAAGGACTCCTAGCCCCTAAGATCGGCAAGGATAAAATAATTTGGCTCGCATATGCCGATGACCGATTGATCGTCGACGACACCAAGGTGGGGTTGCAACGGTCTATTAATAGGTTTGAAGCATATGCTAAAAACAAAGGGGTAAACAATTAATCTTTTGAAAACTCAGATTATATTGTTTAGGAAAGCGAGGGTAAAAACATCTGGCTACATCGGCAAGCTGAGTGAGATCCCCCTGAAATTGGCTAAGATGGTGCGATACTTGGGGTATAATTGTTCTGCATATCCAGGTTATAAGGTATTATTTGAGTCAATCTCACATAAGGCGAAATTGCTCGAAGCACAGTTGGTCAGGATTGACCGAAAGTTCGGTAGGTTTTACTTGAAATCTCCTTTAATCTTTAATGAGAGTAAAATAGTGCCTAAATTAATCTATGGCCGGAATTGCTACCCGAGAAAGTGAATGTGATCTTGAACCGTATAGAGGGCCGCATTTGGAGAAGATTGCTTGGTGTGCCGAATGCGATCCCTATCTCTGCAATCAGGTTCGAGCTGGGTATTGTCTCAATGTGGGCACGGGTCCAGTGGGCCTGTGTATCTTTATACTCCAAAATTAAAACTGGAGTGCCAAATACACTGCACCATCTGATGTGTGAAAATCTGGATTTCTCGTTCACATTGATCTCTTTAAGAGATAGGTCGGAGGCGATCCTTGAGGAGATCGGAATGTCTATAGAAAGCTTTATCTCCAACCCTATGTCTGTAAAACGTACCCTATTTGATCTTGATTTGTGTCAAACGGTTGACAAATTTCACTCCTACCCATCCTTATCTCACCTGAATCATGAACACAGAGCCAGAGGCTTGCCCACCAGAGTCATTTTACAATTTCCAGATAGACTTTATAGAGGCTTCATATTGAGGGCAAGATGGACTATCTTGCCCACTAGAGACATTCTGGTTAGAAGAATGTTGATTCCGACAGACCAAGGCAGATGTAGGTTCTGCTTGTGCAATGAGGAGTCTCTAAGCATCTGGTTATGGATTGCGTCCCATTGCACCCGCTTAGGGTTAAATATCTGGAGCCCCTCAATGTTAATTCCATCACATATGATGAAGAGCTGGCATGGAAACGATGTCTGAAAATTCAAAATATCCACGCGGGCTTAGCCTTATCTGGGTTTATTAAAAGTCTAATTCTGTAACATTGGGCAAAGGATTTTTTTTCTTGTGTTTAACATCATGTGCTCGTAAAGTTATATGGTGTTGGCTTGATGGCTCCAGTTATAAGATTTGAATACCGTTTTTGACCAAATGTTAAGTTTGTTTGTATGGATTATTGTATTGATTATTTTCCTCTTTTTCTTTTTTGTACTCTTTTTTTCATTGTTGACTGTATTAATGGAACAGATGATTTGGAATTTGTATTTTATTCTGTGAATGTTTTAAGAATTTTACTTGTTTTTGATTTTTGTAAAGGTTTGAATAAGCCGAACACAAATAAATAAAAAATAAAAAATAAAAAAAATGGTCCAGCTGCAGACATCTGATTGTTTCATACTTGCAAGGACTGCATCCTGCCAGCCTCTGAGCTCTGCTCTGTGTCTGCAGCATGTTACCCTTGTAGAGTACCACATTAAACGTCATACACTGTGGCTTCTATCCAGCCCACAAACATTACACTTTACTTTCTTGCCAACCAACCAGCCTCCATACCATGACTGCGTTCACAGCCTACTACGCTTATATCTCACCTCGCCACCTTGTTGATCTAGGTGCCTTGCACTATACCCGCTTGCCAGCTAACTTGGGTGATGCCATAAATGCTGACCACCCTACAAGCCTTGTTACCAGCCTCTCCTTTAGCCTGCGAGCCGAGGCATACTTGGCATCCTATCTGTCTAGGAAGGTGTCCGGCTTTGGGCCCTGTAGGTAAGGTTTATGCTATGTGTGCATGCAAGGCGCGGATAGCCTCTTATTTCACAGCCCGCGACGTAACCTGAAATGACCCCCATCTCCTCCACTGTCCTAGAATCTGTGCATGTTACAATCCACATGGTGATATTGCTTGTGATCAAGCCTTGGAATGAACAGTCGGTCTGTGGCAGGGTTGCCATTGTTATCTCAGATGAAAACAGCTTGGTGGAGGCACCCAGAAGAAAAAGGTATTGTGCTTCTAATCAAAGGTAACCAAGGCAAGCAGCTGTATTAGTACCGAGCGAGGGACAATCAGATTGTTACAAACCTCGCTGGGTCTTTACCAGCCTGACAAGGCACCGGTCGCTGCCACCACGTCCCTCTGTGTTTCTTCCCGATTGGCCGCCATGGAAAGGGAGAAGGGACTACACCCTCCACCTGTTTCAAAGGCAGCCATTTTCTTTGCTCTGGCCTGCAACTGTGGACACTGCACATTACCTGTAGTGGTAATGGCACCCCCAGCTCAGGGCTTATTGCTTAAGTATGTATCTCCGGTGCTTACGCAGGGTTGGGGACCATGCTGTAGTGAGATATGGTATGGGAATAAGCAAACGCATCCCTTGGTTGCTCAGCCTGATGATGCAGCTAGGAAGGATCCCAGAGCATCAGCCTCCCAGGTCTTCCTGCTTCCTGTTGATGAGTTGCCTTGGTTACTGGCTGGCCAATGAGGAACGAGTGAGGAGACATATTTTACCTGGTGTGCTCCATCTGTTTATCCTCCTTGGTAAGAAAGTGGTGCTAAGTGGATTATTATCTCTCATGAGGCTCTGCTGCCTGTTCCTTTGCTTTAACCTGCTGCACCACACACATATATTGCCAATTGGAACATTCTCTGAAAATATTTATTTCACCAAGCTTGTAATGCCAGCAGAAAAGAATTAAATGTGTGGTACAATACCACCCCTTCTGCAGAGTCGAAGGAACGCCAGTCGAAGCCGTAAATATCATCTCAGAAAAAACTGGCCCCCAAACTGCAGCTAATGCAGCACTAAATCCCACCACTGTCCAGAAAGTAAAATAGTACCAATACTGCCATCCCTCAATTGCCAGTCTAAAATCAGGTCCAAAGAACAAGTGCATACAAACACAGAGCAGGGGAGGTTAGGTTACTACACCTGAAATTCCATGCACAAAATCATAGCATTAATCCAGGTTACACATAGCTCTTTGCAGTGGGTGCATTAAATCATAGAGCGGTCTCATCAGGTTTCAACCCTGTGACTTGGAAATTCTGCTAAGTGTAACACTGTCAAGCTTGGCTGTGTAGAGCTGTTGCTAATGCCATGATGAATGGGGAACTTTGAGGGCGGTTGAGCATAACACATGCACTTGTAATGAGCAAGCATAAATTCCCCGACTGAACTCCACCCTAACGGACCCCTTTCCTGAAGACAGTCAGGAAAATCAGAGCAATACATTGCATTTTTACCACAGAATTTGTTTAAGACATTGGGCCTCAATCCAAGTTTGGCAGTATTTTGGCGTTAAATCCACTAAAATTGGAGTGCAGAGTGTTCTGTGTTTTGAATACTCTTTGCTACACTATTGCAGTGTGGGTCAAACAGAGTCTGCCTTCAGTGTTTACTACCTGAAGGAGGTGGCTTCTGACATATATAGCGGCTTTACAAGCAGAGCAAGCGGAGTGCAGAGTGTTCTGTGTTTTGAATACTCTTTGCTACACTATTGCAGCGTGGATCAAATTGAGTCTGTCGTTAGTGTTTACTACCTGAGTGAGGTGGCTTCTGACATATATACTGGCTTTACAAGTGGAACGAGGGGCGTGCAGATTGTTCTGTGTTTTGAATACTCTTTGCTAAACTATTGCAGCGTGGATCAAACAGAGTCTGTCTTCCGTGTTTACTAACTGAGGGAGGTGCATTCTGACATATATACTGGTTTTACAAGCTGAGCAGAGTGCAGAGTGTTCTGTGTTCTTGTAGACTCGGAAGTCACGGAGCCCAAGTTTGTGGATGAAGCCTGTTTCCGGCAAGGATTTCATCGGCACCATGACAGCCACTCTCTGCAGTAAGTTTTGGGTGTTTGACCCCCCCCCTTAAAGCTCCACTGTAATTTCTACTTATTCTGTGCATGCACATTTAGGAATTGAGCCGCTCCCGACCATGCACAGCCCATACAGTGCAAACCTCCTTAATCAGACTAAAATCCTTACAACCTCACCGACATTGGAAGTGTTGGATAAGAGGCAGATTTTTCCCTCTACAGTGGTACCCGAATACATTCAGTTGGGGATTACATATGCTCAGGTACTTTGCTCTGAGGACTCTATTGTTGGGCTGATGCCTTTGCCACTAGCGCTGCAACCTTACATCAGTGGGGTAACTGGTGGGGCAACAGGCAACCGGAAGGGGTTCTCAGTTGCCTTCTTCTCCAACCTTGGAGAACTCAGTTATCCTGGACGAATCTGTTTTATGATTATGTAGGGGCATGGAAGTTTCACAGGTTATCAACGCCAGCCCTATTTCTTCAAATTACTGGTTGGGGGCATATTAAGTACAGCCAACTTACATGATCAAGGGGCTGCTTTAATCTAAGAATTGTAACATTAAAGATGTTTAAATGCAACAGCATAAAACACCTACAGGCTAGGGGGTTACAAGGCACAGAATATTTGAATGCAACAAAGAAAAAACATTTCCCTGAATGATAATCAAACTATGTTGAAGCATCTCTTGGCTACCAATCGCCTTTTTTAAATAACATCTCTGGGTCCACCTGTTCAACTATGGACTGCCCAATTTCTGAAAACATCTGGGTTGACTTCTTGAAGAACAAGTTTTGTTTACCTAACGTTTTTTTTTCGGGTTACAGGACCCGACTGGGCACCCAGTAATTTCTGGTTCATGCCCATGGACATAGGAAGATCTTTCATGGGCAATCACTAAATTTAAACCATCTGGGGCCCCAGGCCCTGACTGCCTACCACCTTTTGTTCTGAAGAATGCTCCAGCCCTATGGACAACGCTCTTCAAACCATATTTTGATTATATCTTGGAAACATATATAATCCCATCATCATGTTCCCAATCGATCATCATTCCCATCTTCAAAAAGGAAGATCCTGGGTCGAATTGATGCCAACAGTAGGGTTTTCGCACTACTCTTATTAAGTGATTTAAATATAGTTATGCGACAATCGGTTATCCTGTCACGATTTTAAGTGCGATTAAGACAAAATATGGTTACCCCCCTTAACGCCACTATTTTAGCCCACTTGTCACACATAATCGTTCAGGACCTATTTACATGTCTTCATTAGCTATATCCAGTGCATTTGATTGTGTGATACAATCTATTCTTTGGACCAAATTGATGAATTACAACATTTCTCCAAAATTGGTCCAACATATTGCACTTCAGCATAAGAACTCTTCTATGGAGATCCGTCTAACCTGGGACGGTGCCTTGTCCAGACCAATTCCTTCTGAAATTGGTCTGAAACAAGGCACTCAATAAATCTTTTTAAACATAAGATGCAGGAGTTACTGGAGTCTATTGGCTCATCAGAGGAAGAATTAATAAATCGTCCAGGAGGCGCTAAACCTGTTAGGTATGATTGGATGTTGACACTTGATATGATAAAAACGTATTGTCTGTATGTTTGTATTCCGAGTATGCTAAATTTCCTAGGACAAGAGTCCAACTTCCATCGTATCTAATTTGTTTTCCTTCCAATAAATTACATGCAGTATACATGAGTTTTAGACTCAATCATTTATCCACCAGAGAAAACATGAAATATTTGAATTCGACAGATGAATCAGAAATCATTATGACCTGCCGCTTTTGTAATTCTCCTGATTCTTTGGAAATGTTGCGGCATTGGGCTATCGAATGTCCGGATCACCATTTGAGTAGAAAACATTAGTTTTGACAAAAACCTGGACTGTTTCAATACAGATTTTTCTAAGAATGTATTCTGGTCAAGGTTGATGTGGGTGGGGGGGGGATGGTTTTCTAATTATTGCATTATGTTGTTTTTTAAATGATGTTGTAACCCGGCTTGAATAACTTTATCCCAATTTTGATGAACTCTTATATTTTGTTATGAATGTGTATGTGTCTTAAAAAATATGTTTGTGCTTTTTATACTTTGTGTAAGGTTTATTGCAAACCGTATCATGATAAAAAATAAAATAAAAAATCCACTGAAATACTGCCAAAATCGGTTAAGGTTCCTGCCACTTGGTCTCTTGGGTTTAGTCCAGGATTACAATTGGTGGTAGGGCAGTGGTAGTCCCTGCTTATGCACTCCTTTAGGGACCACCAGTGTTAGTTCTGCCAAAATTTGTAGTTTGGCGGTGCTGGAAAAATTTAGTTAATTACGTTACTGCCAAAAAAGTGGCGGTAACAGAATTACCACCACTTCTTTCCCCACACGTCCAAACTCAAAAAGTCTAAGGTCTCATTAGCAATCCTAAAAGCAAACGACGCCATGCCACTTCTGCATTTCAACATGTATGACTGTGCAGGGCAATCATTTCAGGCGCACTAGATCTGCTAACCCTGCACCCTACCTGTAACCTTCTGGTGTGCATACATGTATGTGAGTACTTAGGCACATTATAACTACATCTGCCAAATGGTCTGCTTAGATTGGCCTATACTCGCAAAAGCTGGCCTTTGATGAGACTACATGGGTATATGATGCCATCATGCCAATGTCTGGAAAAGGGCATGAGTATCTAGGGAATAGGATGGCAATAGCTTTCATGTGGTCTGAGTATCTGGACCTGTAACACCAGCTTTTGGAAAATGCTGACTATGCCTGTAAAATCATTGCATATGTGTCAGTTTTTGGAGTCTGATGGCAAAAGCTGGCAATTTGTGGAAGTACCTGGTAGGGTAAAGTGAGTATGTTGCTGTCTGATGAACATCCATGTCAGATCATATGACTGTATGAACATACACTGGCAAAACCTGCCAGATGATGGTAACATGGGTATGAAAACACAACACGGGACCAGTCTGTGGATACCTGGACATGATGTGATGTTAAATCCTAGCAAATAAGATCATAATTCCACTATTCCCAAGGTAACACTCTAGCCTTTGTTCATGCCTGGTGTCTACCCGTGCACATACACATTCTTCAAGGTGAAACACATACGCACGCGAAATTGCATCCGGACACCTACAACACCAAACAATGGGGGTCATTCTGAGTTGGGTGGTAAGGGATACCGGGCACCGGTAAGGAGACCGGTGCCGGTAAACCCTTACCTCCCAATTCCGAGGTCCCTTAGCGGGAGCCGCAAAGAACATGTGGTCTGACCACACGTCCTTTCGGGGTCCCGCTAAGGGACCAGGGTGCTAATAACGGGCCTGCTATTCGCTGGCCCATTATTAGCGCCTTTCCCATTCCCCTTGAGCCCTATGGGGCTCAAATGGGAATGGGGAATGGTTGGTTGAATAGGGACTTACCGGGTCCTCCAGGGTCAGAATGACCCGGGAAACCCCCATGCAACCAGACCGGACCCGGTATTGGAGGCAGCCTTGGCGCTAATAGCGGCATGGCTACCTCCAATCTCGGAATGAGGCCCAATGTCAGTTATCGCCCTAAGAGCACCCCACTCCGTCTTCTAAGTGATCTAGCATTTTTTTCTGAAGCAAGGGTGAACTTTGATAATTCGAGGCCAAGCTGAAAGCCTGCATTACCCGTGTACTCTTCCACGTGTCTGTATGTTAGAAGCTGCACCCAGGTGCACAGCCTCGCCAAACGGGCTCAGCTACAGTACCTACGTGCTCTTAGCGAGTGCATTACATCGAAGGTCCGATTCATTGCACACATGTTGCACTCATTGCTGATGAACATGGACTGCCAAGTGAAATGTGCAGCATTTCACGTTTCAATTCCAAATGCATTTTTAGCAAAATAGTTTACGATGCATATTTAATTTGTTTCTTAAACGTGTTCCCAAACGGTTATGGTTTCATTGGTTTTCTGCCAAGTAGGTTGTCACCTTTCTGCGCAGTCATGGCTTTATAGCAACTCCAGACTTATAAGAAGGCATGGGAACATCTTACATTAATGGAAAAGCAGTCATGCGTGCCATAGCAAGGCAGCGAATGATTGACAGCTGCAATGAATGCCTCTGCGGCCCACATATAAAGGGAACTGTCACTGCACAAAGTCGGGATCCTTCTCAATGCATCCAGGCAGCCATGGCACTCCAAGGCATCATAAATGAGCTTGCCGTCCGAATACAATGCTTGCTCAGCCGCCACACGTGAGAAGGAGTCCATAGTGTATGCACAAATTCGGTCATATTTGATGGCTTCAAAAGCCTGCATTACACACAGCAGCATTCACTGAGAAAACACATCTATGCTGCGAGTGACACTATACAGGAGCAGAAAATATGTACTCCATGTAAAAGGCATTTGCTAAAAAAGTGATTAAAGGCCGCTTTAACATTGTGGGCTCTAGGTGCATGACTATCCTTGCCTAATAGATGCACCAGCACTGTAAGTTTGTTCATTTGCTTTCATCACCCAGCTATATGGAGCAGTGGCAAAGTGCTGGGCCTCCGACCCTGACAATCATGGTTCAAATCCCCACACCTGCATGCATTGTGAAAAATACAGTTAATGTGTACTGTTTTAAACGCAGCCTTTAAAATACCAAGGGGGACAGCGTCTGCCCTCCCCCGGAGGACTCAGCAAAGGGCAAGTTAGAACTTTATTTTCCATAACAGACAGGGATCATGCAGGAAAAAATTCTCCGATAAACGCAGTTCCTCAGCCCATGTTAAGAGAAAAGTTCTTGTGCCATTCTGAAATCACAAATCACGGCTTTTCCCCAAAAACCTACGAGGGTATATGACTGGATAGTTGGGGTGGTAGTGGCCATACACGACACCTATAGATTTAAAAAAAATGTTTTTTTTAATTAGTTTATTCAAACAAACAATACAAACCAAACTTGCAGTGCATATGGTAACATTTCAATTATGCAACGCTTAATTGTGTTCACTGCTTCCCTTATCCCACCCCCCATTTCGAGCCCACTTCCTTTCATGCTCTGTTCCTGCATCTTGTGATAGGGTTTCCCTTTCCATGGGTTCCGTTGGGTCTCGCATTGACCCAAATAACTCTGCTATTAGTAATTTCCAGGCCATCAAGGTCTCTGTTTCCTCCTCCCGCCCAGCACTGCTCGATTCTTGCCATACCATGGTTTCTGCCTCAGCCCATTTCTGTAAATCTTTCCACCATACCTCTAGTCGTGGTCTGTGGCATGTCTTCCACCCCATAGCAATTCTCCTCTTTGCAAGCGCATATGCCAGATCCTTTACTTTGCTCACATGCTTACGTTTTCGTGGTCTATGGAACCCCACCAAACAAGCAGGGCCCACACTGTATCCACCACAATCTTAATACCCCTTTCTGCTAGTCTGTGCGCCACTTCGCTCCAGAAGCGCTCGATAACTGGACATGACCAAAACATATGCACCATGCCAGCATTCTCCTCATCACATTTGGGGCATGCTTGCCGTCCTACATTTTTAAACCTAGCTATCCTCTGGGGTGTCATATACACCCTATGCGTAATATATAGTTGCATCTGCTTTAGTCTTGCATTCCTCGACACCTTCTTGGGATACCCATTGGCTCGTTCCCACATCTCATCATCCGTCGGAGCTCCCACTTCCGCCTCCCAGTCTTGTCTCAGTTGTACTACCTCCTTTCCTACTTTGGACATCATCAACTCGTATATTCTGGATATCTCATGCCCCCCCTCTGCTATGTCATATATTGTATCTATGGTAACATCTGGTTCTTCCCCCAGTACCACTTCGGGCCATGTCCTCTTAATTCTCCGCACCATTCTATGATACGTGATATACTGGCCTGTATGTAACCCGGTTTCCTCCCCCAACACTTCAAAATCTATTATAGTCCCCTCTTGCCAAATATTGCCCATTGTTGCTATCCCAACCGGTTCCCAGTGGTTTCTGATTCTTATCCTTAGTTGCTTTTCTTCACCTGCTAGTGCCACTAGTGGTACCAGTGGGGAACACGGGGATGGGTTCTCCATCATCTGACATGCCCTGTGCCACATCTTACATCCAAGTACCATCATCTTTGGACGCCCTTCCATTTCTGCCTTCGGCAGCCACATAATCTCTTTTAAATAAAATGGGGCACAATCCATTCGAAACAGCCTGGACTCAGAGGTCGCCTCCTCTGAGAGCCATTTAGCTACATATTGCAGCTGGCTTGCTATATAATAAACTTCGTAGTTAGGCAGTTTTATACCCCCTCTCTCATAGAAATTCTGTAGCTTCCAGAGGACCACTCTATTTTGTATGCCATGCCAAAGGAAATCCCTGCACATACTGTCCAATCTAATGAAGAACTTCTTTGGTATCAAGTGCGGTATGTTCCCAAAGTAGTGGAGGAGCCTAGTGTCATGATGCCTACCCCCGGAGCACCAGGCCAGGCCCAGCACCCCCGGAAGCAGGCATCATGCCCTCGGGTAAAAGCCCAGCGGCCCCTTATAGGGGCTCTTTGGACTCAGTCCTGGCGCCAGGCTCATGTTGGACATCAGTCCTGGCGCCATAGGCGCCAGGCTCATAAAGGGAGGTGTTTTATGCACTTACCTGATGCAGACCCTGCTGCACGCTTCAGGCCTCCCTGAGACCTGAAAGGGACTATTTTTTCATAGGGACTATTTTTTCACTCGGGCATGGCCAGGGAAGGATACATACCTAGTTGGGGAAGGATACATACCTGGGACTTCTTTGGAGGCTATTTAAGCCACGCCCAGACAGCAGCTCATGCTTCGCGTTGTTCTGCTTCCTGCAGCTTAATGCTCACCATGTCTGCTCCTGCTCCTGGACTCCAGCCACGCCCGCCTCGAATCTGGAAGACCTGCAAGGAAGGAAGAGAAGAGAAAGGTGAAAACCAAGGACTATTTCAAACTTCTTACCTGCATCCGGAATCTTCTCGCCAGCATCCCTGAAGAAAGACTTCCATTTAAAAGCATTGCGTTGCTCGCTGCAGCGCCACGCTTCACTCACCTGTCCTCGAGACATCTCCCGGCTCCATCGCGGCTGTCAGCACCGGACGCCACATCTCTGCACCTAGGGGAGAGAGGAAGAAACAAAAGGTGAGCAGAAGGAACACAGAAGGAATGCCTGGTTAACAGCCATAATACTTACCGGCTTTTCTTCCACATTTCGGGTCGGCGCCGCCCCGTTGGCAGGTACCGTACCCCGGCCCCTATGGGGAAAGGACAAGAGAAGTTTCTGGGGAATGATAAGGACATTTAGAGGGATCGCCCTCATCACTACTCACCTTGGCAGTTTAACCCCTCGACGCATCGCCTTCATTCTGCACCTGAAATAAAGGACAGATCACAGGTTAGAAAGACAACATAAAGGGGGCCTCACTTGAACTTTGAACTTTCATACTTACGGCGCTTCGCTCAGGAAAGTCAAGTGGATTTTGCCAGCGCCATTCTGAAAACCAGTGAAGTAACTGGACGAACGTGCGCCCCTGCACCAGAAGCAGGCTGGAGAGTTCATCCTTCCAAACCATAAGGTGAGCTTAAACCGGGGTTTGGAGGAAGTTAGAGAGGAACGAAGGAGGAGAGGGGGTGCTAGCACACTATTCTGCAGACTGTTAATCCCCTTTCACATCTGCAGAAGGATATTCCAACGGACCAGGCAAGCACGATTTGGTGGTCCTGTCCAAACGGTGTTCCGGGTCCTGCGCATCACGCTAGAAGAGGCCACAGCAATCCAGACTAGACCAGCGCCCCCGTGGGAACCAGGTGTGCGTTACAGAACGCGAAGCCTTCCTACAAATTCCCACCCAGGCGCTATGGAAACTTCCGAAACTGACCAGTTGGCCCAATTACTGGGGGAATTACGGGCCGAAGTACACGCCGCTCGTCAAGAGACTAGTGCCCTCAGGAGGGAAGTGATTGTAATAAAGGATAGAGCTGATGACCTGGCTAGACAGCTTTTGCAAGGTCAAGCTGGACAAACTCCTTTACCCGGTTCCGGGGGGAACCCCGCTCCTTTGGTTTCCAGTAACCCGGTGCAGATTAATCTACCTGGAAACATGCCGCTGGCCCCACCTGAACGCTTTGCTGGGGACCCCAAACGATTTGCCGTATTCATGAATCAGTGTCGTTTGCACTTCCTATGCAGACCTGGGGCCTTCCCTAATGATCAGACCAAGGTAGCCTTTGTGTTGTCATATCTCAGCGGCTGTGCTGCCGATTGGTCAGTCCCACTGGTAACTCAAGATGACCCGATTCTTCGTGATTTTCAAGGATTTCAAACAAGCATGGAAAGGTTATTTGCTCGACACTCCCAGGGACAGGCTCTGGATGACGAACTTCTATCTCTGCGACAGGGCAATCAAGACCTTCTATCCTACATTGCAACCTTCAATAGACTAATTGTGGAAACTGGTTGGCCAGAGGATAAAAGAATCACGTTATTCTATCGAGGTCTATGCAGAGAACTTAAAGATGTCCTGGCACAAGTTGTAAATCCGCCCCAAGAATGCACTAAATATATAGACTTAGTGGTCCAATTGGATCACAGGCTGCAAAACAGAAAAGCATATCGGTCCAAGTTTGAAACCCGGGTGTTGGCCAAGACCCACGCTAACCCCAAGGGGGCTGATGGCTCAGAGCCTATGCAAATCGGAGGGGTTAAAGGACCCCTAACTCAAAAAGAACGGGAAAGAAGACGACAGATGCAAGTATGCCTTTATTGTGGGTCCTCTGGACACTTTCTACGAGATTGCCCGGTTAAGCCGCCCAAGAAGGTGGTAGGAGCCGCTGATAAAATCCATGGAAACTCTGTATCGGGAAACGACCACGCCCGGCAAGCGTAGGGGTCCGCTTGCCGAGCTTGAAAACTAACTCTCAGACCTCGCATTTCATTGTGCCAATGGTCCTCGTAGATCCGGAACAGCCTAAACGGTTGCATGCTATAAAGGCATACATCGATAGTGGGGCTATAGGAAACTATGTGGATCGAGAATTGGTCTCTAGGATAAACCTCCCTCTGCATCCTAAAACCAACAAAGATGTCTTCACCACAGTAGATGGAACCGAAATTGCCTCTGGACCGGTAACACATTCCACAGCTGAGGTGACACTTGTAGGTCCGGATGGCCATCAGGAGGCAGTTGTGTTTGATGTAATCAAGGCTCCACAGTTTCAGCTTATTCTCAGAATCCCTTGGTTAGAGACACATAATCCTCAAATTGATTGGCGAGCGAAGAGAATAACCTTCCCGGATTGTGCACAAACCTGCTACCCAGAAAATCCAAAGATTAATCTAGCACAAGTAACCTCTGTCCCTGTGCAACTACCTCCAGAGTACCAAGACTTTCAGGACGTCTTCCAAAAGGAACAGGCCAACACGTTACCTCCCCACCGATCGTACGATTGCCAAATCGATCTGGTGCCCGGTGCACAACCCCCTTGCAGCAGGATTTACGCCCTTACTGAACCAGAGAATCTGCATTTGAGACAATATTTAGATCAATACCTCGCCAATGGTTTCATTCGCCCTTCAAAGTCCCCGGCATCCTCAGCTTTGTTCTTCGTACCTAAAAAAGAAGGCGACCTTAGAACTTGTATCGATTACCGCACATTGAACCAGATAACTGTTAAAAATCGTTACCCTCTGCCTCTGATCCCTGAACTCCTCGACCAGGTGAAGGAGGCTTGCGTATACACCAAGTTAGAACTCCGGGGGGCTTATCATCTGGTACGAGTAAAAGAAGGCGACGAATGGAAAACGGCCTTCCGTACAAAATATGGACTATTCGAATACCAGGTGATGCCTTTCGGGTTGTGCAACGCGCCTGCAGCCTTCCAATTCTTCATGAACGATGTCCTTCGGGAACTCATCGATGTCTGTGTTGTCGTGTATATCGATGACATTCTTGTGTACTCCTCTTTGGAATCTGATCACAGAAAGCATGTCAGGGCCGTCCTAGAGAAACTGCGCCAGCACAAACTGTTTGCCAAGCTGGAAAAATGTGTTTTCCATACCACCGAGGTTGAGTTTCTCTGATTCATCCTGACACCTAAAGGGGTCCGAATGGATTCACGGAAAGTGGATGCCATCCCAAATGGCCATCACCTAGTTCGGTGAAAGGTGTCCAAAGCATGCTTGGTTTTGCCAACTTTTATCGCAGGTTTATCCCGGAATTTTCACGTGTGGTGCAACCCATCACTCCACTCTTGCGAAAAAATAAACGTTTTGAATGGACCGAGGAAGCCGAACAGGCCTTTCAGGAGTTGAAAGCTAAGTTCACGTCCGCACCTATTTTGAAGCACCCGCGTCCCGATCTCCCATATATAGTCGAAACCGACGCGTCCAGCTTAGCCATGGGAGCTGTCCTGTCTCAGAGAGACCCTGAAACCAACCAACTGCACCCCGTAGCATTTTGGTCCAGAAAGTTCTCGCCGCCGGAGATAAATTATGCGATCACCGATAAGGAACTATTAGCTATTAAGTCCGCCTTTAAGGCTTGGCGGCATTATCTCCTCGGCGCCCGGCATACCATCACCGTGATCACTGATCACCGAAATTTACAATATTTAAAAACTGCCCAGGCTCAATCGTCTCGACAGCTCCGATGGGCTTTGTTCTTTGCTGAGTTCGATTTTGTAATCACCTACCGCCCCGGCTATAAGAATGGTAAGGCGGGCGCTCTATCCCAAATTGGAATGGAAGAAATAGACACAAACTCAGAACCTGTGCCGATAATTCCCGAACAAAGAATTTTGGGGATAACCACTTTACAAACCCTTGAAGACATTCAAGCACGAGTGAAACAATTCCTGGACTCTTCAACCTTGCAGGATTGGATAAAAAGGGGGTCTAACTTTTCAGTCAAGGATGGCTTACCTTACTTCCAAGGACGCTTATTTTTGCCAGAAAAGGAATTGCAAGAACTGGTTATTTCCCGTCATCATGATACCCTGATGGAAGGACATCCTGGCATTGCCAAAACAGAGGAAAAGGTTAAACGACAATTCTGGTGGCCTTCCTGGCGAAAGGATATTAAATCTTTCGTGATGTCCTGTGGAGTTTGTGCCCAAAACAAAGGTCAAAAGACAAGACCCGCCAGTCTTCTTCAGCCCTTAGACATTCCACCAGCACCTTGGCACACCCTGCCACTAGATTTTATCACGGACCTGCC
The DNA here is from genome assembly GCF_040938575.1 of Ambystoma mexicanum. Lineage (NCBI taxonomy): Eukaryota > Metazoa > Chordata > Amphibia > Caudata > Ambystomatidae > Ambystoma > Ambystoma mexicanum. Next base: position 202,382,418 of record NC_090925.1, read on the forward strand.
CTCTTGTAATGGTTACAATACTATTCTGGTCGTGGTGGATTTATTTTCCAAAATGGCCCACTTTATTCCGTTGAAAGGATTACCTTCAGCCTTTGTTCTTGCCAAGGAATTCCTCGAAAATATCATCCGTTTGCATGGATTCCCGTCCATACTAGTCTCCGATCGGGGAAGCCAGTTTATTTCTCATTTTTGGAAAAAGTGTTGTCAACTGGCACAAATCGATGTAAGACTCTCGACCAGCCACCATCCACAGACCGATGGTCAGATGGAGAGAACGAACCAGACCCTTGAACAATATCTACGATGTATGTTGCACCAATCGGAGGGTAATTGGAAGGACATTTTATGGGTGGCTGAATATGCATACAATAACTCGATACACACTGGAACTGGTCAGAGCCCGTTTTATACCCTATATGGACATCACCCTCGTACTTCAGACTTGGACTCACCTCTGAGCCTTGAAATGCCCGCAGTGGACCATTTGCATTCTACGATTACTCAAGCCTTCAAGGATGCAACTGCACATTTGCAACATGCGAAAGGGAAATACAAAAAGAATGCGGATCTGCATCGAAGAGAGGCGCCTCCATACCAAATAGGGGATCAAGTATGGTTGGCTACCAAACACCTATCACTCAAGGGGCCTCGAACTTTTAATCCAAGGTATTTAGGCCCTTACTCGATCAAAGCTATAATCAACCCAGTGGCAGTCAAGCTCGATCTACCAGCTAACATGCGGATTCACCCCGTTTTTCATGTGTCACTTTTGAAACCAGTGCACCCAGGAACCAGATTAACAAAGCCACCAGAACCGATTCAGATAGATGGGGAGCCTGAATTCGAGGTGAAGAACATTTTGGATTCTAAGATCTCAAAATCAAAACTTTTCTATCTAATTGATTGGAAAGGGTACGGGCCTCAGGAAAGGTCTTGGGAACCCAGTGATCACGTACATGCACCTAGGCTGGTAAAAAGGTTCCATCGGAATTTCCCAAACAAACCGAAACCTCCAGAAGGAACGACCTTGGGAGGGGCCTTGGGGGGTGAGTGCTGTCATGATGCCTACCCCCGGAGCACCAGGCCAGGCCCAGCATCCCCGGAAGCAGGCATCATGCCCTCGGGTAAAAGCCCAGCGGCCCCTTATAGGGGCTCTTTGGACTCAGTCCTGGCGCCTTTGGCGCCAGGCTCATGTTGGACATCAGTCCTGGCGCCATAGGCGCCAGGCTCATAAAGGGAGGTGTTTTATGCACTTACCTGATGCAGACCATGCTGCACGCTTCAGGCCTCCCTGAGACCTGAAAGGGACTATTTTTTCATAGGGACTATTTTTTCACTCGGGCGTGGCCAGGGAAGGATACATACCTAGTTGGGGAAGGATACATACCTGGGACTTCTTTGGAGGCTATTTAAGCCACGCCCAGACAGCAGCTCATGCTTCGCGTTGTTCTGCTTCCTGCAGCTTAATGCTCACCGTGTCTGCTCCTGCTCCTGGACTCCAGCCACGCCCGCCTCGAACCTGGAAGACCTGCAAGGAAGGAAGAGAAGAGAAAGGTGAAAACCAAGGACTATTTCAAACTTCTTACCTGCATCCGGAATCTTCTCGCCAGCATCCCTGAAGAAAGACTTCCATTTAAAAGCATCGCGTTGCTCGCTGCAGCGCCACGCTTCACTCACCTGTCCTCGAGACATCTCCCGGCTCCATCGCGGCTGTCAGCATCGGACGCCACATCTCTGCACCTAGGGGAGAGAGGAAGAAACAAAAGGTGAGCAGAAGGAACACAGAAGGAATGCCTGATTAACAGCCATAATACTTACCGGCTTTTCTTCCACATTTTGGGTCGGCGCCGCCCCGTTGGCAGGTACCGTACCCCGGCCCCTATGGGGAAAGGACAAGAGGCATTTCTGGGGAATGATAAGGACATTTAGAGGGATCGCCCTCATCACTACTCACCTCGGCAGTTTAACCCCTCAACGCATCGCCTTCATTCTGCACCTGAAATAAAGGACAGATCACAGGTTAGAAAGACAACATAAAGGGGGCCTCACTTGAACTTTGAACTTTCATACTTACGGCGCTTCGCTCAGGAAAGTCAAGTGGATTTTGCCAGCGCCATTCTGAAAACCAGTGAAGTAACTGGACGAACGTGCGCCCCTGCACCAGAAGCAGGATGGAGAGTTCATCCTTCCAAACCATAAGGTGAGCTTAAACCGGGGTTTGGAGGAAGTTAGAGAGGAACGAAGAGGGAAAGGGGGCTGCTAGCACACAATTCTGCAGACTGTTAATCCCCTTTCTCATCTGCAGAAGGATATTCCAACGGACCAGGCAAGCATGATTTGGAGGTCCTGTCCAATCGGTGTTCGGGGTCCTGCTCATCACGCTAGAAGAGGCCACAGCAATCCAGACTAGACCAGCGCCCCCGTGGGAACCAGGTGAGCGTTATACCTAGGTAGGACCACCATCTTCAACATTGCCCCATGTCCCATCATTGCTAAAGGCAGCTTCACCCAGAACCTCATGCAATTTTAAATTTTCTTAATAGCTACCTCTCTATTGTACTGATGCTCCTCTTCCACCGTGTGGTATATATCTATCCCAAGATATCGAAATGTGCTAACCTCCCATGGTATCTGTAACACCGGTAGCATTTTCAATGGGATCCCTTTATATCCACCCAATGGGAACATGCTAGATTTCTGAGGGTTCACCGCCATACTAGACAGCCCTGCATATCTTCCCATCACTTCCAAAATGTATTGGAGGTTTTCCTCCAGGTGTCGCAAATACAACAACATGTCGTCCGCATACAGGGAGATTAGATGTTGTTCTCCTCCCACGGCAATGCCTATCGTATCATATTGTTGCCTCAAGTATATCGCTAGGGGTTCCAGGGCCAATATATAGACCATAGAGGACCATGGACATCCTTGTCTGGTACCCCTACGGAGTTGCCATCTTTCAGCTATCACTGCTCCTGTTTTAACTCTGGCCAGCGGTTCACTATATAACATTTTTGCCCACTGTAGATATCCAGGCCCCATTCCATAGCCAGCCAAGGCCGCCATCAGCCATGGCCATTTGACTGAGTCAAAGGCCTTTATTACGTCCAGTGACAAAATTGCCAATTCACCTTTGTTCTCGTTCCCATACTCAATAACTCGATGGAGTCGTCTAAGATTATTGGATATGTTCCTATTCGGGACATAGCCCGTCTGGTCAGGATGTATTAATTTGCAAATAACCCTCCTCAGTCTGTTTGCCAAAACGGCCGTCAGTATTTTGCTGTCTTGATTTAACATTGATAGGGGTCTATATGAACCACAGCTATGTCCAGGCTTATTAGGTTTGGGAAGCGGTATTATAATTGCTTCTCTAAGGGACTGTGGAAGTCTACCCAGTTCATATGCCTCATTCAACATTTCTAAAAGCGGGGGGAGCACCTCTCCTTTAAAAATCTTATAGAATTCGCTTGGGAGTCCATCAGCCTCCAGAGTCTTGCTGGTGGGCAACTGCCTCACCACCTCTTCCAACTCTTCTAAAGTAATCGGTGCATCCAGCTCCTCTCTTTCCTCAGCACTGATCTGCGGCAATCCTATATCCTCCAATGTTTCTACTATCTTCGTGTAATTACTCTCCTCATCATCTCCATATAGTAGCCTGTAATAGTCTGCAAACTCCTACTTAACTCCTTCTTGGGTATCAACTATACTTCCATCTTCCCTTTGTTATTGTTCTAATCGTGGGTCTGGGGGTTTCACTCTTGTATAGCAATGCCAAGATCCTTCCTGGTTTATCCCCTCCCGCATGCTGTCTCTCTATATATTTTTTATAGTTAAGGTTACACAGTCTTTCCCAATGCCCAGCACATTTCTGCTGCAGCCTGAGTATTAGTTCAGTGTCTTCCTTGGTATTATTTTCTCCCTTCAATGCCCTTTCCAATTCTTCCTCCGTTTCCTGTAAGTCAGCCAGGATCCCTCCTCGCAATCGGATTTTGCTATGGGTGCCCTTCTCGTCACAACTTTAAAGGCCTCCCACAATGTGCCCGCCGAGTCCACACTGCCAGTATTCGTCTCAAAGTAGTTAACAATCTCCTCCCTCATATCCTCCCTAAAGAAGGGGTCTTTCAGCGCCTCTGCTTGGAGGCGCCATGTCGGAATCCTCGCTCTCGGGGGTCGATATTGCCAACCTAGGATCAATGGCAAGTGGTCTGAGAGGACCCTTGCTTTATATGCTGCTTGCGTGATCTCTGTCATTATCTCTTGTGTGACAAAAACATAGTCCAACCTTGTATGTAATTGCTGCGGGGCGCAATAATGCAAATATTGCCTCTCTTGGGGGTGTTGTGACCTCCACACATCTCCGAACCCAAAGTCTTCCAGCAGTGTCTGCAGCGCTTTAGCGGCTGGGGCAGGTCTATCCATTTTCCCATCTGAACTGTCAACCTTAGGGTTTAGTACGCAATTAAAGTCTCCTCCCCAGATCACCGCGCTCCCCACACACATGCTGAGGTTGCTACACAGGGTTCTAAAATATACAGCTGTGTTTTGATTCGGGGCATACGTATTTACAATGCTTATCTCCCTATTTTCCACCAATCCCCCCATTATGACCATCCTCCCGTCCGTCTCAACTATCGTCTGTAACAGCTGAAACGGGACATGTGGCTCCACCCAGATAATCACTCCCCTAGCATGAGCCGAATATGATGAGCCCACCACGGTCCCCTTCCATTTATTCCCGATCATCTCCATCTTATCTTGCGTCAGGAGAGTCTCCTGCAGCAGGGCTATGTCTATCTTCTGTCTATGCAGGTATAGCATAACCTTATTCCTCTTTAAGTAGCTATTGAGCCCCCTGACATTCCAAGTAATTATTTTAAGATCCCCCATGGTTTGTTAGAGTCCCACTCCCCCCCCACCTGTGCAGTCCAAATCCAAATGCATTTCCCTTCTATATAGGCTTGTTTCCCAACTTGAACTTCCCTTAACTAAAACCACAACAAACACCCCAACCTCCCTCCCATCTCCCTTCCCTGCCCCAACAACACCCTCCCCAACTGTTGCCCAGCTCCATCCCTGGATCTCAGGCACCCCCGCATCCAGCCCTTTCTGGCAATAGCCTGTGCTCGCGGCTCAGCAGGGTAAATTCGCCCTAGTGGCTGCCTTACTACTAATTCCTGGGGGTAGGTTGACTTCATCCTGCTGCTCCTGTTTACTTCAAGTTCACCACGCCTAATGCTACCCAGCTTACTTGCGCATTTTTATTCTTTATATTCCAGTCCAATAGGTTCAGTGAGTCCAAAAGTATCATAATACAATTCCAATGTTATCTATCCTTGCTCTTCTTCTATCATCTGTGCCACAGTCTTTTCCTGGGACTCCCCCCCATTTATCCCCTCATTATGCATGATACATCCCTGTCAGGGCTGGGGCAATTGGCAGTGTTTTGGGGGTTCTGGGAGGAGTTAAGGAAGCCCTAGGGTGTCCAAACAGCTTGTCCAGGCATGTTCTCCTCCCTTTTTGCAGGAAAAAGGCCCAAGGAAGGAGAACCGCTGGAAACTACATTGCCCAGCAGGCTGTGTGCTTCACAGTCCTGCTGGGAGAAGAAGGACCACACGCGCGCTACTGCGCATGCGTGAGCCGCGCCCAGAAAGCACCGCTCGCAATCCTGAACACCGGCAAGAGAGGACGTGTGCATCTCGAGCTCCTGGAGGCACGCCTACGTGGGGCACCGCCCGCCTGCTCAACCCCCGGTCCAGCGTACATGAAATGATTAATGTGTAGAACAATTTCGGAAGCACGAAAAAACGAGTTAAACTTATTGCATGCAGAGCATGAATACTAATCCAGAGTTGGAGTTAGCTTGGCGGTGAAGCAACCGCACCTGTAACAATCTTTAACCCTTCAGGGAACGTTCATTAGGAACGACTTTTCGCACGCACGTGCACTGACTTTGTTTTGCTATTTTCAGCTTGTTGTTTGATCGGATTGGTGAGACGTATCACGGGCCATCAACACGAAAAGGCCGAAGGACCTAGGACTCCCGCAGAAGCCAGAGCTAAGTGTTTTAGCACCTCGTGTGCATGTTATTGTTTGCTACTCTCACACGGGGTGATGTGGGGAACTTGAGATCTGCATATTGGTGGGGAGTTACCACTATATGACATGATGTTGGGAGGGTTTGCCTTCATGAGGTAATGAGGGTGAAGTTCATGTTTAAGAAGGCAGTTTGAGAACCAAAGCAGCACTAGAGAATACCAAACCTATGGTGTATATTGGTTAGAGGCTCCAATACAAAGGCCTTCTATTGGAGTAATTCTGAGAGTGTTATAGTTGTATGTGAGTGTGTGAGGGCGGAGCCACTGCCAACAACCATCAGCAAGAGGGGCACTGGAGTCGAGGAGCATGTTTCCGTAAATCCCTTTACCCATCCATTGTAATTCCCTAAACCTCTTTCCGGTTATCCTGAACTCCCTCTACCCATCCACCCAATGGACCCTAACCCTCTTTCCCCAGAGGGTTGCGGTGGCCTGCGGTTTCCATTTCCCAGGTGCCAAGACCCAATGGGGAGGGAGGAGTTTGTGCTGCCTCTGCGCCTGTCAAGAGGAGTGAGGATCTGACAGAATTGCAAGCCCACATATTCTTTCTGCGCCTAGGCAGCACAATTATGGCAGACGTTGTAGCCCTTCTCCAGGACCTGAACGCAGAATTGGCAGCAACCAGGCAGGATTATCAGAATTTAGCAGGTTAAGTCCATACCCTGACTATCCAGACTCAGGCCCAAGCAACGCCCTTGCCCAGACAACCCCCGCCAACGCCTGTACAAGTGCAGGTAGCCACTGAACCATCTTTGCCACTTGCTGCCCCCGAAAGATACCATGGGGACCCACAGAATTTTAATCAGTTTATCATGCAGTGTCAGTTGCATTTCTTGACCAAACCGGGTGTTTTCAGGACTGCACAAGCTCGCACAGCATTCGTAATATCCTATCTCACGGGGGATGCAGCTTCATGGGCTACACCGCTGGTTCGCAAGGATGATGCCTTGTTGTACAACTGGGATACGCTCTTGGATGAATTCGGTAAAATATTTAACCGCAGTGCTGCAACACTGATTAAGGATCGAGAATTGTTGACGCTGAGGCAAGGAAGCAGGGACTTGGTGTCGTATGTAACGGCCTTTAACCGACTGGCAGTAGAAACTGATTGGCCCCAGGAAAAGAGAATGGCCCTATTCTTTTTTTTTTTTTTAATTTAGCTTTATTGGTTTTACAAAAAACAAAAAGAAGCAAGCAGTATTCAAACAGGATCATACATCTGCCAGAGGCGTAAGTCGAACAAACAATGAATAGTAAAAACAGTATACTAGATTCTCTTGGTAGTGCGACAGTCCCGGTTGTCTGGCAGAGTCTCATCAACTGTTCGCCAAAGCCCACTCCCACCCCCCTCCCCCACTTGGGTTAGTGTAACTCACAAGTACAATAGTTTGACAAAAGTGTTAGTATCATATGATTGACACAGTGTTGCATCCGATGGTACCATGGTCGCTGGAAGTAAGGGTCTCGTCCTTTGTAGTGTTCCTTAGGTGTGGCTTCATTCGGTCGGGTTTTTTGGGGGCTCCTCAGGTTGGGAGTCATGAGTAGGCGAGATATATGTATTCTTGAAGTGCATCCATAGAGTTTCGCATTTCGCTGATTTATTGTGTAGGGAGGCAGTGATTGTTTCCATTACATAAATGCTCGTGGCCAATTTAATCCATTCGGTCTTACCTGGAACCTGAGCGGATTTCCACTTGGTCGCTATTAGGGCCCTCGCAGCCAGTAATAGCTGGGGAGCCAGGCATTGGACCCGGAACCAATCCTCCTCAACTCTCTCAAGGCCGAACAGGACAAGGAGTGAGTCAAGTTCTCTATGGATGTCGTCTACTTCTTTGATCCATCCCAGGACTTCGGTCCAAAACACTTTGATGTGCGGACAGCTCCACCACATGTGCCAGTAGTTGGCAGTTTCTCCGCAATTTCTCCAGCACTTTGGACTCATGGACTGGGACATTTTGGAGAGCCGAAGCGGATCGTATTGCCATCGGTGTAGGAGTTTTATTGCATGCAGCTTATATTGGTTGGATATGGAGGATTTAGGCGCAGCTCTGCACATTAATTCCCATTGTTCGGGAAGTATCTCTTCGCCTAGGTCTTTTTCCCATCTGGCCCTAAGGAGTTCCGTGTTCCCGCCGCCTGCACACAATAGCGTTTGGTACATTATTGAGATAAGACCTTTCATTTCCGCTCTAGAGTCTAGGAGTTTCTCAAAGGCGGTGAGATCTCTTCTCAGTTTTTCCCTCCATTCGGTTCTCGTTAACACCCCTTTTAGCTGAATGAAGTGGAACGTCGATAGAGTGCCTATCCCCAGTGCCGTTGTCAGTTCAGGCAGTGTGATATACTCATCTTTTTTCTGGAGGTGTCCCACCCTATCCAGTCCTGCCTCGTACCATGACTGGAACCGGTCTAGGTTCGGGATTTGGTCATTTATGCCAGGAGACCACAAGTGACTGAGCGGAGATGGCCAGGTGGTGACTTCGCGCATCTCTTTCCCAGTGTGCCATATGGCCCATATGGTGGATAGTATGGGGTGGTGTTTAATTCTCTTCTGGAACCGTTGGTGTGGCGACCACAGCCACTCCGCCACCGTGGCGGGGGACAAGTAGTGGTTGTCCATCTGGACCCATTGCAGGTGTTTGTGGTCTCTGAAGTGTGGGATTAGGACGCGCAGCTGAGTGGCATTGTAGTATTTTCTCAAATCGGGGAGCCCTAATCCACCTCTGTCCTTGGGGAGGATAAGCGTGTCATATGAGATCCTCTGTCTTTTTCCCTGCCAGAGGAACCGCAGCATGATCTTACGAGCATCCACGAAGAATTTTTGGGGTATCTCTATCGGTAGCATCTGAAAGGGGTAGAGGAAGCGGGGGAGGCATACCATCTTGACAGCATTGATGCACCCCAGCCAACAGATCGTCAGTTTGCTCCATTTCTAAAGGTCTCTCTCAAAGCTTTGAAGGAGCGGGGGGAAGTTAGCCTCATATAGTTCACCTAGGGTTCTGGTGATCTGTATGCCCAAATATCGTAATGTTGTGTGTTCTACCTTGAGTCCTAAGGGGAGGAGCTTGGTGTCGTTATCATCTGGGGTACCTTGGAGTGGAAAGAGTATGGATTTGGACGTGTTTACTTTAAACCCGGAGAACCGGCCATATTCTTTTATTAGATTTAGGGCATGTGGTATGGAGGTCATCGGTTTCGTTAGGTGTAGAAGGATGTCGTCAGCGTACAGCTCTGCTTTGTATTCCATCCCTCCCAGGCAAATTCCCTCTATTCGGGGGTCGTTCCTTATCTTTTGGGCTAGGGGCTCCAGGGAAAGTGCAAACAGGATCGCGGAGAGTGGGCATCCTTGTCTGGTCCCCCGTTGTAATTCAAACCATCTGGAATATTCCCCGTTCACAAATATTGATGCTTTGGGGGAGGTGTATATTGCTCGCACTCCATCGCGGAATTTTGAGCCTATCCCTACTTTCTGGAGTACTGTACCCAGGAACTCCCATTCCACCCTATCGAAGGCTTTTTCTGCGTCGATCGATAGGAGGGCCGGGTCATCTGCTATACTGTGCCCTGCGTGGACAAAGTGTAGGGTTTTACGCATTGTGTCGGCGCCCTGCCTCCCCAGGATAAATCCCACCTGGTCAGGGTGGACCAAGTTGGGCATTACAGTTTCCAGTCTGGCTGCCAGTACTCGTGCGTAAATCTTCGCATCGAGGTTGAGGAGGGAAATAGGGCGGTATGACCCACATAATTTGGGATCCCTACCCTCTTTAGGGATGACAATTATGAGGGCTTTCCTAAAGGAATCTGGTGCGATCCCAGAGCTCATTATCTCATACGGTTATCGCCGTATAACCATCCTCGCCCGGTGACTTCCCCAGTGTAAGCCGTTTGATCGCCTCTCGTGTCTCATGTTCGGTTATTGGGCTATCGAGGAGTTCAGACTCTTTGTGTGATATTGTGGGCATAGTAATTGGGGACAGGTAAGCGGATATATCAGGGTGAGCCGCAAGCAGCTCAGAGGTATATAGGTTTTCATAAAAGGTGGCGAAGCTCTCGGGTATCGAGTGGGGTGGATGTATCGCAGGGTTGCTGGGCTCTTTTATCTCTTTTACCTTGCGTTCTTCCCTCCTTTCCCAGAGCCTGGCGGCTAGGAGTGCATCGGCCCTATCCCCCTTCTCATAGTATGTCTGTTTCAGGAATTGTAGCTTCCTTACCACCTGTCCATGTTCTAACAGCCGTAGTTCCTCCCTTTTCCGTTGGGCCATGTCGAGTTTGGAGGGGTCCACCGTCGTTTCGTCTCTTATTCCCGCTTCCAGCTGGTATATTTCTTTGCGGAGTTTGTTTTCTACAATCTTACACTCTCTCTTTTTAGAGGAGCCCTCCCGTATTAAGATACCTCTCCACGTGGCCTTCCCCGCTTCCCAGATCACCTGTTTGGAGACCTCCCCATTGTCATTCGTCTTGAAATATTCCCCAATCTCGGTTTCCATTTCATTTCTGAACGCCGCGTCGGTCCAGAGGGACTCGTTGCATCGCCAGGATCCCCCAGCGGCAGGCAGGTCGTTCCAGTCGACGTCTGCTAGGACCATGTCATGATCTGTCCATGTTGTCGGGATAATGTTGGTATAACTTGTTGACCTTGCAAGGTCAGGTGCGAGGAATATATAGTCTATGCGTGAGAATGTGCGATGGGGGTTCGAGTAGAAGGTGAAACCCCTTCGTCAGGATGTTGTTTTCTCCACACGTCTCGTAGATCGTAAAGTTCCATCATGGCAGCGAATTCAGTGCGATCCCTCGTATGCTGGGCCCGCGTATCGGGGTTGCCTGGCTTCCAGTCAACAGTCGGGTTCACACACTGATTAAAGTCGCCTCCTATAATGAGGTGGCCTGCAGTCTCTAGTACTATTTTGGGAATTGTCTTCTGAAGGAATGCAGCTTGTCCGTTATTAGGCGAATATATAGTAGCGATCGTGACCTGAACTCTTGCGATTTTCCCCACTATCAGGAGGGTTCGTCCACTCACATCTGACCAGGTCTTTTCTATCTCAAAGCCTACTCCTTTCCTGATGAGGATCCCAACTCCTCCCTTCCTGAGTGGGCCAGAGCCCCAGAATTCCAAACCCTCCCGTTTCCCCAGGACCGCTCGCTCCTCTCCTCTGGCAAATTTCGTCTCTTGTATGAGGAGAATGTCAATGTCGGATCTTCGGAATTCTCTGCGCACTAGCGATCTCTTAGTAGGGGAGTTCAGTCCCTTCACATTGATAGTCCGAATTCTGAGGAGACCCTTGCCCTTAGACTTCTCATGTGATGCCATCAGCGGTTTGGAGACGAGGGTCTCTCACCATCAGCGAGCAGAGGGGCAAGTGGGTGCCCTGTGTCACCTTGGCTGTGATACTTCGAAGCAAACTTATTGTTATCTGTACAAGTCCCAAGTGTTTGTTACCTCTCTCCCCTTTTCTCGTATACCACCATAAATGGTGGTGATCGTTTGAGCTTGTAAACAGGGGGTGCTGCATTGGCAGCTGTTGACGGCGTCCGGGACAGACTGGATAAGGATTTGCAGTCCGTCGGCGGACCATCAGTGGGGACCATTGACCTATGGTCCCGAGCAAATTTACCATCGTAGTTTAAGGGTGAGCCCCCATCTCTTCCCCCTTATCCCCAAACATTATGCAATTTTAACAGTAATAACCATAAACTTATGAAAGTTTCAACGTTACGTGTGGCTTTCAGGACTATTCCACAGGAGTCCACTTCATCTTCCATTCCCGGGGGGTGCTTTGTCCGCAGCGTGTGATTCCGCTGTGTTGCATCCCTCGTGGGAGACATTGCCACGTGTTTTAGATGTGACTGTAGCTAGTACAATTCCAGCACTGTTTCTTTTGGTTAGTCATGATCGGGGGTGTTGTTGGGGCATCTAAAATTTCTCGATCCCTTTACCCTCTTACGCCTCGGGCCCTGGAGCTCCCACTGCGATCCCGGTCGGCCATTTTCGCCGCCTTCCTTGCTCCTCGGGTCCGCACCGAGGAGATCGGCGATGCAGTCTTTGATCTCGTCTTCGGAGCGTAGAACTATTTTCCTGCTGTCGTGCTCGAATGTAAGCGAGAAGGGGTATCCCCATCTATACCTTGTGCCTTGATCCTTGAGCCATTTCGTGAGGGGGCTGCAGAGGCGTCTCAGGGCTAAAGTTAACGAGGATAGATCTTGGAAGATGGTGATTTGAGCGCCTCCCATTGTGAGCGGGCCTCCAGACCTGGCCTTCTCTAGAATTCTAGCTTTGTCTTGATAACGGTGAAACCTGGCCAGAACAGACCGCGGGCTGCCGGTTGGTCCACCGGCTCTATGTATGCTTTCGGTTTTGGGCTCGTCGATGTCTTCATCGGCGGTTAATATTCTAATGATGTCGTGGATGGTGTCTTTGAGATCTTTTTCGGTTTCACCTTCGCGTTCCGGAATGCCGAAAAAGCGGAGGTTGTTTCTCCTTTCTCTGTTTTCTAAGTCATCCATCTTAAGCCTCGCCTCAACTTCTCTTTTTTCGATGTTTCGGATCCGTACATCCATCTGAACCTCAAGGGTGTCGATCGAGGCCTGGTTATTTTCCACACTTTCCAAGCGTTCTTCGAATCTGTCCATCCTCTGTGTGATTTTGTCGATCTTGCCGCCGAGGTTAGCTCCCATATTCTTTATTTCGTTCAATAGTGTGGCGATGTCACCTTTGGTGGCGGCGGCACCTGCTTCTGATGGGTCCGTGGTCTTTGCGCATGTAGATCCGCAAGGTGAGACGTACGGTTTGTAGGCAAATCTGGCCAGTTTGTGGCATAGGTCCATGCGACACAATGCTGGGTAGAGGAGGCACACGCCCCTGAGGAGGGGGCTCTACCCTCTATGAGGAGGCTCGTATTGTGGGCTCTGTATTGTCTCTGGTCTCCTGCACTTCGTATAATGTGGGGCAGCTCTGACCCAAATCGGCGGATATGTGTGGTTCTGTGGTGCGCAGTTCGAGGAAGTCCAACCGACCGCTCTTCTTCCTCTGGCGTAATATGTTGTGCAGGTCGGGTTGGAGGGTCACGCGTGTTATGCGGCACCGCCAGGCACGGGCTCTGGTGCCGCGGAGTTTTGCGTAAAAGTCTCTCACTCACCCCGTGCAGTCGCCCGGTATCCTTGGGGTCTTTGGGCACGCTCTCTCACGCGGGTGAGGGATCACCACCACAAGTTCAGGTCACAGCTGCGCACCGCGGGTAACGCCTATCGCACGGGCCGGACTACGCCAGACTTAGGGCCCTCCGTGGCGCAGCGATTAGGCACTTCTGAGACTGCCGGGTTCTCGGTCAAAACGGGTCCGATTTTCGTCAGGTTTTTTCTCAGTTGCGGGGGGGTCCGTTGAGATCACCAAATTTCTAGCTTTTGTGGGGGGGGAATCCATCAGCGGGGGCCCATTCCGCTTTGCAGGACCACGGGGACGGAGCTCACGCAGGAGAGATACTCATCCGCGCGCCCCCTGGTGGCCAGATCCCGAATGGCCCTATTCTATCAGGGTCTAAGGGAGGAGCTGAAAGATTTAGTGGCACAAGTAGACCCCCAACCAGAAGACTGTTCTACCATGATTGATCTGGCACTACGATTAGATCAGAGACAAAGCGAACGTCGCCAAGAGCGTCGTAAATGGGACAATAAGTCTATTGTTTGGCTGGATCAACAAAAAAACGCCAAGTTATCTGAAAAGGGAACCGAGGAACCGATGCAGATCGGAACCATACGAGGCCCCTTGACTAAAGAGGAGAAAGAGAGAAGAAGGAGAGAAAAATGATGTCTCTATAGCGGTAAATCGGGCCACTTTGTCCGAGACTGCTCTAATAAACCACCCACCAAAGGAACCCCGTTGGGAAACGCGCCAGCTCGTCCATGAGGGGGGTGAGGGCGAGCGGATCTGAAGATACCCCAAAGATGCTAGCAAATGTGCATCACACTCCGTCTGCTCACATTATGCTGGCTGGTCATCTGGAAGTACAAGGAAGGCGCATACCAGTGTCGCTTATGGTCGACTCCGGGGCCACTGGTAACTTCGTTGACGATCAAGTAGCGAAAAGACTAGGACTTCCGTTGGAGACTAAAAAACAGCCAGAACAAGTGAAGTCAGTGGATGGATCACCATTGGTTTCGGGCCCAATCACCCAGCATACGCAACCCATGCAACTAGAGTGCGGGAAGAGACATCAAGAGATTATCGAGTTTGACGTGATAATGGCACCACAATTTGGATTCATTTTGGGCCTAACTTGGCTAAGAGTCCACAACCCAGCCGTGGATTGGGCCGCAGGTACGCTACAGTTCTCTTCAATGTATTGCCAGGCTAATTGTAGCATGGGGAGGTGTTGTCCCCACTTAATAGGAGGCAGTACAGAAGTAGTCCTACCTGAGGAGTATCGGGATGTTTTCAGTAAGGTGGCCGCCGAGACCCTACCACAACACAGGCCTTTTGACTGTCGCATAGACTTAGAAGCGGGCGCTGTGCTACCTTGTAGCAGAATATACGCACTCACTGAAGGCGAGAATGAACACCTGAAGGAGTACATTGAAACCAACTTGGCAAACGGCTTCATACGACATTCTACATCCCCAGTATCCTCCCCTTTGTTCTTCATACCCAAAAAAACGGGAGACCTAAGAACTTGTATCGATTATAGAGTGATCAATCACATTACCATCAAAAACCGTTACCCGTTGCCCTTAATCCCTGTGTTGTTGGACCAGGAACGAGGATCCACCGTATACACGAAGTTAGATCTGCGAGGCGCGTATCATCTGGTACGCGCCAGAGAGGGTGATGAATGGAAGACAGCCTTTTGGACCAAGTTTGGCCTGTACGAATATCAGGTCATGCCCTTCGGGCTGTGTAATGCCCCAGCAGCATTTCAGCACTTTTTAGATGAGGTGTTACGTGGTTACTTAGATGTCTTTGCTATCGTATACATCTATGACATCTTAATCTATTCTCACAATGCTGCAGAAAATCAGGGCCATGTGAAGGCTGTTTTACAGAGGTTGCGGGAACATAAGTTGTATGCAAAGCTTGAGAAGCGTCAATTTCATCAAACCACAGTTGAGTTTTTAGGATTTATCCTGTCACCTCAAGGCATCACAATGGATCAAAAGAAAGTGCAGGCCATTGCCAACTGGCCCTCTCCGAGTTCTGTGAAGGATGTTCAAACAGTGTTGGGATTTGCCAATTTCTACCGCTGGTTTATTGCCGGTTTTGCTAAGAAGGTCCAACCCATCACACAACTATTACGAAAAGGAGTTCCTTTTCAGTGGAACGAAAAGGCCGAGGCTAGTTTTCGAACTTTGAAAGAAGCGTTTGTGACAGCACCTGTTCTGCAGCATCCAGACCCTGCTAAGCCTAACATCGTTGAAACCGATGCATCTAGTTACGCGGTGGGTGCTATCCTGTCGCAGCGTGATAACAATGGGCAATTACATCCAGTCGCTTATTACTCACGAACATTGCTACCAGCTGAGCAAAACTATGTTATTGCAGACAAGGAGCTGTTAGCTATTAAGGTAGCCTTCGACGAGTGGCATCATTACCTCATGGGAGCCCGTCATCCTATCACCATCTATACCGACCATCGTGATTTACAATTCTTGAAATCCGCAGGGCGCTTAGTCCGAGACAACTCAGGTGGGCCATGCAGTTTTCAGAATACGACTTCGTCGTCACATATCGACCTGGAGTGGAAAATCGGAAGGCAGATATACTCTCTCGGTATCCAGAAGCAAATTCGGTTCTATCAAAGACCATAGAAGAGCCCAAACCAATTGTGGACCCGGTACAAATAGTTGGAAGTGTGGTGGTAGACGC
This sequence comes from Ambystoma mexicanum, assembly GCF_040938575.1. Classification (NCBI taxonomy): domain Eukaryota; kingdom Metazoa; phylum Chordata; class Amphibia; order Caudata; family Ambystomatidae; genus Ambystoma; species Ambystoma mexicanum. Next base: position 202,398,369 of record NC_090925.1, read on the forward strand.
CATATTTGAGAAAATCCAGAAGGCCATGTCAGCGCAAGATTTGGTGCAATGGGCTAGCAGGGGTCAAGAGCAAACTATCAAGGAGGGATTGCCATTTTACAAATCAGCGTTATACTTACCTACTATACCACTTCGACAACAAGCCATCAGGTGGTGCCATGACTCCCCTTTCGTGGGTCATCCTGGAACACTGAAAACCAAGGAGCTACTCATGCGCCATTTTTGGTGGCCTTGTTTACAAAAAGACGTGCACCAATATATATCAAGATGTGAAACTTGTTTAAGGAGCAAAACCGAACACAGGAAACCTGCGGGTCCGTTGCAACCCCTTCCAACTCCTCCAGCACCATGGCATACTGTGTCGTTGGACTTGATTGTCGAACTGCCACCAAGTCAGGGGTTTTCTGCTATCCTGGTTGTTGTGGACTATTTAACTAAGATGGCTCATTTCATACCATGCAAGGACACACCAACAGCCAGCAAACTAGCGAACTTGTTCCTACAAAACGTGGTTCGGCTACACGGTATACCGTATGGGATAGTCTCAGATCGAGGACCTCAATTCACTTCACGATTTTGGCAGGCATTTTGCAAATCAGCAGGGATTGAAATCCGGTTGTCCACCAGTTACCATCCAGAAACTGATGGTCAAACCGAGAGACTAAATCAGACTTTGGAACAATATTTGCGTTGCCTGACTCAAGCAAAAGAAAACGAATGGGCAGAAGTAATTTGGCTGGCCGAACTAGCTTACAACAACGCCATACATGCATCAACCAAGGTCACCCCATTTTATTGTGCCTACGGCTATCAATCACGATTTCAGCCTGTGCCACATAAACCAATACCCGAAGTTCCTGCAGCCAGTGAGAGACAGAAACATTTGGAGAGCGTCTGGCAAGCTGCGCAACGCAATCTAAATCTCGCTAAAGAAACTTACAAACACCATGCTGACAAGAAAAGAAGACCAAGTCCACAATACCAGGTGGGGGATCGGGTGTGGCTTTCGACACGCAATCTACATATACAGGGTTCCCGCAAATTCTGCCCCCGTTTCATTGGCCCATTTCCGATTGAAGCTCTGGTCGGCCCTGTGGCAGTAAAGTTAATCTTACCCCCATCCATGAAGATGCACCCGGTGTTTCACATCTCTTTACTAAAACCAGCCCCAGCTTCCATAAGATCCAAAAAAAGACCACCAGTCTTGGTAGATGGCTTTCCTGAATATGAAGTCCACAATATCCTGGACTCACGCCGTAGGCAGGGATCTCTATGGTATTTGGTGGACTGGAAAGGGTATGGCCCAGAAGACCGCTCGTGGGAGCCCGCATGTAATATTCCTCGGCTCCTCCACCAATTTCATCTGTTACACCCTGCTAAACCAGGGCCTGCTGGAGGGAGGGGGAGTACTGTCAGGGCTGGGGCAATTGGCAGTGTTTTGGGGGTTCTGGGAGGAGTTAAGGAGGCCTTAGGGTGTCCAAGCAGCTTGTCCAGGCGTGTTCTCCTCCCTTTTTGCAGGAAAAAGGCCCAAGAAAAGAGAACCGCCCGGAAACTACATTGCCCAGCAGGCCGTGCGCTTCACGGGCCTGCTGGGAGAAGAAGGACCACACGCGCGCTACTGCGCATGCGCGATCCGCGTCCAGAAAGCAGTGCTCGCAATCCTGACCACCGGCAAGAGAGTACGTGTGCATCTCGAGCTCCTGGAGGCACACCTACGCGGGGCACCGCCCGCCTGCTCAACCCCGGCCCCGTGTACATGAAAAGCTAAGTACATGTCTTTTCCCTAGAACAGCTGATTTATCCCGTCGGAGGGAGACGCACTACGCGCGGTGGGATTAATGTGCAGAACAATTTCGGAAGCACGAAAAAACGAGTTAAACTTATTGCATGCAGAGCATGAATACTAATCCAGAGTTGGAGTTAGCTTGGCGGTGAAGCAACCGCATCTCTAACAATCTTTAACCCTTCAGGGAACGTTCATTAGGAACGACTTTTCGCACGCACGTGCACTGACTTTGTTTTGCTATTTTCAGCTTGTTGTTTGATCGGATTGGTGAGACGTATCACGGCCCATCAACACAAAAAGGCCGAAGGACCTAGGACTCCCGCAGAAGCCAGAGCTAAGTGTTTTAGCACCTCGTGTGCGTGTTATTGTTTGCTACTCTCACACGGGGTGATGTGGGGAACTTGAGATCTGCATATTGGTGGGGAGTTACCACTATATGACATGATGTTGGGAGGGTTTGCCTTCATGAGGTAATGAGGGTGAAGTTCATGTTTAAGAAGGCAGTTTGAGAACCAAAGCAGCACTAGAGAATACCAAACCTATGGTGTATATTGGTTAGAGGCTCCAATACAAAGGCCTTCCATTGGAGTAATTCTGAGAGTGTGATAGTTGTATGTGAGTGTGTGAGGGCGGAGCCACTGCCATCAACCATCAGCAAGAGGGGCACTGGAGTCGAGGACCATGTTTCCGTAAATCCCTTTACCCATCCATTGTAATTCCCTAAACCTCTTTCCGGTTATCCTGAACTCCCTCTACCCATCCACCCAACGGACCCTAAACCTCTTTCCCTAGAGGGTTGCGGTTGCCTGCGGTTTCCATTTCCCAGGTGCCAAGACCCAATGGGGAGGGAGGAGTTTGTGCTGCCTCTGCGCCTGTCAAGAGGAGTGAGGATCTGACAATCCCCATCACTTATCGTGCTCCTCATGATCCTGCTCCTCATCTTGCTCCGGACAGCCTTGTAAGTTCAGCTATGCCGCCGCTTCCTCTGGGGTATCGAAAATAAAACCTCTACTTTTATGCAGGACTTTTCACTTTTCAGGGTACAAAAACATGTACTTGATCCCAGCCGTGCGCATTCTCCTCTTGACCGCCACATAGCTGTATCACTGTCTCTGCACCAGCATGGTGTAATCAGGATACGCCGTGATGTTGGTAGATGCCATTTCTATTGTTTACAAAAGTGCTCCAAGATCTTCTCTCTATCTTTATAGTTCAGGATCTTTGCAATTATTGCCCGAGGAGGGGCCCCGGGCCGTGGTTTCCTCATCAGGGCCCTATGTGCTCGTTCAACAGTAAATCCTTGTGAGAGTTTGTCTGCCCCTATCTCTTGCAGGATCATATTCTCCACGTAGTCCGTGGGGTCCTGGCACTCCTCTCCCTCCGGCAGGCCGACCACACGGATGTTGTTTCGTCTTGCCCTTCCTAATGCTTCTTCTGCTCGGTTCTCAAGATTAGCCACCTGTTGCTTTAGTATGTGGACCTCCTTCGCGTTACTTGTGCTGGTGTCTGTGTTGGTTTTCACCGCACTCTCTAGACCACTTGTTCTTTCTGCCAGCGCTCTGAAATCCCGTCGCAGCAGGGTGACTTCAATTCCTACTGCATCTATTTTGTTCTCCAAGGCCATTCGTAGGACTGCCATTTCTGTCCCCCATGTGGTTTTCAGCTTACACAACACCTATATATGTTACTCTATTAGCCTTCACATGTCAGGTGGCTTGCCTGACCCTTCCCTCAAAACTATCTATCACATTGCTGCAGGGTCGCAGGTTTACCATTGGCCCATGCCCTCTGCCATCCACCCCTGGATGTGTGTTCCCTGATTGGCTGGAGCTGATCACTGAAGGCCTGTTACCAAGCTCTGTTCTTAGCGCTCAGTGCACCTTCAGGGTTGCAATGTTGTAAAACACTGTATGTATCATTCTGTGTCTGCTTCGCTGGGAACTGCTCTTCTTCTCACCATGGGTAAATAGCCATTGTTCGGCTCAGCTGTACCACGGGGGTGAAGACTGCAAAATTGAGCTTTCTGCTCTGTAACTAGTAAGGATTTATTCTGTTTTTTTGCAAGTGGCTCCTTGTCTCTGAGCTTGTGTGCTGCTCACCTCTGACCTTTGCTGGCTGTGAGCCCTGGCTTGGTGCTTTGTGCAGCCTGATTCTGCTTTGCTTCGCATTTTGCTCTGACTCCTGTGGCTTCATGTAACTCTACTATAGTTGCACTATGATTTCTATATGTCTATATTGTAGTATTCTTTTTATAGGTTAGTAATATTCCGGCCCTCCCAGGTCCTTATATGATAGTTCTGTGTGATTAGTTGCAATAAGCGTCTGCAAGGCTTGCTCTGCATCTCTCCTTTGCCTTTTATTCTGCATTTCTGCATTTGGCTAATGAAAAAAATAATAAAAGCTTTGACAATATTTATATGTATCTGTCCTCTATCTACAGAACTGTGTAAGCATGTTCTTCGTGTGTGCAAGTGTGTATCCATGTAACTTTGTGCATGGATGACTGTGTGCTTCATGACTAACGTTGCTATGTCGAGGTGTCTCTAGTGACGTCACCACCGCAGGATATTTGTCATTCAATCGATCATGTCCATCGGGGCAGATGGATCCACGATCAGTGTTGGAGCGCCTGTATCCATGATGACGTTAGCAGGATAGGGTTTGAATTGTTGTCTGAGAGAACATCTGTTTGCATATGTATTTGTCACTGCCCCCCCTCTCCGGGGGCTGTCCAAACAGGTACTGGCTTCTTGCATCTCTGACTCTTTGGGCTGTCATGCTTATGGGGGTCAAGAGGGGCATTCCAGGGACCCTCTCTTCATTTACATTTTGCATTTGTAGGCACCAGGGTGCAAGGAGGAGAGTGCAAAGTCTTAAAGGAGGATGTGATAAGGGGTGCAAGTGCGCAAATGGAATGAGAAGGGGAATAGAGCAACAGAGGAAGCCATTGATAGAGGGTGCTGATGATGAGCAAGATGAAATATGAGCGAGAAAGGCTGAAAGTGTAAGAAATAAATCGAGAGTGAGAGATGGAGGATGAAGGGGAATAGGGAGAGGGGGTAAGGTTGGTGGGTCGGGCAATAGAGGGAGTCGGGTGGGTTTGGCATAAAGAGTGGAGGGTGCATGGTGGGGGTAAAGAGAGAGGAGGTACGGTTGGCGTTTACTGTTGTTCTTTGCATTTATAGGCACCAGGGTGCAAGGACTAGAGTGTAAAGTTTTAAAGGAGGATGTGATAAGCAGGTTCGGATTGGCCCCTCTGCCTTTTTATCCCATGGCCGGTCCGAAATCATCCCTGAGGTGTGGGGGCCAGTTTCTGGCCATGCCAGGGTCTGTTTGGAAGAAAAGAAATGTGAAAAAAATATATATTTTTTCAAATTCTTTTTTTTTTAAGCCTTTCATCCTTCTTAGGTCGATAAATGAGTACCAACACAGGTTAGGTGATATTGCATGCATATTTGTTCTATAAAAAAAGAGCTTAGGCTTAAGAGCTATACAATAACATATCATTTGGCCTTGGGCGTCTGCTTGGATTCACAGTAATTTAGTGTACTTTGGAACAATGCTATTTGATGCCACTTACTGTTTTGTCAAGGGGTGAAAGGTTGTGTTTCATCGCTTCCCGGGATGTCACTTTGGGGTGGGGTCAAATGACATCATTTCTGGTGATGTCATCAGGTGTGAGGCGAGGGGTGGGCCATTTATTTGAGGTGAGGGGTGGGCCACTTTTTTTTGGGTGACTGGTCCTATTTCTTGTCTGACCCTGGCGATAAGGGGTGCGCAGGTTTGCAAGAGAAAGAGAAGGGAATAGAGCTAGGGAGGAAGCCATTGAGAGAGGGTGCCATCAATGATTAGCAAGAGGAAATGTGAGTGAGAGAGGGTGAGAGAGGGTAAAATATAAACTGAGAGTTTGAGAGGAAAGATGAAGGGGTAAGGTGGGTGCAGTAGAGAGAGAATGAGAGAGAGAGAGAGAGAGAAAGAGAGAGAGAGAGAGAGAGAGAGAGAGAGAGAGAGAGAGAGACACTGTGGTGCCTGATATTTGAGACCCATCGAGTAAAATGCATGCGCTACGCCCACCAATTCTAATCACAACCATTCTCTCTCAGGTGCTACACACGGAACAAACATCTTCTGCTGACTGCCTAAGACGTTCTGTGATCGAAGCAGAGCAGCGAGAAGGAGGGGGATGTGGACAGGCTCGGACTGCCCTATAGGGCACTAGGCCCATGGCAGAACCAAAAACACAAAATGCTGGTGTGGGTGCCAGTTTTTTGGGGCAAAGTAGGCCACTTCTTTGGCCAATTTGTGCCAGTTTGATGAGTTTATTTACTCTGTGGCTAGTAGTTTTGACCAGTGTTGCGGAATAAATATTCTTTAAAATGCACAAAAAGGGAAATAGATTAGATCCTAATAACTATAGGTTATTATCTATGCTAGATGCAACAGGAAAACTATTTGCATCCTTGCTATTGAGTGAAATGCAGAAATGGGCGGATAACGCCAACATTCTGTGTATATTTCAGTGTGGATTTAGGCGAGAATATTCCACGACACACAAACTCGCTGTGATGGACATTTTACGCACTAGAGCGCTCACTAAGGAGCAGCCTCCACTCTATGCATTGTATATAGATTTCATGGTGGCATTCGATTCCATTGCCAGAGATGGGCTGTGGCTCAAATTAGAAACCACTGGGTGCTCAAAGTGATTACCCAAAGGGATTACTATACTACCTCAGACTCCTCCACCATAACACTACGGTCAGGCTCAAATTAGATCAGGAAGGGCATCTGACTAACATGGTTTACCAAAATAGGGGAGTCAAACAAGGGTGTGTCACTGCACCATTGGTTTATAACCTATACGTGCATGACATACCAGCTGTAATCGAGGCTGCTAACAACTGCCCCCCTAAAATTGGAGACTCTCACTGTGCTGTGTTAGCTTATGCAGATGACTTGGTACTGCTGGACAACACCATTAGCGGCCTCAGAAGATCTGCTATAGCACTATGGGAGTATGCCAATAACAACGGGCTGATGATTAACCTTGATAAAACCAAGGTTATCAGATACACACACAAAAGAGTCAGTCGGGTCAACCTCATGGTGGGCAACACAAGCATAACATACAAACCATGCTATTGATACCTGGGAATCGAATTCGAACCTCTTGGTGACTATAATGCATGTAGACAAACGCGTATAACCAAAGCCGTTCAAGTGTCTGCCCTTATGGCTAGTTTCTCCTACAAACAGGGGGGATTCACAATGTGGCCATACGACACTTATACATTCAAGTGTTCTCTCCAATGATCACCTATGGCTTGGAGGCACTATGGACATCGGACCTGGCCTGGCTCAAAGTTATCGAAGGAAAATGTTGGCGTCGGATCCTAGGGTTACCGCCTGGAGTCCCAATGGCCCTTATAAGGCTTGAACTCGGTCTCCTCTCTTTGAAAGCTACTGTTCTAAAAAAGAGAGAAGACTTTTTCCTGAGGACGACTGACGGTTCCACCAACCCACTATTGATAACTATCCGACAGGAACTTGGTAAAACTGCACCACTAGCTCATTGTACAAACCCATGATCAAATTCCTAACAGAGATAGGATGGAACCTCAGAGGAACTAACTATTTGAAAGCAGTGCAAAATGCACTCCACAGGCGCGTAGCCTTATGGGACTGGCTAGAAAACTATGCCCATTTGAGCAAGCTAAAGAGATACCAGTTTGTCCACCATAGACATTATGATTTCATGAAGCCGCAGGCATACCTAAATCTCTCTCCAGCAACTCGACTCAGGCGATTTATCTTCATGCTAAGACTGGAACAACTCCCCACTATGACGAACTTGGGATGCAGAGCAAAAATACCGATAGAAGATCGAATTTGTCGGCTCTGCAAACAAGCAGAAACTCTTGAGATTGCGAGAAACTTATTAACTAATTGCTGTGTCATGGCCAAATCCATCCAGGCAATGTTAGCCAAATACGTACAAAATTCAGGAACCATTGACGATCGATCTTTTTGGCAATATTGCATAAACTCTGGGAACATGAGCCTATTAGTGGCTTTGTACAACATATGGACAAGGATTGAATCTAAATTGGGCCCTCTGCTATAAAGTGTGATAACAAATAACCAGACCAATTGCGACTGAGGTTATCCTGAATTAGGTATCAGCATAACTTTTTACAGGCAATATTCATTTCTTCTTTTTTTTAACATTTCCTGTGGTTGATACAGGAAGGTATTTTTTTTTCTTATATCTAGATAACTGTGTAATTATGTGAAGATGTATATATAGCGATATTGTGTACTCTATTTTTATTTTGTATTATTCATTGTGTATGTTTGTTTTTGATATGTGTAAAGTTTAATTTACTTAAACTAAATCACATCAAATAAATAATAATTAAAATGCACAATATCCATCACACTTTATCAAAAAACTCCCCCTTGGTTACTATTAAGTGTCACAAAAAGAAATGAATAGCCATTTGCAACTGTGGGCCACTTTTTCATCGGTGCCCGAGACAACTGTATGGCCCAGTCCGACCTTCGATGTGGAGGTGTGGAGAAATGCCTTAAAGGTCACAATATGTTGTTTCCACCACACATTGATTGGAATTTAAAATGGCACAATAGAGAGACAGCACCTGATGGAAAATGTAAGATACTTCGAAGAGCCTTCCAATAAATACAAATACACCTTCCGAACACTTGGTAGGGCGAATAATAGCAAGGTCGCACAGTGCCTTTTGTTCAGGAGGACATGAGTCACTAGCACTCTGCAGCCTCATTATTTGCACAAACCAAGGCAATGACACTGGATACGATTGACGGGTGGCCGTCAGATTTGACACCCCTTCTGTGAAGCAAACAGACTAAGGGGTGCATTATGTCACAAATGCCCATCTGAGTGGCAATCTGAAATTTCACAAATGTGTAAGTTTAAGTTGCGTCCCATCCACCCATTGATGTAAACATGTACCCTAAATGTTTCATAGTTTTCTACAGCAGGTGCATTAGCCACATGAGCTATATTATCTCTTATCTAAGAGTCAGACAATTCAGGAATTTTTCTCCCAAATCCCTGGGTGTTTGATCAGAGTAAAATCCCCACGAGATATGTGGCCCCTGGGGGACACTCCAATCTCTTTCCCAGATGATGTGAAATGTTATCAAGAGCCGAAGGAGTGAAAGACTGTGGAATCATGTTATGTTATGTGGCATTTATATAGCGCTCTATATATCATTGGTATGACCTCAAAGCGCTAGTAGGTTGAATGCCGTCGGGGGACCGTAGTGCAGGTCAGTCGAGAGAGTAGGGTGTCATAGGGTGCTTGGGTGCACCGATCATGTGCACAGTTGATGTGATTGCCTGATGTGAGCTGCATCCTAGCATTGGGTGTGGTGGGACTTTAAACTCCCAGCGGGGTCAGCATTGTCCGGTCGCTCGCCAGCAAAGCCAGTCCAGACATAACAGTAACACATCCGTCAAACTTGGCAACAGATCCCAGCTCGGCAGAGGCGCGATCGGGTGAGATCGTTGAAAAGGTAGATGACAGGCGACGTGAAGCAAAGGAAGGACGATGTTCGATGCCATGTCCACGATGCTCCTGCAGCCTCACCGCAATCCCACATGTTGCTCCCAGTGACTGCCAATCTTCCTGAGAGTTCTATGCTCCCGACACAGAGCTGGGAATATTTTGCTCCCACTTTAGAGCTTCAAACAGCTCCCTGATGTCTGGAGCCGTGCTTCTTGGTGAGTGCTGGCCCGTGAAAGCACCCACTCTCTGGCCGTTAATTTGTGAGCATGCGTTATATTTTTAAAACGTAAAACACAAATCGCGAGGTCCTGGTCCCTGTTGTTGAAATCTGCATGCATGTATAGTGCGCGCCAGGGGCACCAGTACGCGGGTGCTTTGGGGCTCAGGTACCCCCTGGGAAAGGCCATCTGTGTAAAAGTCCCTATACTTTGAATGGGACCCCCGGAAAACCAGAAGTCGGTGCCCCTGGGTGCGCCTGGTATAATTAAGCCATTTCCAAGCAATAATCCCAATGTCTATAACTCGCAGTGGGCTCTGGTAATGACAGTCCACAGTACGCTCCCGGCACCCGCCTTGGCGACCTGCAGACTAGCGCCTGTCCAGGCCTGTAAGCAGGGCAGGGAGCCAGGTGAAGTGCGTGCTGGAGCAGCGAGCAGCACTACAAACTTCAAATCAAAAGACTGCACACTATGCAAATAGCGACACCTCCAAAAACACAGACCCACAAGCATTCCTTTCTGACAAGCCTTCAAGAGACCCCCCTGTTATTAGGCTCTCCTTGATCTACACCTGGCACCGCATTGCATGCTGGAACTTGAAGTCCTATGTTAATTTTTTGCACACCCAACATACAACAATTTGGGAAATGCAAGCCGCCGTACCATCTCTACTGGATGATTGGCTCCATGTGAGTGCACACAGCAGAGGCTTCCCCGGCACCAGACGACAGCCAATCACCCCAGGGGGAGACGGTGTTCCGCCTATAGCCCCTCCCAGTCTTCAAGGCAGAGGCAATGAGCATGTGCTCTCCCTTCTTGAAGAATTCATTGAAGCAGGAATGGTGGAAGCACATGGATAAAAAACCAAGCCAAGCAAATGGAAAAAAACAAGGCCCAGCTGGTGCTTAGGCCATTTCATCTACAAGCGGCAGTAAGCTGCCATGCCAACTCCATACACTGCTCCCAAACTCCTCTTTCTCTTATACAGTACCAATCTTTTGGCGATATTGTGGTTTACGCCACAATGCGCCAGTACCAAAAACGCTGATAGTAGTTCAATGTTGCTTGAACGTCTCCCGGTGCACCTGCCTCCACTCCCTGCGGCCAGATTGGGGCTCTTACAATCCAATTTTCCTTTATTTTCTGTTTTGTCCTCAGGCTTGAAAACAAGTAGGCATGGAACTTCTGTCCACCATGTTCCCTATCTATTCAATTCCATTTTGTTTATCTAGGAAATCATTTGCTCCCAGAATTTTAGGCACAGACATATTTTAAGTTATAAATGAATGACTACATTACTGTTTTTTTCCTCCCCGCGCCCCCTCAGTGCTCACTATCTGAAATGTCGTCAGGCCTAGTATCATAGTCGCTTGTTTTGTTCCTCCCCACCCTTTCTGCAACCCTCTCCCTCACCTTTTGTTTTCTCCGGCTCTACTAGAACTGTCATCAGGCCTAGTATGGTAGTCGCCTGCCTGTTTCCATTTCCCTCTCACTCTCCTCCTCCCTTCCTTATCTATGTCTCAGGTCTTGCACTATCTGAAATGTCATCAGGCCGAGGACGATCGTTAATTTCACATCCTTACTGTTCATGGCCTGTAAGAATGTCATTGTATTTTCCCTTGTTGCCTCCCTTGCCTTGAAGCGCTTTGAAACATATTGGATATAGGCGCTATATAAATAAACTATCATATCATATCATATCATATCATGACTACCACATTCTCAGGCTTGGAATGTTATGAATACATTTTCCAAAAACTTAAGTGAAGCACTGATCTCATCTCAAAGAATGTGATATCACACACCCCCACTGAAAAAATAATGATAAGTTATTTATATAGCGCATAGGCCTAAGCATTTTACATAGACCATATATGCACACAATATCACCCAACCTAAGTTGGTAGCCATTTATTGACATCAGAAGGATGAAAGGCTGAGTTGATCTTGCCGAGATTCGAACCTGTAACCTGCAGATCACACATAAATCGCATCCAGCAAGCGCTCAACCCGCTGATCTATCTTAATTATCCTATATTTATTTAAAAACCAACGATTATTTTCACCAGTTGCCATAACTGACTTATGAAGCAGAATTAAAAACAGAACAGCATGACAACTAATATTTTCTTTTGCTTGTATTGTGAGTTACGTATTCAAAGAGAATTAAGCAAATTAAATTGAGCAATATGATAGAAAATGAAACATGTATTAAAGAACAATACATTAAAGAAACCCATCACAGCCGTAAGTAAATGCACATTAAATTTAAAAGGGCCTTAACATCTACACGCAAAGGGGATGCATTGCCGTTGTAGCTTGTGCAAAGGCATGAGCAGTCAGAATGGGTGCACGAGAACATGAAGAAGACACGCCCCACAGACAGCTGTCCCTGCAACACAGCTTTCAGAATGCACCAATCATTACACAGTGACATTTTCATAAATAGTTGTTCACAACATCATTTGCGATTAAGGAGACACCTTTGTGCATAATGAGACCCAGTAAACACTGACAGGGCTGAAGGGAGTGAAGTAGGGGCACTGGTGCAGGCCTGGGGCTTAGCCTGCTTGCCACTGAGTCAGGGAGGCAGTGTGGCAACCTCCAGGCCGGCTTCTGGGTCAAAAGATAATAGTGTTGCAAATAGTTCTTCTACTGTTTCTCCCAGTAGAAAATGAACTGGCAGGGTCTAGTGCAGGCTGAATTAGCTGCAGGGGCTGAAAACATAACCTGGTTTCCTCTTGTGGTGGCCTGGTGGGCATCTCATGGGCACACGTTAAAGTGGGTTCCTGAAAATTGCCAATCAAGACTGAAAATAACCGTGCCATGAAAGGTATCTCTGCCATTGAGTAGAGTTAATACATTTGTATTTTGACAACGGAATCAGTGGAGCGTCAGAGACTCTTTTGACTGGGGCGGCCCAAGTGGGGCACTGACCTATGCAGTATGAAGTACGAGCACCCGCACACATCATAGTTTAGGATAATGGGGTGGCACCCGAGATGGCCAATCATATTCCAGGGGGTAGCACGTGCCACCCCAGGCCACTCCGTGGACAGGCCACTGAACGGCATGGCCGGGTGCGTAGGCCTGCACCCCTGAGCAATGACGCAGGGCCGCCCAAGTCGAGGCAGAGTAAATGATGTTACCATTCGGCAGGCTAGGAGAGGGGCAGCTCCCGCCCCCACGCCTGCTCCTCTCCCCCACAAGCGCAGAGACACGCAGTCTCTGTCACACAATGCCGAGGAAGGGTGAGGTGCGAACACGCGCCTTGCCCTTCCTCCAAACAACAAGGTGCTAAGCACCTACGGAAAACCAACAGGCATGCAGGGCCCAGGTTCAAAGACCTGCCCTCTCCTCAGGGGGCCAGACATGTCGGCTATCTGGCCGGGGGCTGGCGCACAGCCCCCACTGCTATACACATCAAATACCCAGGGCTTCCCTGGGTCTTATAAAGAAGAGCAGAATGCTCTAGGAAAACACAATCTGTTTGTGTCACTCAGCGTCTTCCACACTTTGCTTCTTTAGCAATCTTTAAAAGTTCACTGCGTAAGCAGCGTCTTTTCTCCCCTCCTTTGAACATTGTCCTGTTCAGAAACTCTCAACGACAGGCGAGCAACGAGAAACCACACTGAAACAGAGGACATCCCGGGGAGAACGCGGTACAAGCAGCTTCCAAGGCCGGCACGAACGAGCACAGAGGACAAACAAAGCACACAGGCGTAGACATCCGTGTCTTTTTCAGCCTTGCAGACCTAAAAGACATGGGCCCCAAGCGCAAATCACGGGAACCTCCAGCACCGGCACAGAAACCGAAATCACCCCACTTGCTTGCAGCCATGGAAGCAGCAGAGTACTGCGGCTGGCCCTGGGTCCTAGAAAATATGTGCGGCTTACCAAAAGAAGGGGTCCCCATACCAACCAGGCATGAGGACCAGACGACAACGGCAAAGAAAAGGAAGTCTGCAGAAGGCATGAGGAAAGGTAACAAAAAACTGTCTAAATTGTACGAGAACATGAGTGAGATGCAGCAATTATTGCTAGAAATTAGGGGCAAACAAACACCTCAAACAGCCGAGTCCAGGCAGGCAGACCCCATCTTACCATTAGTACCAGACATCACAGTTACCACCCCCCCCACCAACTACAGCTACAGCACCACCATTGCCAGCAACACCAATAACACAGGTGCCAACAACACCAACATCAGCCGTCACAGTTGTAACTATGCCAACAATGACAGCTCCTGACACAACGGGTGCTTTAAAAGCATGGTCAGTCCCCAATACAAATACCCCAGGACTGGCAGGAGCAAGCAACAACAACCCACCGGACACGGTAATGATTAGTAGTTCCCAATTAGATCAAAAACTTAAATCTTTTCAAGCAGAAATATTGAACAGATACAAAAGGTGTTTAGCATGGAACATTGACCAAACAATCAAAGAAGCCATATGGGCAAAAGAGTTCATCGAGATTTTTTCACTGATAGAAGCTCAACGCAAGGGGAAAGATGCTTTTAGGGATCCCCAAAAGATAGAAGAGAACGCCGTAGCCAGAAACACCCAGGTAGAACAGAATTGGGACAACTGGCTACAGGCTTTTGCCATTTTGGCAACTATCTATGAAGAAAAATTCCCCCACGATGGCAGAGAAATATGGGCATATGTGGAAAAAATCAGAGAAGTTAAAGTTGCTCAAAAAGGGAAAACCTGGCTAGCATACGACATTAGATTCAGGAGAAGCATGTCGGAGAGGCCATTAATAGAATGGGACGAGGTACAGAATGACTTATACATGTTAAACGCAGAGCCTCCTTCAGAAGAAGAGGCCGCGCAGTTAACCCACAAAAATAACACAAACTCCCAGGGCCCCAGACCCTTCGACAATGAAAACCACAAAAAAGGGGAGCAGCCCTTTCGGAAGAACCAGCCCTGGGGGGCTAAATCTAATACCCACAGGCAGAACAAAAACCATTCTCAGAAAGCCAACACACCTTGTAAAAACCTTAGGAAAAACCAGTGCACATGGGGAAAAGAATGCTGGTACAAACACACGTGCACAAACGGCAACGGTGACCACACAGCAATTAACTGTACCAAACTACCAGCCATAAATACAAAAGAATAACATCAGATGCAGCTCGCCAACTCTTTGTCTAACCCCAGGCTGCTCACCCATCAATCCAGACAATTTTAGAGAGGCTCTCATGAATTACCCAGACAGAGAAACCAGTGAAACAATCTGGCAAGGTTTCACCCAGGTTTTTGTCATCCCCTTCAAGGGCAGTGGGTCCCTGAATGTCTCAGACAACCTAATTTCAGCCAGGGACAACCCACAAATGGTCGAAAGCAAAACTGAGAAGGAATTACTACTAGGCAGAATTGCGGGAACTTGGGACCGCATGCCCCTCAAAGATTACATAATATCACCGCTAGGTCTAGTCCCCAAAAAAGAACCTGGGAAAATGAGGCTAATTCATCATCTATCCTATCCCAAAGGCTGATCACTAAACGACGGCATTCCGCACACGGAATCAGCGGTATCATACACACACTTTCAAGAAGCAGTAAAACTCATACAGGAATGCGGCACGAACGCCTTGATGGCCAAACTGGACATCAAATCCGCTTTCAGATTGCTGCCAGTCCACCTGGACTCACAGCAATGGCTAGGTTTCACTTTCAATAATAAATTCTAAGTAGGCAGGTGCCTCCACATGGGATGCGCAGTATCTTGCACCCTATTTGAAAAATTCAGTTCCTTTTTTCAATGGGCCTTTCAAAAACAGAGACCAGGGTCCAGGGTAGTACACTACCTCAGCGATTTCATGGTAATGGGGCTGGCAAACTCTGAAGAATGCAGCAGAGCCCTGGCGACGTTAGAAGAAATGGCCGCGCAATGGGGCACCCCCCTGGCAGCCGAAAAAACGACCAAACCAGCCACCAACATAATTTTTCTAGGCATTGAAATAGACTCTGCGAAAGGCCTACGCAAAATTCCAGAAACAAAAATAGCATAACCACTGGAAAAAATACAAAGCTTGACAACAAAAGACAAAGGCACAGTGAAAGAAATCCAGTCCCTACCTGGAAGCCTCAACTTCGCATCCCGGATTATCCCTCAGGGGAGGGTATTCTCCAGAAGTCTGGAACTAAAAATCAAATCTTATACCAAACCCCACCTACACATGTGCAGAGGTGAAACAAGATCTGGAAATTTGAGGAAATTTCCTTAAAGATTTTAACGGGACAACACTTTGGCATACGCCATTGAACACTTCGACAAAAAGGGTCCTTTTCACCGATGCAGCCGGGAGCAGGGGTTTTGGAGCCATAGTAGACGCAAAATGGGTGGCAGGACACTGGCCCATAACATGGCAAGCGGCAGGGTGGACAAGAAACATCACCCTCCTAGAAATATTTCCCATCTGGCTTACTTTACACATCTGGGGCAGGCAGCTAGCGAACTCGAAACTCTTGGTCTGGTGCGACAACATGGCCGTGGTAGGCTCCATAAACAGAAGATCCTCTAAATTCCCTTTAGTGCTGAAAATCCTACGAGCCATTACAGTGGTCACACTACAAGAAAATATTGTGGTTAAAGCAAAGCACATTGCAGGAGCAGACAACAATATTGCAGATGCTTTATCTCGCTTTCAGTGGCCAAGATTCCAGCAGCTAGCGCTGCACGCCCAGGAACAGATGACGCCAATACCAGCAGAATGCTGGGCAGTAATGGGAACTCCAAAATAACGTCATCAACACCAGTGCCAAAAAGCAATGGCCAGGGTTCTTAAAAAGAACCAAGCACCTCAAAACGGGTGCCAACAAAATAATGACATCAACGCCGGCACCAAAGAGCAATGGCCGGGGTGCTCAATAAAAAGCGGGTACCTCAAAAATGGGGGCCTCAAAAAATTGGGCATCAACGTCAGCGCCAAAGAGCAATGGCGAGGTGCTCAACAAAAAGCAGGCACCTCAAAAATGGGGGCCTCAAAAATGCTGGCATCAACGCCGGCGCCAAAGAGCAATGGCCGGGGTGCTCAATAAAAAGCAGGTACCTCAAAAATGGGGGCCTCAAAAAATTGGGCATCAACGTCAGCGCCAAAGAGCAATGGCCGAGGTGCTCAACAAAAAGCAGGTACCTCAAAAATGGGGGCCTCAAAAATGTTGGCATCAGCGCCGGCGCCAAAGAGCAATGGCGGGGGTGTTAAAAAAACAGGCACCTCAAAAACGGGTGCCAACAAAATACCGACATCAACGCCAGCGCCAGAGAGCCTAGGTCGGGATGTCCAACGTGATACAGGCACCTTTAAAACGGGTGAAAATCACCCCCTGCCAATAGAAAATAAGAACCCTGGTACAGGTTTCTTAATAGAGATGGCAGAGAAAGCCCTGGCAAGCACTACAGCAGCTCAGTACAGTAAGTGTTTGCAAACAGTATTTAGAGCCACAGGTTTCAACCATGTCGAGTTAATAACGATTAAAGACATAGAAAAATTCTCAAAATGAGCGCACGAGCAGGGCTTTAAAAGAGACTGGGCTAAAAGACACCTAGTGGCGATCTCATATTTCTCAAAATTACGGGGGTGACTCAGACCGCACCCAGAACGCCCTCATTTCCTACGCCATGAAAGGATGGGCCAGAGCAGAAGGGCCCCAGGTAGACACCCGCCGCCCCCTTGATTTCAACAAACTGGTAAAAATAACAGACCAGTTGGATAGCATGTGCTGGCACCCCTATGAAATCATAATATTTAAAACAGCATTTTTTCTGGCCTATTTCGGGGCTTTTCCGGTGGGAGAGCTTATAACCTCCAGCACCAAGGCCACAGACGGTTTAGGTGTTATGGAGGTCAGGGTCAGACAAGACAGCATGAACATAGAAATCCAACAGTCAAAAACCAGGGCCAAAAGAACCATTAATATTTGTTGTATCGACGATGCAACAAACTGCCCAGTATGCATCACCAACCTCTATTACGCACAAAGGCCCAAGGTTGGGGGGAGGTTCCTGATCCACGGGGATGCCTCGGCACTAAGCCGCTACCAATTTAAAGGGGTACTGATGAAAGCAATCAGCACCGTAGGGTGGGACCCCAAAGACTTTGCCACCCATTCCTTCAGAATAGGTGCAGCCACCTCAGCATGGCAAGGAGGCCTGGCTCCATTACAACTAAAAAGCATAGGGGGATGGAAGTCAGATTGCTATAAAAGATACATCAGACCACAGCTAATATAGCCATCCCCACCTTTTTTCTTCCCCCCCACCTCCCCTGCAGAACCTACAGGCGCCGGGAAGACCTTGCTCAACTCAGCATGGATTGTCGGCCACTCATTCGTTTTAAGAACAGGCCGATGGGCGGAAGAAACCAAAGAAGGGCCGCCTTTTAGAAACACTATCGCTTCATGGTGGGGCTACAGGGGCCTACGGTGGACCGACACCCACAAAACATTAGCAGAGCTGGTCGCATACAGAGACCCGCCCGAATTTCTCATAATACATTTAGGGGGTAATGACCTGGTGAACTCAGGAAGGAGAACCCTATTTGAGGAAATCTGCTCCTCACTGGCGGGCATTTCCCACAACTGGAGGGAAACGGAAATATATTTTTCAGCCATTCTTCCCAGAAAGAAATGGCTGGGGGCCCACTGTTACAAAGCCGTAGACATTGCTAGAAGAAAGGCCAACAGGGGATTAGAGAAATTCTGCACAGCGAGAGGACTGGGTTTCATAAAACACCCGTCCATTACCCTGGGTGACCCGAATCTTTTTCACAAAGATGGCACCCACCTACCAATCCAAGGCATGGAACATTTCTTTTGAGAAATGACGGCAACTCTCGCATCTAGAGGCTGTTATTAGGAGATACTTTTGGGGGAACATGGCCAGCCGGCAACCTTCCCGTGTGTTGCGGCATGGGCCAGAGGGGGTAACCCGGGGACCCTGTGCCCAAAAGTATAATATTATCATGATATGTGATTATTTGTGTATCTGCATAACCATATCTGTACAATAAAATCCTACAGCCTTTTATTGCCAACAAAAATGTTGTGAGACAAATCCTTTCGGGTGAGGGTCGGGGTTCGGCCTACAGTATGCATGCATATGGGTTCATCAGTTATGGGCAATGACGCAGGGCCCAGTCGAGGCAGAGTAAATGATGTTACCATTCGGCAGGCTAGGAGAGGGGCAGCTCCCGCCCCCACGCCTGCTCCTCTCCCCCACAAGCGCAGAGACACGCAGTCTCTGTCACACAATGCCGAGGAAGGGTGAGGTGCGAACACGCGCCTCGCCCTTCCTCCAAACAACAAGGTGCTAAGCACCTACGGAAAACCAACAGGCACGCAGGGCCCAGGTTCAAAGACCTGCCCCCTCCTCAGGGGGCCAGGCATGTCGGCTATCCGGCCGGGGGCTGGCGCCCAGCCCCCACTACTATACACATCAAAGACCCAGGGCTTCCCTGGGTCTTATAAATAAGAGCTGCATGCTCTAAGAGAACACAATCTGCTTGTGGACCCTGAACGGGGACCCAAACTGATAGGAGGTTCGCTGTTCACTCAGCGTCTTCCACACTTTGCTTCTTTACCACAAAACCTTCCCACCCTACAAATAAGGGAGAAGAACAAAGGAAAAGAAGTACAGGGCACTATACGGTGTCCACAACGAGTCGTGGGACATGAGAAGGCAGCATGGGCCAGATGGGGTAACCTCGGGACCCGGTGCCCAAAAGTATGATATTATCATGATATGTGATTATTTGGTATCTGCATAACCATATCTGTACAATAAAATCCTACGGCCTTTTATTGCCAACACTTGACAAAATGTTGTGAGACAAATCATTTCGGGTGAGGGTCGGGGTTCGGCCTGCAGTATGCATGCATATGGGTTCATCAGTGCTTCCCTCACATGCAGTCGTGGCTAATGTTCCACTGGCTTTAAAATTGCAAGCATGTGCACAGCTTATTTTCAAATGCCATCGCTGGTGTGCACGTGTCCTGCCATGATTGTTCGGGTGCATTTTGTGTGTTAAGTGTCATGAACACAGCTCCGCTCTTTCTCCTCTCTACTATAATTCAATTACAGTCTTTGTGTGCAGGTAGTAGAAGGCCTTTGTGTCTTTGAAAAAGACCCAGTCCACTAACTGTTACCCTTACACACAGACGTGGCATTTTATTTTGCACACTATCTATGACCCATATTAGGAGAAGGTAGCCCATACACCCTATGGCAGGCAGCCCCTGACCTTCAAGCCAAGGCTGATGAACTTGTGTTGCAGTGTTGCAGCGCATACTGTGGTCTCTTAGAGTTGAACGTGTGTGTGTGTAAGGCCTGCGTTGTAGTGTGTTTACCGATTCCCAGTTGTCATGCATCGCTGTGACTCACTCTCGCAGCATGGACATGCAGATGCAAGCACTGCACGTATTGTTTGCCGCCTAGATTAGCTTTCACTAGGCATCTGTTCCAGGAGAGGGGATTTACATACTAAGTCAGACAGCAGCCAAAGGGATTATCTTGCGCAACACCTGGGTGTAAGATCCTGGCTGGGAGTCAGGAGATCACTTGCATTTCCTGGATCTGGAGCCTGCTGCAATGGCTTGCGTAAAGGGGCGGCTCCCCCTACATCCAGCCACATGCTCCAGGGACCAGGACATTACACCAATGAACACACCTGCAGGTGCTGCCATTGCTCAAGCCAATGTAACTGATTCAGTGTATGGCTCCTTGATACCAAGAAGGGATGGGAGCCTCCCTGGCGTTAAGAATACACTCCCTTATGAAAATAAGCGGCTTCTTGGAAGTAGACCAGTTGCTATGCTCACTTTCTTGCCTTGTCTATTCGAGGAAATCTTTTGACATTTTGGGATGTACGTTTCCTGCTTCTCTAGTGACACGTCTAGGTTTTTTACAAAGGTTGCTTGTGTGCCTTCTCTGATGGTGTAACAGGTGCTGGGATGCAAACAATGCAGATGTCTTAGTGTTCTTTTCGTTTTGATGCTTCAATTTCTTTTTTTTTGTGTTGCAATGTGTAGGTGGCATGGCATAACCAGCCATGCCATGGCAAACGACCTTAGTATTGTACCGAGCTACTGCCGCAGAATCAAGCTACAATGGGCCTCATTACAAGTTCAGCGGTGTGATAACAAACGGTAGTAATGCCGCCATGGTGCGGCATTACCATACCGCCGAACTACAGTTTGGAGGTAAGGCAAAGGAAACACCTCCAGCAAAGAAAGAGTAAAAGCTAGTTTGCCTTGCTTTACTTTTTGCTGGTCCCCTCCTACTTCTGAATGTTTACAATTGCATGCAGGCGAACCCGCAGTACGTAAGTGCTAACATTGGTGGTCTCGTGCAGGCAAGTAACATTGCATGTAAACTTAGGCTTTAATATTTCAATTGTGGCTTCCATGTGTAGATTCTGGACTTGAATGTGTGACCTTTGACCCCAATGTTTGAATTGTGACTTTAATTGTTGTATTTATAAGCTGTGAACTGTCCGCAAACGCATATTGTGATTATTTGTGTATTGTAGTAATATTAATCTTATAAATGTTATTGTGTATTTTGCACTTTTGTATTTTTCTATGTATGGTTTGCCTTAACTAAACATTTTGTACATAGATGTATGTGTAGGTCTGGGCAATTTCACACTGCCATGCAGTAACAAGTGGAGATTTGTGTCATTATTTAAATAAGTACTAGTTACTAGGGGAATCCAGACGTGGACCCCTTGCTCACTGTTCTTAGAGAGGCACAGCTCGACCTCACTGATGAGGCCCAACGAGGCCGAAACACGTGTCTCGGGTTGCTGTTGGTACTCTTGTTCAGAGGAGAATTGCCTGGCATTTCAATGCTGAACTGGCCCAGGGCAGGACAAAGACTGATATGTTATGGCTTTTTCACTTCTGTAAAACCAGGATTTATTGGCCAGTAGAGGGACTCCCAGGACCCCCCCCCCTGTTTTTGCACAATTAAAGTAGCTTCCGGTGTCACCCTAAGTTAACTGGGTAATCCAGACCTAGATCCCTTGCTCACTGCTCTTAGAGAGGCACAGGTCCACCTCACTGATGAGGCCCAACCAAGCCGAAACACGTATCTGGGGTTGCTGTTGGTACTCTTGTTCAGAGGAGAATTGCCTAGAATTTCAGTGCTGGACAAATATGGATATGTTATGGGTATTTCTCCTCTGTGAAAGAGATAGTGAGCGAACGAATCTGGGTAAGACACCCGAAACCAGGATTTATTGGCTGGCAGAGGGTCTCCCAGGGCCCCCCTGTTTTTGCCAGTTTTTTAAATAAGGCATTGATTTTTGTATATCCCACTTATCCCAGTCTCCAGCCTGTAAGCGTGGCAACGGGTATCAAACCCATGCTGCTCAGCAATGTCTTGCTCCCAAGACAAGAGTGTTGCCCCTAAACTATCCTCCCAACCCAAGTAAGGATTAGATTGATCCCATATGAAATAGTCTTGTACTTTTCAGTCTGCGCTTCATGTTGGTCATGAGATACTTGATGACAAGTCCTCACAGTCACATTAAGGGTTCCCTTTCCATCATGTGTGTCGTCAAGGAAGTCCATATTATCTGCAATCCAGCACAAGCATCTTCCTTTCATAAGGTTCAGTGGTACGTATACTACATTACCTTCCAGGTAGTGTAGAAGTTCACTAGGTAATGATGTCTCTAGTCGGAGAACTTTGTTATGGTGAATCGAGGACCCTCAGCCGTGCATAAGCTACAGCTAGAATTTGCTTCGGGGTTTAGAATGCATCTTTATGCCAACAGCAGCCTTGAGTGCAGGGTTGTGTGCCTCTTAACTTTAATGAAGTTAAGGCACCATATGAGGCCTGCCTTTTTTGATATGCACTCATGCTTAAGCATTTGTGACAATGCAGCAGCCTTCTGGTTCAAATGTGTATTTTCAACTTGCAAGCTATCAAACTTTCTTCTCCCACCCACCAATATACCATTGAAAAGGATAACGCTACGGCCCTCATTACAACTCAGGCGTTAAGGGTTTAACGGCGCCGTCGGCGCCGTTAACCCTTAACGCCTGATTCACACTTTAACGCCTGCTTTTTGCAGGCGTTAAAATGCAAGGCGCTAAGCGACCTTGGTGCTAATTACGGCACCGTAATTTACGGTGCCGTAATTAGCGCCGTCCCCATCCCCATTATGCCCTATGGGGCATAAATGGGAATGGGGAAGGGCAAATGGTGAATGGGGAATTACCGCCCCACTCACCTTGGAATGGGGCGGTAATTCCGCCATCCACCATGGCGGAATCCGGCATGGACCATGGTGCTAACAGCACCATGGTCCACCGCCTGACTTGTAATGAGGGCCTACGTGTGGGATTGCATTTATAACTTGGTTTAACTGTCCACTACTCCCTTGCCAGGATGGTTTGCCTAGTAATTTAGCAGTCTGATGTACAGCCCTCATATTTTAATTTTTGTTGGAACTTTCTTCTCCCTGTTTAAGCACAGCACTGTTAACATATTTCAAAGAAATATGCTGTAATTTGTTTTTGGAGTTAGAATTGCTGTGTACTGCATCCATGTGAAAAAATGAATTTTTAAAAGTGATTTTGAGGATTTTCTCATAATCATATCTTCTGCTTTAACACATTTCTCGTAACAAGTTTTCTTTTAGTGTCACTCAGAATCTGACACCTTTCCAGCGGGCCTCCAATAAAATGTCATGGAATTCTACCGACGTGCACTTTCTGGCCCATTCAGCCAAGTGTTTCAGGCTCTTTCAATACACTTTGCAAGACACAGGGTTTCATGGGTGTACACAATGGTAATTGCATGCAGGGGGCCACCAATATTAGCAGTTAAGTGCTGCTTGGTTCTGTGCATACAATTTTACACATTTACAAAACATATTGCAAAGAAAAAAAGAGTAAAAACAAGTGAAATCGCCTTTAAATGTTGATTTTACGCTCTGTTTTGATGGACATTGTGACAAATCTGACAGCTTTGTCACTGATTCCCTGGAAAGAAGCCTCTCTTACGTGGCCAAGGAAAGGCAGAAGCTACTTGACTCTGACCCTGGGGGTGGCTGTCTACGGGAGGACCACATGGGAGGGAACAAGCTCCAGGATAACAGAAATGATATCATGATAACCCTTCAGTCATACCTTTTTAGTGATCTCCAAGGGCCTTTGCAACAGTCATACATGGCTTATTGTAACTTAGATTCTGATTTCCCAGATTTATGTAGCCCAAAACCTCTTTTACCTCCCTCCCCCCTTTTGTGGTACTGAGACGAGGCAGAGGGATGGAGTGTTGGGATTAAACTCCCAGGTAGATTTGAGGGCTACTAGGAGTTCGCAGACTCTTGGGAGATCCAAACCTTCCCCCCAAAAGGAACCTAGACCCAGTCAGACAGCAAGTTCAAACTGTGGTTTATTACAGCCAAAACCAACAGGGATCAGTACGAGGATAGAAGGAATACAAGCACCACTGAACGTCTGCTGGCTCGCAGGCTAGTGTTGTCCTAAAGTTGCGTCATAGTGACATCACAACCTGGCCCTCTCTCCAGAAAACCTATCGAACTACTGGATTGGATACTGAATAATAGTCCACCTATAGTGGACACTATACACATTAATCTACTGGCTCTCGCATGTCAGGTTGCTGGCCTGGTCCATCCCCAAATTGCTATCTCTAACAATATTGCAGTGTGAGGGTCTTACCATTGGTTCCTGCCCGTTGCTACCCACCCCTAAGAGCCTGCACTGTGATTAGCTAAACCTGAACTCCCCTGCCCTGGGATCAGCAAAGGTTCTCAGCTCTTGGTGTACCTTCTCAAGGTAATAAGAATGACTATGTGTCTGCAGTGTAACTTGCGTTGACCACAATAGACTATGAGAATGCACGTTCATCTCATGCAACACTTGTCTCACGTTGTAACATCTTTGTTGCAAGCTTCTGTCTGGCGGTGTGAGATTGGCTTTTTTTCCCAGCTCTGATTTCTGTCCATTGTCTGAGTCGGCTGGGTCACGTGTTCAGAGACCATGATTTGGAGCTCTGCAGCCCTGAATTATGAGAATTATTCACCTTTATTGCAGCTGGTCTTAATGCCATTCAAGGAATGGAATGTTACTCAAATCTGTTGGGCACGGCAGCGATCCTGTCTCACACGTTTGCTCTCTGTTCAGCCTGAATTCAGCTCAGCTCTTGCTGAGAATCTGTGGCATGCTGTCATTTTCCTAAGCCATATTGTGGCTTCTACATGTCCTTGCTATTCTATATTCTCCATGTGTTAGTCACACATGGCTCTATCAGGTTCCATAGGTGCTCCTGGAGTTCCATAAGGTAAATTGCGTATAGCTTCTGCAAGCTTGGTTCTGGGTTTCTTGCTTCTTGCAGTTTCTGTGTTACTGTGTTAAGCTAATGACAAAATAATAAAAGCAATGACAGTATGTATATGTATCTGTCCTTTAACTATAGAACTGTACGCTCGTGTTCTTTGTGTATTCAAGTGTGTGTTTGTGTCCTGATGTGTGGATGGCACGTGTGCTTCCTGTCTAAAGCTGCTAAATCGTGGTGTCTCTAACAACATCAGTAATGTGGCTTCTTGGTGCTTTCATCAATACTGTCAATTGAGGTCTCTTTAGTTGCAGCCTGAGGCTCTTCATCCACTCTGGTTAAGGCTTGTACTGCACCTGGTCTATAGGGCAGGCTGAATGGGTACCTCTCGACATACTTATTGATCATTGGTGCACTAAGAATTGGTCCAAAATAGTATGGGCGTTCACAGTACCTTCTGGCCTTCTTCTGTGTCATATAATTTATAGGATAGGGAAGAGGGGGTAAACTTCCCCATCCCTCTTCAGTCCCCCCTCTGGTTGACCTGTCCTTACTTTTTGCTCTGGGTTGCCATATCTTCGTTATTCCTCTGAGGTAGCATAATAGTTTGTATGGTCATCGAAGGACCAGTGCATGTAACAGCATACTCCTTCAATGTTGCACCAAACCCACTTCCCTTCATAGAATTTTGGATCATGCAGATTTTGGTCCCTTCTGGAAATAGTTCACACTGTGCAATCTTCGATCCCAGCTTGTCTTGTTCTGCAACAATCTCATCTTTTGTTCCTTCTATGTTCATATCCATCAGGATTTACATTCCAATAGCCTCTTCTGCTGTTTTCTTGCACCTTGCCATGAAGATCTTGATCCCATACACTGATGCTGCTCCCAGCACCAGTGCTCCTGCTATCACGTTCAGTCCATCTGACAGCCATGATGGCATCCAAGACCATATAAATGCTAACCAGCTCTTGTCTTTCCCTGTTCCTCGTGCTTCATCTTCCATCTTCACATGCATCTGAGCCGACTGTGCTACTGCATCTGAGAGAGTTCCATTATTTTTGTTGTTAGTTGGTGTAAATGTGCAACAGGAACTCCCGATCATTGCGCAAACTCCTCCTACTATAGCCGTGAGCAGATCCAGAACATCTATTCTGGAGCACCACCAACCTTATTTCTCTGAGTCTTCTTTAATGGCTTTTCAACCCATTCACTGTAGAGTTAATTGTTACCATCAGCTCCCATCGAGTGATCTGTAACCACTTGGCATTTGTGCAAGTTTGTATTCCTGGTATGATTGATGCAAAGAACATTTGTGTTCTGCTAAATAGTCTGTGTTCTGCTGGGATCTCATCCAGTGCCATTTCTGATGCTTCTGAGAAGTAATTCCCCCCTCTTTTCACTTTGCTTCTCTGCCTTCTCTATCTGGACTGTTGGTGCCACTTGGACCGATCTCTTCCTTCTCTTGTTGTTGTTGTTCATATTTGTTCATCTTTGGGAAGTCATCAAGCTTTACATGTGAGCTTTACATCCTTCTTGGCTGCAACCTACGAAGGCATGTTGATATGTACCAATGAGCACACTCCTTCCCACTCAGGTGGCAGCTTCTCATATGCCTTTGATCCACACGCCCAGTAGTGATCCATTAGCACTGCCGTTCCTGCTCTCATTGCTGCAAGTTGTCCAATTGCCTTGCATCCTATGTTCTCGCCAACTTCAACATCGCCGTTGTTCTGATAGCACAGGGCTGGCATCTGCAGGGGAATTATTGGAATCAGTACAGTTTCGTTATCCACCCATGGCAGAAACTTTGCGCTCGCATCCCATTCCTTCAGGCACTTGTCATTTTCTTCCTGCACCTTGTTCAGCTATTACTGTGCTAGTGTCAGTGCCTTGCTTCCCACCACTCCATCTTGCCATCCATTTTTAGTGTACACTTGTCCATACACCAATATCTGTGGCCTTTTCCAGCATCCCGGATCTCCTCCTATCTCCTTCCTCTTGTCCAGGGACATGGTAATTCTTTCAGTGTAATAGTATTCGTTTCTCCTTTCTCAGGTCTGTCGCTTACAGTCTGCAACCCTTTATGCAGCTGCCAGTATTTGTTCATCATGTCTAATGTCTTTATGTAATTGTCTTCATACGGGAATGTCCCTTTGACCATCAAACTCAATGATGCTGTCCTCCCTTGGAATCTTCCTCGCGCTTGCACCATTGTGAGATATATCAGCCACTGTGCTTTTGTTGCTGGTATTTCAGTTGCTATGAACATTCTAGAAGCACTCATGGCGTAGGGGATTGAAGGGCAGACGTAACAGCTCTCCCCGGTGATTTCCTTACCTACTATGGTCATGTGTTATACTACATGTTGTTAGATACTTGTGCTGTGTCAGAAAGATACATGCCAACTCCCTTCATGTCTGTGTCAATACTGCACTTACTTCTCCTTACCTTATCAGCAGTGTCTTCTCGTCCACCTGACATGGTCATCCCTCCTGCCTGGGCCGGGGGAATGTTAGTATAGGGCACTTGATCCTTGCAGCCTGGTGATGAAGTTGCCCACCTGAAATGCACAAAAAAGCATTACTTGTTAGTATTTATCCGTACTCTTAAACTCTGCGAACCAAATAATCACTGATGGCAAAGGCGAAGACCTCCTCCCTGACCTTCCTTACTGAGCGGTCTCTCAATGTGGCCAACACAGGGAATTCACTGTGTTCAAGTTGGGGGTATGTTTGGGCTAAATATTCTCCAAAGACAAGATAGCATACTGCAGGGGATCGTGCTCTGAATCGTCTGGGTCTCATTATGTAGTGCACAAACTGGTTAGAAAAAATCTTGGGGTGATGGATGGGAGGTAACATCAGGATAACAACCTATACAATCCCCAAAACACTTGTATCAACCTGCGTGTGCGGAAAGGAAAAATAACAAACAGTGTTTCATTCCTCAATTTGTACAAGTGCTTCAGTGGCCACCTCTGCTGCTTGGGATCATCGAACAATGGGGTGGCCATGTCTCCCAGTGTCTGTGAGGTCTGTACGCACTTGTAGTTCATCAAGATCCTGAACGTTTGCCCTGTCGTTCACTGATACTCAGTTGCCAGGTGAGGCCACTGGTTTGTAGGGCTTGACATCTTGAAGGTGATTCCAGACAGACTTCCCTACTAATTTAACAGCTTTGTCTGCTATGGCCTCAACCACGTGAGGACCGGTGAACAGAGGTGCAATCCAGCGCCTCACAAAGTTACGCAGGAGAACAATATCTCCCACTTTCACTGAATGCTTTAGTTCATGATCTTGTGATACGTCGTCGCTGTCGATATCTTTACTGTCTTCTGGCCCCCCTGAACCCGCTGTATCTGGCGAGAGATAAAAGAAGCACTGGAAACCAGAGAAGTGATGTACATTTCCTGTCCTAACACATCTGCACTGTTCTTACAATCATTCAATGCCATTGTGGGAGGAGCCACGTGAAGATGCATGCACTGTCTTGTCACCACCTCATTAGGGGTTAAATGGTGGTCAGACCCTGGCGTATTTGGCAATGCACACAAAGCCAAAGGTAAACAATGTAGCCAGTCTTTCTTGGTGCTCTGCTGAGTTTTGGCTATGCACTCCTTTAGGGGTCCGTTCAAGCGTTCACACGTTCACACATCCCATTTGCTTGTGGGTGTTACACACAGGCGAATATCTGCTTGATGCCTAGCAAGATTGTGATGTGCTGAAAAAGTACATTGGCGAAGTGAGGGCCGCTGTGAGACTGCAGGACCTCACACACGCCCCATCTCGGGAAAACTTCCCTGACCAGAAACTTAGCTGCCCTGAAGGCGTCAGCATGTCAACAGGGCCCAGCCTCTATCCACGTAGAGAATGGGCAGACAACCACCATCATGTAGTGGTAACCTTGGCAAACTTGAACCATGTCCACATAGTCCACGTGGAGATGCAGAAATGGGCCTAACAGTCTTGGTATGGTGTTAGGAATGATAAGTTATTGTGATAAGTTATTATATGTCTTTCATTCTCTTGCTTACCATTAACTACCACACTATACAAATATATGTATTTCTTATCTTGTAAATAGCTCTTATGATGATTAGTTTTTGCTAGTGGCCTTTGTTATGATCCTGGTCACATGGCAACCATGGAACCACTGTAACATTATATGATTATGTGAGGGAATGTGTAGGAGATGAAAAGCAGTTGCTGATGATAAGGGAGCAGCTGATGCCTCTTAGCTGGGGGTCGTTCTATACGTATGATCTTAATAAAGGATTAGATCATTCACAAGCAACGTGTCTGGAAACTCATACTTAAAAAGTGGCGACAAGGATTAAAAGGATTGGAGGAGACGACCCGGCTAGTAATACAGTATCTTCCAAGAGCAAGAGGCACTTTGGCACTTGGCGTTTGAGGCACCAAGATGGCAGTCTGCAGTCTGAGGAAAGGATGTCCCTGCCCAGTGTTTTGAGAGTAGCAGGAAGAGGTAAAAGTTGGAACACAGATGTGGATGTCGTTAAGGATATTGCGCCCTGCAACATTAGATGATTGGTGTTTGGGAACACCCATGGACTGGGCAGTTGTGTGAATATTGAGCCAAGCAACTGTCTTTGAAGACATTCATGAACCTGGAGATTTTTTCCCATGATCAGTGCTGGCTGCAGTAAAGAATTGGGATCACAACGTGGGTGAAATTTCGGTTGGAGCAATGTATATGCTCAACAAACTGTTGCCAAGAGAATCAGTTCATGAGGATCAGTTGGGGCACAGCAAGCCCAAGTGCCTTACATTGAGAAATTCAGCATTGGTGAGTTAGCAGAATACTGCTGAGCTATTTGTCTGTGGATGGAAAATACTTTCAGTATGCTATACTTACAATTTGTGACTGGGCAATGAGTGGTAGCACATTAATTAATTTCATTAGTTTACTGCTGATACAATATACTTAGCAACAAGCAAAGACATGGCAAATGTGCCAGCCCCAGTGTTTTTTCTTATAAATCCAGGTGAGCAGATTGGAAAAAGGGTTTTAGCAAATATGCCCTAGCTGTTTTCGGGGGCCAACTTTTCAAACGAACGCAAAGAGGCATTGTTGTTCCATTGCTTGGGCACGGCAGTTCAGGAAGTTTTGAAGAAACTTCCAGAACCGACTGACATTCCAGATGCGGGTCCTTATGAAAAGACACTGGCAAAGTTTGACAAACATTTCCAGATTGAGGAAAACATCATGCTAGAGAGATATAAATTTGCCACTAGAAGCCAGAAAAGTGGTGAAACCATAGAGGAGTTTATAACTGCTTTAAGGGGCCTGGCAGTCAAGTGTAGGTTCAGTCATTGCCAAGATGAAGATTTTAGAGATCAATTGATGATCAAATGTTCCAATGATAATATTAGGAAAGAGTTATGGAAGGAAAGGAATCCTTCGTTGGACAGAGCTATTGAGAAAGTCAAGACTGTAGAACATACTGATAAGTGTATCAAAATGCTTCAAGCAGATGCATCCAGTAAAAAACTGAAACCTGCGGAAAGTGAGGGGGCTGTGCAAAAAGTGTCAAAAGTAGCCCAAAGACAAGGAGCAAATGTGACTACAAGGCTGCCAGATTACTCTGGAAGGAGGTTTGAGGCTCGTCATGAGAATAGACCTTCAGTTGGCAGAGGCTGGGGACGCCAATGGCAACCTTTGAAGGATACAAGGAACATGTCAAAGGAGACTAATTCATTCAGGGATACTGGATTTACCAGTGAGAATAGATGTCCTGGTGGAAGGAGATGTTACAGATGTGGGAGTTTTTCTCATTTGGCATCTGTTTAAAGATTGTTTTGCAGTGCATATAATCTGTAATGATTGTGGCAGGAAGGGACATTTTGCTCGATGTTGTAAAAACTTTAATACTGGCATGAGTCAAGTGCATGAAGTATCTGTAGAGTATAGTATGAGGATGAATGTGGCAAGGAAGTAGCCAGACAGGTGGTGTATACAGTAAATGCTGTTGATGGAAAAGTGAAAAGAAAGAAACCTTATGCAATAGTATTTATTCGTGGTGTACCTATCTCCATGCCTATTGACAGTGGAGCAGATTATACTTTAATTAGTGTACAAATCTGGAAAGAGAAATTTGATTGTTGTACCCTTTGGGAAAATTCAGTTACAGCAAACGCATATGGAGAAGTTCCCATAGAAATTGTAGGGAGTTTTGAAGGTGAATTACAGTTCAAGGATAGGAAAAAGGTGGAGACTTACTTTCATGGAGCGATCAGGCAGAATTAAAGATAAGACTTGAGGCAGCTCACCCAGAACAAGTACTTTCAGTGAAGAGCTTAGAGAATGAGAATGTTCAGGTGGAGAGAAAATTGGGGTGTTTAAAAGGATTTGTACATAAAATCCGTTTGAAGAGAGATGTCATGCCTTAAATTGCGAAACTTCACACCATTCCTTTGGCACTCAAAGAAGATGTGGAGAAAGAGTTGAAGAAAATGGAGTTGGATGGAGTGATTGAGAAGATAGATGCATCTGAATGGGTCAGTCCAATAGTAGTAGTCAAAAAATCCAATGGGTCCTTAAGATTATGTATTGACCTTAGACACTTAAACAGTATGGTGGTAGCAGATACATTTCCGCTATCAAGAATAGACGATTTGTTGGTGGGGATGGCTGGATTCAAAGTGTTCTCTATTCTAGACCTCAAATCAGCCTATCATCAAGTTGAATTACACCCAGAATCTAGAGATCTTACGGCTTTTATCACTCCCATTGGTCTATTTAGGTGTATACGCATGCCTTTTGGGCTAGTCTCGGCGGCAAGTGTTTTTCAAAGCATCATGCATAGACTTCTGGGAGGTGAGAATGGAGTAATGTGTTATCAGGACGATGTGTTGGTGTGTGGAAACAATGATACTGAACATGATGAGCGTCTCAAAAGACTTTTGAGTATTTTGAAGGAAGCAGGTCTTCCTGTTGCAATGGAGAAATGTACCTTTAAGCTAATAAAGTAGTGCATTTAGGTCATGAAATTTCAGGAGAAGTGTTAAACCTAAAGAAGAAGCTATTGAGGCTATTAAGAAAATGGAGGCTCCCAAATCAAAAGGAGTTATGCTGTCATTTTTGGGTCTTGTAGAATTTTATGGAAAATTCATTAAGGGTTTGTCTCAAATGTCACGGAACAGGAGTATGCTTTCCTGGAAAGGGGTTGTGTTTAAGTGGAATGTGGAATGCAGGAGGGAATTTGAGCAGATAAAGTCATCTATTGTTAATGTACCCATTCCTAAACTTTTTGAAGAAGGGAAATGCACGTTAGTTTTTGTGGATGCTAGCGATTATGGCATAGGTGCTGTCTTCATACAGGAGGATAGTATGGGATTGCACATAGTAGCGTTTGCTTCTAGATCATTGAAAGGACCAGAGACAAGATATTCTGTTGTGGAGAAGGAAACATTTGCATGCGTTTGGGGTGTTGAGAAATTTAAAAGATTTTTGTGGGGCAGATAATTTACAATTTGTACAGATCACAAACCATTAGTTGGAATATTTACCAAAGGAAGCTTGGAGGGAGTTTCAAGGCGGATCATGAAGTGGGTAACTGCTTTACAAGGTTTACAGTTTTCAATTCTCCATGTATGTGGTCAAAGTAATGTGGTTGCGGATGCTTTGCTTTGTCTAGGTCGTTTGAGAAAGAACCACAGATTGGTGAGTCGAACAGGTGTTCGGATGATATGGCAGAAATGTTTCAAGTCCATGAGATGCTGAAGAAGAATGACTGGGACATGGCTTGTGTGGAAGATATGGTTTATCAAACAATCTTGTCATTAGTGAGGCGTGGTAAAGTGAAAAGTTACAAAGATGATGTATGTGGTTATGCCAAAGTAAAGGATGAACTGTGTGTTCAGAATAATTATCTGTATAGGGGGCATCAGATGGTAGTTCCAATGAAAATGAGGAAGTTTGTGGTAGATTTAGCTGATGTTGGACATTTAAGTGTCGTAAGAACGAAAGGTTTGGTGAGAGCAGAATTATGGTGGCCAGGAGTGGACAAATATACAGAAGAACAAGTCATGGGTTGCATGGAATGTATAGAGGGTGATAAAGGACTCAGAATCCAGAAGGTACCCATGGTTGCGCGTGAATGTCCCAAGGTTCCATGGGATAAAGTCACGTTAGACTTGTTGGGTCCATTCAATGTTGAAGGAGGGAGAGACAACTACTTGTTGGTAGTTGTAGATTTGTTGTCAAAGTGGCCTGAGGTTTGTGTGCTTAGAGATATATCTAGCAGTAGTATTGTCAAATTCCTTGAGCAAGTATTTTGGAGGGAAGGATTTCCTAAAAAATGTCTGTTGGACAACAGATCACAACTTGTGACTAAAGAGTTCAGAGAGTTTCTTGACAAGTATGGAATAGAACAGTCAACCACATCATTATATCATCTCCAGATCAACGGTTGCATTGAACACTTTAATAGAACACTCATGGGAGCGGTCAGAATTGCCATAGCTACGGGTGGTGATTGGGTAAGGACAGTAATAGAGAGAACCTTCCAGTGCAGGTTGGCTCCTCACAGCATGGCAGGAGTATCTCCGTTCGAGGTGTTGTGAGGAAGAAAGCCCAACTCGCATATCTGTCCTGGATGGATGGGGAGAGCCAGGAATGTAAATGTAGATCTGGAAAAAGTAAGAGAGAGAATTGCTGATCCTGGTGCCAAGGCCAAAGTGAGGTATGATGAGAGAAATTGCTGCAGAGATTTCAAGGTCAAAGAAGGTGAATGGGTGAAAATCAAATTAGCTACCAAAGTAAAAAAGGGAGCCTCAAGATTTTCTGAACCTAAGCAGGTGGTAAAATATTTAGGTTCCTCTGTGTTGGTTAAAGGCGGTAGCATATGGAATAAAGAAAGAGTGACAGTGTTTAGGAGGGATGGAGGAAAGATTGTGAGAGTGTGATTTCTAAGGTGTTCAGGTTCCACAGGGATAAGAGAATAAATGTTGAGTGTGATAAGTTATTTTTCATTCAGAAATTCAGATTTCAGTCATTTTTATATCAGATGCTTTTATGATTATTAAGGAGAGGAGATGTTAGGAATTATAAGTTATTTTATATTATTAAGGGGAGGAAATGTTAGGAATGATAAGTTATTGTGATAAGTTATTATATGTCATTCATTCTCTTGCTTACCATTAACTACCACACTATACAAATATATGTATTTTCTATCTTGTAAATAGCTCTTATGATGATTAGTTCTTGCTAGTAGCCTTTGTTATGATCCTGGTCACATGGCAACCATGGAACCAATGTAACATCATATGATTATGTGAGGGAATGTGCAAGAGATGAGAAGCAGTTGCTGATGAGTAGGGAGCAGCTGATGCCCCTTAGCTGGGGGTCGTTTCTATACATATGATCTTAATAAAGGATTAGATCATTCAAGCAATGTGTCTGGAAACTCATTCTTAACATGTGGCTCCTCTCACAACTCTCAAAGTCAAAGTATGCCCTGCTATAAACCTCTGGCAGGTCAAGCAGTTACTTATGAAATCAGCTACATGTTCATTCCAATTTGGGCAAAACCATGTTTCTCCAATGCATGTAGCAATGACCTCCTTCCATGTGTGTGTTGAATAATGAGATTGTGCTAATGCTGTCTTCAGCAACGCTAGTGGAATGACCACTTTCCCTGTATTGTTTTGTCATCATAAGGCATCTGATGGAGACATGGAACATCCTCTCCTTACCCATAGCTCTTTCTCCTCCTGGGGTGCAGCTCCCTGCAGCCCCATAATCCATGTCTCTGTTAGTGCATTGTAATCTTCCCTCATCACCATGTTCCTCACTCCTCTCTGAGTCTTTGGTCTCTCCTCCAGTTCCCATATTTGCCTTATAATCTGCTGCTTCGTTTCCTCTTGAGATACGGTCTTCCCCTTGTGTGTGGGCCTGGCACTTCACTAGTGCTACCTGTTTTGGATATGCAATCACCTCAATCAGTTTGCCCAATAATACCACATTCTCCACTGGGGTCCCCTCTGCTCTCCTGAACCCTCTCCTCAGCCATCGCACTATCCCTGAGTGTACTGTTGATGTCACGTAGGCAGAGTCAGGATAAATTGTCACATACTTCTCTACACTGTGTTCTAGCGCTAATATAAGAGCCATTAGTTCTGCTGCCTGTGCTGAGTGATTGGATGGTAGTTGAGCAATTACAACCACATTGCTTGTCTTTTCCTCCTCCAGTATTACCACTACAGTCACTGTACGTCTGATCCCATCAGTTTGATCAATTGTTGGCGAATCGTCAATGTGCAGCACGTCTCCCCCATTCAAGTGCATCTTCCACCACTTTGCGTGCCTCACTGAACATCTCCATGTTCTTTGTGCAGTCATGTGCATAGTCTCCTGCTTTGAGGACATCTTCCAAACCTATTGCTGGATTTAGAGTCTTGCACCTTACTATCATCAGTCCTACATTCGATAGTATCACATCATATCCTGATGCTCTCTGCATGGTCAGTGTGATCTTTGGCGTTTGCAATATCGCAAAGAGGGCGTGCTCCATGTACAATGTGGTGGTTCACCTCATTGTCGCTGCTGAGGGTTTTCCACTGCAAAGGCTGCAGCTGTCAATGATTGTTTGCATGGATAATGTCCTCTCATCACTGGGTCAAACTGCCCACTGTAATAAGAAATTGGCTTATGGCCCATGCTTGGCTTCTGTCTCAATACCACCTTTATCTCTACACCATCAGTGTGTGGGAATAATAAAAAATTCCCTTTTCAGTCAAGAATCACTAACACTGGAGCATTGCTTATAGCTTCCTTCCGCTCCTCAGATACCTCAGTCATCTCTGTAGTCCATGTCAATTGGCCTCATTATGAGTCCGGCAGGAGCCGTGCCGGTAAAAACGCCACAGCTGCCGCTGGAGTAATTTTTTTTTCCGGTGCCCCGCAATGTTGACTGACCGGGGCATTATAGCCCCGGCGGTCCCGGTAATTTCCCATTGCCGGGTGCCGGAAAATATGACTCCCCATTCCTATTCGAGTCCCATTGGACTCAATGGGAATTGGGGGACGGATGCACCGTCACCATTCATGAATGGTGCATGTGCATCAGTCAAGGTCTGCGAGCGTGTGCCTTTCAGCCCGCCAGGTCAGATCTGGTGGGTTGAAAGGCACCCGCTCGCAGAACTCGTAGTTTGCCGGTCCGGAAACAATGGTACCAGCAAGCTTACTGGTACCATTGTTTCGGGAACAGCAACTTTGTAATGAGGCCCATTGTCTCTGTTCCCTATTGTGCTTCTTTCAGTGTGCCTAGTAGTGGCCTGGTGTATGCGCTGTAGTCAGAGACCCATGCTCTGCAGTAATTGCACAACCCCAAGAACTATTGCATTTCCCTTACTATCGTGGGCTGTGGTGTCTTGTGTATTGTCTCTCCTCTCTTTGGGGCAATGTGTTGGCCGGTCTTAGATATCATCTGTCCAATGTACAGCACCTCCTTCTGGCAATAATCTAGTTTGGCCTTGTCCACCTGACAGAATGTGCACTGAGTCCCTTCTGCATTCGTCTTTTGACTCACTGCAAATCAAAATGTCATCTACACACTGTAGAACTGTGCTTTCTGGCTCTACATTGCTTAGATCCAGCTGTATCACTCTTTTAAAGATGGTGACTCACAGTACCCTGGTGGTAAACAAGTGTGTTTCCACTTTTGGTTTCGGTAAGTAAAGCTGGTCAAATGTTGTGAGTTTGGGTGTAGTGGCACTGAAAAGAATGCATTCTTTAAATCAATGACCGTGAAATATATGGCTTCCGCTGGAATGCCCCACGAACATTTTGCCGGGTTTGCTGCTGAAGATACTCTGCTTCTACAATGTAGTGAAGAGGTCCTAAATCCTGAATAAAACACCCTGACCCCCTTTGGCCTTGCGCAAGGAGTACACTGCTGTGTTGCATGGAGATTGTGATGGTACTAGAATGCCTCTGTCAATCAATGCTGAAATTGTTTCATAAATACCTTTATCTGCTTCCTTGGTTGGGGGTATTCCTTTACCCTTGGTAAAATCTCTCCTGGTCTCAGTTTAATCTTCACTCCTGCATCCCACGTCATAAGGACTTGTGGTCCATAAACTGCTCCCACGTCATAAGGACTTGTGGTCCATAAACTGCTGGGCACCTTGGTCATGTCCTCCCAGAATGAGGGCGGCGCCTCCAGCACCATAGCCATTCTCTGTGGCACCTCTCTGTAATATAACCAGTATGTTATACTAATTTTGAACACTGTCTCTACTTCCTGCCTCTCTTCCCCAAATAGTTCATCATCTGTCACTGTTGTCAGCCTGTACCCTTCTGCAAATGCAGCTCTCCATGCCCTCCCAGTGTCATCCACTGCATGTACTGCAATCAAATCCTCACTTGCCAACACTGCCTCTATTTCTATGGAGACTATCGTTCCCTCTGACTCGTCCAATGATGCCTCTGGTCTCAACAGATATTTGTTTGGTACTCGCCACACCTGGCATCCATGCAATGGCAATGCCAGTCCCATATTGAAATATCTCTGGGTCCCCTGGAGCCCCCCTCTGTACCGTGTGTCCACAATAAGCTTGAGCAATCTGTTTCTACATTTACCATGTGCATGCCTGGTGTTTAGCAAACTATGCCGTTATCTGTGAATGAAATGGTCATGTTTAGTCTTCCCATGATGTCTCGTCCCAATATGTTTACATGTGTCTGTCGAGAGTAAAGCAAAGGTAGTGATAAGTCATGATCGCCTATAGATAGTGAGATGCTATCAGTAAAAGGAACCACTTTTCAAGCCCCAGAGAATCCTTGAGTGTTCATGGCATTGCGTGAGAACGTACATGTTCCTTCCCTAAAGCATGACCTAGTCGCCCCAGTGTCAACAAGAAAGGAAACCGTTTTGTCACCTAGTGCCACCTTTATGCAAGGTCCTCCACAGGGTTGGGTGCGAACGACAGAATGGGCACATCAAGTTCATCTGTGGGCTGTCCTATTGAGGGTACATAGATAATCTGTTTCCTGTACAGGGGTTGTTCCCCACCATGATAACTCCTCCCAGTCATCGAACTGCTACTGTTGCCACTGTGTCCATGTGTGTCATCATCCTGTATTTGTGCTAGCTGTTGTGTGCTCCCCATGATCTATGGTGCTTGTAAATACTGTGGTAGTGGTGCTGCCATCTGTGGTATCTGCATCTCAACTGTGCTGGTGGGGCTTGTGCTTGTGGCATCTGTTGATATGTGCCCTGTGTCTGTCCTTGTGGCTGTTGATCCTGGGCATAATAATCTTCTCTCCCTCCTTGATATTGCTGCTGGCACTGCTCTCCCCAATTCTGTTGTATTCCTCTAAACCGGCATGCCCATGAAATGTGTCCTAGCTGGCCGCAAGTCCAGCACTGTGGGAGCCCCCTCCCTTGTCCTGGAAAGCACCCTGAAAAGTCTCCTGTATTCTACTGCATCTTCTGTCCATATCCCAAAAACCTCTTGAAAATCCCCCTTGATTGTGGTGCATCGGTGGGCCGAAGCCACGCCCCCTTTGTAATCCTCACCTTCCTCGAAATCCCTGCCGTGGGCTAACCCGCCCCATGTACCCTCCCCCATTGGGCGGTGCAAACTGTGTTGGCTGCTGATGCTGCTGCTGTGTCTGTGGGGTTGGGCTGGTTATAACCGCCCCTTCCATCGCGTACTTTGATAGCTTCTGTTGCACTAGTTTGGCCTCATCTGCCTTCCTATCTTCTGATTTTTGTTTAACCATCTCCTATCACAATCTGCAATGATGCACTATCGGGAGTTATATTTCTGGCCATCCCTTTGCTTCCATCC
Organism: Ambystoma mexicanum; assembly: GCF_040938575.1. Classification (NCBI taxonomy): domain Eukaryota; kingdom Metazoa; phylum Chordata; class Amphibia; order Caudata; family Ambystomatidae; genus Ambystoma; species Ambystoma mexicanum. The sequence continues at coordinate 202,437,073 of NC_090925.1, forward strand.
CCACCGGTTTCTTCAAATTCTTCTGTACTGGCTCTGGTAGTCCCTGCACTAAAATATGATAAAATAATGCATTGTTTTGTCCCAAGGCTCTCGATTTTCGAGGCACCAAAGCTCTTGAATCTCCTTAATGTACTGTACGGGGTCTTTGTCATCCTTCATTTTCTGTGATGTAATCGCCCCAATGTCTGACGTGTCTGGGTTTTGTGTCCTTAATCCTTGCCATGCTGCTGCCCTGCAGTTTGCAAATGATGCCCGTTGTGTGCCGTGTTCTGTGTCGTCACCACTGGGGACCCCGCCCTTTTCAATACGTCATCAGCTGCGTCTACTAATATCGATACTAATAGTCCCTTTACGTCACCCACTGGTAGTCGGTGACCAGCTGTCATCTTCTCTATCTCATAAATCCATTTTCCCGCTCCTGCACTCAATTATGGTAACCTACACTTCACATTCTCTTTATCTGTGTGCTTCCATGGCATGTACGGAGGTCTCAACTGCCTCTCTCTGAGAAAGGCATCTGTGAATATGCGGTGACCTCTTCAGGTGTCCTTCGATACAGTCTGATTTGTTGAGGCCCCTCTCATCCTCCGTGTCTGTACATATATCTGCTGGTTCCAGTGTGGGCACTCTCCTGTTATCGTCATAGGCTCTGGACAATCGTCCTCTCGAGCTGTAAAGCCAGATATTGTATGAAGAAGCCTGGTATGTTATCATTAGAAATCCATTACTCATTAAGTGAGTGGGTATCCATCATTCATTCTGATTAGTAGTGACATTAGACTATCCACATATTATGCAGCCATTTGGTTTGCTAGAGAATGAGGCCTGTCATATGTAGAGACATGTAGAGTCATGTAGAGATAAACTGACTGTTATGTATTATGTATGCATTGTAGAGACACGCATTAGTGTGCATTTAGAAGTATGCATTGAGCTTTGGGTATAGAGCTTGGTATGAGTAAATGAGTTAGGCACTACATTCGAGAATAGAAAGCATGTAGCTGGCTCCTAAGCCATTCTGAAGCCATTGAGACCGAAGAGAAGCGCCACGGATTGCGAAAGAATGTTTTGAGTTACAGTGGTACGAGGAATGTGTAAATAGTTTCTTGTTCAGACATAGATAACGTGACTCTTGCCCGAGTGGAGAAGGGAAGCTGGCTTTATCATCAGGCCCTGGGCTGTTCGCAAACAGAAAAGGTGGGGGCATGCAGCAGGGAGTGAGTGCTTTGCACAGAGCGACAGGAGAGAGGGATTTCAATGGAGTGAATAGAGGCATATGGAGGGAGATGGGAGGATGGTAACACGTAACACAGATAGCATGTACAAGATAGGCTGAAATGTCACGATGACAGAACACACAGTAACTGAACAGAACAAGACATGCATAACAGACTTTCAGGCACTGCTCGGATTTAGAAATGCTGACAGAGAAAGAGAGTGAATCTTAGATTAGAGAGACATGCAACCATGGAGAAAGTATGACGTGAATTGACACTATAACTGGAAGTCTGAAATTGACACTAGGAGAGAGATGTTTGGCAGTAGCATAGGAGAGGCATTTTTAGATGTAGATGACTCTGAGATTGAGGAGAGGCGAATGAAAGGAGGGAGAAGCGTTTTTGGTGCAGCAGAATCGGATGGCTTTGGGAGTTTGGAAGATTGTGGAAGCATTCTGATGAGAGCTGATGCAGATTGATCGAGTAGGGAGACTGGCAGAGAGTTGGCAGGAAGACCAGACCACTGAGAGGCCTGTGCCTTAGGGACTGGCTGGTTGCAGAGTGAGCTGGAGAGGAGAGAGACGAGATTGGGAAGCTTGCACGTGGCTGAAAGGGAGTATTGCTGATATGAGGCCTAATTGATCTGCATAAGACATGTGCAATGGGGAATTAGGACAGACACTCACACAGAGCTTTATGAGGGTTTGATAGAAGGGGAAATCAGACAAGGATTGTCTAAGAGAGAAAGTGTGAAGTGTGGTGTGGATTGGAGAGGAATGCTGAATGCTAACACATGCCAAATGTATTTTGCTATTAGACATGATAGATCCAGCAGGACTGGATAAATTGCTATTAGATTGCTTGCATTAGAAGCCTGTAAGGCTTACAGCCATTGCATTGCATTATAGATTTGCACCCAGAGCATAAAAGGTGCAAATTTGAGATTTGCATTATAGTAGTGTCTGCATCATGCCTTGTGTGCATGAATAAACGTATTCCATTGTGTTATAATCGAAACTGACTTGTGTGTTTTCATTTGTGTCCATTGTTATCTTATTTTCTTTTGTGTCTATTATTAGGGTTATGGTATTAGGTTATGTTTGTGTGTTCATAGCATAGTAACTTAGGAGTAACACAGTGCAAAATTGCCCTGAGATACAAGAGCAGCGGGGGGCATAGTGATCCACACCCCCGAGGTAGATTTGGAGACTAGCAAGTGGTCGCCCATGTGGAGCTAGACCAAAGGGAATTTTGTTTTAGAGCTAACAGAGCGGGCTAAGGCTTTCTCTCCCCTCCTTCGTCCTGGGAGATACCTTAGTCTATTAACACATGTGTTGTGAGTGGTACAAAGGCCGTTTATCTGCTGTGTTTGTCCTTCTAAATCGGCCCCCCCTTCTCCTTGTCTGTTGGTCCTTAATTCCCATGACGCCCACTTGTCTGTCCCCATGAACTGTGACTGACCCTGTTCCCCCCTTTCATCCCCAGTGTTTTTGTCATCATTGTCGGATCCTGTGTCCATGTTGATACAAAAATCATCAGCAAAACATAGTCTCCTCAATGTCAAGCCTGTGTTAGTTTTCATGCTAAGATCGATGCCCACTAAATCATATTTGCTACCTGGTGCCCAGGCCACTAGGTCTGCTCCTGTTCCCTCTGTCGAGCTCCAGCCTCGAGAGTTTGTGGTATCTAGCTCTGCACGTCTGTCGTCCTCGCATTTATTTATTTCCCTATCCAATGCTGCCTGTGTCTTCACTGCCCTTATTGCTCGCTCATCCTCCTCCATGCGCGCTCGTTCTCTCGCCAATCTGGCCAACTGTGACTGCCTCTGCTCACTCTCTGCTAACTTGCATTTTTTTCTTGCGCTGCTATCTCTCTCTGCTTTCTCTAGTTCTCTCTCCCTTTTCTCCCTCATCTCCCTTTCCGCTCTCTTCCTTTCCTTGGGATCCCTCTCTATTCTTTCTTCCCGCTCCCTTTCCAGCTATTCTCTTTCTTCCTCCCTTCTTCGCTCCCTGTCTTCCCGCTCCAGTTTCTCCTCTCTCCTTCTCTGTCCTCATGCTCTAACCTCACTTCGCTGTCCTTCTCCCTTCTATCCTCCTCCATTAGTTCTGCCCAGTCTGTGATGCCACTGTCCCTCTCCAGGCTTTCTATTGCCTCAGTCGCCCCTTCTGCCTCCCCATCTGTCTGCCCTTGAAGCATTAAGAATACCTGCACTGCTATCCATTTGTTCGTGCTTATGCCCTTAAACTCCTCCTTCACAGGCTGCTGTGCCTCACTGCTCGCCCCTGCATCACTAGCTGGCTGTCCTCCGCCCTTTTGCTTATCCTCTTTAGTGTATGGTGGTGGCTTATATGTTGGATTTGAATACCCCTCTGCTGCCCTTAGTTCCCTCATTGGATACATTCCCTGTTCATCATCTGTGTCATCAGATACTACACTTGGAGGGGCAGAGGGAGGTGCAGAGGCATGGGTCCCTTTGTCCTTCACCTCCTGCTGACTTAGCATTCACTGACACCTCACGGCATCCCCCTCTCTCTCCTGAAACATGCACCACAACTCAAATATAGCCATGCGTTTGGTCAATTTCTTGCCCTTGTAGGCACCCTATATGTGTGTCAATAGTGATTGCTGCATGTCTTTGAAAGAAATTCCACTGTGGCCATGGCTAGGTTAATTTACCTCTGTACTTTTGGACCATTCTATGCTATATTTACATATTTTTTACTTATAAGGCAGCAGTGTCTTACACAAATGCTGAAGGGGAGTAGTCCCCCCACTGTTACCTGTTACCATTTACCTGACCTCGAGTCAAGGGTTTGGATAATCCGCTGTTCAGAGATAAAAAGTCGCAATGCAGTGATAATACTTTCCAGTTTCTACAAACCCCTTCGGCTCCACACCTTATCAGGCATTCTCCGCGCCCCGCCCCTCCTCCACAATCGTTGCCTTCTTAGGCACACAAACAGAATCTTGTGCATGAGCCTTCCGCACACCGCCACTGTTTCACCTCGTCTGCCAATCCCATGTTCTCAACACTAGCTCCTCACGGTCTCAAATTCTCTTTGTCCTATATGCAAACCTAAGGGTGACGTCACCAAACTATTAACACAATATAGGTAAATCAAATATCGTGCACACATTACAACAGCCTGTTACTCCCAAACCCACACAAAACCCCCACACCTTTCTTCCTGCTCTCCGGGCAGAGTATACGAATATTTGCTTGTAATCGAACTGCACCCGTTGCGTCGCCTAACGTGTGAAACCCCTCTCTCCAGGAGACTTAACCAGCCGACCCACCTTCCTTAATCCAGGTATACCATCATCTATAACCCGAGCTAAAAATGCCCAACCCACAGGAATACCTTACTTACATAACTTTTGTCATCCATGCCTTTAAGTCAATAGTATAGGTTATTCACCAGAACCTTTTACCTCGAAGACTGAATGTGCCCTAAACATAGAAAAGGGACTTCTACCTCCGCTCCTGTCCCCACTCACTACAATCCTACAAACCAATACTATAAAACTATGAAACAATACTTCAACAATACTCAACAATACTATACAATACTGCACAATACTCAATACCCTTCCTCACACCCACAGTTGCTGTCGGACTAGATCAATATTTAAGTTTCGTGCTGTGCTGGCGCTGCTCGGTTGTCGGCTCCCCATCAAACTGCTCACTTTCCCGTCCTGGTCGGCCTGGACAACTCGCTGATTTCGGGCAGAATGATTTCCAAGGGGCTACTCACGACCTTTAAATCGGGCACGCATTTTCCCATCTCTCTCGAAACATGAGATGGTCCTGCAGCCTCTCGGGTTTGGCGGCAATGGAGTCAACTTGGTGCCTGGCTGGCACAGCCAACCATCCTCTGGCTACCAACTTGTTGGGATTAAACTCCCAGGAAGATTTGAGGGCTACTAGGAGTTCGCAGACTCTTGGAAGGCCCAACACCTTCCCCCAAAAGGAACATAGACCCAGTCAGACAGCAAGTTCAAACTGCGGTTTATTACAGCCAAATCCAACAGGGATCAGTACAAGGATGGAAGGAATCCAAGGACCACTCAACATCTCCTGGCTTGCAGGCTAGTATTGTCCTAAAGTTGTGTCATAGTTATGTCACAACCTTGGCCCCTTTCCAGAAAACCTATCAAACTACTGGATTGGGTACTGACTAAAAGTCCACCTATAGTGGACACTATACACGTTAATCTACTGGCTCTCACGTCAGGTGGCTGGCCTGGTCCATTGCCAAATTGCTGTCTCTAACAATGTTGCAGTGTGAGTGTCTTACCATTGGTTCTCGCCCGTTGCTACCCACCCACTAAGAGCCCGAACTGTGATTGGCTAAAGCTGACCCCCGCAGGTCCGGGATCTGCAAAGGTTCTCAGCTCTTGGTTTACCTTCTCTAGGTAATAAGAAAGACTATATGTCTGCAGTGTAACTTTTGTATACCACCAAAGACTATGAGAGTGCTCATTCATCTCATGCAACACTTGTCTCACGTTGTAACATCTTTGTTGCAAGCTTCTGTCTGGAGGCGTGAGATCGGCTTTCTTTCTCTGATTTTTGTCCATTGTCTGAGTCGGTCAGGTCAAGTGTTCGTAGAACATGATTTCCAGCTCTGCAGAATTATTCGCCTTTATTGCAGCTGGTGTAACTGTTGTTCAGGGAATGGAATGTCACTCGTATCTGGTGGCCTTGGCAGCGGGTCCTGTCACACACATTTTCTCTCTGTTCAGCCTGAATTCTGTTCAGCTCAGCTCTTGCTTAGAGTCTGTAGCCTGCTGTAATTATCCTAAGCTATAGCGTGGCTTCTACATGTTCGTGCTATTCTATATCCTCCATACGTTAGTCACACATCGCTCTGTCAGGTCCCATAGGTGCTCCTGCAGTTCCATAAGTTTAATTGCATATAGAATTTGCAAACTTGGTTCTGGGTTTCTTGCTTCATTCAGTTTCTGTGTTGCTGCATTCAACTAATGACAAAATAATAAAAGTAATGACAGTATGTATATGTATCTGTCTATAACTATAGACATGTACGCTTGTGTTCTTCGTGTATTCGAGTATGTGTTTGTGTCTCGATGTGCACATGGCACGTGTGCTTCCTGTCGAACGCTGCTAAGTCGTGGTGTCTCTAAGGACGTCAATAACGTGGTTTCTTCTTTAATCAATACTGTCTATTGAGGTCTCTTTTGCTGCAGCCTGAGGGGACCATAGTCCAGGTCAGTTGAAAGAATAGAATGTCAAAGAGTGCTTGGGTGCACCAGTTAAGCGTGCAGCTGATGTAATTGCCTGATGGTGGCTGCATCCTAGCATTAGGTGTGGTGCTAATGATATTGGTTCAATGTGAGCAGTCTGGCGGGTGGACACCAAGACTGGGTTCTGGCTGCGTTAGCCCTGAGGGACGCTTATGTATGCAGCTAGGCCGGTTTGTCATGGGGTATAGCTGCGTTTTATTAGAAGGATGAGGTGTTTGTGGGATAGTGTTCGTAGGTAGGCAGCTAGGCTAAATTGATCGAGGGGTGTTGCTGCACTCTAATTGTGTGATGCTGTAGAGTAGAGAGTAAGCATAGTGACATGATATGATAAGATGGTTCATCTATACAGTGCCCACACACAATGCGCTTCAAAGCAATCGACGACAAGAGAGGGAAGACAAAAGACACTCCTACAAGCCATGAACAACAAGAATGCAGAGGTTAGACATTGCACTCGGGCTAGCGACATCCAAACAGTGTAAGCGACAAGACACAGACAGGGGGGAACGGGAACAGAGAGGCGATTTCCGTACTAGGCCTGACGACATCTCAGAGAATCACACGAGGTGAGGGAGATGGGAGGAGAAAGGAGGCATACGAACAATCAAGCAACCGTTGCACTAGGCCCTAGGACACCTCAGGCAGTGCGAGGAGGGATCTGGGGGGAATAACAAGCAAAGGGGGGGCATACAATTTTAACCATCATACTAGGACCAGGGACAATTCCGATAGAGCAAGTGTAGAGAGAAGGTAGGGGAGGGTGGAGGAGAACAGAGAATGAAACAATGGAAAGAGCAGAGAAGCAGAGGAGAGAGCGAATACAGTTGCAGAGGTCATTAAAACACACAATGCTGTATGGGAACAGAGAATGTAGGCGCGATTCACAGTGCCTGGATACAGCATGATCCAGGGTGAACCCAAGTGCGCGGTCCGGGGCAGGACCAGCTTGAGAGTAGAGCACCGCGAGTCAATGTGTCCAAAGACAAATCCAAGCATTGGCAAAAGGTTATTAAGGGTGAACCCTACGTGACTCAAGACAACTCCTGCAATGAATTGGGCGGGGGAATGGAGGAATGGAAGAAGGGATGGTGGGAGGGAGAAGGAATCAGGCAAAACACAGGATTAGGGCATTAGTGGGCCATAAGGGTGGCACACAGCAATATTACAGGGGACCAGAGGGGCACAAAGTGACAACACAAGGGGGGTAAAGGGGCTGGGGGACACACAGCAATATAACGGGCGATCACAGTATCTTCTGGCCTTCTACCATGTCATATACCTTATAGGAGGAGGGGGTAAACTTCCCAATCCCTCTTCAGGAGCAATGAGGATAACTAGACACAGCAAACCAACGCCATGGTCTAGTCTTAGGAAACTGCCAGGAAAGACCGGGACATTTAAAAATAACATAGGTGAACAAAATTTGAGAGAGTGAGCAGCAGGAAAAGAGAGCCAGAGACTGGGGAGGCACCTATCTTGTGCGAAAACGCCGACGGCGAGCAGACTGCAGAGTGCAGTGCAAATGCCAATGGACACGGCATGCCGAGCAATTGACAGGTCCGAAGGAGTTTACGGTTTTCTGACTATGGGCAGCCAGAGCTGCTGAGGACCGAAGAAAGCAGGACATGATAACAAAGGTTTATAACCAAAAATGTAACCCAACACTGTGTCTGCCTCTTACCATCAACCCCTTACAAGTAAATGCAGCCTGCAAATTACACTATCCGTTCCTTTTACGCCTGCATGAAAATCTCATGCAGGCGTAAAACTAGGTGCGTTTTGCAGGCAAAGAAAGAATGAGGAGGAGGAAACGTAATTCCCCTCCCATCTCCCACTCTTGCAGATTTTCTTTTTTTAAATGGCCCAATGCAGTAAAAAAAAGTGTAAAGACTAGTGTATGGCATTTAAGTCATTTTTTTGTTATTTTACTGCACAGTCGCTTAGAAAACGAGCCCCATTGTGTACATTTTTCACACAGCATTCTTTGTGATATACTGTGTCATGTGCATCAGCATCTTTTGCATTGATACGCCCACTCAGCGTCACACATCTTCTGACGTGCATCACCATTGCAAACAGTACACAACGGATGCCTTCCAGCTTTAGGACTCTCGCAAAAGGAGCAGGCATTTTGTGTGACTGCTTACAGGCACTTTACGATCTTGGACAGGGAAGCTCTGTCCTGTTTCGGAGCTCTCACCTGCATCTTCAGCTTCTGCCAGTTGTTTTTTTTTTAATCTGGTCTGTAGTCTATTAAGATTATCCTTGTGTGTGCACTTCTTGTAACCAGACAAATGCCACCTTGTATTCCATTGGTTTATTTCTTCTGCAGTTGTATTTTCATAGTTTTCTACAAGGTGTTTATAATATAAATCCCTCTGCTCATGCTCTTTTTGAATTCCTACTACATCAAGTCTTCTTCCAGCAGATTTTGAGTTTTGAACTAAAATCTCCTTTTGTTGGCATTGACACAATAAAACGCACACATGACGTGGACATCTAAACCACTTGAACAACGATGACTGATCTAACTGCATCGTACCTCCATAACATCAAACGCGTGTATCTGAAACGGTATCCAGTTAAAAAGTCGAAAACATTTGGTCGAATGCAAAAATGTCGGAAAAAAAAATGTCGAAAAGAAATTTCGAATGTGTTTTTTTTTATTTTTATGTTTTTTGGGGTTTGGCTAGTAGAAAGAAATTGTAAATAAAAGAAAAAAACTGGGGGTTGGGATTTCTTTTTTCGACATTATTTTTGGACATTTTTGCATTTCGACATATTCACTATAAACCATCTAAAACAGATATTAAAATGAACCATTGAAAAAAAGAACTGAACGTATAACACAGGTGATGCAATTGCATATCTCTACTAAAAATATGAAGATGTTTAATAAGACACCATTGACTTCCGAGTAAATGTTAGAATCACCATTTTAGGCCTGAAAATATCTTCTCAACAAGACCTTAGAAATTCATATCTGTACATAAGTAACAGACACATTTTAAATTGTATGTGCTTACATGATGGCCATCTTGATGATGTCATGAATAAGTCACGTCATACACCAAAGAGTGTCACCATGGAAATGATTAATCTATAGCTCGTTTCTGATGACACAAACACTGTCCAAAATGGTCTTTCCTGAAACTGCAACAGAGCACGCTTTCCCTACACATGTCCGTGTTCTATTGCAGAGGAGGTGGGTGAAGAGGTACGTGATACCTCCGCCCCCCCAGCCCCTCCCCCATGCAGCAGCTGTACTAAAGGAAGTGCAGTTTCTAATCACACTGTGTCCAATTTATTCAGCTAAGGGTCATGCTAGAAGAACATACTTACAGGGCTACTGTTTTCGCCTACTTCTTGGTTAACTAGCGATGCGTGTTTTTAGAACGTTTGGTTGAACATGTAACATTTTTAAAAAAACATGTAATTGCTGTCCAATTATACCCATTTTTAGAAAACCAGAAGTGACGTGAATTCGAAATGAGCGACACGGATGTGTTTATAAGTGCTTTTAAAGGAGCCAAATATATGAACACGCTTGAGATTTCTAGCATTGCAAATGTGCATGTATGACACATGGCTGCAAATGTGAAACTTCAATGATAAAACACGAACGTCCGTTTTACCGTATGCAAATCAATCTCGTGTGTGCTGTGTGCAAAATAAAGTTGCACCACCCACAAAAGTGAAAAAGTAAACAACTGCATCATTATCAGCCTTTAGTGTATAATAACACCTTGAAGTGTATAAAGCACTCTGCAAATAAATGGTTATTGCATTAAGAATAACTACAGAACACTTGTAGCAGTGCCTATCAAATTTCAAAGGGCAGTTTGCATATGTCTGCATTAACAAAGGTAGGTCTATTTTGCTTTCTTGGTTAATGATCCACCAGCCATTCCTACATTGACCTTTGTATGTTTTTTTTGGCCTGGGGCCGCTCAAAAATAATGCTGCAACCTCCTGATTGGGAAAATCCAAGGTAAGACTTGGGAATGAACTTCCTTCTCTATTGTATATACATGGTGGAGCTGTGTACCACACAGATGTAGTGGTGCTCATGTGTTGGTAATAATGCCCACTCTGGTCTGTGCTGTTTATTTTTTTATTTATTTGAATTTATATAGTGCACAGCGGCCCTGGGGCATCGTGGCGCTGTTACAGACATGTATGCTTGGTACAGACTTAACATAGGTGGGACAGCAATGCAGACAGTACAGGAAAAGAGGAAGAAGACGTGCGTGTTCTTTGGTTACAGAGGAACAGCATATCAGCATACCAGTCAGTGAGAGTACATGACAAGATTAGTTGAACAGTTTAATTTTCAGCAATTTGCAGAAGACAGTATGTGATTTTTCATTCCTAAGTGCAGTGGGGAGGACATTCCAGTTTTTGGGGGCAAGGTGTTGAAAGCTGGAGCCTCCTGCTTTTGCCCTTTTGAAGGAGGGGACATAGATTGTGTTAGAGAGGTGTGTTCTAGTGGGTCTGGATGAGGGGTTGACGGTGATCCTGTCAGAAAGGTAGGGGGCGGTGTTAAGGCACTTGTGTGTGATGGCCATGGTTTTAAAGAGAATGGGTTCTTGAATTGGTAGCCAGTGTGCGTCTTTCCTAGCCTGGGAGATGTGGTCCCTTTTGGGAATACTCAGCGCTGCCCGAAGGGCAATATTTTGTGTCACTTGCAGCTTGTTAAGGTTTTTGGCAGATGTTCCAAGGAACAGTGCGTTACAGTAGTCAAGCTTGGTGCCAACTGTGGCTCTGGCAAATGATAGGCAGTTATTTGTAGAAAGAAAAGGCTTGACCGCGTTGATGATCTTGGTGATGAGGGCCGCAGAGGAGGCTATAGCACTGACCTGGCGAGTCATTGTCAAGGAGGAATCAAGGTATACACCTAGGGTTTTTACTGCTGAGGACACAGTGATAGTAGTATTGTCGATGTTGAAGGTGCTATATAGAGGGGAGAGTTTCTTGAGCGTTTCTTTAGTGCCTAGCACAAGGATCTCGGTTTTATCTCCATTGAGACAGAGGCCATTAGCTGTCATCCAAGTTTAAATGGCTGTACAGATATTTGTTAGGGCTGCAGTGTCTTGTTCGTAGTCGCCGGATAGAGTGAGTAACACTTGTGTGTCGTCGGCATAATTTGTGTAGGCTATGTCACGCCGATCCAAGCTGTTGAAAAGAGGTAGGGTAAAGATGTTATACAAGGAGGGTGCAGTACAGGAACCCTGAGGGACTCCACAGTGTAAGGTGATGGGAGAAGCGCATGCGGTGTCAGAGAATACTTGCATGAATCTACCTTTGAGGAAGGACGCAATCCAGGCTGTGGCTTGCGAGGAGAAGTGGGCCGCGTTTATTAGTTGCTTGCCGAGGATATTGTGGTTGACAAGATCAAAGGCAGCCGACAGATCGAGCAAGAGGAGAAGTGCCGGTTTGCCTTTGTCCATGATGTCGCCCAGTTGTATTTTAAGATCAAGTAGGGCTGATTCTGTCCTGTGGCCTGGACGGAAGCCAGATTGCCTTTTGCCTAGAATCTTCTTCATTTCAAGGAATTGCTGGATTTGTGTGTATGCCAACTTATCCAAGATTTTAAGCAGGAATGGGACAGTGGTGATAGCCCTGTAGTTATTGGCTATTTCGGGGGTCAAGATATGTTTTTTTTAGAAGTGGGTGAACCCACGCTTCTTTTAGGCTGTCAGGAACTGTGTTGGTTTTGAATGAGGCATTGATGAAAGTGGTTACAAAAGGGGCAAGTGTTTTCTACGCAGACCTTGATTAGTTTGGCTGGGCAGGCATCACCTTTGCAATAAGATGGACTAATTTTGTTGACTATATCTATGATTTCAGACTCAGTAACTTCCCTAAAGGAGAAGGGTTTTATATTGTATGAGGTGGCTTTAATTTACGGGGGGGCTAAGTTGATCTTTTCATAGAGGTTTTTGTGATGCTCATTGATTTTATTTTGCAACTCAATTTTATTTAGTAGAGCTTTTTGTACACTGATGCACCAAGCTTTGACTTTGATGATCTCTTGGGATTTGGTGGCAGGAGTGGATAGTTCTTTAAAGATGGCAAAGAGTTCTTTAGACTCGGAGGTGGCGTTGGTGATTCGCTCATTATAGGACGAGGATTTGGCTTTCATTATAGCTTTCTTGTATTGAGTGGCTAGGGTCTTGTAGGAGGATAACGTGGAATCCTGTGGTGAGTTTAGCCATTTGCTCAAGGCTTCCCGTTTTTTTGGGTGCGTAGTTCTTTCAGTTCTGCGGAAAACCAAGTATTGGAATGTTTTATTTTTTCTGTGTTCATTTTACGTAGATGTCATTGAATGTCTTCAATCCAGAATTGACATCAAACAGTGCTCTGTGAACGTCACCATTATCTTATGTGCAATTGACTACAGCTGGGGTCCATGTAGCAATACATTTTGCAATGTGCATCTGTACATGCAACACAGACAGACTGGCCATGTTTCAAGTATAAAGTGCTGATGTCTGACAGTTGCCAGATAGGTCACGGAGATCAGCAGACCAGACTCGTTCAGGTTAAAGTTTAATGGAATTTGATTTGGGGAAAATATAATGATGGGCCAAGATAACAAAACAGAGAGAGGCAAAGCGTAACGCAAATATGTCAGGATCCTCTATTGAACTCTACCTGAAGTATAAGAAAACTAAAAGTTCATAATGCCCCTCTGAGTGTGGGTGACACTTGGGTTCTCTTCCGAGCTGTAAACATGTAGCACCAAAAGAACATCCTAGCCAAAACAAAGCCTCTGCCATTATCTAGCAGTTGCAGGAACGTGGTGGTTTTGTGAATGTGAACCAGCAACCACTTTGGGCTAGTCTAGAGTACAGCATACACATCCATTGTCTGGGACAGTTGGAGGCTGTTCGGAGGTTCGTGTACCATTGATGAATGCTGTACATACAGATTCCAACAAACAAAGCCTCTGCGTTGTGTTTTCGGGTTTCCCTCGCCCTTTTCAGTTTCTCCAGGCCACTCTGTCCATGGCATGAAAGCCTCACTGTTTCTGGGAATGGTTACGCACTTCCAGAAATGTGTGCTCAACTTTGCCAACAAAGATCACAGAAAGCGAGAACTAATTTTTTGTTTGTTCTTTAAGTGCATTTTGGCTGGTGAAACAAGCCTTTCACACTATATACAATGAATAACAAACACGTAGACTGCAAAGGAGCCTTAATTCATAATACATGTGGTAAAAGAACAAAAAGCGCAGGAATTCATCAATTTCATCAATGCTAAACAGGAGACAACACAATCATAGAAGAAGAATTGGTCAATTTCGTCAAGGTTAAAAAATAGAAAAAATGATAATGATTCTCTCTAAAAAGAAGTAATTGAATGCTTTATGTTAATTAAATGCTTATGATAGAAGGTATAACAGTTTTTAAAAAAGGTTTTAAAAAAGGTTTACGAGGATCCACGTCATGGGGGCAGTAAGTCAATTAAGTCAAGTTTTTTCTTTGCCCGGGTCCAAATTTGGTAAGCCATAGCCTTTGTAGCTAGAGATTCTGCCCCGTAGACAGATGCCCAAAACTGATCAGACCAAAAGGTGGGGAAATTGGCATAGCCTTTCTCGTATTCTTGCATTAGTGAGGCGCAGGCCAGTATATGCCTAGTGGTTTCAATGTTCGATTTGCAAAGCTTACAAATTTGTTCATCTAGTGGAGTACCCTTCCAGGCTCCCACATATTCTAAGACTTGGTAGGATATTCATGCGTGAATAGATAATAAATCAGATTAGGGCCAGGCAATGCAATTTAGTCAGATAAGTGCGTGGAGTTTCATAAAACATGCCCAGTTGGGTGTATAACCTATACCGTCTCTTTTTAGCTAGTGACGAAAGTGACAGTGCACAGTCCCATTCGATTGCTTACTTTTTAAATTTATATGGGGGAACAGGGCCTGATCATGTATTGCAGGAAAGGGCAAATTAATTGTATCTAGATGAGCTGTTACAGTAGCCACCGTTTCCTTGTACGTAATATTTGTCGATTTCAAGTTAGCATTGGCCACTGTCAATCCCAATAATGAACCTTTGCTCACATTTTCTGAATGAATTTTTACCAAGAACTTACACTTAGCTATTTTCCAGTGCAACATTAGGGAATGTAACCCCAGTTGTAATCTTATTGCTTCAACTGGAATCGCTCCTGGAAAAACCCAGCAACAAACGCAAGATTTTAGCCTCCACCTTCTGCAACCAGGCAACCGCCCTCTCTGGTAAAACCAATAATGCATACAATATGCCCGGAATTATGTATTTCTTGTAGGCTTCAAACTTTGCCTTAATGGATTGTCCCCTACACCTATGAATCACCGTCTTAATTGCCAACCATTTACACCAGGCCATGGGTGGAAGTACCTCACAATAGTAAATGAGAGAGCTGGAGCCCTAACTGGGAGTCCTAAGTAATTGTAACTGATGACCTGTTCCAAAAGTATACCATCCATAACCCAGGAGAAAGAGGTACCACTACATGCTTTTTTCCCTATTGGCATTATTTTGGGTTTTAGATAGATGAATCCTTTGGACGTTAGAATGGTTGTATTGTTGCAGAGCATCGAGGGAGTGTTGCAGACCCACTGCAGGCTGATATAGGACTATGGTGTTGTCTGCATAGAAAAGCCAGGTGATCTTCGCCCCCCAAACTTAGGTGGAAAGTTGTGGGCAACCTTTAGCATCAGATCAAGGTCGGCTCCATAAAGATTAAAAAGGAGAGGTGCAAGAACAGAGCCTTGCTCAAGGCGTGTGTTTGTGGGAAACATGTTGGAGGTGCGCCCCTCCTGGTTCAGCCTTACCCTTGTAGATGTGTGGTTCTAGAGTGATTTAATGAAGTTCGGGAGAGAAGGTCAATCCCCCATAATTCTAGTTTAGACCACACTTTCTGGTGAGAGACACTATCAAATGTTGTGCAGTATTCACCATAGCAGAGATATAGTGTAGTCTCAGAATTCTGATCTGTGTCCGAGATCAGAGATTGCAAGACTCAGATAGTGAGTTGTACTGCAGCACCAGTTTTTGACAGCTTAACAGGTTTTTTGTGTTCAACCAGATTGTTAGCATTTGTAGCAGGGTGGAAGCAAAAAATGTTGCTCCCGAGTCCAGCATTGCTAGCAGTCTGTAATTGTTAGGGTTGGGACGGGAACCCTTCTCATGAACAGGGATAAGGATGGATTGGATGGATAAGGATGGATTGCTTCCAATATGGTGGAAACTTACCCACCTTAATGATGTAGAGGAAGAGTTAATGTAATATTGGCACCCACAAAAGTGGATCTTTATTAATAACAGCGTTGGAGAGCCTGTCCGGGCCAGGGTCCCTTGAGGATTTTGCTTTGGTTATCAGCCTAACCACATCCTCCTTTTTAATATGGGGCAGAATTGATTTACCCAATGATTGCAGACGAATTCTTTCCTCATTTGTGTGATCCGTCTCCTGATAGATCCCTGTAATATGAGAGCCCCAGGGTTCTTCAGAAATGCCACAGATTTCAAGGATGGCCTCTCCTGTTCTGTGATAACAGAGCAGGTGCCAAAAGATGTTGGTATTATGTGTTTTTATCGAGCTTTGGATCATCATCCAGTTTGCTGAGGCCATATCAAATGTATAGCTACGGACCCAGTTCTTGTATTTTGTACGGAGTGCTATGATCTGTTTTCTTTTCTCACACTCTGAAATCTGCCCTCCCCTCCTGATCTTACGGGTAGCTGCATGTAAGGCTCTCTTCCTCTTAACAATGGTCAGATCATATGGAACCCCTGGCCTTCTCATAGATTTATGTACAATCAGATGTCTGAATTCAGTAGGCCCAAAATGATTTACCATTTCCTCAAGATCCCAATTACTGCTAGTTAGTATTTCCCCCGGAGTGCATTCGCTTCTGGACAATAAGGAGTTTAGACTATTGATTTTTTAAAATAAATATCATGAATTTTTACAATAAACAAAACATAACCATCACACCCGACATTTTCAGTAACAAGCTTCTTAGCATATATTTGCGTATTAATTCTTACTGTCTTCCCCCTACGCCCGCTTTATCTTTAACTTCGCCGTTCTCGGACGTGTCATATTCATTAGAATTGGCATGGGAGGATCCCGCCAATGTGGCTACCAATTGTCTCCATTCTATCAGGGGTCCCACTTCATTATCCTCCCCTCTGCTGGCTGCCTCATACCATGCTGCTGTCTCAGCTTCTGCCAATTTCAGGAGATCATTCCATGATACCTCTAATCTGGGTCTATGGCCTGCCTTCTAGCTCATGGCTATCCTCCTTTTGGCCAAAATGTAGGCCATGTCCTTGAGTTTGCACACATGTTTCAGGTTGCGTGGTATATTGAATCCCCCCATCATGCATGCCCACACGGATTCTACATCTAGCTTGATTCCCTTTACAGATAGTCATAGCTTAATTTCCTCCCAGATTTTTCCCACCTCTTGGCACGCCCAGAACATGTGGATCATCCCGGCTCCACCTCCCGCGCTTGGGGCACTTTTGTACTTCTGTACTCCCAAATTTAGCAATCTTTCGGGGGGTTATGTACGCCCTGTGGGTGACATATAACTGAATCTGCTGCAGCCTCGCATTCCTGGATACCTTTTTATGATATCTCTGAGCTCTTTCCCATTGCCCGTCTTGCATGGGTACTCCTGCTTCCTCCTCCCAGTCCCGGCTCAGTTGGAGAACCTCCTTACCTACTCTGGACATCACCAGTTCGTAAATCTGGGATATTTCGTGCCCTCCCTCGAAATATCATACACCGTTTCTATGGCAGTATCAGGTTATTCTGCTAGTGCTATTTCGGACCACGTTTCCTTCACCCATTTAACTATTCTAGAATATGTGATATATTGCCCTGTATGTACCCCATTTTCGTTCACTATCGTTTGGAAGTCCAGTGCCTTCCCCTCTTGCCATATATCTCCCAAGGTCGCTAGGCCTATCGGCTCCCAGTGTTTGCGGATCCCTTTCCTCAGTTGCTCATCTACCCTGCATAGCGCCACAAGTGGTGCCTGCGGGGAGCATTGGATCGGGTTTCTGTCATGTCCCCTACCCCTGGCCCTAATAGGCAAGCCATTTGGGCTACGTCATGACCCTCTATCATGGCCTTAAAGGCCTCGCCATCTCACCCAAGACTCTCTTGGAGTCCTTCCTGGCGCCTTTGACGCCAGGCTCATATGTGAAGTAAAGAGAACTTGAGAACTGAGCTATGCGGTCTAGTGTTTTAGGTGTGGTTAGGCCTAGGGATACCTGGGATACCTGGGGGCTACATAAGCCACGCCCAGGCTGAGAAACACGCTTCGCGTTACTCTGCGCTCTGCAGCGTGACGCTCACCACGTTCTCCTCGGATCTTCGCCAGCATTCCGGAGCCAAATACCTGCAAGAACAAGAACACCATCAGTATAACACTTACCTGTGAGTGAATCCTGCTCGTGTCCACCGCTCTTGGGTCCGGAGAACACAGCATCTTGGCGACGTCCCCTCAATCTTGAAAAAGCCACAAACTGAGAAGAAAAAGTACGAAACAGCATTAGTAAGCTTTTATACTCCAATTCTGAAAATAACTAATCAATCGCACGCTTACCTGGGTTTGAATCGCTCTTGTCCCATGTCCACACCGGGCCATAATAACTACCTGCAAGAGAGAAGAAACACAGATTAGCACACAAAAGATCAAGAAGGCGGCGCATGCTACGCGTTACTCACCGCTCTCCATCTTCTCAGCAGCATCCATTCTGGGACAGTGCAGCGGCCTGCAAGGAAGAGAGAAAGACAGGTCAGCACAAGAAAAGGCACATAGCGCCACGCATCGTGGTTTCACTTACCATCTTGTGCGCAGCCCCAAGCAGCATGGTACCACTAGAGCTCTTCCTGCACCTAAGGAAGAAGGAGAGACATTAACAGGGTCAATTGCAAAGAAAAGGACAAACTGCAAAACCAGCAGACTTACCTGGACGAACTGGAGTCACAGCAGATCTGGACTCTGAGGGCCTGCACCAGTGAAGCAACTAGGTTGCGACACGCCCATACCAACAACGCACCACTGCACAGAGAAGCAGGACAGAGAGCGCACCATACAATAAAACAAGGCCTGATCCTCAGCCGAACAAGAGTCCAAGGGAGGGGTTCGAGGTCAGAAGTGGTCCAACCAGACTGAGTGGCGTCCCCGTGGATATCAGGTGAGCGTTACACATTCCTATTGCTCGACACGCTTTGTGCCATGTCTTCCAGCCCAGTTCCAGCAGTCTCGATTGCCCATGCTGTCAGGAATAGAGGATGGGGCAGACGAGGAGTGTTACATTATGCACGATGAAGTGCATTGGAGAGCTGGGGAAGCAAAGACTACCTTTCCCAGCAGAATTAGCAGCCGCTTGTAGTCCTGGGTTGCGCCCGCGTTGCCAGCTGTCTCTGATTACTCACAGCTTATTAACCGGCAACGGCACCAGACAGGTGCGGCTTGTTTTGGTTTGCTAGGCATTATGCTGTCAGAGGAAGCAGGAGTTCGGGGTGCGTTATGCTGACGGTTGGAGGACTAGCGTTTCTGCAGGAAGACAGGAGGACAGACGCATTCCGGCTCGCCTTTTTCTGCAGAAGTTCACATTGTCCGGTTAGTCCCGTAAAGATAAGTCCAGTACTTATCTTTAGTCCGGGGCTCCCGGACTAAAGATAAGTACTGGAGGGAATTCTCATCATACCGTCCTTGACAGACAGACTATTGCATTGCCATGGTGGTTTTTGGGAGATGGGGCTCATGTCTAGTTGTTGGGTTATAATCACCCTTGATGGAACCTGTGTAATTATGAACATTCAACTGCAAGACGGCCAGTATCACAAGTCATTGTTGGTTAAGTCACAACAGTTCCTGGAATCAGGAAGTTATATGTGTTCGCAAGAACTAGTGCGGTTAACAAGAATCTGCTACTACATGTGTTCACGTTCTGTTACATGTCGCTTTTGCTTGCTCACAGGGCCATGTGTGTGTCTCATCATGCTGGGAAACTTCCCATTTGTTTGCTTCATCTCGTTTATGGCAAAGTGTTCGTTAGATGTTCATGTTGAATTTCCATGTATATGTATTGGACAGGATTAGGAGGCAGGTTGTTTAGGAATTATTCACATTATGTGTGTATGTGTTAGTTCTACAGGTATCACGCATCTGAATATGTATGATAGGGTTGTGTAGGTCAGGTTTTACCCTGCGTTTCCCCAGTCCTATCCAAACTAGGTATTTCCTTACCCTCTTTCCGGTGTTCCTCATTCACCCACCTTATCCACAACCTCTCTCTAATCCCTCTTCCCCCCATTGGCTGCCACGTGGTGTCCTGTGTATCTCTATATCAGGTACCTGTGCCAACCACGGTGGGAGGGGTCAATTCATTCGGCTTCTGTGGTTCGGGAGAGAGTGTCGAACTCTCTTCCCTTACAAGGTGTGATTGTGACACATGCAGCTCTGGTTTGGGCAGCCATATCAGTTCTTTTAGGAAATAATGGTTGCATTCGCCCCTCAGCAATCTAGATTCTGCTGTCTCGTCTTCCGTCAGCCACCTAGCAACATATTGCAATTGCCCTGCTAAGTGGTATATCTCAAAGTTCAGCAGGTTTATACCCCCTCGATTTTACGTATTCTGTAATTTCCATAGGGCCACTGTGTTTCTGGAGTTGTGCATAAACTCTGGAGTTTAATAAAGAACCGTTTGGGTAACATGTGTGGGATGGTTTACAGTGATCATTTCGACAACAAAAATGTCGAAAGTCAAAATATCGAAAAAAAAAAGTCGAAAAAAAAATGTCGACTTTTTTTTCAATGCATTTTTTTTTTAAATGGGGGGGGTTCCCTCCCCAACCCCCCTTTTTTAATTTTTTTTTAATTTTTCCCTTTTTTTTAACTCCCGAACCCCTAAAATAAATATATAATTAAAAAAAACGAAAGTCAACATTTTTTTTTTCGGCATTTTTTTGTCGACATTTTTGTCTGTCGACATTTTTTTTTCGAAATTATGACCACCCACCGTGTGGGATATTTGTGAGGAAATGTAGTAGCCTAGGCAGGACCACCATTTTGAGCAAGGCCGCCCTCCCCACCATGGCCAGAGGGAGCTTTGCCCAGAACCCCATGCTGTTCTTCATACTTTCTACTGCCCTCTCCATGTTATATTTGTGCTCGTCTACAACCGTGTGATATATGTTAATCCCCAGGTATCTGAATGTTCTGGTCTGCCAGGCTATCTGCAAGATAGGTAAGTCCTCCTGTGGGACTCCTCTGTACCTTCCCAAGGGGAACATGCACAGTTTTTTGGGGTTCACTGCTATACCCGAGAGAGTCGCGTAGCGCTCCATCAGCTCCAAGATGTATTGCAAGTTTTCATCTGGGTACCGCAGGTACAGCAGCATATCATCCACATACAATGATATCAAGTGCGGTCCACCTTTAGTGTAAACCCCTATATCTTCATACTGCTGTCTCAGATAGATCGCTAGTGGTTCTAGTGCAAGGATGTACAGCATTGGGGACCATGGACAGCCCTGTCTCGTGCCTCTGCTAAGTTGACATTTATCTGAAATGATAGCTCCCGTTTTGACCCTGGCTGTTAGGGAGCTATACACCATTTCCACCCACCGCAGCTAACCTGGTCCCATCCCGTATTCTTTCAAGACCGCCATCATTCAAGACCACCTTACGGAGTCAAAGGCTTTCACTGCATCAGCGATACTACTGCTATTTCACTTGGGTCGCCCTACACCTGTTCTATGATGTGGTGGAGCCTCCTGTGGTTATTAAATATGCTTCCACCTGGGACATATCCGGTTTGATCGGGGTGTATGACTTTGTTTATTACCCGCTTAAGTCTGTTCGTCAGCACAGCCGTGAGAATTTTACTGTCCTGGTTTAACATGGATAGTGGTCTGTACGATCCACAGTTTGTGTTTGGCTTGTCAGGTTTGAGGAGTGGAATGATTACCGCCTCCTTCAGAGATTCCGGGAATCTCCCTTTCTCAAAGGCCTCGTTTAGCATTGCTAATAGCGGGGGGAGCCCTTCTTGTCTATACGTTTTATAGAATTTGCTGGGGAGTCCATCTGTCCCAGGGGCTTTGCTCATGGGCAGATGTATTACCACTGTCTCTAGTTCCTCTATTGTGATTGGGGCATCTAGGTTCTCCCCATCTTCCTCACTCAATTTAGGTAATTCTGTGTCTTCTAGCATCTCATGAGTCTCCTGCTCTGCCGTCTCTCCTTCATCTTCATAAAGGAGTTTGTAAAATATAAGTAATCCCTCGTTCACACTCTCCTGGGTGTTTGTATTGCTCGCCAAATGCACGGACAGTAATTTATCACCAGTACAGCCGCAGAGCCAAAACATGTATTGCTCGCCAATAGTGCATGGACAGTAATTCATCACCAGTGCAGCCGCAGAGCCAATACTTTGAACGCAGGTAGACAACACAATGACTTACAACCACACCCACGCTTAGAGAGTAAGTAGCACTTATACGGCTATTTATTCGTAGTTAGGCATATATACAATACAAGCATAAATCAGATAAATCATAGGAAATTAGCAGGAATACATCACCATGGGCGTAACTTGACAAAACCTCATCTCGCCAGAAGCGGCTGAAAGACCCCGATAACAGCCAGGCCAAGAGCACAACAGCCCACAGGTATATCGGACCAGGGTGTCCCCTTTCCGACTGAGGTCTTTGTGCATATCCCGTCTGACCGTTGAGGGTTTCCGCATATATGCCCTCCTCAACAAGGGGTGGCAACTTCTCGAACCTTCTGGCAAATGCGCTTGCGCATTGATGGGTGACCGTTGATTGCCAGCTGGGTCAACCGACAGTAACCTCAAGGAGCACAGCGCTTCCCTCTCCTAAGCGCCCCGGAAAACAATTCCATAACTCATCTCAAAACCTTGGCGCAGGCATAGCAAACCAAAACAAACTTCGTTATCAGGTACCAGCCGGCACCTGCGGATCTTAGCTTTCCCAGCGCCGTGTCCTTGGCTGAGAAGGCCTGCATTCCAAACCCATCAGCGAATAACGTTGAAAACATGTTGTTTCGCAAAGCAAGTGCAGCTTTCCACTGAGGCATGGATAAATATCCATCATGGCTCTGAGTTCCCCCAGAATGCACTGCGCACCAGCGCCATGTTTTTTAGCTCGAACACCACAGTGTTCCAGACTTGGCCCGCTTCTCCCATTATCTCTCTAATTTCTGGTCTTGGTGTCTCGTTCTTATATAGCCATGCAAGCAGCCTCCCCGGTTTGTCTCCCCCTGCGTGTTGTCTTTCGATGCATTTCGTGTAATTCAGGTTGCATAACCTCTCCCAGAGCCCGCCACATACCTGTTGTAATTGACTTACATGTTTGGCGTCCTCGTGTGAGGTGCCCCCTCTTTTCATAATTACTTCTAGTTTCTTCTCTGTCTCCTGTAGCTCTTGCGCTATACCCCCTTGGAGCCCTCTAGATTTGGATATGGCCGCCCCCTCACTACCACCTTAAAGGCCTCCCATAGGGTACCCTCTGACTCCACGCTTCCAGTATTATTTTCAAAATACCCAATTATCTCCTCCCTTAGGTCCTCCCGAAATGCAGTGTCCTTCAGTACCTCGACTCTGCGCCTCCATGTTGGGATACTAGCTCTGAGGGGCTGATGTTGCCATGCCAGGACCAGAGGGAAGTGGTCCGATAATATTCTCGCCTTATATTCTGAATCCGTCATTTCCCCAACCAGTTCCGGAGTGGCGAACATGTATTCCAGTCTCGTGTACAGGTTTTGTGGGGCGGCGTAGTGTGATTAGTGCATATCCTTCGGGTGTTGATGTCTCCATATGTCTTCCAGCTTAAAGTCTCTCAGCAGGGCTTGTAACGTTTTCGCTGCGGGGTGGGTTTATCTAGTTTTGTGTCTGATCTGTCTATTTTGGGGTTCAGCGTGAAATTGAGGTCCCCTCCCCATATAACCGCACCTCCTATGTGAGGGATGTTTTTACTATATAGTTTCTTGAAATAGGCCACTGTATCTTGGTTAGGGGCATATGTATTTATGATGCACAGTTCTCTATTCTCTAGCAGCCCCCGAATCACTACGATCCTCCCATCTGGCTCCACCAAAGCCTGCAGCATCTGGAAGGGCATATGTGGCACCAGCCATATGATTACTCCTCTGGCGTATGCCGAAGAAGTTGCTCCGATGGTGGTCCCTCTCCACTTTTTCTTTACACCCTCTTGTTTCTCTTTGGTGATGTGGGTTTCTTGCAATAGGACTATGTCCACTTTTTGCCTTTTCAGGTACTTCATTACCTGATTTCTCTTCAGGTAGCTATTGAGTCCCCTAACATTTCAGGTTACTATTCTAAGGTCTCCCTTTATCATCCTTAACGCGTCCCTTCTCTCCCTTCCCACCTCTGTCCTCACTTATCCTTGGTAGGAAGCGCCGCCGCAGATGCGCGCCTGTGTAAGCTCATTTCCCAACTACTAACAGTACAAATCCCACAACTCCCCTCCCTCCGCTCCCCCATCCCCAACAGCCCCAACTCCCCAAACAATTGCCCAGCTCCATCCCTGGATCTCAGGCTACCCCACATCTAGCCCTTTTCCCGGTGTGACCGGAACCCAGTACTCAGCAGGGGGATACTGTCCTAGGAGTATCACAAGTAAACTACCTGCGGGGGGGTAGGTAGCATGTCCTTGGTGCTGCTTCCTGCCCTGCGCTGACTTCCCTTTGTAAAGTAACAATACCGTCTGACCCATCAGTCCCATATATGCTTTACTATTAGATAGTCCCAGTGTCTTTAAGTAAGCTGTACTTATCACTTTTGAACTATGTTCTTCCATCTTGGCTCACCGCTTGTGGGGCACCCATTCATTTCTCTGTCGCTTTCTCCTCCTGCTCTGTGGTGCCCGCCAGACAATTCCTGGAATCCAGCTATGTAGTCACATCTTCCGGTGATTCAAAAAACAGAGCTTTATTCTTTTGGAGCACCTTCATTTTTGCCGGATATAGCAGCATGTACCTATAGCCCACTTCGCGTAACCTTCGCTTTACGGCACCGTAGTTCATTCGCTGTCTTTGCACCATAAGTGTGTAGTCTAGATATGCGGTGACAGTTGCTGGCGCCCTGCTGATTGTACCTCCCTTTCGAAAGTGCTCCAGGACCTTCTCTCTGTCTTTATAATTCAGGATCTTTGCAATGATTGGTCATGGTGGGGCACCCGGCGGCGGTCTCCTGGTCAGGGCCCCGTGCGCTCTTTCCACTGCAATCCCTTGACTCAATGCACCGCTCGTTATCACTTGCAAAATCATGTTTTCCACATAGTTTGTTGGGTCGGATCCCTCCTGCCTTTCAGGAAGGCCTACTATGCGTACGTTGTTTCTGCGGGCCCGTCCTTCTGCTTCTTCCGCTCTGTTTTCAAGATTGCGCATCTGCTGTTGTTGCACGCAGACGTCTGTTGCGTTAGTCTTGCATGAGCTTGTGTTGTCCTTCACTGCCTTTTCCAGGGTCCCTTTGCGTTCAGCCAGGGCTCTAACATCTTGCTGTAATAGATTCACATCCACACTCACAGCATCAATTTTGAATTCTAGCGCAGTCCTCAGGTCTGAGATGGCCGTGTTCATCCTGCTTCCCATTGATGTTTATGATGTTTATGCAATGGCGTCCAGTATCTGCTGATAGTTAGGTGCCATCCCATCACCTGTGGTGATTTGGTGAATTCCTCGATGGTAGGTTGTTTCCCTTTGCCCTTTGCCAGCTTGGTGGTCATCCTCGCTCGTGTGTGGCCTGGGGGCCAGAGCCTTTGTCCTTAATATTTTTCGTTATGTAGGGCCCATATTGTCCAGGCTCAAGGTGTCTCTTCATCCTGTACTCTCCTTGTTTGCCCGTGCCCCTTAGACTCTCAGGGCTGTGTGCACCCTCAGAGATATAGGCGGGCTCAGGTAACCACTGGGTTTAGTTCAATGAGTCCGGTTGCTGTATGTATTGTATGGTTGGAGTTCTAGAGGCCACTAAAGGTGATGAGTCTCTGCTAGATTACTGGGCGTCTCATCAAGGTGTTAGGGTCGCTGGTCACCCAGTCCAGTGCCTCAGATTCGTATGTATTCTTAGTTCGGGTTGTGCCTAGCATGCTCTTGAAAGATTCCACCCAGTGGCTCTCACTCTGCATTCACTTTCCTTGTCCATTCATTTCAACTTTGCTGCCCGACGCTGTTTGTAGACATCATCACTGGGCCATGCCGTAATGCCATTTTGTGGGCCATGGAGCACCTCTACTGTAAATAGATCTGTCCTATTTCTGGGACTTTCAGAGCTTGTCTCTGATGCCACCTCTTCTGCTCACCAGTTTCATGTGCCCGTGGCTCGCCTTGATCTTCCCGCTTATAGGGACGGCTACAGGCTGTTGTAGTCAGACTTACAGCCTGCTTCCAAATCCGTCTCAGTGCCTCTCTCCGTCATCTGCTGAAGTGCCGCAGGGCCATCCTCCCCTGCGCTCCGGTCAGAGCGCACAGCAGCACAGTGGGTGCTCCTCCTGCCGCGCTTTGCCCAGGCTGCATGTATCCCAGCTGTTGTGGCAGGCCATGTGTCTTATCTGGGGCACTTGGTGATTGTGCTGCACCGGCTCATGGACCGCGCCCGTGAGCTCCAGGTCCCCGGCCCACATCTCTTTACCATTTGGCTGGGTTAGCCTCCAGGTCTCCAGCGCAGCTCCCTGTCCTCCCTTTGTCAGAGCTCGTTGCCTGGTCACCTCCGTTTCGGCGTGGGGTCTACCGCCCCCTCCCCGGCCCGCTGTCTCAGCAGCTCTGTCCTCACCGTGCTATTGTGCTCCAGGGCGTCCCGTTCCAGGTCCCACGGCCGTCTCGTGTTCGCGGATCACTACTGTTGTTGATTCTGAAAGACTGGCAGCATTGTGTCTGGTCGGGCTTTCATTTCTTTTTCAGATGTGCTTTCGGCTCACCACCCTCTTCCTCCACCGCTCAGTCGGTCTGATCCACAGGGCTCTCCCGTTGGGTGTGGCCCTCGCCCCTTGCAATCTCACACGCTTCTGGGTTGGTGCGCCTGCAGCGTGGGTCGCTCCACTCGGCCCCCTGCTTCCAGGGCTTCCCCGCTCCGCTGCTCCCACCCAGTGCAGGTTTCAGTGGGGGTTTCTCCACTTACTCTCCGGTCCACCGTGCCCTGCTTGCTATTGTCCAGTGGGTGAACTGCTACTCGGCTTCCATGATTCCTCTTCCCTCTGAGCTTCGTTCCCCAAGGTCAGTCCATTGTTCTGGTGCCGCAGTGTCACGGCCATCTTGTTTTTACACTGTATCGCCTCGCGCTGGGATTTCGGCTCACTTCTTTCGTTTCAATTTCCTTTGCATTTCGATTTTACTCCTCCTCAGTTCCCAGGTTGTTCATACAGCTTTGGGACAAAATGCAGTGTTGGTGGTCAGCATATACCGCCTTTACTCGTCCGGATCATTAAGGATCTGCAGGAGAATCCCGGACTCGCGTCCTACTCCATGGCTTCCTAGCCACACCCCCGGAGTTTAGATTATTGATGTTCCCCAAGGACCACAATACTAGATTTCCCTAGATATTGATAGTGATGTTCGTGCAGGGCTTTTTCCTTGTTTTTGCAACACTTAACCTAAGAAACATTTTTAACATAACATGATCGTTCAAATCAGTCGACAGAAATCAAAAATCTTTAAAGTGAGCACTAACTATAAGGTTAATAAACACAAAGTCAACAAAGCTCTTTGCATCGACTATTGACTATTGGACGAAGTAGCCACTGGGCACCTATCCATGCATGTAAGGGCAGACAAGTCAAACTCCAACAGTAGGTCCAACCAGCGTCCACCAAACATTGCAGTAAGCATGAACTGATCAAAAAGAAACTCACTAATGTGTGGTCCGAAGAAAGCAAGATGAAAATTGAAGATATAAATGAAATAGTTTTTTAATGTCCAAACTCTTGGCACAGTTTAACAAAGGGTTTCCTACACTACTGACAACTGACGCTACTTAATGGGGATTGGGATGGTGCCTGTCGTAGGAGCACAATGGCAAAAAAGACATCTGAGATTTGGGAATAAAGTCTAACAGCTCAGTATGACAGTATTTCCTAAAGCCATATCGACTGATAATGGTCTACCGTTTTGTAGTAGATAGAGGCAGCAATTCTGGAGGAGACTTGTCTTCATACGCAAACTCACCTAAGACTCTCATCTCAAAAGAGGTTGTTGAAAAAGCCAGCAGGTATAATGATGACGAGTGTGAGGCAGCCGTTCACGCACCAATAGTGGCAATGAGATGTTCTCCTCATGGAGCCGGCAGGGAGGCACCATTTCAGCTATTGATGATGAAGAAAGTCGTGACAAAAGTCAGTCCTAAGTGCTTGGAATGTGGGCGTTCTGTGAATGTGAACCAGCAACAGCTGTGGGCTATAGCACAGCACCAACAGGCATTGGCTGGGACACGTGTCAGTAAATGAAAGAAGCTGTGCGTGTCAGGCAGTGAGGTGGGTGATGGCTCCGCCCCTACCCAGTTGGAACTGTACAGAGTTGGCATGGTGGCCTTCTTCTGTTAACGTTATTCTATCCTTTAGAAGTTAGAAATAAAATGATGGTAAGAGCAGACAGTGTGGTGTGTTCTGTCCGTCGCTGATGCGCTCTGAGGTGCCGCCCGTCCGTCGCGTGCAGTACAAATAAACGGGGCGTTTCCCGGCCGCGTTAGAGCGACCGGGAAGCCCGAACCAAGACGGACGTGTGGGTCTGAGTTCTTGGTGCCGGGGCTTGCGGCGATGCGCGCGGGGGGCGCCAGTCACCCTCAACAGTGGCGACGAGTGGGGGAAACGATGCCCGGGCCCGGCGGTGATCATCGGAATCATTTTTCACCGAAACAAGGTCAGAAGACAGACTTCGTTTCAGGCCGCGGGTAGTGCGTTGCCCACGCGGCTGGCGGCCATTTTGTGCAACGGGCTGTGGGATTTCAAGGAGCTGCCCAATTAGTGCAATTAGTGCATCGACTCAATTTTGGGTTTCCTACGTCGAGTGGAAGCTAGGAGAAGGCCTATCTTGGCTGGGCCTGCTGGATCCAGTTATTATTTTGGCTACCAATTTTTGGAACAACCAAAGGCATACTGCTTTTTCATCCCCTTCATCATCATCCTGGTGACTCCACCTATCTTCATCCTCTTCATCATCACAGAGGTGGCAGGAATCACTGCATCCAGAGGTGGTCCATGCTGAGGAGCATTTTGGGCTGAATGTTTGAGTTGTGGCCCCGATCAGCATTATGGGGGTGCCTGTGCGCTCAAACTCATGAGTGACACCGAGGATCAGGACGGAGCACACAGTGTGGCGGCGCAGCTTCATCCGCGTGCACCAGTGGCCCCGCAGGGTCTACTACCTCCAATGCAGCAACCGGCAGCTCCAGCAGAGGGTCAGGCAGTGGTTCCCGCCCTCCAACCCCCAGTTCAACCTGCTGCTGCTCCTGGTGTTCAGCTGGCGGCGCCTGCCATGGCACAGGTATGTGCGCATGCTGCCCTGCAGCCCATCCCCGAATTCGATGTGTCGGGCCCGCCATCCAGCTTGCGGCCCAGATGGAGAAGGTGGGTGGACCGCCTGGACATGTATTTCAGGGCTGCGCAAGTGGTCGATGATGACACCAGGCTGGCCACGATGTTGTACTCGGCAGGGCCCTCTGTCCAGGAGACTTTTGAATCTTTGCCACAAGGGAACGGAACCTACGATCATGCAAAGGCCGCCTTCCAGGCATATTTTCTGCCCCTAGCCAACGCGGACTATGAGCGATTCGTGATGCTCTCTGCCAAACAAAAAGATGACGAGACCTTGGACATGTTCTATGGGCGCCTAAGGCGTCTGTCGCTCGCCTGCGCCTGGGGCGATGCAGAGGACATGATCAGGACCATGCTTATCCAGGCGTGCTCATCAGGCAAGCTCAGGCGCCAAGTGCTGAGGGAGCCTGGGATAACGCTCCAGCGCATCCTTGAGCTAGGAAGGTGCCACGAGGTGTCAGAGGCGAGAGCTGCAAGAATGGAGGCCGGGTCGCGCCCTATCAAAACTGAAGAGATCTGCGCGATGTGGCGAGGGGGGAGAGGTGCTAGGAGATATGGTGGCGGCACACGGGACAGAGCTGGGAGGGCAGGCGAGATTTGTCAAAAATGCGGATACGACCTGCCTCACCCACCGGAGTGCCCTGCAGCTGGAAAGACCTGTGGACGGTGCGGGTTGCCAGACCACTTCTCAAGGGTGTGTAGGGCGGCCTTGCCCGTACTGGTGCCAAGGGGCCAAGGCCGAGCTGTCTCCACTCGCCAAGGTCGGCCGTCCAATGTCGCCCAGGTGGACCAGGGCGAGGAGGAGGCTCAGGTGGAAGAAGCAGAAGAAGAAGACGAAGAGAACATATTCTTTGTCTCAAGTGTGGAGCTTCTAAGAGGCAGGAACCGACGACAACCAAGGTGTGTGATCGAAGTGAACCAGTCTCCAGTCCCTGTACTCGTGGACACAGGGGCATCGGTGAACGTCATGGCCCGAGAACACTACAACGCCATGGATCAGCCGCCCAGGCTGGTCACGCCAAAGGCCCACATCTTCGCATTCGGTGGTGTGGAGCCCATCCTTCTGGATGGGGCCTTTGTAGCAAAAGTAGAACACAATGGCTCCCACATCACAGCCCGCTTCTACGTGACCCCAGTGAATAAGAACACTTTGTCCAGCGGCGGAGGCTCTCGGCATCGTCAGCTTCGCGTACTCCGTCTACCTGGAGGACATTAATGACCTGCTGGAGAAGCATCATGCCCTATTCAAGGGGATCGGGCAGATGGACGGGGAGCCGGTGAGGCTGCACATTGATGATTCAGTACAGCCGGTGGCCCTCAAACATCGGAGGGTACCTTTCCACCTCCGTGAGCAGGTGGACAAAGAACTGGGCAGCCTCGTCGATCTAGACATTATTGAGAAGGTGGAGGGACCGACTCCTTGGGTGTCCCCCATAGTGGTGGCAAGGAAGCTCAAACAACCGGGCGCAGTCAGGATCTGCGTAGACATGAGGATCCCCAACAAAGCCATCAAGAGGGAGAGGCACCTCACACCGACGCTGGATGACATCATTGCGGAGGTGCAGGGCGCTCGTTTCTTCTCGAAGCTCGACCTCAGGGCCGGCTATCATCAGGTCGTCCTCCACCCCGATTCAAGGTACATTACCACCTTCACCACACTCCGGGGACTATATCGGTACAAGAGGTTGAGTTTTGGGGTGTCCTCGGCCGCGGAAGTATTCCAGAACATCATTCGGGGTGCCTTAGCCGACCTCGAGGGCGTCCTAAACATAAGCAACGACATTCTGGTCTTCGCAAGGACGGAGGTGGACCGCCTGAGGCGTCTGGCGAAAACATTCGAGAGGCTGCAGTCGTTGGGACTCACACTACATAAGGAGAAGTGCGAATTTCTGCGCCCCTCCCTGGAGTTCTTCGGGTTCGTGTTCAAGGAGGGGGGGGGTCTCCTGACCCAAAAAAGGTACTGGACATACAGAAGGCCCAACCACCGGAATCTGTGTCGGAGGTGCGAAGCATTTTGGGCATGGTCACGTACTGTGGCTGGTTCATCAAGAACCTGGCATCCAGGTCTGAGCCCCTCCGGGCCCTGACAAGAAAGGACACCATCTGGAATTGGGGTCCGCTGGAACAGGCGGCTTTTGATGACATTAGGGGTGCCCTCACGGCCGAGGACACAATGTCGTTCTTTGATCCTGCCCTACCATCGGAGATCATCGTTGACGCTAGCCCATTTGGCCTGGGTGCGGTGTTGACACAGGTTGACCGTGATGGCGGCGTCCGGCCAGTCGCATATGCCAGCAAAGCGCTGTCAGACGCCGAACAACGCTACTCACAGATTGAGCACGAGACACTGGCGGTGCTGTGGGGATGCCCGGTGACGGTGGTCACTGACCATAAACCACTGCTGCCCATCCTGGCAGAGTCGTCATCCAAACCACTGGCACGCATTGAGAGGTGGATGCTGGCTCTTTCGGAGTACGGGGTGACCCTGGTTTACCGGCCAGAGGTAAACAACGCAGCTAACTACCTATCCAGACACCCCGGAGCGCCTGGAGAAGGAGACCGTGACACCTGTGAGCAAGAAACTGAGGAGCATGTCCAAGTCGTGGTAGAAGCAGCCACGCCGAATGCCATGCCTCTCCAGGAGCTGGAGGCTGCGGCGGCACAGGATGAGTGCTTCAAAGTGTTGAGGCAGTCCATGTAGCAAGGCTCCTGGAAGTCAGCGCTCGAGGCCCTGGCGGGACGCACTCAGGGGGCCCGGACTGGTTTAGAACAACTTTGGAAGGTTCGTGAAGAACTGTCCTTCTCTGCGTCGGGCCTGCTACTTCGGGGTGACCAGATTGTAGTCCCCCAGTCAAAGGTGGGTGAGGTGATCGCACTGGCACACCGGGGCCACCAAGGCCCGCCTCCGGATGAAGGTGTGGTTCCCCGAGCTGGAACGCAAGGTGGACGAATTTGTGGCGGCTTGTGTCTGGTATCAGGCAGCCTCACCCTTACAGCGGGAGCCGGTCATCGAGGCGATGCCGAGGGGGACCCATCCGTGGGAGGTGGTTCATGCTGATTTTGGGTCCACCACCATGGGCACTCACTTCCTGGTCCTGGTGGACGAGTACTCCCGGTACCCCGAGGTGGAGTTCGTGGAATCCGTGGCGTTTGAGCACGTGGTGGTGGCGGTGGAAAAGTTGTTCGCGGCTCACGGATTCCCACACACGCTGTGCTCGGACAATGGTGCGCCATTTCAGGGTGAACGGTTTGCTGAACTGATGGTGAGCTGCGGGGTGGTGCACCAGAAGATCATGCCTCTGTGGCCTCGAGCGAATGGGGAGGCGGAACGCCTGATGAGGACCCTCAATAAGACATTTAGAATTGCCCAAGGACAGGGGCAGTCCCTACAGAGAGCCCTGTACCAATTCTTGAGGGTATATCGCACCACGCCACATGCGTCCACAGGGGTGGCCCCGGCGGAGGCAATGTTCAAAAGGTGTCCGCGAGGGCTTTTGCCAGAGGTCGGAGAGCAAGAACCTGCGGTGATTGACGACCAACGAGGCGAAATGGACCGGCAAGCGAGAATTGAGCAAGAGAACGTGCGGAGGGGGCTTCGCCCACAACAGCTGGAGCCGGGCGATGAGGTTCTCATTCGCAATCGACACCCGCATGGAAAACTCTCTTTGCCGTATGAGCCTAAGCCACTGGATGTCGTGGCAGTCCGGGGCTCCATGGTGACTGCGTCGGATGGACGGTCGGAAGTGACTCGCAACGTGAGCTTCTTCAAAAAGATCAGAGACCCTAGAACTGACCCACCTCCTGATCCGGACCTGGGAGGAGTCCTGGAGAATGAGGGAGACCCACCCTGCATGCCGGAGTCCCCAGTTCGGGGGCCGTCGGCGGACAGATCACCTGTGCCGGAGGTGAGCCGGAGGTACCCCCAGAGGGCTCGGCGAGGGAAACCAGCTCGCCTCACCGATTACGTGCTGGGACAATTGGCTGAGGATCCGGAGGGTGAGAAAGGCTAGCTAAGGGGACCCGGGTGGATGCCAATAAAGGGGTGTTCACGGAACAGGGGTTTGTGATTTGTCTTTGTTGCCCCATTGTTTTCATGACTTGTTTCATTTGCAGTGTTGTATAGTTTGCAGTGAATAGTTCAATGATAATTGTTGGTTCTCCCCGAAAAAGGAGGAGTGTGGCGCCGCCCGATGACGGCCGCGCACGCGGCGGCGTGATGTTGCACGCCGTCGCGTGCAGTACAAATAAACCGGGCATTTCCCGGCCGTGTTAGAGCGACCGGGAAGCCCGAACCAAGACGGACATGTGGGTCTGAATTTTTGGTGCCGGGGCTTGCGGCGATGCGCGCGGGGGCGCCAGTCACCCTCAACACGCTCCATACCTGCATAACAACTGGCGAACAAGGATGCAGATGACCCGGCCCATCCCCCACCTCCAAGCCTGATTCAACTCACCACAGCGGAACGAGAGGGAGGCCCGGCCGGCAGGCAAGTGGCAGTAGTTCAAACAGAACGTTAATGCATATCAGGTGCCGGGACTCAGATCCATCGCTGGCAAAGGAGAGGGGCACCGGAAACTTGCCACTCACGCCTGCATGCTACACGTGTAACCACCTAATGTAAATTGCAGGCCACACAACCAGTGGTGAACACCAATAGTGGGAGAGGGCAAGCCAAGAACACTCACAAGGCCTCCTCCTCCACGCAGGGAGGTCATTTCACCAAAATGCCTGGGGTAGCGGAAGTGAAATCACATGACCCTTGACCTCTGATGACATCACAGGAGGTGATGTAATTTGGTGCCCTCCCCAATGTGACATCACAGGAAGCGATGGAACACAAACTTTTTACCCCTTGACAAAACAGGAAGTGGCATTACATAGCATTGTTCCTAAGTACACTATGAAAAATATGGTTACAATATTACTGTAACGTGATCAACATTTCATACACAAATGTTTCACCATATGTACCATATGTATCGTATCGGCCAAAAAAACATGCTATAACTGCAACTTTTGAAAAGCAAAATACATAGTCCGTAATGGATGCTTATTGTACTTTAAATGCTTTCTGAGTATTTTGTCTGCATTATGAATTTGATTTGTTTAAGAACAGACTAAATCAGTGACTCACCCCCTGACGTGTACCTGAAATAAACCTTTAATGAGTCTCGCAATGATTGTATAGAATTCCAGAAAGACAAATTATGTTTTATTCCTAATCTTTCTTATTTAGGGTCACTGCTCAAAGTGTTACTCTTGTGGAAACTGTTTCTTTTAAGAAGCCTGAACAAAAAAGCGAGCAACACTAGAAACAAAGAGCCACATGGCATTGGCCACAGCCCAGGAGCTTCAATTTGTTAAAAAAAAAAAGTGTTTTTCTTTTTTTAGGGTAGCAAGAGGGACCACAGGGGTAGCAAAGCAGACCACAGGGGAAGCAAAGCAAACCTCAGGGGTCACAAGTGCGACCCCTGGCCCCCCTAAATGACATCCATGCATCCACAATAGTTGTATGTCAGACCCCATGGATGGAGGAAAGGACCAGCTGACCGTCCAACATGGTGGATCAGGCAGGAGACGGCGGTGGGGCACAACAAGGTACTGGCCACGTTGCATTCGGGAGAAAACCCTGCCTATTCAGCCTCCAACCACAGCTAGACAGAGGCACCAGATGCACGGCATGGGTTGAGGATTTTTCTGGGTTCATCAAAGCTGCAGGTGAGGAGAAGTCACCCGTCCTCAAGGACATCTCCATAAACCTCGCGGGAACAGAAGTTAATGTCATTGTTAAAACGATTCCGACAGAGGACAGGACCACCTACGAGTTACTGCCGCCTTGGACAAGAAGCTAGTCTTACAACCAAACAGGGTCTAAAAACGTTATGTGTTTAATCAATGCCAGCAAGCCTCACATGAGACAGTGGAGGAATTTGTCTCCCGCCTTTGCCAGAAAACAGTCCACTGCCAATTTTCAGCATTCTCAGATGACGAAAAGATCCCGCTCAGTGTCATTGTAGGATGCGCATCATCCGTACTGTGCAAGCAACTCCTAAAGAAACCCCTGACGATTGACGAGGTGATTGAGATGGCGAAAATCCATGAGAGGGTGGAAATCTAGGCATCCGCAATGGAGACACCCAAGAAAAAGATAGAGAAATATTAATCGGTCACTGCCCTCACAGCAGCAAAGACACAGGAAGAGGAGCACTTGAATACCAAACCCCACGGAGAGGGCCACCAAGGGATGGATATCCACAATCCCAAACAGGTCTCCGCCCACTGCTGCCTACCGCTGTGGCCACGTCCTTCCCTGCGTCCTTCCCCACGTGGGAGTGTGCCCAGCGATGCACCAATGATGCTGAAGATGCGGCAGAAAAGGGCACTGCCAGACTATCTGCCGTGAAGGAAGGCCATTCCCGCCGGGACGATAGCCACAAATAACATCCAACAGCTGATGCCAAGCATACAGGCCAGGGCCGCAACCTTGAACAGTGGAGGCAGCCGCAGTTCTACCCGCAGCAACCAAGTGGTCAGAGCAATGGAACCAGGGCTGGAAGCTGAGGGGGCGCCGCCGACTCCTAGACACCACTACCAGATTATTACACAGACCACTACAGGTACCCAGGTGACCCATACACAAAGTGGGACAAATTTTCCTACGGGCAGGACAAAGAGTATCCAGATGAGTTTGTTAATTTGATACAAGGAGAGCAAGAGGCCAGCAAAGCTCCCAAAGTAATGGTGAACATGGAAAGAGTCACCCACCACTTCTTAATCAACACAGGAGCCACTGTCAAAATCATGGGGGAACAGGAATTCTTGATATCTGGGAACAGAACTGACTTGACACCATCAAGGGTAAGAATCTTCCAATGGGGTGCTAACACACCGCTACCATCATTGGGGCAATTCAAAAGGACATTATCATTCAAGGGAAAGATGACAGACACCGTCATCCATGTGCTCCAGAGCCCGATCAGCAGGAAATGTTTGCTTAGCTACCGCACCTTTAAATGAGCTACGCCTGATAGACATCTACTTCCAGGACAATGATTTGGTACAGTGCAGCAGGGAATGGGAGAAACACCGGACCATCTGCCACATAAAGGGAACATCGATAGACAAGGAGATGATCAAGACCACATTTCCCGAGCTGTTCAGGGGTCTAGGGAAATCTAAAGAAAAGCAATCTGTCTACACATTAACGAGAACGTCAAGCAAGTCCCTCAGCACCCCAGGAGGGTGGGCTTCCACTTGCAGGAGGCTGTCTTGCAAGAAGTGAAACAGCTACTAGAGAACAACATTTTTTTTTAACTTCTTTTTATTGGTTTTACAACAAAGAAAAAAATGCATTTCCCAACTCCCCCTAACCCCCCACCCTCCCTCCCCTTGAAGGCAGCTGTTTTATGTCCGTGGTCCATTATCGCCATGGACCGCTCACCAAAAGTTGTTAAGTTCATAACAGAGAGACCATCTTCCCCGGCCACCCCCTTCCCTCTCTTGGGAGTGGCTCCACCTTGTCCATAAACGCGTATTCTGACACCTTGGGGTTGGGTCTATCTTATCCATCGTTCGTTCTGGCCACGGCCAGGCCTCCTCCTTCCCAATTGATGTATTCCTCTGATCTATGTTTCGCTCCCGGGCGCGGGCGAGTCAGCTTGCCCCCTTTCCGAGCCGCCTGAGTCACTCATGTTGTCTTCCTCTCCTTCTCTGAACAGGTCTTGCACCAGGGTGTTCCACGCCAGTATTCGGGCCCCACTGTTGCCTTCTCCCCTCTGCGTAGCTCTCGTCCAGACTGTCATTTCAGCTATTGCCTACTTTTGTAGATCTGCCCACCAGCCCTCTGTCGAGGGTCCTTCGCTCGTGTTCCATGCCATTGCTATGCTGCGCTTCGCCAGTATTGTCATCAGGTCTTTCATCTTTGCCACGTGTGTCATCTGCCTGTCTCCCCTCGGGAATAGGCCCAGTATATAAAACCTAGGTGACCAAGCTTACATATGGATTCCCGCTGTCCTCGCCTTGCCCCTTACTGTATTCCAGAAGTCTGTTATTTTAGGGCACGACCAGAACATGTGCACCATGTCTGCTTGTTCTTCCCGACAGCGTGGGCAGCTGAGAGCTTGTCCGTTTCCCATCTTCGTCATTCTTTTGGGAGTTAGGTATGCTCTGTGCACAATATCGATTTGCAGCTGCCTAAACCTGGCGTTCCTAGAAACCTTTTTCATATACTGGAGGGCTCTATTCCATTCTTCGTCCTGGAAGGGCTGCTGGAGCTCCTCCTCCCACTTTGCTCGCGCGTTCAGTGTCCTTTTGTTAGTGCTACCTAATAGTTGTTCGTAGAGCCTGGACACAGTATGTCCTCCTTCAGAAATATCATACCAGGCGTCTAGCTCACCCCCAGTGTCCTCTGCCTCTGCCTCTGGCATGGTTTCCCATCTCTTCTTTATTGCTTGTACTAAGCTGTTGTACAGGATGAATTGGCCTTTGTGTACATCCTGTTCCTCTACCAGGGACTGAAATCCAACCCACTGTCCATCTTGCCACAAGTCCCCTATTTGGGCTACTCCCTTGTCCTCCCGTTGTGCCCTATACGTGGCCAGGCTTGTTATTCGAGACCCGCCAAAGGGATCTGTCTCGAGCAGGGGTCTTGCATGCCTTGAGTCTTCCAGGCTCTTTTCCATAGCGTCCGGCCCAGCCGGGCCATATTGGGAAGGGCTTTAGCCTGGGCAGCAGTTATCCACAGGAGTTCTCTCAAGTAGTATTGCCGGAGTGCTGGCCGAAAAAGTAATGCGTCTATGGAGATTTCCTCCCCCAGCCATCGCATCACGAATTGGAGTTGTGCCGCTAGGTAATAATGCTTGAAGTCCGGGAGTTTGATGCCCCCCCACTCGTAGCCCCTTTGTAGTGTATTCAGTGCTACCCTGTTTCTCCCCCCTCCCCAAAGGAAGGTTCTCACCAGGGTGTGCAGGCGTCTAAAGAAAGCCCCTGGGATATTGTAAGGGATGTTGGTAAAATAATATAGGAGCCGGGGTAGGACCGTCATCTTCAGTAAGGCCGCTCGGCCTATCATCCCCAATGGTAGGGTCTTCCAGAACTGCATGGCGTTCTCAAAGTTGTCCAGGGCTGTCTGCGTGTTGGCTATATGTGTGTCCGTGGTATCATGGTAAAAGTCTACCCCCAGGTATCTGAAGGTGGTCGGGGTCATGTGAGGCCCAGGTGCGGCAACTGGTCTGGTGGAACTGTTCGCAGGCCAGCCAGGGGGAACAGTGAGGATTTCTCCGTTAACAGTAATTCCCGATAGCCTACCGAACCCTCCCAGTGCCTCAAGTAAATCTTGCAGGTGGGTGCGTGGGTTCTGGACGTAGAGCAGTATGTTGTCTGCGTATATCGATATCTGGTGTGTCTCCCCGTCTATCACTATGCCCGTGTCTTTGTAATCCATTCTTAGGAAGGCCGTAAATGGTTCCAGGGCTAAAATGTATAACATTGGAGACAGCGGGCACCCCTGTTTCGTACCTCGCTCTATGCTCCATTCCCCAGAGACAAGCCTACCTGTCTTGACCCTTGCTCTCGGATCTTTGTAGAGTAGCTTTATCCAACAAAGGAACCCCTGTCCTATCCCAAAATGGGCGAGCGCTCCCAGAAGCCAGTCCCAGCTCACCGAATCAAATGCTTTGATCGTATCTAGTGAAGCTACTGCGCACTCCCCTTCTGCTTGGTTAGTCCTATCAATGACGTAATGGAGTCTTCGGAGGTTCCATGTCGTGTTTCGTTCTGGTGCTGGTCTGTGTGGACCAGCGTGGTTATCACTCTTTTGAGCCGGTTAGCTAGCACCGCTGTCAGGATCTTAGAGTTCTGGTTTATCAGGGAAATTGGTCTATAAGACCCGCACTCGAGGGGTGGCTTCCCTGGTTTAAGTATTGATACTATAATAGATTCTGACATGCTATTCGGGAGCCTCCCCGTCTCGTATGCCTCCTCCAATGTTTCTAGCAGTCTGGGGGCCAAACTGTCTCTATACTTTTTATAGAATTCCCCCGGTAGCCCGTCTGGCCCCGGGGACTTCCCTGTCGGCAGTTGGGCGATCACTTCCGCCAGTTCCTCTTCGGTAAGGGGAGCGTCCAGCATTTGGGCCTGCTCCTAGAGAACAACATTATTGAGAATGCAACAGGGCCCATGCCATGGATCTCACCTGTGGTGTCAGTTCCCAAAGAAGGAGGCAAACTTTGTTTATGTGTCGACATCAGGGTGGTGAATACCGCAATTGAGAGAGAGAGGCATCCAGGCCCAAAGATAGAGGACATGATCGTACAACACAACTGCGCGATTACATTCTCCAAGCTGGACCTCAACCAGGGTTACCTCCAGCTGCACCCTGAATTTAGAGGAATAACCACTTTCACCACCCACAACAGGTTGTTTCGCTACAAGTGGCTGAACCTTGGGATCACCTCCACCGGAGAGATCTTTCAGGAGACCATCAGACACCGGCTCCTCCCTGTCAAGTCGGCATTCAACTACTCCTGAAACATTCTAATATACGGCTCATCCCAGGAAGAAAACGACCAGGCCCTCGTAGACGTATGCACCATTTTAAAAGAGGTTGGCCTCACCCTAAACTATGAGAAATGCAATATTATTAAAGACAGACTGCGGTTCTATGGACACATATTCTCGAGCAAAGGCATGCAACTCGACCCAGAGAAAGTGTGCGTCATTAATGAACTCCAAGAGCCCACCCAGGAGAAGTGAGATTGTTTCTGGGAATGGCCAGATAATGTGCTCGATGCCTACCGAGATATGTCATCACCACTGAGCCCTTGCAGAGGCTACTGAGGAATGAGTAGCCTTTCTGCTGGTGGCAGGACTGCCAAAGGGCATTAGACACCATCAAGATCGAACTCGCAAACACAATGCACCTTGCCTATTTCAAGCTAACATGGCACATGGAAGTGGTAGTAGATGCCCGCCCGGTTGGCCTAGCATCCATTCTAGCGCAAAGGAAGAACCGTGATGCACCAGCGAGTTGCATGGTGGGGTATACGAGCAGATCCCTCTCCCAGACAGAGTGCGCATATTCGCGAGTAGAGAAGGAATGCCTCGCAGCCTGTGTGGGCCTGCGAATACTTCCACCACTTTGTGATTGGGAAGAAATTCACCTTGTCATGCACCACCAAGCTCTTTTGTTGCTTTGCTATTTGGCAGCCCTTTGACCAAGATGCCGTTGCGGCTACAATGTCGGGGAATCCACCTATAGAAGTATGACTGCACAATCACACACAGGCCAGGGGGAGACAGCAACACTGCCGACTACATCTCACAGCACCCAACAACAAGAAAAGAGCCACCAAAGGAAGGAGATGCAGAATACCAATGTTATATCACAGAACACACCCTACCGCCTGCCATTACCATCAGGGACTTAGCACGGGTGACGCTTGCTGACCCATCCACCGGCTGGTTCCCGCTCATCGACGCCATGATGGAAGACATAGTCAGAAGCTGTCTACCCTGCCAGTGGACAGTCTGAAGTGAACCGCCACTCCCAATGCAACTGACCCACATCCCTGAGAAGGTCTGGCAAGAGGTCGCGATGGACGTCGGACCACTAGAGTCATGGGACCACCTACTAGTGATAGTGGATGGGTTTTTGAGGTTCCCAATAGTCAAAGGCATGTCATCCACATCCTTCAGCCAGGTAGTGGGGGTCGTTGAGGAGAGCTTCAGTGAGTGGGGCATCCCCAACACAGTCAAGATGGACAACAGACCACCATTTAGCGGCGAGGACATCCACAGATTTGCAAAGCACATGGGGTTCACGCACCAGATGATAACGCCCC
This sequence comes from Ambystoma mexicanum, assembly GCF_040938575.1. NCBI lineage: Eukaryota > Metazoa > Chordata > Amphibia > Caudata > Ambystomatidae > Ambystoma > Ambystoma mexicanum. Next base: position 202,477,985 of record NC_090925.1, read on the forward strand.
CTATAGCCCCAAGCCAACGGCATGGCAGAAAGGTTCATGTCGTCCATAAAGAGGACTATCCAGAATATCAAAATCAGGGACATGCCAATCGAGCAAGCCCTGTGCGGCATGTTCCAACAGTACAGTACATGCCACACTCGGTGACTGAAGTGCCGCCCATTGGCTTCATGTGTAGTGCGATATTCTGATATAACTGGTACAGGGCCCATCACTCGCACCCCCCTTGTCCATGCGCAATGAGGAACACTTTGTTGAGCGTTCTCATCATTCTTTCTGCTTCCCCATACACTCAGGCAATACCAGTGTTATTTTCCAGTGACGGATCCCTAACCCATTGAGGTATTCAGAGAACCCCCTGCTCTGAAACGGCAGGCCACTATCTGTGCAAATCTCATCAGGGAGTCTGTGAGTGGTGAACATCTTCTCAAGAATGGGCACCACATCCTCTAGCGAGGTGTACTCCACAAATTCTACCTAATGGTATCTCGACTACGAGCCCACTAGTACTAGGAAATGGGTTTCCCTGCAAGTAGATCCAAAATCCATGTGCACTCTGCCCCAGGGGATGTTGCTTCAGTCCATGAACTCTATGTATGGATCGTTCTTGTATGGCAAAGCTGCCTGATACCACACGAAGTTACGTATGAATTCTCCAACTTTGTCCTCTAGGCTGGGGAACCAGACCTTCATTCGAGCCTTGATTTTTACAATCCTCTTTGAGCCAACTCTACTGCACGTGGTATCAGGCTGGAGGGAATGACCATTCTCGATCCTCTCAGGATCAGTCCACTGTCAAGGAATGTCAGTGAGGATCGCACATGCCACATATGCTGCAGAACTCTCATTGTGTCCTGTGTGCACCCTCTTAATTTGTCAAGGACGTGGTACCACCCGCCGCTGATCCCAGCTGATTACAGCAGTCGGAAGCATTCGTCGTTGGCTGGGGTTCTTGAATTTCCTCAAGGAACATGGATGTAGGGGTGGCTGCTGCTGGTAATGTGTGTAAGAACTATTGTACTTCACATTCTGCGTTGACCTCCGCCTGTGATCTTGACTCCTGTGGGTGTCGGGACAGGTAGTCTGCTGCTTTGGCGTTCCCAGGGCGGTACACCAGCTCAAGGTCATATTCCTGTAGAGCAAGCAGCCACTTTTCGATTCTCGCCGGAGGTTTGGAGGATGACCCAACCATGATTGGGATGAGAGGCTTGTGGTCAGTGACCACAGTCAAAGATTTGCCATACAGATTGAGATGAAAGTGCCTGCAGCCTCACAGCACAGCCAGCGCCTCCCGCTCAATCTGCGAATATCACTGCTCTGTGCTCGAGAGGGCTCTGCTAGTGAATGAAACCGGGCGGGTGTCCCCTGACCCATCTGGCTGTGCCAACACTGCCCCAAGACCAAATGGGCTAGCGTCCACGATTATTTCTGCTTTTCTGTTTGAGTTGAAGAATGCCATGGCGTCCTCTGCTGTGAGCGCATTCCTAATTTCTTCAAAAGGTGTTTTGTTCTAAGGCAGTCCATTTCCAGATGCCAAATAACATATGAACCTACTGCAGTAGGTAGCCAGGAAACTGCATACTTGAGAGGTGGTCGAGGGTGGTCCTGCCATTTGGATGTCTTTGACTTTCTCGGAATCTGGAGAGATGTCATCTTCTTAAAATACAAACCCAAAGAATTACATTTTCCTTTGCAAGAATGTGCATCTGTCCCTGTGCAAAGTAAGTCTGAGTTGTTGGAGCCGACCTAGCACCTTCTCCAGCCTTTCCCAATGTTCTTGCTCTGAGCTGGAATAGACTGTGATATTGTCACTTATGTTAATTGTTCCTTTTAGACCAGCCAGAGCACCATGGGCCGTGTTTTGAAACACCTCCGCTGCAGAGGATGCGCCAAAGTTAAGGTGCTTATATCTGTAAAGCCATCTGTCAGTCGTGAGCGTCATGATGTAATGGTAGGCTAGATCCAACACCAACTGGTGATAACCTGACCTCAGATCCAGGTTTCAAAACAAACTTGGCCCCTTGCAGGTCTGCTGGAATGTCATCATGCATCAGGGTGATGTGTCACTCCCTCTTTATGGCTCTTTTGGGGAGGCGCATATCCACACAAATGTGGGTGGAGTTCAGTTGTCTCGGTTTGTTGGCAATGACGATGGGTGAGACCCACGGGTCGGTCCTTCCACCTCTTCAATGCAATCCATGTTAATCAGGTCATCTAGCTCTTTTTCGATCATCGCTCGACGGTGAAAAGGTACATGCCTGTGCTTTAGCACCACAGGCTGTACTGTCGGATCAATGTGTGGGCGAATTGGGTCAACCGTGAATCTTCCTATGCCTGAAAATAAGCCAACAAATCTGGATAATAGGGATTGAATGTCCCGTACATAGACCCCCAAAGGCAAAGTTCACGATTTGCAACGCCTAAGCTGCAGCGCACCACAGTAGTGAGACATTGCTCACTTTGGTAATGAAGAACCTTGCTTTGATAGTAGTGTCCTCATGACAGTCCGGTGCAATGAAAACACCTTCCAGTGGCAGTGGCACCTCTGCTCCAAAAGTGTAGATCCATACCTGAGTCTTTTTCAAGGGGGGTGCATTCGTCAGATGGCAGTAATGTTCATCCACCATGACACTGACCGATGCTTTGACACTTTTGCAGCCAAAAAACATTTCATGTCCCTGCCACTTCTTCAGCCATGCTCAGAATGGTGTCAATGGCGGGGATCTTGTGTATACCCACCACCGATTGTCCCCCGCCTTCAGAATTGGCCCGTGTGTCTGTAACAATCTCTGCAGACTTCCAACCTGAAACCTGTATGGTACGTCTTCCTGCGCTGCACCTTCATTCACTGCACACCTAGGAGCATAGTCAGGGCTTGAAGCGGGGTTGCCTAAGTAAATATGAGTGCTTAGGCCATACCCCCCAACAAGAGCCCCCAACAAGAGCCCCCCAGCCCTTGCATTTAAGTAGCTGTGGTTAATGAATTGCCTGTGGGGGTTGCTGACCCTCCCAGGCAACCCTTTTTAAACCACATGGCTCCTTGAATGCAATAGGCTGCCGGCTGTGTGATATCTTCTTATTCAGAAACAGTTAGAGAGCTGAGTTGGCCAGCCTCTCCTTTTGTTTCTGAGTAAAGAGCTACCACGCATTGGAAGCCCTTTAATCAAGCACGGTTAATGGGCTGCCTGCTGCATGTTAGCTCTTTACTCAGAAACAAAAGGAGAGGCTGGCCAACCCAGCCCTCCTCCTGTTTCTGAATAAAGAGACATCACGCAGCAGGTTTACCCAAAATGCTGCTCAGTTACAAGGCTGACTTCAGTTGTCAACATTGAAAAAAGAAAAAGCAATGCCTTTCCTTTTTTCTAATCTGAAATGTTGACACCTGCAGCCAGCCCTGTAACTGTGCAGCACTTAGTTAAATGGGTGACTGAGAGGTCAGTGTGGCTGGGGCTAGTCATGGTGAGCGCTGGCAGTTCCCCAGCACAGGAGCCCATCACAGAGACTGCTCGGTCTTGACCCGCCTAGCCCCGACCCACTTAAAGTCCTGAGCATAGTCAAAGTAAGGCATTCATCCCATTAGGACACCTAGCCGTATACTCACAGTAGGACATGGATGTCATTGGGGCACCTAGGAGCATAATCACATAAGGGCATGAAGGATGTTGGGACACATTGGAGTATAGCACAGTAGGGCATGAATGACGTTGGGACACCTAGGAGCATTACCACAGTAGGGCATACATGAAATTGGGACACATAGGAGCATAATTACAGTAGGGCAGGAAGGGCCTTAGGACACTGTAGGGAATACATGGCATTGGATCACCTAGGAGCATAACCACAGAAGGGCATGACGTATGCCAATCGCCTCTTGGTTCCTCATACTCGAAGAGTTAGAGCCGGTGGCTCTAGTTTCCCTACCTTGGCTGCAACTCATTGGAACACCCTCCCTGCCCAACTCAGAATGATCGAGTCACACACAACCTTCCGTAAAGCCTTGAAGACTGAGCTTTTTGCCTGACTTGCCTCCCCCCATCGCCTCAGTTTATGACTGTCTCTGCTTATTGCACGCAACTTGTAACCTTCTGTAATCGATGTAACTGTTTTATTCACTGTACTGGGCCGCTATCTTGTACCCCTTAAGCAAGCCTGCATACATATTCTTCTCAGCGCCTCTATGCCCATGGGTTGCAGTGCGCTATACAAATACTAAAATAAAAACAATAAATAATAAATTGGGACACCTAGGAGCATAAACATTGTAAAGCATGAAGGGCACTGGGTCACGGGCACATAGGAGCATAACTACAGTAGGGCATGGATAACACTGGGAAACATGGGAGCATAACCACTGTAGGGAATGAATGGAATTGGGTCACCAAGTAGCATAACCACAGTAAGGGATGAGTGACATTGGGCCACCTAGAAACATTAACACAGTATAGCAATAATAACATTGGTTCACCTAGGAGCATGGCCACAGTACGGCATGAATGACACTGGGACACCTAGGAGCATAACCACAGTAGGGCATAAATAACAGTGTGTAACTTAGGAGCATGACCACAGTGGGGAGTGAATGGCATTGGGACACCAAGGAGCATAAACATAGTAGGGCATGAATGGCACTGGGTCACCTAGGAGCATAACCACAGTAGGGCACACATGACATTGGGCCAGCTAGGAGCATAACCACAGTAGGACATGGAAGCCATTGAGACACATGGGAGCATAACTACAGTAGAGCATGCATAACATTGGGTCACCTAGGAGCATAACCACAGTAGGGCCAGAATGACATTGGGACACCTAGGAGCATAAACACAGTAGGGCATGAAAGGCACTGGGCCACCTAGGAGCATAACCACAGTAGGGCATGAATGACACTGGGACACCTAGGAGTATAAACACAATAGGGCATGAATAACATTGTGTCACCTACGAGCATAACCACATTAGTGAATGCATGACATTGGGACACCTAGAAACATAAACACAGTAGGGCATGAATGGCACTGGGTCACCTAGGAGCATAACCACAGTAGGGCAAGGATGACATTGGGACACTTAAGAGCATAAACACAGTAGGGCGTGAATGGCATGGGGACACCTAGGAGCATAAACACAGTAGAACATGAATGACATGGGGACACATAGGAGCATAACCACATTTGGGAATTAATGACAGTGGGACACATAGGAGCATACACACAGTAGTATATAAATGGCATTGGGTCACCTAGGAGCATGACCACAGTATGTCATGAAAGACATTCGGACACCTAGGAGCATAGCCACAGCAGGGCATGAATGGCATTGGGTCACCTAGGAGCATAACCACAGCAGGGCATTAATGAGATTGGGATACCTAGGAGCATAATCACAGGAGGGCATGTATGGCACTGGGGCACCTAGGAGCATAACCACAGTAGGGCATTGGTGGCATGGGGACACCTAAGAGCATAACCAAAGTATGGAATAACCACAGCAGGGCATTAATGAGATTGGGATACCTAGGAGCATAAACATAGTAGGGCATGAATGGCTCTGGGTCACCTAGGAGCATAACCACAGTGGGGCACGAATGACATCGGGCCAGCTAGGAGCATAACCACAGTAGGACATGGAAGCCATTGAGACACATAGGAGCATAACCACAGTAGAACATGAATAAGATTGGGTCGCCTAGGAGCATAACCACAGTAGGGCATGAATGACATTGGGCCAGCTAGGAGCATAACCACAGTAGGACATGGAAGCCATTGAGACACATAGGAGCATAACCACAGTAGAGCATGAATAACATTGGGTAACCTAGGAGCATAACCACAGTAGGGCAAGAATGACATTGGGACACCTAGGAGCATAAACACAGTAGGGCATGAATGACACTGGGTCACCTAGAGCATAACCACAGTAGGGCATATATGACACTGGGACACCTAGCAGCATAAACAAAATAGGGCATGAATGGCATTGGGTCACCTAGGAGCATAACCACAGTAGGGAATTAATGACATTGGGACACCTAGAAGCATAAACACAGTAGGGCATGAATGGCACTGGGTCACCTAGGAGCATAGCCACAGTAGGGTATGAATGACATTGGGCCAGCTAGGAGCATACCCACACTAGGACATGGAAGCCATTGAGACACATAGGAATATAACAACAGTAGAGCATGAATAACATTGGGCCACCCAGGAGCATAACCATAGTAGGACAAGAATGACATTGGGACACCCAGGAGCATAAACACAGTAGGGCGTTAATGGCATGGGGGACACCTAGGAGCATAAACACAGTAGAACATGAATGACATGGGGACACATAGGAGCATAACCACATTTGGGAATTAATGACACAGGGACACATAGGAGCATACACACAGTAGTATATGAATGGCATTGGGTCACCTAGGAGAATGACCAGAGTATGGCATGAAAGACATTCGGACACCTAGGAGCATAGCCACAGCAGGGCATGAATGGCATTGGGTCACCTATGAGTATAACCACAGCAGGGCATTAATGAGATTGGGATACCTAGGAGCATAATCACAGTAGGGCATGAATGGCACTGGGGAACCTAGGAGCATAAGCACAGTAGGGCATTGGTGGCATGGGGACACCTAAGAGCATAACCAAAGTATGGAATGAATGACATTGGATATACAGCTGGTATGTAATGAGGTGCACAAGCTATTGTTCTCAGGTCGTTCACAAAAAATTATAATGATGATAATTGCTTCAGAAATTACTTCTTAACTTCAGGTGCATATGGGTATTGTCCCCAGGCCTATAGAGATACTATGTAGCAAACCAGAAAAAAAGCCTTTTGTTACCTACAGGTAACCCACTTGCACTCTTACAGAACTCAGCCCTTCAATACAATGTCTGAACCTTATTAGCAAAGTTAGTGGGCCTCATTATGACCCTGCCGGTCCGGAAACAACAGTGGCGTTAAATCCGCTGCCACCATTGTTTCCGGACCGGCTGATTCCCATTTCTGCAGGCGGGAGGTCTGACTCCCGCCAGGTCGGACCTGGCGGGAGTAACGCCACCCACCTGGAGGCAGAAATGGAAACACTGCTCCGTCATAGACGGAACCAGTGTTTCCATTGTCCCCATCCCCATGGAGTCCTATAGGACTCCATGGGAATGGGGATTTACGGAATTCCCCCTCCGGAATTACCGGGTCACCGGGGTTGTAATGCCCCAGTGATTCCGGCAATCACAGAGGCGGAATGGTTTTTCGGGTACAGCATCAGCCTGCTGGTTTTTCTGGTAATGAGGCCCAATGTTCCTAATTACAAAAACAAACTTTAATTACATGTTCACAAATTGTAATCACATAATAGCTCAGTCCCTTAGCGATAACAAGTGTTGTATACAAAGTACACAATTATTCAGAAACAAAGACAGGTATTTAATAATCATAAAATCTTTCAGTGCCCAATTCGACTTACAACTTAAACAATTTGTACAGCTGAATGGTACAAATCAACTGAAATGATTGTCCTTAAATGGCAACGTGTTTCGGATACATCAGAGTATCCATCTTCAGGGCTTTAAACGGTCCTTCTCTGTTGAAGTGTTAACTTACATGTTCTTCTGTCTAGCTACAATAAGTAGTATACTGTTATTAACATACATGTATTTTAATATTTTGTATCACACTTTTCAGTTAGCTACAAGGATAGTAAAACTAACCTCTTATTTTCCACAGATCTCTGTGTTAAAGTGACCTGTAACAAAAACGAACTATTACTAGACTAATAACGCCTCGTTACTGTGTAAATATTAATCACATTCCTGTGTCAAATCATAACCCAGTTCCTAGGTGTGCAGTCACACTGGTTACTCATACTTTTTCACTCCTCCACAGGAGGATATGATATGAAATGGCATTTACAACGTGCCTCTACACAAGCGTTTCAAGGCGCGACGAGGCAAGGGAGGGGGAACAGAGGGAAGACAGAGCTTGCGATCCTACTAGGCCAGGTGACATTGAGATCGCGCAAGTGCAGGGAAGGGGGCAAAGGGGAGGGGGCAGTGCAGTACATAAGATAACAGTAAAATAAATAAAGACAATAAATAATAGATAAAAGTGTGGCCAGCTCGTGACAAGTGCAAGGGTAAGTGCAGACATCAGGTGTCAAGTGCTAGTAGAGCCTGTAGGGATACAGAACAGTCCCACAGTGCAAGGATTGCCAGAAGGGCAGTGCAGGTGTGCAACTGACGGGGAGGTGACCTGGGCCCGAGATCAGAGGTTAGCCAGGTACCAGTGCAGTTTCAGATTCAGCCAGGAGGTCAGCAGGGGAGAGGAGGAGAGAAAGCAGAAGCAAAGAGGAAGGTCTTTAGGTGCTTTCTGAACCGGAGATGGTTCTCCTCAAGTTTTAGTGAGGCAGGGAGGCTGTTCCAGAGGGAGGCCCCAGCAGAAGAAAGAGATCTACCACCAACTTGCTGTTTGGTGAAGTGGCTGACCCTGATGGAGTTGGAGGCGGAAGAGTGAAGAGCTCGAGAAGGAAGATATTTAGGAAGAGAGAGTTGAAGGTATTGAGGCCTCTTGCCCCAGAAGGCCTTTTAGACAATGCAGAGGGTTTTGAACTTAAAACTCAGAATGTCTGTAGTATTGAGAGAAAAAAGTTGGTAGCCCATGTGGCCTGATGTTGTGTGCCAACATCCCCGACTGGTGATGCCAGTCTGCTGCCCACGGTCTGTAGCATCGACAGAACTCAAGTAAGTAAACACCCCCATGAGCGGTGTATTTACCGAAGGGGGAGATCTACATCGGATAGGAATGCCTACACAGTGCTAGCATGAATTATGTATGTTTACTTTGATGATTACCTGGTGCTTCGCTGCTGCGATCACGCTGGTAGCGCTGTCATGGCGGCCTGACTTGACATGACAAAATGTAAGCAGGTGAACAGCCAGAGAGCTTTCTCCTTACTGAAGGGGTGATTTCTTTATGGGGTAGACACATTTATATGTGGTTTGCTAGAATTATGCATGTTTATCTTGACTAGCGTTCTGACCCTAATGAACGCGTGTGTCTAATTTAAACTTTAGTAGAGGGAATACTTGGGACGAGAACCCTTGCCATTGGGTCTAATTTCTTATATGTGGGGGATGTTGGCACACAACATCAGGCCACATGGGCTACCATGTACTTCTATCCCCTGCATCCGTGCATGTAAAACAGGTCGCTGTGGCAACACTTGTTGCCCACTCCAGGCAGCGAAACACCAGCGCAGTGACCATCTTAGAGTGGGATTACCAAACCTTACACTTGCATGTTCACGCATCATCTCATGTTGTTGATGTCTATCTCTAGGGTAGTAACGCTAATTCTGTTAAAACAAATCCTTTTTATTTACCGGAAAGGCATACTGTAAGATAAAGAGCCATTCCATATACGACACCAGAACTTCCCATAAACTGAGGGCTGCCCAGTGTGCATTCAAAATGGCCCTTCAGTGTAGCTCATCATGGAGATCAGCCCTCCTATGATGCTCCTAGATCACATTCTGTAATGAAATTACGCAACATGTAACAATTATAGTGCTGTGTGCTTTACAGGTTGTAATGCTCATACCTTAATCCAAAGGGATACGTCCCAGCATTACTTGCGGATAAACCCCACTCACATTCTAATGAACTCTTAAGGCACCACTGTAATCCCTCAGTCAGATGGACTGCCATGTCAGTGCTGCCAGGTCAAGCCTCACAGGGCAACACAGCTCACAATCTTAACCTTTTGTTTACATGCAGCAATCGTCTCAGTAATAATCTACACCTGGCTCGAGAGCCTTTCACTTAAAGGCCAACAAGGTGCGTAATTTTACTCCTTCCTCTCAGGTTGGCCCTGCTCACAATCTAAGAGTTAACATTACCCTTAAATGTAACACGTGAGGTCCTATTCACAATTCATTCCCCTAGGTGTCAGTGAATCCAACAGATCGATCCATGCTACCTCTCTTTGCAGTAGTTTCCTGTGAAGGTCCCCCTCTATTGGGCAGTGTGACCTGTTCCAATATTATGCATTTCAATTGCGTGACATTATACCTGGCCTCCACACAATGGGCCTCATTACAAGTCAGGCGTTAAGGGTTAACGGCGCCGTAAACGGCGCCGACCCTTAACGCCTGATTACAAGGTCCCTTAGCGCCATGGTGATTTTAACGCCTGCTTTTTGCAGGCGTTAAAATCCATGACGCTAAGGGACCATGGTGCTAATTACGCCACCGTAATTTACGGTGGTGTAATTAGCGCCTTCCCCACTCCCATTATGCCCTATGGGGCAAAAATGGGAATGGGGAAGGGTAAAATGGGAAATGGGGATTTACCGCCCCACTCACCTTGGAATGGGGCGGTAAATCCACCATCCACCATGGTGTAAACATAGTTTACACCATGGTGGTAAGCGTACTACCCAGGCGGTAACTTACCGCCTGGGTCGTAATGAGGCCCAATGTGTTGCTACCAGGGACTTAAGGTTTTACGTTGTAATATTCGACTTATGCTCAGTCCATCGAACATTTGCTTCATGTGTTGTTATTCCCATGTAGTAGTAACCACATAGGCATAAATCACATTCATTGAGTCACACGTACAGGAGTGTCTTAATTAGACTTTTTTGTACCCGAGTGTGGGTGTGTGATCTTATTCCCTTTAATGATATTTCCGTAATGCTGACAATTACAACAAGGTTGTGTTCCAATGTAACAAGTGTCCGATCTTTTAGACAGTGTGTTTTCTGAAGAGACTGGCTGTTCCTGTAAGCGAAGGTCAGTAATTCTAGGCAAGGTCTCTGTAAGGTTGGGTTGACCGTTGTTTGTTCCAACATTGTTTACATGGACCTTATGATTGCCCCACACAGTACATCCCACAACAGCATTTGATGGCATAAATAACATTACTGGTGCCACATGTTGCAAAACATTTTTCTCCCGATCTTGGATGGTTAACTGTGTTGCCTCTAGTTACAAACCCACAGTTGGTGCAATGGAGGCATTGGAAAGTGACAGTCTTCTTAGTTATTAAACGTTTTTTGGTGTGTCTGGTATTCATCAGACGGTCTCTCAGATTAGTGCCCCATTTATAAGCAAAGATGGGTAATTCACGAAATGGGTGCTCCGCCCTTGCATCTCAGGTTAAAGTTCTCCAGTTCTTCTTGATCACAGATTTCATGTGTCTGCTTTGAATGGAATACTTGGATACATAAACCAGAGTGGGAGGTTTCCTTTCTTTGTGTGTTTCAGTAAGTAAATCTGCTTGTTAGATGGTGGCTAATCTTTCCGTTGCGGCATTGACCTCCTCAGGTTTATAACAGGGGGTCAGAAATGTGTCTCCCATTGTAACAATTTGGTCACTATATTCATTAGGGTCACTCATTATTCTTCTTACTCGTAGCATCTGACTATACAGTAGGTTACTAATGAGACTGGGTTGATGGACAAATTATTGCTATCAGTCTCGTTCCAGAAGATGTTGGTTCAATAATTCCCTTCTATCAACTTGATCTCTACATCAAGGAAATGAGTGCAGTCCTCAAAGATCTCACTGGTGAATTGTATCCACAGGTCAATAGTATTGAGATATGTGAGAAAGCCATAAAGGCTCTCCCGTGTCCCTTTCAAAACTCCAAAAATATCATCAATGTAGTGCACCCAAAGGTCTAAACAGTTGCGCCACACTGCATGATCTAGTACGTGCTCCCTCTCAAATGTATGCATAAAGCAAATTACTGTATGTTGGAGCCATAGTGGCCCCCCACGGAAGTGCCTGATACTTGGAGGTAAAAACGATTTTAAATTGAAAGTAGAAATTCTCTGAGATGAACTGGAAAGGAGGATAGTTTGGGAGGATAGCTCAGGGGCAACGTGCTCGCCTTGGAAGCAAGTCAACGCGGTGCAATAGTGGTTCGAACCCTCGGTCGGTGCTTAGAAACCTCTGAGTATTAAGCGCGTTATAAATAACCAATTACAGTTACAAAAGAATACGTATGTATTCCTTTGATGCTTTAATATCTCCTTTGTTGAGAAGGAGCCATTCAATAGCTTCTATGCCCAGATCATGCGGGATTGATGTATACAAGCTTTTAACGTCAATGGTGAACGTGGTGTGTCCTTGGGTGTATGTTATTTGTCTGAATAGTTGGAGAAAATGTGTAGTATCTCTGATGTAGGTGCTTGTCATTTGAACAAGGGATTGCAGGAAACGAAATCAATGTATTTACCAAGGTGTTGGAGTATGCTGTAACCATAGCAGGGCATTAATGAGACTGGGATACCTAGGAGCATAGCGACAGTGGGGCATGAATGGCACTGGGATACCTAGGAGCATATAACCGCAGTAGGGCATGAATGGCATGCAGACACTTAACAGCATAACCACAGCAGAGCATAAATGACACTGGGACACCTAGGAACATAATAAGAATAGAGCATGATTGACACTGGGACACCTAGGAACATAATAAGAATAGAGCATGATTGACACTGGGACACCTAGGAGCGTAATCAGAGTAGGGCATGAATGGCATGGGGACACCTAAGAACATAATAAGAATAGAGCATGATTGACACTGGGACACCTAGGAGCGTAATCAGAGTAGGGCATGGGGGCACGTAGGAAAATAACCAAAGTAGGGCATGAATGACATGGGGGCATGTAGGAGAATAACCAAAGTAGGGCATGAATGACATGGGGGCATGTAGGAGAATAACCAAAGTAGGGCATGAATGACATGGGGGCACGTAGGAGAATAACCAAAGTAGGGCATGAATGACATGGGGGCATGTAGGAGAATAACCAAAGTAGGGCATGAAGGACATGGGGGCATGTAGGAGAATAACCAAAGTAGGGCATGAATGACATGGGGGCACGTAGGAGAATAACCAAAGTAGGGCATGAATGACATGGGGGCATGTAGGAGAATAACCAAAGTAGGGCATGAAGGACATGGGGCAATGCCCCTTAACTTGTCATAGTACATTCTAAATCTGTGCCTGGGGTGTGACAGTGCACAGCTTGGGCCACACGGTGACCAGGCAAACAGGCATCACTCTCTCCTTTACTCAGTCAAAGCTGCCCTGAGGGATTCCAAATTATGCAGTGAGGACTCGATTACGTGACCCCACTGAGCGCCAATCTGATCCCGGGGAGGAGGACAGGAGTAGGTAGGGCAGGAGACGATACGGGCAGGTGGGGGGGGGAGGCAGAATAACATAGAGTAGAGCACTGCTCCTGCCGGCGGTGTGGAATGGCTCCAGCTCCTCCTCGGCGGGCGGGGTGGGGCGGGGCGTCGAAAGACCTATCTTTAGCACTGATGTTAGTTGTTTCTTTGGCAACATTTGTTGGCTGTGATTTTCCCCTCGTTCAATTAGGAAATGTTGACTTTTTGTTGTGGTCCTTCATTTTCACGACCATCCACAGGATCTGGAATTACTGGCAGCTCCATGCCGGCTGCGTCTGACACACCGCGTCCTGTGTGAAAGAAAATGAAGAATAACACACATTTTAAAGTAGAAGTAGATTCCAACATTCAAGTCCCGAAATCTACATGAATAAAATGTGTGTTTAAAGGCCATGAAAGCAACGACCCTGTACCGCCGTTGAGGGGACTTCAGTCAAGTTCTCTGTGTTTGCAGCTTGCAGGCCTTGCAGGCGTGCTGCAGCACCTCGCAGTGCTTGGCCTCATGACTGGGGTCCATTGCTTCACAGGACCACCTCTACTCAACTCCTGCCACCACTTCCTGACATCAGCCAAGACCAGTCTCCTCCTGCACATGTTCCCACGCTTTTCTCTCATATTACATCTTTTGACATGTATGAAGGTTCAATGTCATTGGGCCTCATTACGAGTCCGGCGGCAACCTGCCGGTTTTTCCGGCTCGGGTACCGCCGGACTCGTATTACCATTCCGCCTCCGTGACTCCCGGAATTATCAGGGCATTACGACCCTGGTGTCCCGGGAATTCCGGAGGCAGAATTCGGTAAATCCCCATTCCCATTGAGTCCCATAGGACTCAATGGGGAAGTGGAAACACCGGCACCATCTTGTGATGGTGCCGGTGTTTCCACGTCCGCCTCCAGGCGGGCGGTGTTAAACCCGCCAGGTCAGACCTGGCGGGAACGCCACCTCCCGCCTGCAGGACTCGGGATCGGGCGGTCCGGAAATAACAGTGGCGGCGGGTTTACCGCCACTGTTATTTCCGGACCGCCCGACTCGTATTGAGGCCCATTTAATACCTATCAAAATCTTACAGTGCAGAATGTCTTCTGTGGCTGGAGCATCCATAGCTTCTTTGTGAAAACTTTTATTTTATTTTCTTAAAGTCTAGAGAAGATGTTGTCCTTTCACTCAAACTACAACGGTAGCAAGAGAGGCATATTGCCGAAACAGTGCACCAATGCACTCGAAATTGTGCATTGTGTTAGCACTGGAGCAAAGAATTGCCTATTGCAAAAACACATTGGCCCTCATTACAAGGTTGACGGTGTGGGAAAAAAGTGGCAGCAATTCCATTACCGCCACTTTTCCCGCACCACCATATTTCCATTCGTGCCTTTGTAACCACTCGCCACGCCGGAATAAACCCTGGGCATTCTTTGCAAAGTGGAGACTGAGTGTATGGTTTCTGGTACACAATTGTACCCAATATATATATATTTATTTTTTATTGGGTATTTATAATGCGCCTATACACAATGGCCCTCATTACGACCCTGGCGGAAAGGGGTTTACACCAGCGTAATGCATGGCGTACCTTTCCGACTTACTACGAGTTCCCGTAGCGCCATGGAGCTTTTTTCGCCAGCTTTTTCCGGGCGGAAAAATCCATGGCGCTACGGGACTCGTTGTTAATTACGCCACTGTAATTTACGGTGGCGTAATTAACGCCTTCCCCACTCCCATTATACCCTATGGGGCAAAAATGGGAATGGGGAAGGGTAAATGGGGATTGGGGACTTACCGCCCCGCCAAGGTCGGAATGGGGCGGTAAGTCCACCAACCCCCATGGCGGAGTTGGCAGCTTTGCGCCATGGTCCATGGTGCAAATTGCACCATGGATCTCCGCCAGGGTCGTAATGAGGGCCAATGTGTTTCAAGGTGCAACAAGACAAGACAGGGGGGCAGGGATGACAAAACAAAAACGGTCCTACTAGGCCTTGTGACATTTGGATCGTGCAAGTGCAGTAAAACAGAATTGCAGGGGACTGGGGGGGGGCTGGGGGGAGTGCCAGAGGGTTCAGCGAGTGCCAGGGGAGGCCAGGTGGACAGTGCCACGGGAGGCCAGGTGGACAGAGCCTGGAGAGGAAGAGAGTGCAGAGCAGAAGGTCCACATGCTAAATGCGAGGAACAGGGCTGGGAGGTCACAAGGGGTGCAGGCCCAGCCAGGCTAGTGTAGGAAACATGTGTACTCTTAGAATATAGTACCATAGTTTGAAATGCATTTAATGCTAAATAATTCTTCTGGGTAGTTTGCTTTCCCCCAATATTTCCAATTAATTGGTTCATTTCTTTTTTATTGATAGCAGTCATTTAGTGCATACTTTGCTGCTAGTTTGCTTTACTTATTTAAAAAACCCAATATTCATACAATTGAAATGAACATGAAATCATCGACATGAAGATGTGATAGACAATAACCCATTGACATCCTAACCAAACATAAAAATAAAACACCACATGCTGTGAAAACCACTAAACCCCCGAAATAACACTTGCTTTGAATCAGGGCCTACATCACCACTCCTATGGATTAGGGATGCTATTCTCCCCAATTTAGTACAGCAGGGAAATCAAGCCCCTGCTCATACACTGACGTTTCGGTGGCTCTATGGTTCGACGACCTTCCTCAGGACCTTATTGTATATAGAAACCCTGTAAAAGAAACAACACATGCAAAAAATCTATTAATATAGAAAGTCAGAAACCTGACGTCCTTATCTAAATGTGTACATTAATCACAGTTCACCAACCTTGCACTGTGTAAATGTCTCTCCCATTCCTCCCACAACTTGCAATCAGGAATACAAGTTGAACAATACTTCAGAAGCTTTATATTATTTTCAGTGTGAAGATGGAAGGAAAAATCCCTTTTAGTATGCGGGTGCGTGCACCCAAATGGAAAGGGGTAAAAGAATTGAGAAGTTTTAAAAGAGTACAAATGGCTCATCTTACCCAAAAGGGGTCTTTTGTTTTGAGGGAGTTTGTTACTGCAAGAGAGTTTCAGACAATTCTGTTTCTAAGGTATGGTGTGTCAAGTTGCATGGTTCATGTGTAGCTCATCATACATAGATTCCATCTAAGCTGCCAGAGGCTAAAGTCAAACAATGTATTTCAGTGGGGACCCGAAAGTCTATAACTCCATTCACCCTCTGCTTGCAAAAGATAAGGGGGTCATTACGAGTTTGCTGGTATCCCGGCAGGAATACTGCTGGGAAACCAGCAAATGGTAATACTGTTACCAACACTTGTCTGCCAGTATTACCAGCAGATTACAAGTGCTGGTTTAAACGGTAAATCCCCATTCCATCGAGTCCCATAGGACTCCCTAGGGGCATTTTCTGGTATTACCGGCAATGGTATTACTGTGCAGTTTTTTGCCAGAAGGGGTCGGATTTACCTCCAGCAGTAACTCCTCCATCCCTACCAGTAAACTTGTAGTTTGCCGGTCCAGTAAAAGTGCCTTTATTACGGGACCGGCAAACTTGTAATTACCCTTTTAGTGTTACATATTGACCAACTGACCGATCAACGGATCGTGAATCCGCGCTGCCATCCTGCACATGGGTTGGGATCCTCTATGCCTGCAGCCCTTTGCTAAAGCACATCAAGACTTGTCCGCTGTAGAAAATATGCATATATGAGCTTCTCAGTAGGTCTGTTGAACTGACATTTAACTAATATTCAGAGAGACGCTCACTACGCTTATCCGCTGACTTACATTTTGTTTCTCAAACTTGGGTGTGTAGCTCTCCTCTGCATTCAGTGCTGAGCGTTTGTGTCTGGTCCGCTGCCCAGGCATGCGCTAGTTGATAAATACGTTGCGTAGCAGAGTGAGGACTACACCAGCCTGCCACGTTACAGGAATACGTGGAGAGACTATTTGGTCCTCCATTTGTGGGAGAACTAATTAGTGTAAGCTGCTCTTGAAACTCATGCAGCTGAATGTCCACGCACTACATGATGGTAAGCCCTATTTTCTCAAACAAGTTATAAAGTATTGTTCACTGGTGTGATTATGATTATTGTATGTCTGTGTGGCAAGCTGGTGTCGAAATCCTAGCATTTTTCACGAAGCCATAATTGCCAATAAAGTGATCTGGCAATTACACAATGAGGGGAAGTTCCTCATTGAGTCCTATGATGTGGAATCTGGTTCTGCTGGTGAGTGCCCCTTTTCTGTCCCTCTTCTCTAGGTTTCCCTCATTCCCTGTGTCTGCTCCCCTCTGCATTTATTGAAGTATCTGTCCCCCACTCCACTCTTGCTGCATTTATTTTTTTTGCCCCTGCTCCTCTACCGGAGCATTTAGTTAATTATTTTGTACCCTGCTCTGCTCCTGCCGCATTTATTTAAGTATTTTGTCCCCTGCTCCGCTCCAGACACTGTCCCGCCTCCGTCCCTTCCCTCCACCCGCCCAGACGAGTGTGGCTAGCCTGCACAGACACACATGGCAGGAACAACCTACTTTTGGACACTCCCCACTGAGGTAGGAAATGTGTTGCACTTTGAGAGATTTTTGTGAGTAGGAAATTTGTTGCACTAAGATGGATTGCTGGATGTAGGAAATTTGTCGAACCTAGATGTATTTTGGGGGGTAGGAAATGTGTTGCACTTAGAGGGATTTTTTGGGGTAAGAAATCTGTCCCACTTAGATGGATTCCAGGAGGCAGGAAATGTGTTGCACTTAGAGGGGTTCTGGGGGTAAGAAAGGTTAGGCAGTTGGATTGTTTGGGGTGGGGAAAGTGTTGCACCTAGAAGGATTTTCAGGGGGGATAGGAGTGGTGTTGAACTCCTTCGTTAGCCTGTTCATTTACGCAGATGTTTATGACAATATCCTGTCCCCAGCACTTGGAAGATCCTAGGGAGAACCGGCCAATGCGCCTTAAAGTCCTTCAAGGATAGACTGTTTATTGCACCTAGAAGATGTATTAGGATTGCCCATCTGTGCTTAAAGATCTGTCGGGAGAGCTTCCCACTGCACCCGGCCTTGGTACTAGTGGCAATTTGTGAAGGCTAGCCTGTGTCGCTAACTATCTGTCAAAGCCGAAAGAATCGACAGAGGATGGCACTACCTGAACAAACAGATGCATCTACTACAAATCTCCATCTGCATCTCTAGGTACGTATAAACACAGCACTCATGGGAACCCCCGCTGCAGGCATGGCTACACGTACACATCAGAATACAGCAGCGACTATGACAAATTCTGTCTGCCTGGTCACATAATTGTTCCTCCTGCTTACACCAGATACGCCTCAACACCTCTGCCATTAGTATGTAGTGAAGACCTAGAGCAAATTTGGGCCAGATGTACACATAACAAGTCTCTTGCACTCATGCTTTCTCCTGACCTCACTCAGCACCCATTCAATGCCTGACCTTGTTGGATGCTTTTTATCTTATAATGGCCAAATGTAAACACATTCTAAACCTACTATGTGGTTTCCCACACTTTTGACTTTGGTCCCTCAGGGCGTACACACCGCTAGCGCATTGAGACTATAATAATGGTAAAAGGCGCTATATAAATGCCAACTACTATACAATACAATAGAACAATAACTCTTAGGCCGTCATTACGACTTTCGCGGTAGCCATGCCGCTATTGGCGGCATGGCTGCCGCCAAAATCGGGTCCGGGTTCCCAGAATGGGGAATTACCGGGCCATTCCGAGTTCGGAGGGCCCGGTAATTCCTCCCTTCAGGAACCCAGGCCCGGACCTTCCCCATTCCCATTTCAGCCCCCATAGGGCTGAATGGGAATGGGAGAGACAGCAAACAACGGGGCGATTACGAGCAGCCCGTTGTTTGCTCCCTCTTCCCCTCGCTGGACCCGCTCTGACGTGCAGAGCGGGTCCCGCGAGGGGACCTCATAATCAGGCGGTACAGGGTTGACGGCACCAGCACCTTTACCGGCGCCGTTAACCCCTTACCGCCTGACTTATAATGAGGCCCTTATAAATTTTGAAGGTGTTGAAGACAACCTTAACTTGGAGTCTCCCATTGTTAAGCCAATGAGCACACAGAGGATTGCACAGCAATGATATCAATGTGCGGGTTGTCGTCACTTCCAACACTAGCATAATTTCATAGGTTTGCTTACATAGTTTCACCTTAAGAGTCTCTTAATGAACGTATTTTCTCTGGATATCTATCTATCTATGCTAACAGTTTACAGATGCAAGCGACTAGCCAGTCATAAAATGTTGCTGAAACCTAATTTCTAGACATACACACAGTACCTCATTGCTTATCCTTCAAAAGTCAGTTCTCTGTGGGTCTTATGATACCTGAAAAAAAGGCAAAATGAGTGGGCACCACTTTAGCACAATCACTTTAACTGAAACTTCAGTAAATCTAAAAAGGATTTATGCATTAGCACTTTTGTAGAAAATCTTATTGGGAGCTGACCGCAAAGAGTCTGGAGACACCCTAACTCCAAATGTACACATAGCAGAAGCCTAGGTAATAAACCGAGCCACACAGTCGCTCTCCTTTGGGTCCCAACTGGGATGTGGACATTTAGCCTATCCTCACAAGTATTCAGTTACTCATTATCAGGCATAGCGATCTTGAATTAGGGTTTTATAAATCATCACAAATGACGCTGTTCTTAGTTTCTCAGTAACCAATTTATCTCCAAAAGGTGAGTATTCAGAAAAGAAAAGTCACTAATAATATCTTAGTGAGTTATGACCTGGAACACACATACAGGGCACCAATGAAGCTACCAGGCACAGGGGAATAATCCAGGGGTCCAGGGCACTGCTACACACCACTGCACAACGTTGGGTGCAGCAGACAGCCAAACAGGAAATGGAGGGGCAGCCTTGCCGCCCCTCCTTTTCCCGCCAAACAGCACACTAGCACTGACAACAGCAGGGTGTCAGCGAAGGCAGGGACAAACGCAAGTACAGGGAATATAGGGACAAAAAGGGGAAAGAAGGCCACACCTAGGTGTGAATGAGCATCAGCGCCAGCCGGCCAGTGGGGCAGGAAGCCCCTGAGAAAATGCAAAGCCTCAGGATAGGAAAAGAGGAATAAAAGGAGGAAGCTGGGAGGAATAGCCAGTTCTCCTTGAACCTCCGAACGGAGCACCAAAAGTCATCCTGTGAACACAGGAGACTTCTTTCTGGGCATCGTCCTGCTCAAATACTGCTGACCGTGAACTTCACCGTGAACTTCACCCTGCTCCAGTTGAAAGTACAGGATATTGCTAGGAAGCCCAGCGTGAGCTTTGCCTTGCTCCACGGTAGGCTATCAGGACGGGAGCGCGCCGAGTGTCTTTCAGTGCACTACTACAAGTGCGAAGCTGCATCAGACCAAGGCAGACACAAGCAAAAGCAGCTTAAAGTTTGCAGGAGCGCGCAGGAGAAAGACCAAAATACACAGGCCGTTTCGGAATCAGCAGCTACGTGAATGAGAAGGGGAGCAAGCAGGCGATACTCAGTGCAGTAACAGGAGTGCTGGGAGGACACTGCGGTGGGAAGTAGCAGAAACAAGCCTTTGTATAAACATGGCCACACCGAGGGATGTTTGCTATATAAGGGGGTATGTGGCCCTCTTTTTTGTTGAGAGGGACCTAAGTCATGAGGGGGTATAACAATTGTGAAACAAGGACTAAGGCTACCCCACCTTGTGGACACTGGCCGTGAAAGGATCCAGGACACTATGAACAGATCACTGCTAGTGGTCTGTGCTTTAGAGAACACCCAGGGCACGTGTAACACATAAACACATGTTATTCGTATGATTTTCTTTAAAACCAAACATTTTTCCTAGCATAACATTGCTAATATGCACATCACTCTTTGCTTGCCTGTGAGTACAGGGTAGTCGTGTACTGTTGAGAGCATTTCAAGTGAACTTCATACATTACTTAGTGCATTCAGTTTCTTTGCAGTGTGGGTTAGTACACATTTGGTGACTTAGAATGTGGTCAGATTGACCTGACATCTGTCTACTCGACACTAATTGGTGTTTCTGGCACAGAGTTGGTAGCTGGTGTTCTGGTGCCGTCTTCAGGACAATTATAGTGGACTTAGTGTCACCGATTAATGACTGATGTGGAACATCTGAGCCGTTTATTTTCAGTGTCACAGGTTGTTGAAGAGACAGTGAGTATCTCGCTGCAAGCGCCTTCTGTGTGCTTGGTGTAATTCGATCCCGTACTAGTGGATCTGGACTCCAGTTAAATAACTTCAGATGCGCGCAGCTCGCCGTGGAAGTGGCGGTGTCTTCTACACCGCCACTTCCACTGCGCCACTTCCACACCGCCACTTCCACACCGCCACTTCCACGCCGCCACTTCCACGGCGAGCTGTAGCTTGCGCGCATCTGAAGTTATTGAATATTGGCCAAGTAGCTAAAGAGAACATATGGAAGAAAGAGTTTATCAAAATATTTTCGCTTTTGGAGGCAGACCAGAAAGGATATGATGTAGTCATGGATCCCAAAAAGATAGAAGAAAAGAACATAGCTAGAAAATCACAGGTAGTGCAGAGCTATGACAACTGGTGCAAAGCCTTTAACATCGTGGCAACAGTCATTTTGGAGAAATTCCCAAATGAGTGCAGGGCACTGTTCGCATACCAGGACAAAATCAGGCAGGTAAGGGAAACCTTTGAAGGAAATGCATGGCTCACTTGTTATGATCAATTCAGGAGGGCCATGGCAGCGTGCCCAGAAATAGAATGGGATGAACTACAGGCAAGCATACACATTCACAAGGTATTAAAAACAAAATTGCCATGCTGCACAGAACTAAACACAGCGCAGGCAAAGCACTCGCAGAATCACAGTGGGAAATGCACAGACATAGAGCACATGAACAAGGGCCAGCAGCCCTTTCGTAAAAAAACAGCCATGGGTGGCTAGGTCAAATACCTGCAGCCAAAACACAAACAAGCCATAACATACCAATAAAGCAACAATACATGTTGGAAGTTTGAATAAGGGTACTGCTTGTGGGGGAAGGAGTGCAGATGTAAACATGCATGCACCAGATGCAGGGGGCGGGAGGGGACATAGCAGCAATGGATGTACTAGACTACCCACCAAGATCACAAAGAAAGAGGAACCATGAAAGCGGCAGGGGTACAAAGAGAACAGGCAGTAGAAACTTAGAATACCAAGGCAAGAGGGGCAAACTGAACGTAGCCTAGACACCTACCCGGACAAGGAAATAAAACAGCCAATAAAAGAAGGTTTTATGGAAGGATTTCTTATCCCCTTTGAAGGCCAAGGGTCTACAGTGATACCGTCCAACTTAAGAACAGCAAGAGGAAACCCCACATTAGTAAAGAAGAAAATACAAAAGGAATTGGAACTAGGAAGAATTGGAGGGCCATGGGACACAAGGCCTTTCGGTGAGTACATATGCTCACCACTGGGTTTGGTACCCAAGAAAGAGCCTGGGCAGTACCGATGAATACACCACCTGTCATACCCTAAGGGCAAGTCAGTAAATGAAGGAATAGCTAGCACAGAAACAGCAGTATCTTACACACACTTCCAGGAGGCCCTCAGGATAGTTAACAATTGTGGCAAAAATGTGCTAATGGCAAAATTAGACATAGAATCCACTTTTAGACTACTAGCTGTCCATCCTAGGACACAGACAGGTGCTTGCCCATGGTGTGCGCAATGTCATGCACACTATGCGAGCAATTCAGTTCTTTCTTCCAATGGACTTTTCTGAAGGAAAAACCAGGGGCCCACGTGGCTCACTACCTGGACAATTTCTTATTAATATGACAGCCAGGATATTGAGAATGCCAGCAGTCACTAGATAGAATGATGAGGATGGCAGGGTACTGTGGAATCCCCCTAGCAAATGAAAAAACGTCCAACCAGGCCACAAAAATAGTTTTTTTCTGGGGATTGAAATAGATACTGCTGCAGAGGAATGCAGGATTGCAGCAAAGAAGAGGGATCAGTTACTCAAAAACATCAGATCACTTAGGAGAAAATACAAAGGGACGGTTAGAGAAATACAATCTGTAGCCGGGAGTCGCAATTTAGCAGCCAGAGTAATCCGCATGAGAAAGTCTTTTCAAGGAGTCTGGAGATGAGGATCAGAAGGTGCTCAAAACCACACCTGCACATAAGGCTTGGGGAAGAAGTGAGGAAAGATTAAGCAATATGGGAAGAGTTTCTGAATCAATTTAACAGAACAATAATATGACGCACGCCATTTAATACCACCATGAGAAGAGTACTCTTTACAGATGCAGCAGGAAGCAAAGGCTATGGAGCCATAAAAGAGAATCCATGGTGTGCAGGACCATGGCAGGAAACATGGCATGCACATGGTCTGGCAAAGAACATAACACTGCTGGAAATCATACCAATCTGGCTGGTGCTGCATGTATGTGGCGACCGGCTGGCAAACACAGAATTGATGGCATGGTCTAACAATATGGCTGTAGTAGGGATCATAATCAAGAAATCAACTACATGCCATTTGGTCCTAAGAATTCTTAGGGCTATGACCATGATAACACAGAACAAGAATATTGAGCTAAGAGCTAAGCACATAGCCTGCAAGGAGAATAACATTGCAGATGCATTATCTTGCTTTCAGTGGGATACATTTCACAAAATGAAGCCAGAAGCAGACAGTAGGAGGACGGAAGTACCCAAAGAATGCTGGGAAATATTGACAGAGAAGTGAAGAATGCACCTGTGTCAACGCCGGACAGCTAGGACACAGGTGAGACAACAGCGGAAGCAAGCACCTCAAATACGGGTGCAAACAGGAGCCAGTCTCTTGATGATAACACAGACCCTGCTTCAGGGTTACTATTAAGGCTCGCCAAGAAAGCATTGGCAGCAAACACAGCAAATCAAAATAGCAAGTGTCTGGAAACAGTACTGAGAATTACAAAGTGGGAGCATGTAGAACTGATAACAACAAAAGAGATAAATAATTTTCTAGTATGGGTATACAAGCAGAAAATTAAAAAGGAGTGGGCAAAGGGGCACCTTATAGCAGTAGCATATTTCGCAAAAAAACAAGGGGGATCAGATCCAACATGCAGCGCATTGATATCATATGCATTAAAAGGATGGGGAACTCTAGAAGGGACGCACAAAGACAAGAGGCGTCCACTGAATTTTGAGAAAATAGTGATATTACTAAAGTTACTGGAAACTGTGTGCTAACACAAGTATGAGAGACAACTGTTTAAGACAGCATTTGCCATGGCATACTTTGGGGCTTTGAGGGTAAGCGAGCTCATCGCATCAAGCACTAAAGCAAGCGATGGGTTAGGCGATATTACCCAAATTGACCTTTTACAATTGACCTTTTGTCCTAATTGACCTAATTATAGTGGTCCTAATTGACCTTCTGCACAATTGACCTTTATATTATTTTGGTTATTTTATATATGTATTGGGTTGGATTTGGATTATAAATAATATAAGGGGATTGGGTGGGGGTTGTGGGTTTTTTTGGATTGCAGGGGGTTTCTCCCCATGTATATGTCCTAATTGACCTTTTAAATTAGGTCAATTCTCCCGAGGTCAATTCTCCCAAGGTCAATTGTGAAAAGGTCAATTAGTATACATCCGAGTTAGGCATGTTGGAGGTCCAAGTAAAAGGGCACTACATTGCAATAGATGTACATGCGTCCAAAACAAGTAGTAGGAGGGCAATCACAATTTATTGCATTGAAGACAAAGCAAACTGTCCAGTTTGCATCACAAACCAGTTTATCAGACACTGCCCGCACATTGGGGGGGGGGCATTTTTTGGTACAGGAGGATGGCAGGGCACTCAGCCATTTTCAATTCCGGGAAGTCCTCAAGACAACCATTGAAAAAGCAGGTCGGGACAGCAAGGAATATGGGACCCATTCGTTCAGAATCGGTGCAGCGACATTGGTGTGGCAAGGGGGTCTTGGGGTTGAAAAGGTAAAGCAAATCGGGGGTTGGAAGTCTGATTGTTATAAAAGGTATGTACAGCCGGAACTAATGTAAACATGATTTTCCCCAACAGAACGAGGCACCCCACTCAAATCGCCATGGATCACAGGACACTTGTTCATTTACAGGACAGGGAGATGCTCCGAGGAAACAAAAGAAATACCAGCCTTTAGATCATGGTGGGGGTACAGGGGCATGAAATAAGAAGAGATTCAAGACAAACTAGCATACTTGGTAGCCTACAGGAACCCACCAGCAGGGCCGTCACGAGGGGAGTTCAGGGGGGGCAAACTGCCCCAGGCCTCGCGCTCAGGGGGGGCCTCGCGGCTGCCTGGGTCATGGGGTGTAATTTTGTGCGCCGAGGTGTGAGTTTCCATTGATTTTCTGGCTGCAGCGCCAGGCCTGCAGCAGAGAAAGATGCAAAACAAGTGCATCACACAGCATGGGGGGCTACGGGGGTCTGCCATTAGCACTCAAAACTGTTGTCGAATAACAAGTTGTCATTTTCACACTTCATGAACAATGGGCTGGCCCAGGGGTGTGTGAGCTCCTCGGCCCAAGCCCAGACCCAGCAGCCAATTGGTCGCACTGACTGCTCCAGAGTCCCGCCAAGTTGGCGCCAGGCTGCCAGTCATGCGCATTGGGTCTGTCTGAGAGCTCTGCGTGCGGTGCCACACTTGATCAGGGCACATGTGCCAGTGTGATTGCAGCAGGTAGGCCTGGCTGGCTAGTAGTCGACTCGATAGCAGAAAGGGGGAGAAGACAGGCGACGAGTGGTGTCAGCCCTTTGTTTTGTGGAGCTACCTGACTGGCTCAGCCTCACCTGCCCTGCTGCTGGGCTGGCTGCTGCTTGGCCATTAATGGCTGTGACTCCAGCCCAGGGCCCTAGTCGGAGGCGAGGGGAGCGGAGCCGCGACTCATTCGAAGAGACTCATCTGAGTATCTGACCAAAAGTAAGTAAGTAAATGCTGCCGCGACCCGCTGCTGCTGTTGTTGTTAAAAATTTAGAATATACATTATACATATATTACATTTGATGTGTGCATGCTATGTCCTGCCACCTGCCCCAGCGTGCTCCATCAGCAGAAGGACAGGGCGCGGGGGTTGGGGGGGGCATTCAGCCGGCTCAAGCGCAGGAAACTGGCGGATATCACGATCCCACAGCAGACGCAATGCTGCTGTTGGATGGACACACGCATACACTCTGCACTGGGTCCAGGAGACAGTGCCTGCCTCCACTGCTGCTCGGCTCCCAGCACAGCGGGTCCTAGGTGTGAGCCCTTCGCCCGTGTCTCTCCAGTCCCCAGCACCACTACACACTACTCCCTCTCCTGCTGTTCGCAGCACTTGCATCAGGGGCTGTTGGGAGTTCCCTGAGCAGGGAGCCTGTGTCCCGTGGCACTGTTGAGGGAGTGGCGCTACACACGTGTTTGTTCTTGAACGCAGCCCTGTATCTATCTTACAGATCTGACTGTCCGTAAGACCTGCAAGACCCGCTGCCAAATATAACCCATAATATAATGCCTTGCACTTCCAGTGACAGCTCATATATGTCATACATATTGGCCTGACACTTCATAACAGGACTGCAATACATTTGATTTAATGGGGAACTACAGACACTTCTCATCTGCTTAATATGGCAGCAGTTGTTTTAGTGCTACATTAAGAGTGAACTGCATGCACTTCACAGAAGAGCTGGAATGTG
This sequence comes from Ambystoma mexicanum, assembly GCF_040938575.1. Lineage (NCBI taxonomy): Eukaryota > Metazoa > Chordata > Amphibia > Caudata > Ambystomatidae > Ambystoma > Ambystoma mexicanum. The sequence goes on from NC_090925.1 coordinate 202,504,861, forward strand.
TTCATTGGGGCAGTCCTACCACTGTACCGGACAGTTGCTCCATTTGTCATTTGTACCGAACTGGCACTTCTCGGCAGGGCTGCTATACTATTAATGGGACAGTAAGAGCATGGTGAGGGCATGGCAGACATTCTTTCTCCTTTGATCAGGTATAGTACTCATTGGTCTTGGTCACATACTACGCCTCCCACAACCTCTCTATACCTCATGCCTGCCAGTTGGCTAGGGCTAACCATCCCTACAGGTCTTGCAGAAATGTCCCGTGCTACAGGCCAATGCTGCTGTTTTTTTGTTGTTATGTCGCTGATAATTTCTACAACTGTGTGATTTCCTTTCTACATGTTTTGACTCCCAGATTGTATTACTTTCTGACACACACACAGACACCGCCCCCCAATAGTTGACAGTTACGTGTGTGACTGAATAGAACTGAGGTGGCAAGAGTGACTTTTTATGGCTGGCTTGTAGATTTCAACATAAAATGTTAACCCCTTTCAGTCGCCATTTAACTGATCTAACCCAATTACCTTTTTTGCTTAATGCCCACCAAGATTGTTTTCTTAAGCCATGATGATGAGTTTGATGGACATTACCAGGCGGTAATGGCTCTTTGCTCAAGATTGTAGGCCACAGTAAAGAAAGGGTGGTGTGATGTCACCATCTACTTTGGTGCACCAAACTGCAATGCAAAGAACCTTTTCCTTTGTGACAACACCCAGCAAAGATGGTTGCCATAGAAAGGACCGATGGGCTCACCGGGGTGCTCATCCTGCATTTTTGTAACATCCAAGGAGTGGTCAATAGAGAGGATTGTTGCCAGGGCTTGGCATTAAAGGCTGGGTAGGGAGTTACTTGGCCATGGATGGAAGGGTGTTTGAAGGTAGGAGGAAATGTGTAGAGGCTGGGTTGTGAGCAGCCAGTCAGTCTGCTCGGAATACAGGTATGTACTACTAAATAATGCCCTCTATTTGATCATCCTGATTGGACAAGTGTCAACTGTCGGGTGCTAATACTTGCTGTGGACATCGTATGGACTTTACACATTTGAGCTCCAGCACCATGTGTATCTGCCCAACTTCAAGCTAGCGGAACAAACAGACCAGAAAACTGTTCCGTGACAAAGTGCCAAGGGCGAGTGTGCTCGCAGCTCGTCCTTTTTGCATAGACTTGCATAATAGCCTGGCAGTTAAGGGGTTAAGAAGGAGCTGAGAGAATGGCAGATTAGAAGCCAGCTAGTCACCTACAACGCTTTTGTTTGAGATGCGAGTAATCCCCAGAGGTGGCTAATGATTTTGTGGATAAAAACCTTGTGGGGCAGCCCGGCCCAAGATCAGCTGGCAGCTGAAATAACAGGACGAGTGGCAATGATGTTGGGCAACACATGACGAACAGCGATTGCACATATTCATGTATGTAAATACGATTTGCTAACTATCGAAACTAAAGGTTAATCTATGAGGGTGATCTAATGTGGGAGAACAGATGATGCCAAGAATGCGCCTTCACAAGCCCGAAGCAGCCATGGAATTCCTGCAGAAGGCCTGGTGGGAGAGGGCATAGACGGGCAGTGCGAATCCTGCATGACCGCCCGAGTGCAGGGAGTGCTAATGTGGCACTGTCTGTGGCCTGAAATGGTAGTCTAGCAATATGTGGGCGAGCAGTTACCTTCATACAGAAGTGGGTTTTTGCACACTCTCCTCTGTGGCTCACATACCCTGTTTCCCTTCTCTGTCTACCTTTATTCCCCATCCTCTGCATATTTCTCTATCTTCCCCGCCCTCTCCCTTAAACTTTAGGCAATTTTTACTTTTAGCTATTACTTGGTGCCAAAGCGCCACCTATAAACGGACACTTGTATTGGAGCACAGCTAGGATGGAGCTGACAGGTGAGGAAGGAGACACGGCGTGAGCGCATTGTTTTATTACACTCCCATTCACTGTCCCTGGGCATGTCAATTCCTATGGCCATTCCCACCAGCTACCTGCCCCTCCACATAAAAAGCAAATCCCCCAGAGATCTTTGACCCTGTTCTATCAAGCAGTAACATCAAACCTGTCAGTGTTATTTCTAAGCAGTCTTAGAGCTAATGGCTTAATTGCAACTATGAATGTGCTACTGGTGTAATACAAATGGCTTTACCTATGATGCCTTCAGCCACTTGACTTATATTTGTTCCTTGCACTGAAGTTCTGCTAAAAACAAACACGGACAAAGCCAACAGTTGTGTCTAGTGTATAGGTATTGCTATATTTGGAGCAACTCTATAGTCAGGCTTTTTTTAAATAACAGCATGATATATTAATATACGCTCTGGAGTGCATTACAGAGCTGCTGTGATTAAATGATCTGCCCAGGATCACACACTTTGGTTAAATGGTGAAACCGGGATGTGGACAATTTAAGCAACTGAGCACATCTTCACAGGTTTAGTTGATATAGATATTTATTTCTAATAAGCGCGTGAAGATAATGCATTCACTACTTTCAACAGTGCCAAATGCTTTGCTGTGACACGTCCGTCTTAACTATGACAATGCTCTGAATTTAGGGCTCCCCTTTTCAAGTCTCTCCCAAATGCAACCTTTTCACAGCTCAACTGCTAGACTTATTGTAGGCCTGAATAAACATGGCTGCATTAACCCAATTCATACTAAATCACATTGGCTTGAAGAGGTTTTATCAGTCTTTTGGAGCAATGTTTGTAATGGAGGCACTGGGGGAAAGCATAGGGATTGGGTGACCTGCCATACACATTGCTATGGCAAACGCGGAGACTGTGCCACTGGCCAAATGCAAAACATGAAGGGGCCTCACCAAATGTTTTGCCCCGGGCCTCACCTCACCCTGTGACAGCCCTGCCCACCAGAATGTCTAGTTATACATCTGGGAGACAAGCCTTGGTAGAAAAAGGCAGAAAGAAGTTTCTAGCAGACATATGCGCATCCTTGACAGGAATAGCGCACAACTGGAAGGAGACTTAAATGTTTTATATAGCCATGCTACCCAGAAGAGCATGGCAAGGTGCCAATGGTTACAAAGCAATAGACATAGCCAGGAAGAAGCTAAACACAGGAGTAGAGAAATTCTGCACCAGCAGAGGAATTCATTTCACACGGCACACAGTAATTTCACTAGCAGACTCGGATCTGTTCCACACAGACGGAGTCCATCTGTCCATTACAGGAATGGACAACTTCCATACGGAGGTCATTAATAATTTAGCAGCAAGGGGATGCAAGTAGGACCGTAACTTTTGGGGGAACCTGGATGGCCAAGAACCCATACAGTTGCGGTGGCACGGGCCAGGTATGATATGATATGCTATGAAAAGGCATTTACAACGCACCTATACACAAGTGTTTCAAGGCGCGACGAGGCAGGGGCACAAAGGGAGGAGGGACAGCGATCCTACTAGGCCAGGTGTCATTCAGATTGTGCAAGTGCATGCGAAGGGGTCAGGGACAGTGCACGGCTTGAGAAAGATGATTACAATTGTAAGTAAACGGCCAGCGAGTGGCAAGTGCATGGGTAAGTGCGGGCAACATCAGGTGTCAAGGGCTGGTAGGGGGACTGTAGGGATACAGAACAGTCCCCAAGTACAGGGGTTGCCAGGTGGGCAGTGCAGGTGTGTGACTGTGTGACACTGGCAGGGGAAGGCCTGTGCCGAGGTCAGAGGGTGTCCAGGTAGCCAGTGCAGTTCCGGTTACAGCCAGGAGGTCAGCAGAGGAGAGGAGGAGAAAAAGCAGAAGCAAAGAGAAAGGTTTTGAGGTGCTTCCAGAACCGGAGATGGTTCTACTCAAGTTTTAGGGAGGCAGGGAGGCTGTTCCAGAGAGAGGCACCAGCCGAAGAAAGAGATCTACCACTAACTCGTTGCTTGGAGATGCAACGGACCCTGAGGGAGTTAGAGGCGGATGAGCGAAGAGCTCCAGAGGGAAGATATTTAGGAAGAGAGAGTTGAAGGTATTGAGGCCCCAGGCCCCAGAAGGCCTTGCGGACAATGCAGAGGGTTTTAAACTTAATCCTCGCAGCCACTGGAAGCCAGTGCAGAGATTTCAGTCCCAGAGAGATACGATCCCTGGGTTTGGGGCCAAGGACAAGTCTCTGTTCTGGATAAGTTGCAGAGGGCAGAGAGTAGAAGCAGGAAGATTTAGAACGAGGCTGTTACAATAGTCCAGCCTAGAGAGAACCAGAGCTCTGGAGACAGTGAGCTTCTGGGGAAGGAGAGGAAAGGAAGAATACCTCTGAGAAGGTGCAGCTGGTAGTGTGACTTCTTAGAGACGTCAGAGATTTGAGGAGAGAAGGAGAGTGTGGAGTCGAAGATGACCCTGAGGTTTTTAGCCTTGCAGGTGGGAGCAGGGGGAGGTCCAAGAGAGGCCGGCCAGAGAGCTGCAGGGAAGGAGGGAGCAGATGAGCCAATGAGGAGAATCTCAGTCTTACTGGAATTAAGGCAGAGGTCATTGGCGGCACACCACTCCTGGATTGCAGACAGACAGTCAGAGATGAGGGAAGGAGAGGAGGAAGCCGAGGGTAGCCTAAAGATGAGCTGGGTGTCATCCGCATAGCACTGAAAGTTGGGGCAGAGAGCGGCAATGCGGTGGGCAAGGAGTGCAAGGTATTGGTTGAACAGCTAGGGAGAGAGATTAGACCCCTGGGGGACACCACAGGTAGAGAAAAAGATAGCAGAGAGGAAGGACCCAAGTTGGACCTGGGAGGGTCGGTCGGAGAGGAAAGAATTAGCCACGCCAGAGCCTGACCAGTGATACCCAAGTTATCACGGAGACGGTTGAGCAGGATGGCATGGTTGATGGTGTCAAAGGCAGAAGAGAGATCAAGCAAGATGAGGACGCAAGGGGTGTTAGAGTCAAGGTTGGAGAGCAGGTCTTCACAGATGTTCAGGAGAGTAGTTTCCGTGCTTCTGGCAGCTCTGAAGCCAGACTGATGGTCATGAAGACAACCAACAGATTCAGTGTGGAGATTAATCTGGGAGATGGCCAGTTTCTCCAGGAGCTTGCCCAGGAAGGGAGTGATGGAGATTGGGCGATAGTTAGCAGGGCAGGAGGGGTCGGCAGAGGGTGTCTTAAGAAGAGAGTGCACAAGGGAGTGCTTCAGGGGGGATGAGAAGAATCCAGTGGCAAAGGAGTGATTGCAGAAGTCAGCCAGGGCAGGAACCAGGGAGTCGATGTGGTCCTTGATAGTTTTGGAGGAACAGGAGTGAACCTGTTTCGTCGAGACTTTCATAGATTGGACTTGTCTAGAAACCTTGTCAGCGGAGAACAGGTGAAAGGCAGAGAAGGAGGGAGGAGAGGTGGCTGCAGAAGGGCCAGAGGAAGAGCAGGTAGTGGGGGGATGGACGGGATAGGAGGAGAGTGAGGACAGGATGTCCTGAGTTTTAGAGATAAAGTGAGAAGCCAGTGCCGTGCAAAGGGCCTGGGAAGGTACAGGAGAGGTAGAGACTGCAGCAGGATTGGCCAGTTCCTTGCAGATTTGAAAGAGTTCAGCCGAGTTGTTAGATGCCGCAGAGACGAGGGCTTGGATATGAGCTCTCTTCTTGGTTAGGATAGAGAGCCAGTATTGCCTTTGGAGCAGGCGACAGACCAGTTTGTCAGAGGATGTACATAAAGCACGCCATTTCCTCTCGGCCACCCTGCACTCGCGTTTTAGGGTGACGAGGTCTGAGTCGTACCAGGAATTGCACCTGGCTTTGGGCTTCAGGCGGATTCTCATGGCAGGGGCAAGGATATCAAGAGCATCAGATATAGCAGAGTGGACCGTAGAGAGGGCAGCGTCAGGGTGAGAGTCAGCCATGGGGGGGGTGAGAAGGTGGCAGCGAAAGCCTCAGCTGACACGCGCTTCATGGGTCAGATGACCGAGAAGGTGGGTGGCAGTGATGGAAGTGGCTTGGCCTGAGGGGTAGGGAGGGTGAGGTGGGAGGAGAGGAGACAGTGATCACTCCAGGAGAGCAGAGTGGAGGGAGGAACAGAGAGGGGAAGGTCTGAGGAGATCAGAACATTCAGAGTGTGCCCTGCAGAGTGACTTGGGCCAGAGGGGAGAATAGTGAGTCAGAGCGAGTCACAGAGGTCGCAAAAGAGTACAGAGGAAGGACAGGAGGCATCCAGGTGGATGTTGAAGTCCCCAAGAAGGAGGAGTTGAGTGGTTGAGGCCAGGAGTGATGAGGAGAGGTCCGCCCACTCAGAGAGGAAGGAGGAGATTTGACCAGGTGGCCGATAGATAGTAGCCACAAGGGAATGGCTAGGAGAGAGAGAGGCTGCAGACTGGGCATTCAAAAGAGGAGTAGGCCTGCGTAGGAGTGACAGAGGCAGGGATACACTAGAGCAGTGGTCTTCAAACTTTTTTGGCCTGGGCCCCCCCTGAGCAAAGTTTGGGCAGGCCGAGCCCCCCCCCAAAAGTGCCAGATGGACAGTATGTAGAAATCGCTATGAACTTTTGCGTGCCGTCACCGCACCCTATTCCCAGTACAGACCTTGGGCTCTCCCACCACTATCCCAGTGCTGCCGCCCATCCTGCTCGCACCACAGTCCCATAACACAAGCATGCACACATCCATACACATTTAAATAAAAAATAAATCGCCATAAACGTACCTTCTGCAGGGGCCTGCGCGTAGTTTCTAAAATGTCCCGCTCCAGGTTGCTCTGCCCGTATGTGCGAGGAGGTGCAGGAGCACCCCTTGCACATACATGCATGCAGTGCCCCAGCCAGCATTTCCAATGAGCTATGCAAGGCTGGCGAAGCAAAACACCCCCAGCGTTGCATGGCTCAGTGGTCATGTGCGGCTGGGGAAATTAACTGTCACAGGCAAACAGTGTTTCCCTTTGACAGTTCTGCCAGCCCAGGAGCACTTCCTCAGCTGGAAAAAGCAGCTGAGGGAGTGCTCAGTGTTTCACTGGGCTGGCTCCTCGGCTCCTCCATAATGGGTGAGGTGGCCAGTGGGTGGACGCCCCCTCACTCATTATGGATGAGCCGGCAGGCTTGGACTGGCCTATAGGGCAATAGGGTGATGGCCGTACCAAAAATGCAAAATGCTAGTGTAAGCTAGTCAAAATGGGCCAGTTCGAGGAGTTAATTCACTATGCAGCTAGTAGATTTGACCAGACCATGGTTGCTGAATAAATATTCTTTAAATATCACAATTTGTTTCCATTTGAACAAAAAACAACCCCTTGGGTACTATTCAAACAGTCTGTGACTAAAGGACTGAATATTCATTTGCAACTGCTGGCCATTTTTTCATTGGTGCCTAAGACCGTTTTATGGTCCAGTCTGACCATGTGAGCAGCCCCTTCCCATTTCCTCAAATCTAATAAAATAAATAAAAAATAATTTTTTTTTTTACTTTACACATTTCATGCTGGGTTCTGGCGACGCCCTGGGATGCGGCCGCACCCCCCTAGGGGGGCGCGCCCCACAGTTTGAAGACCTCTGCACTTGAGGAAGATCAGAGCAACACCCCCTCTGCAGCTGTTGGACCTGGGTGTGGAGAGGATCTTGTAGCCATCAGGTAGGAGCGTGTCGAAGCTAGTGACAGAGCTGGCTGTGAACCATGTCTCAGTGAGACCGAGGACATCAAGGTCAAGTTCTTCAAGAAGGCGGCAGATATCAGAGGAGTGTTTGACAGCAGAGCGAGAGTTTAGAGTGTAAACATGGAGAAGGTTGCCATCCTTGAAGGACTTTCGGGGAGGGGTACAAACCAGAGGCACGTCCTTTGGAGGTGTAGAAGCAGCCCGAGAGGGGGCAGAGAGGGAAGGAGAAGGTAAGGTAGCAGAGGAGGAGGCAGAAGGGGGAGGAGAGGTATTCATGGAAGGGGAGGGGACAGCAGGAGAAGAAAGAAAGTTGATGAGGCGCGGGAAGCGTCTATCAAAGAGGTGAAGGTTGGCCTGAGGGCCTTGGACCAAGACGGTCCCATTAGAGTAAACATTAATGATGACCTTAGAGGAATGGAAGGAGGCCAGGAGGGCATCCCACCGGGTGCCACCATTAATGGGAGAGGAAGAGAAAGGAGAGAGCACAGAGACCATATGAAGGGTCCATAGGTCTGGCGAAGGAACGACAAAGAGGATGTCGGTGAGAGTTTCCTTGGAGGAGGCACTGGTGTAGGTGTCAGCGATAGGGAGGCCTGGGTTAGAGACCAGGATGTCCTTTTTAAACTTCTTCCTACCAGATTTGGTGAGGAGAGCAGGATAGTCAATAGAGAAGCAGTTGGAAAAGATGGGAGAGACAGAGAGCACCATAGAATAGGTGGGAGAGGGGAGAGGTGGACAGGAGAGGGGGAGACACTAGAAAAGACAACTAGAGCAGGCAGAACAGGACAGCGAGAGGCAAGCAGCTTGAACAAAGGGACAAGACGACACTCAGGATTAATTAAAAAGAGATCACAAAATGCACATTTTAAGACAGGAAGGAAGACACATCTAAGTTTGAGAATCCTGAATAGAAGTAGAAAGGCCTAGGTTTCACAATGCAATTTATTTTTTATGGTACTCAGACAGTTACATGTAAAACACACGGTGGAAGAATCGCAAGCAGCTCGAGGGGGCGGGGGGTGGGTAAGCAGGGCAATCCGGGGAGGGTGAATGGCAGCTGGCGTCCCCTGTGGACACCTGCAGACACTAACAGGGAGCCACCGGTAGAGCCGCCCTTTGCCTAGGGGCCCTTAGCCGTGGGGCTGCTGGGCAAGGGGCTGCCCTGGAAGGGCCTGTAAGTAGGGAGAGAGAGCCAATCAAGGAGGGGGGGTGGATGGGCAGGCAAGGGGGAGGAGGGAGGAACAAACAACGGGGGAAAACACAACGAGGGAGCACTGAGCAGGGCAGCAGGGGCACCAGAGAACGAAAATCAACAAAGTAAGGCCCAGGAGGGTCTTACCTGCGCATTACAGGCCACTGTAGCACCCACTCAAGCCAAGATGGTAATGGCAAGCGAGGTGCGTGAGAGATCAGGAACACCGGCACAAGGGAAGTTGAGCAGCCAATAAGGGAGGGGCTGGGCGGCCAGGCAAGGAGGGAGGAGGGAGGAATAAATAACAGGGGAAAACACAACGAGGGAGCACAGAGCAGGGGGGCAGGGAGCACCAGAGAATGAAAATCAACAAAGTAAGGCACAGGAGGGTCTTACCTGCGCGTTACAGGCCGCTGAGCACCTGCTCAAGCCAAGATGGTAATGGTGAGTGAGGTGCACGAGAAATCAGGAACACCGGCACAAGGGAAGTTGAGCAGCCAATCAGGGAGGGGGTGGACGGGCAGGCAAGGAGGGAGGAGGGAGGAACAAACAACGGGGGAAAACACAACGAGGGAGCACAGAGCAGGGGGGCAGGGGGCACCAGAGAACAAAAATCAACAAAGTAAGGCCCAGGAGGGTCTTAACTGCACATTACAGTCCGCTGCAGCACCCGCTCAAGCCAAGAAGGTAATGGTTGAGCGAGGTGCGCGAGAGATCAGGAACACCGGCACAAGAGACGTTGAGCAGCCTGGTCCCGGTTCCCAAAAGATAACAGTCTGTTTTATTATGTGATTTGGTTAAATACATTTACCCAAATGTGTTGAATGATTATATGTGTGCAATAAGAACCACAGCCTTTTATTGCCAAACACAAGACAATGCCTCAGGTCATCAATGGCAACACCAAGTACGGTAAGAGAGCAGCAGGCTCTGGCCTCCATGGATTATTACATATATTGTGACAAGGTCCCCTGTCTGGCTCTGTCGACTATCAAGGGGGAGCATCCATGCCAACATGATTACCCATTCCAGTTAGGAGATGCTAGTCCACTCCTTGTTTCCGTTTGCATTCTGGGACTTATGCTTACCTCCTTCTTGGCATCATATCCATACTGCGTTTCGCATCTCGCTCCTGGAAAAAACATGTCCGCGTCAGCGGCAAGAGCATGCATTACCCTCCTGCAGTGGTTCAGGGCAGGGCCATCTTAAGCACTTTTGGGGTCCTGGGCACAGACATCTTTGGGGCACCCTTCCACCAAACCAAAGGAATCAAGTGATCAAGAATATCTTGTCGACCACTCGCCCTCATCGCGATCCCAACCTATAACATATAGGTTGATATGCTGCCTCAAAGAATTAAAAAAAATCACTTCTACCCCCTTTAAGTTGCCTTAATCAGAATGATAAACAAGTAGCATTTGATGGCCAATATTAGCAGTCTAAAAAAAGATTACTTCTGTTCTAGCATAGATACAGGATACTTTTTATCAATAGCATCCAGGAAGGTATGCAGCCTCTAATATTAATCAGAGCCATATGTAAAAGGTACATGTAATCCAGAATAGACAGAACTCACATTAGCTGCCTCACAGAATGCAAAAGTACTCCAGCGTGGATAGAGGAGACCACTTGGAAGGGCTGCCTGGAGGGTGTCTATATCCAGCCAGACCTAGATTAGAAGTGGGACATGGTTTTCAAATAGTATTGCCCTAGAGATCAAAAGAACATGTACCTGTGGTGTGCAATATATCAATCCTCACTATTATAGTGGAAGTAACACTCTAGCCAGTGAACCAATGAGTGAGGCTTTTTTGAAGATTATACCCTGAGAAGGAAATCACTCTGGGAGCTCACAATGCTGAAAGGTTTAGGGACTGGAAATGTTCAGACGTTTAGCAATGCAAGATTAAATGAGATGCCCAGGATCTCACATTGGTTATGGGGTGAAGCTGGGATTTGTGCCAACTCTGCAATTTCTGCATTTGAACACTTTCTTTCCCAGTTCTTACCAAGAACTAAAATAATCTCATTTTATAAAACAAACTTGGAAAGTGCACAAATCACATTTCCAAACATGACCATTTTTAAAAACAAAATATGATAGATGTGTGTCTTTCACAAAATGGGAATTATTCTAGCTTCATTCTCTCCATCATCAAGGGAAGCATATAAGTACCAGCATACCAACTGATGTGATTTAACAGATTCAATCTGGGTTTGTCTCTGGTATTTTACAGCGTTAAATACTTCCAAAACACTGGCTTGTGAAATTGCAGAAAAAACCTTTGACTTTTACGAAAAGCACACCATTTTTGTGTCAAATGAGCATACCTTGAAGTATGCTAGTATCCGGTTGCTCCGGGTGTTGTGCCAAGATCACTGAAAATGAAGTATCATACTAGAAATGTCATATGGTGTCTTTATTGAAAGTGTACCCCCTTAGTGACATGTGTTTCGAGCTGACGTGTCTCTTTATCACACCTGGCCACAAAGTAAACTGTTCTCACAAACATAAGTTAAGTAGCACACAAATTGGTCACACAGTTTAATGGTTGTATAAACCATTAGTGCACCCGGAGTAGCAACAGACCAAAGCCTTGCTATTGGCCTAGCCTGGCACAGAGAGGAGCACAATTACCCCAAGTTCTTTCTGCGCCTTAAAATATGTTTGCCCGAGGCCTACAACATCTGGTCCGCTCTCTTCTGTCTACCACCCCTTCCACTCAAATGGCCTACATAAGAAGAAAGATCAAGTAATGGGCTAAACGATGCCACCAGCATGAACCACACAGAAGAAAGAACAGTAACGTAAGAGATATTCGATGATTTGACCAGGATCACTGTATCATCTGCTGGCAAAGCCAGGATACAAGCATGAACGCTTTGGTTCCACAGTCTTGAATTTGGATACGTATTCACCTCTTGGACTAACAGTTTATGCTCATTGATGGAGGTGATTGCTTAGGTTTTACAACACCCCATCTGAACAAACCAATTTCGAGACCTTCGTCAAACGCATGACATGTTCATTTTAATGGCAACCTCTATCTGGTGCAAGTACATTTCTGATAATAGCACCTGTTCTGCTGTAAAATCAAGTACATATGCAGGTAAGTTTATACACTTCAGTCATAGGAAATGCTCTGTCAGCCTTGCTGGAATGTCCTAATATAATCTTCTATATGAACATATATCTCTGCAATGAGTGCTTGACACACTGAGTTAACCTTTGACCATTGTGGCAGTCAATTAATCAATATGAATTTCAGCTTTGGCTATTGGACACGATCAACATAATTCCCCCAGGAAGAAAAGTATGCTACATGAGTTGTGCAGTAGTGAACACACAGACTATGCATACCACAGTGAACACAAAACTCAGTACATGATGAATTGGTCAAGGCAGAACGTACTTGTCAACAACCGGCAGGCAATAGGATTAGAGCCTCAGCAGCATACCATAGAATATCCTAACGTGTGGTAAACAATGGAATCTTAATTCTTTAGATCAGGCAGTCTTGTGGGGCCCCCCTCCAAGGTGAGGGCCCGGGGCAAGTGCCCTTTTTGCCCTCCCATAAAAACGTCTCTGGTTCAGGGCGGAAGCCTGGACTATGAAGTCGCTGCAATACGTGACTCGTGTATCAGACATAGAATTTCTTACGATTCCTAGTGGACTGGAAGGGGTTGCGGCCTATCCAACTAAAGCCAAATTGCTGCATCGTTCTCTGCCTACGAGCCTCATTATTTTTGGTATCCTGTTTCTGTGTGCGCCGTGTTTTTGTGTGGTTGGGCACAGTGGATGGTCTCTGGGACCCAGTCCATAACAACGCAAAGCAAGAGAGAGCCCCCACTTTAAACGAACTTTCTTACTTCTCTGTAATCTCAACGATTGTGTCTCTGTTCCTCCCTGCAGGTTCAGTGCCTAACACTAGCCCTGCCAGGCACTGCACACCAGCAAGTGTTAGAAATAAATAAATAATTGAGCACGCGAGGGCAGCCGAAATCCCCACAATGTGACGTCATCCTCGATCTGACAACAACCGCAGTGCATCAGGGATCATATGGGGTCTGCCCCTTGCTATCCGCCCCCTAAGCACGCCGAGGCAGCATCCAACCTTTCATAAAGTAGTAGTGTCAGGGCGCCTAGCCTTCTACCGGGGGTACCCAGGCCATGGCCCGCTGGAGGAGAGACAATGGGCGAGAGGAAGATAAGATGATGGGGAAGCAGGAAATGGATGCTACAAACATAAACACATGAAGTGCGCACCTGAGCCCTCTTCCGATAACTTAAACACCTGCAACATATCGCTTTCTTGACGGACACCTGGGAAACCTGCAGACCAACATTGTAATCCCAGCTTCTCTCTCTTCTGTGTGATCCTGGGAAAAGGGCCGTTAGCCCCCTGTGCCGGAGTTCTAGCGGGTGCCATCATTTAAACAAGTGACGCACCGGATGAAGGCCATTGCTAAGACTTTGGCAATGGGGATTTGGCTGTCCGACCATGGGGCTGAGGTGACGGAGCAGCTGACTGCAGGGTGAGCCACACACAACCATGTGCTACATACATCGGAGCATGATGGGGAAGGATTCACCCCGGGGCGCTGCTGAGAGTCACGCAGAGGCGGATCACGTGCACACCCCAGCCCTGGCTTAGAGGCAGGAACTTGTACATCGAAGTCTTGGAATCTGGGCTAATTATCAAGGGGCAGGCACCCGGGAAGCCCTTTCATACTTGGCAGGCTGAGCGCAGGCTCTAAACACCTGTGAAATGTGGCTGCGTGTGCAGTGGGCAGGCTCTGCGCCACTTAGGCCGGTGATGACGTATGCAACTGGATTGGCACGCGCTAAGGTTTACTGTCGCGCCTGCTCATGGCGATGATCTAATAATAACTTTGTTTTTGTGTCGCATTTGCTACGCAGGCGCAGCAATAAATAGCCAGCAGTACTGTTGCTATTCGTTTGTGAACCTCGGACGAATGGCAGGCTTCCCGCCTGCCCTGCCCTGCCGGGTTTTGAACCTGGAACCTGCAGTTTGGCTTGGAATCTCAGGAGGCGGGGCTTAACTCAAAAGCTTTAGGATGGGCTTATATGTCAAGGAGAAATGCCATCAGGCCTAGTATGCTAGTTTTTCTATTAATAATCTTCAAGGCCTAAAAATGACTAGTGTATTCCCTTGTTCCCTTCCCCCCTTGAACGCTTTGAAGCACTCCACCTGCGAATAAGTGCTGTATAAATAAACAATTGCATCATTTTACATTAAATGGTAATTGCATGCCAGAGACCGCAAACATTAGCAGCTGCTGTTGGCCCCCTGTATGCAATTTTAAACTTTGCAAGGCAGATTTGAAAAGTAAAAAGTAAAAACAGGTGAAATCGCCTTTACTCTTTCCTTTTATGCTGCGTCTTATAAAACATGTACATGCTGCATGCAATAATGATTTACAGACAGCTTTTTCAGTGGATTCCTATGGACATAGATTTATTTATGTTTCTGAAGATTTCACACTGTGACTGCGCCACACATATTCAGAAATGTTAAGGATTTTGAACCACTGAAATAATAAGAGACCAGCTGTATGTCAAAAACCTCCCGTGGGAGGCCCTTTTTACTGACACGTAAAGGCTCAAACTGAGCCTTTACTCTTGGAGGGTTGAGTATTTTCAGCATTTGCACAAACAGCAATGATGTAAACATATGTACCACTTCATTTGTAATAAAAGGTGCCTGCATTGTGCAGCTACGCGGACTGCTGTTGCTTCCCACGCATGAATGTGCAGGGTCGCCCTTATCCATCACTCCATTGAGAGAATGCACAACCAAAGATTCCAAGAACCTTCTCCAACTGTCTTTACTCTACTCAGGTGTTTATGCCCAGGTAGAGGGTACACATTTCCCTTGTGATTTTACCATAGTGCAATGGCGTTCCAGTCCAAGGGATTGGAGGTACATCGGCTGCAGCAGGTAACTTCCATTTTGCCCCCTGCTACCACCAGAGCTGTAACCATGAGAAGGGGCTTGAGTTCTTTTTATTCAACATTTTGAGAAGATGTGCCTGTATCACTTGCATGTATTTCATTGGTAAGCTTTACTATTTGACAAGACCAGGTGTTGAAATGTAGTTATGTGGCATTGACACCACATACCCGTCTAGGTGCTTCTCATAGAGTGACAGTAGGCAATTTGTGAGAGAAACCAGATATTAGCATTGGAACCATGAGGCCCATTATGCCTTGCCTTTATATCCAGATTTAACGCTCCGCCCCATGTAAAATGGACCCCATAGACTCTGCAAATGCTGACAGGTGGGATTGAAGGTGCTAACAACCACTGTATGACTGACCAAATAGGAAGGTACGGCCATGCAGAGGTATGTCATTGATGAGCACGGCGGGGAGCAGGGATAGCCAAGAGGCCACTAACGAGCGGAAGTGGACATTCTCTTTGCACGCTTAACTCAGGGAAATAAGTTGGAGGACAGAGAGCCTAAAAAAGCTAATGCAAGTGGCACCTCCCAACAGAATGTACCTTCTAAAAATTGTCATTTGCCATGTCTTCCGCTGGCACCTTCCTCAATAGCGACAAGGATGAGATGTTGTATGCGGTCAAGAAGGTGGAAGCCGACAACAAAGACAGTGACCCATGCGAGGAGGCAGGGAGTCCAGACAACAAATAGGAACAAGTGAAAAAGCTGAGGCTTCATGAAGTGGCGTATGATGTGGCGACCGCTCATCCTACCTACTTCAGGAACCCCACCCATCCTCTGGTAGCAGTGGAAAGGCAGCAGTGTAGTATATTGGTAAACTACCCCAGGAAAGAGGAGAGCAGCCCTGCTGGTGAATGTGTTAGGAATGGCAGGCCTGCACGTTTTTCAGACATAGCCGATGGAAAAGGGTTCAGGTGGCTTCAAAATCACTGACAAGTACGAAGAAGCCATGAGGGGTCTGACAAATAGGTTTGCTCAAGGGGGTAATAAACTGAGGCACCATCTCTCCTTCTACAATAGAAGACAAAATCCAGGCAAGCCCATCAGTAGTTTCCTAACACCATGCGTAATGGCGAGTAAGAGCCCGTTCGGGGACAGCACTGATATCATGCTAAGAGAATCAACCCGATTCGCTTACGGCTCATACTGCTGTGGCCCAAAATACACATTTTGGCTGCAATCCCAGGGAATCGGATGGGCACACTGATGTATCCATCCAATTTAGATTTGCAAAACAAAGGGAGAACCGAACAACATGGCGTCTCCTCACGCTCCAGTAATCCACAAAGCAAAGCACCTTGAGGGACACCTCAATCAATTAAACAAATACACGTTGGAATCATGAGATTGTTCCCACATACATATCTTTAAAAACCTACATTACAACACATACAACATGATTTTCTAAAAAGCAACCAAGGAAAGTGCTCATGGGGTTTTTAAAGCGCAATGTGCTAAAGTGAAAATTCAACTGAAATCCTTCTACTGGCCTATTTCATATTTCCACACCTTATTTAACCAAAATATTGACATAAACTTGACCAGTCTTTTCTAGACATTGGACCTCATTACAAGTGAGCCGGTCCGGATATAACGGTGCAGGTAAAACCGTACCGGCACCGTTTTTCAGACCGAGTTCTGTGGCCGTGTGGTGTTACAATGCCAGGTCTGACCTGGTAGGCGCAACGCCACCGGGCACACACTGACGCGGAAAAACTGGCACCATTACCGCATGGTTCCGGTGTTTCCGCGGCCCCCATTCCCGTGGAGTCTTGTCCTATGGGACTCCACAGGAATGGGGAGTAACGGAAGGCCGGCGCCGGAATTACTGGGCCATTACAGCCCTGGTGATTCCGGCAAGTCCGGAGCCAGTAAGTCCCCACGAGTCAGGCGGCAGCCTGCTGCTTTTACCAGCACGGCTACTGCCGGACTCGTAATGAGGGCTAATGTTTACCAATCCACCCAGTGTGTATCCATTGTCATATTGTAACATCAATGGTAATAGAAACAGTGGGTGACACATTTTTAGTTCTCTAAACAACTTTTAGACTCGGTCACCAGTTTAACCTACTGGTTTCTATCAAACAATACAGAATCGTCAACACTTTGTGTTTCGGCCATCTCACAGACGATTCTGCCACCTCTCTATGTTCTTCTTAGTTCAAATATTAAGTAGTACATAACACTGTTTGTTTCATGAGAGCTGCTTTCTTCCTGACTCCACCTACTATTGCTTTAACAAACAAAGCTAGAATTAGCTAGGAATCGAACAGAGCGCCTACTCAGAGTCCTGTGGTGAGTCCAGTCACTACAAAAGACTGGCCTCCAGACCAGACGTCGTATTGTAGAACGCTGTTTGTTTCGTGCAAGGTGCTTTTTGCCTGACTCCCCCTGCTGTTGCTTTAACAAACAAAGCTGTAATTAGCCAGTCAAGAGTCCTGCGGAGAGTCCAGTCACTCTACAAAAGACTGGCCACCAGACCGGATGTCATATTGCAGAACACTGTTTTTTTCATGAGAGTTGCTTTCTTCCTGACTCCCCCTGCTGTTGCTTTAACAAACAAAGCTATAATTAGCCAGGCAAGGCACGGAGCGCCTGCGTGGAGTCCTGCTGTGGGTCCAGTCACTCTACAAAAGACTGGCCACCAGACTCAATGGAAAGTATTGCAAGGTCTGATAAGCTGATAGCCTTTCTTTGGCCATTGTGGAGCGCGAGTTTGTCTTTATCAGTTTCAATTCCTCACACCATTTCCACAGTAAATGAAATTGTTACTAAGAGCCTCATGGCAACCCACACATTTGGAAACAACCAATGCGTTATTGTATGATGAATGTGCTGCACAACTTCAAGGGGGTAACAGAACTCTTCTGAAGCGATGGCTGGATATGTCTCAGTTCATCAGCCAACTGGGGACAGTCTATTTCTGATTCTAGTGCACTATCAACACCCTTTGCTATCAGATTCTCCAGGTGCTTGCACAGTTTAAAACGTTCTTCTTTTCCAGACAGGAGCTTCATGTTGCACAGGAAACCCCATCTTGTATTGTGCGCAGACAACTGAGAAAAGCGCCTTTCAAGTGAAGAAGTTATGGTGTCAATTAGGGGCTAAAATACGATTACTTTAAAAAGTCCTTCCTCATTTTCAGGGGTCACGTCCTGCGACTCATAGGCCAACATTCTTTTCTTTTTCCTATGACATCTAGTTGCCTTAAAAGTAGGGTCAACGTCTAAAAGTAAGGCTATCTCTTTTGCTGCTGTTGCAGTAGACTCAAAACCGACGGCTCTATTATTTTTGACGAAGGCAATGCAGTTGTTAAGTAGGTCATTACAGGCCTACAAATCAATTTGTTTGGACTGCATGGATTTGCTTACAATGTTCAGCTGAAATAGAAGGCCATACCACGCAACTAAAGTACAAAGAAAACTGAAATCTTCCAAGTGTAAAGCAAGGGACTTTGCCTCTGAGGACAATCTTGGGTCATTGAGTTGTACTTCAATGCTCATGAGTGCTGTGTGCATCTCAACAAATTGATACTACTCCGCTCTCAAGCTTTCAATTCTACATTCCGATTGTGTTTCACAGAGCTTTCAAGGAAAGATTTTTTACATGCTCCCTGAGAATGCTCCAGTGTTTGGTTGATGCTGTAAACAAATTACAGATTCTCTGAAATATACCAAAAAGAGAAACATATTTGGAAGCATCACCAATCACCAAATGTAAACTTTGGCCTCCACATGGGTTATAAAATGCATGGGGGTATTGCTTGATAACTCGCTTTCGGACTCCTCCTTTTCTACCCCAATCATGTTTGTACCACTATCATACCCCTGACCACGGCAGTTGTCCCTCTCTATACTGCATTCTGACATTTCAGAATAAAGAAGGTTTACAAGTCCTTTACCAGATGTGTTGTCTGCGGGGCGATACCCTATAAACTGTTCTTTCACAGAAATGTCTTTACCTGTAATATCCACCATTCTTACAGTGTAAGACACTTGTTTGGTGTGGCTGAGATCATTATTGTAGCTTTCACTCTTTGCAAAATTGCATTCTTTACTTGAAACCCCATTAAACGAATTAGTTCATTCGGAATGACATTTACACAGTAGTGAGTGTGGATCTCTTGTGAGGTCACTGGACACAAATGACTCATCATGATTGGATCAGATTTCACTAGTAGATCAACAAGCCCTAAGAAATTACCATTATTTGGAGTAAGTGATTTGCCTGAGGAGCCGCGGAATGCCAAATTATTTTTTTAAAGAAAAACAACTGACATAATTCTTTCAAGCTCAGCCCGCCAACGCTTGGTCTCCCGCCAACGCTTGGTCTCCGGCCTACTCTTGGTCTGCCGCCAAAACTCTTTGTCAGTATTTCATCTTGCATGAGAGAATCAATACCAACATTTCCTGTGAGGCACCCTTCAGCATCCACCCACTTGCCCCTGGATTTGGCATGTTCAGGAGACCCTTTGTGCATTTTTAAATTGTCATCAATATGCTTCCAGTTGTTAATGCCATCACTACGAAGCTTTGATTTCGGCACAGGGTCAAAAAGCTTACAGCAGTAGACTCTATCATTCAAAATAGAATGTTGCAGCCATGGCCTGGAGACTGTTTCTTTGTTAGGTAATACCCTGAGCCCAGATGATGAAGAAAACTGCCTATTTCTGTCATCCTTTTGGTATGAATATTTAGGAGGTGGCATAGGCTGTGAACCTCCCATTACAATTTGATCACGCACATGTCTAGGCATTGATTTAGGCCATAAAGAAATGTCTTAAAACATACACGTTTTAGTGCCTTGTTCCTGTTGTTCCTCATTGCCCTCTACTGCTTGGGTTCTTGAGGCCTCATCACTTAAAACCTGTGGCATAACCCCAGGCAGTACCGTTTGCTCAGTAATGACTGTTGCCTGGTCTTGGGCATGAAAGAATGAAGACAGTACTTTAGCACTTTTCACATCTTGCGCCACTTGTTTTTTTCTTTGCCTGTTCTGTGTTCCCGTAGGTCATATTAGTTTCGACATTGCCAGTACTTTCAACTGCCTGAAGTAAAAGAAGTAGCCAGAATGTATGGCCCAATTAAAATATGTTGCAATATTCTTGCTAGGAATAATCGAAACTCCACAAAAACGTTTAACAAAGTCTTCTCAGTTTAATGCATTGATTGCCAAGGAAAGGAGCGGCAAGCAGGTGCAATTCTAAAGGTGCTGAGTTGAAAGTGGGCCAAATTTGGAGAGCCTGCTCAAATATCTTGGTATAGCTGTATCAAAGGCTTCCAATTCTTCTACGAAAGGTAAGAGAAGAGAAAAAGTAGGTTGAGAAAATCTGAACTGGGAACTTGCTTGCACAAGTTGGGGCACAGTCATCGTCTGACTAAGACCGATGGTGTAACCACTTTCCAAAAGAGAAAGAGTGGGTTCTGGAAGAGGAAAGACTTACCTCAGGCGCTGCTGCTTATTTTTAACTTTTTGACCGATGCTCAGAGCCCAAAGAGATTTTTGAGCCCGTGTTTCAGGAGCTGAATTGTCACTGTTAATATTTGCCTATGGAAATATGAGGTGTAAGACTTTTTGAAGTAGCAGTGTGAGCTGAATACCTACAAGAGACTTTTAATTTTGGCAGTTAAGTGTAGAAGCCGGGATTTGAGAGCAGTCTGCCATTAAGGAGCTTGAACACATTTCTTCCCAGATGTATTTAGTAGAAATACTGTTTGTAAAAGGTCTTCTGGAAACTAATGTTTGAAAACAACATCTGGCTATGGCAGGCATTGCAAAAATGTGCTGATTGTGTTTTGCTAACGGAAGCAAAATGCTGTATTTTCAGAGGTTTCACACTTGTTTTTATTGTGGATATATTTGGCCATATTGTGCAAACTAGCAATATGTTTTTATTTCAGAAACTACAGAAAGGGATAATTGGACTGTTAAAAGAAATACATTTCAAGCAAGTTCCAAGGCTGTCATGTGATGTCAGGGAAGGGATTGGTTGGCCCTGGGGAGACAGGGCACGTTGCGTCTATTCCAGGATTGCTTTATAGTGCGATATAGAGCCTATTTACTTGGGAGG
This sequence comes from Ambystoma mexicanum, assembly GCF_040938575.1. Taxonomy (NCBI): domain Eukaryota; kingdom Metazoa; phylum Chordata; class Amphibia; order Caudata; family Ambystomatidae; genus Ambystoma; species Ambystoma mexicanum. The sequence continues at coordinate 202,525,650 of NC_090925.1, forward strand.
TCTTGAGGCAGGAAAGTACGCATTTTTCAGGTCTTCAAATGTTAACAAAATTAACAGTTCCTAGTTATACCTGCAAAAAGTAAAGAAATGGTTGTGACCCGACCACTCTGACCTGACGTGTGTTGCCCCTTGAAGAGCACTACCTCCCACCCCCTGCATCAAAACCTGTCTCGCCACTGGTGATCCTCCCTAGTGATAAAGTTCCCCAATGCAATGACCCTCCCTGAAGTACCTCCTACCCACCTAGCCCCCTCACGAGACCCCACCCCACTGTAATGAAGCTCCCGATGCAGAGGCATCAACGCCTTAGAATTCTGAAACTCTCCGTTCAGTTCAACTCTGACCAAATCTGCCTTCCCTTGCCCTCTCCTCTCTTCTCACTAACACAGGGGCACCAGCCATCTCTACCTTCCCTGCATCCCCTCCGGTCTCCAGCATCTGCACCCACCAGGACAGAACTATCTATCTCTTTGCAGCCACTGGAAAGCATGCATGTAGCAAAAGAAGTAAATTATGATCTTGGTCCAGCCCAGCCGAGCAGAGTGACCCAGGGGATGGGAAGACCTGGAATCAGAACACGGATACGAAAGTAGAGAGAGGGCGAACGCGGGACAAGGAGATTGTGAGGGGGCAGACATTTTGGGGCAGAAATGGGCAAGCAGATCATGTGACTGGGAAGAGGGACGACAAGCAATTTGACAGCTATAACGAGGGGCCTGAGGGGTTTAAGGTGATGGTGTGACACATGGAATACATTGAAGCAAAAACAACTGGAGCAATTCTAGAGATGTCTAGGGCATCTCTGAGATGCTCACATCCAAATGTGATGCACAAAGATTTCTGCAAGTGTGTAGAAGAGGCGTTCCAGGATTCCCAACGTAGTGAGTGCAAATCAGAGATGCTCACAGTACTTAGCTCCATTATTGGTTGCCAAACTCATAATGAGGTTGTAAGACTTTCAATGGAGAGGCGCACTGCTGTGTACCCCACTAATGATCCTAGGAGCAAAAATGGAAAAGGAGAAGCTGGACCACCCACATCCCCACGATCTGCTTTGCTGCTAGACCTACTTACACCATAATCAACAAGGACACTGAGACTCCCCAATACTTTGGTTGCCTTTCTTCCTCACCACTGCCCAGTGCCAGGGTACCATGCAGCCTACTAAACAACAGAAGGTTAATTACTGACAAGATGGCTTATTAAGAACACCAACTGATGGCAGCTCTTTAAAAAAATTGCAAACATAAGTCAATGTATGTTTAATTCGTCGGTATTCGTAAAGCTTGCCTGGTCAAGCTGATTTACCCTCACCCAAGTACTCAAAGTGGGGGCAGGGATGTAGGCTCTTTAATAAATAGTCAAGCCATTTTATTTATTGTATTACAGTGTTAACTAGCAGACCTGAATACAGGGGCCGTTAGAAGTGATTTCATTGTCAGTGAAACAAAACCTCCTAAGGGGTAGTCTTCCTATCAATAAGCAACCATCTGTGGTCCATCTTGACTTTATTCAGATGTGACTCCCCTACTATACTCAACAGTGCCATGCTCAGAGGCTACTCCCCACTATACTCACATGCTATCCTCCACCATGCTCAGATGATACTCCCAACTACACTCACACGCTATGCTCCACCATGCTCAGATGCTTCTCCCACTACATTCACATGCTATATTCCACCATGCTCAGATGATACTCCCCACTACACTCGCATGCTATACTCCACCATGCTCAGATGCATCTCATCACTACACTCACATGCTATACTCCACCATGCTCAGAGGCTACTCCCCACTATACTCACATGCTATCCTCTACCAATGATCAGATGATACTCCCTACTACACTGACATGCTGTATTCCACCATGCTCAGATGATACTCCCCACTATATTCACATGCTATACTCCACCATGCTCAGATGATACTCCCCACTACACTTGCATGCTATACTCCACCATGCTCAGATGCGTCTCATAACTACACTCACATGCTATACTCCACCATGCTCAGAGGCTACTCCCCACTATACTCACCTGCTATCCTCTACCAATGATCAGATGATACTCCCTACTACACTGAAATGCTGTATTCCACCATGCTCAGATGATACTCCCCACTATATTCACATGCTATACTCCACCATGCTCAGATGATACTCCCCACTACACTTGCATGCTATACTCCACCATGCTCAGAGGCTACTCCCCACTATACTCACATGCTATCCTCTACCAATGATCAGATGATACTCCCTACTACACTGACATGCTGTATTCCACCATGCTCAGATGATACTCCCCACTATATTCACATGCTATACTCCACCATGCTCAGATGATACTCCCCACTACACTTGCATGCTATACTCCACCATGCTCAAATGCGTCTCATAACTACACTCACATGCTATACTCCACCATGCTCAGAGGCTACTCCCCACTATACTCACATGCTATACTCCACCGCTCAGATGATACTTCCCACTACACTTGCATGCTATACTCCACCATGCTCAGATGATACTCCCCACTACACTTGCATGCTATACTCCACCATGCTCAAATGCGTCTCATAACTACACTCACATGCTATACTCCACCATGCTCAGAGGCTACTCCCCACTATACTCACATGCTATCCTCTACCAATGATCAGATGATACTCCCTACTACACTGACATGCTGTATTCCACCATGCTCAGATGATACTCCCCACTATATTCACATGCTATACTCCACCGCTCAGATGATACTCCCCACTACACTTGCATGCTATACTCCACCATACTCAGATGCGTCTCATAACTACACTCACATGCTATCCTCCACCATGCTCAGATGATACTCCCCACTACACTCACATGCCATACTCCACCATGCTCAGGTGCTTCTCCCCACTATACTCACATGCTATCCTCTACCATGCTCAGATGACACACCCCACTACATTCACATCCTATACTCCACCATGCTCAGATGATACTCCCCACGATACTCACATGCTATACTCCACCACGCTCAGATAATACTCCCCACCACACTGACATGCTATACTCCACCGTGCTCAGATGATACTCCCCACTACACTTGCATGCTATACTCCACCATGCTCAGATGCTTCTCCCCACTATACTCACATGCTATACTCCACCATGCTCAGATGATAATCCCCACTACACTCACATGCTAGACTCCACCATGCTCAGATGATACTCCCCACTACACTCACATGCTAGACTCCACCATGCTCAGATGATAATCCCCACTACACTCACATGCTATACTCCACCATGCTCAGATGATACTCCCTACTATACTCACATGCTAGACTCCACCATGCTCAGATGCCTCTCCTCATTACACTCACATGCTATACGCCACCACCCTCAGATGATACTCCCCACCACACTCACATGCTATACTCCACCATGCTCAGATGATACTCCCCACCACACTCACATGCTATACTCCACCATGCTCAGATGATACTCCCCACTACACTCACATGCTAGACTCCACCATGCTCAGATGATACTCCCCACTATACTCACATGCTATACTACACCAGGCTCAGATGATACTCCCCACTACACCCATATGCTGTACTCCACCATGCTCAGATGATACTCCACCATGCTCAGGTGGTACTCCCACTACTCTGACATTCTATACTCCAACATGCTCAGATGCTTCTCCTCACTACACTAACATACTATACTCCACCATGCTCAGATGATACTCCTCACCACACTGACATTATATACTCCACCATGCTCAGATGATAATCCTCACTACACTCACATGCTATACTCCACCATGCTCAGATGCTTCTCCCCACTACACTCACATCCTATACTCTACCATGCTCAGATGATACTCCACTATACTCACATGCTGAACTCCACCATGCTCAGATAACACTCCCCAATACACTCACATGCTATGCTCCACCATGCTCAGATGATTCTCACCACCACACTCACATGCTATACTTCACCATGGTCAGATGACAATCCCCACTACACTCACATGCTATACTCCACCATGCTCAGATGCTTCTCCCCACTACCCTCACATGCTATACTCCACCAGGCTCAGATGATACTCCCCACTACACTCTCATGCTATACTCCATCATGCTCAGATGGTACTCCCCACTACACTGGCATGCTATATTTCACCATTCTCAGATGCTTCTCCTCATTACACTCACATGCTATACTCCACCATGTTCAGATGATACTCCCCACTATACTCACATGCTAGACTCCACCATACTCACATGATACTCCCCAATACACTTGCATGCTATACTCCACCATGCTCAGATGATACTCCCCACTACACTCTCATGCTATACTCCATCATGCTCAGATGGTACTCCCCATTACACTGGCATGCTATATTTCACCATTCTCAGATGCTTCTCCTCATTACACTCACATGCTATACTCCACCATGTTCAGATGATACTCCCCACCACACTCACATGCTATACTCCACCATGCTCACATGATACTCCCCAATACACCCACATGCTATACTCGACCATGCTCAGATGATACTCCCCACTATACTCACATGCTAGACTCCACCATGCTCAGATGATAGTCCCACCACACTCACATGATATACTCCACCCTGCTGGATGGCCACAGTAGTCATAGGACCACGAGGAGCCAGGGTGCACAGAATTACAGCCACTCCCCCAGAAGGAGAGCGCAGCAACTAGAGCTAACCTGCCCTCATGGGAGGACACCAGTTTAACGGCGCACCAGACCGCCATAGTCAATAGGAGCGTAGGCTGGGGCACATACACTGTTGCAGTACACCAGCAGCATTCATGTCCCCCGGGCTGGGAGATCCATCCTCAAGCACTTGGGTGGCCTGCCAGACAATAGATTAGCCCTGCCACGAAGGGACCCGCTGACAGGCAGATAACATCAGCGGTGATGCTTGCACCGTAGCGCACAGGCTCTAAAGAGGAGGCGCACAGCTCAGCATCCATCAGGAGGTGCACATGCCCTGTAGACACTGCTGGAGACCACAAGGTGATGGCTACTGGCAAAGGGACACTGGACATTGCTGGTGCTCATGCGGCCCCACTTGAATCCCAGCAACACCAAGTTGGATCAAGGACCAGGCAATTTTTGCCCTAGATAGGAAACATCCTCAGCACACTGAGACACAGTGGATGTGGGAAGAAAAAGCGGCAAAGAGAGGCATCTGGCTACTGGCCCCAGGACTTCATAGCAACCCGAAGCAGAGCCCCCACTCACTCAAAAAGAAGGATCACACTCCGGACTTTGCACATAAGCACTTGCCCCACCGGGGCATAATCATCATCCCCATCCGTTGGCAGTCACCCGCACAGTTTAGGGGCAATAGGAGATCAAACTAACCGCAGAGGTCTGGGAACCCCGGCCATAACACTCGGGTGTGCAAGAACTAAGCACCTTAAGGCTGGGTGTAGAGAGGGGACGCACCCCCAGTGCAGAGAACACGACACCACAGAGGGCCGGTGGGGAGTGAGATCCACAGAACAACGCGGCACATAGCTCGCCAGGACACATGGAGACTATACATCCCATAACACACAGGCCACAAATTAGTCCGCGAGGACACAATCACTCGGTGGGCTAGAGGCAACTGTGGGCAACATGTCTTCTTAAGGTGGCAAGACAAATGTCAAGCAGACCATGCTGGAGGGCTTCACATCGGGTGCAGCACACAGACCAGATGCAGTCGACTGAGATGAAGGGAAGGCCCAAACCTTGACTCCTGGAAGCGTGGCAGAAACTGGGAATAAAGAAATCCTGGAAGCCATAGAGGCGCGCCAAGCAACCCTAGAGAATAAGATAGATTCGATGGAGGATAAGATTGTCGCAGTGGCTATTGACTTGGGACTATTACGGCAGGATGCCAGAACCTTAGCGGAAAGAACAGACACATTAGAGGCACAGACCGGGAAAACACAGAGGTCAGAGCGCAAACACCGAAAGATGTGGACATCCTCATACAGTGAAGCTGCTAGAAGATAGAGCTGAGTAAGCGGAAGGTTGAGCGCGCAGAAATAATATACAAATAGTTGGCCTGCCAGAGGGAATTGAGGGAGCGGAAACAAACAATTATGTGGAGAATCCCTGAGCCAGGAAGTTGGAGCACATGACTTCACACAGGGGTTCACTTTTGAATGAGCTCATTGTTCCCTAGTCAGAAGGCCCCCGCCTGGCGCTCCACCCAGACCTATGATAGCTAAGGTGTTGAACTATAGGGACAGGCAAAAAATCAGATTGCTATTTACCCAGATTACACCTTTCAAGTCCAAAATAGGTGGGCACAATTCATCACGACAAAGGCAAGATTGAAGAAAGCGGGACTGAAGTACATGCTGATATACCCAGCAAAACTGAAAGTGTATTATAACAACAAAACCCTCTTCTTTGAGTCGGCAGCGGGGGCCCAAGATTGGATGGACACTGCACAGATATTGGACTCGGAGGAGCAGAGTCAGAGGGCCTGAGGAACGCCGAGACCACCGTGGAGACTGCCACAAAAAGCTTGATGCTGGGGCAATGTTATTGCAGGGCGGAGTCATGCTAGCGCTCCTTATAGTGTAAGGCTGTATTAATAATATACTGGCTGCAGGATCTGGCAAGAAATAGAGGAGCTATAAATAGGGGGGGACAGATTCCTAGTAGTGGGACGCTGACAGCGGCCCACCACCCCCTTGAGAAGAAGTTTCGGGCACTATATTTCACCCACCCGTAGGGCACCAGGAGACTAGTCGAGGGACAGGGTCAAATGGAGAGGAAACGGGAAGTCCTAGTAGGGGTTGCCCTGTTGGACAAGTTATGGGTGTGCTTGGTTTGCAGTTGGGGACGGGAAGGGGGTTGGGGGTTTATTGGGAAAAGAGGGGGGAGGGGAGGGAGCCATGAAACACCCTGAGCTACATCAGATGCAGCGATGTACGGGGACATTGCCAGTTTCGCCGTGCATACAACGCATTGGGTTTTCAGATGTAATGGCGGGTACGGTTAAGATTATAACATGGAATGTCAGGGGGCTAAACAGTTATGTTAAACGCTACAGAATAAACCTTTATATTAAGAGGAATAAAGTGGGGATAGCCCTACTGCAAGAAACCCACCTGGATGCACAAAAACAACGGAACCTGGCAAAAGCATGGGAAGGAATACTTGTTGGTTCCACCTACTCCACCTATGCTAGAGGAGTTCTAATTTGGATAGGTCTGACCATTCCCTTTAGAGTCCTAAAAACTAAAATTGATGATGAGGGTAGGATGGTGCTGATACACGGTATGCTAGAACACCACGAGGTTTGCTTAGTAAATATTTATGCGCCAAATCACAATGCCGTTTTTTTTCCGATTACTGTACTGGCCCTTATAGGGATAGCCCATTGCTATGGGGGGATTTCAACTGTACCATTGACCCCACCAAAGACCGGTCGGACGACAAACATAGAAGGCCGTCCCCACCTGCCAAAGTGCTCTCCTCATTAGTGCAGCATTTCCAGCTGGAAGATTTGTGGAGGGAGCAACACGCAGATGTTTGTATTACTCAGCCACGCACAGAGTTCACACTAGAATTGATGATATGTTTGTGGGGGGGGGCATGAGCCGTTCTTTTCAGATGCAGAATACTTACTGAGTGTCCAGTCAGACCACGCCCCACTCATAGTTACCTGGACGGTGTCTGCTACTAGATCACCCATACTCACATGGAGACTAAGAAGCAAGGCACTGCTAGATGTAGTATTTTGCGAACAAATAAAGAAAGGTACATTGGACTTTATTGAGACCAACGAGGGGATTTTAAAGAAGATTGGTACAGTGTGGGAGGCGTACAAAGTAGTCATTCAGGGAGAAATGGTGGCGGCCTCGGAATGGGCCGAGAAGTCCATTGTGAACACCCTCAAGGGCATGGAGGAGGAACTGCGTGTCCTGGAGTCGGAAACAAGGACCGACCCGGAACACATAAAGAGAGAGATCGAAATAAGACAGGCATGTTTAGTACAGTGGGATAGGCTGGGGAAGCTCAACTATGCACAGTATTTGGATAGGAGCCATGCTCAAGGGGATAAACCTGGTAGGATGCTTGAATGGATGTATAAACGGGAAGTTCCCAGGACCCCCATATGTTCTATCCTCGCCACGGACCACACTGCGGTAAAAACATAAGTGGGCATGAATTCAGTCTTCTCCAGATACTATCAAACACTCTACGCCAACTCCTCATCAGCAGCAGAAAATTATATTGAGGATGTTCTAGATACGATAAAACTACCCAGACTAGAAACGCAACAATCGGACCTACTTGAGGGAGCTTTGACCCCTGAAGTGGTCCTGCCTACCATCAGAATGCTCCCTTCTGGGAAGGCCCCGGGGTCCGATGGGCTGACAGGGGAGTTTTATAAAGCATATGATGATGCAGTGGCGCCACTCCTTGCAAAGGTGTTTAATGCTGCTTATGAAGAGGGGATACTCCCAGACACTATGAGGGAAGCCGTGATACTCCCATTCTTGAAACCCGATAGAAATGGCACAGACTGTGGGTCATACAGACCACTGTCCTGCTAAACCAAGACAGTAAAATCCTCACCGCATTACTGGCGAACAGACTCAGAAAAGTGATCCCCACATTGATTCATCGGGATCAGACGGGATGCGTGCCAGGTAGGAATACCTCTGAAAACCTGCGTAGATTGCACTACGTTATCCACAGCACCAGGGAAGAGGAAGCGAAATGAGCAGTGGCATCTTTAGAGTATGTTGGAACTGGCTGTATGCCACCATGGTAAGGATGGGGATTGGACCAACCTATATGAGGTGGGTTAAACTGGCTAGGGTCCGAACTGGGGAAATGTACTCGGACAAGTTGCAGTTATATAGGGGGACAAGGCAGGGTTGTCCCCCGTCTCGAATGCTATACATCATCGCTACGGAACCGGTAGCTGCTTACTTGAGACAGGACTATGGGGATGCAGGTATCGAAATAGACGGAGTGCCACACATTGTGTCGATGTATGCCGACAATATGCTGTTACTTCTGAAGGACCCAGAGACCATCCTGCCATATGTGCTGGAGGTGCTTGACGGGTTCAGTGCGTTCACAGGGCTCAGAATCAACAAAAGCAAGTCATGCCTCTTCCCTCTGGCAGCGATGGCAGCAGTTGCAAAGAATCATTTGCCAGTTCTTCCCTTGCCGTGGTGCGCTGAGTCCTTTAAATACCTAGGGTGAATATTCCTCATGACCCCAAGACAGAACATGCATTAAACAAAGTGCGGGTAGGGAGAGGTTGGAAAAGTCGATGGATTTTTGGGGTAAGTTGTCCGTAGCAGGGAGAGCAGTGCTCCTCAAAATGGTATCACTACCTAGACTTATGCATAGCTTCAGCAACATCCCGTACAATATCCTGAGGCATTTCTTTCGAGACCTTGAAAAACTGTGTAGGCGGTTCCTATGGCAGGAGGCAGGGAGGGCGACACAAGGTTGGGCTGAATGTGCTATAGAGGCCCTATGAAAATACCGAACTTTGAATTATATTTTCCTGGCATGCCAATTGCATGTGGTACGATGGATGGCAGATGAGATCACAACGGAAACGATACTCCTTCAACCGGCCGTCAAACATATGTGATCTCAGAGATCTGCCCATTGCGGTAAATATGGTGGGCGAAAGGTGGGGCAGTATGATGGTGAGGACCAGATGGGAACCAAGCGGGGTGGCCACACTGGGTGACCTATGTAACAAAAATGGGCTACTGACATTTGCTGAACTATAGGAGGTTTCGGGCATACCCGTGGGTCAATTTCTACTGCATGGGGCGGTGCTGGGAGTGATTACTAAGAGGTGGCCTTGTGTCGCTGGTGAGGAGATGGGGTGTGAAGACGTAGGGAATCTACTTAGCGTTGCGGAAGGCGGGCATGAAATCTCTATAATTTATGAAGTGTTAAATGGAAGCACCTTGAGGGATGAGCTAAAATGCATGGGAAGATGAGAAGCTGAGCTGGGTAAAGGGTTTGAAGATAAAGAATGGGGGGCCATATCTCTATATCACAAGAAGGTCTCCAGGAACGCCCCGATTACAATTGATACAATTCTACGTTACCAATAGAGCATACCTCATGCCGCAGGTAATTTCTAAATTCAAAGTTGCGATAAATGCCCCAAATGTAGGGAAGTAGGGACTGGGATGACTCACATGTTTTCGGGATGCCGGGTGATACAGGGGTTCTGGGAGCAGCTAGCTCACAAAGCCGCCCAAGTCGGAGTAAACTTGAAAATACAAGCTGCAGAGGCATGCATACTAGGCAGGTACAAAGAGGAGCTCGAAGAACAAACCCTTAAATAAACTCAAAGATTTATATACTGGCCAAGCGATGCATAGCCATGAGGTGGAAAGATGCTAAGGGACCGAGTGCTATCAGATGGTGGGAGGATCTGAAGAAATGGGGGGTGTAGCCGAAACGGGAATGTGGGAGAATGCCCTATGTACACAAAAATTGGACACGAGCACAGACATTCAACAGTGGATAATTGTTCAGCCCGGAAACAGAGAATGTAACCATATAAGCGGGCAAGCGATGCTGGTATATGGCAGAACTAGAGACTTAACGTACAATATTATGATGTGTAGACAGGGTTTATGGGGAGTTGGGAAGTTGGGGGAGAGGTTACAAGTAAATGTTAAATTGATACACGTGTGACATTGATGTGTTGTGTTGGTTATGAAAAACAATAGAACATTAAAAAAAAAATACATCCAAGCACAAAGGCACAGACTATCATATGTAGTTCACTCGAACATACATACCTTACAGCCCGACGACAATCTGTAGAGAGCAATTCCAGTACCTGGTTGCACCAGCAATGTAGCCTTCTTTCTTTCTGCACTGGTCCTGGTAGAGAGCAATTGGAGTCGGAAACACTGTCTGCACCCATGTTTCTTTTCTCTGTGGTGCATCGATCCTGCAGGATGGCTGGATTACAAAGGCGGCCGCCAGTGCGAAGTGTCCTTTTATGTCCCCAAAGTGCCATGGGAGTTTGTTATTGATGACGCAGAGAATGTGGGAACCATCGCAGTTTCTTGCTGCAATGGTGCCCCGCCTCCCGCATTTACAATCTATATTTTACACACCAGTTCCCACATTCTCTGCGTCATCAATAACGAACTCCCTTGGCACTGTGGAGATGTACTTTTTGAAACTCATGGGATCAGTGTTTTAGCAGGTCCCCCTCACAGGCATGCCTTTGTCTGTATATCTTTCTGTACATTCTGGCTGGCCAGGAGGGGAGAATTCCCCTCACGTAGGCCACACTAAGAAGTTTTATGCTGTGGCCGCGACACGCGTGCACATCACGCGTGCACATCGCTGTCATGGCAACCGTACACATAGCGGGGGAGCGGCTATACGCATAGTTCAGGCCGCGATTATCGATCGGGACTCTTGGGTATGCTAATGTTTGTAAGCAGGCGACAATGTTGCGTCCACATTTATAATATGGTACAGTTGAGTGTATGAACGTACTGCCTCTAATACCTTCCCATACCAAGATGGCGACCATGGTGGTGGCGTGCATGCGCACTGCTTCCATGGAAACAGGTAACACAGAGCTGAGTCAAACGGCACGTCTAGCTGGCGGGCGGCTCGGCTCTTGCGCATACCAAGAACTGAAAGGTAGGTGTTTTGAAGGGGGCACATTGGGTGTGCCCGTAGATTCCCATGTATGGTTTGTACCCCGCTAGTGGGTGCCGTCATTCTTTATTGTTCTGTGAACACACATTACTTGTGCGCCTTTGACTCTTATTGATATGACCCAGGGGGGCTTTGCATGTGGAATAGCCCTACACCGCTCTAGAATTTTTTTCACTAAATATATACAGAATTGGTGAGTGATTTCTTTAGTTCCCATTATTTCTTCTACTTTTAGTTCAATACTCTGGGAGCGTTCGCCCTGCATTACATCAGTACCCGGGTAGAGGAGCTTGTCTTCTGACCGGGTGAGTAGGGACACTAGTGTATCTAATATTCTTGAGCCATGTACTCTTGTAAGACATTTTCATGTGGACGGATTCGTAGTAATGTGGACTTTGTGTTTACAATGCAGGTAGAAGCCAGTGTCTTCTATTGATCCATATATAAGGTTAGTGCTCATTCACTTGAACCCAAGCTCTGAATTCATTAGTGAACCACGTAGACCTAATTAGTTTATTTTCATCTTTTTAGGAGGTACTCTAAGGAACTGTCTAGAACACACTTTGAAACTTAACACGCCCTGCCCTGAAGATGGATTCTCTGAAATCCAAAACGCGTTGGCACTCACAATCATATAGGAGTGGTTAAGGATGATAAATTGAGCAGAAGGAATCTAATTGCTCATTTGTATAATTCACACATGTATCTATTTGGCTGTATAATTTTCTGTTGATATTTTGAATGAAGGAATTCAATTTTTTGGTTGACTGGAGCTATTTATCAGCTCGGAGATGACACTGTTTTCATATATATCACTGCAGACTTATGTTGAATTTTCATTTTTACTCCACACTGAGGTTAAACAGTGTGTTGTTTACTATGCCATAAAAAATATTTGTTTTTTGCAGTCCTGTGGTTCTTGACTGTGCCAGAACAGGAGGACAGGTTCCTTTATGCACGGATGTGCACTATCAGATTAATATAAGGAAAGATTGAAATTCACTGAATTGAAAAGTTTTATTGCATTGATCTGTTGGGTAACTGTCTCGCTGTAGGAGGCCCTAAATCTCACCAGGTCACAAATTATTTTGGGATAATTTCCCTTTTAGAGTGCAACACAGGGTCACCGGCTGGCAACATCCGGTTTTTGTTCTTTGTATTATGTGTATGGATCTCGAGTGGCCTCGAGATTTACCCAGCTGCACCTGAAGTCGTACTAACCTATAATTAAAACATACATCAAGGAGCTGGTAACTCCTCATTGACTTTGCACATATAAAATTCTTTTTTACTTTATGTTGTCCCTCCCACCGCACAATCTTCTCGTCTCAATAACCTTCAACATACCTTTCAGCAGCCATCGACAAAGCAGAGGCTTTTGGTGGTGGAGGGAAGCACCTAGTATCTGTTGCACTTTAAGAGCGATTGATGGGTGATTAGAAATGGGAGTACACATCTGGCTGCAAGCTGTGTGAAACAATTGCCCTTGCCAGTGCATTTTATTTCACAGTGTAGGAGATTTTGTGTGGATTTACATGACTTTGACTGGAGTACCTTGGGTGGCTTGCATTCTGGTTGGGGAAAATAAAACTACAGTCCTCATTGCGTTTCTACAATTATTTATATATTGCAAATGTGGTTTATTTTGTGACTTTTCTACTTTTAAATTCATCAGTATTGTAGTAGGTCTTCCGACCCAAACAAACAAATATTTCTACCACCATGAGCTGCTAAGTCATGTACCTACATGTCCAAGGAGGCTAAATCCTGCTTTACCCCTTAACCAAAGTGTGTGATCTGGGCAAAACATTCAATCTCACTGTGCCCTTTACCGTAGCAGCCAAAATGAGGAGTCCCTAGAAGTGACTCGGCTGGCAGTGTACACTATTCCAAAAAGCATCACTCGTGGCTTAGTAGAATGGTGTTGCTTCATATAATTTAATTTACATTCACTATACAAAAAGCATTTGTGTTTATAGGTTTCTGCTGGGGTCTTTGTTGCATTTCCAGCTGCTGTTGCTCTTGCACGTTGGCTCCCCTGCATCCTTAAATCCCTCAGACCCTCCACTTAATTCAAAATGTGCAGCAAAACACATTGGGCCTCATTACAAGTCTGGCGGTAGCTGTGCCGGTAAAACCGTCAGGCTGCTGCCGGACCCATAGTAATTTACCGGCACCTGACTTGCTGGAATAACCGGGCATTACAGCCCCGGCCGTCCGGTAAGTCAGTCGCTAGTAAAATGTTGATCCCCATTCCCGTGGAGTCCTTCTCGCTTCTCCCCAGAAAGGAGAAGATGAGAAGGTGGTTGGCAGCTGCGTGGGACTGGTAGTAAGGGGAAGCGGATTATGGCTGAAGGGGGTTGCGGATGCAAGAGGAAGGGGAGATCAGTAACCTCAGGTTCCCACACTGCCTTTTGTGCTTCTCAGTATTCCCCTTTTTCTGTGGGTTCACACTTTTCCCTAGCTCAGTGAATCCATGTATGTTCAATAAAAGGTACACACATTTTATTTATAGGATGATTAGTTGGGGTTCACCCCTCAGGCTCTTGGTTCAGGTGACTGCGGAGTACACTCCATGTTCAAGCTGGGGCTCAAGCAGCTTCCCCTGGGGTAAGAGCAGAGCAGATGAAAATACGAGGGCGGAGCGGATGGAATAGGCAGAGAGAAGAATGTGTAAGGAGAGACCTTGCCGTTTTGTAAGGGGTGAGCAGATGGAAGGGGAGAGAGGATTTTCCACTGAAACAAATTATATTATGTTATGTTGATTTGTAAGGCGCACCGCTACCACCCAGGGACAGTTTCCAAGCGCTCATGTGGCTCTGCAAGAAAGAGGGCGGTGTTGGGTAGTGAGGGAAGAGTGATAGGATAGGTCCAGAACCAGGAGAAACTGGCGTCTGTGTGTGTTGCCTTGCAGGTGGTTGGTTGTGTGCCCCGATTTATTGTATCCGTATGGGTAAGGCCCATTGCTTGGGTAGTTTCTAGGACTGTTATGTAGCTGATGACACATTGTATTATTCTTGACAAATCACTTTGTCAGCAAAACCCGTTGTGGCGACCAACCTGCTCCCAGGCAGACCATAACCAGCACATATATGATTGGTGGAAGGTTTTCAGCAGAGGCACACTCGTACAAACAACTCCAACAGGAATAAAACACAACTTAAAAAACATGACTTTGTCCCAACATTTGCAAAAACCATTAACCCCTTGCACCCTGAGCTTTACCTCCACACCACAGACCACCTACAACCCCATGTCAATCTTGCCCACTGAGCCTTTCGCCTTACATCTGCAATTGCCATATCAGTACCAGGGAACCACTGGGAGCTGTCAAAAGGGCCCAGCATGTTTCTCCTGCATGTAGTTCACCATCCGGGCAGAGACGGACAGCCTCAGGCCCTTTCAAACTTTTCAGTTAAAATGAGCCCTGGGGGCCGAGGGGCTAAAGAAGCTGCCTCATTTCAGCTGTCTTATGACACAGAAACATACTCGGCACCGGTAAGCATGCCGGTACCATAGTTCCCGAACCGCCATGCTATGAGCTGTGCTTGTGGGTGCCTGTCAGCCCGCCATGTTTTTCCTAGTGGGCTGACCGGCACCTGCGAGCACAGCACGTCAGATGCACCGGCAGCACTCTGAATGCGCTGGTGCATCCGACGTCCCCATTCCCATTCAGCTCTGCGGGGCCGAATGGGGATGGAGAGTCCCTTGTTTCTGGCACCCGCATATGGGCAATTACCGGGTCCGCCAAACTCGGCATGACCCGGTTGTTGCACATTCGCAGGTTCCCGAAAAAATGCTACTCCGGCAGCAGCCGTGCCGAATTGTAATGAGGCCCATTGTGTTTTTACTCCGTTTTTTCGACATTAGTACCCTATTTACAAAGAATGATTAATAACTTTTCAAAAGACACTTGGTGTTTCAGTTCCATGCTGGCTACCTATCCGGTGATAATTTACAGCCATTAACCACCTTGCTGCATTCTTTTGACTTCATCACAATTTAAGCACCTCACTGGGGCCTCAGACTGTTTTTCCCAGATATAAGGCAAAGGGTGGCCACCCAAGTATGTTGAAATGGACCTCCACCAGACGTGAATATAGCCTGCCTTCGATTGAGCCCTTGCATAACATCTGGCACGGTGAGTCAGGACCAGCTCGGTGCCACCTCCCAACAAGGCCAAAACACGTGCCTGGGGCTGCTGATGGTGCTTTTGTTCAGAGAAGAATTGCCTAGTATTTCGGTGCTGGTCTGTCTTTGTGGGTGGGGCCAGATTGATATGCAAATGGGTATTTCTTCTTTGTATAGGTTGAAGTGAGCTAAAATGTGGTTGTAGACCCTGCTAAGTGGAATAAATTCCATAGAACAGGGTATTTGACGCATGTGTTCATTCTCAGTAGAGGCGGCCCACACACTTGTTTACTATCTGAAATACTTGCTATTGGCCCACAGCTCATTGGTACGTAATTGTACAAGGGGGGTCTGCCATTTTGTATCAGGCGAGGATATCTCCCCAGAGTCTGTATTTATTTATTTATTTATTTATATACAGGAGGAATAATGCTCTTTTGGTTATAAAAGAATGTACAATAGATAAGAAATCAGATTTGACGGGAAGCAGTGAGCTTCTTACAATGGGGTGAGTTTGGGGGCATTCTGGCCAGGTTGTGGAGGGGAGTAAAGGGAACAGTCACCGGGGACAATACATAAGTAGACATACATAGATTAAGGACAATGAACATTGGACATTTTTAAGGGCAGGTAGTTGGTACGGCCAGATGTACTCGGGATGTGACCATGATGGGTGAAGTGCTAGAGTGGAGGCAGAGGAAGTGAGGGACAGAGGCATGTTAGAGGTGAGGGAAAATGTTAGCTTGCAGGCAGTTGAGAGGTAGGTTAAAAAGGTAACTCGGAGGTGAGGAGGTAGGCTTTTAGTTTGTTTCTGATCAAATCTGTGTCGATTGTTTCTCAGGTTTCTGGGGTAAGAGTGTTGAGAGGCAGATGAATACGTCATCCATAGCTACTGCCCCTTCCCCGACCCAACATCGCACAGGTGAAAAACGTTACTCACTAGGGCAGCCATATCACCCATATCCCAGACAGGTACAATAGAATATGAATATGATCTAAATTAAAGATGGCAAGAATAAACAAACTCACAGCGAAACAACACCTGCATGCATTAGACACGAAGCGAATGTGCATACAACACAAAGAAGTGATACACTACGTCAAAAATCGATTTATACATAAAGAACATTACCATTGCATCCATAAGACATGAAGAATATTAACATAAGCAATATATAAGCTGAATGCAACATGAACGACACGGTTATATGTGATCTTACCAACCACAATTATAGAGTGATAAATGTAATTGCAGCCAAAACACAGAAAAACACATTTATTTTTGTTTTTTTAATTTGGGGGTTCCCCCAACACCCTGTTTTTTAACCTTTTACCGCCACCCCAACCCCATCCAACCCAATTTAACCCCTTAACCCACTAACCTTTATTTATTTTAATTAATGTTTGAACAGTTTTTCTGTGTTATGGACCGCTCTGAAATTTACCACTCTGTTTTGTTTGCAATAAAATGACTGGCTATCGAATGACACACGTATTTAGCTCACTAACATAGAAATGCAACAGTAATGGGCAGCCATATTTTCCAAGCCACAGTATACTTCTAACTAAATGAAGGCCTCAAGGCTTCACGAGAACTCAAAATGCTGAATTACAAAAATACAGATTCACGCAGAGCTCAGACAGTAGCTATGCAGATCAGGTCAATATTACTGAGAAATTAGGGAGAATCCGAACGCTGCAGAAAAGGCACCCGATAATAATTCCCCAACACCAGAAGAATACTCCCTGTCTAATTAAAGGTTAGGAGAAGAACAACCAACCATTGTGAGCCAGGTGCAGGATAATTATAAGCCCAAAAACTCCATAGGGAATGGATCAAGAAAGTCCCTAGTGGTAGAGAAAACAATAACACTCTTACTAATATTAGCTAAAATCCCACTAAATGCAGGGTGAAATAATTCAAACGTGATCTCATCACACATGACCTACAATTGAAGAACACTGTATATTCATTAGCAATGAATATGGATAGGACACCTGCCTTACTCCTTATGCATTTTCCCAGACACGAGGAGCCACACAAGGACAACTACAGAGGAATTACCCTGGCTCATGGCCTAGGAATAAGGGATGGTGTCTTTTTTAATTGAGAGGAAAGTAGTCTTCAGACCTCTCTCCCCCTACTACTGTCCCGCTCATGTCTTGACGACCTGTCAATTGTCAAAGATTGGTCAGTAGAATACCAACCAATCAAAACCTCTGATGTTAGGTCACCCAGTATGTGTTTCACCAACCAATAGAGTTGTGGAGAGATGATGTATATTTACTATTATCAATTTAGAGGTAGTCTCAGGAGGAGCCATCAGATTGTGATTATCCAATTAGACGTTAAACCCATATACAATATATATTTAGTCAATCCCTTTAACCAATCCATTTACCCCGTAGGTTTTGGTAACTAGGATTGTAATGTGACATCATTCATGAAGATTGTTCATCTTAAAGGATGTTGTTTTGTATGGAAACTCTGAAAGCGTCAACCTTTTGCTTGTATGGTGTGCCTGCTTTATTTTGTCTACTTCCATTTTTGATTTCTTCTTTCTGGCTTCTGATCTTCTGCCTAAATTTGGGGCTTTCCAGGCCATCATTACAAGAGTATTATATGCCAGTGGAGCAAGAAGCGAAAAGTAGCTGAAGCGAGAGGAAAAACAGGGAGGGCGAGGCGCCACATGGGTAGTCGAGGAGGCACAGCAGAGATTTCGAGAAGACTTGTAGGGTTGGATAGAGAATAGATACAGTGGTGCCTTACCATGGAGAGATTTGTGACCCAGGAGAAGACATTTTAATCTGGCCCTGTTTTGCATCGTCAGCCTCGTGACGGTACGAGGAAGTAGGTGTGAAGTGAGGAAGTTCAAAGAGAGTCCTGCTAGCAAATGTTAATGATCTTGTCGAGGGGACAGAAAGCATAGTTGGGGAGACCAAAGAGGATGCTGGCACAGTAGTCCAGTTTGGAGAAGACAAGAGTGGTTAAGAGATGCTTGGCGGTGTTGAAAGAAAGGTGGTTCCTGATTTTCCTAATATTCAGGCGGCTGAGGCAAGCTGCTGTTCCAGTTTTGGAGATGAAAGTAGAGAAGGTCTGAGAAGGGTCATAGATGACACTGAGGTTTCTAACTGAAGAAGAGTAGGGGAGCGTGTCAGGTGATAACTGGATAGGCAGAGGTAGAGATGAGAGAGAGCTTTTGTCAAGGAAGAAGAGCATCTCTGTTTTGGTAGAGTTTAACATCAGTGCAAAGCCATCCAATATTTAATGGCAGAGAGACAGTTGGAAATGTTGATAGAGAGATCAGAGGAGAGTGAAGGAAAAGTGAAGAAGATTTGGGTGTCGTCCGCAAAGAGTTGGTACGAGAACCGAAAGGAGGAGATTAGTGCTCCAAGAGCAGAAGTGTAGAGTGTAAAGAGGAGCAGACCCAAGACAGAGCCCTGTGGAGCTCCAGCATTTAGAGGAGTGAGTTGAGAGGTGTTGTTGCACCAGGAGACACTGAATTGATGAGGTGCCGGCTAGGATTCAAACCATTCAAGGTCTCAATCACGAATCCCAAGAAGAATGATTAAGGCGACCTGAGTGATCAACAGTGTCAGAGACAGCAGACAGGTCAAGGAGAATTAGGATAGAGGATGGGTTGGAGTGCTAAGCAGAGGCAATGAAGTTGGAGACATTCATGAGAGCAGTTTCAGTGGAGTCACAGGAGTGGAAACCTGCCTATAGGGGGGTCACAAATGTTTTAGATGTCTATGAAATTGGTATGATGGTTGAACACAGCACTTTTATGCACTTTAGAGTAGTGCAGAAGGAGAGACACAGGGCAAAAGTTAGCCGGTAGGTCGGGTCAGG
Organism: Ambystoma mexicanum; assembly: GCF_040938575.1. Classification (NCBI taxonomy): domain Eukaryota; kingdom Metazoa; phylum Chordata; class Amphibia; order Caudata; family Ambystomatidae; genus Ambystoma; species Ambystoma mexicanum. Next base: position 202,545,361 of record NC_090925.1, read on the forward strand.
CCCTTGCTTTTTTAGGAGAGGGATGACCATGGCTGTTTTGAAAACAGAGGGAAAGCCGAGTTGAAGGACAGGTTGAAGAGTTCATCTAGGTGAGAGGCCACTAAAGGGTTGGATTGCATTCTGTCGCCTACTTGCTGCCCACGCCTGTTTTCTATTTTTGTTGGGTCGCCTCTCACCTCGCGAAACAGGTGAGATTGCAATCAAACCGGGATGGCAAGCATTCCCTTTACTCACTGAGCGAACCAATCAGGACCCATGGACTGCGACTATGCGGGGCGACCTTCAGTATCTGAAACCCTTTTCGTTAATGATATTTAGGAGGACATAGGAAGACATGAGCATCGCTAGTGACACGGCTGGGTATGGGTTGGTGGCCCTTGGGGCCCCTCCCTACAGATCCTCTGGTGTCAGCTGCTGGGAATGGGTGGCTTCTCTCTGCCCCAGACTCATTCCCACCCCATTTCCCTACCTCACCAATGGGACTCGATCACACAGAGCAAGCTACAATGGTGGGCTTCCGAGTAGGGCATCTTTTGCTAAACAAACCTTTTTGAGGCTCTTCAGAATCCTAATTGTTAACTAATGGAGGGTATGACTGGCCTCACGTGCAGGACTTTTACAGCCGTGAAGAAATAAACACAAGAAAGTAGAGCACATGTAGAGTATAACATTCTGCAGATGTGATGTGCATTCCCATCCCTGCCACCAATAGCAACATCTTTAGCTCCCGGGCTGACTGAAGGTGCCCGGGGGAGTGAAGGATTATTTCAAATGCTGAAGGGCATTGGAAAACTATTTTGTATGCTCTTTGGGCACAAGTAGTTTCAATCAAGAAGTTGTCGTTGTGCAGTTTCGTATTCCGGGTGCAGCTATATCATCAGGCAATTAATTAAGCAATATGCCCCGAGCGGCGGGGGCATTGCCAAGTCAGGTAATGTCCCGGGGCCCATAGTTATAGTTATAGGCCCGGGGCATTACCTGACTCTGCAATGCCCCCGCCGCGAGGGGCATATTGCTATTACTACCCCGGCCCGCAAGATCTGCGTGACGGGGGTACTAAAAGCAGGGTTTTTTGTCCCGAAACGCTGTGACGTTTCGGGACAGAAAAAAAAAAAGACCAGGATAATGGCCACTAGGACACTAGGAAAGGGAAAACGGAGTCCGTTTTCCCTTTCCATGGCGGCCATCGGGAGCGGACGCGCTGAGAACAGAAGTGTTCCCAGCGCGTTCGCTCCCGAAAGATGACAGAGAAGAAGGTAAGTGGGGTCTGGAGGGAAGGGGGAGAGTGGAAAAAAATAGACATACCTGAATCCCCGGGCAGGGGAAGAAGGTAGCCTCCAGCCTTGTGGATGCTTGGAGCGGGGATGTCCCTTCTCCGAGCTTCTACACGGCTGGAGGCTACCACGCCGCCCCCCGTGAACAAAGGAGGCAGAAGGTAAGTGGGGCGCGGTGGGGAGGAAAGGTGAAAAAAATGACAACAAAAAAGCACATACCTGAGTCCCCGGTGGTGGGCGAAGGCAGCTTCTCAGCTGCGTGGTGGCTCGGAGTGGGGATAGCCCTGGTTCGAGCCTTCTCATTGGCTGAGGGGCTGCCACAACCCCCCACCAGGAACAATGGCCGTGGAATCCTGGCCGAGGGATTCCCGGCCGGGTAGTGCCCTGGCGAGGGCCAATCAGAATACTTGTTTCATTCTGATTGAGCCCTCGCTGTGTACTAATATATGAAAAGGATTGGGAAAAATTCTTGGAAGATTATCTGTTTTTTTTTTTTCCCCAAATTTCACAACATGTCTTCTGAATTGCAGGTCTCCTAGATCAATATAATGATCTGTATGTGTGGTTCTGCTCACTTGGGGAGATGATGGAGTGGCTTTCTACTAAAACACTTTTGGAGGATTGATGGGCGCCTACCCAGGAGGATCTGATTCTGAAACCCTGCTAGCCTGAGAGTGGTGGACTCTTACACCTCGTTAGTCTATGTGGTTATGTTATGCTACTGGGATTAATGCTGTGCACCATTGCCATTCACGTGGTCTCCAGCGCTCCAGTGAATCTGAAAGGTCTGAAAGAGGGGGGTGGTTTAGGTCTGTGGGAAGAGAAGGAAAATGCAAGATTGCTCTGTGCTTGTTGATGCATGACGTTTGGAAGTACTGAGATATTGTGTTGGTCTATATCTAGGTGGTCTGTGTCGGGGCATAAAGGCATGTTTGCCCAGAGGTGAACATTCTGTGCCCGTGGTGCTAGGGTTCATTGGCCATGCGGTGCTATGTAAGTAGGTTTTATAGTTGTAGAGTTCTGTTGTTTGATGCCTATAGGTAGGAATTGTATATTTTAAACAAGAGTGTGGGAGCCCCTCTACTGAGAATGAACATGGGTCAAATACCTTGTTCTATGCAACCCCAGACACATGGACCCCTTGCTCACTGTGCCTTAGAGAGGCTGAGCTTCACCTCCCTGAGGAGGCCCAACAAGGCTGAAACACGTGTCTCGGGTCGCTGTTGGTACTCTTGTTTGGAGGACAATTGTCCAGCATTTCGGTGCTGGACTGCCCCTGTGAGTGGGACCAGACTGATGTGCAAATGGTTATTTCCCCTCTGTGAAGGGTGCAGTGAGGGTGCAGTGAGCAAAAACGTGGTTGTAGAGCCTTTTGAAGAAATTCCATAGAAAAGGGTGAAGAGGAGGTGCCATGACCCAGATCGTGCTCTTTTTCACCTCTTCCATCCTATTCGGCTCTCATGGACATTCTGGGGCCCTCTGTTGCTCTCCGCGGTTCTCTGCTATTCTCTGGCATCTCAGAAAAGTAATTCAAGCAGCAGGCAAGGAGTCAGAGTCAGGTTCAATCAGGTTTTATTTCATACCAGGCTGACACAGAGCACGAACAGCATTATTGTCAAGTACACAAACTCGTCCACCAAGCTAAAAACAGAGCTCCCTTTTATATCTTGTCAGAGAGAGAGGATTCAAACCCCACCTTTCCTAAATATGTCCAGACAAGACTCTTTGTTGAACATTCGGGCACCGGGCAATTATTTCTTATCTTGTTTAAACCTTCAAAAATGAAATACATTCTGGCACACATCCTAGGTTTTTACCAGTAGCACTGCCCCAATTATGGTCATGCAGCTGTTTCCCTTAGCTGAGTTTCCAGACACAGCCCAATTAACTGTCTAGTTTCAGTGCGTTATCTGATTTCTGAAGGCACGGTAGCCATGAATGTTTCAACTTCAGGACCAACTCATGCTAACACGCTCTGTAGAATATCTTCATTTATGCATCTTTATTCGCCCATTTAACAGCACTACCAGTTAAAGGCATTTGTCAGTTAAAGGCATTGTCAGTTATATAAATGGCAGAGTTCTTTTCTGTCTGTTTATGGAAAATAACTTAGTTATTTTCCTACTCAATTTTTATAATATGAATTTTGTACTTTGCCTACTTACTAAACCATGATAAATGCATGTTCGACTTTATAAACATGACACCCTTTAGAATACAAATATCCTTTACCACTATGAATACTATTTTCACATAATTACAATACTAAATCAGTCCATAAGAATTTCTCTGCTCCCCTACTGCATTCAGTTGTTGGTGGTTGTCTTTAAAGTTCCTTGTTTGTTAAAACAATAACTTTCAACCATATCCATGTCCACCCTCCTTGATACTTATCTAAAAAAATCATCCTATCACAATCCTACAATTTATCACATACTAAGGTATTGTTATTCTTAAAACAAAACATGCGTGTGTCATCTTCTTACATTTAAGCCCCACTTCCTGTAATCATTTGCTTTAAACTAACTCTATGCCTTAAATAATTTCACAGCCATTGTGAGACTCGAGAGGTTGGTCAAGCTTTGAGATAACCCATTAGCCCATTGCCTCTTCGTATGTCATATCTTGTCTGCAGCTCCCACCCCAACAAAATACAATCTCTCCTTGATCTTCCTCCTCTGCCCATGCATATATAACTATTTTTTTTTGCTTGAACTGTGTCTTTCCCTCTTGTTCCACACATTTTCTTCTTCCGTATCTTCCACTTTAATCATCTTAGTTTGGCATCTGTGGACCATCTGTGTCCTGTCGCCTTTGTCCTTGCTTTTAAGCTATTTTCACAGTCAGTCTCCCAGGTTCCTTTGATGCTTAGACCAGGAGTCCATTGTCTCTCTTTTTTTTCTCACACACTGTTCATTTTTACTCAAGTGTCTCTCTTTCAATAAATACATTGTTCGAATGAATCCAAAAGAGGGGATTTTTCAGCATGGGGACACAGGGTTGGGTGAGTCTTTTGCAGGAACAATTCAGGTGACCATTTTTTGTCGGGCTTCCACTGGGCTTCTCTACGACCTCACTCTTTTCTCACATGGTTTGACGTTAATTGCCCAAGGCATAAAAATCCCTCGACATATACCTGTAATATAAAACTGAATGAGTTTCTTTTGTAAAATAAACATCTCTCTTCTATTTAACACATTTCCTATCAACGCATTTCCTTAAAACCTCTCTTCTCCACATTCCAGCTCTCATACCCTACTTCCTAAACCATCGCGAGACATTCCCTCTTATTGAACACCCCTGCCTCCTAGACAAAGCTACAAGACATTTTCAAAACATTTCCTTTTAATGGGTCATTCTTGCCTTACAAACAAAATACCCCCATCCCTAGCTCTGTGTCAGCATGCTAGAACCTTAATTTTTTTTTAAATAATATACAATACATGTTGTCCTTCATGCTTCATGGGACACAGTTATTTTTTCTTGAGGATGACACATGCAACCCTAAAGAGACAAAAATAACAATTAAAGAAAGACGACTTCTTCTTTTCTGGTCTTCTAGGCACGTCCGTAGCAGATGACCAAAACGTCCTTGGGGATCCCCGTCATCTGTAGAAAGTCAGAATAGGGGAAAAATAAAGGGGTAGACCTGCGCTTTACCCTGATCCTTCAGGTATAGTACAGAAATATCCAAGATTGGATCAGTGAGAAGAGATGACACTCTTTAATACATATTCACATTTTATTAGCCAAATTTAGCCAAAATTTAGCGTATGAGAAAACCATTTTCCACAGTATAAAAAATTCATAAAAAACTTTTTCATATCAACATTCATAGCCACATACAAAGCTCATTCTTACATTCACACACAATATCAACACCCATGATATTTCATCTCTCATTGGGTTTTAAGAATACAACTTCATTGCCTAAGTAACATAATAGAACCAGTCCCTAAGATTAGGTGTTGTGGTGTATCTAACGCCAGTTTTTTGGGTCAGGTATTTGTCACACAGAAACATCGACACGTGTTTCGGTCGGAGACCATCCTCAGGACGTGAGGCAAAGCAAAGTTCTTCGCTCTTTGGTTGGCTCTCGGTATGTGTGCACTAGTCTCTGTCACAAGTAAGTGTGCCTTCCAGTGGATGCCGATGATTGATACAATCTGGTGGTGAAATTAAATACCCCCATTTGGATAGTTTTAAAGTATATGTTTGTATTGGTTCCACAGGTTCAGTAGTTGCACTGAGGCTAGTGGAGGATTAATTTCCGATATCCCGTTCATCTTCCCTCGACTTGGAACTTGGGGGTGAGTAGGGTTCGAATGTGTCGAGATATCTGTAACACATTGTGACACTAATAGTCACCTTACAAAATAAAATGGGATGACACTCTGTTTTTATGGTTGTTTTTAGATTGGTCACGGGCCCACTCATATTAAGAATCGGGGCGAAGAACTTTGCTTTGTGACAAATACCTGACCCAAAAAACTGGCGTTAGATAAAATGTGAATATGTATTAAAGAGTGACATCTCTTCTCACTGATGCAATCTTGGATATTTCTGTACTATACCTGAAGGATCAGGGTTAAAGAGCAGGTCTACCGCTTTATTTTTCCCTTGTCGAGTACAGCCCGTGGCTGCAGGGGTCTACACATTTATTTGTGTGAGGAATTTTTCCTCGTTTGTCCTATAATCCGAGATGGAAAATGTGAATCTTTTTTCATTTTCGGATGACCAGTACAAGAAGTTGCTGGAGACACCAATTGTGCCGTTTGGAGATGGCCCAACAGTGGAAAAAGTAGTCGCCACTAATGAAGTTGAAAAAATGTTACAAAAAATGAAAAAGTTAACAAGGACTGACCTTCATGGCCAGTTCATGTTACAATATTTAAGGGCTGGAATTATTCCAGAGGGCCTGCAGGTGAAGAACATCCCGAGGATATTTGTTGACAACCCCAAGTTCCAGAAGAACTTCAGTGGGGTTGGCAACAGGTGTTCTCGGGATTGGATTATGTTAATCATTGAAACAGCGCAGGAGGAAACTAAAAAACAAGGGATAGAGTTGGAAATATTGGAAAAGGCTTTTTTGGAAAATACCACAATCAAAGATGCGAAAAAACAACTTGAAGCCTTAGAAGAAGAAATCAAAAAATTCAAAGGTTTGAATTTAGAAAGAAAAATCAATAAGCTAAAAAAAGATATTTCAAACTACAATGAAGAAAGAACGTACCCCTATCTAAGAAAAGGTTTCTTTACTGACCCCCCAGTGAGTGGATATAACTTTCGGAGAAATAATCGTTACTCTAATTTCTCTAATACCTCAGGATCATCGAATGGATCAGACCTTGCCCTGAATGCGCCACCTAATCCTGGCACGAGTGGGAGAGGACAAAACCAACAACAACAGGTTTTTTTCAGAGGGGGACAGCGAGGCAGGCCCAGACAGCAACAGCCCCAATATGGACAGGGAATGAGGACCAGACAATGGTACACCAATCAGTGACCCCTGAGACTGGAGATCAGATGCCCATTTTCAATCTATCTCAACATCTTCTTAGCAAACCTGATCTGGACCTTCTGTCCAAAGAGCTCTCCTATGTCTCCACTATGAGAGCTGATACCTTTAACATGGAATTGGAACGCCATAGATTTTTTAGAAACATCAGGCTTAAGCATTTTTTTGAGGTATATCTTCCGGCTCATCCGTATGAAAAGGGGTCCACCCGAGATAAAATACCCAACATCAGTGGTCTCAAATTGAAATCTGGCTTCACCCCCCTATACATGTCCACCCGAGATTATGGCATTCGAAAATATTGTTACACGAGAAATACTTGAGGCCATTAAGTCAAAGAACCACAAACCAGATAATTTGACTAAAGTGGAGAGACTTAGCCTCACTAAACTATGTAATGATGATTCGATTACTATAAAACCTGCAGATAAGGGACGTGGGATTGTAATTCAAGATACATCTACTTATGAAGCAGTATGTAGAGGTCTTCTGGATGATATAAAATCATATAAAAAACTGGAGAGGGACCCCACAATACGTTTACAAGAAGAGATAAGAAGCCTGATAGATCATGCTTTGGGTGAACGATGGATTAGTGATGAGGAGGGCTGTTTTCTGAATAAAATGAAACCTAAGAGCGCAGCATTTTATACGCTCCCAAAAATTCATAAAAATCCAACTCATCCTCCTGGTAGACCTATTGTTTCAGCTATTGATTCACTGCTGGAACCTTTATCTGTGTATGCAGAGTTCTTTCTTAAACCATTTGTATTAATAATGCCATCATATGTAAGAGATTCAACTCATATGATTAACATCACTAGGGGTATCACAACGGAAGAAGGTGACATCCTTGTAACAATGGATGTCAAATCATTGTATACAGCAATTCCGCAGATGGAGTGCTTACATATTTTGGGCCTCTATCTGGACAAAAGGCCCAGACCACATTTGCCTCCCACAGAAGGTATTCAAGAATGTATCAGGTTGGCCATGACTGAGAACTTTTTCCTGTTCAAAAAACAACTCTACAAACAGGAGAAAGGGGTCAGTATGGGAGCGACTTTTGCCCCAGATATCGCCAATTTGTACATGGCTGATTATGAGGATAAATTCATACTGGGACAAGATAATGAGCTAAAAAATCATCCAACTTTGAGTACACATTTGAAAATGTGGCATCGTTACATTGACGATGTGTTTCTTGTATGGAGGGGGTCTATCGCATCACTGATGGAATTCCATGAATGGATGAATCGTTGTGATATGAACATAAAATTCACTATTGAACATAATCATCGTCAAGTCAGTTTCCTTGATCTTTTGATCAAAAAGAATGGGAATCAACTAATTACGACTCTGTTTAAAAAACCTACTGATAAAAATACTTTGCTGCATTTTGACAGCTTTCATCCTGCTAGTTTGCACCAAAACCTCCCCTATGGACAGTTCCTACGGATCAAGAGAAACTGCTCAGGGAGGGATGAGTTTAAAGTACATGCAGAACAACTGAAGGAAAGGTTGACCAACAGGGGTTACCCGAGAAGATTAGTAAAGGACCAATTGAAGAGGGCAGAAAATACAAACAGAGAAATTTGTCTCACGAAACAGAGGAAAACGAAATCTGAACGCTTGGTGTGTGTTACAACTTTCAACCCAGTGATTGGGGATGTCAAGCGAATAATTGGAAAACATTGACATCTAGTAAAACAACCTGGATCTCTAAAAGAAAAACCCATGTTTGCATTTAAGCGCAATCAAAATCTTAGACAGAGACTAGTGCACACATACCGAGAGCCAACCAAAGAGCTTACCATCAATGATCAATGGGGATTACCACCCATTATTGGCCACTATAAATGTGGCGGTTGTGTTGCATGCCCCTTGACAGAGACAAAACGAGAGTTTCAATATGGTAGGAGAACCTGGAAGATGAACTGTCATACCAATTGTCTTACAAAAAATGTAGTTTACATCATTACTTGCCCATGTCGTTTATTGTATGTAGGAAAAACATCTCGATAATCCGACAGCGTATATCTGAGCATAGAAGCTGTATACGGAACAAAGTAGCAGATAAACCGTTGGTTGAGCATTTTGTAAGAATGAAACATAAAGATACAGATATGAGATGTTTATATTACAACATATCAAACCTAATATGAGAGGAGGCTATACTGGTAAAATATTGCATCGTATTGAACAAAAATGGATCCACGCCCTTAATACAGTGGATAAAGGGTTAAATGTATTGGTGGAATGGAACAATTTGGTCACAAACAATTGATCCAATTACAAAAAGTCCACACCTAACTTCTCTAAATAGGGCAACTAGTAATGTGTTGTTGAGGAATTTGACTGGTGTCCATCGTGTATAAAAAGGTCATGTGTCTATGCATGTTTACAATATTTTGAAGAGCTTGGCTATGAAGATACATATAAGTTCACAAATCGAAAGAAATGGGTCAAATGAATTATTCTGGTAATTAAATAATGATCTCTGGTAATAATGTACCATAGATAATGTGAAATGACATATTTAAGTGTTACTGCTTTATAACAGATTGTTTTTCCACACAACCAAATTGCATAGTAATCTGTTTTCATTGTGACAATATTGTTTTTCTGAAACAACAAAATATAAAAAGATATGCCTATCAGTTGTTGTGAATGTTACGCCGATTAATTATTCTGTTGTAGGGACAATTGTAAAACAAATTTAAGAATGATTTGATATACTTGACTATTTATATGCAAATGGACTCAGTGCCTTGAATTAGGGAGTTCGACAATATTTGGTCTTTTTACTATTTCACATAAAATAAGTTTCCTACATGAAACGTGATGACGGCATGTTTTGCTGTTTTTTTTTGGTCTTTTGGTATCATCATTGGTATCATATTGGGCTCTGTTTAGGTGAAGTCCCAGTGGTAACAGGTGTTGTTGCTATGGCTTCTGATATCATCATTGTTCCTGTGTAAATGTGTATCTATGTGCTATCATAATGCAGGATACATTTTTTGCGGGTTTTCAATCCTTTTTTTAGTGTTTAGGAAGGCAAGCACTATCAATACGACAGTCCTTTATTCATTAGTTTTTCAATCGCCATTTTCGAGTCAGATGCGGTAGTTGTGCTAACCTTGGGGCCTTGGTCCTTTTTAGTGTTTAGGGACGCGAGTACCTCTTAAAAGAGGTAGTCCCTCACTTATGTTTAGCATCCCGCTATTTCGAAAGGGTTTGAAGTCAGATGCGGTTACCATGCGGGTAAGTTCAGGAATACATGTGCCGTGTTGAACACACGTTTAAGTATGCAAGTCTTTTTGAATATGGGCCGAGTTCCCATTAGTGTGTATAAAAAGTCGGTGAGTGGATAACTGACACGTGATAATATGCGTGTATTTAATTTTTGTTGCTGTTGCTTGGCACTCCCTCACGTTGGGGGTGTTTCTGACTTGCGGGTCCCAGACCGTTTGGTTGGGCATGCTCCTGTGGCGGGGTGGATCTTGTGGACGTGCGCGGAGTGCTGTTCTTCTCCTCTCTCACTGGTGTCCGTGGTGCATGGTCACTGGGAGATGAGCTGCGCGATACGATCAGCGCGCTTGAGAGTGTACCGTTTTTGGTACATTTCCCATTTTCCGTGAGTTGATAATGTCAGGACTCGCATTGAGCTTCCCCATTAGTTTGTACAACGTGGGTTCTTCTCACTTTTCGCAGGGCGTTTAACATAGTCATTATGTGTTACTTGAAAAGAGATGGTACTCTTAGCACTGGTACATGGTTTTTACTCCCAGATTGTCTTCTGGGTCTGTTGATACTGACTTTAAGCACGTTCTGTCATATCTATCTTCACCGCAGTCTGATGGTGCATGATGAACTAACGTATAAGTAATGCAATTGGTAGTGGAGTTACATATGGAATTTTACTCATATGGCATTTATGTTGTTTTTTGGCAGAATACAGTAAATGGGACATCAAGCGTGCAATTTCTATGCTTAAGGCTGCGGTAGAAACACCACGACTTTTGATCCCAAGCTGTACCATGGGCACAAGTAAGTGTGGCTTCCAGTGGATGCCGATGATTGATACAATCTGGTGGTGAAATTAAATACCCCCATTTGGATAGTTTTAAAGTATATGTTTGTATTGGTTTCACAGGATCAGTAGTTGCACTGAGGCTAGTGGAGGATTAATTTCCGATAACCCGTTCATCTTCCCTCGACTTGGAACTTGGGGTGAGTAGGGTTCGAATGTGTCGAGATATCTGTAACACATTGTGACACTAATAGTCATCTTACAAAATAAAATGGGATGACACTCTGTTTTTATGGTTGTTTTTAGATTGGTCACGGGCCCACTCATATTAAGAATCGGGGCGAAGAACTTTGCTTTGCCTCACGTCCTGAGGAAGGTCTCCGACCGAAACACGTGTCGACGTTTCTGTGTGACAAATACCTGACCCAAAAAACTGGCGTTAGATACACCACGACACCTAATCTTAGGGACTGGGTCTATTATGTTACTTAGGCAATGAAGTTGTATTCTTAAAACCCAATGAGAGATGAAATATCATGGGTGTTGATATTGTGTGTGAATGTAAGAATGAGCTTTGTATGTGGCTATGAATGTTGATATGAAAAAGTTTTTTATGAATTTTTTATACTGTGGAAAATGGTTTTCTCATATGCTAAATTTGGCTAATAAAATGTGAATATGTATTAAAGAGTGTCATCTCTTCTCACTGATCCAATCTTGGATATTTCTGAAAGTCAGAATAGGGACAAAAGTAATTCGGGTACTGGTAAGGGGTCAGGTTTTCTTCCCAACTTCAACCCTTTCTTCCTTTTCTGCTATAAGAAAATACTTTCTGGACCATTCTCCCCTACTCGTTGGTGCACATAAACAACTATTTTCCAACCACCCTGCAGGATACTTAGTTTAGGCTTGGTTCTTTGCTCAGTTTAGCTGCACGTGCTTCCTGGTTAGCAGTAATTTTTTGCTGGTTAGCTGCAAGTGCTTGCTCAGCTCAGCAGCCATTCATCCTTGTCTTCTTCTTGTCTTTTGTTGGACCATGGCCTTTGCTTGTACTTTGCATTCGTCCTATGGAGACAAAACAGAGGCGATTCGCTGCACACCGTCCCTGCCTAACTTAATCTAGCCTACCCCTGCTTTTTGACACTATGGCACCAATTCTTACTATGTGCCTCCATTTTCCTCCAACAATGTTTGCCTCTTCTAATAATTGCATACCCCTATCACATCAAGCTTTTTTGACATTATGAACACGAAAATAATTACTCACCTTCAATTTAACTTCTGTTTTCTGTGGCTGTCTGAAATGGCCATGTTTTCATCTATTTTCTATTCTTTCCACACCTTATTGCACCTCTCTTGGGAAAAACAGCTAAACACTTGAAGACATTGTGTCTCTTACTACCTCTTTTCCTGTTAATCACCTGGATCCTCTTACTTTTAGTGCTGATCAATTGTGTGTCCACACCCTTTTAGCGTGAACTAGTACTTACCTTTTTCTTTTTCTCCCTAATTTAAGACCATGCAGACATTTCTCGTGCTTCCACGCAAAGGCCTATAACTTTTGTCTGTAAAATAAATCAAAATCGTTACAGGCACTCAAAAAATCGTGTTTTACTTACCTCACTATATTTTATTAAAATTGCTTGGGTGTGGTTTTCCCTTGTTTGGTTGACCCAATTTTTTGACAGCCATACTCCTTTTCTTGGTCGTCATGGTCTCTGATGCTTTTTATTGCCCTACGCTCCTTTTTTGCTATTGGCCAGGAAACCTCATAAGTGCTATTTGTTTTCCAATTTTTTGATTTTTGTGTCCGTTTTATGCTTTTGAGTTTATTTCCTATTCTTTATTCATTTGCCCAATTGTTCCCTCCCTCAATTTTTACCTTTATTCATTTTTTATTCAAGATAATCAATCATTTTCATCTTTTCCTGATGTATTTATTTATTTATTTATTTATTTATTTATTTATTGCTGTGTAACAGAGGCCCAAAGCCTCCCTAATGTTTTTAATCCTTTATTCTAATCATTTCTTGTTTATGTTGGGCATTTATTTCATTATTATTTTGTTTTTCATGTATACTAAAACACACTTCCTTTCTTTTTCTGTGTGATGCTGTAAGGAAAGTACCATTTCATACTCCATTAAGCCCTATATGGCTGCATTGTTATCTATGATGTTGTTTAACCTAAATCTTTTTATCTGAACCATTACTGTCCTTCATGATTGGTATTTCATTCTGTTTGCTTCTTAATCATTTGTCATGTTTCCCTACGTTATGGCTACCTTTAATTTCCTGGATGTCATCTGCCTCTTCCTCTTGTTCATAAATGTTCATAAATGTTCATGGCCTGCGCCTGAATTTATAACATATTTTCATTATTCCTCCACCAGGTCATACAGCTGGCTATATTTATCATGCTGCTACAATAATGAAATCTTTTAATTTTCACCCAAACAGTCTCGTTGGCCTTCTGCCGCTTTCATGTCTTAAATATTGTGCTTGTGTCTAAATGGGGCATGTCCCAAATAAACAAACATGCTTTCCTTGGTAACCTAAACACCATCATCATGCTTTCATGTTTTGTCATTCAATCCTTTCTTCATCCATCTAAATCCTATAATACCAGAATCTCAACTGATCGTCCAGAATCAAAAGTGTTTTTCCCTATTAAATAAAAAAAATGTTCTCCCCGCCAGCCGCAATAGCCGCAAAAATTGTAAAATACCACCCCTGGAATAACACCATACAGGCTGTCCTATCACTCACGTTGGAGCTCCCGAAAAAGGACCTTTAGGAGCACCCCAAAATCCCCATTCAATACATTTGCGCTATCCTCGAAATACCCGAAAAGGCAGTTCACAGAGGACCCAGTAACCCCCTTCAACTTCAGAGGGCATTCTAAGTCAAAAATAATAGAAAACATGAAAAAAATTGGACCATTCAGCTACAAGGCGATGCCTGCCCCTGCCCGCACGTGAGTTTAAAAACCCAGTGTAAAATCACTTCCTCCACATCTCATGATGTTCACCAATACCTCCTTCAATCATGACACTATTTCTGCAGCTGTCAAACAACCCTTAGTAGTGTTCCTCCACTCAGCCTTGTCCATGTCATGCCAGCTCACATGCTACAATCTGTTCTGTTGCACTTATCATTTGAGTGCCATTGCTTCCGCTTCACTACCACATTCACTAATGCCATCGGCCCTTTCCTTTCCCCACAATGCTTGCAAAACTGCTCATTCATTTCCCATGTCATTATCAGAGTTAAATTCGATTACTACACTACCATCCTTGCAGACCTCCTAGCAAAAAATCTTCACAGGCTCTAAAAGTGCGGAGTGATGCTGTGTACAACCCTTAGTATTCTCAAAAGAATATACATTACTCACGCCATGCGAGCTGCTCACTAGCTACCCGTGAAGGAGCGGTTAATTTCAAAATCACAAATGTATGTCTCACACAGCACCAGTATATCTAACTGTTGCTGTTAATAGAGTCAGTTCAGCCTGTCACCATGTCACTCAACTAAGTCCCACTAACCAAAGGAGCTAAAACCAGGGGGCTAAGCTTCCCCGTCTTGTTCCCAAACCATGGAATGCTTCCTCTAGCAAACTTAGAGAAGAACCATCTCTCCTCATTTTCTAGCCATAAACCCTCAAACCTACCTTGTTTAACTCCCCCTATCAGTTCCCCCAGCGGTGTCTATACAGATCCCCCTGCAGCTGAATTAACCTCTATGCCCTGTGTTTACTCAATTTCTACTCTATCCAACGTGAGCTAAACATGCAGCTCATCCATTGTAACTACAATATGTATTTACTTGTCCTATAAATACAGGCAAAGCTGTGGCATGCACCCACTTGTGTGTGCCATTTTCATTGTAATCTGCAAGCCTCTTCTTTGTACCAGCACCACGATGCCTAAGGGCTTATGTGTGCTCCATGAATTCTAATAAATAAATAAAGGGTTTTTTCGTGCATTCAAACCTTTCCTTTCTTCCAAGAATCGCTCATTCTTTGCCAAACTACAATAGGCACTACTATTGGATCAATACAATGCCCCTTCTCTGGGCACTCATGGAGAGCTCCTCAACGAAATAAAAAATATGTATCACACAGAATAATGCCTTTAGGCAATACTGAATATTCCCATACAGAAGCCTCTCATAAGCCAGGAGAAAGGCGCACTGGCTATCAATAAACAAATGCATTCCTTTATTAAACTCATGGGCAACACACAAAAGATGCCTTTTGTCCACGCCCTTTCATACTTATCAGAGTGAATCACTCTTGTTAGTCCTTCAGACTCTCCTGGTCAGTCCAACATATATGCCTGCCTTTAAAAACCCACAACTGGGGCCCAAGCTTTAGCCATCCGGCTCCTAAAAGCTGGAATGCCCTCCCACCAGCACCAAAAAATGAAAGAATTTTGCATTGCTTTCCTCGACATGCTAAAAGCATTAATGTGCAATCAAGCCCCTTCCTAATCTAATCATGATAAATAGCTAGGCTGGCTACAATAATGCCATCCATGTGCTAATTCTTCTCTTGTCCAATGTATTCCTGTATCTGCACCATTGCATCCTCTGTACTCGCACCAAAAAATGCCCCTGGGCTAATGTGCGCCTACACGTTTAAATAACTACCACTGAAAGGTGCCTATTAAAATCACACCACAGCTGACATATTTTCCTCCAAAGACTGCTAAACCAATGCCACATCTATAATCCAAAAAGCCGTCTTTGCTACATGGATACACAGTCCCACTGTCTTATCATTAGACCAAAAATTCATTTTTTTTCTTGCCATATTTCTCCTTGCATTCCAAAACCCTAGTGCCACTTAACTCTCCTAAGCACATCCGGTCAACCTCTGAGGCTGTCCTACCGTGAAACACATTAATTTTCCTGTTTTGCAAAATAATTCCTAATTTTTAGGGTGATGCCTTTTATTTCCGGTGTCTCTGTGTATTCTGTGTTTGCATATTGCAGAACCTACATGTACGCCCCCTGTCAACAAATTCATTTTGCATGTAATGCGCTTTATAATAAATGCAACTTATAAACCACACTCACTTGAGCATTTTCCAGATCACTGAAATAGCTTAACAATTACATCAGCTGTACACATAGCTGATACCTCCCATGCATCATGCACTGCTGTTTCTCTCCACTTACTTAATCTATGGTTCTCAAGGGTGTTCAACCTATCAGTGCGTTAAAATAATACCACTGAATATGTAAGGCCTATGATTGTCAAATAACATGATACGACATTTTTTGCTCCTTTTAACGTGTCTTTTTACCACATAAAAATAATGTATGTAGTGTTACCGCCCTGCTACAACATGACCACCATGAGTCATAATGAAAAATGTAATGACCCAACCAGATCCAAGCCCTGAGCTTACCAGCCGTCCCACTAAAATATTCTGCTGCTGTCCTCCTTAAGAAGTATCCCCTTACCGCTGGGTTATTACATGGGTTAGCTACAACTACACTTATGAATTTTTCCAACTTCGAAGTGTGGGCACCTATTCCATAATGTGCAACAATGCTCAGAATGATTCTTCGCATCTGCAATCTGTATTTGACACATTGTTTCTAAATAAAATAGAGCCTGTCTTTAACTGCACTCGCTTGTGTGCGATAAATACAGCCTTGCAAGACACACAATCATTTTTTTTTTCTTTCACCATGGAGCGATCACTAAGCTTGGCAGTGCTCATCTCAAAGAACTGCCATCGAACATTTCTGTCTTGATAAATCACTGCATTTAATCTCGTGGGCCATAATGAAAGCATTTTTTTCTTTTCCTTTGTATTACTTATTCATGTTTTAATCATCTCACAAATGTAAGCTAATTAAAATTTAAATATAAAAACCCACTATCTTTCAAACCACGGCATGCAAACCCCAAAATAAACATTCCAACAAAAACAGCTTGTTTCACTTCAACACGACATCCTTATCAACATCCTTTTAAATTTAAACAAAACTACAACCTCGATTAACATTTTACCAGGCTCTGTCAATAATTTCTTGCCTAAAAAACAATTATCTTGCACACCTCACAGGCTCACAGTTCATAATTTCACTAGACTTTTCTACCCTTCACAGTTAAAAGGCACTTCTGCACAGTGCATTCCTTTGCGCAGCGCTTAACGCATGACAATAATACTTCTATAAATCACTATGACTCAGCCATTTTAATGTGAAACTCTATCGTTCTTAGCACGATTCATCAGTTATCTTGTCTACTACGAGGAAATCACAAATTTAACTTCATAGTTGCTGGTTTGAATTTTTGTGATGGCTTACAAGTGCAACAGCTTTTTACACTTATCTCAGAACTGTTCGACATTTTTTAGATGAAATCACCACGAATTTGAGTTTCTTAAGTCATAGCATCTGATCATTTACATTATTGTTATTTTTTGGCATTTTCAAAACCTTGGCTGAACGCCAATTCTTTTTGATTTAGCTTGAAAATATCATGTTTATATTATTTCCAATGTTTTACAGTGCACACAGACAGTTATGCCATAAAATGAAACAAAAGAACAGCCGTAACATGTAACAATTACATGCAGAATATAACATGACATATGAAAAGAATCAGACAAGTCTTCCGGCCGGCTGCATGCATATCTGCCCCTAAATATGTGTGTTTCTTTACAAAACGCGAGTTCACCCCGTTCAAGGAATCTTTAAATTCTCTTGGTCTCCTAATCACCCCATTTAACTGGCTCTGGGTGCAAACTCCATCCAGCCATCTTTAAACGCTAGGCAAATGGGGGTATCCTCTCTCTCTCAGGTATCTTCCTGGTATCTCTCTCTATTGCTCAGGTACCTTGAGTCAATATATATATATATATATTTTTCTTAAATATACATATTATAGTCTTATTCTGATGTTATTTTTTGTTCATATCCCACCTCCCTCAGTTACCTTTTGCTGGGGTCCCCCATGAATATTCTACTCCTGTGATTGATTTTTTTTAAAATGCTGTTAATGTTTTGGTTTTTTCTCAAATCTGGACTGCCATTGTTATTTTCCCCTGAAGAAATTACCACAAATATATTTATATATATATATATTTTTTTTTTTTTCCAGTGAAAAAACTTTGTTAAAGGGACGTTATGGTTAAGTTGCGCTACTAAAAACTTATGAAATTCAGTGAAAAAAACTTTGTTAAAGGGACGTTATGGTTCAAAGTAAAACTGAAAACCCCCTGAAATTCGGCAGTTATGGTAAGATAAGCAACCATAGCTCGCGCCACCGTGCACTGCTAACACTAACATCCAGGACATCAAAGATGACATCACCAATGTCATTGATGACATCACTGATGACATCACATGTGCATTTATTTTTCATGAAAACTCTATAGGAGGGATTCTTATAATGTTGACCAAAAAGTGTGAAGAATCATTTGAATAAATACATTGAGCTAATTAGTGCATTAAGCAATGCATTGATATAAATAGCATTCTATTATGAAGTTCTATCCAGTATACTAAGCAACTCATGCAGAAACGTACGCAGTGTGTGCAGTATACATGATGAAAGTGCAATATTCATAATCTAACATGTAATAAGTAGCTAATAAGACCCACTTAATACATAATTACACTTAATACAGACAAAACACAAAGAGACAACAACACATACAAATATGAGTATATACAGGGACAGTGAAGTAAACAAAAAAGCAGAAGTAGTAGCACAAAGAGTTCATAAACTAACTGATTGTCTATATGCAGAGAAACTATTGCTCTGTTTCAAAGCTGCTACTTACCATATGTATGTGTATCACATGATGTGACTGCACCCAAAGGAAAGGAGAGTGAGTATAATGTATACAAATATGAGCATATACAGGGAAGGAAGAGTAATAAAAATAAAACTGTGAGAAAGTGCTGATAACCCTAATGATTATCTTCATGCACAGAAAGGATTGCTCTCTTTCAAGCCTGTGTCTTCCGCTATGTATATGTTTCATATAATTTGACTTGATCCTAAGTCTACAAATATAGTACCTTTTCAATTTTTATTTCCTGACTGTTACTGAAGAAAACTATGTGGCTTAGATATGTCAGTAAAGGAAAAAAAGGGAGAGCCAGCCATGTGATGTCATCAGTGATGTCATCAATGACATTTGTGATGTCATCTTTGATGTCCTGGGTGTTAGTGTTAGCAGTGCACGGTGGCGCGAGTTATGGTTGCTTATCTTACCATAACTGCCGAATTTCAGGGGTTTTTCGGTTTTACTTTGAACCATAATGTCCCTTTAACAAAGTTTTTTTCAGTGAATTTCATAAGTTTTTAGTAGCGCAACTTAACCATAACGTCCCTTTAACAAAGTTTTTTCACTGAATTTCATAGGTTTTTAGTAGCGCAACTTAACCATAACGTCCCTTTAACAACGTTTTTTCACTGAATTTCATAGCTTTTTCATAGCGCAATTTAACCATAATGTCCCTTTAACAAAGTTTTTTCACTGAATTTCATAGATTTTTAGTAGCACAACTTAACCATAATATCCCTGAATTCATATACATGTAACATAGAACATACTGAACCCCCACGTAGCGATTTTGATGTCCGTGGACTACCGCCATGTCCGCGGACATATCGAGAATCTGAGCGTGGTGAATGTAAATTTAAATAGTGTGCCCCATTTCCCCTTTGAAGTTGGCTCTGAAAAGTGCCGTTTTTTGTTTTGTTACAGATGCTTGACAGACTCCTGTTATTTTGTATTTTTTTTCTTGGTTTTTTTTCTTACTTTACTCCTAAAATCTTCACATAACCTTCTCCAAAGCAACCCTTACATTCCAAAATAGAAAGGCATTTCCCGTAAAAGATAAAGAGATGCCATCTTCTTTAAAATTCACAGTTATACTGTCATCAATATTCTCATTATTACAGAAGAACATACCAGCTCTAAGCATGAAGGCACACATGCCTCGGTTGATGACACACCTAGCAATGTTTTGCTGAGGAGAAAAAACTGAACTATTGTCCCATATTGCCCTAGGTAGTAATCCAGAAAAAATTACTTTCGCATTTGGAAGGATCTTCGTTACGGCTTAAACCAAGCATTCCAAATCAGCCAACAAAGTAGAGGCACTGACGTTGCCCAAATGGAAAGCACCATAGTGCAAAACTACCACATGCGGACTGTTCATCATGGCCGTATCCTCACAAACTTGTACAATTCCCTGTACATTGCAATCAGGCACAGTGCTCCACACCACCTCCACTCCTTTCACATCAAAGTTCTTTTCAACATGCCTACATCGAGCAACCATGCACAAACATATATTCAAGCACCAACACCCTGACTTTCTCTACTTCTTCCATCTTCACCACACACAGCCTCTTTTAACACAAATCCACAACCTCGACATCCTCGGACCACGTAACTCTTCGACACCGTTTCTACCATTTCCACTTTACTCTCTGTGCCATTCCCTCATTGCATACAGCTAAGCAGTCACACAATACGAAGAACGTCCTCAGAACACCCCCATTTTGTTTATTTTCGAACATTTCAGGACAATTATCATTTCATTATTCAAAATATTAACATTACAAATATTATACTTTCATCTTGTACGCTGCACACAATGCTATGTTTCTCCATTAGTAGCTCAGTATACTAGATAGAACCCCATAATACAATGCTATTTATATCAATGCATCGTTCAAAGCACTAATTACGGTATGATATTTATTGCAATGATCCTTGACACTTTTTTCGCAACATTATAATAAAAATCCCTAGTACACAAATTTCATGAAAAGTAAATGCACATGTGATGTCATCAGTGATGTCATCAATGACATTTGCGATGTCATCTTTGATGTCCTGGGTGTTAGTGTTAGCACTGCACGGTGGTGGCGCGAGTTATGGTTGCTTAGCTTACCATAACTGGCGAATTTCAGGGGTATTTCGGCTTTACTTGGAACCATAACGTCCCTTAAACAAACTTTTTTTATTAGCACGCAAACAATATACATAGATGTAGTGTAAACAGCAAGTTCTCACAGATGGCTTTACACAGAATGTTGCAAAGTAAGCATTTATGCTCGTTCACAGTGAAAGTCACCTGCTTCCATTTTTCTCACGGCCCAGAGAGGCCCACGACTCCCAGTATAAGGTTCTATTTTTGACAGACAGAGATTGTGCTGAAAGACTTCTTTTGAAGAAGTGTAGCAAAAACGTAAGACACGATAAAGATGAAATTTCTGAAACAAAACCACTTTTGTATATTATATCACTTTGAGAAAGATCGTTGGCACACACGGAGTTGTATTTTGGGACTGCACTACACTTGGACAATGCAAAATGCAATTATAATGTAAGTAACGGTGGTCGGTCAAAAGACCGAAAAAAAAATCTCGAAATACAATAATCTCGAATCCAAAATCCCGAAAAAAAAAAAGTCGAATTTTTTATTTATTTAATTATATGCTTTTTTGGGGTCAGGTAAGTAAAAAAAATGGGTTAAAATAAAAAAAAAATAGAAAAAAGGGGGGTTGGGGGGGGAACCCCCCCATTTCGAACAAAAAACGTCATTAAAAAAAAATTCGACTTTTTTTTTTTCGAGATTTTGGATTCGAGATTATTGTATTCGGGATTTTTGTTTTCGGTTTTATTACTATAAACCGTAAGTAACCCTTTAGATTATTTTATACCGGAATATAATAACGCTGTTATATAACGCGCTGTCCGCGGTCGACGGCGAATACAAGATGGCGGGCGCCACAGAAAATCTGATGCGCACCACCCCCCACGCCGTCCAATCAGCGAACACATCGCATGTCCGCAGACGTGACGCAAGCCCATGGGCCAATCGGGGTGCTGTCCGCGGAGCGAACAGGGAAGTCCATCCGCGAAGCGAACACAGATATCACTAATTTTTTTGCCTTACATTTTGTTCATTTTTTAAAAAACTACTGGACGGATTTACACCAAATTTGCAAAAGCACGCTTTCGGGACCAAGCCGCCGCTCCTGCCGCAAATTTGGTGTAAATCCGTCCAGCGTTTCGGGCTGTAGCCGTGCGCAGTTTTTTCCCATTATGTCTATAGGAAAAAACAAAAGTTTTGGGAGCCCCTTATAACTTTGCCTCCCCTGGACCAAACCTCTCCAAACTTTGCAAAACAAATCAGATTGGGCCATATACCTTTTTTGCAAAGTTTGGTGAGGATTCGTCCAGAGGGAGCGAAGTTATAAGCCACCCAAAAAGTGCTCTTCCTATGGAAACACCAATTTAACCATAACTAAATATATATATATATATATATATATATTCCCCCTTCTGCCCGACTGTTCTCCCTCCCTGTGTCCCTGTCTCTATCAGCTAGGGCATCTGCAGTCTGCCCCAACCCTATCTTATTTTCTATCCCCTTTACTCCACTCTTATCTTGGGTGGAACAGTATGGCTCACCTTAGTCTCTTAGGGCCTCATTACACGGACGGCGGTAAGGGTTTACCGGTACCGGTATTTTACCGGTACCGGTAAAACCTTACCGCCTTACTACGAGGACCCTTTGCGGGTTGGGGAATTTAACGCCTGCTTTTTGCAGGCGTTAAAAACCAACCCGCAAAGGGACCAGGGAGCTAATTACGGTACCGTAATTTGCGGTGCCATAATTAGCACCTTCCCCATTCCCATTATGCCCTATGGGGCAAAAATGGGAATGGGGAAGGGCAATGGGGGGAAGGGGGAATTACCGCCCCACCAACCTTGGAATAGGGCGGTAATTCCCCTTTCCACCAAGGCGGTGCCGGTATTTTACCGGCATGGACCAAGGTGCTAATAGCACCTTGGTCCACCGCCGTCCGTGTAATGAGGCCCACAGTCTTGATCGTCCTGTCCTGGTGAAGAGTGGTACTCTGTTCAGTAATTTGATCAGTCTGTCCATCATCCTATCTGTCCTGGTTTGGCTCGCCAAGTGAAGAGGAGGGGCCATGACCCTGATGGTGCTCTTTTTCACCTCTTCCATCCTGTTAGGCTCTCATGGATGTTCTGGGGCCCTCTGTTGCTCTC
The DNA here is from genome assembly GCF_040938575.1 of Ambystoma mexicanum. Taxonomy (NCBI): domain Eukaryota; kingdom Metazoa; phylum Chordata; class Amphibia; order Caudata; family Ambystomatidae; genus Ambystoma; species Ambystoma mexicanum. The sequence goes on from NC_090925.1 coordinate 202,568,250, forward strand.
CAGGGCTCTCTGCTACTCTCTGGCATCAAAGCAAAGCAATTCAAGCAGCAGGCAAGGAGGCAGAGTCAGGTTCAATATGGTTTTATTTCATACCAGGCCGACACAGAGCACGAACAGCATCGTTGTAAAGTACACAAACTCCTCCACCCAGCTAAAAACGGAGCTCCCTTTTATATCTTGTCAGAGAGAGAGGATTCCAACCCCACCTTTCCTAAACATGTCCAGACAGGACTCTTCGTTGAACTTTCACGCACCGGGCAATTATTTATTATCTTGTTTAAACCTTCAAAAATTAAATACATTCTGGCACACATCCTAGGTTTTTCCCAGTAGCACTGCCCCAATTATGGTCATGCAGCTGTTTCCCTTAGCTGAGTTTCCAGACACAGCCCAATTAACTGTCTGGTTTCAGTGCGTTTATCTGGTTTCTGAAGGCACGGTAGCCTTGAATGTTTCAACTTCAGGACCAATTCATGCTAACACGCTCTGTAGAATATCTTCATTTATGCATCTTTTTTCACCCATTTAACAGCACTATCAGTTAAAGGAATTTGTCAGTTAAAGGCATTGTCAGTTATATGAATGGCAGAGTTCTTTTCTGTCTGTGTATAGAAAAAAACAGTCATTTTCCTACTCAATTTTTATAATATGCATTTTGTACTTTGCCTACTTACTAAACCATGATAAATGCATTTTCGACTTTGTAAACATGACAGCCTTTAGAATACTAATATCCTATACCACTATGAATACTATTTTCACATAATTACAATACTAAATGAGTCCATACACATTTCTCTGCTTAGCTTTAAGTGAGGGGCTGCCCCATACTGCATTCAGTTGTTGGTACCTTATCTTCATCTCAGCACCTCCATTACAAGGGTATGACCCATGTTCGTTCTCAGTACAAGGGCTTGCACACTTGTTTGATAAGGGTTGTATATTGTTGTGTGAGAGTGGCATGGTTTGTGTGCATATAATGTGTTGGGATGTGAGGAAGGGAGTATTAGTGTTTTTACAAACAAATCATACCATGGGCTAACAATCTAAAATGCCAAAATGCAAAACATAGCAGGACAACAACAAAACTACGGCAAACAATGAATAGTGTAAATGAGCAAATTACATTGAGCCATCAACTAAACTAGGGCTAACAATTCACTAGGGCAAACAACCCATACACTTGGGCAGCGACCACACCAGGGTGAACAACCCACCGAATAGGGTGACAACCAGACTAGGGCAAACAACCCATACACTTGGGCGGCGACCAAACCAGGGTGAACAACCCACACAATAGGGTGACAACCAGACTAGGGCAAACAACCCATACACTTGGGCAGCGACCAAACCAGGATGAACAACCCACACATTAGGGTGACAACCAGACTAGGGCAAACAACCCATACACTCGGGCGGCGACCAAACCAGGGTGAAAAACCCACACAATAGGGTGACAACCAAACTAGTGCAAACAACCCATACACAGGGGCAGCAACCAAAACAGGGTGAACAACCCACACAATAGGGTGACAATCAGACTAGGGCAATCAACCCATACACTCGGGAGGCAGCCAAACCAGGGTGAACAACCCACACATTAGGGTGACAACCAGACTAGGTCAAACAACCCATACACTCGGGTTGCAACCAAACCAGAGTGAACAACCCACACAATAGAGTGACAACCAGACTAGGGCAAACAACCCATACACTCGGTAGGAGGCCAACCAGGGTGAACAACCCACACAATAGGGTGACAACCAGACTAGGGGAAAACAACCCTTACACTCGGGCGGCGACCAAACCAGGGTGAACAACCCACACAATAGGGTGACAACCAGACTAGTGCAAACAACCCATACACAGGGGCAGCAACCAAAACAGGGTGAACAACCCACACAATAGGGTGACAATCAGACTAGGGCAATCAACCCATACACTCGGGAGGCAGCCAAACCAGGGTGAACAACCCACACATTAGGGTGACAACCAGACTAGGTCAAACAACCCATACACTCGGGTTGCAACCAAACCAGAGTGAACAACCCACACAATAGAGTGACAACCAGACTAGGGCAAACAACCCATACACTCGGTAGGAGGCCAACCAGGGTGAACAACCCACACAATAGGGTGACAACCAGACTAGGGGAAAACAACCCTTACACTCGGGCAGCGACCAAACCAGGGTGAACAACCCACACAATAGGGTGACAACCAGACTAGGGCAAGCAACCCACACACTGGGGCAGCGACCAAAACAGGGTGAACAACCAACACAATAGGGTGACAACCAGACTAGGGCAAACAACTTGTACACTCGGGCGGCGAGCAAAACAGGGTGAACAACCCACACCCTTGACATCGCTGACCTCATCACGGTCCAGAACCTTGACTTCCTAGCTATCACCGAAACCTGGTTACATGACGCCTCTGGCCCACTCCTCGCTCTATCCCTACCCAAGGGTTATACCATTATCAGAAACAACCGCCATTCCAACTTGTCGAAAGGAGGTGGAGTCGCTTTTATTCACAGCAACAAAATCGTTATGGGAGCTGCTCCCCACATACAACTTAGTTCTGCAGAATCTCTCTCAGTGAAACTATCGCTCTCTCCTACCAATACAGCAACACTCCACCTTATATACAGACCTCCAGGCCCATTGGGTTCATTCTCAGATGAGGTTGCATCCACCTTGTCGACTAACACCAAGCTCAACTCTCAGATACTGCTACTAGGAGACCTCAACCTAGGTCTCTCAGATCCCAAGGACCACATGGCCACTGAAGTAGACACCACCCTCTCCAACTTAGGCTTCCAGCAGCGTATTCGTGATCCTACACACATCAAAGGAAGAACGCTCGACTGGCTAGCCGACCTTAACTGTAACACCAATGTCACTTCTAATGATGCATGCGCCTGGTCTGACCATCATGTTATCACCTTCCTCCTGCCAGCCACCAACCCCCAGCCCATACCTACCATAGCCCCCGCTATACCTACCAGAAATAAAAAAGATATCACCAGGGAGAAACTGCTTCCTCTTATCCTCCCTTGCTTGAACACTCTTGCTGCACAGCAGAAGGATAAGGACCCCACTGTCCTAGTAGACACCTATAACAGCCTAATGACCAAGGCCATTGAGAGCCTAGCTCCACTAAAAATCCATAAAGCCAAACAACAGTCCCACCTGAACACCTGGTTCACCCCGCAGCTCAACGCGCTGCGCAAAGAAAAGCGCAAGGCTGAAGCCCTTTGGAAAAGCCACCACAGTGCTGCCAATAAAGCCTCCCTTCTAATCACCTCTCTTAATTACAAGGAGGCCATATTACAAGCTAAAAAGGAGACATACAATGCACGAATATCCCAGGCAGAATCGAACACTAGAGAATTATTCAAAATCCTCAAAGAGCTAGAATCTCCCTCACTTGCCCCAGACACGTGCACCAAGGACAGCACATGGTGCAACAATATACAAAATGCCCTTCTCAACAAAATATCCACCTTGCAATCCAAAATCAACGCCAAACAAAATACCCTCCACACCCCTACATTTAGCAATACCAGGCCACCTAAAATAACAACCCCTGACTCCCCGGTGCCGTTCAGCTTCACACCACTCACCGCTCTGGAGGTTGAAAAAATGATCTGCAATTTAAAACCCTCAAACTGCCAAGGGGACACCTGTCCAGCCCCGATCATTAAGGAGTCGGCACATGACCTCGCTCCTTTTATCACCTCTTTCATCAACGCCTCCTTTCAATCGGGAGTGGTCCCCAATAACCTAAAGGATGCTTGGGTTATCCCTCTCCTAAAAAAAAACACCTTAGACCCGGATGTTCCAACCAATTATAGACCTATCACAACGGTCCCATTTCTGCTAAAGATCTTAGATAGAGCAGCCTATCTTCAGATACAGAACTATCTGAAATCAAACAACCTACTAGGCACGAGACAGTCTGGCTTCAGGCCGAAGCACGGTACGGAGACAGCCCTCCTCGATCTCAAGACCCAAATTGAGGATCTCAAAGACAAAGGTAAACTAGCCCTGTTACTACTATTAGACTTATCTGCTGCCTTTGATCTGGTTAATCACCAAATCCTCTGTCACCACTTGAAAACTGCAGCTCACTTCTCCGACATGGCCACAAACTGGATTCAATCCTTCCTGGATAACAGACAGATGAGGGTATTCTCGCCCACCTCCGCGGCTGACCCTGCACCAGTCCCTTGCGGAGTCCCCCAAGGATCGTGTGTATCTCCTACCCTTTACAATGTAGTTACTAAACCCTTATTTGATGTGCTTGACTATCTGGGTGTCACCTACACAAATTATGCTGATGACACCCAGATACTCATCCCCATCACGGGTGATTACACATTAGACTCAAAAGCCTTGAATGACGTTTACCATGTCATTCAAACATGGATGGCCCAACATGAGCTCTGTCTGAATGACGACAAGACAGAGCTCCTCATCCTAGGTACTCAGCAAAGACTAAACAAGCTGAACCCTATGTACAGTTCCTTTAACATCGATGGAAATATAATAAAAGTCTCCAAAGACACAAAAACGCTTGGAATCTACCTCGACTCAACCCTCTCCCTTCACAGACAAACTAATGCAGTTGCGGCGGCCGCCGCCTATACCTGCAAGCTGATCACAGCATGTCGCCCTTTCCTCTCCTCGCACAACTGTACTACCCTTGCTAGGACCCTGGTCATGTCTAAACTTGACTATTGCAATGCATTGTACCAGGGCACTAATCAGGGTAACCTAGACAAGCTCCAAATCATACAAAATAACGCCATCAGGGCAGCCCTCAATATCCCCAGATCTGCACACATTTAGGATACCTGGAAGAACCTTCATTGGTTGTCAGTCACCCAAAGGATCTCACTAAAATCGCTTGCCCTTACCTACAAATGCATGAACAATCTGGCCCCCACTTATCTCTCCTCACGATTCACGCTGTACACTCCAGTTCGCTCACTCAGATCTACCCTGAACCAGAGCCTACTGATACCTAGATATAAGCTCCAAACAGCTGGTGGTTCTAGATTCCCAGTCCTGGCAGCCAAACTGTGGAATGCTGTCCCCTTGACTAACAGAAACCTCCCCTCCCTCAACCTTTTCAAACATAGAGCCAAATGTTGGCTCGCCTCCTCCAATGCCTAAGCTAGATTCGGAAAACGTGTTGCAATAACCTATGTAAGGATGTACTACTTGACAAACCATGTATCGTTGTACTACCTACCTGTGTCTATTTCTATGCCATATTTATTGTTTGATATATTATCACTGTATGCAATTTATGGAACCATTGCCTTAAGAAATGCGCCCGGTAGCCTCCGGGCCTGGTCTGCGCTATACAAATAAAATAAATACAAATACACACAATAGGGTGACAACCAGACTAGGGCAAACAACCCATACACTCAGGCGGCAACCAAACCAGGGTGAACAATCCACACAATAGGGTGACAACCAGACTAGGGCAAACAACCAATACACTTGGGCGGCGACCAAACTAGGATGAACAACCCACCAAATAGGGTGACAACCAGACTAGGGCAAACAACCCATACACTTGGGCGGCGACCAAACCAGGATGAACAACCCACACAATAGGGTGACAACCAGACTAGGACAAACAGCCCATACACTCGGCAGGCGGCCAAACCAAGGTGAACAGCCCACACAATAGGGTGACAACCAGACTAGGGCAAACAACCCATACACTGGGGCAGCAACCAAAACAGGGTGAACAACTCACACAATAGGGTGACAACCAGACTAGGGCAAACAACCCATACACTTGGGCGGTGACCAAACCAGGGTGAACAACCCACACAATAGGGTGACAACCAGACTAGGGCAAACAACCCATACACTTGGGCAGCGACCAAACCAGGATGAACAACCCACACATTAGGGTGACAACCAGACTAGGGCAAACAACCCATACACTCGGGCAGCGACCAAACCAGGGTGAACAACCCACACAATAGGGTGACAACCAGACTAGGGCAAACAACCCATACTCTCAGGAGGCGGCCAAACCAGGGTGAACAACCCACACATTAGGGTGACAACCAGACTAGGGCAAACAACCCATACACTCGGGCGGCAACCAAACCACGGTGAACAACCCACACAATAGAGTGACAACCAGACTAGGGCAAACAACCCATACACTCGGTAGGCGGCCAACCAGGGTGAACAACCCACACAATAGGGTGACAACCAGACTAGGACAAACAGCCCATACACTCGGGCGGCGACCAAACTAGGGTGAACAACCCACACAATAGGGTGACAACCAGACTAGTGCAAACAACCCATACGCAGGGGCAGCAACCAAAACAGGGTGAACAACTCACACAATAGGGTGACAACCAGACTAGTGCAAACAACCCATACACTCGGGCAGCGACCAAACCAGTGTGAACAACCCACACAATAGGGTGACAACCAGACTAGGGCAAGCAACCCATACACTGGGGCAGCAACCAAAACAGGGTGAACAACCAACACAATAGGGTGACAACCAGACTAGTGCAAACAACTCGTACACTCGGGCGGCGACTAAAACAGGGTGAACAACCCACACAATAGGGTGACAACCAGACTAGGGAAAACAACCCATACACTCGGGCGGCGACCAAACTAGGGTGAACAACCCACACAATAGGGTGACGACCAGACTAGTGCAAACAACAATACACTGGGACAGCAACCAAAACAGGGTGAACAACCCACACAATAGGGTGACAACCAGACTAGGGCAAACAACCCAAACACTCAGGAGGCGGCCAAACCAGGGTGAACAACCCACACAATAGGGTGACAACCAGACCAGGGCAAACAACACATACACTTGGGCAGCAACCAAAACAGGGTGAACAACCCACACAATAGGGTGACAACCAGACAAGCGCAAAGAACCCATACACAGGGGCGGCGACCAAACCAGGGTGAACATCCCACACAATAGGGTGACAACCAGACTAGGGCAAACAACCCATACACTCGGGCGGCGACCAAACCAGGGTGAACAACCCACACATTAGGGCGAAAACCAAACTAGGGCAAACAACCCTTTCAGTGGGGCAGCAACCAAACGAGAGTGAGCAGCCCACACATTAGGGCAGCAACCTAACTAAGGCACACAATTCTTACACAGACACCCATCTGGTCCAGGGGGACCCAACACCCGCCTAGACTGAGGGCGACTTGCACTTTCCTAGTCTCAGAGCTTTGACAGTGGGACCCTACATGTCTGAGAGACTTTGTCACCCTCGTAACATTAGGGGTTCTGACCTTGGCACCCTATTAGTCAGAGGGATGCTGACGCTCTCCTAGAGTGGGGACCCCTAACTCCATGTCCTCCTCACTTTAGAAGGCTCTGGTCACTAGAACATCGTAACATGAGGCAGAGGCGTTGCTGGGGGCCGGACGAGGAGCTGAGGGGTCTACGGTTCTGGGTCTTTGCTTGTAGCCCTGGGTAGAAGCTCAGAGGCTACAACCAGAAGGCTAGATAGCCCCGAGTTCCAACAGTGCTGACATTAGCCTAGCCCCACATCTTTTCCAGACCTGCAACCTCGTACAGTAGATTTTAACTCAAGGTCCCTGCAAGTTTAATGGGCATTGAGTGCAGCACCTTTTGCATGGAGGGGCCCTCATCGGACAACCTGCTACTCTGAAGTGTGATGTGCCTCTCCCTGAGGAACAGTGCTGGGACTGAGACCATGCATGTCTGGGCCTCTGAGCCAGAGACAATGACACCCTCTTGCTGTGAGTAGCTTCGACTCTTGGCCCCTCGGTAATGTGAGGGGGGCCTGTAACTCAAAGAGACCGCCTTTGTCTGAGGGGTCTGACATTGAGCTACAGCCAGTATGAGCTTGCCTGCCCTCTCTAATCTGAGAGCCTGTAACTCAGAGACCCTCTTAGTCCAAAAAGCTGAGGAGGCACAAGACTGTCCCTGTCTGAGTCAACAGGACTCTGGGGCTCTCACGGTCTGAAACTGAGAATATCTCGAACTATGAGGTTGCTTAGCTTTTTTTGGACGAATTACATTTTGTCTATTTTTTTAAACAATTATTGCCAGTGTTTTATTGCCAAAAAAAGAGAGGGGGTACCCTACAACCCCCCGCTCCACCACACTCCCGGATCCATCTCTTTATTAGTCACCACCTTTCTATATCCTTAATCCATACCCACCATCTAATTAGCGGTTACAAAGACAGTAACAATGCAGCAAAATGTAATTCGGCCAAATGATAGGTTGCAAAAAAGTGTGGAATACCGCATCGCCTTGCCTAAACGCAGCTAACACAGAAACCCTTTAAATCACAGTCTCAGACTAACACACCCTAATAATTTGAGGGACATAGACTCTGGCAAACCCTCATCATAATCTGAGGGTCCCAGTCTCTGGCAAACCCTCATAATCTGAGGGTCCCAGTCTCTGGCAAACCCTCATAATCTGAGGGTCCCAGTCTCTGGCAAACCCTCATAATGTGAGGGCCACAGTCTATAGTAAAACCTCATAATGTGAGGGCCCCAGTCTCTGGCAAACACTAATAATCTGAGTTTCCCAGTCTCTGGCAAACCCTCATGATCTGAGGGTCACAGTCTCTGGCAACCCCTCATAATCTGAGGGTCACAGTCTCTGGCAAACCCTCATAATATGAGAGTCCCAGTCTCTGACAAACTCTCATAATCTGAGTGTCCCCGTCTCTGGCACACCCTCATAATCTGAGGGTCTCCGTCTCTGGTAAACCCTCATAATCTGAGGGTTCCAGTCTCTGGCAAACCCTTGGCAGAAAACCCAAAAACCTCATGCGTTACTGCCAGCGACACTGAATCTGGGTTTGGGGAATCATTCCAATACTTTGCCAAAGGCTATTTTCTGTTCAGCATGTGCAACATTACAGTTTCTGCTTGCACAGATTTCGAGTCACCTTCTCTCAGGTGAGAGCATTTCATCCAGTGATGTATAACTTCTTGCCAATCCATCTGTATTGTTTGTATTCATGTCAGATTAAAAGTACCAGAAAGCAACAAAGAATGACGACTGGGAGGCGGGGATGGGGGACATGGGCTTCACACCTGGCATGGGCTTCTTGAGACTGTGTGCCTTTAATGCAGAGCAGCATTCCTAGGTAAGAGACTTTGGGGAAGGGCTCAGGGGGAAGGCTACATGTATGATGCGTACATTATGGCAGAGAGTACCTGTTTCCCAGCAGGGGTTGCAACGCGTGATTTCCCTGCTTTTATCATTGAGGTTGCATAACATGAGCTGCACCTTGAGCTTCATTCATCTCGTAGCATTTTCAATGGACCAAACCAATGAGCAGAAAGCAGGATGGAACATGTCTGTGATTACTCAACACCTTTTGCAGATGTCTGTCTTCGGCTAACAAATGCACATTTAGAAAGACCAGACTTTATGACAATTCCCTGTTGGCAATGCAGCCGAAGGGCGTGGCTTCCTTAGTGCATACATACATATTCACAACCTCAGTTTTGCTACATTCTGTGCCAACATCCGACATAAAGTAGTGCAGATGCTTGGGGTGTGTGGGGAGCAGATTGTCAAGGGACTTGGATATTGTCCTCTGCAAAGCAGAACAAAGAAAGGCAGCCGTGGGCCGTTGAAACTCTAAATGATCACCTTACATTCCTTTGTGATAATCACAGGGAAGTCCAAGATGTGGGGGGCTATTTAGTTTAAATGGTTGTAATGCCCTGTTGCCAAGTCATTTTACACCATTGCGAACACCACTCCCTAGACCCTGTAGTGCAAGAGTCTGATTGCAATTCTATGGCGAGAATGGATGTTTATCATACATCAAAATTCTTTATGTCACTCATCAGGAGCAAAGAGAAACAACTTTGTAAACATTTAACAAGTTTAAAAAAGAACCATTACCAAAACAGTTCGTAAACCAACTAGGTTTATGATCACCCTTTCACCAATCTGTGTGGCCCTGCTAATACAAACCTGGCTAGTTTGTACAGATTTAAGTGGGCCGTGCCTAGTCGGGACTCAGCCCCAGCAGGCCCCACAAGTAGCCCTGAACTGACTTCCCTGACCTGATTTCTTAGAATGCGATAGTGAATGCAAAGGTGAAGGGTTATGTTATGCTAGAATAAAGGTTTTTATACCGCGCGCTGCCGCCACTTGCGTGGTTCCTTGGCGCTCTGGCAGATCTGTAAAGCAAGAGGGTAGGGTGGGATAAGTTAGTAGGACCGAGCAGGAGAAAAGAGTAAGAGAGCTGTGAGGTGCTGTTGGCAGCTTCAGTTCGGTTTACACCGTCCGCTGAGCGTAGGTGTGTTTTCCGGTTGGTAGCCATCATGTGCTATTAGGATAGGCTATGTGTGGTTTGTTTCATTGTTTTGGTGTAGTGAGGTGCGTGCAATTTGTTGTGCTGTACAGGTGAGGTTGTGTTTAGTTCAGAGTTTGAGAAGGTGTATGCAGAAGGGTGAGTTTTTAGTAGGGTTGGCTAGTGGCAGTCCCCTTTCCTACCCCCGTGGGAACACACTGCTCTTCTTCAATAGATGTCGCAATAGGCCATGTTTAGAATCACATCAACAGTTAAAGACATGTGGGGACTCATTACACGCCCGGCAGTAACCCTGGCGGTGCTGTGGGTGGGTTGCCACCGGATCCGTAAAAGTTTAACGGCACCTCACTTCCCGGTGCCACCGGGAGATTACAACTGCAGCGGCCTGGAATGTCAGGGACCAGTAAAATGTCAGTGCCCATTTCCATGGGAGTGGGGACACGGAAGCAGCAGCACCATTGCTAACGGTGCCGGTGCTACTGTGACCAGTCTGCCTACCGTAGCCGCTGTGCCAGGCATGGCCTGACCTGTCGGGCACAGCAGCTCCTCCGGGCAGACCTGTAATTTGCCGGTCGGTCTTAGATTTGTTTTCCAACATTCAAAGGAAGGTCAAATATAGATAGTACATTGTTTGACTTTTTGAAATGGATTACATTGAAGTCTTGTCCTTATAATGTTTAAGAAAATAAAAACATACAAATAATGGATTTCATTTAAAAGGATTGAGTGATTGGAATGTGCATTGACCAATTTGATTTAAATGTATAATTCAATAACTGTATTTGTGTGGAGTTTCGGCTGCACGTTAATTGTATTTAAGCCACCTTTTAAAGTAGTTTTAGGCCTTTTCATTAGAGGTGTGAAAACATGAGCACGTCTGATAGGTCACTCCTTGGTTACACTGGCCACACGTCTTTTCAAGGGTGCTCAGCAAGTTGGGTTTCTGCAACAGCGTCAGATACTTCTAAGGGCTGTTATGATGAGGACTGCACCATCCGCAGTGCGTCCTCCTCCATACCCGGAAAAGGAAGCCAGCCAATAAAGAGAATCTCCCCTCCAATCGAATCCCCTCAGAACTTAAGTATAGAGTTTGGCACAGCTGTAAATTGGCAGAATTTTCTCATGGTACTACAGCAGTTTTCTCAGTACCCTGAAGTTAATGATGTGTTATTTATATAGCGCTTTTTCCAAAGCACTTTACAGAAAACATGTTTGCGTACAACATCACCCAAATGAAGTTCGTTCATCGACATCCAAAGAATGAAAGGCTGAGTTGCCCTCCTTGGGATTCAAACCAGCAATCTACAGATCAAAACAGCAAGCAGTCAACCCACTGAACTATCTTACCCACTGTTCCTGACAGCAGAAATGGGCCAGAATAACCCCCACCCCAAGTTGAGAAAGCTCTCTGCGCATGCCTGGTGTCTCCCGAATACCCAGTTGAGCAGCAGTGCACGTTTTAACATCTTGCATCTGAAAGTCACCCTTTGCTCAACAGTCCAAACTTAAACAATGAAACTGTCCAAAGCTGTATATATGCCTCATGCTTTGCACACATTTTAATGCCAGGGTGACTATTCTGACAGAGGAAATGAGCACCATACGCAGCGTGCATCGCATGTTCACAAGGAATGAACGTTTGCATTTCTAGCACAGACATCTTTAATATATTGGTGGTCATTCTTATGTTCTCAAAATTCACTTTGTTTTTATGCAAAGCAGCCAGCAGCCTATATTCATCACGCACACCATTCGACACTTAGCTGTGCACCACCTCACCTCCAGCGCGCGAAGAGTACGGGGGAGTTCCCCCAGTCCATTTTGTCCATTTCGATCACTGGAACTATCTTCTACATTAAGAGGGGTGTTATGACGTACTACTCATTATAGCCAGAGCGTCTCTGTCATTGCAGGAAAAGGAAGTGAGTCTGTTAAGAGAGCCTACCCTTCCGGTCAGGGTTCAATCTTAACACTAATGCTGTTGTGTGCGGATCATTTCTTGTCGACTCTGCGAGTGTTTACCGCACGCCTCTGGCTTCCCCACCGTATTAGCCCCTGCCATCAAATATTGCTTTGTAACACAGCAGGCCCCCACGACCCTGTTATGATCTCTTTAAGAGAGGCTGTGCTGAAAAAATAAAAGAGGCGTCATGCGACGTAAACGCGACTTCAACCAGGTACATTGGAGTAATAAGGCGAAAGCCTTGGCATCCACAAAACATCACTGCCAGAATATCTCTGGCAGAGAGAAAGAAGAAGTCAGGCCGGGGTGAGCATGAGAGGCTCCCGATATGAATACACACTGTCTCTGTGTCACTTGTGTCGGGAAAGCCTTATCCATTTGAGTGTGTTCCCCGGCCCCATAGCAATGGTGGTAGGGTGTGTCCGTTCATGGAGCATGACTCCCCTGGACCCGGTTAGAAGGATCGCCTCGCCGCTTCACATAACCTGGGCATTTGTCCATATTTGTACCAACACGCTTGCTCATTGCATTCGCCCCCTTCGATACCTCACCCAGGAAAAAGGTGCAGAATGAGACATTCTTTCTTTGTTGGCATAAAAAGGCTGCAGATTTATTTTCACAACATTCTTTATAACTACCAAACTCAAAAACACTGCAAACCAGACTTTGTGAAAACAGTTCTGAATGTGCAGCGACCCGCAGAGTGCTCCGCGTCCAAACCTTGCTTCCCCCTTTCCGAACCAAGTCCCCTGTAGGCCAAAGTTCCCCCAGCAATTCTTGTCTGAGCCCCACCTACTCCTGCAGGTGGTCCTGGGCTGGAGGAGTGTCATTTTGTCGGGGGAAGCTGAGCCCTCATAATACCTCCAGCGCCCCTGCCGCTTAGGCCACCAAGGGGCGCTGGTCGAGTGAAGAGCGAAAACCCTTCCCGCTTTTCCACGGCTCGTTAGTAGTCTGTATCTTGCCACTAGTCGCCAAAACACTGCCTTGCCGTTCTGCGACAGCCACGACCAGGCCTTGCAATTCCGCAGTGCTATAAACAGGGTGGGTGGGAGGAAAATAAAAACGAAACTGGTAACTGGTTATCCTTCCACGAGCGGTGTCCTTCTGCTGCGATGTCCAAGGAGGCCAAAACCAGGTGGCTTATAAGACTCCTGGCCTGCCCCTTGCCTTTGTCCCATTTCGTAGGCATTTTTGCTCCTTTGGTGGGCTTCCCACCGCTCTGGCTTTCCAGGATTGCCTGCACACCTCTCCCTTACCCGGGGGCATGGGAGGAGAAGACACTGCCCCGTTATTCGGGTGCCTGCTCCATTTCTTTATGTCGACACCTCCACTCCGACAGCCTGGAAGTGGTATCACTCTCCTGTTCAGCACCTGCACAGTTCAGCGTCTTTGGGAAAGGTGTTTGATTGACATGTCCAGGCGGCGCTTTGCGTCCTGAGTGGTTTATGCAATCGGTGTAAAGCAACAGTGAGCGTTGTTGTCCGGGACATTGATGAAGGGGTGAATATTCATGAACACCACGGGTCCATACAATAACGTCTGGCCTAATGAGGTTTGGAGTGTGGTGTAGGGGCAAGTGGACACGTCAGTAACTTCCATAGAGGTTGCGGCTCCGCAGGGAGTGCTTGTGCACCTCTTGGGAGCTTGTACTTACTCGAGAACCCGCCCATCTCTCATGGGGGCAAAACAAACTGCAGAGAAAGAATATTGTGACAAGAGGCTGGAAGATTACAGAGACAACAAGGTTCTCTAGCACTATAGATTAGTGGAATTTGACATTTCGGGAACGCCGTTGAGCCTGTGTCCCAGGTGGGCAATATGTGTTGAAAGATGACAGATGTACTTCTATTCAACAGGAGAGCTGAATGATAATGCAAAAAAGACTTGGGCCTCATTACGACCTTGGCGGAGGACCATGGCGCTATTAGCACCATGGTCCATGCCGCTAAGGTCCCAACTCCGCCATGGTGGATGGCGGAATTACCGCCCCATTCCAAGGTGAGTGGGGCGGTAATTCCCCATTCACCAATGGCCCCTTCCCCATTCCCATTTTTGCCCCATAGGGCAAAATGGGAATGGGGAAGGCGATAATTACGGCAGCGTAAATTACGGTTGCCGTAATTATCGCCAAGGTCCCTTTGCGGCATGGCTTTTAACGCCTGCAAAAAGCAGGCGTTAAAAACACCATCCCGCAAAGGGACCTCGGAATCAGGCGTTAAGGGTCGGCGGCGCCGTGGCGCCGTTAACCCCTTAACGCCTGTCTCGTAATGAGACCCTTTATGTCTCGGGAGGACAGCTCAGCGGCAACATGTTTACCTTGGAAGCAAGACGACACAGAGCAACACAGTCTCGATCCCCTGGTCTGCGCTTAGAAACCCCTGGGTATTAAGCACGTTATGAATAACATATCATATCATTATATTCTGCTGGTCCTGCAGTACATAAAATGTTCAAAACGCCACACTCCACCGACGTCTCCTATGCTTCAGCAACAGCGGTACTGAATGGGTACTTTGGTCCCATGGTGATTGTGGACTATGAGCGATGCCTACTCAAGGCTGCTAAACTGAGGGAAGAGGAAACGCTTGATGCATTTCATGCCAGGCTACGTCAGCTAGATTTCACTTGTGCACTTCTCAATGAAGAAGACAAAGTCTGTGCACAACTGATCTAAGGCTGTTTCTCTGTCAAACGAAGGAAACGATTCCTACGTGAGCTTGGAATCACGTTTGCCCATATATTGGAGCTTGAAGGTCACATGAACCTGCAGATGTGTGTGTGCCCAAGATGGATGCCACCATGGAAGATGCATTTGCAGTAAACAAACAAATGACAAGACCATTCCAGCAAGGTGTGGCATTCAAAGGTGAGAAATGCACTGAAACTGCACCTAGGTGCCTGTCCTGTGGTTACAACCTACCACATTTGGGCGAATGTCCGGCAAAAGGAAATACGTTTGGCAGTTATAGCCTGTCAAACCATTTTGCAAGAGTTTTTTGTGCCCAGCTACCCACGGTGCACCCGAGGGGCAAGGCCAAACTGAAACAACAAGTTCAGAAAAGAATCCTACTTGAGCAAGGGGGGGAAGTGACATCCAAAATGCACAGTCTCAATCCAAAACGCAAACATCCCTGTCCTCATTGATACTGTCAATGTTATGGCGGCATCATATTACAAAGCACTATGCCAGCCGCCACTGCTGACTCGCACCCAGGTCTGCATCTTCCCATTTGGGGGAACCAAACCCCTGACATTCGAAGGTATGTTCACTACAGAGCACCTAGAAACATTGGAAAGGGTGCTAGAACAGATTCAGTCACTGGATCTGACCTTAGACAAAGAAAAATGTGTTTTCTTACAACAGAGATTGGAATTATTTGGCAACATGGTCCATGAAGCGGTCATCTCAACACATCCCGCCAAGGTGACGGACATTCAGTGCGCCAGAGCCAGAGTGAATGCATTGGAAGTGAAAATGGTCTTAGGAATGATCACCTACTGTTGTCGATTCATTGAGAACTTGGCCACTCTGTCCGAGCCTTTCAGAAACCTGGCAAAGAAGGAGACCCTGTGGCAGTGGACACCGCTGGAACAAGAGGTGTTTCACATGATAAAGAATTTGCTCACAGTGAAAAGTAAGTACCAAGGCATTTTCTGATACTGGTCAGCAATCCGAGCTGGTGATAGATGCCAGTCCTTTTGGTTTAGGAGCAGTGATGACGCAGATAGACTGGAGAGGTGAAGTCAAACCACTGTCATATGCGAGCAGAGCACTCTCTGACACAGAAAATAGGTACTCCTAAATTAAGAGGGAGGCGCTGGCAGTTTCGTGACGCTGCCACCACTATCATCCTTTTGTTTTTCTGGTAAACCAGTGAGCGTGGTCACTGACCACAAGCCTCTACTATCAATCAGGTTGGGATCATCATCTAGGCCCCCCGCAAGAATTGAGAATACGATGTGACTCTTCCTGCGGCCATCTTGGATCAACCCCATCTATAGCTGAAGTCCACAAGATGCTCCTCTGGGAACACCAATCAGGAAGAAATGACCTCATCCCAGCAACACCAGGGACAATATCAGAGAGACCAAGCACTGATGCACTAGGCAATCAGGTGACAAGAGAGTGTTGCATTACTCTGGTTTTTAGCTTCTCTTTCTGTCTGGAACATCACTACCAGCGGCCCTCTTGGATTAATGATATCACTTTCAGTGGCCATCTTGGATCAACCCCATCTCTAGCTGAAGGCCACAAGAGGCTCCTCTGGGAATACCAATCAGGAAGAAATTGTTTCATCCCAGCTACGCCAGGGACAATATCAGAGACAGACCAACCACTTATAGACTACGTGATCAGGTGACAAGAGCATGTTCATCCCTTGATTTCTTATCTATTGTATGTTTGTTTGTGATAAAAGAGCATTGTTTCTCCTGTATATAAATAAATAAATAAAATAAAGTTAAGGACGGAACAGTGAAGGGTGAAGACCAGCTGTTGGCCAGACTCTTTGCCTCTGAGCCTATGAGCCTGTGCTTTTGCCTTTGTCCCTGTTACACCTGTGAGTACCCCAAGCTTCCTAATTACTGTACTGTCTCTCCAGACTGTGCTACTCACCTATAATGCATTCTCTCCTGTTCCTCCTGCTGCTTCTCCTCCTCTCCCTACGCTTTCCCCATTCACGTTAAAACGTCCTCCTTTCCTATCCCTATTAAATAAATCACAACTCAAAACTCCGACTACTCCATCTCTTTTCCACCTGCTTCCAACAAACAAAGCCAACACGCTAACCATACCTCCTCTAACACCTATCCACCTGGCCTCTCTTCCCCTGAGACTCAACTTCTCTACTATTCCTTACCTTATCAACTGAACATTGCATTCTGGCATGCTCAGTCTGCATTCAACACAACTTCCTTCATCACTGATTGCTTTCACTCCAGCTGTCCTCCCCTAGACCTTCGGGCTATCACTGAAACCTGGATTTCTCCATCTGATACTGGCACTCTGCCATTACACGACTCCAAACTATCCTTCATTCACTCTCCTCGACTGACTGACAGAGGTGGAGGTGCTGAACACTTACTCTCTTACCACCTCAATGCCTCACAAATATTGAATGCCACATCCTCTCCTACTTCTTTTGAATTCACCATCGTTAATATTGCTTCATCTGACTCGGTTCACATCTCCATCTATCGCCCTCCTGATCCCAGTGGACCATTCCTTGAAGAACCTGGGCAACTGCTTGATTCTCTTTCGACTAAACATCACCTCATTCTCTTAGGTGACTTAAACAATCCCTCTCAAACCACTTCTCAGAAATCTGAACTTCAGTCTTTTCTTAGTGACCACGCTCTCCGTTCTATCCATAACCTACCTACCCACACAGGGGGTAAATCTTTGGATCTCTTATTCATCCCCACCTCTCTGTCAGCCACTCATACTACCATCACATCATCCATTTCTGATCACTCAATTTTTTCCACCACCATCTCCTTTCCACCCTCTGAACTTTCCTCACCACTTGCTCACCTACTACTAAAAGGAAATACAAACCTTCTGCCATTCCCCCTTTCCCTCCAACCTACAGTTCTCACTCTCCTTCTTCACACCCAATACCTCTTCCATCAACACTGCCTTCTCCAGCTTCCAATCCCTACTATTTGACCCATTCTCCTCTCACTGCTCACTGATTACTTTCACCTCCAAGTCTCAGCATTCTCAACCATGTGTCACCCCATTCATAAGCTCTGTCAACAAAGACATGTGTTGGTTGCTGCACAAATGGAGGCCTACCCACTCGCAGGAGGACCTGCAACTCTAGCTCTCTGACATGAACTCTCTCAAATCCACTCTTGATAGCGCGAAAAGGGAATTCTACCTCACCCTCATTGACTCTCACTCCAACCATCCTCGTTGGCTCCAGGGCTCCCTAAACTCACTCCTCACTCCTCCTAACTCTATGAATATCAACTCCAACTCCCCTCTCACAGCTAATGACCAAGCTGAATACTTTGCCGCAAACATTTCCAAAGTTAGAGATTCCCTCTTGACCTTCCTCACACTCCCTCCTCCTACATGTATACTCTGCCTACTCTACCATACTCCTCTGCCTCTATCTCCCACTTTAGTCACACTAATAGTGAAGAAGTCCTATCTCTACTGATGAAGGCTAATCCCTCTTGTGCCCCATCAGACCCTCTTGCTCCTCTGCAAGTTAAGCCCATTTAGTGGCCTCTCGCCGCGCTAAACTCTTCAACCTGTCCATCGACTCTGCTTGCTTTCCCTTTGTTTTCAAAATATCAACGGTCATCACTCTCTTAAAAAAGCAAGGTCCTGACCCGACCATACCAGCTAACTTTCACCCATTGGGCCTCATTACGAGGTTTGCCGGTAAGGCAAAAACGATGGCGGTATGGTAATACCGGCATCGTTTACCGTCTTGTTGCATTCTGACCCGCAAACCCGGTATTAGCGGCACCCTAAATAACGGTGCCGCTAATAGCGGCATAGGCGCGTACACACGCCCCTTCAGGGAGCAAATACCGGCATGCCGGTAATAGGGGGAAATCCCAACCTACGCAGACATGCAAAAACCGGCATCGCGAAGCCGGTAATCACGGGCTGCACAATGCCGTCCATACAGGCATCGCGGACCACCCGCAAACAATCAGGATACAAGGCAGCTGCCACAGGTGCACACAATCCCCACAGGTGGAGTCAATGGAGGCTGTGCCAGTATAAACTGAGCACACACACACACACCCCCACCCCCCCACACAGGTGGAGGCAATGTAGAATGGACCAATACAAAAGGAGCACACCTACACACCACACCCCTTCCTACACCAAAATGCTACCACTAGCAGTGCAATCATGGCGCTGGAGGACATGCCTATACTGCTACAACTATAGCAACAACAGCAACAACAACAACAACTACAGCAGCAACAACAGGCAGCACAGAGGAGATGCAGGAGGAGAAGGAGGGTGAGACAGGCCCAGCAATTACCACCAGCGCAGCCACCAGTGCCTCGTAGGCAGCCACCAATCCCTCGCACCAGACCCAGCCCATTTAACCTAACCCCTGAGCAGATCCACACCTGTACCGGTTGGACCGGGTCACCATCACCACCATAGTGGACATGATACAGAACGACATTGCCAGCCACATAGAAATACGCAATGCCATCCCCCCACTACTAAAGGTGGTGTCTGTGCTACACTTCCTGGCCACAGGCACCTACCAACACACAGTGGGCCAGCTGCATGCCATTTCACAACCACTATTTTCACGCATGCTGAACCAAGTGCTGGATGCCCTCCTGAAGCACGCAAGCACCCACATATCCCTACCAAAGACTGCCCAGGAGATAGCCAAAACCAAAGTAGGCTTCCATGCACTGGCAGGCATGCCCAATTATGTTGGTGCCATCGACTGCACCCATGTGGAATTGGTAGTCCCCCATGCCATAGAGGCGGTGTACCGCAATCGCAAGCAATACCACTCCATCAATGTGCAAATGGTATGTGACTCCAGCAAGATCATCACCCATTGCTGCGCCCAATTTCCTGGATCCACACATGATGCATTGGTACTGCGCAACTCCACGCTACCCCGTCACATGGAGCGACATGCTGGACCAAGTGCCTGGCTGCTTGGTGAGTTGCACAACTGTCCCATGGCCGTGCTGTGGGGTACTGATGTGTGCGGATGCAGAAGGGGGGGGCCTACTGCACCTGGGTGGGAAAGGGGGGGGAATAGTTCACCAGGGTGGGAAAGGGTGGGGGGAATAGTGCACCTGGGTGGCAATAGCCAGTGAGTGGAGAATGCATGCAGAGCTAAACACTCTTCACATGAACCAGCCAAACGGAACATGACACATCACTGGGCCATATATCACAAATAATGCATATGGATGACAACAAGTAAGAGGCACAACCAGGCCACCATGGTGATGGAAAGCAATGCATGACTGAACAGGATGGCAACTGTGGCAATGCGACTAGTGTGACCATGCATAGTAAAGAATATACAGCATGAATTGGAGGCTAAACATTGTCGCACTACTACAGCACATCTGCCTCAGCATGCATGATTACACCCTGCATCATCTATTTAACCCCATCCAGTGTACCACACCTCATTACAGTATACATTGCATCTAGGTGACTATTTTGTATACGTACAGGGACATGTGCATGGCTACACCAAATAGCTGCTGCCATGACTGTGCTCCCTGAAGGTGGCAGTTCAGAGTGACACACACCTATTTGTATCTGCTTGCAGGTGATGGAGGATATCCCTTGAGGCCGTGGCTACTTACCCCTGTGCAGAACTGACTGAACAGCCATGAAGAGGAGTACAATCGTGTGCACACTCGTACCCGTGTTGTGATTGAGCAGACCTTTGGACTGTTGAAGGCGCGGTTCCGCTGCCTAAGCAGGTCTGGTGGGGCACTCCTAGGTATTACCCAAATTGGTCGTTTACAATTGTTCGAATGAACAATTGACCGAATTTAAAGTGTCACAATTGACCTTTTCACAATTGACCGAATATATATATATATATATATATATATATATATATATATATATATATATATATTTGGGTTTTGGGGGGTTTGGCGTTGGTTGGGGGGTTGTGGGGGGTTTCCCCCCCACATATATGGTACAATTGACCTTCACAATTCGGTCAATTGTGAAAAGGTCAATTGTCATTCGAGCAGTTGTAAAACGATCAATTCGTATACAACCCACTCCTATATAGGCCTGAGAAGGTGGCAAAGATCACCATGGCCTGTGTCATGCTGCACAACATGTGCGTCCGGAGGAATGTACCACTGCCACCTGACATCGACATGCATGGGCCCGGTGAGGATGAAGGGGATGGAGATGGAGGCAAAGGACCCCCCCTGCCAGTACATGATGCACAGGATGGCCATGCTGTACACCAAGCACTAATTGACAAATACTTTGAAACGCAGGGACCATGAAAGTAATGTGCCAATGACACACTGGCTGCATGTGGACATGCACACTTGTTTTGTTAGAAGTTCGCCACTGTACACCATCACACATTAAATGTACATGCACAAAAAGAAGTGTCTCCAGCCAGTGATTTTCTTGCACACAACCGGTGTATTTTTCAGACACTTGATAATGTAAACATATTCCCCTCACAACCCCCAGCGAACTCCCTCACCCACCCTACAAACCCCAAAAATACCCCAGTGAACTCCCTCACCCACCCTACAAACCCCAAATGTCCCCATATGTACACCAAACACTGTTCCCTTGACCAACGTCCATTTGTCCAATGGCATTGTCTGCACACTCTACTTCTTTGCTATTTTGGGATCCGGGGTTGCCATGTCCAAGCGCCGTGCACTCCTCTGCGTCATCCGCACGGGGCTTGATTGGGCCGAGGTCGAAGGGGTTGTGGCAGTGGAGGTGTCGGCGGCCGGTCCCATGGCTGCCCCAAGGTGTGGGCGCTGCATTTGAGGCAGGTTTGCAATCAGGGCTTGCGTAAGTGCCCCCAGACACTCCCTCATGGCAGTTGTGGATGCCTCAACAGCAGCAATGTTGGCAGCAATGGCTGTGGCAATGGCCCTCATGGAGTCATTACCATCGGCAATTTGTTGCCGCATTAGTTCAAGCATCGACTCATGTCGTGCCTCAACCCTTGACAGGCGAGCCTCGAAGGAGTCGTTGGCAGCAGGAGTGCTGCTGGCCGGGGTGGTGGTAGGCAGGGTGGTAGTAGGCAGGGTGGTGGATGGCACTTGCGTGGGGCCCACGTCCAGGGCACAGTCCTCCTCAAAGAGGCATATGTCTGACTCTCCAAGGTCTGAGTCGTGGAGGCAGGGATCGTCGCTGCTCTCGGCCTCTGTAGGGGGGGAGGCTGGTAATGGGGCTTGGGGTGGGTGTGGTGGACATGACTGTGTCACCCTCATTCTCCACATCGGCATCCACAACGTCTGCAGTGGTTGGCGGAGTGGGAATGGAAACGCCTCCCACTGTTGTGGGTGGCTGCTGCTGGACTCTGGCTGCAGTTGTTTCCTGCTGGGTTTCTGCCGGTGTGGCACACTGCCTGTTGCTCTGGGCAGTTTCTGGGGCTGGGGGTGGTGGTGGCGGTGGCCCAGGTCCCTTGCCGTGAAGTAGATGCACTTGCACCCCTGTAATGCCTGCCATCTTCCTCATCGGTGCCTGGGGGATAGAAGAGATGCAGGTCATCAGTGATGGTGTCACATGGCAGCGATAATCTATTGCGCTGTGATATGTTCATACATTCATGCATCCAATTATTACAGGGGTATGGCATTTGGTGTTCTGAGGGGGCATGTGGGCAATCAATGCATGGCTGGTGGCATGGCATTGGTATGGTGTCTTTGTGGTGAGTTACATGGGCACGGTTGAGTCATGTTGCACTTGTGTTGGGATTGGCACTCAGCATGCATTCTTGTGTGGCAGGGTGTGGCACACATTCTTGACTGGATATGTTGATGTGGGCCTGGGACATGCATTGCCTTGCCTAGTCTCACTTCCACGTCACTTGTGCCACATCATGGTTTAGCCTACAGGGATGTGATGGGTCACTCATCTTCTTCTGTGGATGATGCGGCGCCCACCTCCTGCTCTCTGATTCCCTCTATGGACTCGGGATCTATAAAGGTACTGGCTGTCTCCTCCCATGGCGTCAACTTCACTGGTGAGTGTGGGCCCCCGCCTGTCGCCATGGCGGCCCTCCTGTTCTCTGCCAGGATCTTCCTCACCCTGAGGCGGAGGTCATCCCACCGCTTGCGACAGCCGCGCACAATCCTTGGGGTGGTTCCCACTGCCAACACCCTCTGTGCGACCTCCTGACAGGCTTCCTTCTTTTTGGTCTGGGCCGCACGCTTCATGTCGGTACTCCTGATGGTGTCCGCATGCTGGGCCAGGGTGTCAGCGAGCATACTAAGCTCAGCGTCTGAAAAACGCTGTTTGCGCTTCCTGGGGGTCGTCTTCCTGGTTGCCTTGGACATCCTGGTTATTTTCTGCCACAGCACAACACAAAAGGACTGGTGGTTGGGGAGGATGGCAATGGATTGTGTTTTTAAAGATGGCTGCCGGCCCATTTCTGTTTCCATCGCGATGATGTAATTTCCGGGTCCGTTTTATGCGAACACGGTATTACCAGGCCGGTATTACCGTGCCGGTATTTAGGGGTTGGTATGAGGTGGTACCGCTATGGGCGGGTCCCGCGATGCCGGTATAGGGGAGTTGGAGGCACTTTAGCGGCATGTCGGTATTGCCACTACCGGCATGGGGGAACATGTGTGCTCATGCACTCGTAATCACCCGCAATTAGCGGGTTCATACGAGCACGGACCCGTTCATTCCGGCATGCCGGTATTGAACCCGCTTTTACCGGGCTACTCGTAATGAGGCCCATTGTCTCTTCTTCGAACATCTTACCAAGTTCTTAGACATCCACAAACTTCGAGAACTCAAAGAAGCAGGTTTCTGCTCCTGTCACTCCACGGAAACTGCTCTCCTGAATGTCTCCAACTTCCTCGCCTCTGCTAAGCACACCAGCCTATCCACTATCCTAATTCTCCTTGACCTGTCTGATGCCTTTGACACTGTTGATCACTGTGTTCTCCCTAATACTCTATTTCTTCTTGGTATTCGTGATCAAGCCCTTGCCTGGAATGAATCCTATCTTGCAACTTGCCAATTCCCTGTCTCCTGGAGGAACAACACCTTTCAACTCACTCCTCTAACTGTTGGTGGTTCACAAGGCTCTGTCTTGGGTCCGCTCCTCTTTACACTCTTTACACCTCTGCTCTTGGGGCACCTATCTCCTTCTTTGGGTTCTCATAGCAACTCTTCACAGACAACAACCAAATCTTCTTCTCTTTTCTTGAACTCTCCTCTGATCTCTCTAACAAAATGTTGAACTATCTCCCTACCATTAAATATTGGAGGTCTTTGCACTCTCTGATGTTAAACACTACCAAAACAGAGGTGCTCTTCTTCCCTGGCAAAAGCACTCGCTCATCTCTTCCCTACTCTTCTTCAACTAGAAACCTCGCGTCATCTATGGCCCTTCTCACACCTTCTCTACTTTCATCTTCATAACTGGAACAGCAGCTCTCCTCAACCTCCTAAATTTTAGGAGAATCAGGTACCTCCTTCCTTTCAACACGGCAAGCATCTCTTAACCACTCTTGTCTTCTCTAAACTGGTCTACTGTGCCTGCATCATCTTTGGTCTCCCCAACTATGTGTTCTGTCATCTCGACAAGATCATA
This sequence comes from Ambystoma mexicanum, assembly GCF_040938575.1. Lineage (NCBI taxonomy): Eukaryota > Metazoa > Chordata > Amphibia > Caudata > Ambystomatidae > Ambystoma > Ambystoma mexicanum. Next base: position 202,592,863 of record NC_090925.1, read on the forward strand.
TACTTTGCTACCAGGACTCTCTTTGAAATCCCTCACTTCACACCTACTTTCTCGTACCGTCACCAGACTGGATGGCTGATGATGCAAAACAGGACCAGATTTTAATTTATTCTCGTGGTTCACAAATCTATCCACGGTAAGGCACCACTCTATCTATCCTCCTCTATCCAACTCTACAAACCTTCTTGTAATCTCAGCTCTGTCTCCTCGATTACCCTTGTGACTCCTTGTTCTCCCTGTACTTCCTCTAGCTTCCGCTCTTTCTCTCTTCTTCCTCCACGTGTATGGAATTCTCTTCCCCCAGACATCTGAGAAACTATCCACACGGATTTGTTCAACACCAAACTAAAACCCTACTTCCTTGCATCCGAGTTACCCCTCGTAATCTACTTCTCATCTGCCTGCTAGCTAAAATGTTCCCCCCGGCTCTAACCTGCCTCTGTCCATTACTTCTCTGCTTTCACTATGGCACTTCACCTATCATGGTCACATCCCGAGCACAGCTGGCGGTACCGCCTACCTGCACTTTAAAATGTCTAATGTTGGTTGTCCTTAATCTATGTATCTCCACTTATGGATTGGCCCCAGTGACTGTTCCATTTACTGCCCTCCACAACCTGGTCAGAATGTCTCTCAAACTCCCCCCATTGTAAGAATCTCACAGCGTCCAGTCATATCTGATTTCTTATCTATTGTATGTTGTTTTGTGATCAAAAAGAGCATTGTTCCTCCTGTGTGTGAAATTGTGTATCGCCCAGGAGGTGGCAATGCAGCAGACTAGTTGTCCATACACCCTGCCCTGAGAGATCCCAAGTCCACGGAGGAGGAAAGCATGACTAAAGGGTACGTCTGCTTAGTGAAAGAAGCAGTGATCCCAAACTGCATGACAGTAGAAGAAATAAAGGCAGAGTCTTCGGAGGACGAATGTTTCAAAATAATGCAAAAGGCAATTATGAATAGAGAGTGGAAACAGGTGCTGACAAACCCTGATAAATGCACACACCATGCCAAAGCAGCGTTGTAACAGCTGTGGAGAGTGAAGCATGAACTGACGTTCACTGACATTCACTGCGGATGGTTATCTCTACCAAGCCAATACCAAAAGTAATTGACCTGGCTCATCATGGGCATCAGGGGACAGCCAAGACAAAGGCTCGTCTAAGACAGAAGGTGGGGTTCCCAGGCCTGGAAGAGCTAGATGGTGACTTGGTCAAGTCATGTGTGTGGTGTCAAGCAGTGGCTCCTGTACAGAAAGCACCTGTGATTTAATCGATGGAGAGAAGCTGCAAACTATGGGACAAAGTACATATGGATTTGGGGTCCATGAGGAAGGAAAATCACTTTCTATTCATGGTTAACCAGTGGTCATGGTACCTGGAGGTGGAGTTTTTGGAATCTACGGCCTTCATGCATGTGCTGCCAGTGATGGAAAAGATTTTTGCAACTCATGGATATCCCTGAGAAATGTATATGGCATTCGTCATTGAAGAATCACTCCGTTGTGGCCAAGAGCCAATTGCGAGATGGAGTGCTTCATGAGAACACTAAACAAAGTATTCCCCATTGCCAGCGGACAAGGTGTATGCCTTCGAAAGGCAATGTGCCAGTTTTTGTTCGACTAACGGCTTACCCAGCACTGTTTAACAGGAGTCCCCCCAGCAGAGGCTGTTTCAAAAGTGCCCCAGGTGTCTACTGCCCAATCATGAATCCAAAGTCCCAAAGCAGATTGGTGATCAATCAGTGCAGGATGAGAGAAGATTAAATGATGAAGAGAACAGGAGAAGAGACTGGCGAGATCCCCAGCGGAAGCTAGGTGACTGATTTGATATTGTCACCCCACAGGGAAGTTGTCATTAACACATGAACCACAACGTTCCAGGTTGTTGATAAAAAAGGATCCATGATCACAGTATCAAATGGTCAAGACACTGTGACAAGAAACTCATGTTTCCTTCGAAAATCTGAAGGGACAGCAAAGAGATGAAGATGGCTGCACCACCAAGGGAGGATGGGTTGTCTCTGAGATCCAACTTGTTCCAGGAGTAAAGTGACAGCGAAGGGCCCGAAGTATATGATAATGCGAGGGACAAAGAGGACTGGTGTGGAGTAAACACCAGTAAAGATATGCCCCTGGATCTGGAACATGGCCGGAGGTATCCGCTGCTAATTGCAGAGGTCGACCTGAGTATCTACGTGATTGTGTTCTAGATGGATGATAATTGTTGATAGACAACAAAGTTTGAGTGGTTTGAGTTTTGTTGAAAAGTAATGTTATTTTGTTTCTTGTTATGATAATGGAGGAGTTTTAAGATCTCTTTAAGAGAGGCCGTGCTGAGACGTCAACACGGCCCTCGAATAAAAGGGGTGTCACGTGATGAGCCGGGGAGAGCACGAACGGAGCCTGATAGGAATACACGCTGTCTCTGTGTCACCGATTTCAGGAGAGCCTGGCTCCTTGTAAGTGTGTTCCCCGGCCCCATAACACACCCAGTCACTGTGAGTTTGTAAAGCACTGCTTGTCTATTGCCCTCTTCATTTGTCCTCACCACGCAAGCCAAGTATCAATACCTTGTGCAGAGGTGGATTTAACGGTCGCCAGGCAGACAAACAGCAAGCGGGCCCCTGTGCTTGGCTTCATCCCTTCCACACAGCACAGGACCCTTTCTGCTGTTACTCCAGTCCAGCTCCTATCATTATGGTGAATCAATGATTCACTTACTCTCCAGTCTCGACGTTTTTAATTTCTCCCTTTCAATCCTTGGCCAGTGGAGTCAGGTACGAATGAGACGTGTCCACATCACATGCTGTGTTATGTGCCGGTGCCACGAGGAAGAAAAAGGAGCCACCATTGCCCAGGCCTAGCCGTAACAGGGTGCTGTGTGCTGGTTGGAACACAGTCGTGCAGTGTTTGCTGTCTGATGAGGTGCTGCTGCCAACTAAATGACAGGTAAACTAAATGGGCCTCATTACGAGTAGCGCGGTAAAACCGTGGTCATTACCAGCATGGCGGAACGAGTGGGTCCGTGCTCGTATGATGCTGCTAATAGCGGGTTATTATGAGTGTGCGAGCGCGCACGAACCCCCATGCCGGTAATGGCCTTACCGGCATGCTGCAAAAGGCCCTTCAACCCCCAGATAGCGGCATCATGGGACCCGCCGATAGCGGCACCGCCTAGGAGGAACCCCTAAATACCGACCCGGTAAATCACTTTCTATTCATGGTTAACCAGTGGTTATGGTACCTGGAGGTGGAGTTTGTGGAATCTACGGCCTTCATGCATGTGCTGCCGGTGATGGAAAAGATTTTTGCAACTCATGGATATCCCTGAGAAATGTGCTCGGACAATGGGTCTACATTTCATTTGAGAATCTGCACGACAAGGACTTGGGCCAGAGCGGGCAGAGGCTTCAAAGCGGGGCAGGCGGCGCTTATTATACCGAGAATGCATGTTGCAGTGCAAATAACAGGCGGTGAGTGCCCCAATCCCCATGAAATGGTTCTCATATGTGGGAAGTGTGCAAATATTATCAGGGTGATAAGCAATGAGGGAAACTTAAGTGGAAAAAAACCTAGCAAAAATCGTCACTGCCAGCAAATGTCTCCTCTCCCTTGAAGGACTGGCCGGACCACCACTGCAATCAGCGGTGGCCCCATCCAATCTGTGCTGGCATCGGGCAAGGGGATTGCAAGTCCCAGAAACCACTGTGCTTGCATGCCTGGCCTGCTACTGCAGCACTGCACTACAATCGCATTGATTCCTTTTCCACCTTGCACCCTTCAAATGCACTCCCAGAGGAGGCTTTCCTGGGGTCTAGTTCAATCAAGGTGGCCATGCGGCTGCTCCTTCTCTGCGTACACCCTGCAGGAATCACAGACCCACTGCCAGCAGCAATTGTGTCGTGGTCACTGCGCCGCAAGAGCACCACAGTCGCCTTGCAATGCCGCTCCTCACTTCTTGCTCCCTCTCAGACGACCACGGGGCACAGCAGGGACACAATATCAATCTGTCACTCGGGTCAGAATGGGACCCATCGAAGGACCGGCTTTAGGCCCGGGCGACGGCCCGTGGTGTCGTAGCCCCCGCCACGCCAGCTTGGGGCCCTGCATACCCTCGTTTTTTTTTACTATGTTTATTTCAGGTGAAAGACTAGAAAAACAGTCCAAAACGAACTAAGACTAAACAAAATTAGCGCAGAATACAATAAACATTACACGGAAAGGCAGTAAACCACAGTCACTCTGAACTCAAAACAATGCAAGGCCTTCTGGAAATAGAGTGCGCCACTGACTGGGTAACTTGGCCGTGCACTGTGCACGCTGAGGGGACGAGGACCACAACGAACAGTGAGATTAGGGTGACCAGACGTCCGGGTTTTCCCGGGACAGTCCGGGGAAATCACCTGACGTCCCGGGGTCCCGGGAGTTTTTTTAGTTTATAAACCCCGTCCGGGGTTTTGATTACAGACCTTTTTGCCGTTTTGTTTTTGCCGGGCCCCGATTTCGAAATCCCGAAATCGGGTCCCGGCGCAACTTTTCCTGTGAGAATGGGCCCCCATTTCCTCCCCCTTCCCCTCCCCAGCGCTCTCCTCCAATGCGAGGAGTGTGCTTGTTAGCACACCCCCTCCATGACCCCCGCAACGGGCCAACGAAATAGAAGTAGGACTAAAGTCGAATGTGTATTTTCTTTAGTCCTACTTCTATTTCCATAGACCGTCCGGGTTTTTTTTTTTAGAAAATCTGGTCACCCTAAGTGAGATGTTTAAAGGAGTCGCTCTTTGTTAATAGCCCTGGACTAGTGTATCGCTAAAGAAACATGCAGCATTCCTACAAGCCTGCCTGGGCCATCTTTAGAAGGTTGAAACCTAGCTCCTTCCTCACATCCACATCCTTCACTCAATTAGACACCTTTCACCTCGTAATGGACCACTATGAAATCCTCTAACACACTATTAAATACGTAACTAATTACACAGCCAGCGAGGATATTAATATTGTATGGCCCGGCGCAGTGAATGTTGCGTGCAGCTTCTCATTTCTCTTGCCGGCTAATGGGTTTGCTCCAGTGGTCGAAGTGTACGAAAAGAAGTAGTGGAACTATGTTCCCTACTGGCCTGCACCGCTCCCCCCAAACCCCATTGATGTACCCCCTCCCATGCACAATACAAACCCCAAAACACATGCGCCTGACGTGTAAGGGAACATCCAGTGCAGTGCACTGAAAGTGCAAGTTTCAACGTGTTCCTACACCTTTATTTTAAAACGAAACCGTTCCGGAACACTTTCTTTTTAAAAGAAAAGTATAGGAACGGTAAAACCTATTTAAAAGAAGTAGAGGAGCATCTCCCAACCGCTCCCACCCACTTCGACCACTGGTTTGCTCTGCAAACTGAAATGGAGTACCACTGTTTTGCATCAGATAAATACAGGCAGGTCTTAAGTGGTCTGCTTCCCTGTCATCATGGGCGCTGGGGCTGTCAGGTGACACACAGTTAAAAGCCATAAAGATCTACATGGTGGCCTTTACCTCTCAACCAAAGCTGCCCCTTACAGCAGTCTATCACCAAGGCAGGTCATTCTTGAAGTGGCATGGCCCAAGACACTCCTTGGTTTGTGTTGTTGTTATTCTGTACACAGAAAATCAGAACTTGTGTACTCCGAAACCCCCGGCTGGCCAATAGAGCCGAGGTTTGGTCAGAAGTACTTTAAGACGAGATAGCTGCACCCTTGAGATGGATGGGGGTGCAAATTCATTACCCCAACACCAATCAATAAGAGTCAGTTTAATGACAAGTACAAAAAACGGGGAGTCATGGATATCAGCAGTGATGCGATCGACCTTCTCGCTTCAACTCCAATGAACTTCATACAAGTTCTAACATTTATACTCAAAACTCGTCATAATTGATGTGTAACACTCAAAAGTTAATATGCAATTCTATTGGTTAGGAAAAGGTAACTTTACTATAGGTACTATATCTGGATACGGTAACAGAGTGAGAGGATTGGGTAAACACTGTCAGGTGGGCATCTAAGCCCTTCCTTCAAAAACGACTATTGTAGACGTCACTAAAAGTACGACGTCTCATTGGTTCTACTAACTATAGGCCCTTGGTCCATTGTGATTGGGTTTGCACCAACCCCAGGCATAATTTTCTACTTTGCTTAGTAGAACACAGAATGGTCGGCCAGGTGTGGCGTGCCCCTTAGTTACCCAGCCTTCCTCTGATTATGGTTACAATCAATCATCACTTTAGTAGCCATGTGTCAATTAGCTCACTGTGGTTGGCCTCGAAATTGCATCTTCTGTCTGGAAAGGTTCTGATATCTCTGCTTGGTCCAATGCCAATGTGAACCTGTGCTTCTTCTTGCTCGGCTGATCACGTGAGTCCCACTCCGTGAATTTGTCTTGTTTCTCTCAATTTGTGTATTTGATTTTCATTTCACCCGCCACCTGCCTTTGCCTTATTATCTCGATCCTTCAGAGGCAGGATATTCTGTTCTTGGTTTCAATTAAAAATAGCTACTGTTCATAGCTTCTATTGGTATGACCTTGGTTTCCCTGGCACGAGTTGCCTCTGCCGAGTTTCGATTCAGCCGTCTCTTCTCGTTTTGCTAAATATGAATCTCTGCTCGTTTGGCCTTTAGTAACCTGGGTTGGTTCTGCTTTGTTTGCAAAGTGGAAATATACTTATAATAAGGTACTTAGTTTGAGGTACATTATGTATAATGGCGCTTGCCACACTACTTTTCTACTTAGCATAGAAAACCGCACTTTTTCATTAGCTTTCTTGCGGTTCCAAGCATATTTATAGGTGTAAACTGGTTGAATATCTTCATCTTGCTTTGTATTTCAACACCATTCTTCCCCTTTAGGTTCCCAATATCTTTATTCATGGCATTTCGTCTCTGTGCATCATGTTTAGGTTGTTATTTATTCTATCTGCCCGTTAGTGCGGGCCCTTGTGACATCACCATTCATCTTCCATTAAAGCCTTTTTGGTTTCTTCCGGGACAGTACTTAGGCAACCTTCAACTCGTTTCATTTGCTGGTAGGGTTTCCTCAATGGATACCTTACTGTCCATGGTTTTCTGGGTATCGGTACTTCAATAGGTGTTGCTCTTCTAATAGGCACTGGGCAGAGCCCCACTGCGGCACTTTTCTGGTTTATTTGTTCATCATACGTCACATATTTTGGTGGGAACATTCCTGGAACTTCAAAATGGGTGACTGGAATGCAGGCTTTATTTGGGACCTCCTCTACACTACCCCCTCTGGGTGATTATTACTCGGTTCTTGTGTATTCATCTTCACTCGATCCCCTGGGTTCATCCCTTCTTCGTCCTCCGGATGTGTACATGACGGTTTGAAGAAGTGTCTCTTTGGAATCCAGATTTGTATTACTCCTTTCAGGCTTCCTGCTGTCCTTACATGCTCGTCCTTATTCCATGTCATCAGTTGACATTGTCATTTGGGCTGCAATAAACCCATCTTCCCACATAATTTCTGTGTTTCCTTGGATAGAGAAACTTTGTTCCTTCTGGTGCGTGAATGCTGGCCTTCACAAAGTCTCTTATTTCTTCATCAGTCAGGTGTTTGGGCTTCCATCCTGGCTTGACGTCAATCATGATCTTCATCCCTATGGCTTTTTTCGCAGTCTTCTGACATTGAGAGATTATTATCTTGATAACACAAACCACTAGCAGTATCATCACTAGCAGGGCTTCCAAGAACTTGAATGCGTCTGCCATCCACTGTGGGACCCCATGAAAATAGTGATCCAAACCAGCTGTCATCATTAACTTCGGCAGTTTCATAGATCATCTGGTTCTGTAGTTTTGTCAGCATACCTATGGCTTCTGTTTAAAGTCCCATTGTCCTCATCGTGAGAAGGTATAAATGTGCAACATAATTCTCTGATTTTTGCACAAACTCCTCCATCCATAGCTGTGATCATGTCAAGGACATATCTGTTCTGGAGAGTCATCAGTTGGATGGCTCTTAGCTCTTCCTTGATTCCTTGATTACATTGAATCCTTTTATGGTCATGTTGATGGTTTGCTGTAACTCCCATCTGGTTATCTGTAACCATTTGGTATTTGCTCCAACTTGGAATCTTGGCATGAGGATTGCCGCGAACACTGATGAGGTGAGGCTAAACAGTCTGTGTTCATATGGGATTGCATGAAATGCTTCTTCAGATTTGGCAGAGAAGTAATTTTCCCTTTTCAATCGAGTTATCAGTTCCACAGATCTCCTTTTTTTAAGTGAACATCTGCTTTTGGGAAACTGTGAATATTCAAGTCACTTTTCGGGATCACTAATGCTGGAACATGGACATTCACTATTGTGCATAGTCTCTTGGCAGTCTGATGTAAGCTTTAGATCCACATGCCCAATAATGATCCATAATTACGGCAGTGCCATGAATCATTCCTGGGGCCAAGCCTGATTTGCATATGGTCTTTCTCTTCTGTAATGGATTGGCAGGCGAAGAACGATGGTCTGGAGGGTTGCCCCGAGCAATGCCAGTGGTTAAGATTCAGTCTAAACCTTCCAGCCATCACCTTTTTGTTTTTGCTTTGTCACCCCGAGTGGGACGGGTATGCCCAGACGTGGGTCCCGTGCCTGCTGGGCCTAGAGACCCAAGCTACTCCTCACTGATGAGCCCCAACAAGGGTGAAACATGTTTGGGGATGCTTGTGGTCTCGTGCAGAAGGGATGTGACCTAGCAGTTCGGGCTGGACTTTCCCTTTTGGGGTGGGGCCAAGCCTGATTTGCATATGGTCTTTCTCTTCTGTAATGGCTTGGCAGGCGAAGAACAATGGTCTGGAGTGTTGCCCTGAGCAATGCCAGTGGTTAAGATTCAGTCTAAACCTTCCAGCCATCACCTTTTTGTTTTTGCTTTGTCACCACGAGTGGGACGGGTATGCCCAGACGTGGGTCCCGTGCCTGCTGGGCCTAGAGACCCAAGCTACTCCTCACTGATGAGCCCCAACAAGGGTGAAACATGTTTGGGGATGCTTGTGGTCTCGTGCAGAAGGGATGTGACCTAGCAGTTCGTGCTGGACTTCCCCTTTTGGGGTGGGGCCAAGCCTGATTTACACATGGTCTTTCTCTTCTGTAATGGCTTGGCAGGTGAAGAACGATGGTCTGGAGGGTTGCCCCGAGCAATGCCAGTGGTTAAGATTCAGTCTAAACCTTCCAGCCATCACCTTTTTGTTTTTGCATGAATCATTCCTGGAGCATCGAAAACTCATCCACAGTTCTGATTCTCTCCCATTTTTCTTGTGCCATTATTCCTGAAGCAGAATTTTGGGCTTTCCAGTGGAACAATCTGTAGGGGTCCTCCTCTGTCTTCGACCCATGTGAAAAGTTTTGCAAGCTTTGGCCATAATCGTTTGCATCCATTTTGCACTATGTTGATGGTAGGCTTCTAGTGACCGAAGACCATCCATGCTCGGCATATCACTACTCCTTTTTCCCATCCGTCTGGTGAAAGCACTGTTCCCCAAATTTGCATTTGGCCTCTGTTCTTCCATCTCTGAGCTTCTTGTGGAGTTTTTCCTTGAACATTTAGCTTCTGGTTCGCTTCTCTTCTGATTTCTGCTCCTTTAACTCCAGGCTTCTCATATCTGATCACAATGTGTTTCGTCTTTCCATTGTTTCTTGTCTTTATGTCCTGTACATAGTCGTCTTCATTGGATCAGTTGCTTCAGTTGCCCATTTCAGTGAGGCATCACTTCCCAGGAACTGGCCTCTGGTCTTGCACATTGCTATGTTTGATAGACAGTGTGCTGTCTGGACATCGATTTCTACAATTACGAAGATCTTGGACTTCCCCATGCTGTATGGTAGGAGTGCCCAAACAAAGCATTCCCCTCCTGAATTTCGTCTTCCAACTTCTTTCATGTGCTGGTAGCAAATGTTGTTCACCAGATGTGCTGTGCTATCCAGGTAGTCGTTTAGTTCGTTGTCATCTCCATGCATGCTTCTCTTGATTCTTAGTGTTTTCCTGTAATTTTCTATTACTACATCCCTGAATGCATCTGTATGGCTCCTTCTTGCTGGATGGTTCTTAGGTATCGTTGGTCCATGGTGCTGGCTTCCTCATCTGCACCATTTGAGTAGACAAAAGTCTGGCAGTTCATTCCTTGTCCTCATACATATTTTTCCTGCTGGTTATAAATGTCCATCTCATCCACCCTTACATTGGTCCGGTATATGGCTATACTGTGGAACTTGCACTTGTCCCTTTCGTTGGAACATATATGTTTGTCACTGCTGTCTCTGTGGGTTTCTTCTTCAGCTCCTCTAGTCTTTCCACTATGTCTGCTTCCTTCATTTGGCTCTTTATTTTACTTGTCGTGATATTTTCCATAGTAGGCAGTCTTTTCTTCTCTGAGGCTTTGAATTGTGGTTCCGCAGTCATTGACACTAGGCCTGTTGTGTGTGCATTCAGTGTTTGTATGCGTGTGGTTGTCAGTAATCTTTCTTCATTCACTCTTTGCCGACCCTGTCTCCAGCCTTTCTTTTTGTTTGTTACCACAAGTGTGTGTGTGTCATAGCTAATCACATCCATTTCAAGCTTATTCATTCCACCATCAGATCTTCTAGGGACCGGAATGACTATGTAAGGTCTGGGTGCCTTTGTGGGTTTCATGCGTGCATCATTAGGTGGGTGCACTGGAATTGGAACACTTTGTCCACCAATAAAAAATGCAGTTCTGATTGTTAATGAGAGTAAAACAATCATGAATATGATACATAAATACATTATGCCCCTGAAGGTCAGGCGGCAGCATTTACTTCCAGGGAAACGTGGACGTCTCCCCTCCTGTGGGAGGACAGGATTGCTGCTCTGGATCCACATCTCGATCATTCGCAAAATGCCTACCTTTTACTATACTTCTTTAGACAATATTGACTGTCGGATTTTGTGTTTAAGCGGTTCAGGTGTCCTACAAGTGTCCCCCCTCTTGCGGGCGTGAATTGTCTCTTATTTCAGGATACAGTTCCTTTGCTAAACTATTGGAAAGATCAAATCAAATAACACTTCGGCAGGTCCTTTTACCGTGCATGTTCAAAGTAGGTCAGCTCCCAGTCCACTACTCGGATTTGCTTCAGTCCCGAAGACATGTTGTATCCTGGTCAGGATGAAGAATAGAGACAAATAACAACAAATGGAAGAATGTGAAACCCTTGACACTGCTTCCTCGATCTGTGCCTCGGCAGAACATTTTTAGAATCTCCTCAGATAGTTCTGTTGATGGTTAGAAAGTTCTATTTGTAGCATGATTCCATGCAAGAGCATGCCCATCTGTGCAACATTAGGTGGATCTCTGATGAATGTGAGGACGTCAACATCGGTCGGTCTCCCCACTAGCTCTGGAAAGTCAGTGACGAGATGAAAAAGGAACTTGTGAGCCAATCTTCTGTCTTCTAGTGACAGGGACATCCGTCCTGTCTTGCTGAGTTTCAGGATTGTGTGCTTTCTCTTCAATGTAAACAATGTCTGCACTGTCCGTTCGCGTGGAGTGCAACTAGGATCACAATTTTATTTAGGAGTTGGCTTAGATGTTCTGTATTCGCTGGATCTCGAAGAAACGTGAGTGTGTCTGTCGTTCTTCTGACAAGATTTGGACAGTCTTTGATTATGTGAAAGAACAATGTATTGACAAACTCATTTATTTCCTTCTCTGCTTGAGACATTTGGTTTCTCCTCATTGTATTCAGGAAGTAAGAGGAATTGTTCGGTAATTACAGTAAGCAATCTTTTAATTGCCTTTTCATTTTCGAGATCTTGAAGAAAGTCAGAAATACTGATGAGTCTCCCCACCAATGGCGGGTATGATCTTAGCACTAGATTCAAGTATATCACCACATCTTTGGTGATGTCGCTACTGCGGGGCACCATAAGTGATTCCGAATAGGGTCTTGGTGTGGAATGAGTCGGGATACTGTATTTTCTTCCAATTTATGTGTCCTAGATCAAAATTTGGCATAGTCTTTCTTATCAAGGCTTTAAGTGTGCCTCAGTCCGAGGTTCAAAGTCAACAGATTATATTTTGGCTAATACATGCAGTTCTCTTCTTCACCCTTGAACTAGGATGCACAGAGTGTCAGTTTATATGTTCTTAACCCCTTTTTTGCTTAGAAGATGTGTCATATTTAAACCACAATTTACAAAAGTTCTTTATCTTTGTCTGGCTGGTCATGCGTCATTTTTCTTCGTCATGGATCTCGTCTGCACATGCTGTGGTTCATCCCCATCGCTCGTAGACTCCTCTTGTTGGGGTGCAGGCAGGGGACCTTCTCCGATGTAGGGTTTTATATCACCCAGAAAAATCCAAGCTCTCCTGCCTTGTAGTTTTACTGCGGACGGAGTGCAGTCCTCTACTGTGAAGGGGCCCTTAAATTGTGGCTCATCCCACTTTTTACTCGTATGGTTCCTTACAAGGATGGTTCTCCAGGGAAAATGGAGGGTACACAAACGCCATGTGCTGTGTCTGTACTAGTATCTCCTTCTGTGTTCCGTGCTTTTGTCGATGCTGCAGCTGGTCTGAAATTACAATAAGGCAAGATGTCATGCAATTCAAGTAATTTTGCATTTCAGACCCTAACATTTCTCCTGTTGACTGGGCATCACATCTAGCTCTATCTCTGGGTGTCAGAGGAGTATGCATTTTTCTTCCTGTGGCTATCTCGTGTGGCGTAAGATGATGGTCAGAACTGGGTTGGTTTCTAAGTGCATACAATGCCACAGGAAGGCAGTCCAACCATCCCTTTCTTAGAGTAAGCTTCAACTTGGCTATCCTCTCCTTTAATAAACCGCTGAGCTTCTCACAGAGTCCGTTACCTTGCGGATGATACACCGACCAGAACTTGTGCTTTATACCAAGCAGCAAGCTAATCTGTTTGAATGTCTCGCTTACAAAGTGAGCTCCGTTATCTGCTCTCATGACCTCGCACACTCCCCACCTGGGGAACACGGCACAGTTCGAGTCTGGGTGTGTAGAGGGACCTGCCTCAATCCATCTAGAGAATGGACACACCACAACAATTAAGTATCTGAACCCGTTACATACTTGAATCATGTCGACGTAATCGACATGCAAGTGCTGAAAAGGCCCATTTGGCCTTGGGATGACTCCTCTCATTACCTTTAATGAGTGCCCAGCTGTGAATTGTTGGCAGATTATACAGTTCACTATAAAGAATGCAATGTGCTCGGTTAAATTCGGTATGAACCAGTCTTCTGCGAGTGTTGCTGCTAAGTTTTGTCATGTGTGCCAGATAATGCAACTGCTCCAGCGCTATTTTTAATAGGGCTACAGGCATCACTGGTTTACCAGTGCTGTCACAAGCTGTCAGAGGGGTTTAAAGAACACCCTCGTTGTTTCCAAAGATTCTTCTCTTCCTGTGGTGCCTCCCCTTGAAGTTCCATCAATTGTGTTTGCCCTAGATTGTTATACCCTTCAGGTGTCGTTCGTGCAACCATCACTCTCTGATTGGTATGGATGACATCCACTTCCATGATCGTCTCACATTTGGATGCCATATGCTTGGCTTCCATGTCTGCTGCTTGATTTCTGCATGAGATAAAATCTGTGCCTTTTGTGTAGGTGGCGTATTTCACGACCGCTATGCCCACTGGGAGCTGTACTGCCTTAATCAGCCTGTCCAATAAGGCTGCGTGCTGCACTGGCGTGCCGTCTGCTCAGAGGTAGCCCCTCCTTTTCCAGCAGGCTCAGCTTGCGTGTACTGTCGATGTCACATAGGCGTAATCACTGTACACTGCTACTTCCTGGTCTGTGTGATTCTCAATGGCGAGTATCATTTTGCATACATTGAATAGTGCATTCCTGGAGTTGAACATACTATGCCTTCCTCCGTGAACGAGATTGTCATGTTTAACTTCATCATTAAATCTCGACCCAAAATGTTTACTGTGGTCTGACGTGAATATAATAACGGCACGTTCATCTCACATTCTCCTATTGAGACTGGAAGTGCATTTGTGAAGGGAACACGACATGTAGCTCCTGTGAAACTCTCAGTATCTATGGCCTCGCTGGACAAGGAAAACTTGCCTTCACATATGCACAAGCGTGTTGTACCCATGTCAATTAAGAAGGAATATTCTTTATCCCCTATAATGACATCCAGCATAGGTTCCCGGTGAGGGTCTGGTGCCACTGATAGGATTGAACACATCAGGGTTCCCAGTGAGCTGTCCTAGTCCATATATAATTTTGTCCCACCTTGTGAGAATGGACTTCCCCCATCACCAGAGTTACTCCTTATTCCAGGGTTCATGGTCTGCCCTGAACTTGCTGTTTGTGACAATTGCAGCGGTGACCATTGGGACAGCCCTTGTGGGTAACTCACTATATGTTGGGGCTGTGGGTTTTGCTGAGCTCCTGGTGTTTGCTGTTGGACCGTGTGATTCTATGCAACTCCCTGCTGTAAAATGGTAGGTGGATTCACCGTACCTGCTCCCATACCTTGGCAGTTTTGCACCATGCCTTGCTTTCTGCATGTGCGCGCTAAATGCCCAGTCATCCCACACAACCAACATACTGGCGGTGGTCGGATCATTTGCCCATTTGACATATCTTGATTGCCATTCTGCACATTTTGGAAACCTCCTTGATCATTCTGAAAACCTCCCTGATTACTCTGCCATCCACTTCCTCTTCCTCTGGGGTAAAACCCAGTACTGCCCTGATTAATCTGCTGTGGATTATTGACCTGCTGCATGCTCGATTCAGCTGTACTAGTTATCATGGCTCCCTTTAGAGCATATTTTGACAATTTCTTCTGCACTAATTTAGCTTCCTCACCCTTTGGTGCAGTTCCTTTTTGCGATTCTATTCTTGCAGTAGCCTGCAATAGTGTGCGATGGTCAGCTGTATTTCTGCCCAAGGTTTAGCCTCAATTCCTACCAATTTCTTGAGCTGTTTCTGTACCGGCTCTGGCAGCCCTTGGCACAATATATGGTAGAACACAGGTATAGATTTCGTCCAGATTCATGAGTCTCGAGTACCCACGCGTCTTGAAAATTCTGTATGTAAATCAAAGGATCCTCAGACTCCTTCATTTTACGTGTCATTATAGCTCCTATATCGGAAGTGTCTGGGTAAAGCACTCATAGTGCCTTCCATACTGCGGCTCTGCAATTGTTAAATGGAGCTCCATCATGTGCCGTGTTAATTGTGGTAACACATAGGTAGCCTGCTCGTGTCCATACATCGTCTGCTCTCTCACCAAGTATGGCGATTAGGAGACCCTTGATATCCCCTATAGCTAACGTGTTCCCATTTTTTCTAACTCGTGTATCCACTTTCCAGCTCCCGATGTCAGCATTGGAAGCTTGTTTTTCAAGTTTTCTCGATCCATGTGTGGCCATGGAATGTATTGTGGTCTCGCCCTCCCCCTTCTCGAGTAACGGGAATTGGGATGAATAGTCCTCTCTCTGTTCTCTCATTGTTCTCCTGTCTATTGCAGGGGTAATATTCCCGCATCGCTGCCTGCCTGGCAACATCCTTAGCCTGTCCACATAGAGCGGTGATGACACCCACCTATGACCGTGAGATACTTCTTCATGTCAGTCTGACTGTGTGGCTGACTCTGATGCCCTCGGTGCAGACTCACCAGTGTCTGACCACCTTATCCCTTTCTCCCTTGGGAGTCGTCTTTCCCACCTTCTTTCTTCCTCTTTTTCCTCGCATCCTTCCCTTTCTGAGTCAGACATTGTCTGTGCCCAACTCGTGCCACTTCTAGTGTCGTCTTTGTTCCTACTTATTTCTAGTCTATCCAGGGATAGTTCTCTATTCCCACTACTTTGGGAGACATTGTAAGAGGATTCAATTCAACACTACAGCTAAGTCAATGCGTAGTCTGGGATACTGAATGGAAACCCTTATTGATATATCTTTATGTCCAGTTCATGCGTTCTGGATGACTACCCCTATATAACACCCCTCTCTTTGAATCCCCCTGACCCCACTGAGCCAAGAAGTAGTTCTGTTCTGCAAGTTAAAAGGTTTAATTGATAATTTAAACAATAGATATATATATCACACTTTATAATAATTTAATAATTGAATATCACACTGAATCTGAGCAGTAATCAATAATGGATAGTCTGGCACTAGCACACTTCTTTATAATCAATGATGAGTGGTTATAGGATGGCTAAGATAGCAACACTGGTAAATAGGGACAGAAGAATAATGTGGTAGAGAATGCTTTATATAAGTTCAGATGGATGTAATGTTGAAAGAAAATGCAATACAGAAAATACTCAATATGATTTCAACAAAACAATGTAATCACTTTTCTCTGGCAATCCCCTCCCCCCTTTATGCAATGCAAGGAAATGGAAGGAAAGCACACAGTTCTCAGAAATGCAATCAAATGTAATTCAGTTCACCCCAGCAAGCTTAGACTACAGAAGTTAGAAACACAGGCCCAAAATGCTTTTATATGTGCTTTTAAATGCTGGCAATGAAGTGAAAAATATGCGAAAATGCTTTTAATTCCCTCTAGAGGTTCAGGGTGAGTGGTATCAAGTTAATATTAGTCCAGACTCACTTTAGCAAGGATCTAGGAGTAACTAGCAGGTTAAACGAATTTTTGGCAACTGAAAGCAAGAAAACTGCTGTTTTCACACGTTGAGAAATTTTCAAATCGCGGCATATTCGCAAGTGCGTTTTTCGGGATTACAGAGGAACTACAAGGACTAGCACTATCGTTTCGGGGTCATAGGACATCCTAGGGCCTCAGCTTCCAGATGAAAGTTACTGCATGTCTCTAGGACAAACGGTCGCGGAGATATGAGCGATTTTGTGAAGGTTGTTTTTCGGATTTGCAATTTTAAAAGTTACTCAATTTGACAAGTGAAGCTTTGAAAATGACATGTGTCAGTTGTGCAGCTGCAGAATTAACAAATGACAGGGGTGCAGCTTGCAAAGGACAGTTCTACTTAGATTAAAATAGCTTGGATTAGATTTATTTTAAAACTAAGAGATTTGGTTTCGCACAATCTGATCTAATTACTCACAAAATATTTTAGAAGATCTGGGTCGCGCCACGGACGGTCTCGGCACACAGCGTCTGGTCTCTGGAACTGCTCTCTGTCCTGGACACCGGTTTTCTGGCCACGGACAGTCTTTCTGGGTCAGCACTGCACTCCTGTCCTGGGTTCTGCTAGGCACCGGTTCTCTGGGTCGGGTCCTGCCTTCTCTTTGGATATTTCTGTCACCGGGTTCTTGCAAAAGTTCTTGGCAAAATTCAGACGGCTCGCCCGGCTGTCTGAAGAGTTCAGTTGCAAAAAGATTTTGAGGCCTGCTGACAAATACTCTTGCTGGCAGTGGCCTTTTTGGTTAAGGTTCTGTAGTCTCTGTTTATCTTGGAGTCTAAGTTTTGGCTCTCTGAAGGTTGATGGAGGTAAGGTATGGAATTTTGGCAGAGCTTCCAGCTGCAAGTGGAAAATGAATTCCTATTTGGCTTGCACTATCTGCTTTTATCTGTTTAGAATGTGGGTGTGTGCTAGCATCACTGAGCCAGCCTCTCTCTCAGCTTCTAATTGGTCAAATTTCCATTTCTCACTTGATTGGGGAACTGAAGTGTGTGTCAGCGTGATGTCATTTTACAGCCTGCAGAAAGTCCACTCCTCCTGTCAACTTGCACACAAATCTAGATTTGAACAAAATACATATTTTCACAAGTATGCAGTGGTTTAAAATGACATACACACATGAGGCATTACTGATGTCAGCCCCTGTTCTGACTCCGGCGTTTCTAGGAGCTTGCATCCAGAAATGGCAACATTTTGCGCGTTTTAGGCTGGTTCCCACTATCGGATTTTCTTCCAACTTCATACAAATGTACACAGCCTGTCCATACTTATACCAATGAATTTTCATTTGTCTAGCTGAAACACAGTGTCTGTAATATTAATAATTAGCGGGGTTTTGTCCCAGAATATCCCACAATTTCGAATTTTGACTTCAATTGTAGGCAACATTGTCATTTTAAGGAACTCCAAGTTGTGCATTCCTGCCATTTAATCACAATAAGTTATCAGTGTTTCAATAAAATATATATTTTGCTTTCAATTCAGTTCTCAGAGTGTTGGAGTCCGCCTCCAAGACTTGGGTGGGTCAGTCACATGTGTCTTCTGGCAGGCAGGGCTTTGTTGACAGGAAACAGTCAAAATCAACATATTCATTTCAGAGGAAAGGGGCCATTGTGTGGTCTCTGGGAAGCTGAGATCAGGAGGCCAGGGAGCCACTTTGCATTTAATTAACAGAACCCTGTGATTTCCTGGCTTCTTGTGTTGAGTTCTGAAGTGTCAAGAGTTCTCAGGACAGGCAACCCCTTTGAAC
The DNA here is from genome assembly GCF_040938575.1 of Ambystoma mexicanum. Lineage (NCBI taxonomy): Eukaryota > Metazoa > Chordata > Amphibia > Caudata > Ambystomatidae > Ambystoma > Ambystoma mexicanum. Next base: position 202,611,257 of record NC_090925.1, read on the forward strand.
TTTTAATTAAATAAGCCCCCTTTCTTTGCACTAGACAGTTTTGCAAGACAGCTCTCCTGTCAGAGTTTAGACCGCTAGCGCCACCCTCAGGATTTTGTGGTTACTGCATCCATCCTTGGGATTTTTTTTAGATTGATTCATTTCAGCAAGTGATATTAGATGGAGTATATTGTCCATGTTCAGGACATGGCATTGGTGTGTTTCTGCAGTAAAGTAATTCTGTGCCCATGATTTTGCCATATTTGACATTCAAGAAAAATGAATTCCCAACAGTTATGGGTTTGCTTTTGGCAATCAGCATTGCCCCTCAGTGCTCACAACATAGGCAAAATGGGATTTTCCTGTGCATTTTCTGGGGAGCTCTGGCCATCATGATGTTTTCAATGCCAGTAATGCACAGTTTTTGTGGTAGGGCTTGGATGCATGGATAAAAACATCCCACAAGCCCCCCTTCTTGCGGTGGCCATCTGATCCTTCACTGGTGGGACCCGCAAGATCTGGGATGTAGTTCTCATCTTCTTCCGGTAGATGGCCAGTTCAGCATCTCTTCCTTCATCCGGTGGATCGATCGGTCATCCTCGCCGGTCCTGATGGGAATATTGGGCGGTACCCCGGGCCCATTGGATCTTCGTTCCCGGTCCCTGGGTCATCCTCCTTGGTCATTCTCCATGGTTTCATCTCTCCTAGGATGATAAAGCAAAAGCGGCAATCCCTACTTGTAGACGTTTTTCCACCACTGTTGAGATAGTGGGGCAGCATATGCATTTAATCATAACGAAACATTACATTCTTATTTTGAAAAAAAAAAAAACAGTATAACTAAGAGACAATTTCATGCAAATCAAAATATACTAGATGTGGTATGTTTTATGGTTGGAACTGAATTAGTCTGAGACAGTACCCGCTAGGATTCCAGAGGATTCCTCCAGTTGTTGCAGAGTGTGCCTGGGATGGCAACATTTCAACTGGTTTATGTGGACCCACTTGTCTTCCCCCGCTGCCAAAGGACCTTTGGGGATGTGGATTTGGTAGGCCACAGGGGAGACCTTGTCGATGATCTCAAAGGGTCCCTTCCATGTAGGCAAAAATTTGCGCTGCTTCGCCTGGTTCCTTTGGAAGTTGTATAGATAGACCCGGTCTCCCACCTGATATTCCTTCCTGGAAGTTTTCAAGTCATAATGGGTCTTCATGCTATCAGCCGATCTTTCTAGATTCCGCTGAGCGTAAGCAAAAGCATGTTGGAGGTGTTTCCTTAAATTGTCCACATACTCATGAGTAGTGGAGGCATTTATCAGTGTCTGCTCTTGGGTCCTATAGAGCAAATGCTGGGGAAGCACCATCTTGCGCCCAGTCATCAACTCAAATGGTGACATTTTGGTTGCAGATGAAGGGGTAGATCTGATGGCCATTAGGACCAGAGGTAATCGGATATCCCAACTTGGCCCAGAATCTGCCACAAACTTCTTTAATATGCTCACAATGGTTCGGGTATATCTCTCTACTGCCCCAGAAGAAGCTGGCCTGTAAGCAATATGCAACTTCCTTTTGACCCCCAGTATCTCCCACATCTTTGTCATTACTTCACTGGTGAAGTGGCTACCCCTGTCTGACTCAATCCTTTGAGGTAGACCAAAACGGGAAAAGATGTGGTTAATCATCAGGGCAGCTGCGGTTTCTGCCTTGCAATTTGGGGCTGGGAGACATTCCACCCACTTGGTAAACAAGCATCTCACAGTCAACATGTACTTATTCCCCCTAGCAGAGCGAATCACGGGGCCTAAAAAGTCGATTTGTAAATCTGACCATGGCAGTGTCATCCCCCTCTTTTGGAGAGGCGCACGGTGCGTGAGGGATGATAGCTGAAATTGTGCACACACAAGACACCCCTTCAAGTATTGGTCAAGGTCCTGCCCCATGTGTGGCCAGTATGCAACCTCTCTTAAGATTTCCAGTGTTGTGTGAAACCCCCTATGACCGGCGGTGGCCGCATCATGGGCGTGACTTAACATCAGGCTTCGGAATGAGGTAGGAACCACCCACTGATCGTGGCCAGCTTTGGATTTCCTTACCAGCAAACCGTCTTGGATCCGGAACATTTTTGGACATTTCATCAACACTCTTAGGTCCTCTTTCCCAGTGTAATCGGTATCCATCAGGGGAAAGTTCTCAGGGTCCTCAAGGTGCTGGTAAAATTTACCAATTATGGGATCCCCCTTCTGAGCTGTAATCAAATCAGCATCAGGGGTCTCCTTACTCCATTGTACAGTTGGAAGATCATTGTGAGCATTTGTCTGGGACCTAGTGATAGCAGTGACCTGGATTTCCCCCAACAGGGACTCAACCTCAATTAGATCCCCTTGGATGGCCCCGGTTTTGGCCAGCTGATCAGCTAAGTCGTTTCCAGTTTTGTCTAGTCCCTCTACTTTGGAATGACCCTTGATCTTTTTCCAATAGATGGTCATCTCATTCGAGGTGACCAGATCATCAATGTTTTGGATCAACTTCCCATGTTTCAAGGGTTTGTTATTAGCACATAACATGCCTCTGGTTTTCCAATTAACCAGGTGCTCCACGAACCCGTTCCGTACATAATCCGAATCTGTGATTATGACCAGTTCGTGGAGTTGATGCTGGACAGCAGTGAGGATGGCCTGATGCACAGCCATCAACTCTGCCACCTGACTACTTCGGGGACCAATTTTGTACCCAGCGGAGGGTTCTGGGAACTCCTTCACCCATGCATTCCCTACGCCGGCCACCAGTTCTTTTTCCCCGTTGTTGTCAACATGGTAAGAGCATCCATCCACATAGACAGTGGGCATTCCCTCACACTTGTCCTCTTCAAAGACTTTGTGTGGGGAATTAAGGTATGCCTCCATGTTGTCCTTGATTTTTAGACTTTCGTCCTCGAGACAGTTTTCTCTGGCACAATCATGCAAGTCAGCCAGACCTTGCGCGAGGGGACTCTTCTTGTTTTGGCCATATCTGACCTCCACAGGAAAGCCTTGCATTGACAGAATCCAGGAAGTAATTCGGGAATTACTCACATTTCCGGCCCGGATTCTGTCACTTTGGAGATATTGCAGAGGCTGGTGTGGAGTCTCCACTATGATGTGTTCCCCCTGGATAAACGGGCGGTAATTCTTCAACGCCCACACCGTTGCCAGGAGTGCCTTCTCACAATCGTTGAATTTTTGCTCCACAGAGGATAAAGTTTTGCTCGCATAGGAGATTACTTTATTGACCTTGTCATGCTTTTGGTATAATACTGCCGTCAAGCACGTATTCGAGAACCCCGTCTCCAGGAAGAACTCCTTGTTTCTGACAGGGTAAGCTAGGCAAGGCGCTTGTGAGAGGCTTCTTTTGAGTTGTTTTACCGCCTCGGCTTGTTCTGGACCCCATTCCCACTTGACCCCCCCCTTCAGGAGATGAATCAGGGGTCTGGTGATCTCTGCGTAGCCCTCAATGAACTTTCTGCTGTAATTAGTCAGTCCAAGGAGGCTCCTTAGTTCCCGCAGAGTTGTGGGGTCTTTCAATGTTTGGAGGGCTTCCACTTTCTTTTCCTGGGGACAGAGACCCTGAGGAGTAATCTCATGCCCCAAGAAATTAACACGGGTTCTACACCACTTTGCTTTCTGAAAGGCAAGTTTTGCTCCGGCGGCCCTCAACTGGGTCAGAACATAACGGATCTCCGCTATGTGTTCCTCCACAGATGAACTTTTTATGAGGACATCATCTACATAAGCCAGGTTACCCCTCACACCCAGGTCGGGCATGGCCTTATGTAGGAAAATGTTGAACTCATTACCAGAGTTGAGGTATCCGAAGGGAGTCCGGGTCCAGGTGTACTGCTGGCCCCCAAAGGTAAAAGCCAGTTTGTATTGGTCCTCCCTACTGACAGGCACGGTCCAGTACCCATTGGTCAGGTCTATTGCAGTGAATACCTGTGACCCCTGGATCTGGGCCAGCCCTTGGTCAATGTAGGGCAGTGGCCATCGGGAAGTATGGACCCGTTTGTTGAGCTCCCTAAGGTCAGCACAGAGTCTCCACTGGCCGTTTGGCTTCAATATTCCCAGCACCGGATTATTGAAGGTGCTGTGGACGGGACGGATTATTCCCCTGGACTCAAGGTTCTTAATTATTTCAGTAAGGGATTCCATGGATGCGAGAGGCAAACGATATTGCTTCACAAACACTGGAGTCATGCCAGGGTCAGTGGGGATTGTTGTTGTGTGGATGTCAGTGCGACCACAGTCATATGAGTCTACCGCAAAGAGATCTTGGAAATCCAAGAAAACTTGTTTCAACTTTTGCTTTTGTTCCAGAGTCACACAGGCATCAGCTAGGTTGACTCTCTCTTCCACCATCTGCCTGAAGCCTGGAAAGACTTCTGGTTTGGCTATCTCCGCGGCCTCCTCCAGCTGGGTGGAGAAGTCCCTGGTCAGAGTGCTGATTTGGACCGGAGGCTTCAGGTGGGAAAGGCAGCCCTCATGGACCTGGAAAATCACCTCATCCCTCCTGAAGTCACAAGTCACATCTTCCTTACCATAAGGGCAAGAAGTGTACACCAGGAAGTTCCCCCCATGACGGGTAAAAATCCTGTCTGGTGTTGTATTGTCATCACTGTCACTGTCAAAGCAGTCCTTGGGGATTGGCCCTAACAGTTCATTACCTAAATCTATGGAAAAATGTCGGTCATCAACCGCCATTCCAATAATGGTGCCTGCGGCTAGAGTAATACTCTTTAAGTCGCTGTTATCCACCTCTATTGGAATGGTGTCATGTTCTATGTTGACTAATGGAGTTGGGTTTACCCCTAACCCTTGCAGTTGGAGAGAAGCATTTAGATGTATGTAAGCATCAGGGTTTTTCAAATGTTGTCCTCTTTTAACTTTCACTTCCATGGAGAATTGTCGGGTCCTTTCTGGGATGGTGACTTCCTCTTTGATCTGAATTTCAACTGCATAAGGTAGCAATTGAGCTGACCTAAATGCTTTTTCTGGATCATCAAAGCCCATGGGATTATCCGCTAATCGGGACCAAGCTTTGAAATTTATTAGGTCCAAACTAATGGCAAAGCGATTGAGAATGTCACTGCCTAAGTAAAAGGCGGCAGTGACGTCTCGCACGACCCAACAATTATGGACTATGCTCTTGTTGCCAATGGAGATTTTGAGCATACACCTGCTTGGCAGGAGCTGTTTGGAATTAGGTGCTTCCAGGTCCATTTCCCATTTGTCTATCAGTTTGAATGTGGGAATGGCTGGATCTTTTGGGAGTTGGCGGAACATGGCTTCGCTGATGAAGCTCTTACCGTTGTTCACACACACTCGAGCGAGAACAGAGTCCTTCCCATCATTTAATTGGACTGGGATGAACAACTGCTCTCCAATTTGCTGAATATCAGCCAGGCTCTGAGCTGATTTCACATCTTTCTGCACTATAGGAGTGGGAGTTTCTGATTGTGGATTAGTATAGAATCTCAGAGTGTTTCCTTCCAGCGTGGAGTACCACTTTAGACTGGAAGGAAGGTTGATTTTCAGAAATAGAGAGGACCCTCCATCACCAGTCTGTTGTCCTACTGCTATTACTGTAACGTCTGGAATTTGGCTATTCTGGAAGTGGAATTCTACTTGGTCAGATTTTTGTTCAACCATGTGGCAGGTGCCGTTTAAACTAACATGGTTGACACTCTGTTTTAATTTTATTGGTCGGCTAGTCTGGGTCCAGAGGACCTTGTTTACACAATCTATTAGGGGTGACAACCTTCTCAGGAGGTCATTCCCTAGTAAACAAGGGGTGCCCTCTGGAGTCACAACTATGACCGGGTGTTTCAACTTGTGTCGCCCAATTTTAATGTCCAAGTCTGCCGTCCCCTCGACGGGAATTTCCTTCCCGTCAAAGTTCTGGAGTTGTCCAGGAAGTGAGGTGAGAGGAATTTGGTCATTCTCTCCCCTTCCTGCATTCAGTTCGTCAAAGGCCCTTCTGGACAGAAGGGTAGCTTGAGATCCAGTGTCCACCAGTGCCAAAATCGTACCCTGCCCCTGTACTTGTACCGGGGCATAGTATCTTCCCTCCTTCTCCTCAAGGGGGCACAGATAATGCACATTTTTGGACAACTGGTGGGCTAACTTTCTGGTTTTGGACATTGCTAGCGAAGAGATTTGGGCAGAATTCTGTGGAGAGCCTTGGGAATCTGAAAGAAAAAGTTGGCAACTGGAGATCAGAGCCATTGTGGGTTCCCCTGGCTCCGGTTCCCGGCCGCCCCCACCTTTTTGGAGGCAGTCACCAGGATGGGTTTGAACCAGGGGATTTTCTTGCTGTTGGTTCTGGGATGAGATGGTGGGCGGCGGTAGCTCAGTCTCCACATCTCCCCAGTCTGGATTTGCATCCCTAGGGACCCATTTTTCTTTGGGAGGAGTTCCCCCCTCTCTGAAGGAGAAGATCCTTTTCCCAGGATCCTCTGATGATCCCTCTCCCTCAAATTGGAAGATCTGTACCTCCTCCTCAAACTGAGTCTGTTTGGGTCTTTTGTTTCTCCTACCACCCCTCTGCTCCTTAGGAGGCAGACTTTCAGGGGCAGGAGATTTTGTTTCCGGTTCCTGGGTTTCCAGGGGCTGTTTACAAGTGAGGAAGGAAGCTTCCTCCAAGGCTTTACACCCCCCTTCACCTTGTGCCTCCTCCCTGGGCACCGGTGAGTTATCGGGGTGCTGCCCCCGTCATTGTTCTGGAGCACCCGGTCCAGAGTTGGGTGCGTTCTGCGCCGGCACGCCCATCTGAGGGTTCTGCTGAGCCCTCAGTATGTGACCCAGATCCCGCGCCATGTTTTGAACCTGGCGCTCTAACTGGGAAACCCGCTCAGGCTGATACGGGGCCCTGTTTTCTCCCCTGGGCTGATCCCGGGAAGGGTAGCTGTCCCTCCTCTGGTAATACCCCGGGTTGGGAAGATTTGGGTACCCCTCCACCCTTGGCCTCCCCTCTCCCGGATTCAGTGGTCTGGGCTCAGGGAATTGGGGAAAGAAGGATGGATGGTTTTGGGGCTGAAAGTCGGGTGGATATCTGGGGAAAAAGTTCTGCCCAGGATTTGGTAAATTTCTGCCCTCCTGTGGGAAGTTTGGAGGGAAGATCCCTGGGTTCGGTGCTCGGTTGGATCCCCCCCCTTGGGCTGGGGGAGTCCACACATAACCCAGGATTGGACTGTTACCTTTGTAGCGAGGACTTACATAGTCAGGAGAGCGAGGGACCCCATTGGGGGGACTACCTCTTTCACTCCCTGCCTGTGACTGTGCCGAGGGATTTCTGGGCTTAGGATTATTAGGTGCAGGTAGGTTTTTAGGCCCCCCCATCTCCAAATCCAAAACGGGGGTGACCTTTACCTCTGCCACCTTGGCAGCAGCAGGGGTGCTGTTGGCTTTGGGGTTTTTCTGGGCATTACTTTTGCTATCTACCAGTTTCTGCACCTCATAGATCCGGGTAGCCTGTTCAATGACCCAGTCTAAAGATCTTTTCTCGTGAAAATCCCTCACGAGCTGGGTCATTATGTATTTGGGCAAGGCATGAAAAAATGTATTAATGAATTCTCTACTGTCTGTGCGCACCCTTCTGGTGGTCTGCGCAAAAGCACGTTTCAGTTCTTGCACAAATTCTTGTGGGGCCTGATCCTCCCCACATTGCAAATTGTAGGCTGCCTTGCGAGCCTCTTGAGGATTTCTGTGAACAGAAAAATGTTTCAAGATGGCCGCCTTATAGGTGGACCATCTTAAATGATTTTGGTCCTCCAGCCCCGCAAAGAAACTGGAGTATTCCGGGGAGAAGGTCCACTTTACATATTGAATACAGCTTTGGCTGTCCTTCAAATGGAAAGTCTCCATCATTTGCTCAAACAACTCTAAGTGCTCCCAAACAGAATACTTAGCGTTCTTATGGTAAGGCGTGATGACGCTCCTGATCGCCTTAATCTGCTTTAAGGGGTCCTTAAGCAAGGCCCTTTTTGCCTTACTGGCCCTTTTGGTTCGGGTAACCCTGGTCCATTCATCTTCTGACTCAGAGGCACTGCTCCCAGAGGTTCCCGTCAGATCTTCCAGGTTTTCCCGGATTCTGCGAGCCTGGGAATGGCTGGCAGAATGTGGGGACCTGGTCTCCTGTTTCCTGTGGTGCTCAGAGGAGTCTTCAGATCCCTCCTTGCGGCCAGGATTTGCTGGGTACCCCCCCCCACTGACCTAACTGGGCAGAGGTTTTCAGAATGCCCTTAATGAGCCTACTCTCCTGGGGTTCCCCACTAAATTGCACTGTGCTTGGGTGCCCATACCCGGATGCCCGCCCCTCCATACCTGGGTGGTACTGGCCTATGAGCCCCATACTTTTGTCTGGATAGTAGTCTGCCATCCCTGTGGCCCGGTGCTCATGTGCGCCGGGGAACATGGGGGGGGCAGAGTCCAGGGACTGAGAGGTATGAGGGCCTCTGGTACTAGGGCTCCTGAGGTTATGCTCCGGAGTTTCCCTTTCCCAGCGAACCTCATCTCTATCCGCCCCTGCTCCCTGTTGCAATGCAAGAGCCTGCATTTGTGCCTTCAGTTCCTCAGTTAAGGCCTTACTAGACTCTATCAGTCTCTCCTGCATCGCTACCTGTTGTTGGAGCCTATCATTGTGTTGACAGAGGGCCTCATTTTCCCTCTGTGCTTCCTGGTTGGTCCTGGAGAACTGGGCCAGTCTTTGCTGCAGGAGGTTTACCTCCTGAGTCCCATCCCTACTGGCCTGCTCCTTTCTTGCCAGAGCCTCTTCCACCCTTCTGGTGTGCTCTACCAAGTTCTGGTTTTCTTTTTGGAGGTCACCCAGCCCCTGGAGGGCCAGGTGATTTTCTTCAATTTCCTTTTTTAAGTGGCAGACTTCCTGGCCTAAAGTGTCTCTTTCCTGACTGAGAGCCTGCATCTGTGCTGCCAGGTCGTGCCTCTGCCTTTGGAAGGCACCAGCTTTCTGGCGCTCCTGATCAAACTCTGCCTGGGTATACAGGTCTTTCAGAATCAGTTTATTGCTCTCTGCCTTCTCCCTATCTAGGTGGCTTTGCAGGGTGACTACCTGCTCAGCACATACCCTATTGAAGTCTAACTGTTGCTCCAGTTTTTTCTGGCTCTGCAGTAGGGAGTCCAAACCTTCTTGGTACTCCTTCTGCAAGGCCAGAAATCTGGTATCCTGTTCTGCCTTTTCCTGTTGCAGGATGTCCATATCCTCTTTTATTTGAATGATGTACTGCCTACTATCATCTTCTGACTCCTGGCTCCTCTGCAGCCTCTGCTCAGAAGAGACCAGGTCAGATTGGACCTTCTCTAACGCCATCTGTTGCCTATTTGCCAGATTTTGGCTTTCAGCACATCTATCCTGCATGTCTCCCATATATAGGTGCAGGTATGCCGCTATCCTAACAATCTTGTCGTGTTCATCTTTGGCCTTAGAGGCCATGTATAGTTCACTCAGGGCCACATGTAAGGGACCCTGATCTCTATATATATCTGACCCTGTTTCAGTGACCTGTTGTGTGATTGCCTGCAACCACGCATCCTGGCCCTGTTCGGTCCATTCACCTCTCACAAATAGCTTATGTAAGAGGTGCTCTCTGGCTATTTTCATGTCCACGAGTGTCGTCATTCTGGAAATTTGATTTCCTTCCTGACATACAAGAGTTAGTATTTTATTCTTGCAAAACAGACCGTTTCCTTGGAGCGTTCCTTTTGAGGAATGCTTCACAGCGTAATGCAGCGTGGTGATCCGACTGGATGTGTGTATCCCGTCAGTTAGCACACTGTATTAAGCTACACAAAGAGATTGATCTAACCCAGAAGTCCTCGGCTCGAGCCCCCAATCTGTAAGAGGATTCAATTCAACACTACAGCTAAGTCAATGCCTAGTCTGGTATACTGAATGGAAACCCTTATTGATATATCTTTATGTCCAGTTCATGCGTTCTGGATGACTACCCCTATATAACACCCCTCTCTTTGAATCCCCCTGATCCCACTGAGCCAAGAAGTAGTTCTGTTCTGCAAGTTAAAAGGTTTATTTGATAATTTAAACAATAGATATATATATCACACTTTATAATAATTTAATAATTGAATATCACACTGAATCTGAGCAGTAATCAATAATGGATAGTCTGGCACTAGCACACTTCTTTATAATCAATGATGAGTGGTTATAGGATGGCTAAGATAGCAACACTGGTAAATAGGGACAGAAGAATAATGTGGTAGAGAATGCTTTATATAAGTTCAGATGGATGTAATGTTGAAAGAAAATGCAATACAGAAAATACTCAATATGATTTCAACAAAACAATGTAATCACTTTTCTCTGGCAATCCCCTCCTCCCTTTATGCAATGCAAGGAAATGGAAGAAAAGCACACAGTTCTCAGAAATGCAATCAAATGTAATTCAGTTCACCCCAGCAAGCTTAGACTACAGAAGTTAGAAACACAGGCCCAAAATGCTTTTATATGTGCTGGCAATGAAGTGAAAAATATGCTAAAATGCTTTTAATTCCCTCTAGGGGTTCAGGGTGAGTGGTATCAAGTTAATATTAGTCCAGACTCACTTTAGCAAGGATCTAGGAGTAACTAGCAGGTTAAACAAATTTTTGGCAACTGAAAGCAAGAAAACTGCTGTTTTCACACGTTGAGAAATTTTCAAATCGCGGCAAATTCGCGAGTGTGTTTTTCGCGATTACAGAGGAACTACAAGGACTAGCACTATCATTGTGGGGTCATAGGACAGCCTAGGATCTCAGCTTCCAGATGAAAGTTACTGCATGTCTCTAGGACAAACGGTCGCAGAGATATGAGCGATTTTGTGAAGGTTGTTTTTCGGATTTGCAATTTTAAAAGTTACTCAATTTGACAAGTGAAGCTTTGAAAATGACATGTGTCAGTTGTGCAGCTGCAGAATTAACAAATGACAGGGGTGCAGCTTGCAAAGGACAGTTCTACTTAGATTAAAATAGCTTGGATTAGATTTATTTTAAAACTAAGAGATTTGGTTTCGCACAATCTGATCTAATTACTCACAAAATATTTTAGAAGATCTGGGTCGCGCCACGGACGGTCTCGGCACACAGCGTCTGGTCTCTGGAACTGCTCTCTGTCCTGGACACCAGTTTTCTGGCCACGGACAGTCTTTCTGGGTCAGCACTGCACTCCTGTCCTGGGTTCTGCTAGGCACCGGTTCTCTGGGTCGGGTCCTGCCTTCTCTTTGGATATTTCTGTCACCGGGTTCTTGCAAAAGTTCTTGCCAAAATTCAGACGGCTCGCCCGGCTGTCTGAAGAGTTCAGTTGCAAAAAGATTTTGAGGCCTGCTGACAAATACTCTTGCTGGCAGTGGCCTTTTTGGTTAAGGTTCTGTAGTCTCTGTTTATCTTGGAGTCTAAGTGTTGGCTCTCTGAAGGTTGATGGAGGTAAGGTATGGAATTTTGGCAGAGCTTCCAGCTGCAAGTGGAAAATGAATTCCTATTCGGCTTGCACTATCTGCTTTTATCTGTTTAGAATGTGGGTGTGTGCTAGCATCACTGAGCCAGCCTCTCTCTCAGCTTCTAATTGGTCAAATTTCCATTTCTCACTTGATTGGGGAACTGAAGTGTGTGTCAGCGTGATGTCATTTTACAGCCTGCAGAAATCCCACTCCTCCTGTCAACTTGCACACAAATCTAGATTTGAACAAAATACATATTTGCACAAGTATGCAGTGGTTTAAAATGACATACACACATGAGGCATTACTGATGTCAGCCCCTGTTCTGACTCTGGCGTTTCTAGGAGCTTGCATCCAGAAATGGCAACATTTTGCGCGTTTTAGGCTGGTTCCCACTATCGGATTTTCTTCCAACTTCATACAAATGTACACAGCCTGTCCATACTTATACCAATGAATTTTCATTTGTCTAGCTGAAACACAGTGTCTGTAATATTAATAATTAGCGGGGTTTTGTCCCAGAATATCCCACAATTTCGAATTTTGACTTCAATTGTAGGCAACATTGTCATTTTAAGGAACTCCAAGTTGTGCATTCCTGCCATTTAATCACAATAAGTTATCAGTGTTTCAATAAAATATATATTTTGCTTTCAATTCAGTTCTCAAAGTGTTGGAGTCCGCCTCCAAGACTTGGGTGGGTCAGTCACATGTATCTTCTGGCAGGCAGGGCTTTGTTGACAGGAAACAGTCAAAATCAACATATTCCTTTCAGAGGAAAGGGGCCATTGTGTGGTCTCTGGGAAGCTGAGATCAGGAGGCCAGGGAGCCACTTTGCATTTAATTAACAGAACCCTGTGATTTCCTGGCTTCTTGTGTTGAGTTCTGAAGTGTCAAGAGTTCTCAGGACAGGCAACCCCTTTGAACTTTAAATTAAAGAAGCCCCCTTTCTTTGCACTAGACAGTTTTGCAAGACAGCTCTCCTGTCAGAGTTTAGACCGCTAGCGCCACCCTCAGGATTATGTGCTTACTGCATCCATCCTTGGGATTTTTTTTAGATTGATTCATTTCAGCAAGTGATATTACATGGAGTATATTGTCCATGTTCAGGACATGGCATTGGTGTGTTTCTGCAGTAAAGTAATTCTGTGCCCATGATTTTGCCATATTTGACATTCAAGAAAAATGAATTCCCAACAGTTATGGGTTTGCTTTTGGCAATCAGCATTGCCCCTCTGTGCTCACAACATAGGCAAAATGGGATTTTCCTGTGCATTTTCTGGGGAGCTCTGGCCATCATGATGTTTTCAATGCCAGTAATGCACAGTTTTTGTGGTAGGGCTTGGATGCATGGATAAAAACATCCCACAACATCCTCAGTGTCGTATAGCTGAGTGCTTTCCAGGCACTCATCTTCCCCCTCCCCTTGGGGTGTTTGTTCTAACCCCATTTCATCATATATTCTAATAATCATTTCTCCGATGCTTCTGGTGTTGAAGTCATCCTCGATATTCGCCCTAGACATTCCTGGTACTGAATAGTACGCAGGGAAGAATTCTTCGATGTCTTCCCAATCTACCACTGAAACAGGTTTTTTAACCTCGCTCTCCAGATACTCAAGATCGCATGCTCTCTGTCTTCACTTTCATTCTGCATTGTCATCGAATTCTCTGCGCTTCCTCGCCTCTTCTCTGACCCTATCTTCTTCCTTTTTCTTTTCACTTCTACATTCATTTGCCCTTCGAATTTCCTCATCCCTTTGTCTCTTTATTCTCTTCTCTCGTATTCTTTGCTCTTCCTCTAACCTTTGCTGCTTCTGTTTGTCTTGATCATTGGTTGTTTTCTGTCTGCGATCGAGCTGTCTTTGTTGCTCTTCGCGATATAGCTGTTCTCACCTTTGTCAATCTTTTTCCTTATTCTTTCGTCTCTCAATTCCTTCTCGTTCCCCTTTCTCTGTACCTCGTCTAGCGTCTCTTTTTGTTTTGCATCATCAATGCCTTTGCCATCGACTTTCAATAAAATTTGCCCTCCTGTCCATTTGTTTTTTGCGAATGCTATCTCATCAGTTCTATCTTCGTTTCCCTTCCATCTTATCCCTTCTCTTTCTTTATCGAGAGATGTACTTGTCTCTGTCTGGTCTCTTCTTTCATCATCGCTTCTCTCTTTGTCCCTTGGGACTTTGGAGGCAATATCCTTATCCTTTTCTCTCCCTTGATTTTCATCACTACTTTGCGTAGGTGACCCATATGCCGGATTACTATACCCTGTAGCTGATTTAAATTCTCTTAGTGGGTATAACCCCTCGTCTTTGTTTTCTTCAAGTTTCATTTCGGATGGGGCGGGTGGTGCAGTAGGCGTCTCACCCCCCTCTGTGCATACATTAAGTATCCAATCTATTGGTGGCTCCTCTTCCTTTCCCTGTTCATACATCTTCCAGTTCTAGAACAGCGAGGCGTTCGTCTAACTTTTTGCCCGTGTATGTGGCGTGCAAATATGTTGTCATGTGTTGCAACACAGCTTTAGATAAGGACCCACCCTGTGGCCATGGCATAAACATTTTGTGGGAGGTTCCTTTAACCCACTCTGTACTGTATTTTTTTTTAACTTAGGTGCATGTTTCGGCAACTGTTTGCATACGTGTGCCAATGGAGTTATGTCTTCCATGCTTGTATCTGTTCCCTTTCTCCTTATATAACACTTGTCAACGCTTCACGTGACATAAACAACTTCCAACAATCTGAGCGAGCACCAAACACTCAAGCTCCAATCCCGATGTTTTCCACAAAATTTTATATCTCCTATTTTACTCAAAAATATTGATTTGCATGCAATATTATTTTAGCTAATCAATCGGATAAAATGTAAATCAGTTTTGTCAAAGGAAATTTTTTGACTTGTGACATCAAACAAACAACATGTAAGACAGACATATAACAGACTAGACAAACACCAGCTGGTCACAGGTCTCTCTGCCTCTAATCATTACCCCTTCATGGAATTTAAACGTATCACTTTCACGGCGTCTTTAATCACCATGGTAGTCTATTTGTTCCCCTTTAGTTGGGACTATGGATACACGTTTCTTCTAGCCGCTTGTATTAAAAGCGTAGGAATAAGGCAAATCCTCTTACTTCTCGGGCTTCCTCCCCAGTAACCTCACTCTTCTCGGGTGTCCTCCCCGGTAACCTCTCTCTATTTACTTGATTATTCTTGAGTCATTATTCCTTTCCCTTTAGATATATACATTCTTCTCTACTTCCATATTTAGTTTTTTTCCCCTCTCCCTCTGTTACCTTTTCCCTTTACTTGTTCTAAAGCATGCACTTTTGCCAAAACACTCAGTCTTTTTCACTCACCGTTCGCATTTTTTTCCTCTCTGGACCCTCAGGATCACCACTTTGTCACCACCTTCTTTGGTTTTTCGCCCACTTAGCTGCTCGTAGGAATGGGAATGGGTTAGGTGGGTAACACGGGTTCCTTTAGATCCTGGTCTGCAGACTTCTTTTACACTACCACTGTCTACGGGGAACTTCACGGTCTACTCAGCCGAATGGCAAAGGACTTGTGATATTGCTGAAGACCTAGAGTTACTTTATGTCGGTGGTCAATGAGTGTCTTATTCTAATCAATAATCGATAATCAATAACCATCCTCTGCTACCAAGTGTACTCCGAGACCCCGGACCGGCCCATAGAGCCAAGGTTTGCTCAGAAGTACTTTAAGACGAGATAGCTGCACCCTTGAGATGGACGGGGGTGCATTTTCATTACTCCAACACCAATCATTAAGGACAACTCAATGGTTTGGCAAAGGGAGTCCGTTTAATGACAAGTACAAAAAACGGGGAGTCATGGATATCAGCAGTGATGCGATCGTCCTTCACGCTTCAACTCCAACAAACTTCATACAAGTTGTAACATTTATACTCAAAACTCGTCATAATTGACGTGTAACACTCAAAAGTTAACATGCAATTCTATTGGTTAGGAAAAGGTAACTTTACTATAGGTACTATATCTGTATATGGTAACGAAATGAGGGGATTGAGTAAACACTGCCAGGTGGGCATCTAAGCCCTTCCTTCAAAAATGACTACTGTAGATGTCACTAAAAGTACAACGTCTCATTGGTTCTACTAACTATAGGACCCTAGATTATTTGGTCCATTGTGATTGGGTTGGCACCAATCCCATGCATAATTTTCTACTTTGCTTAGCAGCACCCAGAATGGTCGGCCAGGTGCGGGGTGCCCCTTAGTTACCCGGCCTTCCTCCGATTATGGTTACAATCAATCATCACTTTAGTAGGCATGTGTCAATTAGTTCACAGTGGTTGGCCTCGAAACTGCATCTTCTATCTGGATATCTCTGCTTGGTCCGGTGCCAAGCGTAGGTGTAAACCTGTGCTGCTTCTTGCTCAGCTGGTCACGTGATCCCCACACCGTGAATTTGTCTTGTTTCTCTCAATTTGTGTATTTGATTTTCGTTTCACCCGCCACCTGCCTTCGCCTTCTTATCTCGATCCTTCAGAGGCAGGATATTCTGTTCTTGGTTTCAATTAAAAGTAGCTACTGTTCATAGCTTCTATTGTTATGACCTTGGCTTGCCTGGCACGAGTTGCCTCTGCCGAGTTTCGATTCAGCCATCTCTTCTCATTTTGCTAAATATGAATCTCTGCTCATTTGGCCTTTAGTAACCTGGGTTGGTTCTGCTTCATTTGCAAAGTGGAAATATACTTATAATAAGGTACTTCGTTTGAGGTACATTATGTATAATGGCGCTTGCTGCACTACTTTTCGACTTAGCATAGCAAGCCGCACTGTTTCCTTAGCTTTCTTGCAGTTCCAAGCATATTTACAGGTGTAAACTGGTTGAATATCTTTATCTTGCTTACAGCTTTAACTTCTTTGTATTTCAACATCATTCTCCCCCTTTAGGTTCACGATATCTTAATTCATGGCATTTCGTCTCTGTGCGGCATTTTTTGGTTGTCATTTATTCTATCTGCCATTAGTCCGGGCCCTCGTGGCGTCACCATTCGTCGTTCATTAAGGCCTTTTTGGTTTCTTCCGGGACAGTACTTCTGTATCTTAGGTATCAATGGATACCTTACTGTCCATGGTTTTCTGGGTATCGGTACTTCAACAGGTGTTGCTCTTCTAATAGGCGCTGAGCAGAGCCCCACTGCTGCTCTTTGCTGGTTTATTTGCTCATCATACGTCACATATTTTGGTTTGAACATTCCTGGAACTTCAAAATGGGCGACTGGAATGCAGGCTTTATTTGGCACCTCCTCTACACTTGACAGAAGATTGGGATTGTCGAGCAGCTCTACATGAGCATAGGAAAGATTAGATGGTCTTCAGCTTTACCCTATGAGTGCCTCTTGAGGTTGTTGCCATGCTTCTGATCCCAGTTTCAAATTTTGAATAACGCATGGCCATGTATGGGCTGCATGAAATTGGCATTGTGCCAAAGGGCAAAAGCAGGACTGGTCCATACAGTCTACACTAGCAAATGAGAGAAATGTGGCCCCAGATGATCTGGTTCTGCTTACTTTAAGGAACAGGAGGGGGGGGGAGTTACAGGCTCAGCCCACATGAGAATCTTTTTAACTGCCACCCCCGCCTCATGTCACCACCCCAGTGTAGATTATTTACGCTAGCGCTCCGTGCCTCCACTTGTCTTGTTGAGGTGGACAACTATCCTCCGGCGATGTCTCGAGAATGGCTACTAACTCATTGTTGGGTGCAAGTTTATTCATGCATCACAGCAGCTGTGATGTTGCACGAAATCACGTGTGTGCAAGTGATGGTTTCTTCATGTAAGTGGTATCTGAAATAGTAACTCCTTTCTCATACATTTTACAGTGCACGTGGCAGTTTAGGACTTCCTGCATTTCTCACAAATAAGCAATTAAGCTGCACTCTGCAGCTGAACATATGTACTGTGAGGAAGACATAGTATCAAAAGTACGACAGACACAATAAAGTATAGTTCAAGGGTGTTTATTGAACTTTGCATGGGTTGGAAAAATGTTTTTCTAAACCTAACTTCTAATGATGGGAGCAAACTACGACCATCAATAAAAGAATATGCTGTCGTAGTCGTGTCTTGTCAAATCAAAGATGGCCTACACTAACACGCCTATTGCCAAACCTTACTCTAAAGAACAAAAAGGGTGTGGGATGTCGAAGTGTATAAAGAAACAGGGTGTAGCAAAATAAAAGGTCCAAGTGACTTGGTAGTTCAGGACTGCTGAACTATAGTTTCTCCTTCCCCACGTTTCAGCACAGGACAAGGCGGAACAAGAATAGAGGCAGTCTTTAAAGCACTCTAGGGTCTTCCAGAACAGAATCTCTCTCCATCATCAAAAGTCTCTCAGTTGGGAAGTGCCTTGGTGAACACACAACAAAGGTTCTTTCAGTTTAGTTCACGATACAAAGTCTCGGATGGCTCATCCACCCTGGGTTTCTCTCAGTCGGGTTCAGACCTCATCCTTTCAGCATCACAGGTGTAGGCTCCCCTCTACCGGGTGCAAGCCTACATTCACTCTTTCAGCTTTTCTATGAAATTGTAAGTTCGAAGACTGTTGACTGTGTAAAGGATTTTTCTACGACCCTTGCAGGACCACTTCAAGATCTTTAAACTCGGGTTTTGCTGTTATTGCTTCCAGAGATGCTTTTGCCAGAGACCTTCGATTGGGCATACACGGGTGCCGGACCTCTCTGAAGTAGCGTATCTCTGCTTTCTTTCAATTCAAAAGACTCCCTTTCATGGTCTGGCCTTCACTTGCCTCTCTCAATTAGACGATTCATCAAACAGTTAATCTTGCAAAACTGCTGCCGCTCGCAACCTTCACTTCAAATGCAGACCGGTATCGCACAGTTACCTCCAACTCACTGGTTGCATTAAGTTTCTTTATCAGTGGCATTGTTCCTCGAGCCGAGGACGATACTTCGGAGGCTGCAGCTGCTCTCTGCCTTGGTCAGATATGCAGGAGGGCCCCGGGTATTGCGCACAAACTGTGTAGCCTTTTCTAGCCTTCCCGCTTGGTTTTGTTTGGGCTGTTTACCAATTATCAGGAGTCGATCAATCACCGGGGAACGGGGTCAAGGTCTTCTCCTTCCGCATTTTATTCCAGTGGGAAAGTGAAACAGGGGGATTCAGGTGTGAGGCATTACGGGCAATTGCCTGACTCTGCCTGACCCTGATGTTGGGACATGTCATATGAAATGGCTGGGTGTGAGTCTGTCTTTTCCCAGAGCGCTCTGTCCATGTAGTATTGTTTGTGTAGAAAGGGGGGTAAAGTTCCCAGATAGCATGTGGGATGAAAAGGGGTAATAGGAAAATCGAAAAAGGGATACCGCGTCTCTCCATCGGGAGCCCCACTCCCACTCCCAAGGGACCAGTCTTTGCCCAGGCACCATCACAGACTCTCTTTTTAAACTGTGACTTGTATGATCTCTTTAAGGAGATGGATTCATTTAATAGGTTTGGACATTCTTGACCACTGTGGGGGTATGTGTGTTTGAGAGGAAGTTTCAGAGCATGGTGTGTATATTTCCTAGGACATTCGTGGACTTCTGTGGCTGGACTTGGGGTAGATGGGCCTCTGTGAAACGTGTCTGTTTAGGGATGAAACACGTGATTCACCGCCCTAACTCGCTGTTGAAATTCAATGGGTGTACAAGTGCATTGTGCACACGGTGCAGCAGTTGCTACCCTAGGTTGCTGCTTGTAACCCCTCCAATGTAGAATAATTAGGACTCTGATACACTAAAGAGAAATCTGCCTTTGGCTTTTTTCTAGTTTTATCGTCCGCGGTCAATAAAGTTGAAAGTCATTCATTTGAACCTCAGGAGGGGGCCGAGAGAGATTTAAACTTCCTAAAGGTAAAGCTCGACAGGAGCCTATCTGTCTCAATACCATCAAAGCAAGACATTGCCTACTGACCGTGGGGGGAGTGGGCTGGCTGGGGTGTTCTTCCATGGTGTTTGCTATTTGCGTGTACAGGGTTGGTGCAAAGGTGTGTGCGTGCAGTGTGTGCTTTGAGGCAGTATGTGTGGTGCGTGCACTGTAACTTGAGACTTCAGCCTTTCATCCTTCTGAGGTTGATAAATTAGTGCAACTTGGGTTGGGCGATTATTGTATGTGAATATGTTCCACGTGTAGTGGTTTGGCGTTAGAGACAGTTTTCTAGCAAATTGTGTTGTCTTGATAAGCTGCAAGTGGTTTTCTTTCGCCCTTAGCCTTGAAACATGTTAATTTCCAACATTAGCTGTAGGCTTCATCCTCCAATGTTACCATTGATAGCAAAGCCTGCTGAGGGTAACCTTCTGTTTCCAGTCAGACCCCTAAACACAGGTAACTGTAATAAAGACAACTTTATAAAAAATTGCTTTTGTCCCTGAAGTTCGCCATTGTGCACCCGTGACCACAATTAACTCTGCCCACCCTAAGCTCCGCCTCCATGACCCACCCACCTAGGGCCCTGTGACAGGTGCTGTCCATGGGGCCCTTTGCCTTCAATCTGCCACCGACCTTGGGCAGGCTCTTATGCTTACTGTGATTTGCTTTTGTTTAATAATATTAAAAAGTTAACTAAATGTTTATGTAGGGTGACCAGATTTAAAAAATAAAAAACCGGAGCAGACCAATGACACAAAAGTAGGACTTAAATGTCACAGTGACTAAACGTACTACACTTAAATAGTGGGAAAAGGGATGTGAAGTTAGGGACTTTTAGTACTGCCCCTGGATTTAAACTGGCTGGCTTGGGCTCTGAATGTAAGCATGTTTTATACAAAGGAAGTTGCTCCGATTGCTATTTTAGACATTTCTATGAAATGAATTCCCAGACCGTCTCCTATACATGCTGACTGAGCAGTAGTGAATAATAAACAGGATGGGATTTTTTGTCAGTGTGAATTTATTGTTCTAACTTTGTGATGTCCTGCACTGTTGTGTTTTGTACTTTGCTGGGCCCTAATCGAGTGAAAACCCTTGGATTGAGACAGAGGAACGATTGGCCTACAAGAGGCATGGAAAAGACACGAAAAGAATAGGGACTGTTGGTGTATTGAGCCTTTAGAAGGATATTGTCTCCACAGTGCGGAACAGAGGGGAGCTCAGATCCTAATCAGAGTGCTAGTAAGCGCTGACACAAGGCTGAATAGGCTACTTAATGCACTCGTATTTCACAGAGTGCTGAATACACCTAAGTGACAGACGTTTGAGCGTTTAACAAATACTGGCCTGTTATGAAAGTGGCGGGGGGACGGGGGGGGGTGAGTGCAGGCAGGGTGCAAGATAAGGCATTTGTGTAGTTGGGAGGGCAGAGTTCAAGGAGGGGTATCTGGGTATTTTGTAGTGCGGTAAAAAGTGCTTTGCGTGTTCTTTTATGTTCACACTTAGCACATACCGGTCTGTTATAATGTGGATGTTGGGATTTTTATTTGTGTGGGTGGTGGCAGAGTGCCAGGAAGGCTATCTGTGTATTTTTGCAGTGCATGCAGGCGTGTTAGTGAGAGGAGGAGAGAGTAAGAATGCAAGTGAGGGAGAGAAGAGCAGGATGATGAGGGACGGGCAGGGGAGAGGGTCTATAAGGAGAGCGAGTGAAAACAGAGATAGAGAGAGATGGATTGATCTACGTCAGGTGGTGCATTTGTGTGTGTAAGGTAATTGTATATTTGTGTAGTGCATTGCTGTCAGATTTTCCTACCCTGTTAACATTTCTTACCTCTTCTTTTTTTACATTTTCTTTAAGGTAGGAATTTCTAATGGGTAGAAGAAAAAACATGGCAAGACCGTTGCAGCCAGTTTTGACTAATCTGTCACATTTCCCTACCGTTCTAACATTCAAATGTTTCTGTAGATAGGAAATTGAGATGAGCTTGAGAAAATCACATCCCTTTGCTGTTAAATTGGCCAAGCCTGTCAAGCGTGCCTACCCATTGAATTGTAACTACATTTTCCTTGTGCGATTTCTGACATAACACTGGAACACCTGCCTGGGGCTGCACCCTGCTGCACTCTATCTCTACACCGCTGCTCACATGGTTCTGGGATAGGTGTTGCGAGCAAGGGCTCGAGTGGGCTGCTCCGTTGTCACTGGGGCGCGTGAAGTGCTGCCTTTTTCTGCAGCTGTTCCCAGAGGGAGCAGCAGCTGGTACCCCAGTTGTCATACATATTCTTTTTTTCTGTAATCCTGCTCGGCCACCATATCAAACCAACTCGCTTCACTCTCCTTCAGCCTTAAAGGAAAGATGGATTTTTTCTTCATATAACAGTGCCTTCATTTATACTATTGCGACCTCTTTGGGATCAAAAGGGGCAACACAGTCATCACTCATAGCCCAGGACACATTACCAGTGCAGAGCCAGTAGTAATGATATGCCCAAACATGGTATGTTGAAGGTCATTTATACAGTGCACTATCACCGCCAGAGTGGTCCCCTAGTGATCTGGTGGCTCTGAAAGGCAAGCTGGTGGGACGGGTTAGTAGGGCTTAGTGGGAGAAGGCTCAGAGAGAGCTGTGAGGTGCTGTTGATAGCTTCAGTTTGGTTAGCACCGTTCACTGCGCATAGGTGCAGATTCTCTGTCAGTAGTTTGTCATGTTTTGTAGTGCGAGTCTATGTGTGGTTTGTTTTGTTGTAATGTAGTGAAGTACCTGCGGTTTGCTGTGCGATAGATGTGGCTGTGTTTTGTATAGAGATTAAGAGGTGTTTGCAGAAGGTCGATTTTTTGTAGTTGGGATAGTGGGTTGCAAGATCTTACTTCCTTGCTTCAGACATCTGTGTCATGCATCTCTGCTTGTGCCTCGAATTGTGGTATTTCATGGGGGTCACTCTCCAAATTCTGTAAGGTTTGTGCTTGTTTGCAGGGCTGTCTATCGGTCTATGTGACTAAAAAGTGGCGATGCCTTCTCCCCCACCGGGTACATAGTAGTGGATATCTAACGCGGTTGGTTCTGTGAATTTGGGTGGATCTGCCATCGTCTCCCAGGTCTTCTGGTGTGGGATCCCTTCCCTCTAATCTGGAGGAACTCCGTGGGTTCAGGGGGTAGATTTTATGGCCATTACTAACTAGGATGTGGTTATATTCCCTTGGTATGTGGGGCAGTCTAGGATGGTCACATCATATCCGTGTCTATCGGTCTGTGTGACTAAATAGTGGTGATGCCTCCTTCACCCATTGGGTGCATATTAGTGGATATCTACTGCGGTTGGCTCTGTGGTATTGGCTGGGCCTGCCATCATCTCCCAGGTCTTCAGGAGTGCGATCCCTTCCCTCTGATGTAGATGAGCTCCCTGGGTTTAGGAAATAGAACGTTTGGCAATTACCAACTACCCTGGGGTTGTATCCCTGTAGTATGCGAGCAGTCTAGGACGATCCCTGAAAGTCTTCAGTAGGTCCCTGCGGGAGGAACGACGGGTGCCCTGAGTTCCCTTCCCATCGGAGCATTCTCCTTCACTATGTGCTTTGTTGGGTCCAGGGATTATTTGGGAGTTGGCGATTCTCATTCGTTTCCGTCTGGTCCTGTGGTGAAGAGCCAGGTTTTAAGTAGTGTTCTAAATTTTAGGTGATCATTCATGTTGCGTATTTCTCTCGGGAGGGAGTTCCAGATTTTCACTGCCAGGTCAGAGAAAGAGGATCCACTGAGGTTTTTCCTTAAGTATGGTTTTGATTCCAGGCGGATGTCGTTGCTGGATCTGATTCTTCCTGTTGGTTGGAAAATGGAGATTTTCTTTTGTACGAATTCGGCTCCCTGGCCATGGATTGCTCTGTGCATTATGCATATTGTTTTGAAAGCGATTTGTTGTTTGATGGCGGCCAGTGCAGCATTTCCAGCGCAGGAGAGAAGTGGTCCCTTTGTGATAGTTTGAAAAGAAGTCTGGCTGCTGCGTTCTGGATATGTTGCAGTTTCTTGAGAAGGTGTTCTGGGATTCCGAGGTATAGGCTGTTGGTGTAGTCTATTCTGGACATGATGATGGAGATTATGGTCAGTGTTTTGTGGGTGAAGGAGAGGAATGGTAGTGTCCTTTTGATCATGTGTAGGAGGAAGAAGCATTGCTTGATCATTGTGTTTACTTGTAGTTCTAGCGCTAGCTCATTGTCCATTAGAACTCCAAGGTTTTTTACTATTTTAGATGGCGTGTGCAGTGATTCTAATTTCATAGGCCATGGAATGAATTGTTTGTTTTCCTGGTTTTTGAATGTGATCATGATTTCCGTTTGAGGCTGTTTGTGTTCATCCAGTCGTAGAGTTATTTTAGACAGTCTACTAGCGGTGTGTTCTCTTCTTGTACGTCTTTGATTTTGTAGATGATTTGTGTGTCGTCTGTGTAGTTGTAACATGTGAGGCCATGCCTTTTGACAAGGTTGATTAATGGAGTTAGGTAGATGTTAAAAAGGAGTGGGGATAGGGAGGATCCTTGTGATACTCCACAGGTGGAGTCCGTGGTGTGGATTTGAATGGTTTTAACCATACTGTTTCTGTTCTTTTCAGTTAGGGATGATTTAATCCAGAGCGGTGCTGTGTCAATTATTCCTATTTCTTCAAATGTCTTGGTGAGGATGTCATGGTTGGCTGTGTCAAACGCTGCAGAGAGGTCAAGTAGTATCAGTGCCCAGTTTGTGTCAGAGTCCACATTGGTCTTTAAGTCATCCCAGATAGAAAGAAGAGCCGTCTCTGTTCATCTCCTAGGTCTGAAGCCGACTTGTGCCTGGTTCAGTAGACAGTATTTTTCAACATGTTCATTTGTTTGTTCGTAGACGTAGGTTTATAACAGTTTGGCTGGGTAGGGAATGTTTGATATTGGTCTGTAGTTAGAGAGATTTTCCACGTCACCTGTTTGTCTTTGAGTAGAGGTTTGATGATTGCCGATTTGAAGGATCGTGGTAATTTCCCTATTGAGAGCGATTGGTTGAATAGGCTTCTGTGGTAGTCCACCGGCGTGCCCTGTGTGAGGATTGATTTGTAGATATCCGCTGGGCAGCGGTAAATGGGGGAGCCTACTTTATTGCTATTTTTTACCAGCTGGATGAAAATATCTACTAATATATGGGTGAACTTTTGGAGTTTGTTATGTAGTTTCAATGTTGGTGGAGTAGCTAGTGTGTTCTGGTTTACTTGGCCTGCTTAGGATTCTCCGATGTATGTCAGTGATTTTATTTTTAAAGTGGTCTGCAAGGTCATTGCAACATTTTTGAGAAGGTACCATATGTTTTGTAAGGAACTCATGGTGGCAACAGTAAAGACAGACACAAGTTATCACAGTTCAAAGGTGTTTATTCAACTGTATGCAGGTTGGGAAAATGCCTAATCTAAATCTAAATCTAAGATGGGAGCAAGCTTCGACCAGTGAATGAAAATAAGGCAGTCCTAGTGGCATTGTGGAAATAAAAAGGGCCGATACTAAGAAACCTATTGCCAAACTTTACAACTAATACAAAAAGGGTGTGGGTTCGTTTTCCAGGAAAGAAAAAAGTGTCCATAAATAATATGCCAGGATGCGGTAGCTTGGGTCTCCGTTCCCCACGTTTTGACCACGGGGTAAGGTGGGATCTTGCAGCACAATACACGCTCAAGCTTCCCCAGCACAAGACGACAGTTCTGCTTTCAGCTGGTACAGCACACGCTCAAGCTTTCTCAGCACGAGCCAACAATTCCGGCTGTCAGGTTCTTCGATGGTAAAGTCTCTTTTCAATGAAAGGTTTCTCGCCTTCGAGGCCTGATGCTTTCAACAAACAAACACAAACGTTTTGTTCTACGAACACTTCGGATGATGGCTCCACCTCTGAGTCCCCCTCTTCCAGACACAGACCCTTTACAAAGTTCCTTTTCCCGATGAACTTAGGGTAATGGGCTCACCCCTGGATCCTCCTCTTACTGGCGCAGATCCACTAACTGTTTCTCCTGATATCAGGCCCTTCACCGCTTCTATCTCCTGCTTCAGAGGGCCTGATAGCATTTACAAACAAAAGTTCCTTTCGGAGTGCACTTGAGGTGATGGTTCTTCACCCCTGGGTCCCCCTCTTTCAGGTGCAGACCCTTCTGGTATACTAGCCTCCCTCCACCGGGTTTACTATGGTTTGTTTTCTTGCTAACAATATCTTACTGTCTTTTTAAACAGTTCTTGTGGTCATCACCTTTGTCAACACACTGTTTCTTGGGACTTTAGAATTTGCCCTCTCTTCATCAGCATCCCTTTGCCGGGTTCACTCTTTGCCAACTTCTCAGTCACATTTGCTTTCAATGTCTGCAGGATTCACTTCCCTTGCTTTCTCATGACGTGGAATTCTTAGGTCAAAGGCTTTCGAGTGTATGGGGATTTTGCTTGACCTCCTGTATGACCTGGTATCTGTAGTTTTACTCAGATGGGGCTTGACCAGAGTTTCTTGGATCAGCACCCATGTGGTGCCGATCCCTTTCTACAACTGATCTCCCTTTTACAATTGTACAGTTCTTAGAACTTCTCTCACTTTGCCACTTTGCGACTTTTATTCACCACCGCCCGGTTCTTATCTGCTCTCCCTTTGACTCACCGGCTGTGATGAACCGCTTGGCTTTCCTCATAACTGGAGTCAAGGCGGTATCACAGTAGCAGGAGTTTCCCTTGCTCCCGTTTATCAGCGTTGACACACTCTGTGTACCGTTGACACCTGCTGCAACACACTTGAGCTATTGTCCTCGATCTTAAGATTTCTTCTGCTGAGGTATCGTGCGCCTGCGTCGAAAAGGGCAAGGTTGTGTATCTCCTTGTCAGCCTTCCGATATTCACCACCTTTCTCCTCTTCTTGAACTGCTGTGTTAGATTATACTGTCTTGTTGTGCAGTCTGCCTTGCTCGGAGTGTGCTTTAGTGCTCCACCTTTTATCCCTGTGGGGAAAGGAAAGGGCCATCAGGGGTGTGTAATTGCCTGCCTTTGCCTGGCCCTCGTGTCAGAGCATGCCAGGTAAACAACTTTAGGGTTAGTCCGTTGATTTTCGTGTCAGGGAAAAATTTTGTGTCGGAAAAGGAAATATGTAGAGTTTTCAAGTATTCTGCGTGACAGGATGGAGAAGAGGGAATTATAGTCTTCGTCCTGAGGGGGTAGGTGGTTTCGGAAGGATGGGTTTTGGAGTGTTTTCAAAATGAGTAGGAGGTTTTACGGGAACTGTGATTGTTGTTCACAATCGTCTGGGAGTTCGGAAAGTGACAATCAGAGGAACGGGATTGGTAGGGTTTGTGGGGCAAACAGGAATAGCTGAGACCGTGAAATAAACAAGCGGGATTGTGGAAATGGTAATGTTTTATCTGAGCAGGTTGGGAGTGCAGGAAATGATAATCAGGGGGACGGGAAGGAAAATGACTGGGAGTATTAGGGTAAGAATTATCATAGGGACGTGGAGAAGAATGTCCGGGACTGTTCGGGCAGGACACAGGAAAAAAGAGATTCTGGGATAGATAATCTTCGGATGCAAGCAGGTTGGAGATCTTAGGGGATTGGTTCAAGAATGGCGGGGTCATTGGATCTGGGTAGGAGAGATTTAATGGGAGGAAGTGAGGCAGAGGTATTGTAGCCTACAAAGGCCCCAGGGATTTAGTTCTCTCCTTTTCCCTCGATATAGTACCGCTTCTCACCTAGGGCATTTTCCTAAGCATAAACCTGGGCTCCGCTATTCAGGTGATCCTCTCTTGTTTGTCCTTTCGTAGGGTTAGGGTCGGAGAATGTTGGCCCTTCCCAAGCCACCTTAATAAGGGTTTCATGAGGTCTGCTTGGGAGAATACCATAAGGTTTCTCCCAGTTGTTACATCCGGGTGGGTTCCTTATTTCATTCATGATGCTAAATAGTTCTTTTTGGGTGTTGATGGCTTTGTTGATTTGGTTGTCGTAGCAATTCTTTTTGGCTTTGCGAATTTCCTTATTGTATTCTCAGATTTGGCGCAAGTATTCTGATTTATTGGTCTGATTGTAATTTTTTCCTCCATTCTAGTTCAAGCTTCTTGTTGGTTCTTTTCATTGCCCTGAGGAAGGTTGTAAATTATCTTGCCATTGTCTGCTTTATGTGAACGGTTTTTGCAGGGAGATGCTGTTCATTGTTTCAGTGATCCATTTCTGGATTAGGTCTGTTTTCCCATCTAGGTCAGCTCGGTCCAGGTTAGTGATTGTTCTATTAAGTTACTACCTTTGATGGGCTTCCAGTTTCTTTTCCAGATGATTGTGGGAAGCTTTTGCGGCTATATGGGTGTTTTTGTTGGTAGTTTGATTATGATGGGAATGATGAGGTGGTCACTCCAGAGTATCTGTATTGGTGGTGCAGTGATGATAAGGTTTTTGTTGGCAAAGATTGTGTCAAGCGTGTGTCCTGCTGTGTGTGTTGCTCATTTCACCATCTGACATAGTTTCATTGTTTAGAGTTGCTCTTGATAAGTGATTTTTGTGAGTTTGCATTCTCTTCTTCGAACCATATGTTGAAGTCTCTGAGGATTAATAGGTGTTTATGCTCTATGGCTAAGTTTGTGATTGCCTCTATGAAGGTGTCAACGAAGGTGGCAGCATAGGTCAGTGGTCTGTAGATCAGTATGAATGTGAGGTATGTTTTGGAGTTCACTATCAAGCGAAGGAGGAGAGATTCACAGTTTGTGATGTTTAGTGGGTCGTCAGTTTTTATTTTCATGTGTTCTTTGTAGGTTATTGTGAGCCCTCCTCCTCTTTTTTCTTTCCTGTTTACCTGTGTGCATTTGAAGTTGTCTGGCAGGCAGTTGTGTAGTGTAATCTTGTAGATGTCATCTAGCCAGGTTTCTGTGATAAATAGAATGTCAATTCCACCATCGCAGAGTAGGTCGTAGATATCTGAGGCATGTTTGGACATAGATTGTGCATTGATTAGATTGCAGTGAATTGTAGTGGCTTGTTTTTGTTTTTTTGTTGTTATTGGTTCCATCTTGTCATGGTCTTGATGGCCAATTTCCATGTTGCTCTCAGGTTGTGTGGGTTCTACAGTGGGGTCGTTTTCGTCATTGAGTAAGTCTGCTAGACTCCCTATTGGCTTCCTGATTTCTTCCAGTTACTCCTCTGTATTTTGCTGTGGCTGATGTATGTGTCCTGAGGTTTTGGTGAGATATGGAATAAGGGTGTTGTTTTCTATTGTGTTCCTTCTTGGTGCTTCTGTTATCTTCCTCTGCAGTCCTAGTGTTTTGCTGAGACGTTTGGCGCTGTTAGTAATTGTTCTGGTTTGTGATATGTCGCGAGATAAGGTGTTAGGTATAATGATTTTTCACTTCTTCTGGAGTTTGTTCTGGATTTGGTTGTATTTGTATGGTTGTGTTCTGTCGTCTCAATTATGTCAGACCGGTCAGACAGCACAGTGAGTTGAGCACTCGTTCTGACATCCTTGCATAGCCTGCTGACACAGGTTTGAATCCTGGCAGGGCCAAATCAGCCTTTCATCCTACCAAGGTCGATAAATTGAGTACCACATGGTGGGATAATAATAACAACTGTTATTGCAGCGCTCAGATACCTGCTGGTTTGTAGCACTATATAAAAACTAGTTATTATTATGTAAGGTGTTGAGGGTGTGGTGTGGTGTAGTTCCATTTGATTCATTTATTCTCCTGTTTTTCTTTTGCATCGTCCTGTTCTGTGATGTGACATGTTGCCGGCCTTTGGAGTGTGTAGGGTAAGAATTTTGTGCTCTGTTCTGGTTGCCGAGGCTGTAGCCCACCAGCAACAGCTTCCGGCGTTTTGTTAAGTGTGTACTGGTCCTTAGGTTTGTTATTATTTGACACTTAGCAGTTGTGGAGTGGTGTGGTCTGGGGTGGTTTGCTGGCTGGGCTCTGGGAGTTAGGAGTTAGGGGTCAGGTATATGGGCACAGGGTACTGCTATAGGGTGGTCTGTTGGGTGTTCTTCTCTTTGGCTGAGCTTTCCTGGAGTCTGAGAGCAGACGGTTGGGCCCTTGACCGAGTTCAGCATCTTCAGTGAATTTGATTTGCCCAAATGTGGATTTGTCAGATGGTGGCGGGAAAAATCTAAGTTACAGGACCCAGCAGTGAGTGAAGTACACCTAGATCTGACCTTCTTGGATATGGGGGAAGGAGGCCTAGATCTCAGGGCACAGCAGTCAATGAAATACACCTAGATTTGATTTTCCAGGATAGCGGGAGAAAGGCCAGGAATTTCAGAGAAAAACAGTTCAAGGAAGTACTCCTAGATTTGACTTTTCTGTATAGCGAGAAATGTCTGAGAATTTCACCGCAAAACTGTTCAATGAAGTACACCTAGATTTGCCTTTCCTGGATAGTGGGAAAAAGGCCTGAAATTTCAGCATCAAACAGTTCAAAGAAGTACACCTAGATTTGACTTTCCTGGATAGCGGGAAAAGGCCCAGAATTTCAGATCAAAACAGTTCAATGAAGTACACCTAGATTTGACTTTCCAAGATAGCGGGGGAAAAAGGCCTAGCATTTCAGACCAAAACAGCTCCATGAGACATGCCTCGATTACCCCTGCTGGCACCTTTCCAACCATGTCAGTTGCTGCTGATTGACGGCTGCAAGCATCCTGCTTCCCCGACTGACACCGCCAGACAGGATCTAGAGTGGCTTCTGTGGGAGCTGCCCTTTGGTTCAGGGCCCTTAGCCAAAGGAGCTGCCCTAAGGGGATGTCCTAAGTCGGTCGAAGGCCCTATCATTGAGAGGGGGCTGGATGAGAGGCGCGAGGACAACAAGGAAGCCGGCAAGAGCCACATCACTTCTACAATTAAAATTAGACAAATGTGACAGGAGCTGACCTGGGGAGACAGGATGCCTCATCTCTGCACCATGGAGCTAAAGAATGGCCTTGGAAGAGGTGGCGAACGCAGGTATAGGTACTTGTTTGAGTTGGAGATGGTTTAGGCAATAGGGGGCGGTGGCAGGATGGGAGGCGGGAGGACAACAAGGAAGCTGGCAAAGGTCACAGGAGCAGTGCACACAGCGCTTATACAATTAAAATTAGCCAAATACTGGGCAAATCAGCCAAATGCCATGGAGTTAAAGAAAGGGGCAAAACATGAAGGGGGCCCTCGCTCTTTTTTACCACGGTGGTTCACAAGACTATGGACTTGTCCTGAAGCAGGACTTGAATAAAACTGTAGCTTCTGCATTTGAAAGGTTGATATACAAACACCCTCCTAACTCTGCAAGCGACTTCTATCAATGTGGGGAGTTTTAAATAAATGCCTCAAATACTCAGAACCTAGTTTTACGTCCATTCATGTTTCTTAAGTTACAGATGATCCGAAGGGATCTTGGGTGACTAAACTGGGGAGAAGGCTGCTGGCCCTTACCCCCAAACCAAAAGGGTTCTCCTCCTGCGGGTGGCCCCTTCAGTTGCTTCTGCGTCTGGACCACCTTCTCTTAATGAGATCTTTCTCATGCTTAACCCTGCAAGAGGAAGAGTTGCCAAGTGATCGAGACACAAGGGAAGTGCGATAGGAGCAGGTTGTTTAAAGCCCAGAACATTACTCAGCATCTGGTTACTTCATGGCTGGCAGCAGGCCAACAAGACTGTGCTAATATCCTAAAAAAACATCGATCACTGGCGCATCACAGGAGACCGGGGCAGTTCAGGGTACCTCAGGCGAAGCACCTCTCTAAAACTAGCATCCACCCACGGAGCGGTGCGGAGTGGAAAAGAGTGGTTGTCTGTGCTGTCTGTGCAGCCTATGGAGTGTGGCGGCAACATCTATCTGCAGATCTTCAAGTATGGACTGTAATCCACCCACTCTTCAGCACACTAGAAGCCAAGCCCGCCTACTCTGAAGGCTCGGAGAAGTCCAACTGATATCAACAATCAGTAAGATTATTTTCAATCTCTGAGAACTGAATGACTGTTCTCTGTCTGAAACAGTAAACACGATGAATCCAGTCATCTCCTCGGTACCCCTTTTTTCACTGGTACAATCTTCACAAATCGGATCAGCCCCCACTATAAACACAAACATAGCGGCAGGTAAAAGAGACAACCAGGTCTCAAGAAGGTCCTGTGACTTCAATTATGAGCTATTGGCTTCCACATTGTTACCTTTGCCAATGTTAGACTTATCTGGCGTGGTGGTGGAGCCGCTGGCACAGTCCTCAGATCCTCTTGAGGTATTCATGGAAGATTGTGACGGAGCGAAACCTAGCCACGACGCCGGTGTGTCAGGCGAGTCTGGAGAGTCTGCCTTTGCCGGTCGCTCCGCAAAGTGCCATCTCTCACTCTGTCTCCGACTCAGATACCATATCACTCACAATCGCCTCCCCCTCCTTGCTTTGTGAGATGGCCTGACAATCCCTTGTCAGAACGAGTCCCAGCTGCAGTGACCCAAGTTGGAGGAGCGAAATTGCTTCTTAACGGATCCTGTATTATAATCAGCCCTCAATAGCCCGTGGTAACTATCGACAAAGTGAAAGACGAATGCCTTTTAATGATTTCTGGGGTGATCGGGGGTATAATGATCTCCCAGTCCCAGGCTCTCACATATGTCTGCTGTCAACATCTCCCAAATCCCTGCAGCACCACCCTAGAGGGATTCAGACGATGTGACCCAGCGTACGAGATCCATCGGTTCTGAGCACGTGTGTAAGTCTAAAATAGCTACACACAATACTCGTGCCCTTGGAAATACTCTCACTGATAAATCCAGCATGAGAATTGAAGACCACCACATCCAAAAACATTTAAGCACAGCGCTGTTGAGATGCACCCCCTTTTTCTCCCTGTTTGTGCGCGCCTCCTGACTCTGAACAATCCTACGCGAGGGAGACACAGGAGACAGAATGCCTTCGGAACACCTCTGCAGCTTAATTCATGCAGCAGCAAGAAGCTGACCCATTCTACGTGTTGGAGACACAACAGACAGAATGCTTTCGAAGCACCTCTGCCCGCTAGAGTCATCCAGCAGCAAGACACACTGAACCATGAGAATTCTCGCTCCTCTTTGTCTTGTCGCTTACAAAAAAATAAAACACAGTCTGAATAGGTAACCTGTTCGGTGAATGACAAAATCAGAAAGAACATGGCCTGACACAAGCCAGTGTAACTATTTTCACCAACAAAATCGAACATGCAAGTGCTGTAATCCTGACTGATTCAGATAGCGCCTCGCTTGATGACACATTCGCGGCTCCTCAGAGTGGGACAGACTCAGGAAACATGGGAGCAAAAGGATAAACCGGAATGCCAGGCAAAAAAAACAACAACATCAAGCTACGAAACTAACTGTAGACTTATGTCAGCACTAACAAACTGTTTAGCCCCATTTCTCAAATTGTATGAGTCCATTAGTGAGAACTACAAGGACCAAGCCACACTGTTGGCAATGACACATACTAAATTGGCTTGCTTCAAAAATTACTGTCAGATCATATGACTGAAATTGGAGCAAGTAAAAAAGTGTAATTAGAAGCAGCTGAAGACATTTTTAAATGGGGGAAAGACGCTGTGAGAAGATCACTCCTGAACCCCATGATAATCATTAAAAACCCCTAGGAGAGAAATAATTGAGGACACCCATTGCAGCGACCTACAAGTTTCAACTAATTTGCCAGTGCTGGCTGAAAAGGCACCCGAGAAGATTGATCCAAAAAAACAACTTAACAGCGCAACTCTGAGTCTGACGAGCAAAGCCGAATGCCCCGACGCACCCGAGGTCAATTTCTTTAGCAGTCATTCTGAAGACAATTACACTGCTGCAATCCCATGCATGTCAAGTTTGATAGACCATGCAGAGGTAACCTAAACAAGCTCCAAATCATACAAAATAACGCCATCAGGGCAGCCCTCAATATCCCCAGATCCGCACACATTTCGGATACCAGGAAGAACCTTCATTGGTTGTCAGTCACCCAAAGGATCTCACTAAAATCGCTTGCCCTTACCTACAAATGCATGAACAACCTGGCCCCCACTTATCTCTCCTCACGATTCACGCTGTACACTCCAGTTCGCTCACTTAGATCTACCCTCAACCAGAGCCTACGGATACCTAGATACAAGCTCCAAACAGCTGGTGGTTCTAGCTTCCCAGTCCTAGCAGCCAAACTGTGGAATGCTGTCCCCTTGACTATCAGAAACCTCCCCTCCCTCAACCTTTTCAAACATAGAGCCAAACGTTGGCTTGCCTCTTCCAATGCCTAAGCTACACTCTGAAAACGTGTTGCAATAACCTATGTAGGGATGTACTACTTGACAAACCATGTATCGTTGTACTACCTACCTATGTCTATCTCTATGCCATACTTATTGTTTGATATATTATCATTGTATGCAACTTATGTAACCATTGCCTTAAGAAATGCGCCCGGTAGCCTCCGGGCCTGGTCTGCGCTATACAAATAAAATCAATACAAAATACAAATACAGAGGAAGCAACCACTGATCTAACCGAAGAGGTCTCTATGCAAGATGGACCCTCCAATGATAATTACGAAATCTTTTATTCAAGGAAAAAAAGAAAGCAGCTTTTAAGAAATAATAAACCATCCCAACAACAGCAACAACAACAAACAAGATAGACGAAAAATATACCACTAAAAAACATGCCAAAAGTAAATAGCTCTGGAGGATTCATTAGAAACCTAAATGTTCCTCTCCCTAATACAGAGAATGCCAAACCTGTGTTGAAGAGCAGAGAGCGCAGTAAGCCTCTTACATGCCAAAAAGTAATAATGGAACTTACTTCAGTCGAAATGGATGAGCAGCATATTATACCCACTACCAGTGATGAGAGACAGACCTCCGGTGATCTAGAGGAAATCTCTGTCTATGAAGAGTAAGCCAGAGAATTAATCTGTGTAATTGTCCCACTGATATCTCCAAACACAAGGATGGTAGCTATGGCTGTACAGGAGAAACATTATACAGCAGTACCAAGTTTGAATTGCCCGATACCAGTTGGTCTACCACAGAGTAATTTTCTAACTCTAGAAGAAAAGCGACAAAAACCCTTCTGCTTGGTCAGAATAGAGCTCCCAGAGTTAAAGAACCAATGTTAAACGCATCTGGAAAGCTGTCTGTGTTGAATCCATGGGTACCAATATATCAGAGAGACTCTAATATGATTAAATATGGGCGGCTCAGTGTGAAAGCAATAAAGTTAAACTCAAATGCCCATCTAGTCAGCGCTCGGAATTCAAAGCTTGGATGAATTCAACACTGTAGGCAGCTGGAACACCCGAGGATTTAAACACCTTTTCTATAATGAAAAATCTCTGCTGATTAAATTTGACATTCTCTGCCTGCAGGAGACATGGCTATCCACTTTGCCTGTGATAGATGGATATTCTGTGTTTCTAAATCCAGCGAGCAAAGGCGTGAAAGGCAGACCGACTTCAGGCTTAAAGACATTAATACAAATCGGAAAAGACATAAAGGTTGTGTGTAAAAAAGAACCTTAACCATCATATGCAGATCCTGAAATTGGAGTTAACGAAAGACACCAGTAAGAACCCTGTCTGCTTGGTCCTAATGAATTTGAACTGGAATCCGGTTGCATGGAAAAACAAATGCTTTGTCATAATTGCTATGGTGGCTATTGATGAAAGTATTATTGAATACAATGATCCCATGATAATCCTATGCAGAGATCTTAATATAAATTGTAGTGGAGAAACCCTATACAATTTGAAAACCCAGGCAGGAGGCAAAACTAACATTGAGAGCTCTAAGGCCAAAACGTGGAAAATGGAAATGGATGAGAGGAATTTCAACCTATTGAATGACCCGGTTAGTGGTGACAAGCCAGCTGCCCCAACATGAAAGTGAGGTGATCAAGCTTCAATTCTGGATTATTTTTTCGTTTCGGACAATTTTCTGGAGCTTATCAAATCTTTAGCTGTGATTAAAATGGCTCAAAGTGATCATGACCTGGTAGAAGTACTTCTCTGCTTATCGACAATAAAAAGTGCTGTTGCATGGGATCACACAGTAACATTAGGTCAGGTAGAAATAGGCTCTCCCTCTTACCTCAAGATATTCGCCAAATGAACACTGATTAAAAGCATGCGTTACTGGAGCAGAGAAGCGATGTCAACTATGTCCTGCTGTTTATCGAGTGTGTTACGTCCAAACCCTTCAGTGAAAAAACACAATTTAAGCAAAAATATACTTATGATACTGAAGTAGTTTGAATGAAACATCAGCTGACCCAAGAAATCAGGTATTTAAGACTGACAGAAGGAAAGGACTTGAGAAGCACCATAAAAAAGCGCTGCCAACAATATATGAAATGGGTTCTCAGCCACAAAGGTTCAATGCTTCAGAGAGATGCTGAACAAATGTTGAAGATCCTAGCATCAAACGATTCAAGAAGTTTGTGGCTGTTGCTGAACGAGTTGGATGGCAAGCAGACATCTCTACAAAGTATTCCAGTCCATGAGGATGACTGGGTTCACCTTTTGGGTATATTATATGGTTATCCAGTAAGCGATGCAACACCAAGAAGGCAAACCCTTACCTCCCCATGGTCATTAGTTTTCGAGAAAGATCAGATTGAAGACCTGATAAGGAAAATCAGTAACTTGCAAGCTATGGGCCCAGATGGCCTCTCCAACGCAATGCTTAAGAAAGCACCTCAAGAATGGGCAGAGTTCTGTAGGACCTCATTCAGTGTGATCATAATTAAAAAACAAATTCCAGAATTGTGGAAGACTGCAGTTGTCATACCCATCTTCAAAATAGGCAACAGAGCAGATCCCAACAACTATCGGCCCATTGCCTTATTGAACGTCCTTGGCAAACTATTTGCCATTCTGCTCTTACGGAAGCTAAAAGACTGGGTCAAAAAATCAGGCCATTATGATCAGAGATAAACAGGTTTCGTCAAAGGTGTGGGCTAAACCCTAAATTTATTCGTTCTAAACATCCTCAAATTAAGAGTTTTAAGAGAAAAAACGAAAATCTACATAGCTGCAGTGGATCTTGCTCAAGCGTTCAACAGCGTTAAAAGGGAACTGTTGTGGAAATAAATGATGAACTGGGGCTGTCCTCTTAAAATCCTGGAACCAATAAAGGTTCTGTATACAACGACTCCAATACGAATAAGGCTAAATCAATCAGGCCAATTAACTAAACAAATACCAACCTTTCCAGGGTTAAAACAAGGTTGGACTCTTGCAGCAGAATTATTCAATGTTTTCATCTCAGACATAAAAGATCCATTGTCATCTGATGGTTCACTTCTGCTGAAATTTCATGGGACCCCGGTAGGATGGACGTTGTACGCTGACAATCTTATTATTTTAGACCAAACCCCCCATTGGCCTACAGAGAAAACTAGATCAACTACACACTTACATCGAAGCCAATGCGCTTAAGATCAATGCTTCCAAATCAGTAGTCCTGTTTTCCAAAGACCAAATGGGAAAATGAGGCGACAAAGTTTCCAATGGCGGATTGGAAATGAAAAACTCACCCAGGTCTCAAATATGAGATATCTTGGTTTGAGTCCTATTCTCAGATGCAATCCCTGGACCACGCCCCCTGACCCTCAATTCCCGCATATGGATGCACACATGAATACACTGCCACTTTTATGGAAGCATCAGCTCCCACAAATGAGCTATCACGAGAGGATATCTCCGCACTTAGTGGCTAGTGCTCTGGTGGTCTCTAAGTTAACTTACTGCAACAGCATATATATAGACCTGAATATAGTACACACCCACAGTATCACTCCCATCCAAAACTATGCCGCCCATATGGTCCACATTACACCTGGACTCAGAGGCCTAAAATGGCCGCCCATCGCAATCCAAGTGCAGGCGCCTGTAACACAGGATCCAAATACACCTGTAACTGACTCACACCCTAATGACCTAATAGACGCATTAAGGTGCCAGATGACAGCCTCCTTGCTCCTCCCAAGTTCAATAGTCCACACCAGGGTGGGGGACACCTTTGTGCTCTACGCATCTTCAAACTCAAACGAGCTACCCAAATCACTGAGAAAAAGAAGAGTTATGCCAGGCTTAAGAGGACACTGACACAGTAGTGATTAAGATACCAGCTAACCACCCTTGATAATGCCCACACAACAACAACCACACCACACAGACCCCAAAACAATGGTACACAATGGACTCAGAACCGAATAACACACCAATATGCTCGGCGAGCATTGTTAACCGAACCGAAGCTGTCAACAGCACTTAACAGCTCCTTTGCTCTTCTCCAAACTTTCTTTTACTAACACCCCTAACCTACCCCCCTCCCCCTTGCATCAGATCCGCCAGAGCGCCAGGGGACCACTCTGGTGGTGATAGTGCATTGTACAAATATCCTTTAACATTAACACCCCCTTTCTACACACCACCATTGACTTACTCAAGGTAACACCCCCTCTGGCCACCTCCTAGAAGTGCTTAGCATTCGGTTTAGGAAGAGAGCACTTTTTCTTGACAATTCTACATCCCAGCAGCCACTAAGCATTTAGAGGTAACAGGGGATCCATGTATCTAACCGGGCACTATAGGCCTTCTCTTATGAACCCCCTCTTCTGGCCTTACTGTTTAGTTTTCAGGAATTCTATTAATATTAAGGAATATGGCTTGTTCTTTCCTCGAACTCACAATTAATTGAATACTTAATTACCTGTTCTTGCCCTGTTTTCTCTACACGTTCCTCCATCCCTGTGGGTCTTCTGCCATTAACACACTATGGAACGACTTGGTATTGATTTTGCAAAATACAAAACAATATTATTCCTGTTGGTTTGATAGTGGGAGCACTGAAATAAGTTGTTAGTTCGGTAAAGCTCCAATGGCTTGCCTGGCCATGAGGTTACTCCCATACAAGCAAGCATAAATTCGACCTTCTTACTCTGTAGCGGCATGCTGCTTGTGTTGGTAAGACATCGGGAGCGGAGCGTTGAATGTTTTGCAGCGGATCTCCCTTTCATTTGCCAGTTTGGTTAAACTCCAACCTCTTGCTGAGGCACGAGACTCCACCCATACTGGCACGCACACATTTAAGGATCCCGTACTGAAGAGGGGCACGAAGCGAGTCACTGTCAGACAGTGGGGCAATGGCCTAGCATTGTGTCCATCAGAGGCTCGAATTGATCAAGTCTACGACCAGAAGCATCGGTTGCAACCTCAGTTCCTTTGCCTACGCCTCCTTTATGTTCTGGTAAGCCAGCGCCTATAACTGTGATAGGGGATTTCACCAAGAAAATATGAAGACATTTAAACAAAATCACAGTATTTACAATTTAACAAGAAAAGGCAAATTTGGCCTACTCCATTTAGTCATACTTATGACCTCTTACAGGAAGATCAACCAAACAGCAGCTTACAATCTTTTACCTCTGATGGCACTGTACTCTCCATCAAAGCACACATACATGGTTCAAGCCGAACCATTGCAGTAATACATAGAGGCCTGATAAGAGGCCCTCTCTGTTGTCAGACATGCCTGGGTTCGACAGTGACCTCCAAGATTACTACTATTAATGAAGGCGTGAAAGATGGACCTGGTGAGGACCTGGCATCTGGCTCCCTGGGTGACATGAACTGAGATGAAGCTAACGAAAAGCAACAGGTGGGAAGCACTTTGGAAGTCACCGTCGCCCAATGGACGTCAACCAGAAAGTCGTATTGCTGTCTCTGTTGGAGGACAACTTTCTTTATTTTCAATGATCATCTGATTTGGGCGCTCCTTGAAAAGATGACCGTGTGACTCTGTGTGGACTCCGATTAATTCTAGGGCCACCGCGCACAATAGGGAGTCAGTCAAAGCCTTATATTGCATACCTGCATCCTTGGTCCCGTTATGTGATCGTTTGGCTCCCAATTCTGCCCTCCATTCAGCCATTCAGAGATGTTAGAAAAAAATCTTTAACAGTTTCAATGTTTAATCCCAGTGCTCTGGAAACCTCAACCACCCCAAGTATGGGAACCGAATCCTGTTTACAGGAACCAGTGTTCGCCGTCAATCTTGCATGTTGCCATACATTCAGAAAGACTGTCCTGAGGTTATTCTGGTGGAGACAAATGGGTTCCATTGCCTGAAAGTAATTGACATGGGGTATGATGAGTCTACCATAGCGAGTGGGAGCCACCAAAGGACACAACAAAACCAAAGGAACATAAACACAACATTCATAAGCGTGTCAATTTCACCAATCCTAATGATACTTGTGAGCTAGCTTCCATAGACTACGGCTAGTACTGAATCTAATTCACCTGCTGTAAATGTATCTGTCAAAAATAAGAAATGATAAAAGAAGGGATGAAACAAGATGACTGCTAAGCACCACATGGTAAAGCACAGGGCGCAAAGAAAACATGCATGATACACACACACACACACAATAAACAAAAGAAGGAACGAAAGGAACTCTTTGCAAGACATTAGAGTAAGGTGATCTGCTCATGATGGACATGTAACTGGAAACCTGAGGACCATAGACAACCAATCCATTGACAAGAAGCTGCAGGCTAAAGCTGGTGATTCATCACGCAGCTTGATTGACATCATGATGGCCTGTCAAAAGGAGCTGTACCTTACATACTACATGATGCCCTGACAGTAATCAAGACACTCCCACACATAATACTAAGATAAACTAAGTTCCAACAGCAACAAGGAAGATTTCTAAGAAAATCATCTTTACTTCTCGTTTTCTGAGGGCATGGGTTTTTCGCTACGTTGGTCACACAATATGCATCCACCCCATATATTACCATAACTTAGAGGAACCCATTTGTTGAAGAAGATCTGGTTATTAGAATCTGTCACCTTTATATCAGTTAATACAGTAGCATTGATCTTGTCACATAAGAACCACATGTTTAGGCAGGATATGACAATCATCAAATACAGGCAACGAGGCACACAGTTGGTGATCAAAGACCGGAAAGCCCACTGAGTTATTTATTAAACTAGCAATGCCTGGATTACTTACCAGTAATCTTAATTACTCCTGGTCCTACTCTTCCTCGTCCTAGTACTCAAGAATTAGTTGGCCCGCCTCCCACAGGAACCCCTTTTCTATTTCTATTTCCCACAGCTTTCCCATAGGTAAAGCCCTGTTGCGTGAAGGGCTGTGCTTAGTGGCGCTGTTTGGCTGTGCTGCATGAGAGGAGCTGCAACCACGAGCATTTGCTAACATCTGTTCTTGAAATTTCACAGGACTTCACGGATTGACTTGTTCTAACGGGCAGAGCCCATTAGCAAAGACAGTGGAGAGTCATTGGCTAGGAAACCTGGTGAAGCCCGCCTACTCTCCGTCCTTTCAGGAAGTTGCCACTTCAAAGGTACGCCCCAGCGACCCTTGCAGCATAAGCCCTGTTGCATGAAGGGCTGTGCTTAGTGGCGCTGTTTGGCTGTGCTGCGTGAGAGGAGTTGCAACCACGAGCATTTGCTAACAGCTGTTCTTGAAATTTCACAGGACTTCACGGATTGACTTGTTCTAACGGGCAGAGCCCGTTAGCAAAGACAGTGGAGAGTAATTGGCTAGGAAGCCTGGTGAAGCCCGCCTACTGCTCCGTCCTTTCAGGAAGTTGCCGCTTCAAAAGTACACCCCGCAACCCTTGCGGCGTTAAGCCCTGTTGCGTGAAGGGCTGTGCTTAATGGCGCTGTTTGGCTGTTTGCTGTATTGCTGCAGCGCTAGGAAAATACATCCCGCTTCCTACGGATTAACGGAAATATTGCACGTAGTGGAGCATCAGCACAAAGTGTTATTATCTTCTATAGCGGGGTAAGGATACAGCATGGCTGAAAAATGTCCTGCGGAGACAACTGCACAGCGACACAGCACCAGAGCAAAATCAAGATTACCTACCCATCCGCATGGATTGTCGTCATCTGCGATGCCGACGCAACTGGTCTCCTCAAGAGCAGGTAAGGAGCGGGACTCTTCCCACATGACTACAGAAGCAATATTTCAATAGAAGAACCTCGTTCCTCTGTGGGGGGCAGTGACTCACAGAACACTTAAACAGACAAGGTACCACAAATGCTCATACGCCAAACATCAGCAGGCAGTTCACAAGAATTGTTTAACCGCTCCCCGGTGGCTATTAGTGTATTAGAGCAGTGCGCCGGCAGCGCCCTAAAAATAAGGGCGATGGCTCAACAGAAATTATGGCGTGAGTCACAGGAGAGTCTTCCAACTCTGATAAAACAGAGGACCAGGCATTGAAGGTTTCGGACTCTGAGTTATCCAAAGTAGGAATCCAGGTTGATAGTGTCCTCGCCCAGACACAAAAGGAAACCAGCAGTGGCAACAGCTTAAACGATGACAACGACACTGGTGGTAAAGATTTAAGGGATACACCACAGGCTTTAAACACTGTGGAGACCCCAGCAGAGTCAGAAACAGCACAACCGACTCAAATCAACCTAACTCAATGCTCCGGTACCAATTTGGATGACTCCATATATCCGGATGCCTCAGATGTAATGATTACTTTAGAAAGGCATGAGGATATGATTCCCAACGGACAACAAATATTAGAGGAATCATTAACCAAAAACAGTGTGATGGTATCCTCGTGTTTTGAAGATCAGTTGATGGCAGGCGACAAGAATCCGAGGTTGGTGAAAGAAACAAGGAGTGGAGGGATTGCGGTCCCCAAATGTAGTAAAGAATCACATGCGATTGGTAGTTGCATTGTCCATGAAAACAGACATTTGGCGAACGACAAAGATACGGAAGGACATCAGTTCCAAAACCAACGAAAAAGCCCAAATAAAATCTGCACTAGACTCATCACCAAATATTAATGACAAAGAAATAGAGGTGGAAGGCATGGAAACACTTAAATCTCTTAACAAAGGAAAAAGTGCCTCTAAAACCAGAAACTTACACACTCAAGTGAAACGGCTCTTAGATGAAGTGAAGAGAAAAGCAACCTCAACTCTAACTGGGAAAAGAATGGTACTTCAGAGTACAAGCAAATACGAACTATCGATTGCAGACGAAATTTGTGATCAAGAATGGAGAGAACAATTCATAAAAACGATGAAAGGAAACTTTAAGAAAAACAAAGAACAAGATATGCCCGATACAGAGTCATATTATAACGACCTCAAAGATTTGGAAGGAGGACCTGCTGCACAGTTCCTACCACAAACGCGACAACCACCCACACCCAAGAATCCCCACACGGGTCCACATCTACTGAATAGCTCTGAAGATGTTGACATGATAAGATCTTTGCAGCATGACAAATACTGTCTACAATCAACTTTTGTGTCAAAAGGAAGACACTTATGTGGTTCTAAGTTGCAAGAAGGAAAGAATTGCTCAAAAGAAAAAAGCAGATCATTTGCGACGCAAACAGGAAATGTCATCATCACACAAAGAAATAATTGTGTGTCTACTGGAAGTGTCAACACTTCTGAGGTGGAGGTGGAAAAGAGTCGTCAAAAACTGACTCTGACAAAACTGAGAATGTGGAAGTGAATCGAGGTAACAAAAGCCACCTTTCAATTGCAGCAGGCATGCAGATTCATAACAACGTCATGGCCGCGCTCTCAATTTCCCTGGCACCGTACATGAAGCTGTATGAAAACATTAGTGACAGCTTAAAAGACAACAAAGCATTTCTAGTGCTAATGCTAACAAAATTGTTAGCACAAGAGATGATGTCGGTCAACTTGGATGCCAAACTTAATCAAGAAGCAGAACATTCTGCAGCTTGGCAACTAAGACTCTTTGACCTTGCAAGTGGTGAAAAAAGTGAAAAAGAGCAACTATCGCTTGCACTTGTGGACTCCCTAAAATGGATGAGGAAAACATATGAAACCAGAGACATCGAGGTAAGGCCTCTGCATAGAAATAAGACCAGCAACATTAATGAAAATGGAGCAGTACCTGACCTAGGGTGCAATTGTAGTACCTCTATTCCACAAAAAGGATGTGGACTCAAACCTGGAGGTAACCAATTGAAGAAAGGATCAAGCACCATAGGATCAGACATAAGTCCAAATGCACAGATTGGAAAGGGCACATTACAAGGAAATATGGGACCCAGGGCTTTAAGTGGGGTAAGAAATCGAGGGGGGGCCCTCATTTGGGGGCGTGGCTTGTGGGAGGGGCGTGGCCTAAAAAGTAGGCAAATCGTAGGGTATACACACAAATATATATAAATGTTATATATTTGTGTGCATACCTTACTATGGTGTGTGTACTGTGCAAGCCATCTTTTCTAAACATGGAAATATGTAACATATTTCTATGTTTAGAAAAGATGGCTTGCACAGTACACACACCATAGTAAGGTACGCACACAAATATATAACATTTATATATATTTGTGTGCATACCCTACGGTTTGCCTAGTTTTCAGGCCATCTTTCTTAAACATTTCGGGTTTATAAAAGATGGCTTTGAAAGTACACAATTCAAGCCGTCTTTTATAAAGCTTTGACTACGGACAAAATTGTCCGTCGGCAAAGCTTTATAAAAGATGGCTCGAAATGTGTACTTTCAAAGCCATCTTTTATAAACCTCAAAATATGTCGAGGAATCCCCAGGTTCGCCGAGGGTTAAAGACGCCTCAGCGACCTGGGGAAACAAAGGGACAGTAACTGCCTCTGGTGACCTCTCGCGCGAGGGGTCACCAGATGCAGTTACTATGACTGACGGAAGTGGCAGCCAGGCACAGCGTAGCTGTGGTTGGCTGCCACTTCTGTCAGATCGCCTGACGTCATGGCAGGCGCATGCATCCCCGGTCGCGGCTGCGGCCGCGACGGGATAATGCATCCTGCCAATGTTGCGGGCGGTGGGACGGGGCCCCAGCAGGGCCCCGGCTCAGCCCCACTTTTTGGAGACTGCCGGGGCCCGGCCCCGGCAGGCCCCGGCCCACTTTAAGCACTGATGGGACCCGAATCTAAGGGTGCAAAGACGACTAATCAAGAAAAAGACACAGTTTTAAATACTTCTATTACTCGAATAGAAAAGAAGGAGGAGGAGAAAAGTGCCACATACGAGGGAAATACAGGAAAATCAGTTAAAAGTACTGATAAGGACAAACTATTCCCAGTTTTTTGGGGTAGTCAAGGCCCTCTTCTGTCTAGAACACTACAAAGTACAAAAAAAAGCATAGAAAATGGAAAAAGAACAGTAAAGGGGATTCCTCCAAAGGTGTCACAGAAATCAAAAAACATCAAAGGAACCCAAAGGAATCGAAACAAAGGAGCAAGATAATTTTTCAGAAATATAAATTTAGAGACAAAGATCTCAATGGAGGAAAATAAAGTCAGCAAACCAGTCTAAACGGTCA
The DNA here is from genome assembly GCF_040938575.1 of Ambystoma mexicanum. Lineage (NCBI taxonomy): Eukaryota > Metazoa > Chordata > Amphibia > Caudata > Ambystomatidae > Ambystoma > Ambystoma mexicanum. The sequence goes on from NC_090925.1 coordinate 202,655,960, forward strand.
ATACAGAAACAAGGCGAATAGTAGAGATCGATGAGGACACAGATTCCGAGCTAGAACAACAATCTCAAGATCTAATAGACGATGCATCCTTTTACATCAACGAAGCCGAACAAGCAACTGCTGGAAGCTCAGCTGTACAAAAGAAAGGAAAATTGAGGTCACGATCTGTTAATAATGATAGGAGAGTGGAGATAATGAGCAACGGGTCCATAGACACCTCTGACGAAGATATAAATGAGGTTGAGCAAAACTTCTTAACACTGGACCAAAAAAGATTGATACTGGTGAAACAAAGCGAAAACGTACGGATGGATCAGGAAAAAAAAGAAGCAACTAAGGAACATAAAATAACTTGGAATCCCACAATGCCAGGCAAAAGCATCAACAAAAATACTACCAGTGGAACTGAACATAAATAAAATAAGACAAAGCAACTTGAGGATTTAAAAATTGTGATTGAGAACATCCTACCTGAGAATGATGATTATAACTTGAATCGGAAAAATGTTTTGCAGCTACTACAGTGTGTCCCTGGCTATAGGTCAATAAGATCTAATGACATAGCTGTCGTGGAATATGTCAATGAGGAACGGGTGGACCATGTGATTTTGCACCTAAAGAACAGAACAACAAAAGCAGCTTTGCTTAAGAATGCAAAGGATCTCAAGAAAAGAGGTTATGACATGAGGGACCTCAATGAAGACATTCCTGAGGTGGCAAATGACGAGATGACATCGTCTTTACCAAATAGGAAGGACGAAGTCAATGCGATAACAAAGTGCAAATGAACACAAGAAAATTAAAGAAGACTTCAAAATAACGGTAAAAAATAATTACACTGGGAACATGGAACAGTCCCCAAAACAGAATGTGGGAGGATCTTCAAGGAACATTTAAGACTGGTTGTGGTTAGCAACTTCTTTGGGAACAAACAATAAACAGAAGTAGCATGCTGCAAAAATCAACACAAGGCAAGACGCAATAATCTCATGGAATACTAGGGGTTTCAATCACTTAATGACGATGGAAAACCAATATCTAAATAATGCCTCCATAATCTGCCTACAAGAAACATGGCTAAGTGATTTACCAACCAGTAATATCTTTGAATTATACATGAACAAAGCGATAAAGGGTCAGTTTGATCGACCTTCTGCAGGCTTATTGATACTGGTGAAGAAAGGAAATGGATACCGGATAACAAAGAAGGGTAACCCTAACAAATACATGCAGTGGGTACTACTAGAAAACAGAGAGAATGAACATGAAAAGATCTCTACAACACTATTGACCAATGTCTATTGGAACCACATAGGGATATCAGCAGAGAATTTAATAGCAGCAATAACAGATCTACTGCGAACCCATACCTCCGACAACACCAACTTGGACATACTTATTTGTGGTGACCTAAACATACGATGTTTGAATGCCAACGGTACTCCACAGGTAGACGATTTAAGTATGGGAGGATCCAGTGCCGCAAGTTTCATGAATGACAGAGTGCGCCCCTTTTGGGCTTCTTGGTCCCTGTCACAGCGGGCTTACACTCATTAATGCTCCCAACATGGCCGTCCAGCGTAATCCCTTCTCGCTCCATGTGCTGGACGCAGCCTTTTCTACTAATAGACCACGCCTTCGACCACGCCTTCCGCGGCTCCACGCGTCTCAATGCTATTGCGAAGTAGTGACCAGACGTGTGCTCCGTAGCTCGCGGTTCTTCTCCTTTTCCAATCCCGCTAACCCTTCCTAGTCCTCCCCCTTCTACTTACCTCCTGGATTCCTGGCTAGCGTGCTTCCATTGCCTCCTGGATTCCTGGATTCGGCGTCCCAGAAACTGAACGCATTCTGGATTCGGAAGATAATCGGGCAGCCTTCTTCAAGACCCGGTCCATCCGCAAGAAGGCATCGACCAGGGACACCAGTAAAGAATACACTCAGGTGAGAAGGGGGGAACTCCTTGACAGCAAGATGGTTACAAATGGCATTTGAAAACAATCTATCAATGCTAAACGGCCAGACGAGGGGTGACATTCCCGGTGGTGCAACATGGTTGAATGGAGCAGCAGAATCAACAATTGACTACATGTGGACGTCATCTTCAATGTGGCAAAAAATAAAAATGTTCAGAATCATTAATCAAGAAGATAGTGAACATAAAATATTGGAAGCTTCCCTACGGCCGATAAAAATAAAAGCAAAAATTACACCAAAGTCCGGACCTCACAATCTCTCATTGAATCCTGCAGGAAACAGGCTACGTCTTACCAACAAAGACATTACGAATATAAGCAAAAATATCATAGCCGGGAATAAACATCTTGAATATGAATCCCTGCTTGCAGTATATATGACCAAAAAAAATGGCCTAAAACAAGATGCGATAATACATAAGTACCAGTATGGTGCCGAATTAGTGGCGAGAAGGAAGCAATTTAGGAAAGAAATAAGACAGCTAAAAAAATCAAATCAAAAAGCATATGATGTCAACGCAATAGCCCGAGCAAAACATCATTACAAAGCTTGGCTCAGAGATTTCAAAACCAGGAGAGTGCAAGAACAAGGTGAGATAATGTTAAGGTCTTTAAGGAACGTAACAACAAGAGATATATGGAAGATCATTAATGAATGCTCCCTAAACCAACAACAAAGGCTGACTGCCGGGGTGGCAGAAAATGACTGGATTTTTCATTATACGCAAGTATTCAAAGCCTATGAAGACGAGCTGACTCAGTGTGAAGAAGATACAAAGACTCCTTGGTCCGGGAGGATGGACATAAAAGATCTTATAGACACAATAAAAAAACTAAAAAATTCAACGGCGGCCGGACCGGATGGCTTGACCAATCTACACTTGAAAAAGGACCCAAACAAATGGGCAGATCTAATCCACAACATATTTAACCAGATAGTAGCTCAAAAGAAAATACCAGAAGTGTAATAAGAGCATCACGGTCCCAATATACAAAAAAGGGAACCGGGATGAGCCAAAAAACTACCGTCCTATATCCCTTTTGGCAACAATTGGAAAGATTTTCGCTTCCGAACTACAACGGCAACTGACAAGCTGGGCTGAAATTAATAACATTATCAACCCCAGACAAACGGGATTTACTAAAAGAACGAGCACTGACTTGAGTATCTTCATACTAAATATGGTGAAAATAAATGCTCAAAAATCGAACAGAGAAGTACATCTTGCATTTATAGACCTAAGTCAGGCATTTGACACGGTACATAGAAGAAAACTATGGGACAAATTGGAAACGTGGCAGTGCCCGAAAAATCTTCTAAACCCAATAAGAGCATTACATCAAAATACAACAACACAAACACGGCTTGACAACAAAGGAACGCTGTCTCAAGAGGTGGCTAAAAAAAGGGGTAAAACAAGGATGCCCGTTGGCAGCTACCCTTTTTAAGCTATATATAGCCAACCTCCCGATAATAACAACTAACATACGACACTTCCCTCCAAAACTGAACGAGAAAGAAGTACCAATTATATGCTATGCTGTTGACATAGTACTACTGGACGAGACAAGAATCGGTTTACAGAGGCTAATAACCAACTTGCAGATTTATATGACATCTAATCACCTTGTGATCAACAGTGAGAAATCGAAGATTGTCACAATTGGAGGAAGTAAGAAACTTTCGATAAACAAATTTAAATGGCAAATTGGAGGGGAACAAGTGGATAAAGTCTCAGAGATTTTCTATCTCAGGATCAGGTTTAACAGCTCGAGCATAGAAAGTAAATGGGAAGATGAGCTTCAGTCAAAAGTAAAGATGTTATGCTCGCAGGGCAGTAGCATAAATGGAAGATTTGGCAAATGTTTTCTTGTTCCGGTCAGAATGTTTTACTCACAGAAAGTGGTTCTGTTGCTAACGTACGGAAGCGAGGCAGGCATGAACCTAAGTTATAAAATCTGGCCAAAATTAGAAAGTATGTTTTGGAAGTCCATACTTATACTGCCTAAAACCATTCCAATAGCCGCAATAAGAGCTGAACTATGTCTTGAGTCCATGGAAGAAAAAATGAAATGGAACGCTCTATGTCTTCTGAGGAAAATCAGTGAAGAAAACATAGCAGAAGGGTATAGAATACTGGAGAAAAATGGTAAAGAAAAAAGCGCAGAGCTACTAAACATCTGGAAAAAGGAATGGGCAGAAATGCTGATAGAGTTGGATTCATCGATGAAAGAACTAATTTCTAATCCAAATAAAGTGAAAGAGAAACTTCTCAGACTTGACTGGATCGCGACAAGAGAAGCAAAAATGGCCCTCAAAAATAGTGCAAAGATGGCAATGAACATCGGAAAAGAAATGAAATGCCCGCATATTTAAACAAATTCCCCTCAAGATTCTATAGAGAACGACTGATGAAAATTAGGCTGGATGTGTATCCAACCAATGAGTACATGAACCAGACTGGGAAAAGAGGGACTACCAACGGAACTTGTAGAGGATGCCAAAATCCAAATCAAATGGAAACAACATTCCATTTACTATTAGAATGCAGTGATGAAGAAAACGCAAGACAACATCTGTTGAGGGCATACATGGTGACAGAAGGTGGTAAAAGTACCAAGGAATGGTGGGACTACTTTTTACAGGGACACAACCACAAATTCACATGATAGGTGATAAACTTTTTAGAAAAGGTTCTCCAGAAGTTTGAGACCATCGTGACATGAACCTTTATGGATGAAGTAACAATATGAATGACAATGTAGTAAAACAATGTTGTTTTTGGTTTTGTGGGAGAGATGGGGTTTTCTTTTTAATGAGAGAAATGTGATAAAAGTTTTTAAATGTAAAACAAATGTCACAATAAATAAATAAATAAAATTGCCATAGCCACGCACCCTCCTCCACCCGCTTTCGGGTATAACAGCCCATCTGAAGCCGAACCACAACAGAAACTAACACTGCCCAAAAGGCCCATTCAACAACGGGGAAGGGGGAGGCGGGAAGCTCATATTGCAACGAGGAAGAGTAGGATCAGGAGTAATGAAGATTATCAGTAAATAATGCAGTTATAACCTCCACGTCCACTCTTCCTCGTCTCAGTACTCAAGAATGAGGCATACCACCTCCAGAAAGAATGGGCCAAGATCACAAACACCACAGACCAAAACTGGGATATGCAACCCAACCAACACCAATTTATTGTAGAATACAGTCCAGGACAGTAGCAACAAAGCAAGTCACAGAAGCGCCACACTCAATACCCCAGTCCCTAAAGTCCCAGCTTGCTTACGGTAGTGATGAACAAACATGTCAGGGTCAGACCAGGTGGTGGCACGCCAAATGTCCTGAATAGTAACCCCACGGGCCTCTGCCCAAGAGGGAGCCATCCCCCGCGTGGACCTACCCTGTACCCCAGACGGGATGGGAGAGCATCCCACAGCCACCTATTGATTGTGGGATCAGACGCCCTCTTCCCAGGGGCAGCGCCACCAAACATGACAAACAGGCTGGAGTAGAAGTGAAAGGCCCTACTGCATTCCAAATAAACCAAAACAGTCCTCCTGACATCCAGAGTAGACTAGTGGACCTCGTCCAAGGAGGAGAGGGGAAAAAAGGAAGGAAGGACAATCTCCTGCGAGATGTGAAATTTGGAAACCACCTTAGGAAGAAAAGAGGCATGACATTTAAGGAACAAGGCCTCAGGGGAGACCACCAGATAGGGCGCCTCCCAGGAGAGGGTGCCGATCTCACCCAACCGCTGTGCCGAGGTGACAGCCACCAGGAAGACAGTCTTAAGAGTCAGAACCTTAAAACTCACCACCTCCAATGGCTCCAAAGGGAGGACTGCTGGGCCTGCAGAACCAGGGGTAGATCCCAGAGGGGGCAACCCAGAAGCAGAGATAGGCCTGGCCAAAGTGAAACTCTTGAGAAGCCTCCCTACCAAAGAGTGACCACCCACATCAGTACCCCCAAAGGAGCAGATGGCAGCCCACCCAGCACGCACGGTGGAGACAGAAAGACCCATGTTGAAGCCCTCCTGGAGAAACTGTAGGATGGGAGCGCAAGAACTCAAGGCAGAGGAACAGCCCTGAGCCAGGCAGCATGACATGAAGTGCCCTTGTGATGCTCATAGGCCTTTAAGGTGGGAGGACGCTGGTCCAGCTGAATGAAGGACACCACCTCCGCAGAGAGACCCACATAAACTAGGCAAGCCCTCTGTTTCCAAGCCCCCCAGGCCAGGTTCCGTAAACGCACCACCCCGTTGGGCAGAGCACGGATCCAGACCCCCCCGAGAGAGGAAGCATGAGGGAAATGGCAAGGCCCAGCAAGAGGGGGAAACAACACCTGCAGGACCAAAGAGGAGCAACCAGGATGACCACCGACTGAGAAAGCTGAATCCGGAGCAGGACTCTCAGTGTTAAGATGGATTTCTGAACTCTGACCTGGTGGGCAGAGGTTCAGAAGGCCAGCCTAGTTTCTTGCAACAGAGTAACCTTCTGGACAAGCCAGACCAATCCAGGTAGCTTTGGCGGCAGTCAAGACTAGATCTCAGGAGGGCTGAGGGTGACTGAATGACCTCAATGAGCACACAGGCGTAAAGGACACTTCCAAATCACTCCCATTCAGGTGTATATATATTAAAAATACAAATACATGTATTCAAGGCCTTTGAGTTTCAACACAATAGTTATTAACAGTAACACTTTTAAACCAACACAATCCTACTAAAATACATATATACAAAAGCAAGGTCTTAAAAGATTAATGCATGAAATGGTTCCACAACCTACAAAAGGGAAGGAAGCAGGTAATGCAAAGAGTCTTTAGGCAGCTCTGCAGTAATCACAATCCTAACTGAAAGGCAGTCCAGTCCCTAAGAAGAGGGGAGCCTATTGCTCAAATGTACTTGCAATGCTGGCGCAGGCGGTAGTGCAGATGGGCGAAACGGGGTCTATTGCAGGGTCTGTAGCAGCTCAGGGAGGGTGAGGTATGCAGAATAAGTTCCCACTATTCGTGGAGGATCTCCCCAAGAGGGCAGAACAAGTTCCAGGAATTGGGAATAGTTTGCTAACTCAGGCTAGCTGTGGAAAGGAGAGGGGCCCTCAGGCGCCACTTGTGCGTAAAAATTGATGGATGCCATAGGGGCCACCAGTAAGGTTGCAATTACTCACCAACCCCTGGCGCACTCCGGACCAAACTTTGGCAGTCGAGTCCAATTCGGTTGCAGTTTCAAATGCAGCAATCTCACAGCTCTGTGGCTTTCTGTGACAAAGTTACAGCATTGATTCCCAAACGAGACAGTGGCGATTTCTTCGTTTGGTGAGAACTCCAGAGATCGACTTGGCATGGGTATTTGGAGCCTTCTCTTATCCAGAATCTCCTTTGCTCCAAAACGAAGAGGACCGAATGGGAGACCTGCTCACATACAGGCATACCATATGTGGACCAATCATGGACCACAGTGGTCCCAGGCATTCACAGCACAGCAGACTTCTTGGCACCCAGGATGTGTATTGCAACCAGACAGTCCAACCCACATCCTGGGAGCACACACACAAGGCATGCAGAAGCTCGAGAAAGCTTGCCGTTTCATCGGAAAAAGCATGCCCAAATAAGGACTGACCCGGGTCAGCTTTACCTGGGGAAGGTGAAGGGGAAAGATGGTTAAAGGACAGGACAAAGACCGTTGGACAAAGACAAAATGGCCATTTTGGAGCCAGGCCACCTATTTGTGCCAATCGTGTTAAACACAGTTTACATGGAAGGAAAGGGTTCAAAATACATGAAAAGATAAGCTGCCACCAGCCCTTTCCAAGGCATATCTGCACTTCTAAAAAAAATCCTTAGAGAGTATCTAGGGCCTTTAGACATGACAGGAAGACCCACGTGCACTATACTGGAAGGTACATTGTGCACTTGTAACATGTTGCAGAAATGTTGCAACATTGACAAGGACTAAGGGAAACAAAGTCTCCCAGTACTGACTGTCTTTAAGGGCATGTCAGTTTCCCCATAATACAGTGAGCGAAAGGCCCAGGGGAGTGCAGCTGAAGGCTGTGCTCCTCTGGCAAAGTCAGTCTATGGTGTATAACAGCAGTAAAAAGTTGGTGGGTGCACAACTGGAGGGAAAATTACACATGAAATGGAAATCTTTGCTAACACTCAAGATGAGGGGAACCTGGAGAAGAACCGGTGCACCTTTGAGGACATGGGGAGAGGCAAACAGATCCAGAATCGGAAACCCCAGCACCATGCACACCCTCCGAAAGGCCATATCCCGCAGCACCCAATCTTCCGAAGGGAACACCCTGATGAGGTTGTCCACCACCACATTGTCCTGACCCCTGACATGACAAGCTGACAAGGACAGAAGGTGAGACTCCACCCAGGTATACAGACGGAGAGCCAGAAACCCCAAGGACCGGGAGCAGGAGCGCCCCTGGCGGTTGACACAAGCAACTGTGGAAATATTGTCTGATTGCAAGAGGACCACCCCCCTGCAGCACCGGGGCAAAGGCCCGCAGAGCCCTGAAGGCAGCCACCAGCTCCCTCCAGTTGGAAGACCAGGATGCCTCCAAGTTGGACCACAGTTCCTGGTGAATCTTTCCCAAAGAAACCATACCCCACCCCAAAGGGCTGGCGGCTGTGGTTTTATTTTTAAATTTGTTTATTGGCATTTTCAGTAATATCACTTACAAGTTTTGCAAATGCGTCTTGTGCATACTCTTTTACAATGCTTTTCGGTTTAGCCTTAACAATATAACAAACAACAAATAACGAATAACAGTAACTGTCTCCTTGCCATGTCCATATGTTTCAGCATCTCTTGTTTCGGGGAGGAGGGGGTATAGGGAAGTTGGGTAGCATACTCAGGGAGGGTGCAGGGGGGATACCTTCCCAGGACCATCATCGTTTCCAGTCATACACCTGGGGTTGCCCTTTCTTGTCTTGTAGATGAGTTCGTTTCGGGTAATGGGCTCATGGGGGCTTGTCGTCCGAGGGGAGGAACATATGCCTGGTAAGTTCTTTCCATGCCTCGAGAGCTCTGCTGGACTCATCCGTAGATCTAGTGACACTTTCTTCCCAGGCCTTGGTCTCAGCCGACACCCATCGCTCCGCTTCACTATGCCATGCTTTGTATTGTGGTCCTGCGGGTCTTTTCCAGGACATGGCTATGGTTCTTTTGGCCAGAATGCACGCCATGTCCATGAGTCTGACTATGTGTTCTGGCGGCTGTGGTAATGATGATCAGAGAAGGCAGACAGAGAGGAAACCCCTTCAACAGAATGGGCACATGGAGCCACCACTGGAGTGCATCCCAGAGGGAGGGATCCACAGGAATTGGGGCATTGATGTCCAGAGGGGATTCCTTCCAGAACCGGTTGATGTGGAGCAGCAAGGGACGGAGATGAAGCCTGGTCCAGAGGACAAGAAACACACAGACCACCATGTATCCCAGAGCCTGAATAAAGTCCCTGGCTGAAGCCACCACAAAGGAAAGAAGAACCAGGCAGTCCTGCAGACGCTGAGCCCTCACGAGGGGAAGCAGCACATGACCCCTCGCCATCCAGAGCCTGGTACCAATAAACTGAAGGTGTTGAGACAGCTGCAGCTGAGACTTGGTCCAGCTGATGAGGAAGTCCAAGGAGTACAGGAGAGCACAGATAGTATCCACATAACGAAGCAGAAGGACCTCCAACCGGGCTTTCAGGAGCCAGTCATCAAGATATGGAAACATCTGAATTCCCTGGAGGTGAAGAGCGGCGATGACAGGCCCCAGAACCTTGGTGAAGGTGTGGGGTGCAGACGTCAGGCCGAAAGGCAAAGCTCAGAACTGGAAATGATCCCTGCCCACAGCAAACCTGAGAAGCCTTTGATGAGTGGACCATATGGGAACGTGAAAGTAAGCATCCTGCAGATCCAAGGACGCCAGGAAATCCAAGTCTCTCACAAGCGGAATAACACATTGAAGATATTCCATTTTGAAACATTGAGTCAGAAGGTGACGGTTCAAGGACTTGGGGTCTATGATGAGACGGTAAGACCGAGAAGGCTTTGGCACCAGTAACACAATGAAGTATATGCCGAGTGTTTGTCCCCCCCAACTTTCATGGCACACCATTTTGTCCCCATTCATTTGGCTGGGGCACCTTTTCATCAGATGTTATGTCCCCCCCAACATTTTCAGCAAAGTTACTCCACTGCAAAGGATCCAGAAGAACTTCAGACAACCCCCAACTGGCATGGCATCAGGACCTCTGCTGGCATTGAGGGAGACCCAACTGGAGCACCATTTCCTTCCCGTCAGTTGACGACCCTGCACACTAGGGTGACCCCTAGAACTCTGCGGCTGCCTAGCAGGAACAGGACCCATGAAAACCGGAGTCGACTTCGAATGCAACTGTCCCACATGTCTGTCAGCTTTAAAAACCCTGTACACCTGTACACCTTGTCCTCAAGGGTATCCCCGAACAACATGCGGCCCGCAAAGGGAATCTTCATCGGTGTAGACTTCTACCTAGAGTCTGTCCTCCAATCCCTGGTGTGAAGGTGCCTGCAACCCGCGTTGATGGAATCCCGGGACTTGGCAACAGCCTTCACCCCATCATACGCAAGGTGAGCCTTAATTGCCCGAAGAAGTGGAGTCGGGTCAGAGTCATCCTCTGCAGCCTTGATGGCAGCCTTCAGGCCCCTGTGAGCAGCTTCTGCTTTGTAGGAGGATTATGTGGCAGAACACAAGGCGAGATGGGCACCCCTCTAAGTTTTCTTCAAGAACAGAGTCCACTTACCTATCATTAGGGTCCCTGATGACATCCTCTGTAGACATGCCCACCAGGCTAGGGATGATGTCATTGACCTCGGTGACCTGCGGAATGGCAGCCTCCTCCCCTTGATAGGTATACAATTTAGCCCAAAAATGGGGGACCACAGTCTTAACTGGTTTAGTCCACTCCCGTCGGGCTTCAGCCTTAATCTCAGCCAGAAGGGGAAGGCCTCTCTTAAGCATGCGCACACATATGGTAGGGGCTTAGAGTCTGGGAACCCCATATAGCTGGAAACTTGCTGCAGGACATCAGCCATCACTTCCTTGCCCAAATACTTGCCCTTAAACTCTGCAGACCTGGAGGAGGGAGAGCCGTCCAAGCTGGAGGAGGAGGCATCAGAGGAGGAAGAAAAAGAAGTGGTTACACCTCTACTGCAGTGACCCTGGATACCCTCCTCCTGCAGGGCCTTTCTAAAAATCCTTTGAAGCTTGTCCTCCGGTATCCTGCTCCCCCTTCTTCGCTTAGGAGGGGGAGAGGAAGAGGAGGATGATGGCGAAGGGGAGCACAGCTCGACATGTCTCAGCTTTGCAGAGCGCTTCCCCATGACTGCCCAAACACAGAAACACAGACAGAGGCTCCGCGAGAGTGTGGGAAAGTGCAACAAGCAAATGTGGCGGCAAAACAAGCAATGGTAAAGCATTATAAGGATGTGGAAAAGATTATGAGTTAAAACACCACTGCAGAGATGAGACAGTGGCAATTTGCCTGAGAGGGAGGTGTGTCGGTTGCGTGACCTGCAATGGGTGGACCGTGTGGTCCAACAACTGTGCCTAGACCGAGTACACCCCTTCATGGAAAAACCACTTAAAGCACCACAAAGAAGGTGGGGAAAAAAAGCATTGCTAAGCAACCACTCCCACAGCCAGCCCCATGCAGCCAGGCCTACCATAAGGAACCTGATGGCAAGCAATAGGCTGGGAAAGAATAGGGCAAACAAGGGAATCCCTGCCCATATTGGAGCCCCAAACCAAGCCAACTCCTCACCTCCATCCTGTGGCTGGGAACCGCAGGAGCCCACCCCCAATTGGGGGGGCCTCCTCAACCACCACCCCAGGCTATTCTGGCGATGGTTGGAGGATCTGGGCTCTGCGTTCACTTCAACTGAGTCCCTGTACAGCAGGGACCCCCCAGAGCAAACGACCCCATGGCCGAGCGCCCCACAGCCCAGCAGGGGCCGATGGAGGCATGGGCATCAGGAACGGTCCCTCCCAGGTTATGTCATGGGAGGGGGACAAAACAGAACAGGAGTCCCTGCCGGAGGCAGGAACAAAAATAACTATTGTGGCGCGGGGGAGGAGGGCTGTTATGCCTGGAGTTGGGTGGAGGAGGGGGCGTGGCTATGAGAAATAGAAATAGAAAAGGGTTTCCTGTGGGAGGTGGGCCACCTCATTCTTGAGTACTGGGATGAGGAAGAGTGGACGTGGAGGTAATGAACCACAAGTAACATGGGTCGCAAGCAATATCAGAAATGGCAAACTGGTGGGAGAGGATGTGACTAACAAGTTGGACGGCCTACCAGATGTACAGGAGGTCCCAGATATGGCCTGCATTCCAGCCACCCATTTTGAAATACCAGGAACATACTCGCCGAGATATGTGACGAATGATGAGCAAATAAACCAGCAGAGAGCTGCGCTAGGGCTCTGCCCAGTGCCCATCAGAAGAGAAATACCTGTTGAAGTGCCAATAACCAGACAACCATAGGCAGCACGGTACCCATTGAGACAACCGTACCAACAGCTGACACGACATGAAGACTACTTTCAGACTGGCCCAGAAGAGACCCAAAGGGCCTTAACTACAACCAAAAGATGACACAATAAGACGAAACACCATGTATAAGGATATCACAGACATAGAAGAAGAAACAATGTCAAAATATAAAGAAACGTAACCAAAAAGCAGGATGGAAGTATGCAACCAGCTAACGCCTGTACATAGGCTTGTAACTCAAGAAGCTAAGAAAACAGTGCAGCTTGCTATGCTTAGTAGAAGAATAGAGCGGCAATCGCCAACTATATATATCTACCTCAATGAAGCACATTATATAAGTGCAGTCCACTCTACATGAAAGCAGAATTAAGCCCAGGATGGCAGGGGCCAAACAGGCCAGGATTCATATACCAGCACAAAGCCAGACGAAAGAGCGGAACCGAAACTTAGCAAGAAGCAGCTCATGCCTAGGAATTCGAGGTCAACCCAAGGAAGGGCGGAGAGCGGCAACTCCGAAGAATCGAAACTTAAAAAGCATAGCAGCCTGTCCGTGAAGGTTGAGATAAGGAGGCCCAGGCAGGTGGCGAGGCCGAAGAGAGAATCAAATACGCAAATAGATGGAAAATGAAGCAGCTTCACGGTGAACAGACATGTGAACAGCCAAGTGCGAAGAGGTACCAACGTCTGATGTCACCCAAAACCAGAGGATGCCATGACCTTCCCTGATAACAAGTTACAGTTTCGAGGCCATCCTCAGCCAACTAATTGACACATAGCCCTAAAGTACTGATTGATGGAAGGGATGCAGGGTGAATCTTGGAGCATGCCGCATCTGGGTGAACATTCTGCATGCTGCTAATTAAAGTGGAGATGTATGCTTGGGGGTGTAACTGACCCAATCACAATGGACCAAGTAATCTAGGGTCCTACAGTTAGTAGTACCAATGAGACGTCGTACTTGTAGTGACGTCTAGCATGAGTAATGTAGAGGGATGGGCCTAGACGCCCATCCGATAAGAGTTATCTAATCCCCACACCCATATACAGATATAGTACCTATACTTAAGTTACCTTTTCCAACCAATAGACTTGCATGACAAACTTTCGAGTGTTACACGTCAATGATGATCACTTTTGCCTATAAGAATTGCTGTTTGTATGAAGATTGTGGAAGTTGAAGCGAGGCGGGCGATAGCATCACTGATGATTTCCTAATGTTTTCCCGTTTTTTGTACTTGTCATTAAACCGACTTCCCTTGGCCAAACCATTTGAGTTGTCCTTATTGATTGTTTGATTAAGAGAATCCTACATCCCCTCAAGGTGCAGCTATCTCGTCTTAAGGTACTCGAGGGTGAGCCCTGATCCCATGGGCCCACCAGAGGTCGCTCCGCCCTCTTGTACACTTGGTAGTAGAGGATGGTTTTGACCATCGATTATTGATTATTGATTAAAATAAGACACCTATTGACCATCAACACGAAGTAACTCTAGCTCTTTGGCAATATCACAAGTCCTTCGCCATTTGGCCGAGTAGACTGTGAAGCTTCCTGTGGACAGTGGTAGTTTAAATCTGTCCCAAAAACTGCAGTGGGTCTGAAGGGACCCGTTTTATATACATAAACCCTTCCATTCCTACGGGCAGCGGAACAGACAAAAGACTAAAGGAGGCGGTAACGGAGGCGGTGATCCCGGGGATCCAGAGAGGAACCATGCAAGTGGTGAGTGAAACAAAAAATTGAATGCTTTGGCAAACGTCTTAGGCATTAGAACAAGTAAGGGAAAAGGTAACGGAGGGAGGTGGGAAAAAACAAAATAGTCAGCAGTAGAGAAGACTGTACATATATAAGGGGATAACGACTCGAGAATAATTGAGATATTAAAGAATATCAGGGTGGAAACCTGAGATACTAAAGAATACCAGGGTGGGCACCTGAGATATTAAAGAATACCAGGGTGGACACGAGATATTAAAGAATACCAGGGTAGGCACCTGAGATATTAAAGAATACCGGGGTAGACACCCGAGAAGAGAGAGGATTCCAGGGCGGACACCTGAGGAGAGAGAGGATTCGCCTTGTTCCTGCACTTTAATATAGCGGTCAGAAGAAACGTGAACTCAGAGCCCACATAATAGGGGACGACTAGGCTACCACCATGTTTAAAGACGTTGCAAAACGAGTTTGTTTAAACTCCATGTCGGGGTACTAATTAGAGGCAGAGATATTTGTGTCCAGCTGGGGTCTGTCTAGTCCGTCAAATGTCTGTTGTACCTGTTCTGTTGTATGTCACATGTAAGAACATTTTGTCTTGTGTTATTGAAATCAAATGGGGTTTTTACGCGATTCTATAGTTGAGGGGGAATCGCACATGGACTGATATTCTTCAATAAATTGGTGATAAAAAGTTTTGGCCGTGCCAACAAAATTTGTCCTTATCCAAAGCCGTCTTACAGCATATGACGACTTACTTGCATGCCAAATATACAGGAAAAAAACTAGAGAAACGCCTTGCTGTTCTAGAGCTTTAGAAAATGTTCGAACAGTCGAAGGAAGAAGAGCCACCTGCTGACTGGATATTAAACGTATGCACGGAGGAGGGTGAGACACCACCTACCGCGCCACCTGCCCCGCCTGAAACAGAAACGAGGGAAGTAAGCCCGAGGAACTTTACCCATTAAGAGAGCAGAAAGCAGCCACAGGGTACAGGGTACAGCAACCTCGAATATGAGTCACCTACTTACAATAGTGATGAAAACCGAGGGAAGGATCAGGACAAGATTCCTACCTCCGCAGTCCCGAGGGACAAGGAGAGATGAGATGATGAGAGGAAGGATCAGGCACAGATTAGTGCATCTCTCGATAAGGAGAGAGAGGGAAAGAAATGGAAAGAAGGTGAAAGCAGAACTGATGAGATCGTCTTCACAAAGGACGAATGGATGGGAGGACAGATATTGCTGAAACTTGATGGGAAAGGAAGTGATGATGTGAGACCTAAAGAGAGATTAGATGAGGCACAGAAAAAAGAGAAAGACAAGGAGCCACGATAAGACAGAAGGATAGACTGAGGCGTGAACAGCTATATCGCGAAGAGCAATAGAAACAGCTCGATTGCAAACAGAGAGCAGTCTATGCCTTGGACAGACAGAAACAGCAAGGTTTAGAAGAAGAGCAAAGAGTACGTGACAAGATAAGGAGACGAAGGGATGAGGAAGTTCGAAGGGAAAATGAACATAGAAATGAAAGGAGAAGAGAAGAAGATAAGGTCAGAGAAGAGGCGAGGAAGCGCAAAGAATGTGATGATGTCTTAGAACGTAAGCGTAGACAGAGGGCACGCGATCTCGAATATTTGGAGCGGGAAGTTAAAAAACCCAATCCTGTTGTAGAATGGGAAGACATTGAAGAATTCTTTCCTGCGCACGACTCAGTGCCAGGCACGATTGGGGCAAATATTGAAGATGATTTCAACACCAGAAGCATTGGGGAAACGATTGATAAAATATATGACAAAATGGGATTAGAACAAATATCCGAAAGGGAAAGGGAAGACGAGCGCTTGAAAAACACTCAACTGTATGACACTGAGTAGTGGGAGCAGGAGACTGTCCTTGGGCAGACTAGAAATCAGTAAAAACGATGATGACACAAGGAGTTGTGTGAATTGGGAACAATCAATGTCCGACTCCGGAGAGGAAACGGAGTGCGAGACAAATGAAGAATGGAGCCGGTGCGAAAAGCAGCTTCAAAGGGACAAAGGGGTACAATGGTCAGGTGCTAGTGAGTCCGCACAGAGGACATCAGAGTCTGCCACACAATCGGACCGGCCTGATGGAACACCCCATGGTCGGAGGGGGGTGTCGACACCTGCCTATGTTGACAGGTTGAGGACATTGCCAGGCAGACGACGATGTGGGAATATTATACCTGCAATAGACAGGAGAGCTATGAGAGAAGAGAAGGAAGGCTGCGCATTCCAATTTCTGTTATTAGAAAAGGGAGGAACAAGACTGCAATATATTCCTTGGCCACACATGGATCGGGAAAACCTGAAAAACAAGCTTCCAATACTGACATCGGGAGCAAGGAAGTAGATATATGATTTAGAAGAAATGACAGGGGGTGTCACGTTATCTATAGGGGACATTAAAGGTCTACTGATCGCCATACTTGATGAGAGAGCAGACGATGTGTGGGCACGGGCAGGGTACCCTGGTGTAACCATAATTAACACTGCTCACGACAGAGCACCATTTAATAATTGCAGAGCAGCAGTATGGAAAGCGCTACGAGTGCTTTACCCAGACACTTCCGATATAGGAGCTATAATGACTCAAAAAATGAAGGAGTCAGAAGATCTGTTGATTTATATCCAGAATATCCAAGACACGTGGGTGCTCGAAACGCATGAACCCTGGACGAAATCTATACCAGTGTTTTACCACATTTTGTGCCAAGGGTTTCCAAAACCGGTGCAGAAACAGGTCAAGAAATTGGTAGGGGTTGAAGCTAAACCTTGGGCTGAAATAAAGTTAACTATTGCACATTACTGTAGATTGTTGCAAGAAAAGAATCAGAAAAAGGAGGCAACACGAAAGGGTGAGGAAGCAAAGCTGGTGCAAAATAAATGATCAAAGTATGCTCTCGAAGGAGCCATGCTAACTAGCCCAGCTGAACAGAACTTACAACAGGTGGCTAACTCACAGCAGAACAACCAGGGTAACATAGGACTGTAAGCAAGGGGAAGGGGATTCAGAAGAAGAGGACAGCAAAGTAATCAAGGAGGTTTCCAAAGTAGTCAAGGAGGTTTTCAAAACGTGCAAATGGGCAACCCAGATATGTCAAAAGGGCAAATAATCCGACCACTGCCAGTATGTTGGCTGTGTGGAATGACGGGGCATTTGGCGCACATGTACAAAAGTCAAGACGTGTGGCAGAATAGCCAAGGAATGGGAGCAGGCACAGCAAATCCACCTGTGATTTTACAATAGGGCAATGCACAGAATCACACAGTGCAGCAGCAGGCAAAAGGCGTGCAGCAAGGTGCGCAAATGGGGGTTCAACACCTGAACATGGGGAATTTGCCACAAGGGCAATTTCAACAGGCACCACCGCAGTCATCTCATGGCACATACTCCGTAAGGGGAGGCAGCACAGAGAGTGGAGGGAATCCAAAAGTGTACAGTGGGCCGAATTTATATATGAACTAGGACAGCTCACTGGGATCCCTGATGTTCTTTATCCTATCAGTAACACCAGACCCTAATAGGGAACCTAGGGTGAATGTCGTCATGGGGTAAAGAATTATCCTTCTTAGTTGACACGGGTGCAACACGCTCGTGCATACGAGAAGGCAAATTTTCCTTGTCCGGCAAGGCCATGGATACTCAGATTTTTACAGGAGGTCACAGTCGAGTTCCCTTTACAGACGCACTACCAGTCTCAGTAGGAGAGTGCGAAATGAATGTACCTTTATTGTATTCGCGTCAGACTCCAGTAAACCTTTTGGGTCGAGACTTAATGACAAAAATGAACATGACAATCTCGTTTATGGAGGAGGGCATAGTATGCTCCACTCTAGGAATGCATTATTCAAACGTGTGTGAAATGATCAGGGCATACTCAGGGCATATAGTCATGAGAGCTATACCATTATAGCCAGAGGTTTTCGCATATGGCATGCATCTGCTCATGGCAGGATTGCCAGGCCTTGCAGCTAGGACCATGAGAACCCCCAATGAATTTTTATTCAGACCAAGAATACCGATGCATGATGAGGAAGGACAAGTATTTCCCTTGATGATACATAACGCAGCTGTGCGAGGAAAGGTACCATTGTTTGAAGGCTACGATGATGAAGGCAGACAATGGTGCGCAATTATCGCCATTGAAGAAGGGTGTCGAGTGACTGATGTCAACGATGACGATCTGTTTGAAGAGCAACCAGACTCAGAAGAGACAAGGGTGGAAGTGAGTCTCATGTTTTGGGTAAAAATGATCAAAAGAGAAGTGCCTCAGAGAATGATGTTGGCACTGACACGTCCGGAATACTTTGATGGTGACATGGCCCAGGTGCCTGTCTCAGTATGGACTACAGGACCATATGACGTAGGCCTGCTGAAGGGGGTGGGAGAAGTGAAAATTAAGCTTAAACCAGGAGCAATTTTACAGAGAGCGCGACAATACTCCATGTCCAGAGAGGCAGATGAAGGGATTGCGAAGACAATTTCCGCCATGATGGACCAGGGCATTTTGGTGACGTCAGCGTCACCATGTAATACAGTGATTTATCCTGTCAAGAAATCAAAGGGAGGGTCTTAGCATTTAATTCAAGATTTAAGAGCATTAAACAATATTGTTGAAGCCGAGTTCCCTCTGGTCCCTAATCCTTCTAAAATCTTATGTAATATACCCACTGAGGCAAAATATTTTACGGTGATTGACTTGAAAAATGTCTTCTTCTCAATCCTGTTGCACCGTGACCCTCAAGATCTGACGTCATTGACATTCAGACAAGTGCGTCTGAAAAGCACGAGGTTGCCACAGGGGTACTGTGAGTCCCCGTCCATCTTCAACAGAGTCCTACAGATGGACCTAAGCAATATTGCATTAGAAAGTGTCGTCTTGCAATATGTGGATGACATCTTGGTCTGCAGCTCCACGGAAGAACAATGCAATTCTATTCAGCTATTGACTGTTCTGGCTGAGAAAGGTTATAAGGTTGACAAGGAAAAGTTGCAATATTGTCAACAGGAGGTGCTATACATAGGCCAGCTAATCTCACGTGAAGGTAAAAAGGTGACCCCAGAAAAGGCTGAAGCCATCATGAACCAAGCCACACACGATAAAGCAAATGCAGAGCTTTCTAGGCCTATGCAATTATGTTAGAGCATGGGTCTTCAATTATAGCTCATATACCAAGCCCTTGCTCTAGGCCCTGAAGAAGGCCCAGGCGACAAAGGAAAAGATTGAATGGACTGGAGCAATGGAAAAGGGGTTTGCAGAACCCAAGAGAGCGATTTGTACAGCTCCAGTTCTCGGGATTTCTAATTATGCAGAGGATTTCTACCTATTCTCGCACACGGATGGCAACGTTATGAGGGCAGTGCTCGCTCAAAAAACTTTGTTGGGATACAAGCCCCAGGCATATTACAGTGGTATCCTGGACCCAGTAATGAGAGGCGACTTCCCATGTGAACAAAGTTTAGCTGCCGTTGCGTTCGCCATAGAAAAGGCAACCACTATTGTGATGGGATGTTCCATGACGTTATATGTCGAACATTGACTATTCGCTATTTTAGAGAAACCTAAAGGCACGTTGACGTCTCAGAGAGCTTCTGCATATGAAGTGATCATATCTAATCGATCGATCAAAGTAGTTCGATGTAAAACAGTGAACCCAGCTACATTCATAGGAGGGGCAGTGACTGAAGGAGAGCCGATACATGACTGTGCAAACTATGAAGAATTCTATGATGAAATCCCCTGGGTGAAAGAAAATGCCCTGGCAGGAGGAGAGATCGTTTCTATTGACGGATCTTCGAGAATCGACCAAGAAAAAGGACAAAGATATACAGGCGTTGCCATAATGAAACACATAGCAAACAGAGAATTTCGAGTACTCGTCAGTGCACGAATACCATCTCATTATTCAGCACAGGCTGCAGAACTATTGGCATTGGTACTCGCCATAGAGAATCACGCAGACCAGGAAGTAACGGTGTACAGTGACTCTGCCTACGTGACGTCCACAGTGCACGCAGGACTAGCGCACTGGAAAAGGAGGGGTAACCTCTGAGCAGACGGCACGCCAGTGCAGCATGCAGCCTTATTGGACAGGCTGATTAAGGCACTACAGCTCCCAGTGGGCATAGTGGTCGTGAAATGCACCGCCCACACCAAAGGGACAGATTGCGTCTCACGAGGGAACCACGCAGCAGACACGGAAGCCAAGCGCATGGCCTCCAAAAGTGAGACGGGCATGGAAGTGGAAGTGGCATGCATCCACGAGAGAATGATGGTGGCACGTACCACACCTGAAGCCTATAGTAATCTGGGGCAGACGCAACTAATGGAGCTTCAAGGGGAGGCACCACAGGAAGAGAAGAACATGTGTAAAAACATTGAGGGTGTCCTTTAAACCCCTCTGATGGATTGTGGCGGCAAGACAGCACTGGTAAACCAGTAATGCCTGTAGCCCTACTAAAAATAGCATTGCAGCAATTGCATTACCCACTACACATGTCAAAAGAGAATCTAACAGCAATGCTTGCAGAAGACTGGTTTATACCAAATTTAGCTGAGCATGTTGCATTCCTTATAGTGAACTGCATATTCTGCCATCAATTCACTGCTGGGCACACATTAAAAGTAGTGAGAGGAGTCATCCCCCGGCCAAATGGGCCTTTTCAGCACTTATATCGACTATGTCGACATGATTCAAGTGTGCAACGGGTACAGGTACCTAATTGTAGTGGTGTGCCCATTCTCTAGATGGATAGAAGCAGGTCCATGTACACACACAGACTCTACCTGTGCGGCCAAATTTCTAGTGATGGAAGTGTTCCCTAGATGGGGGGTGTGTGAAGTGATGAGATCAGATAATGGGGCTCATTTTGTAAATTCAGTCTTTGAACAGATTAGCTTGTTGCTTGGTATAAAGCACAAGTTCTCGTCGGCGTATCATCCGGAAGGTAATGGTTTTTGTGAGAGGCTCAACGGCTTGTTAAAGGAAAGGATAGCCAAGTTGAAGCTTACTTTAAAGAGGGGATGGTTGCACTGCCTTCCACTGGCATTGTATGCTCTTCAGATCCAACGAGGCTCCGACCATCATCTTACACCGCACGAGATAGTCACATGAAGGAGAATGAATACTCCCTAACCCCTCGAGACAGAGCTATATGTGATGCCCAGCCAACCCGAGAGGTCCTGGGATCCGAATTACAAAAATATCTGAACTGCATGACATCCAGTCTTACTGTAAATTCAGACCAACTGCAGTGATGACGAAAAGGGTGCAGCACCGCACAAAACACAGCAGGAGACACTGAAACAGACGCAGTTCAAGGTCTACGTGTTCCACTCGTCTTTCCTGGAGATGCAGTATTAGTAAAAAAACACACGAGGAAGAGGTGGGACGAGCCAAGATTCAATGGCCCTTTCATCATAGAGGACTGCACTCCTTCAGCTGTAAAACTGCAGGGCAGGAGAGCATGGCTTTTTCTTAATGACATTAAGCCCAATATCGGAGAAAGCCCTCTAGCTGCACCCCACCGCGAAGAACCCACAGACAACGGGGAAGAACCTCAGCACGTGCAGACGAGATCTATGACGAGGAACAAGGACGCATGAGCAGCAAAGCAAAGACAAATAACCCCTTGTGCACGTTGTGGCTTAAACTGGTCAGTTTCTCTAAGCAAAAGGGGATAAGGACATAAACGGACACTCTGTGCATCCTAGTTACAGGGTGAAGAAGAAAATTGCACATTTAAGCCACAACACATTTTGTTGACACAAACTTGTAAACCAAACCACACTTAAGCGTTGTAGAGAAACAAGACTTTAACAGACAGTGATCAAGGACCTTTACCTTAAGAGCTAAACACAATATCGTGAATCATCAAATATCAAGACCTTGTTTGGCAGCATTTATGGTGTCCCCCAGCAGAAACATCACAGTGGACCTACTCACTTACTTCCCGTTTATAGTTGGCATCATATCCGTCGCTGGTAGGAAGGGTAACCAGTGTCACAGACTTTATCCAGGATCCTGCCAACAAGAAAGTAATTTGGCAACTACTTACCGCCATCGCGGACGCCTTCATTGGACAGCCTGAATACAGTGATAAGGACACAAATGCTTCCACCACAGACAATTACAGATGAACTCATCAATACGCTTTTCTTTCGCAGCATAGAGGAGTGCCCAGCTATTGTCGGGAGAACCACAGACACTCTCACGTTTATTCGAGATCCAGCAAACTCTGAACTTTTGAGCCAGCTGTGGACCAAGCTAAGTTATTTTGTCGCAATCCATGCATCAGGAAAGTACAAACATTGTTCACGTAAAGGAAGAGCCTTTAATCCTGAACCCAGCAAGCCAGGACAAATGTCCCTGAGCCCCTGAGGACAACCAACTGGCGCGCAATGTCCTCTTTCGCCTAGTAACTGACTTTTCTGGAAATGGTGGGGGAGACCTGTCGAGGTTGACGTCCTCACCTTCATCAGAGATCCAGCTAACATCGCACAGATGGGAACGCTCCTCCATGGCATCATGCTTCAAGTGGAGCTGTCCAACTTTCAGAGAGATTACATGAGGAGATTCCAGTGAAACCTCCTGCCGAGGGACAGATCGAGGAAGCCGAGGCAAGCACTTCATCTTTCCGCCGAGGGACAGATCGAGGGAACAGAGACAAGAACTTCACCTTTATTTGTTTTAATTGCCTTTTTCCCATTTCTTCGCATTGAAAAGTGTCCAGCATGTCCTCAGGAAAGAAGCAGATTCGGGGGGGGGGGGCGGACTGGGAACTCACCTACTTTTAATATACACAGTAAAAGTGACTTATCAAAGTGTTAGGCTAATCTAATTTTCCATAGTCTAGCAAGGACACTGCATCCTGTATGACATGATATGATATGATATGATATGATATGATATGATATGGCATTTATAATGCGCCTATACACAATTGTTTCAAGGCACGACGAGGCAAGGGAGGGGGAACAAATGGAAGACAGACAACAATCCTATTAGGCCACGTGACATTCAGATCACACAAGTGCAAGGGGAAGGGGAAAAGTGCGGAGGGGAAGGGAGAAGGGGGAAGTGCAGTACAAGGGATAGTACAATAAATAAGATAAATAAAAACGGCCCGCAGGTGGCAGTGTATGGTAAGTGCAGAACATAAGTGCTGGTAGGGAGGCTGTAAGGATACAGAAAAACAGTCCCCAAGTGCAGGGGTTGCCAGGGAGGCAGTGCAGCTGGGCAGCAGGCATGCCTGGGCCCAAGATCAGAAGGGAGGCCAGGTATCCAGTGCAGTAACTGTCAGGAGAATCAGCAGGGGAGAGGGGGAGTGAAAGCAGAAGCAAAGAGGAAGGTTTTGAGGTGCTTCCGGAACCAGAGATGGTTCTCCTCAAGTTTCAAGGAGGCAGGGAGGCTGTTCCAGAGGGAGGCCCCTGCCGAAGAGAGAGATCTACCACCAACTCGTTGCTTGGAGAAGCGACTGACCCTGAGGGAGTTATAGCGGGAAGAGCAGAGAGGTCGAGAAGGAAGATATTTAGGAAGAGAGAGTTGAAGGTATTTCGGCCCCAGACCCCAGAAGGCCTTGTGGACAATGCAGAGGGTTTTGAACTTAATCCTCGCAGCCACTGGGAGCCAGTGCAGAGATTTCAGTCCTGGAGAGATACGATCCCTGGGCTTGAGGCCAAGGACAAGTCTTGCAGTCCTGTTCTGGATAACTTGCAGAGGGCGGAGAGTAGAGGCAGGCAGGTTTAGTATCAGTATCAAGAGACAATCGCCTCCCGCAAGAGGGGGGAACACTTGTGAAGCACCAGACACTTTATGATGCAAACTGTTCGAGAACAACAGTGAATTGGGGGAAAAGAATAAACATTGACATTTTGTTATGATCAAGATGGAGGCCCAGAACAGTAACCTTGTCCTCCCACAAGCAGAAGGGCTCCCCCACTTCTCTGGAAGGAAACACTGCTGTTTTACCCACCGCACTAGCATGTATCTATGCATTGTGTTTATCATTATTTTGCTGTCATTAACGGGCAGAACTGCATTTTTTCTTGGTGCACGAAGCGTTCCAATTTCAGTGCACCCACCTGATGATGTACATATGAGTCCCACAAAAGCACCCAGACCCTATATAGTTAGTCTAGTCCCGAGAAAATCTGATGGTAAAGTGAATGAACTGAAAATGAATGTAATCAAAAGTGACACATACACACTTGAGGTAACAAATGAAGAGAAGAGCTGGAGACAGGGTAAGCACGGAATGAATGAAAACATAGCACTGACAACTACACGCACCCACACAATAAATGCACATGAACCAGGGCATGTGTCAATGGCCATAGGACCTCAAGCGAAGGCAATCAAGAGCATGTGACTGCCTACCGAACAATCAGCCCCAAAAACTAATGAGAGAAACTGAAAAGAATCAAGAGAAAAGCCAACGAAAGAAGACTTAACAAAAGCCCTTAAAAAGACAGAAGCAGCTGTAGGAGAATTCACTGCAAAGACACAAATGTTAATAAATCATTTATTCCCGTTTATAGCTAGAGCGAAGAAACGGCATGAGGCACTGAAAAATAAAACCGCAGAGACTGTACCGACAATCACAAGTTCCAACACAAGGAACAAGTACCAGGCCCACAATGTAGCCATACACAAGGCCGGTGACAGGCTGGTGGCTAATAAAGGCACTTATAGAAGGCAGGAAAAGAATGCAAGAAGAGAAGGAGAGAATTGCAAAACCTCCACCTACCACATCGATGCAGATAAAGAAACTTGCTCCATCGACCAGTATTCCCGAGAGTCCTCCAGCAAGGAAAGGCCATGCAGACGTGTTTAGAGATGTAGTTATGGCAAACTACAGGGAGACACTAAGGATCAAGAGGAGCCTCTATGAAGATAACAGTGAACTTAATGACTACCTGGACAGCACAGCACATCTAGGAAACTACATTTGGTACCAGCACATGAAAGAAGTTGGAAGAAGGAAATCAGAAGGAGAATGCTTCGTTTGTGCACTTCTACCGTACAGCATGGGGAAATCCAAGATCTTCGTGACTGTAGAAATTGATGTCCCGACAGCACACTGTCTTTCACATGTAGCAATGTGCAACACTAGAGGGCAGTTTATGGGGAGGGATGCCTCATTGACATGGGCAACCGAGACAAATTACCCAGATGAAGATGATTATATACAGGGCAATAAGACGAGAAACAGAGCCCATACAAGGAATCATGTGATCAGGTACGAAAAGCCTGGAATTAAAGGAGCAGCAATCAGATGGGAAGTGAACCCAAAGCTAAACGTCCATGGAAAAACTCCAGAAGAGGAAGAACAGAGGCCAAATGCAGATTTGAGGAACAGTGCTTTCACCAGATGGTTGGGAAGAAGGAGTGGTGATCTGCTGAGCATGGATGGTCTTTGGAGCTTATAAGGAAGCAATAGAAAACTCTCAGAGGTTGGGCAAACCTTTATGGCCGAAACTCACAAAATTGCTAACATGGGTCGAAGACAGAGGAGGACCCCTGCAGATAGTGCCACTGGAAAACCCAAAATTGTGCTTCAGGAACAATGGCACGAGGAAGATGGGAGAGAATCAGAACTGTAGACGAATCTTTGAAGCTCCAGGAATGACTCATGGAACTGCAGTAATTATGGATCATTACTGGGCTTGTGGATCCAAAACATACATAAGACTGCCGAAAAACTGGGGAGGCATATGAACAATAGTGAATTTCCACGTTCCTGCACTTGTGATCCCGAAAAGCGACTTGAATATTGGCAGTTTCCCGAAAGCAGATGCTCACCTGAGGAAAAGGAGATCTGTTGAGATGGTATCCCGAAGGAAGAGAGAAAATTACTTTTCTGCCAAATCAGAAGAAGCATTCCATGCAATCCCGTATGATCACAGGCTCTTCAGACTCACCTCATCTGTGTTCACAACGATCATCATGCCAAGATTCCAGGTTGGAGAAAATGCTAAGTGGTTGCAAATCACCAGATGGTAATTACTGCAAACCATCAACTCGACAATAAAGGGATTCAACGCAATCAAGTAGAGTTAAGAGCAATCCAACTGATGACTCTACAGAACAGATATGTGCTTGACATGATCACAGCGATGGATGGAGGAGTTTGTGCAAAAATCGGAGAGTCATGTTGCACATTTATACCTTCTCATGACAAACAAAATGGAACTTTAACAGAAGCCATAAGTATGCTGACAAACCTACATAACCAGATGATTGATGAAACTGACAAAGTTGATGATGACAGCTGGTTTGTAAACACTATTCTCATGGGTCCCACAATGGATGGCAGACATATTCAAGTTCCTGGGAGCCCTGTTACTGATGATACTATTAGGATTTTGTGTTATCAAGATAATTATCTCAAAATGCCAGAAAACCTGCGAAGAAAGCCATAGGGATGAAGATCATGATCGATATCAAACCTGGATGGAAGCCCATAGACCTGACTGATGAAGAAATAAGAGAATTTGTGAAAGCCAGCGAATATGCGCCAGAAGCAACAACATTTGTGTATCC
Organism: Ambystoma mexicanum; assembly: GCF_040938575.1. Lineage (NCBI taxonomy): Eukaryota > Metazoa > Chordata > Amphibia > Caudata > Ambystomatidae > Ambystoma > Ambystoma mexicanum. Next base: position 202,682,759 of record NC_090925.1, read on the forward strand.
CAGGAAACGAAGAAAGCACGAAGGAAAATGGATTTATTGTAGCCCAAATGGACAATGCCAGCTAATGACCTCGAACAAAGACGAACATGTAAAAACAGCAGGAAGTTTGAAAGAAGTGATACAAATTTGGACTCCGAAGAGACACTCCTTCGCACCATCATGTACAAACCCAGAATATGAAGAAGAAATCAATACAGAAGAACCAAGTAAGGTGAATACAAAGGAGGAAGCAGAAGTGGTCGATGAACCGACCAGGGAGGGGAGTGTAGAGGAGGTCCCAGACATGGCCTGCACTCCAGCCACACATTTTGAAATACCAGGAACATACTTGCTGACATATGTGACATATGATGAGCAAATAAACCAGCAGAGAGCCGCACTAGGGCTCTGCCCAGTGCCCATCAGAAGAGAAATACCTGTTGAAGTGCCAATAACCAGACAACCATGGGCAGCACGGTACCCATTGAGACAACCGTACCAACAGCTGACACTACATGAAGACTACTTTCAGACTGTCCTAGAAGAGACCCAAGGGCCTTAATCGAAGGTAAATGGTGACGTCACGAGGGCCCGGACAGACGTACAGATGAATGAACAACAACCAAAAGATGACACACTAAGACGAAACACCATGGATAAGGATATCACAGGCATAGAAGAAAAAACGATGTTGAAATATAAAGAAACATAACCATAAAGCAGGATGGCAGTTTGCAACCAGCTAACGCCTGTACATAGGTTTGTAATGCAAGAAGCTAAGAAAACAGTGCAGCTTGCTATGCTTAGTAGAAGAATAGAGCGGCAAGCGCCAACTATATATATCTATCTTAATGAAGCACATTATATAAGTGCAGTCCACTCTACATGAAAGCAGAATTAAGCCCAGGATGGGTGGGGCCAAACAGGCCAGGAATCATATATCAGCACAAAGCCAGACGAAAGAGCGGAATCGAAACTTAGCAAGAAGTAGCTCATGCCTAGGAATTCGAGGTCAACCCAAGGAAGGGAGGAGAGCGGCAACTCTGAAGAATCGAAACTTAAGAGCATAGCAGCCTGCCGTGAAAGTCGAGATAAGAAGGCCCAGGCAGATGGCGAGGCCGAAGAGAGAATCAAATACGCAAATAGATGGAAAATGAAGCGGTGTACTGACATGACCAGCCAAGCGCAAAGAGGTACCAACGTCTGATGTCACCCAAAACCAGAGGATGCCATAACTTACCCTGATAACAAGTTACAGTTCCAAGGCCATCCTCAGCCAACTAAATGACACGTAGCCCTAAAGTACTGATTGATGGAAGGGAGGCAGGGTGAATCTTGGGGCATGCCGCATCTGGGTGAACATTCTGCATGCTGCTAATTAAAGTGGAGATTTATGCTTGGGGGTGTAACTGACCCAATCACAATGGACCAAGTAATCTAGGGTCCTATGATTAGTAGAATCAATGAGACGTCATACTTGTAGTGACGTCTAGCACGAGTGATGTAGAGGGATGGGCGTAGACGCCCATCCGATAAGTTATCCAATCCCCACACCCCGTTACCATATACAGATATAGTACCTATACTTAAGTCACCTTTTCCAACCAATAGACTTGCATGACAAACTTTCGAGTGTAACACATCAATGATGACGACTTTTGCCTATAAGAATTGCTGTTTGTAAGAAGATTGTGGAAGTTGAAGCGAGACGGGCGATCTCATCACTGATGATTTCCTAATGTTTCCCCGTTTTTGTACTTGTCATTAAACAGACTTCCCTTTGCCAAACCATTTGAGTTGTCCTTATTGATTGGTGTTGGAGTAAGATCATTTTTTTTTTATTTTTTTTTATTAATAAGATAAGAGAAGATAAAATAAGGAGTAAGATAAGGAGTAAGATAATCTTGCATCCCATCCACCTCAAGGTGCAGCTATCTCGTTTTAAGGTACTCGAAGGTGAGCCCTGATCCCATTGGCCCGTGAGAGGTCGCTCCGATATCTTGTACACAGACACCTTGACCAAGCAGCATCACTAAACAGCTGATAACTACGTTGTCAATACTCCAGTGGTTGAAGTAGTGTAACTGTGTTCCATGCAGGCCCGCTGACCCTTCCCACAAGTCCGACCACTCACCCTCCCACGCGCAATACAAACCCCATATCTGGGTCCTGCGCTTCCTCCATTCTACCCCAACCACTGTGTAACAGCTGAAAGAAACACATTGAAATAAAATGCTAAATGCAATTTGCATGACCCCCATTACCTATATGCATTGTCCCCCACAGCATGCAGCTTTATGTACCCGCCCCTTTCTAATTGCTTACCATTTGCACGTCTTGAGGGGCATGCTAAAAATTAAAGCTACCCCTCCCACGTACACACTAAATGCATGTACAGCTGTGCCTACAGTATTTTCACGTTAAGTTTCTTTAATGCAAAAGAACATTTCTGATTACAGCGAGAGCAGGGCTTGGGAATGAGCTTTGTCCCAAGCAGGCCACTGATGAAATAGCAGCTACCTAGCAGTTCCATGATAGATCACTGTGATGTGAGGTTCCAGCTGATCCAGCAGATCCCAGGTTCAAATCCCCTGTAGGGTGAAGGCAAGCAATAAACATGTCTGCTGTTTAAGGGGATGTAGTGCAACGTTCAATGTACTCCTACATTTTAAAACGAAACCCGCTCTCCCCACTTCAACCACTGCAATGATCTACATGGGGCCGTTGGCTCATCTTCGAGACACGTTGTCAGGGTGATCCTGCACCACAAACATCAGAACGTGCTGCTTAGCTGGCGTCTGCCCTGCTGACTTTGGGATTACGCTACATATCCAAGAAGCCCTGGTTTGTTGACTGACATGTATTCGCACTTCAGACCCTGGAAGGCAGAGACTGGGAGCACCGCTTGACAACTGTGAGTATACGTTTGTCCAGCGAGCGCTGTTTATATTCTACCCCCTCTCCCTGCCCCATGTACTCTGCCTGTTCTTCCATCTTGTGACCCGCCTACCTTGTTTGGTTTCATCCTGCTCCATTTCCCGAATCCCCGTATGTGTATCCTGCCTTGATTGACCTCCTGCTACTGCTTTTGGGTTTTGCCATCTTTGAGTTGGAAAGTGAACTATTTGTTGTATGTCACCCCTCCTGGGAGCATGGTAGCTCCAAGGACATGTGTAATGGTCACATGATACTAACCATGTGACCAACCTAATAAATACGACGAGCCATTTCCGGCTCGTCAGTCGATCCAAACCTGACACCTGCGTCCTTTGTTCCTGGGCACCATGCTGGTGCGACGCAGCATGCAGAGGGCCTGCCACGTGGCTCGGCATGAGGACAGTGCCCCTGCTGGAAAACACAGCCTCCATTGAATGTTGATGCCGTATGATCACGTCGACTGGGACGACCCCAGCCTGGGTCCCCCCAGAGCCACGGCTGATGTGTGCTGCATGCCCAAGCCAAGCTCAGGAGGCTGCAGGCTGTCCCCTCCGGTCCGCCCTCTTATCAAAGTATGCTTCCAGTGCTCTGGATGCCATAGGGTTCCCCCTACAATCCTCCCACCTGCATGATTGCAGCGGGTGGGGGTCTGGTGATCCAGGTGCACAGAGAGGCCTGCCTGGAAGGCAATGGGCAGACCTCTGACACTATTGTCCTTGCCTGCTTTGGATTGGTCTATTGGATAATGAACTTGGCACCATGAACTAATGATTCCTACCCCTGTAAAAGCTCTGTTTTGGCTCACGCTCTGACCGGGTCCCTTAGCTGCATCCTCGTGCCACCCAGGTAGGTCCATGCATTTCCTATTTTTTTTGCGTCCACATGCCATTTGGAGCAGTGCCCCAACTTAGATCCTGGCTACTTTCATCACATTTAAAGCCAATGATCAGCAAGTCATTACTTTATTACTTTATGGTACGTACATCTGTGAATCCTATGAGTCCAGAGTTCCGATTATCATTTCCTGGTAAAGGGGGTGGTTTCCCCGCAGACATCTCATCCTTCCATTAGGTCATCACACACATTTCATTACTTGATATCATTGTATTGCCGTAGGTATCGCTAGCCCAAGAACTTAGTTTTGATGGATTAAATTGGACAGCTGAAAATTGAAACACAATTTTCTTGATGTATAAGCCCCTTAAAAATGCCCAAAAATTAAATAGCTGAATTATCGACACAATAAGAAAGGGAATGATGCAAGAAGGGTTTAATTATTGGAGCAGAAAATTACTTCAAAATTACCAAAACTCAATCATCATTACAGAATGGCTGAGGTGGTCATGTTACGGGATGCAGAACTTATTCACGTTGCAACATCTCGATAATCAACATTTATGATCATCCCAGAAAGGACACTAAACTATACAAATCCTGAAATCGGTGAGGCTATCTGTAGATAGCTGGTCACAAACAACTCAACCTACCCCATAATATTAATGGGTGACCTTAATTGCAACTGTCCTTCCCAGATTTCCAACAATGTTGATTCAGAAATGGTGGATTCCCTTTGGGGTCTGGCACACGTATTATGAGACATCAAGGAAGTAATAAGGGGCATAGGTGGATGGAATCCTTACAAAATGGATATCTTAGAACATTGAAAGATCAAACACCAAGAGGTATCCCTGCAGAATATACACAGTGACAGTTAAAATGGCTGGTACTATTGATTATGCATTCACCCTTGGGAAAGACATCTTCAAAGTGAAATCTCACAGCGGACAAACAAGAATGGAGGGCGACAACTATCCTCTGGTAATGATACAGAAACTCTTGGGAGCAATAGTTCAATCACCTATTATGTGGGAAAACACAAAGATCAACCCAGCCCAAAATACAAATAAGTGGTTGAGCAGAAATGGAAGGGCCATTACAGACAGAATTAATTGGGATTATCAATTATCTTACATGGATGCCACCTATACCTATGGAAGGAAAATGGGAAGTTATCCCAGGTAACTGCCACGCAGGTCGCATAGATGATGGCTCTCACTAGGGCATGCAGGCTAGCTTCTCAACAGTCTGTTAACATCTATATGGATCTGAGGTATGCCTTTGAGGTAGCCCACAACTACGATCAACTCTGGAAACAGAGAGGATACTTGACATTGACAGTCCCCCATTAAAAATAGCTAATATGTAGATGAACTCCGAGATGCCATATTGCTTCCTGAAAAAATAGAGACAATCAAGTGTGTTGCACATCAGCCTTTAGATGATGGCATTAGCTGCAACAACGACTTTGCAGATGAAACAGCAAAACTGGCTCCTGAATCTGAATCAGAAGACAAATACATTCTCCCTGTAAAGGTCAGTTATGACTACTCCCCATTTAAAACTCTGGAAGATTTGGCATCAATGCAAGATAATGCCCCCTCCAGTGAAAAGGACAGCCGGACAAGAAAGACTGTCGATTACATGAAGATTCTCCATGGAGAGGTGACCAATGTCAATTAGTGGCACTAGGCTCAGACTGGCCTATAGGGGAATAGGCCCATGGCCAAACCAAAAACACTAAATGCTAGTGTGGGGCAGTATTTCTGGTGAAAGTGGCCCACTTATTTGGCTATGTGGGCCAGTTTGATTAGTTCACTACGTGGCTAATAGTTTTGACCAGTGTTGCTGAACAAATATTCTTTCAAATGAACAATTTGCATCACATTTTATCAAACACATCATCCTTCGCTACTATTCAAACAGTGTCACAAAAGGAATGAAAAGCCATTTACAACTGTGGGACACTTTTTTATTGGTGCCCAAGATAATTTTATGATCCAGTCCGACCGTGAGGGGCATGAATAGGTTGTTGCATCTTGTCTGGGTGTGCCCTGGCCACCCTCATGGGATGATTATGTCATTGAATAAGTCCTGGTTCACTCCTGACTTCCTAAAAGTGTCTCAAGAGCATTGCAGGTGTTGCATAATCTGCCTCCAGAATAATGTGGGAGAACTATTCCTGCCATCCAGGGAGCACACCCTTCCCATTGTGGTCCTTTTGTGGGTCTTCATATTGATTTTCTTCAACTTCTCCGTTGCAATAACTGACAGTATCTGTTTGTGATTCCAGATGCGTTCTCTGGGTGGGTGGAGGCATACCCCTGTCAAAGGGCAAATTCTGTAACTGTATTCATGGAATTGGTCACGATTCTGTGGTCAGGTTTGATGCACCTGTTACCATTAACAGCAGCCAGGGGTCGCACTATGTAAATAATATGATGAAAATGTTCTTTACAACTCTGAATGTGCAACATAATGTACATGGTCCAGATCATCCCCAATCAGCAGGCACGGTAGAGAGGGGAGGCCTATGAGGCTGCATTAATCGATAACTGTAAAATATGTCAAGGTTAGTCTGTAATTAACTGATGACAAATGATTGGGGTATGTAAAGTCCTTAATTTCTTCTGTTAGTTTTTCATAACAGGGTCAAGGCAGCTCTGCCTAAAGAAGCACTTGTATCCGGTCACTCTCTGCAGCCAGGCGATTTTGTACTGTTGAAGATACACCAGAGGAAGTCAGCTTTGGCTCCACAATGAAGGGGACCCACCAGGTTCTGTTGGTCTCAAACTTGGCCGTTAAGTTACAGAGGCACCCTACGGGGGTCCGTGTGACCCATTGTTAGCGGACTGCATCACAAGTCATTTAAAGACGGAAATGTCTGTGTTATGCATCACAGTTATATTGGTTTCTGTTCTGGTTTATAATGTCTCTCATGCCTCTTCCTCTGAACTAATGCAAAGTCATAACCTTTCGGATATGGTCACCACCTCTGAGATCAATACATGACCTTGACACCAGAGACATTAACAGGGTAATTCATAGAATTTCGCAGAAAAGTGTCGCAATCGGCTGGCGCAGAGTGTCCGCGTGCGATTGACTGCACCAGGCACGTGCGATAAAACCGATTTCCGCGCACAGCGTATTCATGGATTTCATGCTCCCAAACCAGCCGTGGCGCAGAGTATCGCAGCGACCCTGCAGCAGCGCCAGTAACGCCCCCAAGAACGCCCTCGCGCAAGGAAAAGCCAGCAAAATCGCTAAATCATCGCAAAGGGCTGCGCTAACCCTGGACCAGTTTACAGGGCAGCCAAACAAGGAATGCAAAGCGGGTAACGTGCATATCAGGGGTACACGTGAAGTCATACACGCGATTAGCCAGGGTAAGTGTATTACAGGGGTACACGTGAAGTCATACACGCGATTAGCCAGGGTACGTGTATTACAGGGGTACGCGGGAAGTTTAACACGCGATTGGCCAGGGTACGTGTATTACAGGGGTACGCGGGAAGTTTAACACGCGATTGGCCAGGGTACGTGTATTACAGGGGTACGCGGGAAGTTTAACACGCGATTAGCCAGGGTAAGTGTATTACAGGGGTACACGTGAAGTCATACACGCGATTAGCCAGGGTACGTGTATTACAGGGGTACGCGGGAAGTTTAACACGCGATTGGCCAGGGTACGTGTATTACAGGGGTACGCGGGAAGTTTAACACGCGATTAGCCAGTGTAAGTGTATTACAGGGGTACACGTGAAGTCATACACGCGATTAGCCAGGGTACGTGTATTACAGGGGTACGCGGGAAGTTTAACATGCGATTGGCCAGGGTACGTGTATTACAGGGGTATGCGGGAGGTTTAACACGCGATTAGCCAGGGTAAGTGTATTACAGGGGTACGCGGGAAGTTTAACACGCGATTAGCCAGGGTACGTGTATTACAGGGGTACGCGGGAAGTTTAACACGCGATTGGCCAGGGTACGTGTATTACAGGGGTACGCGGGAAGTTTAACACGCGATTGGCCAGGGTACGTGTATTACAGGGGTACGCGTGAAATTATACACGCGATTAGCCAGGGTACGTGTATTACAGGGGTACGCGGGAAGTTTAACACGCGATTGGCCAGGGTACGTGTATTACAGGGGTACGCGGGAAGTTCAACACGCGATTGGCCAGGGTACGTGTATTACAGGGGTACGCGGGAAGTTTCACATGCGATTTGGCCAGGTACGTGTATTACAGGGGTGCGTGGGAATTATCACACGCGATTTGGCTTGGTACGTGTATTACAGGGGTGTGCGGGAATTATCACACGCAATCAGGCTGGGTGGGTCCTCACAGGTGTTCCCTGTACACCCTCCACAGCCCCTGCAGGCAGCCCACAAAACAGGGGACTACCCTGCACACCTGCTCATGTCCCCCTGCACCCCCACCCCCCAGCAGTGCAGGGGCACCCTCCACCAGGCCCCCACTCATGTCTCCCACCACCCCCACCCCCCAGCCACCAGGGTCACCCTCCACCAGGCCCCCACTCATGTCTCCCACCACCCCCACCCCCCAGCAGTGCAGGGGCACCCTCCACCAGGCCCCCACTCATGTCTCCCACCACCCCCACCCCCCAGCAGTGCAGGGGCAGCCTCCACCAGGCCCCCACTCATGTCTCCCACCACCCCCACCCCCCAGCAGTGCAGGGGCAGCCTCCACCAGGCCCCCACTCATGTCTCCCACCACCCCCACCCCCCAGCCACCAGGGTCACCCTCCACCAGGCCCCCACTCATGTCTCCCACCACCCCCACCCCCCAGCAGTGCAGGGGCACCCTCCACCAGGCCCCCACTCATGTCTCCCACCACCCCCACCCCCCAGCAGTGCAGGGGCACCCTCCACCAGGCCCCCACTCATGTCTCCCACCACCCCCACCCCCCAGCAGTGCAGGGGCAGCCTCCACCAGGCCCCCACTCATGTCTCCCACCACCCCCACCCCCCAGCAGTGCAGGGGCAGCCTCCACCAGGCCCCCACTCATGTCTCCCACCACCCCCACCCCCCAGCAGTGCAGGGGCAGCCTCCACCAGGCCCCCACTCATGTCTCCCACCACCCCCACCCCCCAGCACTGTGGGGCACCTGCCAGCAGGCCCCCACCCATGTCCAACTCATGTCTCCCACCACCCCCACCCCCCAGCACTGTGGGGCACCTGCCAGTAGGCCCCCACCCATGTCCAACTCATGTCTCCCACCACCCCCACCCCCCAGCCACCAGGGTCACCCTCCACCAGGGCCCCACTCATGTCTCCCACCACCCCCACCCCCCAGCACTGTGGGGCACCTGCCAGCAGGCCCCCACCCATGTCCAACTCATGTCTCCCACCACCCCCACCCCCCAGCACTGTGGGGCACCTGCCAGCAGGCCCCCACCCATGTCCAACTCATGTCTCCCACCACCCCCACCCCCCAGCCACCAGGGTCACCCTCCACCAGGGCCCCACTCATGTCTCCCACCACCCCCACCCCCCAGCAGTGCAGGGGCACCCTCCACCAGGCCCCCACTCATGTCTCCCACCACCCCCACCCCCCAGCAGTGCAGGGGCACCCTCCACCAGGCCCCCACTCATGTCTCCCACCACCCCCACCCCCCAGCCACCAGGGTCACCCTCCACCAGGCCCCCACTCATGTCTCCCACCACCCCCACCCCCCAGCACTGTGGGGCACCTGCCAGCAGGCCCCCACCCATGTCCAACTCATGTCTCCCACCACCCCCACCCCCCAGCCACCAGGGTCACCCTCCACCAGGCCCCCACTCATGTCCCCTATCACCCCCACCCCCCCGCCACCAGGGGCACCCTCCACCAGGCCCCCACTCATGGCTCCCACCACCCCCACCCCCCAGCAGTGCAGGGTCACCCTCCACCAGGCCCCCACTCATGTCTCCCACCACCCCCACCCCCCAGCAGTGCAGGGGCACCCTCCACCAGGGCCCCACTCATGTCTCCCACCACCCCCACCCCCCAGCAGTGCAGGGGCACCCTCCACCAGGCCCCCACTCATGTCTCCCACCACCCCCACCCCCCTGCCACCATGTGCAGCCCCCACCAGGTCCTCACAATGTGCGTAATGGTCAGCCTCCACAGCCAAAAAGCCCTACCAAGTAACCCATTCACCCACATGGAAATGGAAATCACATGTTACACCCCCAATGTTCATGAAGCAAATGAACCCATGTCCGTCACACACATATTTTCCAATTGAATGGGAAAACACACAACATGACATGCATGAAACCAATGAGATGAAACCACACAGTGAACAATGTAAAAAAAAATGTATTAGAAAAAAATACGAATGCTAAAGAAAGAAAACTAACTACAATGTAAATGTGAAAAAAGAAGCTGCATGTCCGCATAAAAACTAGAAAATCTAATCCAAAAAATTTTGTCCAAAGTGAAATGCAAAAACTCTCCGTGCAACAAAGAACTATGTACAAAAATAAAAAGGGTCCATCATCACAACAGAACTAAGGAAACCTCCTAAAAAACCTACCTAAATATCAACTATATACAAAAATACGCGATTCCATTGGACCAAAGGCCCTCAGCGCGTAAGCGCGTCTGTGACGTGACCCGCACGGGTGTTTCCCACACTGCACGTGATGACAGAGCACACGTGGAAAGACTGCACGTCAGAGTCTCATCGCGTGTAATTGGACAAAAGTGCGTGTACACGCGATTGGCCTATGTACGTGTATATGAGGTGTGCGCGGACACTTACACACGCAAGCACGTCAGCGCACCTGTATCCCGGTGTACGGCCATTTCCACCAATCACACGCGATGAGACTCTGACGTGCAGTCTTTCCACGTGTGCTCTGTCATCACGTGCAGTGTGGGAAACACCCGTGCGGGTCACGTCACAGACGCGCTTACGCGCTGAGGGCCTTTGGTCCAATGGAATCGCGTATGCGTGCTGACGCGCTTACGCGCTTAGGGCCTTTCCTCGGTTTTCACGCTGACGTGCAGGATTTTCACGTGCCAATTCACTCCGTACCAAGCTGGCCACGCGTGAGCACACGGGAGACCACGCTCCTGCCCAGAAGGCCGAATTACTGCCCCCCAGAGCCCCGAGCACGCTCCCACCTGCTATCTGCTGCTGCCTGACTGCCTGCTGCCCACGTGCACTGCCATTTGCTGCCTGCACATCAGCCAGGGGTGCTGTTGCTGTGACCACCCCTGCTGGAACAGAAGACTCCCGACTGGAATCCCATCGCTCCACAGCCCAGCCCCAGGACCCAGTTGCCCACCCACTCCTGCCTCTGGGGTTGTCATGTCGGGGCTAACACCATCTGTGACCACTGACAACCCCCGGCCAGAGAGGCAGAGGGGCACCAGCTTCAGTGCCACCGAAGTTGGTGTCCTGGTGGAGCAAGTCCTGGGGCAGTATGATGCCCTCTTTGGAAGTTCCCGCGCCGACAAGGAAGGACGGACTCGGATCTGGACAGACATCGTGACTGCCATCAACGCGGAGGGGGTGGCAGTCCGGGACTTACAACATGTCAGGAAGCGCTGGGAGGACTTCAGGTCCAGGACCCTGAACAAGGCCCGGCGCCTCTTGAAGGCAGCGGATGCCAAGGGGCGCCGGGGCCACTTGTCGGAAGAACAGATGGGGGTCCTGGAACGCATATCCCCAGCGCTCCACGTCCAGGTCCTAGAGAAGCAGAGCCGTCTGGAGTCGAACGGTGAGTGTACATGCATCCTGGTTGTGAGCAGGGCGTGTGGTGATCATTCCCCATTGTGCCGGTTGCACATCTGTTTGTATGGGGTGGAGTATGGGTGGGGGTGTACAGGGCCGTGGGGCTGACACATGCGAGGGCTGTAATGTGTGAGACATGGATGGTGCTTGTGTGTGTGGGCTTGCATGGCAAATGCAGTTGTGCGTGCACACATGTTTGGATGAATGTGTATGTAAGTAGACATGTCCGTGATGTCAGGCATGTATGTTGTTTTCGGCTGCATGTATGAGCACTGTGTACATGTGCATGTGTGTGTATTTGTCAAAGGTGCAACAGTGATGCTACATGGATGCATGTGACAGCGGTATGTGGAAGCCTGATTGGCAGATGTGACATGGATGCCCGTCTGAACAGTGCGACACTTGGCAGAGGTGTAGACATGCATGCAAGTGTGGTGGTGTGTGTACATGTGTGTTGCACTTCCTGTGTTGCATGTGATGTATGGCTCCCCTTTGGCTGCTGATGCTGTTGTATGTGTAGGGATGGTGGTGGCAGTTGCGATATGGCTGTGGTATGGCTCATGTGTGCCAGTTGCAATGACATGTGTGTTGGGGATTGTGATGACATGTCTGAGGTTTGCCAATGCCACTCATGTGCAACTGTCATGCGTGTATGTGTCCATTGTACAGTGCCCTGATGCCTGTGTTTTGTTTCTCCCTGTCTGCAGCGTCAACTGATGAAGAGGGCGGAGAAGGTGCTGTGGAGCACAGCGGCGGGGATCCGACCGCCAGCCGGAGACGCAAGGCCCGGCTCCCCTCCCGTGTTGTCATCTCGTCGGGGAGTGAGGAGTCCGGTGCCGCGTCCCAGGCCGCAGCTGCCGGGGGGGGGTCCAAGAGGCGGAGGTTGCAGTTGGACTCCTCGGCAGCAGAAGGGGCAGCTGGGACCCCACAGGGCCCAACAGGGGAAGATGGCACAGAGTCATCCAGGTTGGTGGGGGGTTTGGTGGAGGAGGGGGCCGCGCAAGCACCAGAGACGGGGTCTGGAGGTGGGGATCCCACTGGTGCTAGTGGTGCAGTCCAGGACCAGGGACAGGAGGCAGCACAGGCGGCCGCGGAGGTGCCTGTGTGCAATCCTGTCCCCGATCCTGTCCCTGCATCATCTTGCACCAGCAGGGATGCCTACGTCCAGACCCGTTTTCAGGCAGGGGATGAGCTGACGTCAACTGGCCTTCCTCTGCCTGCGGACGTGGCCATCCGGGACCGGGTTGAGCCTGTCCTGGCTGGTGTGGCGTTGCGTCAACGGGCCATGCGAGGTGACCTGCAGTCTTTTCATGGAGAGACTGCACGTCATCTCGAATGGCTCGTTGACCACGTCAGCCTGCTGGGACAGGTCACCCAGACCGGATTCCGCTGTCTGATGGGGCTTGCTCCGACCCCCTCCTCAACTGGACCCCCTACGCGCCAGTCGTCCTCTGTGCCATCTTCCCACCCATCAGTCACCTGGGTGCCCTGTGGAGCTGCCTCTGACAGTGCGGCCAGGCTGGTGGAGGAGGCATCCCTGCCACAGTCGGGAGTCGGACGTCCAGCAGGGGTGGCCACATCAACAGGTGCACCCCAGCCGGCGGAGGATGTGCAGGCAGCAGGAGGCAGTGCACGGGCAGAGGCAGAGCAGCAGCAGCAGCAAGATGGTGGGAGCCATGAAGGCTCGGGGCCTTCGACATCGGAGGGGCAGGCATCGGCCGGAGGGCAGGAGGACCCAGGACAGAGAGTGTCTTCCGTGTGGCAGCGGTTGTGCCACGCCGTAGGTGCGGAGCGGCGGCGGGCGGAAGAGGCGCGGCTCACAATGGTCAGGGCGGAGAACTCCATGCGGAGGGCCCTGAGGCGGGCCGAGTGCCTCGAGGCAATCCGCAGGGGGTTGGAGGTGGACACGGCGTCGTCCCTGCGGACCCTCGGGGCCATGGAACTGGACCGCCTCCGGGACATCGAACAGGAGTTCGATGATGCCCTGGCCCGGAACACCACAGAGTGAGCCGCTGGACTTGCCCGCCGCCTTTGTATATAGTTCTTTAGTTTTAGGTTTCCTTTCGTTCTTATTATTATTTGGAGTCGACGGACACTGCTCCACTTTTTGTATATAGTTGATATTTAGGTAGGTTTTTTAGGAGGTTTCCTTAGTTCAGTTGTGATGATGGACCCTTGTTATTTTTGTACATAGTTCTTTGTTGCATGGAGACTTTTTACATTTCACTTTGGACATTTTTTTTGATTTGATTTTCTAGTTTTGTGTTTTTATGCGGACATGCAGCTTATTTTTTCACATTTAAATTGTAGTTAGTTTTCTTTCTTTGGCATTTGTATTTTTTTCAATACATTTTTTTTTTCCATTGTTCACTGTGTGGTTTCATCTCCTTGGTTTCATGCATGTCATGTTGTGTGTTTTCCCATTCAATTTGAAAATATGTGTGTGACGGACATGGGTTCATTTGCTTCATGTACATTGGGGGTGTAACATGTGATTTCCATTTCCATGTGGGTGAATGGGTTACTTGGTAGGTCTTTTTGGCTGTGGAGGCTGACCATTACGCACATGATTGGGGATTGTGAGGACCTGGTGGGGGCTGCACATGGTGGCAGGGGGGTGGGGGTGCAGGGGGACATGAGTGGGGGCCTGGTGGAGGGTGACCCTGGTGGCTGGGGGGTGGGGGTGGTGGTAGACATGAGTGGGGGCCTGGTGGAGGGTGACCCTGCACTGCTGGGGGGTGGGGGTGGTGGGAGACATGAGTGGGGCCCTGGTGGAGGGTGACCCTGGTGGCTGGGGGGTGGGGGTGGTGGGGGACATGAGTTGGACATGGGTGGGGGCCTGCTGGCAGGTGCCCCACAGTGCTGGGGTGTGGGGGTGGTGGGAGACATGAGTTGGACATGGGTGGGGGCCTGCTGGCAGGTGCCCCACAGTGCTGGGGTGTGGGGGTGGTGGGAGACATGAGTTGGACATGGGTGGGGGCCTGCTGGCAGGTGCCCCACAGTGCTGGGGGGTGGGGGTGGTGGGAGACATGAGTGGGGCCCTGGTGGAGGGTGACCCTGGTGGCTGGGGGGTGGGGGTGGTGGGAGACATGAGTTGGACATGGGTGGGGGCCTGCTGGCAGGTGCCCCACAGTGCTGGGGTGTGGGGGTGGTGGGAGACATGAGTTGAACATGGGTGGGGGCCTGCTGGCAGGTGCCCCACAGTGCTGGGGTGTGGGGGTGGTGGGAGACATGAGTTGGACATGGGTGGGGGCCTGCTGGCAGGTGCCCCACAGTGCTGGGGGGTGGGGGTGGTGGGAGACATGAGTGGGGCCCTGGTGGAGGGTGACCCTGGTGGCTGGGGGGTGGGGGTGGTGGGAGACATGAGTTGGACATGGGTGGGGGCCTGCTGGCAGGTGCCCCACAGTGCTGGGGTGTGGGGGTGGTGGGAGACATGAGTTGAACATGGGTGGGGGCCTGCTGGCAGGTGCCCCACAGTGCTGGGGTGTGGGGGTGGTGGGAGACATGAGTTGGACATGGGTGGGGGCCTACTGGCAGGTGCCCCACAGTGCTGGGGGGTGGGGTGGTGGGGGACATGAGTTGGACATGGGTGGGGGCCTGCTGGCAGGTGCCCCACAGTGCTGGGGGGTGGGGGTGGTGGGAGACATGAGTGGGGCCCTGGTGGAGGGTGACCCTGCACTGCTGGGGGGTGGGGGTGGTGGGAGACATGAGTGGGGCCCTGGTGGAGGGTGACCCTGGTGGCTGGGGGGTGGGGGTGGTGGGAGACATGAGTTGGACATGGGTGGGGGCCTGCTGGCAGGTGCCCCACAGTGCTGGGGGGTGGGGGTGGTGGGAGACATGAGTTGAACATGGGTGGGGGCCTGCTGGCAGGTGCCCCACAGTGCTGGGGTGTGGGGGTGGTGGGAGACATGAGTTGGACATGGGTGGGGGCCTGCTGGCAGGTGCCCCACAGTGCTGGGGTGTGGGGGTGGTGGGAGACATGAGTTGAACATGGGTGGGGGCCTGCTGGCAGGTGCCCCACAGTGCTGGGGTGTGGGGGTGGTGGGAGACATGAGTTGGACATGGGTGGGGGCCTGCTGGCAGGTGCCCCACAGTGCTGGGGGGTGGGGGTGGTGGGAGACATGAGTGGGGCCCTGGTGGAGGGTGACCCTGGTGGCTGGGGGGTGGGGGTGGTGGGAGACATGAGTTGGACATGGGTGGGGGCCTGCTGGCAGGTGCCCCACAGTGCTGGGGTGTGGGGGTGGTGGGAGACATGAGTTGAACATGGGTGGGGGCCTGCTGGCAGGTGCCCCACAGTGCTGGTGTGTGGGGGTGGTGGGAGACATGAGTTGGACATGGGTGGGGGCCTACTGGCAGGTGCCCCACAGTGCTGGGGGGTGGGGTGGTGGGGGACATGAGTTGGACATGGGTGGGGGCCTGCTGGCAGGTGCCCCACAGTGCTGGGGGGTGGGGGTGGTGGGAGACATGAGTGGGGCCCTGGTGGAGGGTGACCCTGCACTGCTGGGGGGTGGGGGTGGTGGGAGACATGAGTGGGGCCCTGGTGGAGGGTGACCCTGGTGGCTGGGGGGTGGGGGTGGTGGGAGACATGAGTTGGACATGGGTGGGGGCCTGCTGGCAGGTGCCCCACAGTGCTGGGGGGTGGGGGTGGTGGGAGACATGAGTTGAACATGGGTGGGGGCCTGCTGGCAGGTGCCCCACAGTGCTGGGGTGTGGGGGTGGTGGGAGACATGAGTTGGACATGGGTGGGGGCCTGCTGGCAGGTGCCCCACAGTGCTGGGGGGTGGGGGTGGTGGGAGACATGAGTGGGGCCCTGGTGGAGGGTGACCCTGGTGGCTGGGGGGTGGGGGTGGTGGGAGACATGAGTTGGACATGGGTGGGGGACTGCTGGCATGTGCCCCACAGTGCTGGGGGGTGGGGGTGCAAGGGGACATGTGTTGGTGTTCATTAGTTCAAGGAGACATGTGCCTTTGCTGGGGGGCATGCCCATGTTGGGTGGGCTGCCTGCGGGACATGACCAGGGATGCAGGGTAGTCCCCTGTGGTGTGGGCTGCCTGCAGGGGCCGTGGAGGGTGTACAGGGTACACCTGGGAGGACCCACACTGTCAAATCACATGTGGGACTCCCCGGCACCCCTGAAATACACGTACCGTGCAGAAATCGCGTGTTTAACTTCCCGCGCACCCCTGAAATACACGCGCCCAGGCTATTCGCGTGTAAAACTTCCCGCGCACCCCTGAAATACACGCGCCCAGGCTATTCGCGTGTAAAACTTCCCGCGCACCCCTGAAATACACGCGCCCAGGCTATTCGCGTGTGGAACTTCCCGCGCACCCCTGAAATACCCGGGCCCAGGCTATTCGCGTGTGGAACTCCCCGCGCACCCCTGAAATACACGGGCCCAGGCTATTCGCGTGTGGAACTTCCCGCGCACCCCTCAAATTCACGCGCCCAGGCTATTCGCGTGTGGAACTTCCCGCGAACCCCTGAAATACACGCGCCCAGGCTATTCGCGTGTGGAACTTCCCGCGCACCCCTGAAATACACGCGCCCAGCCTATTCGCGTGTGGAACTTCCCGCGCACCCCTGAAATACACGCGCCCAGGCTATTCGCGTGTGGAACTTCCCGCGAACCCCTGAAATACACGCGCCCAGGCTATTCGCGTGTGGAACTTCCCGCGAACCCCTGAAATACACGTAGCACGCTCCCCCAGGCCCGATCGCGTGAGGAACTTCACGCGAACCCCTGTAATACACGTAGCCCGCTCCCCCAGGCCCGATCGCGTGTGGAACTTCACGCGAACCCCTCAAATTCACGCGCCCAGGCTATTCGCGTGTGAAACTTCACGCGAACCCCTGAAATACACGTAGCACGCTCCCCCAGGCCCGATCGCGTGAGGAACTTCACGCGAACCCCTGAAATACACGTAGCACGCTCCCCCAGGCCCGATCGCGTGAGGAACTTCACGCGAACCCCTGTAATACACGTAGCCCGCTCCCCCAGGCCCGATCGCGTGTGGAACTTCACGCGAACCCCTCAAATTCACGCGCCCAGGCTATTCGCGTGTGAAACTTCACGCGAACCCCTGAAATACACGTAGCACGCTCCCCCAGGCCCGATCGCGTGAGGAACTTCACGCGAACCCCTGTAATACACGTAGCCCGCTCCCCCAGGCCCGATCGCGTGTGGAACTTCACGCGAACCCCTGTAATACACGTAGCCCGCTCCCCCAGGCCCGATCGCGTGTGGAACTTCACGCGAACCCCTCAAATTCACGCGCCCAGGCTATTCGCGTGTGAAACTTCACGCGAACCCCTGAAATACACGTAGCACGCTCCCCCAGGCCCGATCGCGTGAGGAACTTCACGCGAATCCCTGTAATACACGTAGCCCGCTCCCCCAGGCCCGATCGCGTGTGGAACTTCACGCGAACCCCTGTAATACACGTAGCCCGCTCCCCCATGCCCGATCGCGTGTGGAACTTCACGCGAACCCCTGAAATACACGTAGCCCGCTCCCCCAGGCCCGATCGCGTGAGGAACTTCACGCGAACCCCTGTAATACACGTAGCCCGCTCCCCCAGGCCCGATCGCGTGAGGAACTTCACGCGAACCCCTGTAACACGTATTTTTTGTCAGCGGGTGTCCGTGTTTGTGGGTACCCCTTTGCACGTCATTTTTCCTGGAGGGCCACAGTATGGGACATTCATCATGGCAGTATATAGGTGCTATTTGTTGGCGCACCTTTTGGCGCACATTTCTTACAGCCGCAGAGACGCTACCGCCTCCTTTCTTGTGGCGGTCGTGTTTGTGCCTGTGCGCTGGTTTGAGCGTGCGCTTTTTTCCCCTATTCTATTCCATGAATACGTGTTGTAGGCGAGCGTGTGGGCGTTCCGCGCACTTGTGCCCTGTACTTCCCCCGTGACGCCCACGTTTTGGCTAGTTGTTCCCCATTCCGAGTGTTACGCCCGTGTTCCGCCTACTTTTATTGCGTGCGCCGCGCTATGTGCGAATTTCGCTGTGGCCTGTGCGATTTTCGCTGTGACCTGGCGCACGCTGTTAGATGGCCTGTGCGCCAACGTGCGCCAACGTGCGCCGCGCACTTTTTTTTCGCACATCCGCTGGTTTTCTCGCGCACGGCCTTCCATGAATCGACGTGCGCTGCTTTTCGTGCGATTTTCGCACGTTCACTGCGATTTTCGCTATTCCACTGCGAATCGCACGTTTTTGCCCACTTGCGCCGCGCTAATTATTCCATGAATCGGCCTCTAAATCGTTCACTGGTAGGGTTTCTTCCATAAATACCTGGCCCACGTGGGGTTCTCCCCTTGCCCTCTGAAGCTCTCCCTAATTGAATCTCTGATAAGGATTGCCTTCGTACTATAAACACTGACTCACAATCCTCAAAACTGACCCCCACCCCAAATGTGTTGGAAAAGAAATTTACCATTGCTACTAAAGCAACCCAAGCTCCTGAAATGTACCCTGAACCGCCCCATGTCTCTGATCTAAGATATTATTGTTAATTTGTTTTTCACTTTAGATCAGCAAGATAAGAGATCCTGAAAACAATCTATTGGTACTGCTATGTCACTAATGCAATGGTGGTGGTGAGAGAAATGGTTCAGAACGCCAATAAGAGTGTTGATACTGATACAGTATCCTTACCCTGTGGATTTCATGGTGTGGCTGTACCGGGAGAGTAGTATAGAGGATCAGAGTTTAGTGTTAGGGGAAGACTATAACAATTCTATGAAAGTATATTGCTGTTTGCTGACTGCTTTGACTTCCAGAAACGGTACTGAGGTGGTAAACATGTGCTCTACCACCACACACGATTTAGGTTGCTGTGATAATAGAACATGTACTCTTCACACAGTATCTAGTCTCGCCCACATTTGAGGTTGTTGAGCTTATGAGAAACACACAGATGCATAGTCAGTCTTTGTGGTACAGCACAGTAATCAAGATAGTTCGATCAGGATTTCGGTATGTTGTTTTCAACACCACTTCAGCTACAATGATTTTCACAAAACCCTTATTTGCGTTTCGGGCCATGACATTGTCCTAGCTGTACTGAGGGGGCCTCAATTCACCTGCAGCAGCCTGAGGAATTGTGCAGAGGAAAAAATAAAAGGGAAGCAGCTGATTGAATCTGTGTTGCCGCCCCCATCACGACATCATTCCACTTCATCACCCTAGTGTTTCTTTTTTGTTTTTTAACTCCTAGCGGATTTTGTTTATTGGTTAATTGCCCCATTACCACTGTATTTGCTCCAATCAATGCTTGGCTTTTATAAACTAAACTGTACATGTGACCTAAACCGCTGACTGCAGACTTTTGGCCTGCTTGAGTGCACTAGAGCAAAGCCATGAAGTGAAGCCAATGGATCACACTGGCTCCAGCGGCCGGGGTGATGAGTTTCTCATCTGCACGGGAGGTCGTCATGGGGAGGAGGCTCTATACCCCTCACCGGAGGAGAACAAGACCAGAAACAGGACGGACCTGCCATTTTTACCCAGAAGTGCAACAACTTGTGGTAGCTCTCAGCAAGAACACCAAGGACCTCCTACATTTTAGGACAATGGGAGGTATTGTTTTAGGTGGGAGGTGGGCATGCCAGAAGGCCTGTTAAGTGTTTCTCAAAACTTTGAATGTCAGGTGCCACAGAGAATATAAAAATGATGGTACTGGAGGGCATGGCGGATTAGTTGGTTGGGAATGGGTTAGCAGCTAGTAGTCTGTCTTGAAAGCAAACTAATCAATCCTTTTGCTTAACCATTAATGAAAATGCGGGTGGGGAGGAAGGATAGCTCAGGGGAAACGCATTTGTCATGGAAGGAAGACAACGCGGCACAACACAGGTTTGAATCCTGATCCCGGGCTTAGAAACCACTCGCTGGTATTAAGCGTGTTATAAATGAACAATCAAATAAAAATATGAATAAATAAGGCTTGACATTAACATACCCTGGTGAGTGATCCTAGAGAAGCCCTGTCTGAGTATGAAACATGAAGTCTAAAAACAAGACCTTGCATTTGGAGCCTTAAAAGCCTGACCAAGCTATGGCAGAGGCACAGGCCTCGGTGAGAGCCGGAATGAGAACACTCCTTGAGGATCCAGAGGCTCGAAGCAATCTGAAAATCACAGCAATCTTACAGAAACAGGTGCAAGCACCCTCAAAGCAACAAAGAATCTCTGAGATGGAGTGAAATGCTAGAAATGTTATGTAACCATGGTAACCGAAGATTTTGGCAAGCAATGCAACTCCACCCAACACAGTGTTCTGACTAACCCAGTATTTAAGGGAGACTGGTGCTAGTTTGTAACTAGTGCATATCACATGGGCATGACTCAGTCTAAAGCTACTTGGGATACAGACCACACTGCTTGGATTGAGACATTTATCACTGAGGAAATTCCAAAATATATAAATGGACTAATAACGGCTAACTTCATGGCCGCAGCCCTCGATGGGCTGTGCCATGCACTTCGTAACTGCCCTTCTTGGGACTGGGCCTGGATAGTATATTCCATCTTTACCTGGGTTAAATAATCTGGTGTAATCCCAGTTTCCTGGAAAGCAAGCATGTTCATACCTATGCAATAATGCAATACACACAGGTCGAAATCGGCTTTCTAGACACCAAAGAGGGGTCCCAAATCGACTTTCAAGAGAGTAGCTGGAGCCCCATGGGGATGAAACACCAAAGAGGGGTCTGAAATCGTCTTTCAAGAGAGGGGCTGGATCCCCACGGTGGATGAAACACCAAAGAGGGGTCTGAAATCTGCTTTCTAGACACCAAAGAGGGGTCTGAAATCGTCTTTCAAGAGAGGGGCTGGATCCCCACGGTGGATGAAACACCAAAGAGGGGTCCGAAATCGTCTTTCAAAAGAGGGGCTGGAGCCCCACGGGAATGAAACACCAAAGAGGGGTCTGAAATCGCCTTTCAAGAGAGTGGCTGGAGCCCCATCGTGGATTAAACACCAAAGAGGGGTCCGAAATCGCCTTTCAAGAGAGGGGCTGGAGCCCCAAGGGGATGAAACACCAAAGAGGGGTCCGAAATCGTCTTTCAAGAGAGGGGCTGTGGATGAAACACCAAAGAGGGGTCTGAAATCGGCTTTCTAGACACCAAAGAGGGGTCTGAAATCGTCTTTCAAGAGAGGGGCTGGATCCCCACGGTGGATGAAACACCAAAGAGGGGTCTGAAATCTGCTTTCTAGACACCAAAGAGGGGTCTGAAATCGTCTTTCAAGAGAGGGGCTGGATCCCCACGGTGGATGAAACACCAAAAAGGGGTCCGAAATCGGCTTTCAAGAGAGTGGCTGAAGTGAAGCCCCACGGGGATGAAACACCAAAGAGGGGTCTGAAATCGGCTTTCAAGAGAGTGGCTGGAGCCCCATCGTGGATTAAACACCAAAGAGGGGTCCGAAATCGTCTTTCAAAAGAGGGGCTGGAGCCCCACGGGAATGAAACACCAAAGAGGGGTCTGAAATCGCCTTTCAAGAGAGTGGCTGGAGCCCCATCGTGGATTAAACACCAAAGAGGGGTCCGAAATCGCCTTTCAAGAGAGGGGCTGGAGCCCCAAGGGGATGAAACACCAAAGAGGGGTCCGAAATCGTCTTTCAAGAGAGGGGCTGGAACCCCACGGTGGATGAAACACCAAAAAGGGGTCCGAAATCGGCTTTCAAGAGAGTGGCTGAAGTGAAGCCCCACGGGGATGAAACACCAAAGAGGGGTCCGAAATCAGATTTCAAAAGAGGGGCTGGAGCCCCACTGGGAATGAAACACCAAAGAAGGGTCCGAAATGACAAACCTTTACTTATGATTATTGCTATTACGAGTTAGATTAGACACTGAGAGGAGATGCACGTGAGAGCTACAGGGCAACTGAGGGCATAGGTGCAGGTGAGTGTTGGCGGCCATGCTTTATAATTCATATATAAAGAAAAAACCAGGGTAGGCAGTCCCAGTAATCCTTCATACCGGGAACATCACAAGTGAAATAAAAGGTGTATTTAGGATACAAATCTGAAAATAAGTTTCAAAACATTCAAGTTTGATGCTACCGATGGTAGCTACCCACTATATATAGAAGTCACGTGTTAGTCAACATCGGGTGCCATATCAGAATGTATTGCGGGCAGTGGGTTAAAACTGCTAAAGAGCAACACTTCATGAGGGAACATACATAAAGTGCTGGAGAAATTCATAAAACACCCCTAATGCAGAGATAATCAATAATGAGAAAAGATTCAATCCAATGACACAGACTCAAAAGTTGGGCCGCAGCAAAAAGTGACATTGCGCTCAATAAATGTTGGTAGAGCATACAATGTTGACTAACATATGACTTCTACATATAATGGATAGCTACCATTGGTAGCATCAAACTTGAATGTTTTGAAACTTATCTTCAAATGTGTACCCTTGACACACCTTTTGTTTTTCACTTCTAATTCATAAACGGCATAGATAGCAAGTGCTTGTATGTTTACATACCTTTCCACCTAAATTGGGCCTCTCTCGGCTTCAGTGGCTTGTCTGTGGTGTTGATGATGTATAGCTTGATTCAAACTCTGTTGGACTGCAGTGATTACTTAACGAAAAACCTATACTTTCAAAAGAGCATGAGCAGTACACAAACATGAAGAAAACCAATACAATGTGTTTTGAACAAAAAAAATACCAATAGCCTCCAACAGGAGCTGCTTTTTTAAACAGAGATCGGACGCATGCTCCTACTGGGCCCTTCAGCAACTTGGTCATTCATTGACATCTTTACATCAAATGTGTTCGCCCTTTCACACCACAAAATGATTTAACCCTACATATATTGCTTTAGAACCACGGATGTCCTTTGACAGTTAAGAATCACTGTAATTATGTTCACCTTCTAACAACGTGGATGTTGAAGCCCTGAAGAAGGCCTGGCCATGAAAAAGAAGTCCATTGTTCCGAAACAGACTTTTTAAAATTGCAAGTGTATTTTTCCAACTGGATAACTGGTGGAAATGTTAGAACCACATTTTTGCAGTGACAATGTTCTTAATCGGATTATATTCCCTTGATTGCCTGCACTGAAATACAAGCAAGGTATATTGGATCAGATAGTGTTGCTCTCCAGGTTACACCTCATTACATTTCAATGTGGTATGTTTCATTCATGTGATGCACTTATTAGATTGGTTTTATTGGTTATTGTGGTTATGTATTACTAAATCTTGATATCACTTCTTTGTGAATATGATTGTGTGGGTGCATTTGTTAGAATTGTGTTTCTTTGTGGAACCATCTCTATTTAGTATTGAGTTCCCAGTTCCCAAAGGGAGATGGGTTTTTTCCAAACAGTTGGGACTCGTCCCTGACTATTGTCGTATTGCTTAGGTGACAGCACTGTGGACAGAGGGCGGTGTTTGACAAAGGCACTGGCCATTTCTGAGAGAGTGTGAGCCAGGTGGTGAGTACATGGAGCAGAATTCTGCTTATTTTGCTCCAGGCTTTGCTCTTGACTGCACAGGGGGAGGATATCAAATGGAAAGAGTTTATGATCCTGGCGCTTGGAAATGGAAAGGACAGCACCGTTTCTCTTGGGCGGCCAAGCAACGTCCTGACCTGACCATATGCTGGCGAGGGAGATGTAATTGGGACAGGGCACTGTGTTTTAAGGCCCGTCTGGAGAAGATAGTATACTGCAATGGGAGTATGCAGGGAGGTCTGCTTCAGCATTCATTACTTTGCTCTGGGTGATAGTTAGCCCTAGTAGGGTCTGAGAGGTGGAACCTGCCAACATGCATTTGAAAATGCAGGAAGAACAGGTGGTGTTTGCACACAACTCATCTAGGATATGTGAAGGGGGGAGGGTGCAGTGCATGCTCCCATATATCCCTGGGATATGCTTTTTAGGGAGCTATCTGTGGTAGCCTCCAGGTTTGGGAAATGTAGCTCAAAATAGCATTATCTCTGCAATCTAAGGGGCCAAGTGTCTCCACCCTATGGTACACATACTAGTCCGTCTTTGATTCCTCTTTGCAGTTCCATAAACTTGCTTGCATTGGGACTTACACAGCCTGTGTTGATAATTAGCTAGACATATTAAATGAGGAATGCTTATTTACCTTTGCAAGTCATCACCCAGTCTTAAACTAGTACTAACCCAATCATTGCCAGTTTGCTGATCATTATCAGAGAAGGGCTGACAGAAGCAGATCCTGTGTTAGCATGTGTCACTGCATACATGACAACATGACCCAATGCATTTGGAAGATGTAGTCTAGTCAAAATGCCGTTCCTTCCATTCTGAGACCTGTCCTGGATTTTGAATGCATGACTACAAGTCCCAGGATGCAAAGAAAACAAGCATTGGCATTGCCAACAGTTTCGGCATCTGTGTCGGCAGGGGAAAGGCACTTGCTAGTCACAGCTGTATTGGCATTAACTGGCCATTGATGGTAGCAGGTGCAAAAGGGTGCGAGTACCTGGGCATCTAACAGCAGTGCCTGACAAATGCCTAATACTTATACACAAGCCAAAACTGTTGGCTTTGCCAATGCTTGTTTTCATTCGGACTCCAGCGAAGGACACACATAGTGCTTATAAATCGAGTGACTTTAGGCAGACCGGGATACGACATTTGTTTTACACTAGTAGCGGGTTTAGAGCTACAATTAAGTCATTAACTATCAGAAGACTGCTTTGAAAAAAAACACTGACAGGCACTGGAGAGCAAATATTGATGGTAAGGCTTGATTAAAGTGAGTTCCCATGAGGAGGTATTTTGAGCGGGGAGGGGAAAGAACTGGGTGGGAATGGCCATAGGGATTAGCATGGTCATGGGCAGTCAATGGGTGGGCACATAACCAAACAACACCTACGGGCTGTGTGTACCTCCTCATATGCCATTTCTCCCCATCTGTCTTCGAATGTAATAATGTCAGCCGACAGGTGTTGCACCTAGTAGCCCAAACTAAAACTGATCTGGGTTATCATCTCCTGAATGAAATGGGGCATGTTGGCTTGTAAATCTCTGTGACCCTCCCTCATGAGCCATTTTCTGAATGAGCTGAGGGGCTTCATGCTCGACCTGGTCCAGGAAGTGTCTATGTTAACACTCAAATAACATGATGAAGGCACACACATTGCTCTGATTGGCTACAACCGCTGACTCTCAACACAGCATACAATCATCAATCAATTTGATAATTGCTTTTGAAAGCAAAGGGCACAGAGAAAGTTACAAAGAAAACCTCTTTTCAGATGAGAAGGCCAGTCGTATTTATTTATTCGTATTTGTAGAGCGTGCAACAGCCCAAGGGCATCGTGGTGCTTGTTACAGAGAGTGAGCAGAGCTTAGTTACAGCAAGCCCTAACGAGGTGATGACACACCTGCGCTTCACAATCATTGTGAAGCCCAAGTGTGTCAACAACTCATAAGGAAAATATTGATAGCAGGTTTATACAGACTGGGGGTACATGTGACTTGGTTTGAAGAGTAAAATAAGACTTGGACATATTAATGTCAGAAACTGGATGTAAATAATGGCAGCCACACGTGAAGCAGAACCAGGGAGATGGGGGGAACAGAACAACCTGTGCGCAGTGCTTCAGTTTAACCCTTTGTAGATGTATTTAAGAGCAGACAAAAATCCACCAGAAATATGAGATCAGGAAGTCAAAGACATCTATAGATTGCACTGTGCTCAAAATAGCCTGCAGACAGTTCGTTCTGCTACTCCATGACTCACAAGAACGTTCTGAACTGCAGAGAGATAGTTCTCCTATGCCATGACTCACAAGAACGTTCTGAACTGCAGAGAGATAGTTCTCCTATGCCATGACTCGCAAAAAGTTTCTGCACTGCAGCGAGATCGTTCTGCTATGCCACAAGTAAAAAGGAACCTGCTCAACAGGGTTTCATGTGATAATGTCCCACAAAAATGTCGCATGGCAAAATAGTCACTGAAAAATTGCAGTTTTTTGCAGAGACATTATTACATGCAACATGCGGGGGAGCGGGAGACACTCCTGCAATACCTGCTCCCCTTGCTATAACCTTTCCCGGCGACACTATGTATGGCGGTCATATATATGGGGACAATATTACCTGGTACCCTAAACAGCAGAGGGATCGTTCTTCTATGCAATGGCTCACAAGAAATGTCTCAACTACAGGAAGATGAAAGATCATTGTCCCGTCCCAACGGCTCGCAGGAACTTTCTGAACTCCAGAGAGATCGTTCTCCTATGCCATGACTCGCAGGAACTTTCTGAACTCCAGAGAGATCGTTCTCCTATGCCATGACTCGCAGGAACTTTCTGAACTGCAGAGAGATTGTTTCCCTATGCCATGATACACCAGAAAATACTTTGGATACTGACTAGTGACTAGCCACTGTAGAGGTAACTAACATCGTAAGCACACACAGTGTAAGACCAACAGTATTCAGAGCTAAACTACTTAGACTGGTGCATGCATAGCAGTGAGGACATGGATTTTGCCAGCTCAAGGATCCAGATCATAGGTATGTGTGTTATCAAAGGTTTTAACCCATTGTTTCTCTCTTCATTGGGCCCACAATAAATATGGTCTGTTATAATTAAAATGTTTCAGTGCTGGTTGCAGAGCTGTATTCGTTTATTTCTGCAATGCTGATCACGTGTATGATTTCTGGCTGCTGGTCCAGGTGAACCCAGAGCATTGCCTGATTGCCCCATTTCTCCATTGGGTTCCATGTGTTAGAATCGCAGCAAAAATGGCAGTCAACACAAAATAGCACGTCAAAAACGCTGTGGTTTTGATGCAGCAATCCATGTAAAGGATGCGGGGGACTGCCACGCAACCACCGGACCCATTATACCATTTAAGTGGAGCGGGGGACACCCCAGCAACCCCCACTCCTCTTAAATGGTGTAATGGGGTACACCTTTAATGGGTCAAACTACTGCATTTTTTCTGCGATTTTTTTTACAGGTGCTATTTTTGCTGCCATTTTATCACTGCATACCCTCCATTGGCCTTGTATCAACTCGAAGTCTGTGCAATCAGCCCATCCTGGAGGCTCTTGCACACTCCCTTTACTCCTAGGAATTTAGGGCTATATCCAGCTGCTGGGACACCCCCAAAACAAGGGGAATATAAATATTTGAGTAACTAGTGTATCACATGGGCCATAACACAGCGGTTGCAGATGTCTGTTTCACTCCAGGATTAGCCCCAGTTGTGTGAAAGAAGGGCAGCAAAGGTATAGACTGACAAACACACATAAAAGAGTTCCTAAAACACTCTCGGTTAGTCCAGGCGTCTTGAGAGTTACTAACACTCTCTGTTAGTCCAGGCATTTTGAGAGTTACTAACACTCTTGGTTAGTCAAGGAGTCTTGAGAGTTACTAACACTCTCAGTTACTCCAGGCATCTTGAGAGTTATTAGCACTCTCAGTTAGTCCAGGCGTCTTGAGAGTTCCTAAAACGCTCTCAGTTAATCCAGGCGTCTTGAGAGTTACTAACACTCTCGGTTAGTCCAGGCATTTTGAGAGTTACTAACACTCTCGGTTAGTCCAGGCATCTTGAGAGTTACTAACACTCTTGGTTAGTCCAGGCATCTTGAGCGTTACTACCACTCTTGGTTAGTCCAGGCATCTTGAGCGTTACTAACACTCTCAGTTAGTCCAGGCATCTTGAGAGTTACTAACACACACAGTTAGTCCAGGCATCTTGAGAGTTACTAACACTCTCAGTAAGTCCAGGCGTCTTGAGAGTTACTAACACTCTTGGTTAGTCCAGGCATCATGAGAGTTACTAGCACTCTTGGTTAGTCTAGGCATCTTGAGCATTACTAACACTCTTGGTTAGTCCAGGCATCTTGAGCATTACTAACACTCTCGGTTAGTCCAGGCATCTTGAGAGTTACTAACACACAGAGTTAGTCCAGGTATCTTGAGAGTAACTAGCACTCTCGGTTAGTCTGGGTGTCTTGAGAGCTACTAACACACTCGGTTAGTCCAGGCATTTTGACAGTTACTAACACTCTCGGTTAGTCCAGGCTTCTTGAGAGTTACTAACGCTCTCGGTTAGTCCAGACATCTTGAGACCTACTAACACACACAGTTAGTCCAGGCATCTTGAGAGTAACTAGCACTCTCGGTTAGTCCGGGCATCTTGAGAGTTACTAACACTCTCAGTTAGTCCAGGTGTCTTGAGAGTTACTAACACACTCGGTTAGTCCAGGCATTTTGACAGTTACTAACACTCTCGGTTAGTCCAGGCATCTTGAGAGTTACTAACACACTCGGTTAGTCCAGGCATTTAGACAGTTACTAACACTCTCGGTTAGTCCAGGCGTCTTGAGAGTTACTAAAGCTCTCAGTTAGTCCAGGCATCTTGAGCATTACTAACACTCTCAGTTAGTCCAGGCATCTTGACAGTTACTAGTACTCTCGGTTAGTCCAGGTATCTTGAGAGTTGCTAGCACACATGGTTAGTGCAGGCATCTTGAGAGTTACTAACACTCTTGGTCAGGCATCTTGAGAGCTACCGGCACTCTTGGTAAGTCCAGGCATCTTGAGAGTTACTAGCACTCTTGGCCATGCATATTGAGGATTACTAACACTCTCAGTTAGTCCATGCATCTTGAGAGTTACTGGCACTCTTGGTTAATCCATGCATCCTGGGAGTTACTGGCACTCTTGGTTAGTCCATGCATCCTGGGAGTTACTAGCATTCTTGGTTAGTCCATGCATCTTGAGAGTTACTGGCACTCTCGTTAGTCCATGCATCTAGGGAGTTACTAGCACTCTTGGCTAGTCCAGGCATCTTGGGAGTTACTAGCACCCTTGGTTAGTCCATGAATCCAGGGAGGTACTGGCCCACATGGTTAGTCCAGACATCTTGAGTGTTACTAGCACTCTTGGTCAGTCCATGCAACTTGAGAATTACTGACACTCTTGGTTAGTCCATGCATCCTGGGAGTTACTGGCACTCTTGATTAGTCCATGCATCCTGGGAGTTTCTGGCCCTCTTGGTTAGTCCATGCATCCTGGGAGTTACTGGCACTCTTGGTTAGTCCATGCATCTTGAGATTTACTAGCACTCTTGGTTAGTCCAGGCACCTTGGGAGTTATTAGCACTCTTGGTTAGTCCACGCATCTTGGGAGTTACTGGCACTCTTCGTTAGTGGCATCTTGAGAGTTACTACCACTCTTGACCAGGCCTCTTGAACATTACTAACACTCTTGGTTAGTGCAGGCATCTTGACAGTTACTAGTACTCTCGGTTAGTCCAGGCACCTTGAGAGTTGCTAGCACACATGGCTAGTCCAGGCATCTTGAGAGTTACTAACACTCTTGGTCAGGCATCTTGAGAGCTACCGGCACTCTTGGTTAGTCCAGGGATCTTGAGAGTTACCAGCGCTCTTGGCCTGGCATCTTGAGCATTACTAACACTCTCGGTTAGTCCATGCATCTTGAGAGTTACTGGCACACATGGTTAGTCCAGACATCTTGAGCATTACTAGCACTCTTGGTTATTCCATGCATCTTGAGAATTACTGGCACTCTTGGTTAGTCCATGCATCCTGGGAGTTACTGGCACTCTTGATTAGTCCATCCATCCTGGGAGTTACTGGCACTCTTGGTTAGTCCATGCATCCTGGGAGTTACTGGCACTCTTGGTTAGTCCATGCATCTTGAGATTTACTAGCACTCTTGGTTAGACCAGGCATCTTGAGAGTTGCTACCACTCTCGGTTAGTCCAGGCATCTTGAGAGTTACTAACACTCTTGGTTAGTCCAGGCAGCGTGAGAGTTACTAACACTCTCGGTTAGTCCATGCATCTTGAGCGTTACTTGCACTCTTGGTTAGTCCAGGCATGTTGGGAGTTACTGGCACTCTACGTTAGTCCAGGCATCTTGAGAGTTACTAACACTCTTGGTTAGACCAGGCATCTTGAGAGTTACTAGCACTCTCGGTTAGTCCAGGCATCTTGAGAGTTACTAACACTCTTGGGTAGTCCAGGCATCTTGGGAGTTACTAGCGCTCTTGGTTTGTCCATGCCTCTTGAGAATTACTGGCACTCGTTAGTCCATGCATCTTGGGAGTTACTAGCACTTTTGGTTAGTCCAGGCATCTTGGGAGTTACTAGCGCTCTTGGTTAGTCCATGCATCCTGGGAGGTACTGGCACACATGGTTAGTCCAGACATCTTGAGCGTAACTAGCACTCTTGGTTAGTCCGTGCATCTTGAGAATTACTGGCACTCTTGGTTAGTCCATTCATCATGGGAGTTACTGGCACTCTTGATTAGTCCATGCATCCTGGGAGTTACTGGCACTCTTGGTTAGTCCATACATCCTGGGAGATACTGGAACTCTTGGTTAGTCCATGCATCTTGAGATTTACTAGCACTCTTGGTTAGTCCAAGCATCTTGATAGTTACAGGCACTCTTCGTTAGTCCAGGCATCTTGGGAGTTACTAACACACTTGGTTAGACCAGGCATATTGAGAGTTACTAGCACTCTCGCTTAGTCCAGACATCTTGACAGTTACTAACACTCTTGGTTAGTCCAGGCATCGGGAGAGTTACTAACACTCTCGGTTAGTCTATGCATCTTGAGCGTTACTTGCACTCTTGGTTAGTCCAGGCATCTTGGGAGTTACTGGCACTCTTTGTTAGTCCAGGCATCTTGAGAGTTACTAACAATCTTGGTTAGACCAGGCATCTTGAGAGTTACTAGCACTCTCGGTTAGTCCTGGCATCTTGAGAGTTACTAACACTCTTGGTTAGTCCAGACATCTTGAGCGTTAGTAGCACTCTTGGTTTGTCCATGCATCTTGAGAATTACTGCCACTCTTGGTTAGTCGATGCATACTGGGAGTTACTGGCACTCTTGATAAGTCCATGCATCCTGGGAGTTACTGGCACTCTTGATTAGTCCATGCATCCTGGGAGTTACTGGCACTCTTGACCAGGCCTCTTGAACATTACTAACACTCTTGGTTAGTGCAGGCATCTTGACAGTTACTAGTACTCTCGGTTAGTCCAGGCACCTTGAGAGTTGCTAGCACACATGGTTAGTCCAGGCATCTTGAGAGTTACTAACACTCTTGGTCAGGCATCTTGAGAGCTACCGGCACTCTTGGTTAGTCCAGGCATCTTGAGAGTTACCAGCTCTCTTGGCCTGGCATCTTGAGCATTACTAACACTCTCGGTTAGTCCATGCATCTTGAGAGTTACTAGCACTCTTGGCTAGTCCATGCATCCTGGGAGTTACTGGCACTCTTGGTTAGTCCATGCATCCTGGGAGTTACTGGCACTCTTGGTTAGTCCATGCATCTTGAGAGTTACTGGCACTCTTGTAAGTCCATGCATCTTGGGAGTTACTAGCACTCTTGGTTAGTCCAGGCATCTTGGGAGTTACTAGCGCTCTTGGTTAGTCCATGCACCCTGGGAGGTACTGGCACACATGGTTAGTCAGACATCTTGAGCGTTACTAGCACTCTTGGTTAGTCCATGCATCTTGAGAATTACTGGCACTCTTGGTTAGTCCATGCATCCTGGGAGTTACTGGCACTCTTGATTAGTCCATGCATCCTGGGAGTTACTGGCACTCTTGGTTAGTCCATGCATCCTGGGAGTTACTGGCACTCTTGGTTAGTCCATGCATCTTGAGATTTACTAGCACTCTTGGTTAGACCAGGCATCTTGAGAGTTGCTACCACTCTCGGTTAGTCCAGGCATCTTGAGAGTTACTAACACTCTTGGTTAGTCCAGGCAGCGTGAGAGTTACTAACACTCTTGGTTAGTCCAGGCATCTTTGGAGTTATTAGCGCTCTTGGTTAGTCCACACATCTTGGGAGTTACTGGCACTCTTCGTTAGTCCAGGTATCTTGAGAGTTACTAGCACTCTTGGTTAGTCCAGGCATCTTGAGTGTTACTAACTCTCTTGGTTAGGCCAGGCGTCTTGAGAGTTACTAACACTCTCGGTTAGTCCAGGCATCTTGAGAGTTACTAGCACTCTCGGTTAGTCCAGGCATCGTGAGAGTTGCTAACACTCTCGGTTAGTCCATGCATCTTGACCGTTACTTGGCCTCTTGGTTAGTCCTAGCATCTTGAGCATTACTAACACTCTCGGTTAGTCCATGCATCTTGAGAGTTACTAACACTCTCTGTTAGTCAAGGCATTTTGAGAGTTACTAACACTCTTGGTTAGTCAAGGAGTCTTGAGAGTTACTAACACTCTCAGTTACTCCAGGCATCTTGAGAGTTATTAGCACTCTCAGTCCAGGCGTCTTGAGAGTTCCTAAAACGCTCTCGGTTAATCCAAGCGTCTTGAGAGTTACTAACACTCTCGGTTAGTCCAGGCATTTTGAGAGTTACTAACACTCTCGGTTAGTCCAGGCATCTTGAGAGTTACTAACACTCTTGGTTAGTCAAGGCATCTTGAGCGTTACTACCATTCTTGGTTAGTCCAGGCATCTTGAGCATTACTAACACTCTTGGTTAGTCCAGGCATCTTGAGAGTTACTAACACACACAGTTAGTCCAGGCATCTTGAGAGTTACTAACACTCTCAGTAAGTCCAGGCGTCTTGAGAGTTACTAACACTCTTGGTTAGTCCAGGCATCATGAGAGTTACTAGCACTCTTGGTTAGTCCAGGCATCTTGAGCATTACTAACACTCTTGGTTAGTCCAGGCATCTTGAGCATTACTAACACTCTCGGTTAGTCCAGGCATCTTGAGAGTTACTAACACACACAGTTAGTCCAGGTATCTTGAGAGTAACTAGCACTCTCGGTTAGTCTGGGTGTCTTGAGAGTTACTAACACACTCGGTTAGTCCAGGCATTTTGACAGTTACTAACATTCTCGGTTAGTCCAGGCTTCTTGAGAGTTACTAACGCTCTCGGTTAGTCCAGGCATCTTGAGCGTTACTAACAATCTTGGTTAGTCCAGGCATCTTGAGACCTACTAGCACACACAGTTACCAAGAGTGCCGGTAGCTCTCAAGATGGCTGACCAAGAGTGTTAGTAACTCTCAAGATACCTGGACTAACCGAGAGTACTAGTAACTGTCAAGATGCCTGGACTAACTGAGAGTGTTAGTAATGCTCAAGATGCCTGGACTAACTCTCGTTAGTCCATGCATCTAGGGAGTTACTAGCACTCTTGGTTAGTCCAGGCATCTTGGGAGTTACTAGCACTCTTGGTTAGTCCATGCATCCAGGGAGGTACTGGCCCACATGGTTAGTCCAGACATCTTGAGTGTTACTAGCACTCTTGGTCAGTCCATGCATCTTGAGAATTACTGACACTCTTGGTTAGTCCATGCATCCTGGGAGTTACTGGCACTCTTGATTAGTCCATGCATCCTGGGAGTTTCTGGCCCTCTTGGTTAGTCCATGCATCCTGGGAGTTACTGGCACTCTTGGTTAGTCCATGCATCTTGAGATTTACTAGCACTCTTGGTTAGTCCAGGCCCATTGGGAGTTATTAGCACTCGTGGTTAGTCCACGCATCTTGGGAGTTACTGGCACTCTTCGTTAGTGGCATCTTGAGAGTTACTACCACTCTTGACCAGGCCTCTTGAACATTACTAACACTCTTGGTTAGTGCAGGCATCTTGACAGTTACTAGTACTCTCGGTTAGTCCAGGCACCTTGAGAGTTTCTAGCACACATGGTTAGTCCAGGCATCTTGAGAGTTACTAACACTCTTGGTCAGGCATCTTGAGAGCTACCGGCACTCTTGGTTAGTCCAGGCATCTTGAGAGTTACCAGCGCTCTTGGCCTGGCATCTTGAGCATTACTAACACTCTCGGTTAGTCCATGCATCTTGAGAGTTACTGGCACTCTTGGCTAGTCCATGCATCCTGGGAGTTACTGGCACTCTTGGTTAGTCCATGCATCCTGGGAGTTACTGGCACTCTTGGTTAGTCCATGCATCTTGAGAGTTACTGGCACTCTTGTAAGTCCATGCATCTTGGGAGTTACTAGCACTCTTGGTTAGTCCAGGCATCTTGGGAGTTACTAGCGCTCTTGGTTAGTCCATGCACCCTGGGAGGTACTGGCACACATGGTTAGTCCAGACATCTTGAGCGTTACTAGCACTCTTGGTTAGTCCATGCATCTTGAGAATTACTGGCACTCTTGGTTAGTCCATGCATCCTGGGAGTTACTGGCACTCTTGATTAGGCCATGCATCCTGGGAGTTACTGGCACTCTTGGTTAGTCCATGCATCCTGGGAGTTACTGGCACTCTTGGTTAATCCATGCATCTTGAGATTTACTAGCACTCTTGGTTAGACCAGGCATCTTGAGAGTTGCTACCACTCTCGGTTAGTCCAGGCATCTTGAGAGTTACTAACACTCTTGGTTAGTCCAGGCATCGGGAGAGTTACTAACATTCTCGGTTAGTCCATGCATCTTGAGCGTTACTTGCACTCTTGGTTAGTCCAGGCATCTTGGGAGTTACTGGCACTCTTTGTTAGTCCAGGCATCTTGAGAGTTACTAACAATCTTGGTTAGACCAGGCATCTTGAGAGTTACTAGCACTCTCGGTTAGTCCAGGCATCTTGAGAGTTACTAACACTCTTGGTTAGTCCAGACATCTCGAGCGTTAGTAGCACTCTTGGTTTGTCCATGCATCTTGAGAATTACTGCCACTCTTGGTTAGTCGATGGATACTGGGAGTTACTGGCACTCTTGATTAGTCCATGCATCCTGGGAGTTACTGGCACTCTTGGTTAGTCCATGCATCCTGGGAGTTACTGGCACTCTTGGTTAGTCCATGCATCTTGAGATTTACTAGCACTCTTGGTTAGTCCAGGCATCTTTGGAGTTATTAGCGCTCTTGGTTAGTCCACACATCTTGGGAGTTACTGGCACTCTTCGTTAGTCCAGGTATCTTGAGAGTTACTAGCACACTTGGTTAGTCCAGGCATCTTGAGCGTTACTAAGTCTCTTGGTTAGTCCAGGCATCTTGAGAGTTACTAACACACACAGTTAGTCCAGGCATCTTGAGAGTTATTAGCACTCTCGGTTAGTCTGGGCATCTTGAGAGTTCCTAACACTCTCGGTTAGTCCATGCATCTTGACCGTTACTTGCACTCTTGTTTAGTCCTAGCATCTTGAGCATTACTAACGCTCTCGGTTAGTCCATGCATCTTGAGATTTACTAGCACTCTTGGTTAGTCCAGGCATCTTGGGAGTTACTAGCACTCTTGGTTAGTCCACACATCTTTGGAGTTACTGGCACTCTTGGTTAGTCCAGGCATCTTGAGAGTTACTAACACTCTTGGTTAGACCAGGCATCTTGAGAGTTACTAGCACTCTCAGTTAGTCCAGGCATCTTGAGAGTTACTAACACTCTCGGTTAGCCCAGGCATCTTGAGCGTTACTAGCACTCTTGGTTAGTCCAGGCATCTTGATGGTTAATAGCACTCTCGGTTACTCCGTGCATCTTGAGAGTTACTAACACTGTCAGTTAGTCCAGGCGTCTTGAGAGTTGCTAACACTCTCAGTTAGTCCATACATCTTGACCGTTACTTGCGCTCTTTGTTGGTCTAGGCATCTTGAGCGTTACTAACACTCTCGGTTAGTCCAGGCATCTTGAGCGTTACTAGCACTCTTGGTTAGTCCAGGCATCTTGAGAGTTACTCGCACTCTTCGCCAGGCATCTTAAGCGTTACTAACACTCTCGGTTAGTCCATGCATCTTGAGAGTTACTGGCATTCATGGTTAGTCCATGCATCCTGGGAGTTACTGGCACTCTTGGTTAGTCCATGCATCCTGGGAGTTTCTGGCACTCTTGGTTAGCCAAGCATCTTGAGAGTTACTGGCACTCTCGTTAGTCCGTGCATCTTGGGAGTTACTAGCACTCTTGGTTAGTCCAGGCATCTTGGGAGTTACTAGCACTCTTGGGTAGTTCATGCATCCCGGGAGGTACTGGCACACATGGTTAGTTCAGACATCTTGAGAGTTACTAGCACTCCTGGTAAGTCCCTGCATCTTGAGAATTACTAGCACTCTTGGTTAGTCCATGCATCCTGGGAGTTACTGGCACTCTTGGTTAGTCCATGCATCTTGAGAGTTACTGGCACTCTCGTTAGTCCATGCATCTTGGGAGTTACTAGCACTATTGGTTAGTCCAGGCATCTTGGGAGTTCCTAAAACGCTCTCAGTTAATCCAGGCGTCTTGAGAGTTACTAACACTCTCGGTTAGTCCAGGCATTTTGAGAGTTACTAACACTCTCGGTTAGTCCAGGCATCTTGAGAGTTACAAACACTCTTGGTTAGTCCAAGCATCTTGAGCGTTACTACCACTCTTGGTTAGTCCAGGCATCTTTAGCGTTACTAACACTCTCAGTTAGTCCAGGCATCTTGAGAGTTACTAACACACACAGTTAGTCCAGGCATCTTGAGAGTTACTAACACTCTCAGTAAGTCCAGGCGTCTTGAGAGTTACTAACACTCTTGGTTAGTCCAGGCATCATGAGAGTTACTAGCACTCTTGGTTAGTCCAGGCATCTTGAGCATTACTAACACTCTTGGTTAGTCCAGGCATCTTGAGCATTACTAACACTCTCGGTTAGTCCAGGCATCTTGAGAGTTACTAACACACAGAGTTAGTCCAGGTATCTTGAGAGTAACTAGCACTCTCGGTTAGTCCGGGTGTCTTGAGAGCTACTAACACACTCGGTTAGTCCAGGTATTTTGACAGTTACTAACACTCTCGGTTAGTCCAGGCTTCTTGAGAGTTACTAACGCTCTCGGTTAGTCCAGGCATCTTGAGACCTACTAACACACACAGTTAGTCCAGGCATCTTGAGAGTAACTAGCACTCTCGGTTAGTCCGGGCATCTTGAGAGTTACTAACACTCTCAGTTAGTCCAGGTGTCTTGAGAGTTACTAACACACTCGGTTAGTCCAGGCATTTTGACAGTTACTAACACTCTCGGTTAGTCCAGGCATCTTGAGAGTTACTAACACACTCGGTTAGTCCAGGCATTTAGACAGTTACTAACACTCTCGGTTAGTCCAGGCGTCTTGAGAGTTACTAAAGCTCTCAGTTAGTCCAGGCATCTTGAGCATTACTAACACTCTCAGTTAGACCAGGCATCTTGACAGTTACTAGTACTCTCCGTTAGTCCAGGTATCTTGAGAGTTGCTAGCACACATGGTTAGTGCAGGCATCTTGAGAGTTACTAACACTCTTGGTCAGGCATCTTGAGAGCTACCGGCACTCTTGGTAAGTCCAGGCATCTTGAGAGTTACTAGCACTCTTGGCCATGCATATTGAGGATTACTAACACTCTCAGTTAGTCCATGCATCTTGAGAGTTACTGGCACTCTTGGTTAATCCATGCATCCTGGGAGTTACTGGCACTCTTGGTTAGTCCATGCATCCTGGGAGTTACTAGCATTCTTGGTTAGTCCATGCATCTTGAGAGTTACTGGCACTCTCGTTAGTCCATGCATCTAGGGAGTTACTAGCACTCTTGGCTAGTCCAGGCATCTTGGGAGTTACTAGCACCCTTGGTTAGTCCATGCATCCAGGGAGGTACTGGCCCACATGGTTAGTCCAGACATCTTGAGTGTTACTAGCACTCTTGGTTAGTCCATGCAACTTGAGAATTACTGACACTCTTGGTTAGTCCATGCATCCTGGGAGTTACTGGCACTCTTGATTAGTCCATGCATCCTGGGAGTTTCTGGCCCTCTTGGTTAGTCCATGCATCCTGATAATTACTGGCACTCTTGGTTAGTCCATTCATCCTGGGAGTTACTGGCACTCTTGATTAGTCCATGCATCCTGGGAGTTACTGGCACTCTAGGTTAGTCCATGCATCTTGAGATTTACTAGCACTCTTGGTTAGTCCAAGCATCTTGATAGTTACAGGCACTCTTCGTTAGTCCAGGCATCTTGGGAGTTACTAACACACTTTGTTAGACCAGGCATATTGAGAGTTACTAGCACTCTCGCTTAGTCCAGGCATCTTGAGAGTTACTAACACTCTTGGTTAGTCCAGGCATCGGGAGAGTTACTAACACTCTCGGTTAGTCTATGCATCTTGAGCGTTACTTGCACTCTTGGTTAGTCCAGGCATCTTGGGAGTTACTGGCACTCTTTGTTAGTCCAGGCATCTTGAGAGTTACTAACAATCTTGGTTAGACCAGGCATCTTGAGAGTTACTAGCACTCTCGGTTAGTCCAGGCATCTTGAGAGTTACTAACACTCTTGGTTAGTCCAGACATCTTGAGCGTTAGTAGCATTCTTGGTTTGTCTATGCATCTTGAGAATTACTGCCACTCTTGGTTAGTTGATGCATACTGGGAGTTACTGGCACTCTTGATACGTCCATGCATCCTGGGAGTTGCTGGCACTCTTGATTAGTCCATGCATCCTGGGAGTTACTGGCACTCTTGACCAGGCCTCTTGAACATTACTAACACTCTTGGTTAGTGCAGGCATCTTGACAGTTACTAGTACTCTCGGTTAGTCCAGGCACCTTGAGAGTTGCTAGCACACATGGTTAGTCCAGGCATCTTGAGAGTTACTAACACTCTTGGTCAGGCATCTTGAGAGCTACCGGCACTCTTGGTTAGTCCAGGCATCTTGAGAGTTACCAGCGCTCTTGGCCTGGCATCTTGAGCATTACTAACACTCTCGGTTAGTCCATGCATCCTGGGAGTTACTGGCACTCTTGGTTAGTCCATGCATCCTGGGAGTTACTGGCACTCTTGGTTAGTCCATGCATCTTGAGAGTTACTGGCACTCTTGTAAGTCCAGGCATCTTGGGAGTTACTAGCGCTCTTGGTTAGTCCATGCACCCTGGGAGGTACTGGCACACATGGTTAGTCAGACATCTTGAGCGTTACTAGCACTCTTGGTTAGTCCATGCATCTTGAGAATTACTGGCACTCTTGGTTAGTCCATGCATCCTGGGAGTTACTGGCACTCTTGATTAGTCCATGCATCCTGGGAGTTACTGGCACTCTTGGTTAGTCCATGCATCCTGGGAGTTACTGGCACTCTTGGTTAGTCCATGCATCTTGAGATTTACTAGCACTCTTGGTTAGACCAGGCATCTTGAGAGTTGCTACCACTCTCGGTAGTCCAGGCATCTTGAGAGTTACTAACACTCTTGGTTAGTCCAGGCAGCGTGAGAGTTACTAACACTCTTGGTTAGTCCAGGCATCTTTGGAGTTATTAGCGCTCTTGGTTAGTTCACACATCTTGGGAGTTACTGGCACTCTTCGTTAGTCCAAGTATCTTGAGAGTTACTAGCACTCTTGGTTAGTCCAGGCATCTTGAGCGTTACTAACTCTCTTGGTTAGTCCAGGCATCTTGAGAGTTACTAACACACACAGTTAGTCCAGGCATCTTGAGAGTTACTAGCATTCTCGGTTAGCCTGGGCATCTTGAGAGTTCCTAACACTGTCAGTTAGGCCAGGCGTCTTGAGAGTTACTAACACTCTCGGTTAGTCCAGGCATCTTGAGAGTTACTAGCACTCTCGGTTAGTCCAGGCATCGTGAGAGTTGCTAACACTCTCGGTTAGTCCATGCATCTTGACCGTTACTTGCACTCTTGGTTAGTCCTAGCATCTTGAGCATTACTAACACTCTCGGTTAGTCCATGCATCTTGAGAGTTACTAACACTCTCTGTTAGTCCAGGCATTTTGAGAGTTACTAACACTCTTGGTTAGTCAAGGAGTCTTGAGAGTTACTAACACTCTCAGTTACTCCAGGCATCTTGAGAGTTATTAGCACTCTCAGTTAGTCCAGGCGTCTTGAGAGTTCCTAAAACGCTCTCGGTTAATCCAAGCGTCTTGAGAGTTACTAACACTCTCGGTTAGTCCAGGCATTTTGAGAGTTACTAACACTCTCGGTTAGTCCAGGCATCTTGAGAGTTACAAACACTCTTGGTTAGTCAAGGCATCTTGAGCGTTACTACCACTCTTGGTTAGTCCAGGCATCTTGAGCATTACTAACACTCTTGGTTAGTCCAGGCATCTTGAGAGTTACTAACACACACAGTTAGTCCAGGCATCTTGAGAGTTACTAACACTCTCAGTAAGTCCAGGCGTCTTGAGAGTTACTAACACTCTTGGTTAGTCCAGGCATCATGAGAGTTACTAGCACTCTTGGTTAGTCCAGGCATCTTGAGCATTATTAACACTCTTGGTTAGTCCAGGCATCTTGAGCATTACTAACACTCTCGGTTAGTCCAGGCATCTTGAGAGTTACTAACACACACAGTTAGTCCAGGTATCTTGAGAGTAACTAGCAGTCTCGGTTAGTCCGGGTGTCTTGAGAGTTACTAACACACTCGGTTAGTCCAGGCATTTTGAGAGTTACTAACGCTCTCGGTTAGTCCAGGCATCTTGAGCGTTACTAACAATCTTGGTTAGTCCAGGCATCTTGAGACCTACTAGCACACACAGTTTCCAAGAGTGCCGGTAGCTCTCAAGATGGCTGACCAAGAGTGTTAGTAACTCTCAAGATACCTGGACTAACCGAGAGTACTAGTAACTGTCAAGATGCCTGGACTAACTGAGAGTGTTTGTAATGCTCAAGATGCCTGGACTAACTCTCGTTAGTCCATGCATCTAGGGAGTTACTAGCACTCTTGGTTAGTCCAGGCATCTTGGGAGTTACTAGCACTCTTGGTTAGTCCATGCATCCAGGGAGGTACTGGCCCACATGGTTAGTCCAGACATCTTGAGTGTTACTAGCACTCTTGGTCAGT
Organism: Ambystoma mexicanum; assembly: GCF_040938575.1. Taxonomy (NCBI): domain Eukaryota; kingdom Metazoa; phylum Chordata; class Amphibia; order Caudata; family Ambystomatidae; genus Ambystoma; species Ambystoma mexicanum. The sequence goes on from NC_090925.1 coordinate 202,724,005, forward strand.
CCATGCATCTTGAGAATTACTGACACTCTTGGTTAGTCCATGCATCCTGGGAGTTACTGGCACTCTTGATTAGTCCATGCATCCTGGGAGTTTCTGGCCCTCTTGGTTAGTCCATGCATCCTGGGAGTTACTGGCACTCTTGGTTAGTCCATGCATCTTGAGATTTACTAGCACTCTTGGTTAGTCCAGGCCCATTGGGAGTTATTAGCACTCGTGGTTAGTCCACGCATCTTGGGAGTTACTGGCACTCTTCGTTAGTGGCATCTTGAGAGTTACTACCACTCTTGACCAGGCCTCTTGAACATTACTAACACTCTTGGTTAGTGCAGGCATCTTGACAGTTACTAGTACTCTCGGTTAGTCCAGGCACCTTGAGAGTTTCTAGCACACATGGTTAGTCCAGGCATCTTGAGAGTTACTAACACTCTTGGTCAGGCATCTTGAGAGCTACCGGCACTCTTGGTTAGTCCAGGCATCTTGAGAGTTACCAGCGCTCTTGGCCTGGCATCTTGAGCATTACTAACACTCTCGGTTAGTCCATGCATCTTGAGAGTTACTGGCAATCTTGGCTAGTCCATGCATCCTGGGAGTTACTGGCACTCTTGGTTAGTCCATGCATCCTGGGAGTTACTGGCACTCTTGGTTAGTCCATGCATCTTGAGAGTTACTGGCACTCTTGTAAGTCCATGCATCTTGGGAGTTACTAGCACTCTTGGTTAGTCCAGGCATCTTGGGAGTTACTAGCGCTCTTGGTTAGTCCATGCACCCTGGGAGGTACTGGCACACATGGTTAGTCCAGACATCTTGAGCGTTACTAGCACTCTTGGTTAGTCCATGCATCTTGAGAATTACTGGCACTCTTGGTTAGTCCATGCATCCTGGGAGTTACTGGCACTCTTGATTAGGCCATGCATCCTGGGAGTTACTGGCACTCTTGGTTAGTCCATGCATCCTGGGAGTTACTGGCACTCTTGGTTAGTCCATGCATCTTGAGATTTACTAGCACTCTTGGTTAGACCAGGCATCTTGAGAGTTGCTACCACTCTCGGTTAGTCCAGGCATCTTGAGAGTTACTAACACTCTTGGTTAGTCCAGGCATCGGGAGAGTTACTAACACTCTCGGTTAATCCATGCATCTTGAGCGTTACTTGCACTCTTGGTTAGTCCAGGCATCTTGGGAGTTACTGGCACTCTTTGTTAGTCCAGGCATCTTGAGAGTTACTAACAATCTTGGTTAGACCAGGCATCTTGAGAGTTACTAGCACTCTCGGTTAGTCCAGGCATCTTGAGAGTTACTAACACTCTTGGTTAGTCCAGACATCTCGAGCGTTAGTAGCACTCTTGGTTTGTCCATGCATATTGAGAATTACTGCCACTCTTGGTTAGTCGATGGATACTGGGAGTTACTGGCACTCTTGATTAGTCCATGCATCCTGGGAGTTACTGGCACTCTTGGTTAGTCCATGCATCCTGGGAGTTACTGGCACTCTTGGTTAGTCCATGCATCTTGAGATTTACTAGCACTCTTGGTTAGTCCAGGCATCTTTGGAGTTATTAGCGCTCTTGGTTAGTCCACACATCTTGGGAGTTACTGGCACTCTTCGTTAGTCCAGGTATCTAGAGAGTTACTAGCACACTTGGTTAGTCCAGGCATCTTGAGCGTTACTAACTCTCTTGGTTAGTCCAGGCATCTTGAGAGTTACTAACACACACAGTTATTCCAGGCATCTTGAGAGTTACTAGCACTCTCGTTTAGTCTGGGCATCTTGAGAGTTCCTAACACTGTCAGTTAGGCCAGGCGTCTTGAGAGTTACTAACACTCTCGGTTAGTCCAGGCATCTTGAGAGTTACTAGCACTCTCGGTTAGTCCAGGCATCGTGAGAGTTGCTAACACTCTCGGTTAGTCCATGCATCTTGACCGTTACTTGCACTCTTGTTTAGTCCTAGCATCTTGAGCATTACTAACGCTCTCGGTTAGTCCATGCATCTTGAGATTTACTAGCACTCTTGGTTAGTCCAGGCATTTTGGGAGTTACTAGCACTCTTGGTTAGTCCACACATCTTTGGAGTTACTGGCACTCTTGGTTAGTCCAGGCATCTTGAGAGTTACTAACACTCTTGGTTAGACCAGGGATCTTGAGAGTTACTAGCACTCTCAGTTAGTCCAGGCATCTTGAGAGTTACTAACACTCTCGGTTAGCCCAGGCATCTTGAGCGTTACTAGCACTCTTGGTTAGTCCAGGCATCTTGATGGTTAATAGCACTCTCGGTTAGTCCGTGCATCTTGAGAGTTACTAACACTGTCAGTTAGTCCAGGCGTCTTGAGAGTTGCTAACACTCTCAGTTAGTCCATACAACTTGACCTTTACTTGCGCTCTTTGTTGGTCTAGGCATCTTGAGCGTTACTAACACTCTCGGTTAGTCCAGGCATCTTGAGCGTTACTAGCACTCTTGGTTAGTCCAGGCATCTTGAGAGTTACTCGCACTCTTCGCCAGGCATCTTAAGCGTTACTAACACTCTCGGTTAGTCCATGCATCTTGAGAGTTACTGGCATTCATGGTTAGTCCATGCATCCTGGGAGTTACTGGCACTCTTGGTTAGTCCATGCATCCTGGGAGTTTCTGGCACTCTTGGTTAGCCAAGCATCTTGAGAGTTACTGGCACTCTCGTTAGTCCGTGCATCTTGGGAGTTACTAGCACTCTTGGTTAGTCCAGGCATCTTGGGAGTTACTAGCACTCTTGGGTAGTTCATGCATCCTGGGAGGTACTGGCACACATGGTTAGTTCAGACATCTTGAGAGTTACTAGCACTCCTGCTAAGTCCCTGCATCTTGAGAATTACTAGCACTCTTGGTTAGTCCATGCATCCTGGGAGTTACTGGCACTCTTGGTTAGTCCATGCATCTTGAGAGTTACTGGCACTCTCGTTAGTCCATGCATCTTGGGAGTTACTAGCACTATTGGTTAGTCCAGGCATCTTGGGAGTTACTAGCACTCTTGGGTAGTTCATGCATCCTGGGAGGTACTAGCACACATGGTTAGTTCAGACATCTTGGGAGTTACTAGCACTCTTGGTAAGTCCATGCATCTTGAGAATTACTAGCACTCTTGGTTAGTCCATACATCCTGGAGTTACTGGCACTCTTGATTAGTCCATGCATCTTGAGAGTTACTGGCACTCTCGTTGGTCCATGCATCTTTGGAGTTACTAGCACTCTTGGTTAGTCCAGGCATCTTGGGAGTTGCTAGCACTCTTGGTTAGTCCATGCATCCTGGAAGGTACTGGCACACATGGTTCGTCCAGACATCTTGAGTGTTACTAGCACTCTTGGTTAGTCCATGCATCTTGAGAATTACTGACACTCTTGGTTAGTCCATGCATCCTGGGAGTTACTGGCACTCTTGATTAGTCCATGCATCCTGGGAGTTACTGGCCCTTTTGGTTAGCCCATGCATCCTGGGAGTTACCGGCACTCTTCGTTAGTCCAGGCATCTTGAGAGTTACTAGCACTCTTGGCCAGGCATCTTGAGCGTTACTAATACTCTTGGTTAGTCCAGGCATCTTGACAGTTACTAGTACTCTCGGTTAGTCCAGGTATCTTGCGAGTTGCTAGCGCTCTTGGCCAGGCATTTTGAGCATTACTAACACACTCGGTTAGTCCATGCATCTTGAGAGTTACTGGCACTCTTGGCTAGGCCATGCATCCTGGGAGTTACTGGCACTCTTGGTTAGTCCATGCATCTTGAGAGTTACTGGCGCTCTCGTTAGTCCATGCATCTTGGGAGTTACTGGCACTCTTGGTTAGTCCTTGCATCTTGGGAGTTACTAGCACTCTTGGTTAGTCCAGGCATCTTGGGAGTTACTAGTGCTCCTGGTGAGTCCGTGCCTCCTGGGAGGTGCTGGCACACATGGTTAGTCCACACATCTTGAGCGTTACTAGCACTCTTGGTTAATCCGTGCATCTTGAGAATTACTGGCATTCTTGGTTAGTCCATGCATCCTGGGAGTTACTGCCACTCTTGGTTAGTCCATGCATCCTGGGAATTACTGGAACTCTTGGTTAGTCCATGCATCTTGAGATTTACTAGCATTCTTGGTTCGTCCAGGCATCCTGGGAGTTATTAGCACTCTTGGTTAGTCCAGGCATCTTGGTAGTTACAGGCACTCTTTGTTAGTCCAGGCCTCTTCGGAGTTACTAACACACTTGGTTAGACCAGGCATGTTTAGAGTTACTAGCACTCTCGCTTAGTCCAGGCATCTTGAGAGTTACTAACACTCTTGGTTAGTCCGTGCATCGTGAGAGTTACTAAACTCTCGGTTAGTCCATTTATCTTGAGCGCTACTTGCACTCTTGGTTAGTCCAGGCATCTTGGGAGTTACTGGCACTCTTCGTTCATCCAGGCATCTTCAGATTTACTAACACTCTTGGTTAGACCAGGCATCTTGAGAGTTACTAGCACTCTCGGTTAGTCCAGGCATCTTGTTAGTTACTAACACTCTTGGTGAGTCCAGACATCTTGAGCGTTACTAGCACTCTTGGTTTGTCCATGCATCTTGAGAATTACTAGCACTCTTGGTTAGTCCATGCATCCTGGGAGCTACTGGCACTCTTGGTTAGTCCATGCATCTTGAGAGTTACTGGCACTCTCGTTAGTCCATTTATCTTGAGCGCTACTTGCACTCTTGGTTAGTCCAGGCATCTTGGGAGTTGCTGGCACTCTTCGTTAGTCCAGGCATCTTGAGATTTACTAACACTCTTGGTTAGTCTAGGCATCTTGCTAGTTACTAACACTCTTGGTGAGTCCAGACATCTTGAGCGTTACTAGCACTCTTGGTTTGTCCATGCATCTTGAGAATTACTAGCACTCTTGGTTAGTCCATGCATCCTGGGAGCTATTGGCACTCTTGGTTAGTCCATGCATCTTGAGAGTTACTGGCACTCTTCGTTAGTCCAGGCATCTTGAGAGTTACTAGCACTCTTGGCCAGGCATCTTGAGCTTTACTAATACTCTTGGTAAGTCGAGGCATCTTGACAGTTTCTGGTACTCTCGGTTAGTCCAGGTATCTTGCGAGTTGCTAGCACACATGGTTAGTCCAGGCATCTTGAGAGTTACTAGCGCTCTTGGCCAGGCATCTTGAGCATTACTAACACTCTCGGTTAGTCCATGCATCTTGAGAGTTACTTGCACTCTCGGTTAGTCCAGGCATCTTGCTAGTTACTAACACTCTTGGTGAGTCCAGACATCTTGACCGTTACTAGCACTCTTGGTTAGTCCATGCATCTTGAGAGTTACTGGCACTCTTGGCTAGCCCATGCATCCTGGGAGTTACTGGCACTCTTGGTTAGTCCATGCATCCTGGGAGTAACTGGCACTCTTGGTTAGTCCATGCATCTTGAGAGTTACTGGCGCTCTCGTTAGTCCATGCATCTTGGGAGTTACTGGCACTCTTGGTTAGTCCTTGCATCTTGAGAGTTACTGGCACTCTCGTTAGTCCATGCATCTTGGGAGTTACTAGCACTCTTGCTTAGTCCAGGCATCCTGGGAGGTGCTGGCACACATGGTTAGTCCACACATCTTGAGCGTTACTAGCACTCTTGGTTAATCCGTGCATCTTGAGAATTACTGGCATTCTTGGTTAGTCCATGCATCCTGGGAGGTGCTGGCACACATGGTTAGTCCACACATCTTGAGCGTTACTAGCACTCTTGGTTAATCCGTGCATCTTGAGAATTACTGGCATTCTTGGTTAGTCCATGCATCCTGGGAGTTGCTGCCACTCTTGGATAGTCCATGCATCCTGGGAGTTACTGGAACTCTTGGTTAGTCCATGCATCTTGAGATTTACTAGCACTCTTGGTTCGTCCAGGCATCTTGGGAGTTATTAGCACTCTTGGTTAGTCCAGGCATCTTGGTAGTTACAGGCACTCTTTGTTAGTCCAGGCCTCTTGGGAGTTACTAACACACTTGGTTAGACCAGGCATCTTGAGAGCTACTAGCACTCTCGCTTAGTCCAGGAATCTTGAGAGTTACTAACACTCTTGGTTAGTCCGGGCATCGTGAGAGTTACTAAACTCTCAGTTAGTCCATTTATCTTGAGCGCTACTTGCACTCTTGGTTAGTCCATGCATCCTGGGAGTTACTGGCACTCTTGGTTAGTCCATGCATCTTGAGATTTACTAGCACTCTTGGTTAGTCCAGGCATCTTTAGAGTTATTAGCGCTCTTGGTTAGTCCACACATCTTGGGAGTTACTGGCACTCTTCGTTAGTCCAGGTATCTTGAGAGTTACTAACACTCTTGGTTAGACCAGGCATCTTGAGAGTTACTAACACTCTCGGTTAGTCCAGGCATCTTGAGAGTTATTAACACTCTTGGTTAGTCCAGGCATCTTGAAAGTTACTAGCACTCTTGGTTAGTCCAGGCATCTTGAGAGTTACTAACACTCTCGGTTAGTCCATGCACCTTGAGCGTTACTAACACTCTTGGTTAGTCCAGGCATCTTGAGCGTTACTACCACTCTTGGTTAGTCCAGGCATCTTGAGCGTTACTAACACTCTCGGTTAGTCCAGGCATCTTCAGAGTTACTAACACACACAGTTAATCCAGGCATCTTGAGAGTTACTAACACTCTCAGTAAGTCCAGACGTCTTGAGAGTTACTAACACTCTTGGTTAGTCCAGGCATCATGAGAGTTACTAGCACTCTTGGTTAGTCCAGGCATCTTGAGCATTACTAATACTCTTGGTTAGTCCAGGCATCTTCAGCATTACTAACACTCTCGGTTAGTCCAGGTATCTTGAGAGTTACTAAGACACACAGTTAGTCCAGGTATCTTGAGAGTAACTAGCACTCTCGGTTAGTCCGGGCATCTTGAGAGTTACTAACACTCTCAGTTAGTCCAGGCGTCTTGAGAGTTACTAACACACTCGGTTAGTCCAGGCATTATGACAGTTACTAACACTCTTGGTTAGTCCAGGCTTCTTGAGAGTTACTAACGCTCTCGGTTAGTCCAGGCGTCTTGAGAGTTCCTAAAACGCTCTCGGTTAATCCAGGCGTCTTGAGAGTAACTAACACTCTCGGTTAGTCCAGGCATTTTGAGAGTTACTAACACTCTCGGTTAGTCCAGGCATCTTGAGAGTTACTAACACTCTTGGTTAGTCAAGGCATCTTGAGCGTTACTACCACTCTTGGTTAGTCCAGGCATCTTGAGCGTTACTAACACTCTCTGTTAGTCCAGGCATCTTGAGAGTTACTAACACACATAGTTAGTCCAGGCATCTTGAGAGTTACTAACACTCTCAGTAAGTCCAGGCGTCTTGAGAGTTACTAACACTCTTGGTTAGTCCAGGCATCATGAGAGTTACTAGCACTCTTGGTTAGTCCAGGCATCTTGAGCATTACTAACACTCTTGGTTAGTCCAGGCATCTTGAGCATTACTAACACTCTCGGTTAGTCCAGGCATCTTGAGAGTTACTAACACACACAGTTAGTCCAGGTATCTTGAGAGTAACTAGCACTCTCGGTTAGTCCGGGTGTCTTGAGAGTTACTAACACACTCGGTTAGTCCAGGCATTTTGACAGTTACTAACAATCTCGGTTAGTCCAGGCTTCTTGAGAGTTACTAACGCTCTCGGTTAGTCCAGGCATCTTGAGCGTTACTAACAATCTTGGTTAGTCCAGGCATCTTGAGACCTACTAACACACACAGTTAGTCTAGGCATCTTGAGAGTAACTAGCACTCTCGGTTAGTCCGGGCATCTTGAGAGTTACTAACACTCTCAGTTAGTCTAGGTGTCTTGAGAGTTACTAACACACTCGGTTAGTCCAGGCATTTTCACAGTTACTAACACTCTCGGTTAGTCCAGGCATCTTGAGAGTTACTAACACACTCGGTTAGTCCAGGCATTTAGACAGTTACTAACACTCTCGGTTAGTCCAGGCGTCTTGAGAGTTACTAACGCTCTCAGTTAGTCCAGGCATCTTGATCATTACTAACACTCTCAGTTAGTCCAGGCATCTTGACAGTTACTAGTACTCTCGGGTAGTCCAGGTATCTTGAGAGTTACTAACACTCTTGGTCAGCCATCTTGAGAGCTACCGGCACTCTTGGTAAGTCCAGGCATCTTGAGAGTTACTAGCACTCTTGGCCAGGCATCTTGAGGATTACTAACACTCTCAGTTAGTCCATGCATCTTGAGAGTTACTGGCACTCTTGGTTAATCCATGCGTCCTGGGAGTTACTGGCACTCTTGGTTAGCCCATGCATATTGGGAGTTACTAGCATTCTTGGTTAGTCCATGCATCTTGAGAGTTACTGGCACTCTCGTTAGTCCATGCATCTAGGGAGTTACTAGCACTCTTGGTTAGTCCAGGCATCTTGGGAGTTACTAGCACTCTTGGTTAGTCCATGCACCCAGGGAGGTACTGGCCCACATGGTTAGTCCAGACATCTTGAGTGTTACTAGCACTCTTGGTCAGTCCATGCATCTTGAGAATTACTGACACTCTTGGTTAGTCCATGCATCCTGGGAGTTACTGGCACTCTTGATTAGTCCATGCATCCTGGGAGTTTCTGGCCTTCTTGGTTAGTCCATGCATCCTGGGAATTACTGGCACTCTTGGTTAGTCCATGCATCTTGAGATTTACTAGCACTCTTGGTTAGTCCAGGCACCTTGGGAGTTATTAGCACTGTTGGTTAGTCCACGCATCTTGGGAGTTACTGGCACACTTCGTTAGTGGCATCTTGAGAGTTACTACCACTCTTGACCAGGCCTCTTGAACATTACTAACACTCTTGGTTAGTGCAGGCATCTTGACAGTTACTAGTACTCTCGGTTAGTCCAGGCACCTTGAGAGTTGCTAGCACACATGGTTAGTCCAGGCATCTTGAGAGTTACTAACACTCTTGGTCAGGCATCTTGAGAGCTACCGGCACTCTTGGTTAGTCCAGGCATCTTGAGTTACCAGCGCTCTTGGCCTGGCATCTTGAGCATTACTAACACTCTCGGTTAGTCCATGCATCTTGAGAGTTACTGGCACTCTTGGCTAGTCCATGCATCCTGGGAGTTACTGGCACTCTTGGTTAGTCCATGCATCCTGGGAGTTACTGGCACTCTTGGTTAGTCCATGCATCTTGAGAGTTACTGGCACTCTTGTAAGTCCATGCATCTTGGGAGTTACTAGCACTCTTGGTTAGTCCAGGCATCTTGGGAGTTACTAGCGCTCTTGGTTAGTCCATGCACCCTGGGAGGTACTGGCACACATGGTTAGTCAGACATCTTGAGCGTTACTAGCACTCTTGGTTAGTCCATGCATCTTGAGAATTACTGGCACTCTTGGTTAGTCCATGCATCCTGGGAGTTACTGGCACTCTTGATTAGTCCATGCATCCTGGGAGTTACTGGCACTCTTGGTTAGTCCATGCATCCTGGGAGTTACTGGCACTCTTGGTTAGTCCATGCATCTTGAGATTTACTAGCACTCTTGGTTAGACCAGGCATCTTGAGAGTTGCTACCACTCTCGGTTAGTCCAGGCATCTTGAGAGTTACTAACACTCTTGGTTAGTCCAGGCAGCGTGAGAGTTACTAACACTCTCGGTTAGTCCATGCATCTTGAGCGTTACTTGCACTCTTGGTTAGTCCAGGCATCTTGGGAGTTACTGGCACTCTTCGTTAGTCCAGGCATCTTGAGAGTTACTAACACTCTTGGTTAGACAAGGCATCTTGAGAGTTACTAGCACTCTCGGTTAGTCCAGGCATCTTGGAAGTTACTAACACTCTTGGGTAGTCCAGACATCTTGAGCGTTACTAGCACTCTTGGTTTGTCCATGCCTCTTGAGAATTACTGGCACTCTCGTTAGTCCATGCATCTTGGGAGTTACTAGCACTCTTGGTTAGTCCAGGCATCTTGGGAGTTACTAGCGCTCTTGGTTAGTCCATGCATCCTGGGAGGAACTGCCACACATGGTTAGTCCAGACATCTTGAGCGTAACTAGCACTCTTGGTTTGTCCGTGCATCTTGAGAATTACTGGCACTCTTGGTTAGTCCATTCATCCTGGGAGTTACGGGCACTCTTGATTAGTCCATGCATCCTGGGAGTTACTGGCACTCTTGGTTAGTCCATACATCCTTGGAGTTACTGGAACTCTTGGTTAGTCCATGCATCTTGAGATTTACTAGCACTCTTGGTTAGTCCGAGCATCTTGATAGTTACAGGCACTCTTCGTTAGTCCAGGCATCTTGGGAGTTACTAACACACTTGGTTAGACCAGGCATATTGAGAGTTACTAGCACTCTCGCTTAGTCCAGGCATCTTGAGAGTTACTAACACTCTTGGTTAGTCCAGGCATCGGGAGAGTTACTAACACTCTCGGTTAGACCATGCATCTTGAGCGTTACTTGCGCTCTTGGTTAGTCCAGGCATCTTGGGAGTTACTGGCACTCTTTGTTAGTCCAGGCATCTTGAGAGTTACTAACAATCTTGGTTAGACCAGGCATCTTGAGAGTTACTAGCACTCTCGGTTAGTCCAGGCATCTTGAGAGTTACTAACACTCTTGGTTAGTCCAGACATCTTGCGCGTTAGTAGCACTCTTGGTTTGTCCATGCATCTTGAGAATTACTGCCACTCTTGGTTAGTCGATGCATACTGGGAGTTACTGGCACTCTTGATTAGTCCATGCATCCTGGGAGTTACTGGCACTCTTGGTTAGTCCATGCATCCTGGGAGTTACTGGCACTCTTGGTTAGTCCATGCATCTTGAGATTTACTAGCACTCTTGGTTAGTCCAGGCATCTTTGGAGTTATTAGCGCTCTTGGTTAGTCCACACATCTTGGGAGTTACTGGCACTCTTCGTTAGTCCAGGTATCTTGAGAGTTACTAGCACTCTTGGTTAGTCCAGGCATCTTGAGAGTTACTAACACACACAGTTAGTCCAGGCATCTTGAGAGTTACTAGCACTCTCGGTTAGTCTGGGCATCTTGAGAGTTCCTAACACTGTCAGTTAGGCCAGGCGTCTTGAGAGTTACTAACACTCTCGGTTAGTCCAGGCATCTTGAGAGTTACTAGCACTCTTGGTTAGTCCAGGCATCGTGAGAGTTGCTAACACTCTCGGTTAGTCCATGCATCTTGACCGTTACTTGCACTCTTGTTTAGTCCTAGCATCTTGAGCATTACTAACGCTCTCGGTTAGTCCATGCATCTTGAGATTTACTAGCACTCTTGGTTAGTCCAGGCATCTTGGGAGTTACTAGCACTCTTGGTTAGTCCACACATCTTTGGAGTTACTGGCACTCTTGGTTAGTCCAGGCATCTTGAGAGTTACTAACACTCTTGGTTAGACCAGGCATCTTGAGAGTTACTAGCACTCTGTTAGTCCAGGCATCTTGAGAGTTACTAACACTCTCGGTTAGCCCAGGCATCTTGAGCGTTACTAGCACTCTTGGTTAGTCCAGGCATCTTGATGGTTAATAGCACTCTTGGTTAGTCCGTGCATCTTGAGAGTTGCTAACACTCTCAGTTAGTCCATACATCTTGACCGTTACTTGCGCTCTTTGTTGGTCTAGGCATCTTGAGCGTTACTAACACTCTCGGTTAGTCCAGGCATCTTGAGCGTTACTAGCACTCTTGGTTAGTCCAGGCATCTTGAGAGTTACTAGCACTCTTCGCCAGGCATCTTAAGCGTTACTAACACTCTCGGTTAGTCCATGCACCTTGAGCGTTACTAACACTCTTGGTTAGTCCAGGCATCTTGAGCGTTACTACCACTCTTGGTTAGTCCAGGCATCTTGAGGGTTACTAACGCTCTCGGTTAGTCCAGGCATCTTCAGAGTTACTAACACACACAGTTAGTCCAGGCATCTTGAGAGTTACTAACACTCTCAGTAAGTCCAGACGTCTTGAGAGTTACTAACACTCTTGGTTAGTCCAGGCATCATGAGAGTTACTAGCACTCTTGGTTAGTCCAGGCATCTTGAGCATTACTAACACTCTTGGTTAGTCCAGGCATCTTCAGCATTACTAACACTCTCGGTTAGTCCAGGTATCTTGAGAGTTACTAAGACACACAGTTAGTCCAGGTATCTTGAGAGTAACTAGCACTCTCGGTTAGTCTGGGCATCTTGAGAGTTACTAACACTCTCAGTTAGTCCAGGCGTCTTGAGCGTTACTAACACACTCGGTTAGTCCAGGCATTATGACAGTTACTAACACTCGTGGTTAGTCCAGGCTTCTTGAGAGTTACTAACGCTCTCGGTTGGTCCAGGCATCTTGAGACCTACTAACACACACAGTTAGTCCAGGCATCTTGAGAGTAACTAGCACTCATGGTTAGTCCGGGCATCTTGAGAGTTACTAAGACTCTCAGTTAGTCCAGGTGTCTTGAGAGTTACTAACACACTCTGTTAGTCCAGGCATTTTGACAGTTACTAACACTCTCGGTTAGTCCAGGCATCTTGAGAGTTACTAACGCTCTCAGTTAGTCCAGGCATCTTGAGCATTACTAACACTCTCGGTTAGTCCAGGCATCTTGACAGTTACTGGTACTCTCGGTTAGTCCAGGTATCTTGAGAGTTGCTAGCACACATGGTTAGTGCAGGCATCTTGAGAGTTACTAACACTCTTGGTCAGGCATCTTGAGAGCTACCGGCACTCTTGGTAAGTCCAGGCATCTTGAGAGTTACTAGCACTCTTGGCCAGGCATCTTGAGGATTACTAACACTCTCAGTTAGTCCATGCATCTTGAGAGTTACTGGCACTCTTGGTTAATCCATGCATCCTGGGAGTTACTGGCACTCTTGATTAGTCCATGCATCCTGGGAGTTACTGGCACTCTTGGTTAGTCCATGCATCTTGAGAGTTACTGGCACTCTGGTTAGTCCATGCATCTAGGGAGTTTCTAGCACACTTGGTTAGTCCAGGCATCTTGGGAGTTACTAGCACTCTTGGGTAGTCCATGCATCCAGGGAGGTACTGGCCCACATGGTTAGTCCACACATCTTGAGTGTTACTAGCACTCTTGGTTAGTCCATGCATCTTGAGAATTACGGACACTCTTGGTTAGTCCATGCATCCTGGGAGTTACTGGCACTCTTGATTAGTCCATGCATCCTGGGAGTTACTGGCCTTCTTGGTTAATCCATGCATCCTGGGAGTTACTAACACTCTTGGTTAGTCCAGGCAGCGTGAGAGTTACTAACACTCTCGGTTAGTCCATGCATCTTGAGCGTTACTTGCACTCTTGGTTAGTCCAGGCATCTTGGGAGTTACTGGCACTCTTCGTTAGTCCAGGCATCTTGAGAGTTACTAACACTCTTGGTTAGACAAGGCATCTTGAGAGTTATTAGCACTCTCGGTTAGTCCAGGCATCTTGGAAGTTACTAACACTCTTGGGTAGTCCAGACATCTTGAGCGTTACTAGCACTCTCAGTTAGTCCAGGCATCTTCAGCATTACTAACACTCTCGGTTAGTCCAGGTATCTTGAGAGTTACTAAGACACACAGTTAGTCCATACATCTTGACCGTTACTTGCGCTCTTTGTTGGTCTAGGCATCTTGAGCGTTACTAACACTCTCGGTTAGTCCAGGCATCTTGAGCGTTACTAGCACTCTTGGTTAGTCCAGGCATCTTGAGAGTTACTAGCACTCTTCGCCAGGCATCTTAAGCGTTACTAACACTCTCGGTTAGTCCATGCACCTTGAGCGTTACTAACACTCTTGGTTAGTCCAGGCATCTTGAGCGTTACTACCACTCTTGGTTAGTCCAGGCATCTTGAGGGTTACTAACGCTCTCGGTTAGTCCAGGCATCTTCAGAGTTACTAACACACACAGTTAGTCCAGGCATCTTGAGAGTTACTAACACTCTCAGTAAGTCCAGACGTCTTGAGAGTTACTAACACTCTTGGTTAGTCCAGGCATCATGAGAATTACTAGCACTCTTGGTTAGTCCAGGCATCTTGAGCATTACTAACACTCTTGGTTATTCCAGGCATCTTCAGCATTACTAACACTCTCGGTTAGTCCAGGTATCTTGAGAGTTACTAAGACACACAGTTAGTCCAGGTATCTTGAGAGTAACTAGCTCTCTCGGTTAGTCTGGGCATCTTGAGAGTTACTAACACTCTCAGTTAGTCCAGGCGTCTTGAGCGTTACTAACACACTCGGTTAGTCCAGGCATTATGACAGTTACTAACACTCGTGGTTAGTCCAGGCTTCTTGAGAGTTACTAACGCTCTCGGTTGGTCCAGGCATCTTGAGACCTACTAACACACACAGTTAGTCCAGGCATCTTGAGAGTAACTAGCACTCATGGTTAGTCCGGGCATCTTGAGAGTTACTAAGACTCTCAGTTAGTCCAGGTGTCTTGAGAGTTACTAACACACTCTGTTAGTCCAGGCATTTTGACAGTTACTAACACTCTCGGTTAGTCCAGGCATCTTGAGAGTTACTAACACACTCGGTTAGTCCAGGCATTTAGACAGTTACTAACACTCTCGGTTAATCCAGGCATCTTGAGAGTTACTAACGCTCTCAGTTAGTCCAGGCATCTTGAGCATTACTAACACTCTCGGTTAGTCCAGGCATCTTGACAGTTACTGGTACTCTCGGTTAGTCCAGGTATCTTGAGAGTTGCTAGCACACATGGTTAGTGCAGGCATCTTGAGAGTTACTAACACTCTTGGTCAGGCATCTTGAGAGCTACCGGCACTCTTGGTAAGTCCAGGCATCTTGAGAGTTACTAGCACTCTTGGCCAGGCATCTTGAGGATTACTAACACTCTCAGTTAGTCCATGCATCTTGAGAGTTACTGGCACTCTTGGTTAATCCATGCATCCTGGGAGTTACTGGCACTCTTGATTAGTCCATGCATCCTGGGAGTTACTGGCACTCTTGGTTAGTCCATGCATCTTGAGAGTTACTGGCACTCTGGTTAGTCCATGCATCTAGGGAGTTACTAGCACTCTTGGGTAGTCCATGCATCCAGGGAGGTACTGGCCCACATGGTTAGTCCACACATCTTGAGTGTTACTAGCACTCTTGGTTAGTCCATGCATCTTGAGAATTACTGACACTCTTGGTTAGTCCATGCATCCTGGGAGTTACTGGCACTCTTGATTAGTCCATGCATCCTGGGAGTTACTGGCCTTCTTGGTTAGTCCATGCATCCTGGGAGTTACTAACACTCTTGGTTAGTCCAGGCAGCGTGAGAGTTACTAACACTCTCGGTTAGTCCATGCATCTTGAGCGTTACTTGCACTCTTGGTTAGTCCAGGCATCTTGGGAGTTACTGGCACTCTTCGTTAGTCCAGGCATCTTGAGAGTTACTAACACTCTTGGTTAGACAAGGCATCTTGAGAGTTACTAGCACTCTCGGTTAGTCCAGGCATCTTGGAAGTTACTAACACTCTTAGGTAGTCCAGACATCTTGAGCGTTACTAGCACTCTTGGTTTGTCCATGCCTCTTGAGAATTACTGGCACTCTCGTTAGTCCATGCATCTTGGGAGTTACTAGCATTCTTGGTTAGTCCAGGCATCTTGGGAGTTACTAGCGCTCTTGTTTAGTCCATGCATCCTGGGAGGTACTGCCACACATGGTTAGTCCAGACATCTTGAGCGTAACTAGCACTCTTGGTTTGTCTGTGCATCTTGAGAATTACTGGCACTCTTGGTTAGTCCATTCATCCTGGGAGTTACTGGCACTCTTGATTAGTCCATGCATCCTGGGAGTTACTGGCACTCTTGGTTAGTCCATACATCCTTGGAGTTACTGGAACTCTTGGTTAGTCCATGCATCTTGAGATTTACTAGCACTCTTGGTTAGTCCAAGCATCTTGATAGTTACAGGCACTCTTCGTTAGTCCAGGCATCTTGGGAGTTACTAACACACTTGGTTAGACCAGGCATATTGAGAGTTACTAGCACTCTCGCTTAGTCCAGGCATCTTGAGAGTTACTAACACTCTTGGTTAGTCCAGGCATCGGGAGAGTTACTAACACTCTCGGTTAGACCATGCATCTTGAGCGTTACTTGCGCTCTTGGTTAGTCCAGACATCTTGGGAGTTACTGGCACTCTTTGTTAGTCCAGGCATCTTGAGAGTTACTAACAATCTTGGTTAGACCAGGCATCTTGAGAGTTACTAGCACTCTCGGTTAGTCCAGGCATCTTGAGAGTTACTAACACTCTTGGTTAGTCCAGACATCTTGAGCGTTAGTAGCACTCTTGGTTTGTCCATGCATCTTGAGAATTACTGCCACTCTTGGTTAGTCGATGCATACTGGGAGTTACTGGCACTCTTGATTAGTCCATGCATCCTGGGAGTTACTGGCACTCTTGGTTAGTCCATGCATCCTGGGAGTTACTGGCACTCTTGGTTAGTCCATGCATCTTGAGATTTACTAGCACTCTTGGTTAGTCCAGGCATCTTTGGAGTTATTAGCGCTCTTGGTTAGTCCACACATCTTGGGAGTTACTGGCACTCTTCGTTAGTCCAGGTATCTTGAGAGTTACTAGCACTCTTGGTTAGTCCAGGCATCTTGAGCGTTACTAACTCTCTTGGTTAGTCCAGGCATCTTGAGAGTTACTAACACACACAGTTAGTCCAGGCATCTTGAGAGTTACTAGCACTCTCGGTTAGTCTGGGCATCTTGAGAGTTCCTAACACTGTCAGTTAGGCCAGGCGTCTTGAGAGTTACTAACACTCTCGGTTAGTCCAGGCATCTTGAGAGTTACTAGCACTCTTGGTTAGTCCAGGCATCGTGAGAGTTGCTAACACTCTCGGTTAGTCCATGCATCTTGACCGTTACTTGCACTCTTGTTTAGTCCTAGCATCTTGAGCATTACTAACGCTCTCGGTTAGTCCATGCATCTTGAGATTTACCAGCACTCTTGGTTAGTCCAGGCATCTTGGGAGTTACTAGCACTCTTGGTTAGTCCACACATCTTTGGAGTTACTGGCACTCTTGGTTAGTCCAGGCATCTTGAGAGTTACTAACACTCTTGGTTAGACCAGGCATCTTGAGAGTTACTAGCACTCTGTTAGTCCAGGCATCTTGAGAGTTACTAACACTCTCGGTTAGCCCAGGCATCTTGAGCGTTACTAGCACTCTTGGTTAGTCCAGACATCTTGATGGTTAATAGCACTCTTGGTTAGTCCGTGCATCTTGAGAGTTGCTAACACTCTCAGTTAGTCCATACATCTTGACCGTTACTTGCGCTCTTTGTTGGTCTAGGCATCTTGAGCGTTACTAACACTCTCGGTTAGTCCAGGCATCTTGAGCGTTACTAGCACTCTTGGTTAGTCCAGGCATCTTGAGAGTTACTAGCACTCTTCGCCAGGCATCTTAAGCGTTACTAACACTCTCGGTTAGTCCATGCACCTTGAGCGTTACTAACACTCTTGGTTAGTCCAGGCATCTTGAGCGTTACTACCACTCTTGGTTAGTCCAGGCATCTTGAGGGTTACTAACGCTCTCGGTTAGTCCAGGCATCTTCAGAGTTACTAACACACACAGTTAGTCCAGGCATCTTGAGAGTTACTAACACTCTCAGTAAGTCCAGACGTCTTGAGAGTTACTAACACTCTTGGTTAGTCCAGGCATCATGAGAGTTACTAGCACTCTTGGTTAGTCCAGGCATCTTGAGCATTACTAACACTCTTGGTTAGTCCAGGCATCTTCAGCATTACTAACACTCTCGGTTAGTCCAGGTATCTTGAGAGTTACTAAGACACACAGTTAGTCCAGGTATCTTGAGAGTAACTAGCACTCTCGGTTAGTCTGGGCATCTTGAGAGTTACTAACACTCTCAGTTAGTCCAGGCGTCTTGAGCGTTACTAACACACTCGGTTAGTCCAGGCATTATGACAGTTACTAACACTCTTGGTTAGTCCAGGCTTCTTGAGAGTTACTAACGCTCTCGGTTAGTCCAGGCATCTTGAGACCTACTAACACACACAGTTAGTCCAGGCATCTTGAGAGTAACTAGCACTCATGGTTAGTCCGGGCATCTTGAGAGTTACTAACACTCTCAGTTAGTCCAGGTGTCTTGAGAGTTACTAACACACTCTGTTAGTCCAGGCATTTTGACAGTTACTAACACTCTCGGTTAGTCCAGGCATCTTGAGAGTTACTAACACACTCGGTTAGTCCAGGCATTTAGACAGTTACTAACACTCTCGGTTAATCCAGGCATCTTGAGAGTTACTAACGCTCTCAGTTAGTCCAGGCATCTTGAGCATTACTAACACTCTCGGTTAGTCCAGGCATCTTGACAGTTACTGGTACTCTCGGTTAGTCCAGGTATCTTGAGAGTTGCTAGCACACATGGTTAGTGCAGGCATCTTGAGAGTTACTAACACTCTTGGTCAGGCATCTTGAGAGCTACCGGCACTCTTGGTAAGTCCAGGCATCTTGAGAGTTACTAGCACTCTTGGCCAGGCATCTTGAGGATTACTAACACTCTCAGTTAGTCCATGCATCTTGAGAGTTACTGGCACTCTTGGTTAATCCATGCATCCTGGGAGTTACTGGCACTCTTGATTAGTCCATGCATCCTGGGAGTTACTGGCACTCTTGGTTAGTCCATGCATCTTGAGAGTTACTGGCACTCTGGTTAGTCCATGCATCTAGGGAGTTACTAGCACACTTGGTTAGTCCAGGCATCTTGGGAGTTACTAGCACTCTTGGGTAGTCCATGCATCCAGGGAGGTACTGGCCCACATGGTTAGTCCACACATCTTGAGTGTTACTAGCACTCTTGGTTAGTCCATGCATCTTGAGAATTACTGACACTCTTGGTTAGTCCATGCATCCTGGGAGTTACTGGCACTCTTGATTAGTCCATGCATCCTGGGAGTTACTGGCCTTCTTGGTTAGTCCATGCATCCTGGGAGTTACTAACACTCTTGGTTAGTCCAGGCAGCGTGAGAGTTACTAACACTCTCGGTTAGTCCATGCATCTTGAGCGTTACTTGCACTCTTGGTTAGTCCAGGCATCTTGGGAGTTACTGGCACTCTTCGTTAGTCCAGGCATCTTGAGAGTTACTAACACTCTTGGTTAGACAAGGCATCTTGAGAGTTACTAGCACTCTCGGTTAGTCCAGGCATCTTGGAAGTTACTAACACTCTTAGGTAGTCCAGACATCTTGAGCGTTACTAGCACTCTTGGTTTGTCCATGCCTCTTGAGAATTACTGGCACTCTCGTTAGTCCATGCATCTTGGGAGTTACTAGCATTCTTGGTTAGTCCAGGCATCTTGGGAGTTACTAGCGCTCTTGTTTAGTCCATGCATCCTGGGAGGTACTGCCACACATGGTTAGTCCAGACATCTTGAGCGTAACTAGCACTCTTGGTTTGTCTGTGCATCTTGAGAATTACTGGCACTCTTGGTTAGTCCATTCATCCTGGGAGTTACTGGCACTCTTGATTAGTCCATGCATCCTGGGAGTTACTGGCACTCTTGGTTAGTCCATACATCCTTGGAGTTACTGGAACTCTTGGTTAGTCCATGCATCTTGAGATTTACTAGCACTCTTGGTTAGTCCAAGCATCTTGATAGTTACAGGCACTCTTCGTTAGTCCAGGCATCTTGGGAGTTACTAACACACTTGGTTAGACCAGGCATATTGAGAGTTACTAGCACTCTCGCTTAGTCCAGGCATCTTGAGAGTTACTAACACTCTTGGTTAGTCCAGGCATCGGGAGAGTTACTAACACTCTCGGTTAGACCATGCATCTTGAGCGTTACTTGCGCTCTTGGTTAGTCCAGACATCTTGGGAGTTACTGGCACTCTTTGTTAGTCCAGGCATCTTGAGAGTTACTAACAATCTTGGTTAGACCAGGCATCTTGAGAGTTACTAGCACTCTCGGTTAGTCCAGGCATCTTGAGAGTTACTAACACTCTTGGTTAGTCCAGACATCTTGAGCGTTAGTAGCACTCTTGGTTTGTCCATGCATCTTGAGAATTACTGCCACTCTTGGTTAGTCGATGCATACTGGGAGTTACTGGCACTCTTGATTAGTCCATGCATCCTGGGAGTTACTGGCACTCTTGGTTAGTCCATGCATCCTGGGAGTTACTGGCACTCTTGGTTAGTCCATGCATCTTGAGATTTACTAGCACTCTTGGTTAGTCCAGGCATCTTTGGAGTTATTAGCGCTCTTGGTTAGTCCACACATCTTGGGAGTTACTGGCACTCTTCGTTAGTCCAGGTATCTTGAGAGTTACTAGCACTCTTGGTTAGTCCAGGCATCTTGAGCGTTACTAACTCTCTTGGTTAGTCCAGGCATCTTGAGAGTTACTAACACACACAGTTAGTCCAGGCATCTTGAGAGTTACTAGCACTCTCGGTTAGTCTGGGCATCTTGAGAGTTCCTAACACTGTCAGTTAGGCCAGGCGTCTTGAGAGTTACTAACACTCTCGGTTAGTCCAGGCATCTTGAGAGTTACTAGCACTCTTGGTTAGTCCAGGCATCGTGAGAGTTGCTAACACTCTCGGTTAGTCCATGCATCTTGACCGTTACTTGCACTCTTGTTTAGTCCTAGCATCTTGAGCATTACTAACGCTCTCGGTTAGTCCATGCATCTTGAGATTTACCAGCACTCTTGGTTAGTCCAGGCATCTTGGGAGTTACTAGCACTCTTGGTTAGTCCACACATCTTTGGAGTTACTGGCACTCTTGGTTAGTCCAGGCATCTTGAGAGTTACTAACACTCTTGGTTAGACCAGGCATCTTGAGAGTTACTAGCACTCTGTTAGTCCAGGCATCTTGAGAGTTACTAACACTCTCGGTTAGCCCAGGCATCTTGAGCGTTACTAGCACTCTTGGTTAGTCCAGACATCTTGATGGTTAATAGCACTCTTGGTTAGTCCGTGCATCTTGAGAGTTGCTAACACTCTCAGTTAGTCCATACATCTTGACCGTTACTTGCGCTCTTTGTTGGTCTAGGCATCTTGAGCGTTACTAACACTCTCGGTTAGTCCAGGCATCTTGAGCGTTACTAGCACTCTTGGTTAGTCCAGGCATCTTGAGAGTTACTAGCACTCTTCGCCAGGCATCTTAAGCGTTACTAACACTCTCGGTTAGTCCATGCACCTTGAGCGTTACTAACACTCTTGGTTAGTCCAGGCATCTTGAGCGTTACTACCACTCTTGGTTAGTCCAGGCATCTTGAGGGTTACTAACGCTCTCGGTTAGTCCAGGCATCTTCAGAGTTACTAACACACACAGTTAGTCCAGGCATCTTGAGAGTTACTAACACTCTCAGTAAGTCCAGACGTCTTGAGAGTTACTAACACTCTTGGTTAGTCCAGGCATCATGAGAGTTACTAGCACTCTTGGTTAGTCCAGGCATCTTGAGCATTACTAACACTCTTGGTTAGTCCAGGCATCTTCAGCATTACTAACACTCTCGGTTAGTCCAGGTATCTTGAGAGTTACTAAGACACACAGTTAGTCCAGGTATCTTGAGAGTAACTAGCACTCTCGGTTAGTCTGGGCATCTTGAGAGTTACTAACACTCTCAGTTAGTCCAGGCGTCTTGAGAGTTACTAACACACTCGGTTAGTCCAGGCATTATGACAGTTACTAACACTCTTGGTTAGTCCAGGCTTCTTGAGAGTTACTAACGCTCTCGGTTAGTCCAGGCATCTTGAGACCTACTAACACACACAGTTAGTCCAGGCATCTTGAGAGTAACTAGCACTCATGGTTAGTCCGGGCATCTTGAGAGTTACTAACACTCTCAGTTAGTCCAGGTGTCTTGAGAGTTACTAACACACTCTGTTAGTCCAGGCATTTTGACAGTTACTAACACTCTCGGTTAGTCCAGGCATCTTGAGAGTTACTAACACACTCGGTTAGTCCAGGCATTTAGACAGTTACTGTTATGATGTTGATCACTGCTGCATGGAAAGCTATGTAGTGGAATGTTTACTAGTTCAGGTTCTGATGATGTCACAGACTCTATGTGAGTGTTTATGTTTTGTTCAAGATTCTATGTTTGTCAGTTGAAGCCTCTGGCGGGAGGAGAGGAGTCCTCTGTGTTGTGGGGGCCTTAATATCCTGTATCTTAATAAATACTTACCACGAAGACTTACCTGTGCCCAGAGCGTCTTCGTAACAATGGCGACGAGGATGGGATGTCAATAGGCCCCCAGCAACAAGCCGCCCTGCACGTTGCTCCGCTGCCCGAAAGCGTAGAAGCGACCACCGAAACTAGGCCACCCCGCCGCAAGCTTATTTGTCCCTGCTCGGGGCCGCTCCGCCTTCCCCAGCGTTGTAGCGGCCCTCGGATCAACAAGGCGGATATCCTCGTATCCAGTGAGTGCTGCTTCCAAGTAAGTGCTGCGCTGCCCGTATGCACTGACGAGCGACGAGTTGGTTGCCCCGCTGTCCTCTTCAGTGGCGCCGTAGTTGCGCGATTCAGCCCCGAAGCAACCCTCCTTCAACAGGCGGGATCGCCGCGACCGGACTAAGTTTCAAAAAAAAAAGGGGGAGGGAAGGAGGGGCTGGTGGCCCAGAGACGGTGCTTGGGATATCGCCGAGGATCGGGGAGAGCGGAGCACATCAAGAAGAAAAGGTGGGCAGCTTTGACCTGCCTCCGCCCAGAGGAGACCTTCCTCTCTAGTCCACTGGAAGCACGAAGTTTGGAAAACCAGTGAGAGGCCGGGGCGGCGGCGCAGAGTACTACCGTAAGCTCAGTAGGAGGCGCGCGGGCGGAGGACTTTACCGTGAAGACAGTAGTAGGCGCGCAAGAGTGGAAGTTAGCGTGCTGTGCTGATAGGGATTCGTGAGTGGATGAGCAGCACAGACCGCACCACCGCAGTGTGGTAAGAGGTGTGCCAAATAAAGGAAGCGAGGATCTTGTCATTGCATTTTGTATGAAATAAGCTGCAGCAGAAGAAAAATTTCAACCTTGCAAGGCTCCATCTGAAGACAGCTAGCACAGCATCGGAAGGCACGTGAAATTCAACCACTGTTTAGGAGGTTATAGACCAGCAGCTCACACTCTTGACATTATGGCAGGTTTACCAGGTATCGCAGGACCGCCAACTTTTATGCCAGTGCCGGGACCGGCAAAAATCTTGTGGGCTCAATGGCGCAAGGGTTTCTTACACTACATGAAGGCAGCTGGTGGGACTTCTTACTCCAGCGAAAGGAAACTGGCGTTGTTGCTGCATTTCTTGGGATATGAGGGCCAGAGAATATACGAAACGCTTCCACAACCGCTTGGGGATGGTGGTGGTGATGACATGACCGAATTTGATTTGGCTCTGATGAAGTTGGATAAGCACTTTAATCCCAAGACCAGCACGATATTGGAGCGGTACAATTTCCGCATGCGTGTGCAGGCTTCTGGAGAATCTGTGGAGGAATACTTGACGGCGTTGAGACACCTTGCCTTGTCCTGCAAATTCCAAGATGGTTTTGACGAACACATACGTGATCAATTTATGACACATTGCAGGGCCAACAAAATCCGAGAGGAGCTATGGCTAAGAGATGAGCCAAATCTGGATGACGTGCTAGACATCGCAAGGAGGGTGGAACATTCATTAGCGTGTGTTGCCAAATTATCCAGAAACGAAGTAGCAGAGCCAAAGGAGAGCAGAACTGAAGTTTTAAGTGTAACAGACGGGAAGGGGAAGAGAAAATTCAGGAATCGGCAAGCAAGTCGGGGAACTGTGGAAGAGAAAAGAAGCCAAGAACCTCCGCAGAAGGGGGAGAAGAAGGATGAGAGGATATGTTTCCGATGTGCGAGCAATACACACTTTGCATCCTCGGTTGTGTGCCCGGGACGCAGGGCTACATGTGCTAAGTGTAGAAGAAAAGGGCATTACGCAAATTGTTGCAAAAACTTTCAATTTGGACAAAATGCTCAAAAGAAGGTCCTATATGTGAACGAAGAAGAAGATGAAAGGTTGTCTGAGGAGGAGATTACACTTCAAATGCAGAATATTGCTGTTAACACTGTTAATGTTGTCATGGAGGATGAAAATGTGGATGATTGTGAGCGTCCGTATGCTGTGGTGAAAGTCAATGGCCATGAGGTATCAATGATGGCAGACTCTGGGTCCAAGATCACTTTAGTGTCAAGAAGTGTGTTTGAGAAGGAGATGCAAGGGGAAGTGTCCGGTCTATCTAAACCTGATATAAATCCAGGTGGTTACGATCAGGACAAAATTGACCTGTTGGGGTATGTGTGGAGTGAGTTTGAGTTCAAGGGCCGGAAATGCGACGGCAAGGTATACATAACAAAAAAGGGACAATCCTTGTTGGGATGGAGGGAGCAGAAAAATCTAGCCATCAAACTGGACCCAAACAAAGAGGAGCAGGTTTATCAGGATCAGGTGTAGGGTCGTGTAAGTATGTGGTAGAGCACAGTGGAGTGTTTAATGGAGGCATGGGAAAAGTGAAAGGTTTTATTCACCAAATCATTTTGAAAAGAAATAGCACACCTGTAGTTGCGAAGCTTAGGCCAGTACCTTTGTCCTTGAGGGAAGGGGTCAAGAAGGAGTTGATGAAATTATTACAGTCGGGTGTGATTGAAAAGGCAGGTGGGGTTGAATGGGTGTCCCCGGTAGTGGTTGTTAAAAAGAGTTCAGGAGATCTAAGGATGTGCATAGACATGCGTGAGCTCAATAAATGTATCATGGTTGATAGGCACCCATTGCCCAACATGTGTGAGAT
This sequence comes from Ambystoma mexicanum, assembly GCF_040938575.1. Classification (NCBI taxonomy): domain Eukaryota; kingdom Metazoa; phylum Chordata; class Amphibia; order Caudata; family Ambystomatidae; genus Ambystoma; species Ambystoma mexicanum. The sequence goes on from NC_090925.1 coordinate 202,748,700, forward strand.
GTTGACCAGGGTCGGGCGAGGGAAGTTTTTCTCAAAATTGGATATGGCGTCAGCCTATCACCAGATTGAGTTGGAGGAGGGGTGAAGGAAGCTCACTGCTTTCATTACTCACGAGGGCGTTTTTCAATTTAGAAGGATGCCTTTTGGTTTGGCATCAGCCTCGTCGGTATTTCAAAAGGTAATGAACCGTTTACTCAGATGTGTGAAGGGGGTGTTTTGTTTCCAGGATGATGTGTTGGTCTGTGGAGAAACACTTGAAGAACACGACAATAGATTATTCGAAGTTTTGAGAATTTTTGAGGAAAGGGGAATCACATTAAGGCAGGAAAAGTGTGAATTCGCCCTTTCAAAGGTAGATTACTTAGGCCACGAAGTTTCTCATGAAGGGGTAAAACCCAAAGAGGGCATTGTAAATTCGATAAAGGTAATTGAGAAGCCAGCTAACAAAAGTGAACTACGTTCATTTTTAGGCATGACAGAATTTTATCAAAAATTTGTGATGAATTATGCATCCAAAGTTTTGGAAATGAGGAAGATTCTAAAAAAGGGGGTCGAGTTCATATGGAACAAAAAGTGTGACATGGAATTTACAAAGATTAAACAAGAAATTGATATGGCCCGCCCATTGGGTTGTTTTGACACAAGGAAATGTTCTATAATTACTGTGGATGCCAGCGAAGGAGGGCTGGGTGCAGTACTTTCGCAGAGACAAGACGATGGTTCAGAGGAGGTGATAGCACATGCGTCACGTGCTTTGAAGGGTGCAGAGTTGAGATATTCCGTTCTTGAGAAGGAAGCCTTAGCTTGTTATTGGGCTGTTGAGCGGTTTAGAAACTTTGTGTGGGGTATGGAATTTGTCTTGCGTACTTATCACAAACCATTAAAGGTTATCTTTGAGAGTAAGGGTTTGGATAAGGTTTCGCGCAGAGTGGCCGGATGGGTTACCAGAATGCAGGCGCACAAATTTTCCATGGAAGTTATACCTGGGAAGGAGAACAAGCTAGCTGACAATCTTTCAAGAGTAAGGGTTGCAACCCAGGAAGGGTTAGGTGAGGAGATGGAAATGGAAATGGTGTTTGTTAACACAGAGGGAATTGTATCCAGAGAAGAGTGGCTGGTGGAGATTGCGAGAGACCCGATAATTAATAAGGTGATCACATATGTATCGACGTCTTTTTGGCCCAACAAATCTGAGTTGGTCGAGGGTGAGAGACCTTATTGGGAAGTTAAGGATGAGCTATCTGTCATTGATGGCGTGTTGTTCAGGTGGGAGAGAGCAGTCGCTCCGCCAGGTATTCGAAAAAGAATTATCGATTTGGCTCATAGTGGCCACATTGGTATTACCAAGACCAAGGGAGTATTAAGGTCAGATTATTGGTGGCCGGGATTCGACAAGGAAGTTGAAAATCATCTTGCACGATGCCATTTTTGCATCAGGAGTGGGAAGGGAGAGGAGGCTAGGAAGCAGCCCCTTATTGATGTAGGAGTTCCATCAAAAATCTGGTGTGATATAGCAATGGATATTTTGGGTCCAGTTGACCTAGGGTATGGCAGAGGAAGGTATGTAGTACTGGTGGTTGATTTATTCTCCAGGTGGGTAGATTTCAAGGTGGTGCGTGAAATATCGGGAGAGAATATGGTGAAGGTGTTGCAGGAGATCGTTGCGAGTGAAGGATTGCCTGAGAGTGTCCTTACTGACAATGGAACGCAATTTACTGGAGGGATATTTCCTGCATACTTAAAGAAATGTGGGGTAAGTCATAGGAGGACATCTCTTTATCATCCTGAGACCAATGGAGTGGTGGAAAGACTAAATAGATGTCTGATGGAAAGTGTGCGCATGGGAGAGCAGTGTGGTTTCGATAAATTAGTGACGATTCAAAACAGATTGTGGGCATTGCGCATGGCACCCCATGCAACTACTGGATTGTGTCCATTCGAACTTATGAGGGGCCGAAAGGCTTCCTCGATGGCGTGTCCTACATGGTTAGGGAGGAGCAGGGAGTCGGATGTAGTCATTGATGAGGTCAGAAATGCGCTCAAGAGAAAGAAGAGCGAGTGGGTTATGCGAGAAAATAAGAGAAGAGGAAGGAAGGAATTGCATGTGGAGCGAGGAGATTGGGTGAGAATAAAGAAGGGTGTGGTGAAGAGAAAAGGTGATGCATTATACTCAGATCCAGTTAGAGTGGTTGCTGTTATGAAGGGAGCGGTACGTGTGGAAGGAGGTCAGGTCTGGAACAAGAGTAGGGTGGCTACAGTGAAGAGAGGGCAAGTGTAAGGTTCGAGGGTCGTATGTATAAAACTTTGGAAAAAAGGGAGATGTGTTATGATGTTGATCACTGCTGCATGGAAAGCTATGTAGTGGAATGTTTACTAGTTCAGGTTCTGATGATGTCACAGACTCTATGTGAGTGTTTATGTTTTGTTCAAGATTCTATGTTTGTCAGTTGAAGCCTCTGGTGGGAGGAGAGGAGTCCTCTGTGTTGTGGGGGCCTTAATATCCTGTATCTTAATAAATACTTACCACGAAGACTTACCTGTGCCCAGAGCGTCTTCGTAACAGTTACTAACACTCTCGGTTAATCCAGGCATCTTGAGAGTTACTAACGCTCTCAGTTAGTCCAGGCATCTTGAGCATTACTAACACTCTTGGTTAGTCCAGGCATCTTGACAGTTACTGGTACTCTTGGTTAGTCCAGGTATCTTGAGAGTTGCTAGCACACATGGTTAGTGCAGGCATCTTGAGAGTTACTAACACTCTCGGTCAGGCATCTTGAGAGCTACCGGCACTCTTGGTAAGTCCAGGCATCTTGAGAGTTACTAGCACTCTTGGCCAGGCATCTTGAGCATTACTAACACTCTCGGTTAGTCCATGCATATTGAGAGTTCCTGGCACTCTTGGCAAGTCCATGCATCCTGGGAGTTACTGGCACTCTTGGTTAGTCCATGCATCCTGGGAGTTACTGGCACTCTTGGTTAGTTCATGCACCTTGAGAGTTACTGGCACTCTTGTTAGTCCATGCATCTTGGGAGTTACTAGCACTCTTGGTTAGTCCAGGCATCTTGGGAGTTACTAGCGCTCTTGGTTAGTCCATGCACCCCGGGAGGTACTGGCACACATGGTTAGTCCAGACATCTTGAGCGTTACTAGCACTCTTGCTTAGTCCCTGCATCTTGAGAATTACTGGCACTCTTGGTTAGTCCATGCATCCTGGGAGTTACTGGCACTCTTGATTAGTCCATGCATCCTGGGAGTTACTGGCACTCTTGGTTAGTCCATGCATCCTGGGAGTTACTGGCACTCTTGGTTAGTCCATGCATCTTGAGATTTACCAGCACTCTTGGTTAGACCAGGCATCTTGAGAGTTGCTACCACTCTCGGTTAGTCCAGGCATCTTGAGAGTTACTAACACTCTTGGTTAGTCCAGGCAGCATGAGAGTTACTAACACTCTCGGTTAGTTCATGCATCTTGAGCGTTACTTGCACTCTTGGTTAGTCCAGGCATCTTGGGAGTTACTGGCACTCTTCGTTAGTCCAGGCATCTTGAGAGTTACTAACACTCTTGGTTAGACCAGGCATCTTGAGAGTTACTAGCACTCTCTTTTAGTCCAGGCATCTTGAGAGTTACTAACACTCTTGGTTAGTCCAGACATCTTGAGCATTACTAGCACTCTTGGTTTGTCCATGCTTCTTGAGAATTACTGGCACTCTCGTTAGTCCATGCAACTTGGGAGTTACTAGCACTCTTGGTTAGTCCAGGCATCTTGGGAGTTATTAGCACTCTTGGTTTGTCCATGCATCCTGGGAGGTAATGGCACACATGGTTAGTCCAGACATCTTGAGCGTAACTAGCACTCTTGGTTAGTCTGTGCATCTTGAGAATTACTGGCACTCTTGGTTAGTCCATTCATCCTGGGAGTTACTGGCACTCTTGATTAGTCCATGCATCCTGGGAGTTACTGGCACTCTTGGTTAGTCCATACATCCTGGGAGTTACTGGAACTCTTGGTTAGTCCATGCATCTTGAGATTTACTAGCACTCTTGGTTAATCCAAGCATCTTGATAGTTACAGGCACTCTTCGTTAGTCCAGGCATCTTGAGAGTTACTAACACACTTGGTTAGAGCAGGCATATTGAGAGTTACTAGCACTCTCGCTTAGTCCAGGCATCTTGAGAGTTACTAACACTCTTGGTTAGTCCAGGCATCGGGAGAGTTACTAACACTCTCGGTTAGTCCATGCATCTTGAGCGTTACTTGCACTCTTGGTTAGTCCAGGCATCTTGGGAGTTACTGGCACTCTTTGCTAGTCCAGGCATCTTGAGAGTTACTAACAATCTTGGTTAGACCAGGCATCTTGAGAGTTACTAGCACACTCGGTTAGTCCAGGCATCTTGAGAGTTACTAACACTCTTGGTTAGTCCAGACATCTTGAGCGTTAGTAGCACTCTTGGTTTGTCCATGCATCTTGAGAATTACTGGCACTCTTGGTTAGTCGATGCCTACTGGGAGTTACTGGCACTCTTGATTAGTCCATGCATCCTGGGAGTTACTGGCACTCTTGGTTAGTCCATGCATCCTGGGAGTTACTGGCACTCTTGGTTAGTCCATGCATCTTGAGATTTACTAGCACTGTTGGTTAGTCCAGGCATCTTTGGAGTTATTAGCGCTCTTGGTTAGTCCACACATCTTGGGAGTTACTGGCACTCTTCGTTAGTCCAGGTATCTTGAGAGTTACTAACACTCTTGGTTAGACCAGGCATCTTGAGAGTTACTAGCACTCTCAGTTAGTCCAGACATCTTGAGAGTTACTAACACTCTTGGTTAGTCCAGGCATCTTGAGTCTTACTATCACTCTCGGTTAGCCCAGGCATCTTGAGAGTTACTAGCACTCTTGGTTAGTCCAGGCATCTTCAGCGTTACTAACACTCTCGGTTAGTCCAGGCATCTTGAGAGTTACTAGCACTCTCGGTTAGTCCAGGCATTGTGAGAGTTGCTAACACTCTCGGTTAGTCCATGCATCTTGACCGTTACTTGCACTCTTGGTTAGTCCTAGCATCTTGAGCATCACTAACACTCTCGGTTAGTCCATGCATCTTGAGATTTACTAGCACTCCTGGTTAGTCCAGGCATCTTGGGAGTTACTAGCACTCTTGGTTAGTCCACACATCTTTGGAGTTACTGGCACTCTTCGTTAGTCCAGGCATCTTGAGATTTACTAACACTCTTGGTTAGACCAGGCATCTTGAGAGTTACTAGCACTCTTGGTTAGTCCATGCATCTTGAGAGTTACTGGCACTCTTGTTAGTCCATGCATCTTGGGAGTTACTGGCACCCTTGGTTAGTCCTTGCATCTTGAGATTTACTGGCACTCTCGTTAGTCCATGCATCTTGGGAGTTACTAGCACTCTTGGTTAGTCGAGGCATCTTGGGAGTTATTAGCACTCTTGCTTAGTCCAGGCATCTTGGTATTTACAGGCACTCTTTGTTAGTCCAGGCCTCTTGGGAGTTACTAACACACTTGGTTAGACCAGGCATCTTGAGAGTTACTAGCACTCTTGCTTAGTCCAGGCATCTTGAGAGTTACTAACACTCTTGGTTAGTCCAGGCATCTTGAGAGTTACTAACACTCTCGGTTAGTCCATGCACCTTGAGCGTTACTAACACTCTTGGTTAGTCCAGGCATCTTGAGGGTTACTACCAATCTTGGTTAGTCCAGGCATCTTGAGAGTTACTAACACTCTCGGTTAGTCCAGGCATCTTGAGAGTTACTAACACACACAGTTAGTCCAGGCGGCATCTTGAGAGTTACTAACACTCTCAGTAAGTCCAGACGTCTTGAGAGTTACTAACACTCTTGGTTAGTCCAGGCATCATGAGAGTAACTAGCACTCTTGGTTAGTCCAGGCATCTTGAGCATTACTAACACTCTTGGTTAGTCCAGGCATCTTGAGCATTACTAGCACTCTCGGTTAGACCAGGCATCTTGAGAGTTACTAACACAGACAGTTTGCCCAGGTATCTTGAGAGTAACTAGCACTCTCGGTTAGTCCGGGCATTTTGAGAGTTACTAACACTCTCAGTTAGTCCAGGCGTCTTGAGAGTTACTAACACACTCTGTTAGTCCAGGCATTTTGACAGTTACTAACACTCTCGGTTAGTCCAGGCATCTTGAGAGTTACTAATACACTTGGTTAGTGCAGGCATTTAGACAGTTACTAACACTCTCGGTTAGTCCAGGCGTCTTGAGATTTACTAACGCTCTCAGTTAGTCCAGGCATCTTGAGCATTACTAACACTCTTGGTTAGTCCAGGCATCTTGACAGTTACTGGTACTCTCGGTTAATCCAGGTATATTGAGAGTTGCTAGCACACATGGTTAGTGCAGGCATCTTGAGAGTTACTAACACTCTTGGTCTGGCATCTTGAGAGCTACCGGCACTCTTGGTAAGTCCAGGCATCTTGAGAGTTACTAGCACTCTTGGCCAGGTCTCTTGAGGATTACTAACACTCTCAGTTAGTCCATGCATCTTGAGAGTTACTGGCATTCTTGGTTAGTCCATGCATCCTGGGAGTTACTGGCACTCTTGGTTAGTCCATGCATCCTGGGAGTTACTGGCACTCTTGGTTAGTCCATGCATCTTGAGAGTTACTGGCACTCTCGTAAGTCCATGCATCTAGGGAGTTACTAGCACTCTTGGTTAGTCCAGGCATCTTGGGAGTTACTAGCACTCTTGGTTAGTCCATGCATCCAGGGAGGTACTGGCCCACATGGTTAGTCCAGACATCTTGAGTGTTACTAGCACTCTTGGTTAGTCCATGCATCTTGAGAATTACTGACACTCTTGGTTAGTCCATGCATCCTGGGAGTTACTGGCACTCTTGATTAGTCCATGCATCCTGGGAGTTACTGGCCCTCCTGGTTAGTCCATGGATCCTGGGAGTTACTGGCACTCTTGGTTAGTCCATGCATCTTGAGATTTACTAGCACTCTTGGTTAGTCCAGGCACCTTGGGAGTTATTAGCACTCTTGGTTAGTCCACGCATCTTGGAAGTTACTGGCACTCTTTGTTAGTGGCATCTTGAGAGTTACTACCACTCTTGACCAGGCCTCTTGAACATTACTAACACTCTTGGTTAGTCCAGGCATCTTGACAGTTACTAGTACTCTCGGTTAGTCCAGGTACCTTGAGAGTTACTAGCACACATGGTTAGTCCAGGCATCTTGAGAGTTACTAGCACTCTTGGTCAGGCATCTTGAGAGCTACTGGCACTCTTGGTTAGTCCAGGCATCTTGAGAGTTACTAGCACTCTTGGCCTGGCATCTTGAGCATTACTAACACTCTCGGTTAGTCCATGCATCTTGAGAGTTACTGGCACTCTTGGCTAGTCCATGCATCCTGGGAGTTACTGGCACTCTTGGTTAGTCCATGCATCCTGGGAGTTACTGGCACTCTTGGTTAGTCCATGCATCTTGAGAGTTACTGGCACTCTTGTTAGTCCATGCATCTTGGGAGTTACTAGCACTCTTGGTTAGTCCAGGCATCTTGGGAGTTACTAGCGCTCTTGGTTAGTCCATGCACCCTGGGAGGTAGTGGCACACATGGTTAGTCCAGACATCTTGAGCGCTACTAGCACTCTTGGTTAGTCCATGCATCTTGAGAATTACTGGCACTCTTGGTTAGTCCATACATCCTGGGAGTTACTGGCACTCTTGATTAGTCCATGCATCCTGGGAGTTACTGGCACTCTTGGTTAGTCCATGCATCCTGGGAGTTACTGGCACTCTTGGTTAGACCATGCATCTTGAGAGTTACTGGCACTCTCATTAGTCCATGCATCTTGGGAGTTACTAGCACTCTTGGTTAGTCCAGGCATCTTGGGAGTTGCTAGCACTCTTGGTTAGTCCATGCATCCTGGGAGGTACTGGCACACATGGGTTCGTCCAGACATCTTGAGTGTTACTAGCACTCTTGGTTAGTCCATGCATCTTGAGAATTACTGACACTCTTTGTTAGTCCATGCATCCTGGGAGTTACTGGCACTCTTGATTAGTCCATGCATCCTGGGAGTTACTGGCCCTCTTGGTTAGTCCATGCATCCTGGGAGTTACTGGCACTCTTCGTTAGTCCAGGCATCTTGAGAGTTACTAGCACTCTTGGCCAGGCATCTTGAGCGTTACTAATACTCTTGGTTAGTCCAGGCATCTTGACAGTTACTAGTACTCTCGGTTCGTCCATGCATCTTGAGAGTTACTGGCACTCTTGGCTAGGCCATGCATGCTGGGAGTTACTGGCACTCTTGGTTAGTCCATGCATCCTGGGAGTTACTGGCACTCTTGGTTAGTCCATGCATCTTGGGAGTTACTGGCGGTCTCGTTAGTCCATGCATCTTGGGAGTTACTGGCACTCTTGCTTAGTCCTTGCATCTTGAGAGTTACTGGCGCTCTCATTAGTCCATGCATCTTGGGAGTTACTAGCACTCTTGGTTAGTCCAGGCATCTTGGGAGTTACTAGTCCTCTTGGTTAGTCCATGCATCCTGGGAGGTGCTGGCACACATGGTTAGTCCACACATCTTGAGCGTTACTAGCACTCTTGGTTAATCCGTGCATCTTGAGAATTACTGGCATTCTTGGTTAGTCCATGCATCCTGGGAGTTACTGCCACTCTTGGTTAGTCCATGCATCCTGGGAATTAGTGGAACTCTTGGTTAGTCCATGCATCTTGAGGTTTACTAGCACTCTTGGTTCGTCCAGGCATCTTGGGAGTTATTAGCACTCTTGGTTAGTCCAGGCATCTTGGTAGTTACAGGCACTCTTTGTTAGTCCAGGCCTCTTGGGAGTTACTAACACACTTGGTTAGACCAGGCATCTTGAGAGTTACTAGCACTCTCGCTTAGTCCAGGCATCTTGAGAGTTACTAACACTCTTGGTTATTCCGGGCATCGTGAGAGTTACTAAACTCTCGGTTAGTCCATTAATCTTGAGCGCTACTTGCACTCTTAGTTAGTCCAGGCATCTTGGGAGTTACTGGCACTCTTCGTTAGTCCAGGCATCTTGAGATTTACTAACACTCTTGGTTAGACCAGGCATCTTGAGAGTTACTAGCACTCTCGGTTAGTCCAGTCATCTTGCTAGTTACTAACACTCTTGGTGAGTCGAGACATCTTGAGCGTTACTAGCACTCTTGGTTTGTCCATGTATCTTGAGAATTACTAGCACTCTTAGTTAGTCCATGCATCCTGGGAGCTACTGGCACTCTTGGTTAGTCCATGCATCTTGAGAGTTACTGGCACTCTCGTTAGTCCATGCATCTTGAAGTTTACTAGCACTCTTGGTTCGTCCAGGCATCTTGGGAGTTATTAGCACTCTTGGTTAGTCCAGGCATCTTGGTAGTTACAGACACTCTTTGTTAGTCCAGGCCTCTTGGGAGTTACTAACACACTTGGTTAGACCAGGCATCTTGCTAGTTACTAACACTCTTGGTGAGTCCAGACATCTTGAGCGTTACTAGCACTCTTGGTTAGTCCATGCATCCTGGGAGCTACTGGCACTCTTGGTTAGTCCATGCATCTTGAGAGTTACTGGCACTTTTCGTTAGTCCAGGCATCATGAGAGTTACTAGCACTCTTGGCCAGTCATCTTGAGCGTTACTAATACTCTTGGTTAGTCCAGGCATCTTGACAGTTACTAGTACTCTCGGTTAGTCCAGGTATCTTGCGAGTTGCTAGCACACATGGTTAGTCCAGGCATCTTGAGAGTTACTAGCGCTCTTGGCCAGGCATCTTGAGCATTACTAACACTCTCGGTTAGTCCATGCATCTTGAGAGTTACTGGCACTCTTGGCTAGGCCATGCATCCTGGGAGTTACTGGCACTCTTGGTTAGTCCATGCATCCTGGGAGTTACTGGCACTCTTGGTTAGTCCATGCATCTTGAGAGTTACTGGCGCTCTCGTTAGTCCATGCATCTTGGGAGTTACTGGCACTCTTGGTTAGTCCTTGCATCTTGAGAGTTACTGGCACTCTCGTTAGTCCATGCATCTTGGGACTTACTAGCACTCTTGGTTAGTCCAGGCATCTTGGGAGTTACTAGTGCTCTTGGTTAGTCCATGCATCCTGGGAGGTGCTGCCACACATGGTTAGTCCACACATCTTGAGCGTTACTAGCACTCTTGGTTAATCCGTGCATCTTGAGAATTACTGGCATTCTTGGTTAGTCCATGCATCCTGGGAGTTACTGCCACTCTTGGTTAGTCCATTCATCCTGGGAGTTACTGGAACTCTTGGTTAGTCCATGCATCTTGAGATTTACTAGCACTCTTGGTTCGTCCAGGCATCTTGGGAGTTATTAGCACTCTTGGTTAGTCCAGGCATCTTGGTAGTTACAGGCATTCTTTGTTAGTCCAGGCCTCTTGGGAGTTACTAACACACTTGGTTAGACGAGGCATATTGAGAGTTACTAGCACTCTCGCTTAGTCCAGGCATCTTGAGAGTTACTAACACTCTTGGTTAGTCCATGCATCCTGGGAGTTACTGGAACTCTTGGTTAGTCCATGCATCTTGAGATTTACTAGCACTCTTGGTTAGTCCAGGCATCTTTGGAGTTATTAGCGCTCTTGGTTAGTCCACACATCCTGGGATTTACTGGCACTCTTCGTTAGTCCAGGTATCTTGAGAGTTACTAACACTCTTGGCCAGGCATCTTGAGCGTTACTAATATTCTTGGTTAGTCCAGGCATCTTGACAGTTACTAGTACACTTGGTTAGTCCAGGTATCTTGCGAGTTGCTAGCACACATGGTTAGTCCAGGCATCTTGAGAGTTACTAGCGCTCTTGGTTAGTCCAGGCACCTTGGGAGTTAGTAGCACTCTTGGTTGGTCCACGCATCTTGGAAGTTACTGGCACTCTTCGTTAGTGGCATCTTGAGAGTTACTAACGCTCTCAGTTAGTCCAGGCATCTTGAGCATTACTAACACTCTCGGTTAGTCCAGGCATATTGACAGTTACTGGTACTCTCGGTTAGTCCAGGTATCTTGAGAGTTGCTAGCACACATGGTTAGTGCAGGCATCTTGAGAGTTACTAACACTCTTGGTCAGGCATCTTGAGAGCTACCGGCACTCTTGGTAAGTCCAGGCATCTTGAGAGTTACTAGCACTCTTGGCCAGGCATCTTGAGGATTACTAACACTCTCAGTTAGTCCATGCATCTTGAGAGTTACTGGCACTCTTGGTTAATCCATGCATCCTCAGAGTTACTGGCACTCTTGATTAGTCCATGCATCCTGGGAGTTACTGGCACTCTTGGTTAGTCCATGCATCTTGAGAGTTACTGGCACTCTGGTTAGTCCATGCATCTAGGGAGTTACTAGCACTCTTGGTTAGTCCAGGCATCCAGGGAGGTACTGGCCCACATGGTTAGTCCAGACATCTTGAGTGTTACTAGCACTCTTGGTTAGTCCATCCATCTTGAGAATTACTGACACTCTTGGTTAGTCCATGCATCCTGGGAGTTACTGGCACTCTTGATTAGTCCATGCATCCTGGGAGTTACTGGCCCTCTTGGTTAGTCCATGCATCCTGGGAGTTACTGGCACTCTTGGTTAGTCCATGCATCTTGAGATTTACTAGCACTCTTGGTTAGTCCAGGCACCTTGGGAGTTATTAGCACTCTTGGTTAGTCCACGCATCTTGGGAGTTACTGGCACTCTTTGTTAGTGGCATCTTGAGAGTTACTAACACTCTTGGTTAGTCCAGGCATCTTGAGAGTTGCTAGCACACATGGTTAGTCCAGGCATCTTGAGAGTTACTAACACTCTTGGTCAGGCATCTTGAGAGCTACTGGCACTCTTGGTTGGTCCAGGCATCTTGAGAGTTACTAGCGCTCTTAGCCTGGCATCTTGAGCATTACTAACACTCTCGGTTAGTCCATGCATCTTGAGAGTTACTGGCACTCTTGGCTAGTCCATGCATCCTGGGAGTTACTGGCACTCTTGGTTAGTCCATGCATCCTGGGAGTTACTGGCACTCTTGGTTAGTCCATGCACCTTGAGAGTTACTGGCACTCTTGTTAGTCCATGCATCTTGGGAGTTGCTACCACTCTCGGTTAGTCCAGGCATCTTGAGAGTTACTAACACTCTTGGTTAGTCCAGGCAGCATGAGAGTTACTAACACTCTCGGTTAGTTCATGCATCTTGAGCGTTACTTGCACTCTTGGTTAGTCCAGGCATCTTGGGAGTTACTGGCACTTTTGGTTAGACCAGGCATCTTGGGAGTTACTAGCACTCTTGGTTAGTCCAGGCATCTTGGGAGTTACTAGCGCTCTTGGTTAGTCCATGCACCCCGGGAGGTACTGGCACACATGGTTAGTCCAGACATCTTGAGCGTTACTAGCACTCTTGCTTAGTCCCTGCATCTTGAGAATTACTGGCACTCTTGGTTAGTCCATGCATCCTGGGAGTTACTGGCACTCTTCATTAGTCCATGCATCCTGGGAGTTACTGGCACTCTTGGTTAGTCCATGCATCCTGGGAGTTACTGGCACTCTTGGTTAGTCCATGCATCTTGAGATTTACCAGCACTCTTGGTTAGACCAGGCATCTTGAGAGTTGCTACCACTCTCGGTTAGTCCAGGCATCTTGAGAGTTACTAACACTCTTGGTTAGTCCAGGCAGCATGAGAGTTACTAACACTCTCGGTTAGTTCATGCATCTTGAGCGTTACTTGCACTCTTGGTTAGTCCAGGCATCTTGGGAGTTACTGGCACTCTTCGTTAGTCCAGGCATCTTGAGAGTTACTAACACTCTTGGTTAGACCAGGCATCTTGAGAGTTACTAGCACTCTCTTTTAGTCCAGGCATCTTGAGAGTTACTAACACTCTTGGTTAGTCCAGACATCTTGAGCATTACTAGCACTCTTGGTTTGTCCAGGCATCTTGGGAGTTATTAGCACTCTTGGTTTGTCCATGCATCCTGGGAGGTAATGGCACACATGGTTAGTCCAGACATCTTGAGCGTAACTAGCACTCTTGGTTAGTCTGTGCATCTTGAGAATTACTGGCACTCTTGGTTAGTCCATTCATCCTGGGAGTTACTGGCACTCTTGATTAGTCCATGCATCCTGGGAGTTACTGGCACTCTTGGTTAGTCCATACATCCTGGGAGTTACTGGAACTCTTGGTTAGTCCATGCATCTTGAGATTTACTAGCACTCTTGGTTAATCCAAGCATCTTGATAGTTACAGGCACTCTTTGTTAGTCCAGGCATCTTGAGAGTTACTAACACACTTGGTTAGACCAGGCATATTGAGAGTTACTAGCACTCTCGCTTAGTCCAGGCATCTTGAGAGTTACTAACACTCTTGGTTAGTCCAGGCATCGGGAGAGTTACTAACACTCTCGGTTAGTCCATGCATCTTGAGCGTTACTTGCACTCTTGGTTAGTCCAGGCATCTTGGGAGTTACTGGCACTCTTTGCTAGTCCAGGCATCTTGAGAGTTACTAACAATCTTGGTTAGACCAGGCATCTTGAGAGTTACTAGCACTCTCGGTTAGTCCAGGCATCTTGAGAGTTACTAACACTCTTGGTTAGTCCAGACATCTTGAGCGTTAGTAGCACTCTTGGTTTGTCCATGCATCTTGAGAATTACTGGCACTCTTGGTTAGTCGATGCCTACTGGGAGTTACTGGCACTCTTGATTAGTCCATGCATCCTGGGAGTTACTGGCACTCTTGGTTAGTCCATGCATCCTGGGAGTTACTGGCACTCTTGGTTAGTCCATGCATCTTGAGATTTACTAGCACTGTTGGTTAGTCCAGGCATCTTTGGAGTTATTAGCGCTCTTGGTTAGTCCACACATCTTGGGAGTTACTGGCACTCTTCGTTAGTCCAGGTATCTTGAGAGTTACTAACACTCTTGGTTAGACCAGGCATCTTGAGAGTTACTAGCACTCTCAGTTAGTCCAGACATCTTGAGAGTTACTAACACTCTTGGTTAGTCCAGGCATCTTGAGTCTTACTATCACTCTCGGTTAGCCCAGGCATCTTGAGAGTTACTAGCACTCTTGGTTAGTCCAGGCATCTTGAGCGTTACTAACACTCTCGGTTAGTCCAGGCATCTTGAGAGTTACTAGCACTCTCGGTTAGTCCAGGCATTGTGAGAGTTGCTAACACTCTCGGTTAGTCCATGCATCTTGACCGTTACTTGCACTCTTGGTTAGTCCTAGCATCTTGAGTATCACTAACACTCTCGGTTAGTCCATGCATCTTGAGATTTACTAGCACTCTTGGTTAGTCCAGGCATCTTGGGAGTTACTAGCACTCTTGGTTAGTCCACACATCTTTGGAGTTACTGGCACTCTTCGTTAGTCCAGGCATCTTGAGATTTACTAACACTCTTGGTTAGACCAGGCATCTTGAGAGTTACTAGCACTCTTGGTTAGTCCATGCATCTTGAGAGTTACTGGCACTCTTGTTAGTCCATGCATCTTGGGAGTTACTGGCACCCTTGGTTAGTCCTTGCATCTTGAGAGTTACTGGCACTCTCGTTAGTCCATGCATCTTGGGAGTTACTAGCACTCTTGGTTAGTCGAGGCATCTTGGGAGTTATTAGCACTCTTGCTTAGTCCAGGCATCTTGGTATTTACAGGCACTCTTTGTTAGTCCAGGCCTCTTGGGAGTTACTAACACACTTGGTTAGACGAGGCATCTTGAGAGTTACTAGCACTCTCGCTTAGTCCAGGCATCTTGAGAGTTACTAACACTCTTGGTTAGTCCGGGCATCGTGAGAGATACTAAACTCTCGGTTAGTCCATTTATCCTGAGCGCTACTTGCACTCTTGGTTAGTCCAGGCATCTTGGGAGTTACTGGCACTCTTCGTTAGTCCAGGCATCTTGAGATTTACTAACACTCTTGGTTAGACCAGGCATCTTGAGAGTTACTAGCACTCTCGGTTAGTCCAGGCATCTTGGTAGTTACTAACACTCTTGGTGAGTCCAGACATCTTGTGCGTTACTAGCACTCTTGGTTTGTCCATGCATCTTGAGAATTCCTAGCACTCTTGGTTAGTCCATGCATCCTGGGAGCTACTGGCACTCTTGGTTAGTCCATGCATCTTGAGAGTTACTGGCACTCTCGTTAGTCCATTTATCTTGAGCGCTACTTGCACTCTTGGTTAGTCCAGGCATCTTGGGAGTTACTGGCACTCTTCGTTAGTCCAGGCATCTTGAGATTTACTAACACTCTGTAACGCTCACCTGATTCTCGCAGAGGCGCCGGTCTTGACTGGGCGACTACCGTATCTTCAAAGGTGATGTGTAGCACCCGGTTGGCTCTTTGGGCTGGACCTCTGTGCACTGTATGCCTGACGTGTAGAGTAAGATGTCTGCAGATAGAAAATATGGGGTTAATGAACTGGGGTTATTGGGGTGTCCCTATCTCTTTCCTCTTCTCCTCTCCTGTAGACCCCCAAAGGTTAACGCTCTCACCTTAGGTAAGTGAATGCCGAGCTCTCCATCTGCCTCGGGGCAGGGTGCTGTAGCCAGTTTCTTCACTGGATAGGTAGCGCAGGCCTCTTGACTTCAGAGGACTGCTGTCCGTCGTTTACTGCACGAACGGTAAGTTTCGAGTCATTCAAATGTCTTTTTAAAGTCATTAGTAATGATGTCTCTTGTTTTGCAGGGTTCCGGCGATGGCGGATGACGGGCTGAAGTGAGTTGAAGATGGAGCCCGTGTGATGAATAGAAGCGCCTGGAAGCACATGAGTAAGCGCTTGTTGCCTGCTTCACGATGCGCTCTAACTGTCTTTTTATTTTGCAGGTACGAGTTCGGAGCGGCTGCAGGGTGCCGGAATACCCACTGGATTAGATGTGGAAAGGAGTAATGGCACGTGAGTATTAAAGTTCTCCAATGTCTTTAAACGCACCTTGTTTTGTCTTTCAGATGCGGATGCAGCGCCGAAGGCCTCCGGAGCGTGCGAAGAGTTGGTAAGCTTTTGTCTTTCAGATGCCGGAATGCAGTATGAAGACCTCCGGAGCGCACGAAGAGTAGGTAAGCCTTTGCCTTTCAGATGCCGGAATGCTAACCTGTTCTTTCTTGTCTTTATAGGTGTTGCTGAAGACTGGATTCAGGATGGTAAGCCTTTGCCTTTCAGATGCCGGAATGCTAACCTGTTCTTTCTTGTCTTTGTAGGTGTTGCTGAAGACTGGATTCAGGATGGTAAGCCTTTTTCCTTAGGCCCAGGACTGGATGCAGAAGACACGATGAGCGTCCTGCTGCAGAGGGTGCAGAATAACGCAAAGCAAGATTCATCCACCGGGTGTGGTTTAAATAGCCTCCTGTAGTGCTTAGGTGTCTCCTTCCACAGCCACGCCTAAGTAAGAAAAGAGTTCCTGGTAAGAAAAGAGTTCCTGCCTTCCAGAAGAGTTCCAGTGTTCCAAATCTAGGGAGTGGCTCCAGCCCCACCCAACAGGAAAAGTAGTTCCAAACAGAAGAGGATCAGAGGCTCAACTGGCAGGCAAGTAAGCAGCATGGTCTGCTGCAGGTAAGTCCACCCAAGCATTATGAGCCCGGCGCTTCCAGCGCTGGGACTGGGCATATTTATGAGCCTGATGCCACTGGCGCCAGGACTGGGTCCAAAAGGTCCCAATTGGGACTGGTTGGCACTCGGAACCTGGGTTATGGATCTGCTTCCAAGGGAGTTGGGAAAACCCTGACCTTTTGGAAGCAGAGATCATGACAGTACCCCCCCTCAAGGCCCCTCCCAAACCGGGCTTCTCCGGGGGTTTTGGCTTGTCAGGAAATGTTCGGTGAAATCTTTTGATTAGGCGAGGAGCGTGGACATATTCAGCAGGTTCCCAGGATCTCTCTTGGGGGCTGTAGCCTTTCCAGTCAATTAGGTAGAATAGTTTAGATTTGGAGACCTTGGAGTCCAGAATGCTTTTGACTTCAAACTCGAGTTCTCCATCCACTAGGATAGGTTTTGGAGATTTGGTTAGTCGGGTTTGAGGTTGCACGGGTTTTAATAGAGAGACGTGGAAGACCGGATGTATCTTCATGTGCGGGGGCAAGTCCAACTTGACCGCTACTGGGTTTACTATGGTAGTGATGGAATAGGGACCAAGGTATCTTGGGTTGAATGTGCGTGGCCCTTTTAGAGATAGATATTTGGTGGATGACCAGACTTGATCCCCTACTTGATAGTGAGGGGCTTCCTTCCGATGTTGATCTGCTCCTTTCTTGTATTGTTCTTTAGCCCTTTGAAGGTGAGAAACAGCTTCCTTAAAGGCTTGGGTGATTGTAGAATGCAGGTAGTCTACTGCTGGTGTTTCAAGATCTTGGAGGGGATCCAACTCCGAGGTTCGAGGGTGACTGCCGTACAAAAGAAAAAACGGGGTTTTCCCAGTTCCTGAATGGACAGAGTTATTGTAGGCATACTCGGCTATCCAAAGGATATCTTTCCAGGTTTTTTCAGTTTGTTGCAGCATGCAGCGTAAATACTGTTCCAGAGTTTGATTGGTCCTCTCGGTTTGTCCGTCGGTCTGAGGGTGGTGACTGGTCGATAGTCTCACATCAATTTGAGCCGACCGACAGCAACTTCGCCAAAAATGAGAAATAAATTGACTACCTCGATCCGAAATTAGAACCGAAGGAAAACCGTGCAGTCGGACGATGTTTTCGAGAAATTCTCGGGCCAGAGTTGCTGCTGTCGGCAAGCCTTTGAGCGGAATGAAATGCGCCATCTTGGAGAATAAGTCCACGATTACTAGAATCGTATTGTATCCGGAGCATGGAGGTAGATCGGTGATGAAGTCCATAGAAAGCGTATGCCAAGGGCGAGGTGGGATGTCAATAGGGCGTAAGAGGCCTGCTGGTCTTTCCTTTTGACTCTTGTTTTGGGCGCATACTCCACAGGACATTATAAAGTCTCTGATATCTTTTTTCCAAGACGGCCACCAGAAGTAGCGCTTGATCTTTTCTGAGGTCTTGGCTATACCGGGATGACCTTCCATTAAAGAGTCGTGATAACAAGAGATTACTTTTTTCTGTAAATCTGTGCTGGGTAGGTATAATCGTTCTTGGAAATACAATAAGTTGTCCTTTACTGCAAAGTCCTTTCCCTGCAGATGCCAATTCTGTATATCTGCTGGAGTTACAAGTTGCCTGGCTTTATCCTTAACTTCCTCTATGGATTCTGTGGCGATTACACCCAGAATTCTTTGTTCGGGAATGATTGGTACAGGTTTAGGGGTGATCAAGTGTTCTTCCACTCCCATCCGAGAAAGGGCATCGGCTTTACCGTTCTTTGTACCTGGTCGATAGGTAATTATGAAGTCAAACTCGGCAAAGAATAATGCCCAACGGAGTTGTCTAGAGGATTGGGCTTTTGCGGTTTTCAAATATTGCAGGTTTCGGTGATCCGTAATCACAGTAACGGTGTGTCGGGCCCCCAGCAGATAATGCCGCCAAGCCTTAAAGGCAGACTTGATAGCCAGAAGTTCCTTGTCAGTAATTGTGTAATTGACTTCAGGAGGCGAGAATTTGCGGGACCAAAATGCCACGGGATGCAACTGATTGGTTACCGGGTCCTTTTGTGATAGAACTGCCCCCATGGCAAGGCTTGAAGCATCAGTTTCCACGATGTAGGGGAGTTCGGGGCGAGGGTGTTTTAAGATTGGTGCAGAGATAAATTTAGTCTTCAAATCCTGGAAAGCTTGTTCCGCCTCGGTAGACCATTCAAAACGTTTGTTTTTCTTTAACAAGGCAGTGATGGGCTGGACTATTCGAGAGAACTCGGGGATAAACCTGCGGTAAAAGTTAGCGAAGCCTAACATGCTTTGCACACCTTTTACGGAGGATGGTGATGGCCATTTGAGAACTGCATCGACCTTCTTTGAATCCATACGCACTCCGCCAGGTGATAATATGAATCCCAAGAATTCAACTTCAGTCACGTTGAAAACACATTTTTCCAACTTAGCGAAAAGTTTCTGTTGACGCAATCTTTCGAGGACCATTTTCACGTGTTTCCGATGTTCAGATTCCGATGAAGAATAAACGAGGATGTCGTCAATGTAAACAACAACACATACATCTATGAGCTCTCTGAGGACATCGTTCATAAAATATTGAAAGGCGGCCGGGGCATTGCAAAGTCCGAAGGGCATGACCTGATATTCAAATAGCCCATACTTGGTGCGGAAGGCCGTCTTCCATTCATCGCCCTTTTTTACTCGTACCAAGTGGTAAGCTCCTCTAAGATCCAGCTTGGTATATATGCATGCTTTTCTGACTTGGTCCAGGAGTTCAGGGATCAAAGGTAACGGATATCTATTCTTAACGGTGATCTGGTTCAGGGAGCGATAATCGATACAAGTTCTGAGGTCTCCTTCCTTTTTTGGAACGAAGAACAAAGCTGAAGAAGCAGGGGACTTGGAAGGACGAATAAACCCATTTGCCAGGTATTGATCCAGGTATTGTCGAAGGTGAAGGTTCTCAGGCTCGGTGAGGGCATAAATTCTACTACAAGGAGGAGTAGATCCAGGTATCAGGTCTATCTGGCAGTCATAAGACCTATGAGGAGGTAGAGAGTTAGCCTGATCCTTCCGGAAAACATCTTGGTATTCTAGGTATTCGGGAGGTAACTGGGGAGTCTCTGAAGAAATTGCGGCCATTGCAACACCAGGTGGAGGGTGACAAGTAGAGACACATTCTGGAAACTGGACCGTTCTTGCTCGCCAATCGATCAGAGGATTGTGTTTCTCTAACCAAGGTATTCCTAGAATAATCTGGAACTGAGGGGCCTTGATCACATCGAACACGATCTTCTCATGGTGTCCATCTTGACTTACTAGCGTCACTTCTTGAGTGGTATGCGTTACTGGCCCGGAGGCTATCTCCGTACCATCCACCGTAGTAATGACGTCCTTTACAGCCTTGGGACAAAGAGTTAGATTCATCCTCAAAACCATTTCATGATCCACATAATTGCCGATGGCACCGCTGTCGACGTAAGCTTCAATTGCATGTAATCGATCCGGATTATCAGGGCTAATGAGGACCATAGGTATCACGAAATGTGAGGTCACGGAACTGGTTTTTACGCTCGGCAAGAGGACCTCTATTCTTGTCGGGCGAGGTCGTTTCCCTGCTCAGAGTTTGTAACTTTGGTAACTGCAGCTCCTACTGCCTTCTTGGCAGGTTTCACCGGACAGTCTCGAAGAAAGTGCCCTGAGTTTCCGCAATATAGGCATAATTGCAACTGTTTCCTCCTTTCCCGCTCCCGTTGTGTTAGAGGACCTTTCAGACCCCCTATTTGCATGGGTTCCCCGGAGTCTACTCCTTTGGAAGGAGTTGGCGGTTTGGAAAATACTCGAGCATCAAACTTGGAACGATCGGCCTTCCTGTTCTGCAGCCTGTGATCTATTTGAACGACCAAGTCTATGTAATCCGAACAGTCTTGTGGGGGATTCACTACTTGGGCTAAAACGTCTTTGAGCTCTCCACGTAGACCTCTATAAAACAGCGTAATCCTTTTGTCCTCAGGCCATTGAGTTTCCACTATTAGTCTATTGAAAGATGCAATATAAGCCAAAAGGTCTTGATTACCTTGTCGCAAAGAAAGAAGCTCATTGTCCAAGGCCTGTCCCTGTGAATGTCTTGCGAACAGTTTTTCCATACTAAGCTGAAAGGCTTGAAAATCATGGAGAACCGGATCATCTTGATGAACTAGAGGGATCGACCAGTCTGCCGCATTGCCACTAAGGTACGAAAGTACAAAAGCTACTTTAGCTTGATCAGTTGGAAAGGCTGCTGGCCGGCATAAGAAGTGCAACCGGCACTGATTGATAAATACTGCAAACCTCTTTGGGTCACCAGAAAATCGCTCGGGCGGAGCCAGAGGTACATTCCCAGGTAGGTTGATCTGCACTGGATTCATAGAGGATGTTGAAGGAAGATTTGCCCCTGATGCGGGTAACGGGGTCTGTCCGGCTTGTGACTGTAGCACTTGTCTAGCAAGATTGTCTGTTCTCTCCTTGGAAATAATAAGTTCCCTTCTTAGAGCATTCGTTTCATGACGAGTTGCATGCACTTCTGCCCTTAGTTCCCCAAGTAACCGGGCTAGGGGGTCAGTATCCGAGGTTTCCATAGCGCCTGGGCGAGAGTTTTGCGGTAGGCTTTGCGTTCTGTAACGCTCACCTGATTCTCGCAGAGGCGCCGGTCTTGACTGGGCGACTACCGTATCTTCAAAGGTGATGTGTAGCACCCGGTTGGCTCTTTGGGCTGGACCTCTGTGCACTGTATGCCTGACGTGTAGAGTAAGATGTCTGCAGATAGAAAATATGGGGTTAATGAACTGGGGTTATTGGGGTGTCCCTATCTCTTTCCTCTTCTCCTCTCCTGTAGACCCCCAAAGGTTAACGCTCTCACCTTAGGTAAGTGAATGCCGAGCTCTCCATCTGCCTCGGGGCAGGGTGCTGTAGCCAGTTTCTTCACTGGATAGGTAGCGCAGGCCTCTTGACTTCAGAGGACTGCTGTCCGTCGTTTACTGCACGAACGGTAAGTTTCGAGTCATTCAAATTTCTTTTTAAAGTCATTAGTAATGATGTCTCTTGTTTTGCAGGGTTCCGGCGATGGCGGATGACGGGCTGAAGTGAGTTGAAGATGGAGCCCGTGTGATGAATAGAAGCGCCTGGAAGCACGTGAGTAAGCGCTTGTTGCCTGCTTCACGATGCGCTCTAACTGTCTTTTTATTTTGCAGGTACGAGTTCGGAGCGGCTGCAGGGTGCCGGAATACCCACTGGATTAGATGTGGAAAGGAGTAATGGCACGTGAGTATTAAAGTTCCCCAATGTCTTTAAACGCACCTTGTTTTGTCTTTCAGATGCGGATGCAGCGCCGAAGGCCTCCGGAGCGTGCGAAGAGTTGGTAAGCTTTTGTCTTTCAGATGCCGGAATGCAGTATGAAGACCTCCGGAGCGCACGAAGAGTAGGTAAGCCTTTGCCTTTCAGATGCCGGAATGCTAACCTGTTCTTTCTTGTCTTTATAGGTGTTGCTGAAGACTGGATTCAGGATGGTAAGCCTTTGCCTTTCAGATGCCGGAATGCTAACCTGTTCTTTCTTGTCTTTGTAGGTGTTGCTGAAGACTGGATTCAGGATGGTAAGCCTTTTTCCTTAGGCCCAGGACTGGATGCAGAAGACACGATGAGCGTCCTGCTGCAGAGGGTGCAGAATAACGCAAAGCAAGATTCATCCACCGGGTGTGGTTTAAATAGCCTCCTGTAGTGCTTAGGTGTCTCCTTCCACAGCCACGCCTAAGTAAGAAAAGAGTTCCTGGTAAGAAAAGAGTTCCTGCCTTCCAGAAGAGTTCCAGTGTTCCAAATCTAGGGAGTGGCTCCAGCCCCACCCAACAGGAAAAGTAGTTCCAAACAGAAGAGGATCAGAGGCTCAACTGGCAGGCAAGTAAGCAGCATGGTCTGCTGCAGGTAAGTCCACCCAAGCATTATGAGCCCGGCGCTTCCAGCGCTGGGACTGGGCATATTTATGAGCCTGATGCCACTGGCGCCAGGACTGGGTCCAAAAGGTCCCAATTGGGACTGGTTGGCACTCGGAACCTGGGTTATGGATCTGCTTCCAAGGGAGTTGGGAAAACCCTGACTTTTTGGAAGCAGAGATCATGACACACTCTTGGTTAGACCAGGCATCTTGAGAGTTACTAGCACTCTCGGTTAGTCCAGGCATCTTGCTAGTTACTAACACTCTTGGTGAGTCCAGACATCTTGAGCGTTACTAGCACTCTTGGTTTGTCCATGCATCTTGAGAATTACTAGCACTCTTGGTTAGTCCATGCATCCTGGGAGCTACTGGCACTCTTGGTTAGTCCATGCATCTTGAGAGTTACTGGCACTCTTCGTTAGTCCAGGCATCTTGAGAGTTACTAGCACTCTTGGCCAGGCATCTTGAGCGTTACTAATACTCTTGGTTAGTCCAGGCATCTTGACAGTTACTAGTACTCTCGGTTAGTCCAGGTATCCTGGGAGTTACTGGCACTCTTGGTTAGTCCATGCATCCTGGGAGTTACTGGCACTTTTGGTTAGTCAATGCATCTTGAGAGTTACTGGCGCTCTCGTTAGTCCATGCATCTTGGGAGTTACTGGCACTCTTGGTTAGTCCTTGTATCTTGAGAGTTACTGGCACTCTCGTTAGTCCATGCATCTTGGGAGTTACTAGCACTCTTGGTTAGTCCAGGCATCTTGGGAGTTACTAGTGCTCTTGGTTAGTCCATGCATCCTGGGAGGTGATGGCACAAATGGTTAGTCCACACATCTTGAGCGTTACTAGCACTCTTGGTTAATCCGTGCATCTTGAGAATTACTGGCATTCTTGGTTAGTCCATGCATCCTGGGAGCTACTGGCACTCTTGGTTAGTCCATGCATCTTGAGAGTTACTGGCACTCTTCGTTAGTCCAGGCATCTTGAGAGTTACTAGCACTCTTGGCCAGGCATCTTGAGCGTTACTAATACTCTTGGTTAGTCCAGGCATCTTGACAGTTACTAGTACTCTCGGTTAGTCCAGGTATCCTGGGAGTTACTGGCACTCTTGGTTAGTCCATGCATCCTGGGAGTTACTGGCACTTTTGGTTAGTCAATGCATCTTGAGAGTTACTGGCGCTCTTGTTAGTCCATGCATCTTGGGAGTTACTGGCACCCTTGGTTAGTCCTTGCATCTTGAGAGTTACTGGCACTCTCGTTAGTCCATGCATCTTGGGAGTTACTAGCACTCTTGGTTAGTCGAGGCATCTTGGGAGTTATTAGCACTCTTGCTTAGTCCAGGCATCTTGGTATTTACAGGCACTCTTTGTTAGTCCAGGCCTCTTGGGAGTTACTAACACACTTGGTTAGACCAGGCATCTTGAGAGTTACTAGCACTCTTGCTTAGTCCAGGCATCTTGAGAGTTACTAACACTCTTGGTTAGTCCAGGCATCTTGAGAGTTACTAACACTCTCGGTTAGTCCATGCACCTTGAGCGTTACTAACACTCTCGGTTAGTCCAGGCATCTTGAGAGTTACTAACACACACAGTTAGTCCAGGCGGCATCTTGAGAGTTACTAACACTCTCAGTAAGTCCAGACGTCTTGAGAGTTACTAACACTCTTGGTTAGTCCAGGCATCATGAGAGTAACTAGCACTCTTGGTTAGTCCAGGCATCTTGAGCATTACTAACACTCTTGGTTAGTCCAGGCATCTTGAGCATTACTAGCACTCTCGGTTAGACCAGGCATCTTGAGAGTTACTAACACAGACAGTTTGCCCAGGTATCCTGAGAGTAACTAGCACTCTCGGTTAGTCCGGGCATTTTGAGAGTTACTAACACTCTCAGTTAGTCCAGGCGTCTTGAGAGTTACTAACACACTCTGTTAGTCCAGGCATTTTGACAGTTACTAACACTCTCGGTTAGTCCAGGCATCTTGAGAGTTACTAATACACTTGGTTAGTGCAGGCATTTAGACAGTTACTAACACTCTCGGTTAGTCCAGGCGTCTTGAGAGTTACTAACGCTCTCAGTTAGTCCAGGCATCTTGAGCATTACTAACACTCTTGGTTAGTCCAGGCATCTTGACAGTTACTGGTACTCTCGGTTAATCCAGGTATATTGAGAGTTGCTAGCACACATGGTTAGTGCAGGCATCTTGAGAGTTACTAACACTCTTGGTCTGGCATCTTGAGAGCTACCGGCACTCTCGGTAAGTCCAGGCATCTTGAGAGTTACTAGCACTCTTGGCCAGGTCTCTTGAGGATTACTAACACTCTCAGTTAGTCCATGCATCTTGAGAGTTACTGGCATTCTTGGTTAGTCCATGCATCCTGGGAGTTACTGGCACTCTTGGTTAGTCCATGCATCCTGGGAGTTACTGGCACTCTTGGTTAGTCCATGCATCTTGAGAGTTACTGGCACTCTCGTAAGTCCATGCATCTAGGGAGTTACTAGCACTCTTGGTTAGTCCAGGCATCTTGGGAGTTACTAGCACTCTTGGTTAGTCCATGCATCCAGGGAGGTACTGGCCCACATGGTTAGTCCAGACATCTTGAGTGTTACTAGCACTCTTGGTTAGTCCATGCATCTTGAGAATTACTGACACTCTTGGTTAGTCCATGCATCCTGGGAGTTACTGGCACTCTTGATTAGTCCATGCATCCTGGGAGTTACTGGCCCTCCTGGTTAGTCCATGGATCCTGGGAGTTACTGGCACTCTTGGTTAGTCCATGCATCTTGAGATTTACTAGCACTCTTGGTTAGTCCAGGCACCTTGGGAGTTATTAGCACTCTTGGTTAGTCCACGCATCTTGGAAGTTACTGGCACTCTTTGTTAGTGGCATCTTGAGAGTTACTACCACTCTTGACCAGGCCTCTTGAACATTACTAACACTCTTGGTTAGTCCAGGCATCTTGACAGTTACTAGTACTCTCGGTTAGTCCAGGTACCTTGAGAGTTACTAGCACACATGGTTAGTCCAGGCATCTTGAGAGTTACTAGCACTCTTGGTCAGGCATCTTGAGAGCTACTGGCACTCTTGGTTAGTCCAGGCATCTTGAGAGTTACTAGCACTCTTGGCCTGGCATCTTGAGCATTACTAACACTCTCGGTTAGTCCATGCATCTTGAGAGTTACTGGCACTCTTGGCTAGTCCATGCATCCTGGGAGTTACTGGCACTCTTGGTTAGTCCATGCATCCTGGGAGTTACTGGCACTCTTGGTTAGTCCATGCATCTTGAGAGTTACTGGCACTCTTGTTAGTCCATGCATCTTGGGAGTTACTAGCACTCTTGGTTAGTCCAGGCATCTTGGGAGTTACTAGCGCTCTTGGTTAGTCCATGCACCCTGGGAGGTAGTGGCACACATGGTTAGTCCAGACATCTTGAGCGCTACTAGCACTCTTGGTTAGTCCATGCATCTTGAGAATTACTGGCACTCTTGGTTAGTCCATACATCCTGGGAGTTACTGGCACTCTTGATTAGTCCATGCATCCTGGGAGTTACTGGCACTCTTGGTTAGTCCATGCATCCTGGGAGTTACTGGCACTCTTGGTTAGACCATGCATCTTGAGAGTTACTGGCACTCTCATTAGTCCATGCATCTTGGGAGTTACTAGCACTCTTGGTTAGTCCAGGCATCTTGGGAGTTGCTAGCACTCTTGGTTAGTCCATGCATCCTGGGAGGTACTGGCACACATGGGTTCGTCCAGACATCTTGAGTGTTACTAGCACTCTTGGTTAGTCCATGCATCTTGAGAATTACTGACACTCTTTGTTAGTCCATGCATCCTGGGAGTTACTGGCACTCTTGATTAGTCCATGCATCCTGGGAGTTACTGGCCCTCTTGGTTAGTCCATGCATCCTGGGAGTTACTGGCACTCTTCGTTAGTCCAGGCATCTTGAGAGTTACTAGCACTCTTGGCCAGGCATCTTGAGCGTTACTAATACTCTTGGTTAGTCCAGGCATCTTGACAGTTACTAGTACTCTCGGTTCGTCCATGCATCTTGAGAGTTACTGGCACTCTTGGCTAGGCCATGCATGCTGGGAGTTACTGGCACTCTTGGTTAGTCCATGCATCCTGGGAGTTACTGGCACTCTTGGTTAGTCCATGCATCTTGGGAGTTACTGGCGGTCTCGTTAGTCCATGCATCTTGGGAGTTACTGGCACTCTTGCTTAGTCCTTGCATCTTGAGAGTTACTGGCGCTCTCATTAGTCCATGCATCTTGGGAGTTACTAGCACTCTTGGTTAGTCCAGGCATCTTGGGAGTTACTAGTCCTCTTGGTTAGTCCATGCATCCTGGGAGGTGCTGGCACACATGGTTAGTCCACACATCTTGAGCGTTACTAGCACTCTTGGTTAATCCGTGCATCTTGAGAATTACTGGCATTCTTGGTTAGTCCATGCATCCTGGGAGTTACTGCCACTCTTGGTTAGTCCATGCATCCTGGGAATTAGTGGAACTCTTGGTTAGTCCATGCATCTTGAGGTTTACTAGCACTCTTGGTTCGTCCAGGCATCTTGGGAGTTATTAGCACTCTTGGTTAGTCCAGGCATCTTGGTAGTTACAGGCACTCTTTGTTAGTCCAGGCCTCTTGGGAGTTACTAACACACTTGGTTAGACCAGGCATCTTGAGAGTTACTAGCACTCTCGCTTAGTCCAGGCATCTTGAGAGTTACTAACACTCTTGGTTATTCCGGGCATCGTGAGAGTTACTAAACTCTCGGTTAGTCCATTAATCTTGAGCGCTACTTGCACTCTTAGTTAGTCCAGGCATCTTGGGAGTTACTGGCACTCTTCGTTAGTCCAGGCATCTTGAGATTTACTAACACTCTTGGTTAGACCAGGCATCTTGAGAGTTACTAGCACTCTCGGTTAGTCCAGTCATCTTGCTAGTTACTAACACTCTTGGTGAGTCGAGACATCTTGAGCGTTACTAGCACTCTTGGTTTGTCCATGCATCTTGAGAATTACTAGCACTCTTAGTTAGTCCATGCATCCTGGGAGCTACTGGCACTCTTGGTTAGTCCATGCATCTTGAGAGTTACTGGCACTCTCGTTAGTCCATGCATCTTGAGGTTTACTAGCACTCTTGGTTCGTCCAGGCATCTTGGGAGTTATTAGCACTCTTGGTTAGTCCAGGCATCTTGGTAGTTACAGACACTCTTTGTTAGTCCAGGCCTCTTGGGAGTTACTAACACACTTGGTTAGACCAGGCATCTTGCTAGTTACTAACACTCTTGGTGAGTCCAGACATCTTGAGCGTTACTAGCACTCTTGGTTAGTCCATGCATCCTGGGAGCTACTGGCACTCTTGGTTAGTCCATGCATCTTGAGAGTTACTGGCACTTTTCGTTAGTCCAGGCATCATGAGAGTTACTAGCACTCTTGGCCAGTCATCTTGAGCGTTACTAATACTCTTGGTTAGTCCAGGCATCTTGACAGTTACTAGTACTCTCGGTTAGTCCAGGTATCTTGCGAGTTGCTAGCACACATGGTTAGTCCAGGCATCTTGAGAGTTACTAGCGCTCTTGGCCAGGCATCTTGAGCATTACTAACACTCTCGGTTAGTCCATGCATCTTGAGAGTTACTGGCACTCTTGGCTAGGCCATGCATCCTGGGAGTTACTGGCACTCTTGGTTAGTCCATGCATCCTGGGAGTTACTGGCACTCTTGGTTAGTCCATGCATCTTGAGAGTTACTGGCGCTCTCGTTAGTCCATGCATCTTGGGAGTTACTGGCACTCTTGGTTAGTCCTTGCATCTTGAGAGTTACTGGCACTCTCGTTAGTCCATGCATCTTGGGACTTACTAGCACTCTTGGTTAGTCCAGGCATCTTGGGAGTTACTAGTGCTCTTGGTTAGTCCATGCATCCTGGGAGGTGCTGCCACACATGGTTAGTCCACACATCTTGAGCGTTACTAGCACTCTTGGTTAATCCGTGCATCTTGAGAATTACTGGCATTCTTGGTTAGTCCATGCATCCTGGGAGTTACTGCCACTCTTGGTTAGTCCATTCATCCTGGGAGTTACTGGAACTCTTGGTTAGTCCATGCATCTTGAGATTTACTAGCACTCTTGGTTCGTCCAGGCATCTTGGGAGTTATTAGCACTCTTGGTTAGTCCAGGCATCTTGGTAGTTACAGGCATTCTTTGTTAGTCCAGGCCTCTTGGGAGTTACTAACACACTTGGTTAGACGAGGCATATTGAGAGTTACTAGCACTCTCGCTTAGTCCAGGCATCTTGAGAGTTACTAACACTCTTGGTT
This sequence comes from Ambystoma mexicanum, assembly GCF_040938575.1. Taxonomy (NCBI): domain Eukaryota; kingdom Metazoa; phylum Chordata; class Amphibia; order Caudata; family Ambystomatidae; genus Ambystoma; species Ambystoma mexicanum. Next base: position 202,777,505 of record NC_090925.1, read on the forward strand.
AGTCCGGGCATCGTGAGAGTTACTAAACTCTCGGTTAGTCCATTTATCTTGAGTGCTACTTGCACTCTTGGTTAGTCCATGCATCCTGGGAGTTACTGGAACTCTTGGTTAGTCCATGCATCTTGAGATTTACTAGCACTCTTGGTTAGTCCAGGCATCTTTGGAGTTATTAGCGCTCTTGGTTAGTCCACACATCCTGGGAGTTACTGGCACTCTTCGTTAGTCCAGGTATCTTGAGAGTTACTAACACTCTTGGCCAGGCATCTTGAGCGTTACTAATATTCTTGGTTAGTCCAGGCATCTTGACAGTTACTAGTACACTTGGTTAGTCCAGGTATCTTGCGAGTTGCTAGCACACATGGTTAGTCCAGGCATCTTGAGAGTTACTAGCGCTCTTGGTTAGTCCAGGCACCTTGGGAGTTAGTAGCACTCTTGGTTGGTCCACGCATCTTGGAAGTTACTGGCACTCTTCGTTAGTGGCATCTTGAGAGTTACTAACGCTCTCAGTTAGTCCAGGCATCTTGAGCATTACTAACACTCTCGGTTAGTCCAGGCATATTGACAGTTACTGGTACTCTCGGTTAGTCCAGGTATCTTGAGAGTTGCTAGCACACATGGTTAGTGCAGGCATCTTGAGAGTTACTAACACTCTTGGTCAGGCATCTTGAGAGCTACCGGCACTCTTGGTAAGTCCAGGCATCTTGAGAGTTACTAGCACTCTTGGCCAGGCATCTTGAGGATTACTAACACTCTCAGTTAGTCCATGCATCTTGAGAGTTACTGGCACTCTTGGTTAATCCATGCATCCTCAGAGTTACTGGCACTCTTGATTAGTCCATGCATCCTGGGAGTTACTGGCACTCTTGGTTAGTCCATGCATCTTGAGAGTTACTGGCACTCTGGTTAGTCCATGCATCTAGGGAGTTACTAGCACTCTTGGTTAGTCCAGGCATCCAGGGAGGTACTGGCCCACATGGTTAGTCCAGACATCTTGAGTGTTACTAGCACTCTTGGTTAGTCCATCCATCTTGAGAATTACTGACACTCTTGGTTAGTCCATGCATCCTGGGAGTTACTGGCACTCTTGATTAGTCCATGCATCCTGGGAGTTACTGGCCCTCTTGGTTAGTCCATGCATCCTGGGAGTTACTGGCACTCTTGGTTAGTCCATGCATCTTGAGATTTACTAGCACTCTTGGTTAGTCCAGGCACCTTGGGAGTTATTAGCACTCTTGGTTAGTCCACGCATCTTGGGAGTTACTGGCACTCTTTGTTAGTGGCATCTTGAGAGTTACTACCACTCTTGACCAGGCCTCTTGAACATTACTAACACTCTTGGTTAGTCCAGGCATCTTGAGAGTTGCTAGCACACATGGTTAGTCCAGGCATCTTGAGAGTTACTAACACTCTTGGTCAGGCATCTTGAGAGCTACTGGCACTCTTGGTTGGTCCAGGCATCTTGAGAGTTACTAGCGCTCTTAGCCTGGCATCTTGAGCATTACTAACACTCTCGGTTAGTCCATGCATCTTGAGAGTTACTGGCACTCTTGGCTAGTCCATGCATCCTGGGAGTTACTGGCACTCTTGGTTAGTCCATGCATCCTGGGAGTTACTGGCACTCTTGGTTAGTCCATGCACCTTGAGAGTTACTGGCACTCTTGTTAGTCCATGCATCTTGGGAGTTGCTACCACTCTCGGTTAGTCCAGGCATCTTGAGAGTTACTAACACTCTTGGTTAGTCCAGGCAGCATGAGAGTTACTAACACTCTCGGTTAGTTCATGCATCTTGAGCGTTACTTGCACTCTTGGTTAGTCCAGGCATCTTGGGAGTTACTGGCACTTTTGGTTAGACCAGGCATCTTGGGAGTTACTAGCACTCTTGGTTAGTCCAGGCTTCTTGGGAGTTACTAGCGCTCTTGGTTAGTCCATGCACCCCGGGAGGTACTGGCACACATGGTTAGTCCAGACATCTTGAGCGTTACTAGCACTCTTGCTTAGTCCCTGCATCTTGAGAATTACTGGCACTCTTGGTTAGTCCATGCATCCTGGGAGTTACTGGCACTCTTCATTAGTCCATGCATCCTGGGAGTTACTGGCACTCTTGGTTAGTCCATGCATCCTGGGAGTTACTGGCACTCTTGGTTAGTCCATGCATCTTGAGATTTACCAGCACTCTTGGTTAGACCAGGCATCTTGAGAGTTGCTACCACTCTCGGTTAGTCCAGGCATCTTGAGAGTTACTAACACTCTTGGTTAGTCCAGGCAGCATGAGAGTTACTAACACTCTCGGTTAGTTCATGCATCTTGAGCGTTACTTGCACTCTTGGTTAGTCCAGGCATCTTGGGAGTTACTGGCACTCTTCGTTAGTCCAGGCATCTTGAGAGTTACTAACACTCTTGGTTAGACCAGGCATCTTGAGAGTTACTAGCACTCTCTTTTAGTCCAGGCATCTTGAGAGTTACTAACACTCTTGGTTAGTCCAGACATCTTGAGCATTACTAGCACTCTTGGTTTGTCCATGCTTCTTGAGAATTACTGGCACTCTCGTTAGTCCATGCATCTTGGGAGTTACTAGCACTCTTGGTTAGTCCAGGCATCTTGGGAGTTATTAGCACTCTTGGTTTGTCCATGCATCCTGGGAGGTAATGGCACACATGGTTAGTCCAGACATCTTGAGCGTAACTAGCACTCTTGGTTAGTCTGTGCATCTTGAGAATTACTGGCACTCTTGGTTAGTCCATTCATCCTGGGAGTTACTGGCACTCTTGATTAGTCCATGCATCCTGGGAGTTACTGGCACTCTTGGTTAGTCCATACATCCTGGGAGTTACTGGAACTCTTGGTTAGTCCATGCATCTTGAGATTTACTAGCACTCTTGGTTAATCCAAGCATCTTGATAGTTACAGGCACTCTTTGTTAGTCCAGGCATCTTGAGAGTTACTAACACACTTGGTTAGACCAGGCATATTGAGAGTTACTAGCACTCTCGCTTAGTCCAGGCATCTTGAGAGTTACTAACACTCTTGGTTAGTCCAGGCATCGGGAGAGTTACTAACACTCTCGGTTAGTCCATGCATCTTGAGCGTTACTTGCACTCTTGGTTAGTCCAGGCATCTTGGGAGTTACTGGCACTCTTTGCTAGTCCAGGCATCTTGAGAGTTACTAACAATCTTGGTTAGACCAGGCATCTTGAGAGTTACTAGCACTCTCGGTTAGTCCAGGCATCTTTTTTTTTTTTTTATAAAGTATTTTATTGTTATTAACATAGTACAATGGTCATAATAACAAAGCAACAAGCAAACAAAAACAACTTCAGACTGTCATAGTCGTTCACAATCAGAAAAGGTACCCTGAGCATCAACAGTTGAGCGATCATCTCATCACATGCAATAATGTATAGTATGGTACAAGCACAAAACAAAACCTCCAGTGCACATTCCCCCGCCTGTACATGGGACACTCAGGCCACACCTTCCTCCCACCTGTCCCATATTTTCGACGCTTTGTTGGGACAGCCTCGCGCCGAGTAAATCCTACGCTCCATCATAGCGCATATGTCCATATCCAATTTCCATTGTTCCAGCGTTGGGGAGTCAGGGGCACCCCATTTCTGCGCTATATTGCGCTTAACCAGCCCCATCGCCGTGTGTAGGAGCAATCTTTCCCACTTATTAGCTTCTATCTCATCGGGCACGCCCAGAAGCAAAGCCCTTGGGTCCAGTGTTATGGTGCGAGTCAGAACTCGGGAGAGTTCCCTACAGCATGCGTTCCAAAAAGTTTGTATCTGGGGACACAGCCACAAAATGTGAATAAAGGTCCCCTCCCCATCCCCACACCGCAAACAGTTTGGGTTAGAAGCCCGTTTCCAGCCATATAGACGTGTCCTAGGGTAATAAACCCGGTGTAGTATTTTCAACTGCACTAGTCGAAGCCTAGAGGAAATGGCGATTTCCCGGGGATGCATAAGGACTTGTATCCAATCCTCAGGATCTATCACCCCCACATCTACTTCCCATTTTGCCTTTAGTTCATTCAATTCGGGGGTAGCAAAGGAGGATATAGCATTGTAAAGGATGGAAGTGCATTTGGTAGGGATATGCGCCGGAAGGATGTTACGCTCTATGGGGGTATAGTCCGGTAACTGCGTATCTGCTGTCAAGTAGGGTCTCAAAGCATGGGCGAGGCGAATGTAGTGGTAATGTTCCGTATTCGGAATCTGGAATCGCAATTGTAGGTCATCAAATGAGGCCAAACACCCCTGTGTAAGCATGTCCCCAATCCTGGCAATCCCCGCATTCACCCACCTAGGCCACGGCTCCAACTTCTGGGTCTCAGCTAGGTTGTTGTTCCGCCAGAGGGGTTGTGCTCTAGTAGCTTTATTTTCCCACCCAATGAATCGGTGTGCCTGTCTCCAAACTGTGATCATATGCGTAGTGGTTGTGGGCGGAGAGGTTCTCGAAAGGGGCTGATAGAGGAGAAGCAGCGGGTCAGTGTTGCGCATAGTGGCTATCTCAGCCCGTATATGGGGCAGGTCTCGGTCCCCGTGGAGAAGGTCATTAACCACCACCAGTTGTGATGCCCAGTAATACGTTTGCAGGCGGGGAACTCCTATTCCTCCCTCCCAAATAGATCTTTGAAGTGTAGTTAACGCAATTCGTGACTGGCCTCCCCCCCATATGAGGTCTCTGAGAAGTGTCTCCACCTGGTGGAACTCCGAGTCGGGGACTTTAAGTGGGGCATTTTGAAGGACATAGAGGAATCTAGGAAGGGTCATCATTTTAAAAAGTGCCGCTCTTCCCATAAGTGTCAGGGGGAGGAGTTTCCAGTGCCGGACATCAACAATAAAGCGGTCTGTGATTGGTCGGAGATTGTTCCTTATATAGCTTGTTAAATCCCCGGATATCCATATTCCCAGGTAACGAAACCCCTGTCGTTCCACCCGGTACGGGCAGTCCTGGGGGATTGCCTGTTCCCCACCCTTCACCGGAAAGAGGACTGATTTCCCCCAGTTGATTCTGAGTCCGCTGAGTTCCCCAAAGCGGACTAACATTTGCGTTACAATGGCAGAGGATGTTAGTGGGTCACCCAGGTACACTAGGAGGTCATCCGCATACAGGGATGTACGATCCTCGTGTCCCTCCGGCCATCTGAATCCTCTCCAGGCGGTGTTTTGGCGAAGCCAAAGAGCTAATGGCTCGATAGCAAGGGCGAACAAAAGAGGGGACAAAGGGCATCCCTGTCGCGTACCACGGCCCAGGGGGAAGGACCCAGAGGACCAGCCATTCACTCTCACTTCCGCCTTGATGTTAACATAAAGTAACTGCACCCAGCCTAAATAGGCCTCTCCGAACCCCATGCGGCGCATTATTTCCCAAAGGTAGTCCCATCGAATGGAGTCGAACGCCTTTTCAAAATCGATTGCCAACAAGGCCAAGGGTTCGTTTATAATCGGGGATCTCTCCAATGCTAAATGGAGGCGGCGCAGATTCATCCGAGTCGATTTGGCAGGCATAAAACCACATTGATCCGGATGGATCAAGGAGGATGTGACTAACTGCAACCGATTCGCTAATAGCTTAGCAAGGACCTTAGCTTCCCCGTTAATCAGCGATATAGGTCTATAAGAAGCACAATCATGTGGAGGTTTACCAGGCTTGGGAATGACCACAATAGTGGCCTTGCAAAGATCTGGTGGGAGGGTACCCTGTTCCCGGGCAGCAAGAAACATCCTATGTAGAGGAGCGGCCATTTTGTCTACTCCTAGCTTCTGCCAAGTTTCAACTGGGAATCCGTTCGGGCCCGGTGCCTTTCCCGACTGGAGCTGAGACAGTGCCTCTGCAATCTCAGCCTCTGATAAAGCAGAGTCCAGCTGGTCCCTCTGTTGCCCCGAAAGGATCGGCAGCGTCACCTCATCTAGGAGGCAGGGGTTTAGCGGTGAGGTCGGAGCCCGATACAAATCTGCGTAAAACTCTGTGAAGGCCTCGGCAATCCCAGAGTCCGAATGTTGGGTGTCGCCCTGTGCCGTGACAATTTCCCGGACATGGCGCTGCCCCTCGTCTCTCCTCTGCAACCAAGCGAGCAGTTTACCCGACTTATCCCCAAGTTCATACACCCTCGCCCTAGCCTGCCAATGGGCCTGCTTGGCGTCATCCATCGTTCTGTTACGGAGGCACTCCTGGGCGCGCTGGAGGGATCGGTGGGTCTCGGGCGTAGGATCGGATATATGCTCAATCTCCCTGTCTCTCACTTCCTCTTCGGCCTTTAATATTTCCCGGAACCGGATGTTTCTTTTATGTGTCGTCCAAGAAAGGATTTCACCCCTCAGCACTGTTTTATAGGCCTCCCATAATATCACGGGGCTGTCCACCGACTTCTCGTTAATTTCAAAATATTCACCAGAAACTTCCTCGAGGCGATCTATCAGTTCCGGGGACCCCAGATAATAATTGTTAAGTCTCCACGTTCTAGGGGGAAGGGGACCCTGCATACGCAATTCAACTAAGAGGGGGGAGTGGTCCGAAATGCCCCGGGGGAGTAAATCTGCGGACATTGCCCTATGGAGGTCGGTATGTGGCAAGAAGAAGTAGTCCAGTCTGGACATGGAGCCGTGAGCGCCGGAATGGAAGGAGTACTCCCTATCAGTCGGGTGTAACTCTCTCCACACATCTCGGAGCCCAAGGGCCGATGCAAAATTGGCCAATCTAGTCGAGGTGTCAGGGTTGCGATTTCGGAGATGGGAACGGTCAAAGTTATCATTCATGGTATCATTAAAATCACCCCCCAGAATGAACGTATCAGGATGGTGTTTCCCTATAAGGGTAGTAAGATCGTCCAGTAATTCCTGTCCCAACCCGGGTGGGGAATAAATTGCGGCAATGGCCATCGTCTGACCCCAGATGGTCCCCATGACGAACACGTATCGACCCCTTGGGTCGCGCTCAACCAATTGCTGAGTAAATGGAATGCGCTTGTGTATCAGGATGAGGGTGCCCCTGGAGCCCATTGTGTACCCCGCCTGAAGGGCAAGGTGGTAATTAGTCCTCTGAAAAAAGGCACAGTGTGATCCGGCCAGGTGGGTTTCTGTCAAAAGGGCCACATCAGGGGAGTGTCTATTTAGAAATTGCCTAAGCAGGCGCCGTTTAATCCCGGACCCCATCCCATTCACGTTCCAGGTGAGGAACTTCAGGGATTTGGTGTGGCGCATGGGTGTCCCGTGAGTCTGTGCACAGGATATCTATCACACATGATGGGGGTCTGTACGATTGTAGCAATCAGTGAGAGATGGTGAAGTGGTAACTTCGACCAAAGACAGTGGTTCGTGTCCGTTATAAACATATGACCGTCTTGAAGTAACAAACAAACTTCCAAACATTCCCAACTTACCCCCACCCTATACTCCACCCCAACACGAAGTACCTGTCGCCCAAACATAGCTGGACCTTCAACTTAAGGTAGCAGCTCAAAAACCCAGACCCTAGAGCCGGGTCTAGATAAACAAGAAAGAGGGGGGGGGGGGAAAGGGAGAAGGAGAAGGGGAAGGAAAGGAGGAAGTTCGGCTAGGGGGGGGGGGTTTTCAGAGGCTCCTCCAGAGTCCCCTCCCATGCGCCAGTGTCAACATCTTCCATGGTGGACTACTCATGCGTCCGGCTTAAGAATACAAACAAAGAAAGAATACTTCAAAGCGCTATTACTAGGCCAGAGGGGCGACAGTCCGGTCAATGTCCTCGCTGATCTGCATCGGGGTCCAGGACCCCCTGTTCATTCCTCTCCGGGTTTCCTCTCGGGGAGGCGTGCCTGGGCCTCGGTCTTCCTCTCGGCCTCCTCGGTCTCGCAGTCCAATCACCTTCTATATGGGCCTCCGCCCATTTCCATGCCTCCTGCGGGTCGCTGAAATGAACCGTGGTTCCACCATGATATATCTTCAGTTGGGCCGGGAAGAGCAGGCCATATTTCACATTTAGTTGGGCCAGCTGTCTCTTGAGTGGCTCAAACGATTGTCGTGCCCGCTGCACTTCTCGGGTGTAGTCCGGGAAAAAGGCGATTCGGGAGCCGTTATGGGTAATCGAGCCTTGTGCCCGCGACAGTTGCAGGAGGGCATCCCTATCTCGGTAGTTGAGTAAGCGGGCGATGATAGTACGCGGCGGGGCACCCGGGGGTGGTCTACCCGCCGGCATTCTGTGAGCCCTCTCCACTGAGAAGAACTTTGAAAAGGATGTGGCCTCGAAGATGTCTACAAGCCACTGCTCCAAGAACAGCTCCATACACTGTCCCTCCTCCCCTTCTGGCAGACCCAGGATACGGACATTATTGCGACGGGATCGCCCCTCTCCATCCTCCACTCTTGATTCAAGGGTCTTAAGGCGGTTTAAGGCCTGGGACAGTTGGCGGTTAATCCCGCCTATATTGTCTTCCACTTCAGAAATACGTTGTTCCGCCTCTCCCGTTCTGGAGGTTAGTTTCTGTAGATCGTGGCGTAGGAAGGAGACGTCTGCCGCCATGCTATCTATTTTGGTCTCCATGGAGGATCGGGAATTAGCAATGGCCGCCATTACATCATGGAGAGAAAGAGGGCCCTCCCCATTGGGGGAGTTCGGTCGCGTTGCTGGGGCCGCCGGGGCCGGGGTGGTGGCGACGGCAAATTGGTCCATGCTGCTCTGTGTGGAGGGTTTCTTCTGCCTTTCTTTCCCCATAGTTCCGGGGAGGCGTGGGGCGTCCGGCACGGTAGGTCGAACAGTGCTAATTACGGCCTTATGGATCTACTCCGGTGTACCGTGTCGCAGCCCCGCAACAGGCCAGGTGGAAGGCCTCGGGGTCCTCCAAACACCTTCCAACACGCAGGTTCCACGAATCCACCGTCTGTATGGAGCAGGGGGGGGGGAGAGTTAATCCCACCTACCTCTAGCTCTGTCGGGCCAGGCCGCTGCCGTCCTCCACCACTCGGGGCTGGGTCGAAACAGCCCAAGAGCAGGAGCCGTTTGTCCGGGCGACCTCCGGTTGTAAGAAAAGTCAGTGTCCACTGCGTGTGCCGCACCACACCAGGCCGCTTCAAGCCCCAATCAGACAGGAGGTGGTCTGCCTTCAAGCTCCGGCGGCCATCTTGGTTTCGCAGTTCGGGGCCCCCGGCCTTCAGTAAATTGCAGATTATGGCCCTCCAAACGGGCAGACCACAGCCCGGATCTCCGCCGGTCGTAGCCCACAGCTTCACGGGCACAATCGTGGCGTTGATGTCGCTCGATGTCCCCAGGAATCAGGATAAAGGTACAGGATTGTGTCGGCGCTTACGGGAGCTCACTCAGCTCACGTCCGCATCGCTCGCGCGCTAGCCACGCCCCCTAGTCCAGGCATCTTGAGAGTTACTAACACTCTTGGTTAGTCCAGACATCTTGAGCGTTAGTAGCACTCTTGGTTTGTCCATGCATCTTGAGAATTACTGGCACTCTTGGTTAGTCGATGCCTACTGGGAGTTACTGGCACTCTTGATTAGTCCATGCATCCTGGGAGTTACTGGCACTCTTGGTTAGTCCATGCATCCTGGGAGTTACTGGCACTCTTGGTTAGTCCATGCATCTTGAGATTTACTAGCACTGTTGGTTAGTCCAGGCATCTTTGGAGTTATTAGCGCTCTTGGTTAGTCCACACATCTTGGGAGTTACTGGCACTCTTCGTTAGTCCAGGTATCTTGAGAGTTACTAACACTCTTGGTTAGACCAGGCATCTTGAGAGTTACTAGCACTCTCAGTTAGTCCAGACATCTTGAGAGTTACTAACACTCTTGGTTAGTCCAGGCATCTTGAGTCTTACTATCACTCTCGGTTAGCCCAGGCATCTTGAGAGTTACTAGCACTCTTGGTTAGTCCAGGCATCTTGAGCGTTACTAACACTCTCGGTTAGTCCAGGCATCTTGAGAGTTACTAGCACTCTCGGTTAGTCCAGGCATTGTGAGAGTTGCTAACACTCTCGGTTAGTCCATGCATCTTGACCGTTACTTGCACTCTTGGTTAGTCCTAGCATCTTGAGCATCACTAACACTCTCGGTTAGTCCATGCATCTTGAGATTTACTAGCACTCTTGGTTAGTCCAGGCATCTTGGGAGTTACTAGCACTCTTGGTTAGTCCACACATCTTTGGAGTTACTGGCACTCTTCGTTAGTCCAGGCATCTTGAGATTTACTAACACTCTTGGTTAGACCAGGCATCTTGAGAGTTACTAGCACTCTTGGTTAGTCCATGCATCTTGAGAGTTACTGGCACTCTTGTTAGTCCATGCATCTTGGGAGTTACTGGCACCCTTGGTTAGTCCTTGCATCTTGAGAGTTACTGGCACTCTCGTTAGTCCATGCATCTTGGGAGTTACTAGCACTCTTGGTTAGTCGAGGCATCTTGGGAGTTATTAGCACTCTTGCTTAGTCCAGGCATCTTGGTATTTACAGGCACTCTTTGTTAGTCCAGGCCTCTTGGGAGTTACTAACACACTTGGTTAGACGAGGCATCTTGAGAGTTACTAGCACTCTCGCTTAGTCCAGGCATCTTGAGAGTTACTAACACTCTTGGTTAGTCCGGGCATCGTGAGAGTTACTAAACTCTCGGTTAGTCCATTTATCCTGAGCGCTACTTGCACTCTTGGTTAGTCCAGGCATCTTGGGAGTTACTGGCACTCTTCGTTAGTCCAGGCATCTTGAGATTTACTAACACTCTTGGTTAGACCAGGCATCTTGAGAGTTACTAGCACTCTCGGTTAGTCCAGGCATCTTGGTAGTTACTAACACTCTTGGTGAGTCCAGACATCTTGTGCGTTACTAGCACTCTTGGTTTGTCCATGCATCTTGAGAATTCCTAGCACTCTTGGTTAGTCCATGCATCCTGGGAGCTACTGGCACTCTTGGTTAGTCCATGCATCTTGAGAGTTACTGGAACTCTCGTTAGTCCATTTATCTTGAGCGCTACTTGCACTCTTGGTTAGTCCAGGCATCTTGGGAGTTACTGGCACTCTTCGTTAGTCCAGGCATCTTGAGATTTACTAACACTCTGTAACGCTCACCTGATTCTCGCAGAGGCGCCGGTCTTGACTGGGTGACTACCGTATCTTCCAAGGTGATGTGTAGCACCCGGTTGGCTCTTTGGGCTGGACCTCTGTGCACTGTATGCCTGACGTGTAGAGTAAGATGTCTGCAGATAGAAAATATGGGGTTAATGAACTGGGGTTATTGGGGTGTCCCTATCTCTTTCCTCTTCTCCTCTCCTGTAGACCCCCAAAGGTTAACGCTCTCACCTTAGGTAAGTGAATGCCGAGCTCTCCATCTGCCTCGGGGCAGGGTGCTGTAGCCAGTTTCTTCACTGGATAGGTAGCGCAGGCCTCTTGACTTCAGAGGACTGCTGTCCGTCGTTTACTGCACGAACGGTAAGTTTCGAGTCATTCAAATGTCTTTTTAAAGTCATTAGTAATGATGTCTCTTGTTTTGCAGGGTTCCGGCGATGGCGGATGACGGGCTGAAGTGAGTTGAAGATGGAGCCCGTGTGATGAATAGAAGCGCCTGGAAGCACATGAGTAAGCGCTTGTTGCCTGCTTCACGATGCGCTCTAACTGTCTTTTTATTTTGCAGGTACGAGTTCGGAGCGGCTGCAGGGTGCCGGAATACCCACTGGATTAGATGTGGAAAGGAGTAATGGCACGTGAGTATTAAAGTTCTCCAATGTCTTTAAACGCACCTTGTTTTGTCTTTCAGATGCGGATGCAGCGCCGAAGGCCTCCGGAGCGTGCGAAGAGTTGGTAAGCTTTTGTCTTTCAGATGCCGGAATGCAGTATGAAGACCTCCGGAGCGCACGAAGAGTAGGTAAGCCTTTGCCTTTCAGATGCCGGAATGCTAACCTGTTCTTTCTTGTCTTTATAGGTGTTGCTGAAGACTGGATTCAGGATGGTAAGCCTTTGCCTTTCAGATGCCGGAATGCTAACCTGTTCTTTCTTGTCTTTGTAGGTGTTGCTGAAGACTGGATTCAGGATGGTAAGCCTTTTTCCTTAGGCCCAGGACTGGATGCAGAAGACACGATGAGCGTCCTGCTGCAGAGGGTGCAGAATAACGCAAAGCAAGATTCATCCACCGGGTGTGGTTTAAATAGCCTCCTGTAGTGCTTAGGTGTCTCCTTCCACAGCCACGCCTAAGTAAGAAAAGAGTTCCTGGTAAGAAAAGAGTTCCTGCCTTCCAGAAGAGTTCCAGTGTTCCAAATCTAGGGAGTGGCTCCAGCCCCACCCAACAGGAAAAGTAGTTCCAAACAGAAGAGGATCAGAGGCTCAACTGGCAGGCAAGTAAGCAGCATGGTCTGCTGCAGGTAAGTCCACCCAAGCATTATGAGCCCGGCGCTTCCAGCGCTGGGACTGGGCATATTTATGAGCCTGATGCCACTGGCGCCAGGACTGGGTCCAAAAGGTCCCAATTGGGACTGGTTGGCACTCGGAACCTGGGTTATGGATCTGCTTCCAAGGGAGTTGGGAAAACCCTGACCTTTTGGAAGCAGAGATCATGACAGTACCCCCCCTCAAGGCCCCTCCCAAACCGGGCTTCTCCGGGGGTTTTGGCTTGTCAGGAAATGTTCGGTGAAATCTTTTGATTAGGCGAGGAGCGTGGACATATTCAGCAGGTTCCCAGGATCTCTCTTGGGGGCTGTAGCCTTTCCAGTCAATTAGGTAGAATAGTTTAGATTTGGAGACCTTGGAGTCCAGAATGCTTTTGACTTCAAACTCGAGTTCTCCATCCACTAGGATAGGTTTTGGAGATTTGGTTAGTCGGGTTTGAGGTTGCACGGGTTTTAATAGAGAGACGTGGAAGACCGGATGTATCTTCATGTGCGGGGGCAAGTCCAACTTGACCGCTACTGGGTTTACTATGGTAGTGATGGAATAGGGACCAAGGTATCTTGGGTTGAATGTGCGTGGCCCTTTTAGAGATAGATATTTGGTGGATGACCAGACTTGATCCCCTACTTGATAGTGAGGGGCTTCCTTCCGATGTTGATCTGCTCCTTTCTTGTATTGTTCTTTAGCCCTTTGAAGGTGAGAAACAGCTTCCTTAAAGGCTTGGGTGATTGTAGAATGCAGGTAGTCTACTGCTGGTGTTTCAAGATCTTGGAGGGGATCCAACTCCGAGGTTCGAGGGTGACTGCCGTACAAAAGAAAAAACGGGGTTTTCCCAGTTCCTGAATGGACAGAGTTATTGTAGGCATACTCGGCTATCCAAAGGATATCTTTCCAGGTTTTTTCAGTTTGTTGCAGCATGCAGCGTAAATACTGTTCCAGAGTTTGATTGGTCCTCTCGGTTTGTCCGTCGGTCTGAGGGTGGTGACTGGTCGATAGTCTCACATCAATTTGAGCCGACCGACAGCAACTTCGCCAAAAATGAGAAATAAATTGACTACCTCGATCCGAAATTAGAACCGAAGGAAAACCGTGCAGTCGGACGATGTTTTCGAGAAATTCTCGGGCCAGAGTTGCTGCTGTCGGCAAGCCTTTGAGCGGAATGAAATGCGCCATCTTGGAGAATAAGTCCACGATTACTAGAATCGTATTGTATCCGGAGCATGGAGGTAGATCGGTGATGAAGTCCATAGAAAGCGTATGCCAAGGGCGAGGTGGGATGTCAATAGGGCGTAAGAGGCCTGCTGGTCTTTCCTTTTGACTCTTGTTTTGGGCGCATACTCCACAGGACATTATAAAGTCTCTGATATCTTTTTTCCAAGACGGCCACCAGAAGTAGCGCTTGATCTTTTCTGAGGTCTTGGCTATACCGGGATGACCTTCCATTAAAGAGTCGTGATAACAAGAGATTACTTTTTTCTGTAAATCTGTGCTGGGTAGGTATAATCGTTCTTGGAAATACAATAAGTTGTCCTTTACTGCAAAGTCCTTTCCCTGCAGATGCCAATTCTGTATATCTGCTGGAGTTACAAGTTGCCTGGCTTTATCCTTAACTTCCTCTATGGATTCTGTGGCGATTACACCCAGAATTCTTTGTTCGGGAATGATTGGTACAGGTTTAGGGGTGATCAAGTGTTCTTCCACTCCCATCCGAGAAAGGGCATCGGCTTTACCGTTCTTTGTACCTGGTCGATAGGTAATTATGAAGTCAAACTCGGCAAAGAATAATGCCCAACGGAGTTGTCTAGAGGATTGGGCTTTTGCGGTTTTCAAATATTGCAGGTTTCGGTGATCCGTAATCACAGTAACGGTGTGTCGGGCCCCCAGCAGATAATGCCGCCAAGCCTTAAAGGCAGACTTGATAGCCAGAAGTTCCTTGTCAGTAATTGTGTAATTGACTTCAGGAGGCGAGAATTTGCGGGACCAAAATGCCACGGGATGCAACTGATTGGTTACCGGGTCCTTTTGTGATAGAACTGCCCCCATGGCAAGGCTTGAAGCATCAGTTTCCACGATGTAGGGGAGTTCGGGGCGAGGGTGTTTTAAGATTGGTGCAGAGATAAATTTAGTCTTCAAATCCTGGAAAGCTTGTTCCGCCTCGGTAGACCATTCAAAACGTTTGTTTTTCTTTAACAAGGCAGTGATGGGCTGGACTATTCGAGAGAACTCGGGGATAAACCTGCGGTAAAAGTTAGCGAAGCCTAACATGCTTTGCACACCTTTTACGGAGGATGGTGATGGCCATTTGAGAACTGCATCGACCTTCTTTGAATCCATACGCACTCCGCCAGGTGATAATATGAATCCCAAGAATTCAACTTCAGTCACGTTGAAAACACATTTTTCCAACTTAGCGAAAAGTTTCTGTCGACGCAATCTTTCGAGGACCATTTTCACGTGTTTCCGATGTTCAGATTCCGATGAAGAATAAACGAGGATGTCGTCAATGTAAACAACAACACATACATCTATGAGCTCTCTGAGGACATCGTTCATAAAATATTGAAAGGCGGCCGGGGCATTGCAAAGTCCGAAGGGCATGACCTGATATTCAAATAGCCCATACTTGGTGCGGAAGGCCGTCTTCCATTCATCGCCCTTTTTTACTCGTACCAAGTGGTAAGCTCCTCTAAGATCCAGCTTGGTATATATGCATGCTTTTCTGACTTGGTCCAGGAGTTCAGGGATCAAAGGTAACGGATATCTATTCTTAACGGTGATCTGGTTCAGGGAGCGATAATCGATACAAGTTCTGAGGTCTCCTTCCTTTTTTGGAACGAAGAACAAAGCTGAAGAAGCAGGGGACTTGGAAGGACGAATAAACCCATTTGCCAGGTATTGATCCAGGTATTGTCGAAGGTGAAGGTTCTCAGGCTCGGTGAGGGCATAAATTCTACTACAAGGAGGAGTAGATCCAGGTATCAGGTCTATCTGGCAGTCATAAGACCTATGAGGAGGTAGAGAGTTAGCCTGATCCTTCCGGAAAACATCTTGGTATTCTAGGTATTCGGGAGGTAACTGGGGAGTCTCTGAAGAAATTGCGGCCATTGCAACACCAGGTGGAGGGTGACAAGTAGAGACACATTCTGGAAACTGGACCGTTCTTGCTCGCCAATCGATCAGAGGATTGTGTTTCTCTAACCAAGGTATTCCTAGAATAATCTGGAACTGAGGGGCCTTGATCACATCGAACACGATCTTCTCATGGTGTCCATCTTGACTTACTAGCGTCACTTCTTGAGTGGTATGCGTTACTGGCCCGGAGGCTATCTCCGTACCATCCACCGTAGTAATGACGTCCTTTACAGCCTTGGGACAAAGAGTTAGATTCATCCTCAAAACCATTTCATGATCCACATAATTGCCGATGGCACCGCTGTCGACGTAAGCTTCAATTGCATGTAATCGATCCGGATTATCAGGGCTAATGAGGACCATAGGTATCACGAAATGCGAGGTCATGGAACTGGTTTTTACGCTCGGCAAGAGGACCTCTATTCTTGTCGGGCGAGGTCGTTTCCCTGCTCAGAGTTTGTAACTTTGGTAACTGCAGCTCCTACTGCCTTCTTGGCAGGTTTCACCGGACAGTCTCGAAGAAAGTGCCCTGAGTTTCCGCAATATAGGCATAATTGCAACTGTTTCCTCCTTTCCCGCTCCCGTTGTGTTAGAGGACCTTTCAGACCCCCTATTTGCATGGGTTCCCCGGAGTCTACTCCTTTGGAAGGAGTTGGCGGTTTGGAAAATACTCGAGCATCAAACTTGGAACGATCGGCCTTCCTGTTCTGCAGCCTGTGATCTATTTGAACGACCAAGTCTATGTAATCCGAACAGTCTTGTGGGGGATTCACTACTTGGGCTAAAACGTCTTTGAGCTCTCCACGTAGACCTCTATAAAACAGCGTAATCCTTTTGTCCTCAGGCCATTGAGTTTCCACTATTAGTCTATTGAAAGATGCAATATAAGCCAAAAGGTCTTGATTACCTTGTCGCAAAGAAAGAAGCTCATTGTCCAAGGCCTGTCCCTGTGAATGTCTTGCGAACAGTTTTTCCATACTAAGCTGAAAGGCTTGAAAATCATGGAGAACCGGATCATCTTGATGAACTAGAGGGATCGACCAGTCTGCCGCATTGCCACTAAGGTACGAAAGTACAAAAGCTACTTTAGCTTGATCAGTTGGAAAGGCTGCTGGCCGGCATAAGAAGTGCAACCGGCACTGATTGATAAATACTGCAAACCTCTTTGGGTCACCAGAAAATCGCTCGGGCGGAGCCAGAGGTACATTCCCAGGTAGGTTGATCTGCACTGGATTCATAGAGGATGTTGAAGGAAGATTTGCCCCTGATGCGGGTAACGGGGTCTGTCCGGCTTGTGACTGTAGCACTTGTCTAGCAAGATTGTCTGTTCTCTCCTTGGAAATAATAAGTTCCCTTCTTAGAGCATTCGTTTCATGACGAGTTGCATGCACTTCTGCCCTTAGTTCCCCAAGTAACCGGGCTAGGGGGTCAGTATCCGAGGTTTCCATAGCGCCTGGGCGAGAGTTTTGCGGTAGGCTTTGCGTTCTGTAACGCTCACCTGATTCTCGCAGAGGCGCCGGTCTTGACTGGGCGACTACCGTATCTTCAAAGGTGATGTGTAGCACCCGGTTGGCTCTTTGGGCTGGACCTCTGTGCACTGTATGCCTGACGTGTAGAGTAAGATGTCTGCAGATAGAAAATATGGGGTTAATGAACTGGGGTTATTGGGGTGTCCCTATCTCTTTCCTCTTCTCCTCTCCTGTAGACCCCCAAAGGTTAACGCTCTCACCTTAGGTAAGTGAATGCCGAGCTCTCCATCTGCCTCGGGGCAGGGTGCTGTAGCCAGTTTCTTCACTGGATAGGTAGCGCAGGCCTCTTGACTTCAGAGGACTGCTGTCCGTCGTTTACTGCACGAACGGTAAGTTTCGAGTCATTCAAATTTCTTTTTAAAGTCATTAGTAATGATGTCTCTTGTTTTGCAGGGTTCCGGCGATGGCGGATGACGGGCTGAAGTGAGTTGAAGATGGAGCCCGTGTGATGAATAGAAGCGCCTGGAAGCACGTGAGTAAGCGCTTGTTGCCTGCTTCACGATGCGCTCTAACTGTCTTTTTATTTTGCAGGTACGAGTTCGGAGCGGCTGCAGGGTGCCGGAATACCCACTGGATTAGATGTGGAAAGGAGTAATGGCACGTGAGTATTAAAGTTCCCCAATGTCTTTAAACGCACCTTGTTTTGTCTTTCAGATGCGGATGCAGCGCCGAAGGCCTCCGGAGCGTGCGAAGAGTTGGTAAGCTTTTGTCTTTCAGATGCCGGAATGCAGTATGAAGACCTCCGGAGCGCACGAAGAGTAGGTAAGCCTTTGCCTTTCAGATGCCGGAATGCTAACCTGTTCTTTCTTGTCTTTATAGGTGTTGCTGAAGACTGGATTCAGGATGGTAAGCCTTTGCCTTTCAGATGCCGGAATGCTAACCTGTTCTTTCTTGTCTTTGTAGGTGTTGCTGAAGACTGGATTCAGGATGGTAAGCCTTTTTCCTTAGGCCCAGGACTGGATGCAGAAGACACGATGAGCGTCCTGCTGCAGAGGGTGCAGAATAACGCAAAGCAAGATTCATCCACCGGGTGTGGTTTAAATAGCCTCCTGTAGTGCTTAGGTGTCTCCTTCCACAGCCACGCCTAAGTAAGAAAAGAGTTCCTGGTAAGAAAAGAGTTCCTGCCTTCCAGAAGAGTTCCAGTGTTCCAAATCTAGGGAGTGGCTCCAGCCCCACCCAACAGGAAAAGTAGTTCCAAACAGAAGAGGATCAGAGGCTCAACTGGCAGGCAAGTAAGCAGCATGGTCTGCTGCAGGTAAGTCCACCCAAGCATTATGAGCCCGGCGCTTCCAGCGCTGGGACTGGGCATATTTATGAGCCTGATGCCACTGGCGCCAGGACTGGGTCCAAAAGGTCCCAATTGGGACTGGTTGGCACTCGGAACCTGGGTTATGGATCTGCTTCCAAGGGAGTTGGGAAAACCCTGACTTTTTGGAAGCAGAGATCATGACACACTCTTGGTTAGACCAGGCATCTTGAGAGTTACTAGCACTCTCGGTTAGTCCAGGCATCTTGCTAGTTACTAACACTCTTGGTGAGTCCAGACATCTTGAGCGTTACTAGCACTCTTGGTTTGTCCATGCATCTTGAGAATTACTAGCACTCTTGGTTAGTCCATGCATCCTGGGAGCTACTGGCACTCTTGGTTAGTCCATGCATCTTGAGAGTTACTGGCACTCTTCGTTAGTCCAGGCATCTTGAGAGTTACTAGCACTCTTGGCCAGGCATCTTGAGCGTTACTAATACTCTTGGTTAGTCCAGGCATCTTGACAGTTACTAGTACTCTCGGTTAGTCCAGGTATCCTGGGAGTTACTGGCACTCTTGGTTAGTCCATGCATCCTGGGAGTTACTGGCACTTTTGGTTAGTCAATGCATCTTGAGAGTTACTGGCGCTCTCGTTAGTCCATGCATCTTGGGAGTTACTGGCACTCTTGGTTAGTCCTTGTATCTTGAGAGTTACTGGCACTCTCGTTAGTCCATGCATCTTGGGAGTTACTAGCACTCTTGGTTAGTCCAGGCATCTTGGGAGTTACTAGTGCTCTTGGTTAGTCCATGCATCCTGGGAGGTGATGGCACAAATGGTTAGTCCACACATCTTGAGCGTTACTAGCACTCTTGGTTAATCCGTGCATCTTGAGAATTACTGGCATTCTTGGTTAGTCCATGCATCCTGGGAGCTACTGGCACTCTTGGTTAGTCCATGCATCTTGAGAGTTACTGGCACTCTTCGTTAGTCCAGGCATCTTGAGAGTTACTAGCACTCTTGGCCAGGCATCTTGAGCGTTACTAATACTCTTGGTTAGTCCAGGCATCTTGACAGTTACTAGTACTCTCGGTTAGTCCAGGTATCCTGGGAGTTACTGGCACTCTTGGTTAGTCCATGCATCCTGGGAGTTACTGGCACTTTTGGTTAGTCAATGCATCTTGAGAGTTACTGGCGCTCTCGTTAGTCCATGCATCTTGGGAGTTACTGGCACTCTTGGTTAGTCCTTGTATCTTGAGAGTTACTGGCACTCTCGTTAGTCCATGCATCTTGGGAGTTACTAGCACTCTTGGTTAGTCCAGGCATCTTGGGAGTTACTAGTGCTCTTGGTTAGTCCATGCATCCTGGGAGTTACTGGCACTTTTGGTTAGTCAATGCATCTTGAGAGTTACTGGCGCTCTCGTTAGTCCATGCATCTTGGGAGTTACTGGCACTCTTGGTTAGTCCTTGTATCTTGAGAGTTACTGGCACTCTCGTTAGTCCACACATCTTTGGAATTACTGGCACTCTTCGTTAGTCCAGGCATCTTGAGATTTACTAACACTCTTGGTTAGACCAGGCATCTTGAGAGTTACTAGCACTCTTGGTTAGTCCATGCATCTTGAGAGTTACTGGCACTCTTGTTAGTCCATGCATCTTGGGAGTTACTGGCACCCTTGGTTAGTCCTTGCATCTTGAGAGTTACTGGCACTCTCGTTAGTCCATGCATCTTGGGAGTTACTAGCACTCTTGGTTAGTCGAGGCATCTTGGGAGTTATTAGCACTCTTGCTTAGTCCAGGCATCTTGGTATTTACAGGCACTCTTTGTTAGTCCAGGCCTCTTGGGAGTTACTAACACACTTGGTTAGACCAGTTATCTTGAGAGTTACTAGCACTCTCGCTTAGTCCAGGCATCTTGAGAGTTACTAACACTCTTGGTTAGTCCGGGCATCGTGAGAGTTACTAAACTCTCGGTTAGTCCATTTATCCTGAGCGCTACTTGCACTCTTGGTTAGTCCAGGCATCTTGGGAGTTACTCGCACTCTTCGTTAGTCCAGGCATCTTGAGATTTACTAACACTCTTGGTTAGACCAGGCATCTTGAGAGTTACTAGCACTCTCGGTTAGTCCAGGCATCTTGGTAGTTACTAACACTCTTGGTGAGTCCAGACATCTTGTGCGTTACTAGCACTCTTGGTTTGTCCATGCATCTTGAGAATTACTAGCACTCTTGGTTAGTCCATGCATCCTGGGAGCTACTGGCACTCTTGGTTAGTCCATGCATCTTGAGAGTTACTGGCACTCTCGTTAGTCCATTTATCTTGAGCGCTACTTGCACTCTTGGTTAGTCCAGGCATCTTGGGAGTTACTGGCACTCTTCGTTAGTCCAGGCATCTTGAGATTTTCTAACACTCTTGGTTAGACCAGGCATCTTGAGAGTTACTAGCACTCTCGGTTAGTCCAGGCATCTTGCTAGTTACTAACACTCTTGGTGAGTCCAGACATCTTGAGCGTTACTAGCACTCTTGGTTTGTCCATGCATCTTGAGAATTACTAGCACTCTTGGTTAGTCCATGCATCCTGGGAGCTACTGGCACTCTTGGATAGTCCATGCATCTTGAGAGTTACTGGCACTCTTCGTTAGTCCAGGCATCTTGAGAGTTACTAGCACTATTGGCCAGGCATCTTGAGCGTTACTAATACTCTTGGTTAGTCCAGGCATCTTGACAGTTACTAGTACTCTCGGTTAGTCCAGGTATCCTGGGAGTTACTGGCACTCTTGGTTAGTCCATGCATCCTGGGAGTTACTGGCACTTTTGGTTAGTCAATGCATCTTGAGAGTTACTGGCGCTCTCGTTAGTCCATGCATCTTGGGAGTTACTGGCACTCTTGGTTAGTCCTTGTATCTTGAGAGTTACTGGCACTCTCGTTAGTCCATGCATCTTGGGAGTTACTAGCACTCTTGGTTAGTCCAGGCATCTTGGGAGTTACTAGTGCTCTTGGTTAGTCCATGCATCCTGGGAGGTGATGGCACAAATGGTTAGTCCACACATCTTGAGCGTTACTAGCACTCTTGGTTAATCCGTGCATCTTGAGAATTACTGGCATTCTTGGTTAGTCCATGCATCCTGGGAGTTACTGCCACTCTTGGTTAGTCCATGCATCCTGGGAGTTACTGGAACTCTTGGTTAGTCCATGCATCTTGAGATTTACTAGCACTCTTGGTTCGTCCAGGCATCCTGGGAGTTATTAGCACTCTTGGTTAGTCCAGGCATCTTGGTAGCTACAGGCACTCTTTGTTAGTCCAGGCCTCTTGGGAGTTACTAACACACTTGGTTAGACCAGGCATCTTGAGAGTTACTAGCACTCTCGCTTAGTCCAGGCATCTTGAGAGTTACTAACACTCTTGGTTAGTCCGGGCATCATGAGAGTTACTAAACTCTCGGTTAGTCCATTTATCTTGAGCGCTACTTGCACTCTTGGTTAGTCCATGCATCCTGGGAGTTACTGGCACTCTTGGTTAGTCCATGCATCTTTGGAGTTATTAGCGCTCTTGGTTAGTCCACACATCTTGGGAGTTACTGGCACTCTTCGTTAGTGCAGGTATCTTGAGAGTTACTAACACTCTTGGTTAGACCAGGCATCTTGAGAGTTACTAACACTCTCGGTTAGTCCAGGCACCCTGAGAGTTATTAACACTCTTGGTTAGTCCAGGCATCTTGAAAGTTACTAGCACTCTTGGTTAGTCCAGGCATCTTGAGAGTTACTAACACTCTCGGTTAGTCCATGCACCTTGAGCGTTACTAACACTCTTGGTTAGTCCAGGCATCTTGAGGGTTACTACCAATCTTGGTTAGTCCAGGCATCTTGAGCGTTACTAACACTCTCGGTTAGTCCAGGCATCTTGAGAGTTACTAATACACACAGTTAGTCCAGGCATCTTGAGAGTTACTAACACTCTCAGTAAGTCCAGACGTCTTGAGAGTTACTAACACTCTTGGTTAGTCCAGGCATCATGAGAGTAACTAGCACTCTTGGTTAGTCCAGGCATCTTGAGCATTACTAACACTCTTGGTTAGTCCAGGCATCTTGAGCATTACTAGCACTCTCGGTTAGACCAGGCATCTTGAGAGTTACTAACACAGACAGTTTGCCCAGGTATCTTGAGAGTAACTAGCACTCTCGGTTAGTCCGGGCATTTTGAGAGTTACTAACACTCTCAGTTAGTCCAGGCGTCTTGAGAGTTACTAACACACTCTGTTAGTCCAGGCATTTTGACAGTTACTAACACTCTCGGTTAGTCCAGGCATCTTGAGAGTTACTAATACACTTGGTTAGTGCAGGCATTTAGACAGTTACTAACACTCTCGGTTAGTCCAGGCGTCTTGAGAGTTACTAACGCTCTCAGTTAGTCCAGGCATCTTGAGCATTACTAACACTCTTGGTTAGTCCAGGCATCTTGACAGTTACTGGTACTCTCGGTTAATCCAGGTATATTGAGAGTTGCTAGCACACATGGTTAGTGCAGGCATCTTGAGAGTTACTAACACTCTTGGTCTGGCATCTTGAGAGCTACCGGCACTCTTGGTAAGTCCAGGCATCTTGAGAGTTACTAGCACTCTTGGCCAGGTCTCTTGAGGATTACTAACACTCTCAGTTAGTCCATGCATCTTGAGAGTTACTGGCATTCTTGGTTAGTCCATGCATCCTGGGAGTTACTGGCACTCTTGGTTAGTCCATGCATCCTGGGAGTTACTGGCACTCTTGGTTAGTCCATGCATCTTGAGAGTTACTGGCACTCTCGTAAGTCCATGCATCTAGGGAGTTACTAGCACTCTTGGTTAGTCCAGGCATCTTGGGAGTTACTAGCACTCTTGGTTAGTCCATGCATCCAGGGAGGTACTGGCCCACATGGTTAGTCCAGACATCTTGAGTGTTACTAGCACTCTTGGTTAGTCCATGCATCTTGAGAATTACTGACACTCTTGGTTAGTCCATGCATCCTGGGAGTTACTGGCACTCTTGATTAGTCCATGCATCCTGGGAGTTACTGGCCCTCTTGGTTAGTCCATGGATCCTGGGAGTTACTGGCACTCTTGGTTAGTCCATGCATCTTGAGATTTACTAGCACTCTTGGTTAGTCCAGGCACCTTGGGAGTTATTAGCACTCTTGGTTAGTCCACGCATCTTGGAAGTTACTGGCACTCTTTGTTAGTGGCATCTTGAGAGTTACTACCACTCTTGACCAGGCCTCTTGAACATTACTAACACTCTTGGTTAGTCCAGGCATCTTGACAGTTACTAGTACTCTCGGTTAGTCCAGGTACCTTGAGAGTTACTAGCACACATGGTTAGTCCAGGCATCTTGAGAGTTACTAGCGCTCTTGGTCAGGCATCTTGAGAGCTACTGGCACTCTTGGTTAGTCCAGGCATCTTGAGAGTTACTAGCACTCTTGGCCTGGCATCTTGAGCATTACTAACACTCTCGGTTAGTCCATGCATCTTGAGAGTTACTGGCACTCTTGGCTAGTCCATGCATCCTGGGAGTTACTGGCACTCTTGGTTAGTCCATGCATCCTGGGAGTTACTGGCACTCTTGGTTAGTCCATGCATCTTGAGAGTTACTGGCACTCTTGTTAGTCCATGCATCTTGGGAGTTACTAGCACTCTTGGTTAGTCCAGGCATCTTGGGAGTTACTAGCGCTCTTGGTTAGTCCATGCACCCTGGGAGGTAGTGGCACACATGGTTAGTCCAGACATCTTGAGCGCTACTAGCACTCTTGGTTAGTCCATGCATCTTGAGAATTACTGGCACTCTTGGTTAGTCCATACATCCTGGGAGTTACTGGCACTCTTGATTAGTCCATGCATCCTGGGAGTTACTGGCACTCTTGGTTAGTCCATGCATCCTGGGAGTTACTGGCACTCTTGGTTAGACCATGCATCTTGAGAGTTACTGGCACTCTCATTAGTCCATGCATCTTGGGAGTTACTAGCACTCTTGGTTAGTCCAGGCATCTTGGGAGTTGCTAGCACTCTTGGTTAGTCCATGCATCCTGGGAGGTACTGGCACACATGGGTTCGTCCAGACATCTTGAGTGTTACTAGCACTCTTGGTTAGTCCATGCATCTTGAGAATTACTGACACTCTTTGTTAGTCCATGCATCCTGGGAGTTACTGGCACTCTTGATTAGTCCATGCATCCTGGGAGTTAAAGGCCCTCTTGGTTAGTCCATGCATCCTGGGAGTTACTGGCACTCTTCGTTAGTCCAGGCATCTTGAGAGTTACTAGCACTCTTGGCCAGGCATCTTGAGCGTTACTAATACTCTTGGTTAGTCCAGGCATCTTGACAGTTACTAGTACTCTCGGTTAGTCCATGCATCTTGAGAGTTACTGGCACTCTTGGCTAGGCCATGCATGCTGGGAGTTACTGGCACTCTTGGTTAGTCCATGCATCCTGGGAGTTACTGGCACTCTTGGTTAGTCCATGCATCTTGGGAGTTACTGGCGGTCTCGTTAGTCCATGCATCTTGGGAGTTACTGGCACTCTTGGTTAGTCCTTGCATCTTGAGAGTTACTGGCGCTCTCATTAGTCCATGCATCTTGGGAGTTACTAGCACTCTTGGTTAGTCCAGGCATCTTGGGAGTTACTAGTCCTCTTGGTTAGTCCATGCATCCTGGGAGGTGCTGGCACACATGGTTAGTCCACACATCTTGAGCGTTACTAGCACTCTTGGTTAATCCGTGCATCTTGAGAATTACTGGCATTCTTGGTTAGTCCATGCATCCTGGGAGTTACTGCCACTCTTGGTTAGTCCATGCATCCTGGGAATTACTGGAACTCTTGGTTAGTCCATGCATCTTGAGGTTTACTAGCACTCTTGGTTCGTCCAGGCATCTTGGGAGTTATTAGCACTCTTGGTTAGTCCAGGCATCTTGGTAGTTACAGGCACTCTTTGTTAGTCCAGGCCTCTTGGGAGTTACTAACACACTTGGTTAGACCAGGCATCTTGAGAGTTACTAGCACTCTCGCTTAGTCCAGGCATCTTGAGAGTTACTAACACTCTTGGTTAGTCCGGGCATCGTGAGAGTTACTAAACTCTCGGTTAGTCCATTTATCTTGAGCGCTACTTGCACTCTTAGTTAGTCCAGGCATCTTGGGAGTTACTAGCACTCTTCGTTAGTCCAGGCATCTTGAGATTTACTAACACTCTTGGTTAGACCAGGCATCTTGAGAGTTACTAGCACTCTCGGTTAGTCCAGGCATCTTGCTAGTTACTAACACTCTTGGTGAGTCGAGACATCTTGAGCGTTACTAGCACTCTTGGTTTGTCCATGCATCTTGAGAATTACTAGCACTCTTAGTTAGTCCATGCATCCTGGGAGCTACTGGCACTCTTGGTTAGTCCATGCATCTTGAGAGTTACTGGCACTCTCGTTAGTCCATGCATCTTGAGGTTTACTAGCACTCTTGGTTCGTCCAGGCATCTTGGGAGTTATTAGCACTCTTGGTTAGTCCAGGCATCTTGGTAGTTACAGACACTCTTTGTTAGTCCAGGCCTCTTGGGAGTTACTAACACACTTGGTTAGACCAGGCATCTTGCTAGTTACTAACACTCTTGGTGAGTCCAGACATCTTGAGCGTTACTAGCACTCTTGGTTTGTCCATGCATCTTGAGAATTACTAGCACTCTTGGTTAGTCCATGCATCCTGGGAGCTACTGGCACTCTTGGTTAGTCCATGCATCTTGAGAGTTACTGGCACTTTTCGTTAGTCCAGGCATCATGAGAGTTACTAGCACTCTTGGCCAGGCATCTTGAGCGTTACTAATACTCTTGGTTAGTCCAGGCATCTTGACAGTTACTAGTACTCTCGGTTAGTCCAGGTATCCTGCGAGTTGCTAGCACACATGGTTAGTCCAGGCATCTTGAGAGTTACTAGCGCTCTTGGCCAGGCATCTTGAGCATTACTAACACTCTCGGTTAGTCCATGCATCTTGAGAGTTACTGGCACTCTTGGCTAGGCCATGCATCCTGGGAGTTACTGGCACTCTTGGTTAGTCCATGCATCCTGGGAGTTACTGGCACTCTTGGTTAGTCCATGCATCTTGAGAGTTACTGGCGCTCTCGTTAGTCCATGCATCTTGGGAGTTACTGGCACTCTTGGTTAGTCCTTGCATCTTGAGAGTTACTGGCACTCTCGTTAGTCCATGCATCTTGGGACTTACTAGCACTCTTGGTTAGTCCAGGCATCTTGGGAGTTACTAGTGCTCTTGGTTAGTCCATGCATCCTGGGAGGTGCTGCCACACATGGTTAGTCCACACATCTTGAGCGTTACTAGCACTCTTGGTTAATCCGTGCATCTTGAGAATTACTGGCATTCTTGGTTAGTCCATGCATCCTGGGAGTTACTGCCACTCTTGGTTAGTCCATTCATCCTGGGAGTTACTGGAACTCTTGGTTAGTCCATGCATCTTGAGATTTACTAGCACTCTTGGTTCGTCCAGGCATCTTGGGAGTTATTAGCACTCTTGGTTAGTCCAGGCATCTTGGTAGTTACAGGCATTCTTTGTTAGTCCAGGCCTCTTGGGAGTTACTAACACACTTGGTTAGACGAGGCATATTGAGAGTTACTAGCACTCTCGCTTAGTCCAGGCATCTTGAGAGTTACTAACACTCTTGGTTAGTCCGGGCATCGTGAGAGTTACTAAACTCTCGGTTAGTCCATTTATCTTGAGCGCTACTTGCACTCTTGGTTAGTCCATGCATCCTGGGAGTTACTGGAACTCTTGGTTAGTCCATGCATCTTGAGATTTACTAGCACTCTTGGTTAGTCCAGGCATCTTTGGAGTTATTAGCGCTCTTGGTTAGTCCACACATCCTGGGAGTTACTGGCACTCTTCGTTAGTCCAGGTATCTTGAGAGTTACTAACACTCTTGGCCAGGCATCTTGAGCGTTACTAATACTCTTGGTTAGTCCAGGCATCTTGACAGTTACTAGTACACTCGGTTAGTCCAGGTATCTTGCGAGTTGCTAGCACACATGGTTATTCCAGGCATCTTGAGAGTTACTAGCGCTCTTGGTTAGTCCAGGCACCTTGGGAGTTAGTAGCACTCTTGGTTGGTCCACGCATCTTGGAAGTTACTGGCACTCTTCGTTAGTGGCATCTTGAGAGTTACTAACGCTCTCAGTTAGTCCAGGCATCTTGAGCATTACTAACACTCTCGGTTAGTCCAGGCATATTGACAGTTACTGGTACTCTCGGTTAGTCCAGGTATCTTGAGAGTTGCTAGCACACATGGTTAGTGCAGGCATCTTGAGAGTTACTAACACTCTTGGTCAGGCATCTTGAGAGCTACCGGCACTCTTGGTAAGTCCAGGCATCTTGAGAGTTACTAGCACTCTTGGCCAGGCATCTTGAGGATTACTAACACTCTCAGTTAGTCCATGCATCTTGAGAGTTACTGGCACTCTTGGTTAATCCATGCATCCTCAGAGTTACTGGCACTCTTGATTAGTCCATGCATCCTGGGAGTTACTGGCACTCTTGGTTAGTCCATGCATCTTGAGAGTTACTGGCACTCTGGTTAGTCCATGCATCTAGGGAGTTACTAGCACTCTTGGTTAGTCCAGGCATCCAGGGAGGTACTGGCCCACATGGTTAGTCCAGACATCTTGAGTGTTACTAGCACTCTTGGTTAGTCCATCCATCTTGAGAATTACTGACACTCTTGGTTAGTCCATGCATCCTGGGAGTTACTGGCACTCTTGATTAGTCCATGCATTCTGGGAGTTACTGGCCCTCTTGGTTAGTCCATGCATCATGGGAGTTACTGGCACTCTTGGTTAGTCCATGCATCTTGAGATTTACTAGCACTCTTGGTTAGTCTAGGCACCTTGGGAGTTATTAGCACTCTTGGTTAGTCCACGCATCTTGGGAGTTACTGGCACTCTTTGTTAGTGGCATCTTGAGAGTTACTACCACTCTTGACCAGGCCTCTTGAACATTACTAACACTCTTGGTTAGTCCAGGCATCTTGAGAGTTGCTAGCACACATGGTTAGTCCAGGCATCTTGAGAGTTACTAACACTCTTGGTCAGGCATCTTGAGAGCTACTGGCACTCTTGGTTAGTCCAGGCATCTTGAGAGTTACTAGCGCTCTTAGCCTGGCATCTTGAGCATTACTAACACTCTCGGTTAGTCCATGCATCTTGAGAGTTACTGGCACTCTTGGCTAGTCCATGCATCCTGGGAGTTACTGGCACTCTTGGTTAGTCCATGCATCCTGGGAGTTACTGGCACTCTTGGTTAGTCCATGCACCTTGAGAGTTACTGGCACTCTTGTTAGTCCATGCATCTTGGGAGTTGCTACCACTCTCGGTTAGTCCAGGCATCTTGAGAGTTACTAACACTCTTGGTTAGTCCAGGCAGCATGAGAGTTACTAACACTCTCGGTTAGTTCATGCATCTTGAGCGTTACTTGCACTCTTGGTTAGTCCAGGCATCTTGGGAGTTACTGGCACTCTTGGTTAGACCAGGCATCTTGAGAGTTACTAGCACTCTCTTTTAGTCCAGGCATCTTGAGAGTTACTAACACTCTTGATTAGTCCAGACATCTTGAGCGTTACTAGCACTCTTGGTTTGTCCATGCTTCTTGAGAATTACTGGCACTCTCGTTAGTCCATGCATCTTGGGAGTTACTAGCACTCTTGGTTAGTCCAGGCATCTTGGGAGTTATTAGCACTCTTGGTTTGTCCATGCATCCTGGGAGGTACTGGCACACATGGTTAGTCCAGACATCTTGAGCGTAACTAGCACTCTTGGTTAGTCTGTGCATCTTGAGAATTACTGGCACTCTTGGTTGGTCCATTCATCCTGGGAGTTACTGGCACTCTTGATTAGTCCATGCATCCTGGGAGTTACTGGCACTCTTGGTTAGTCCATACATCCTGGGAGTTACTGGAGCTCTTGGTTAGTCCATGCATCTTGAGATTTACTAGCACTCTTGGTTAATCCAAGCATCTTGATAGTTACAGGCACTCTTCGTTAGTCCAGGCGTCTTGAGAGTTACTAACACACTTGGTTAGACCAGGCATATTGAGAGTTACTAGCACTCTCGCTTAGTCCAGGCATCTTGAGAGTTACTAACACTCTTGGTTAGTCCAGGCATCGGGAGAGTTACTAACACTCTCGGTTAGTCCATGCATCTTGAGCGTTACTTGCACTCTTGGTTAGTCCAGGCATCTTGGGAGTTACTGGCACTCTTTGTTAGTCCAGGCATCTTGAGAGTTACTAACAATCTTGGTTAGACCAGGCATCTTGAGAGTTACTAGCACTCTCGGTTAGTCCAGGCATCTTGAGAGTTACTAACACTCTTGGTTAGTCCAGACATCTTGAGCGTTAGTAGCACTCTTGGTTTGTCCATGCATCTTGAGAATTACTGGCACTCTCGTTAGTCCATGCATCTTGGGAGTTACTAGCACTCTTGGTTAGTCCAGGCATCTTCGGAGTTACTAGCACTCTTGGTTTGTCCATGCATCCTGGGAGGTACTGGCACACATGGTTAGTCCAGACATCTTGAGCGTAACTAGCACTCTTGGTTAGTCTGTGCATCTTGAGAATTACTGGCACTCTTGGTTAGTCCATTCATCCTGGGAGTTACTGGCACTCTTGATTAGTCCATGGATCCTGGGAGTTACTGGCACTCTTGGTTAGTCCATACATCCTGGGAGTTACTGGAACTCTTGGTTAGTCCATGCATCTTGAGATTTACTAGCACTCTTGGTTAATCCAAGCATCTTGATAGTTACAGGCACTCTTCGTTAGTCCAGGCGTCTTGAGAGTTACTAACACACTTGGTTAGACCAGGCATATTGAGAGTTACTAGCACTCTCGCTTAGTCCAGGCATCTTGAGAGTTACTAACACTCTTGGTTAGTCCGGGCATCGGGAGAGTTACTAACACTCTCGGTTAGTCCATGCATCTTGAGCGTTACTTGCACTCTTGGTTAGTCCAGGCATCTTGGGAGTTACTGGCACTCTTTGTTAGTCCAGGCATCTTGAGAGTTACTAACAATCTTGGTTAGACCAGGCATCTTGAGAGTTACTAGCACTCTCGGTTAGTCCAGGCATCTTGAGAGTTACTAACACTCTTGGTTAGTCCAGACATCTTGAGCGTTAGTAGCACTCTTGGTTAGTCGATGCATACTGGGAGTTACTGGCACTCTTGATTAGTCCATGCATCCTGGGAGTTACTGGCACTCTTGGTTAGTCCATGCATCCTGGGAGTTACTGGCACTCTTGGTTAGTCCATGCATCTTGAGATTTACTAGCACTCTTGGTTAGTCCAGGCATCTTTGGAGTTATTAGCACTCTTGGTTAGTCCACACATCTTGGGAGTTACTGGCACTCTTCGTTAGTCCAGGTATCTTGAGAGTTACTAACACTCTTGGTTAAACCAGGCATCTTGAGAGTTACTAGCACTCTCAGTTAGTCCAGACATCTTGAGAGTTACTAACACTCTTGGTTAGTCCAGGCATCTTGAGTCTTACTATCACTCTCGGTTAGCCCAGGCATCTTGAGAGTTACTAGCACTCTTGGTTAGTCCAGGCATCTTGAGCGTTACTAACTCACTTGGTTAGTCCAGGCATCTTGAGAGTTATTAGTACACATAGTTAGTCCAGGCATTGTGAGAGTTGCTAACACTCTCGGTTAGTCCATGCATCTTGGGAGTTACTAGCACTCTTGGTTAGTCCACACATCTTTGGAGTTACTGGCACTCTTCGTTAGTCCAGGCATCTTGAGATTTAATAACACTCTTGGTTAGACCAGGCATCTTGAGAGTTACTAGCACTCTTGGTTAGTCCATGCATCTTGAGAGTTACTGGCACTCTCGTTATTCCATGCATCTTGGGAGTTACTGGCACTCTTGGTTAGTCCTTGCATCTTGAGAGTTACTGGCACTCTCGTTAGTCCATGCATCTTGGGAGTTACTAGCACTCTTGGTTAGTCCAGGCATCTTGGGAGTTATTAGCACTCTTGGTTAGTCCAGGCATCTTGGTATTTACAGGCACTCTTTGTTAGTCCAGGCCTCTTGGGAGTTACTAACACACTTGGTTAGACCAGGCATCTTGAGAGTTACTAGCACTCTCGCTTAGTCCAGGCATCTTGAGAGTTACTAACACTCTTGGTTAGTCCGGGCATCGTGAGAGTTACTAAACTCTCGGTTAGTCCATTTATCCTGAGCGCTACTTGCACTCTTGGTTAGTCCAGGCATCTTGGGAGTTACTGGCACTCTTCGTTAGTCCAGGCATCTTGAGATTTACTAACACTCTTGGTTAGACCAGGCATCTTGAGAGTTACTAGCACTCTCGGTTAGTCCAGGCATCTTGCTAGTTACTAACACTCTTGGTGAGTCCAGACATCTTGAGCGTTACTAGCACTCTTGGTTTGTCCATGCATCTTGAGAATTACTGGCACTCTTTGTTAGTCCAGGCATCTTGAGAGTTACTAGCACTCTTGGCCAGGCATCTTGAGCGTTACTAATACTCTTGGTTAGTCCAGGCATCTTGACAGTTACTAGTACTCTCGGTTAGTCCAGGTATCCTGGGAGTTACTGGCACTCTTGGTTAGTCCATGCATCCTGGGAGTTACTGGCACTTTTGGTTAGTCAATGCATCTTGAGAGTTACTGGCGCTCTCGTTAGTCCATGCATCTTGGGAGTTACTGGCACTCTTGGTTAGTCCTTGTATCTTGAGAGTTACTGGCACTCTCGTTAGTCCATGCATCTTGGGAGTTACTAGCACTCTTGGTTAGTCCAGGCATCTTGGGAGTTACTAGTGCTCTTGGTTAGTCCATGCATCCTGGGAGGTGATGGCACAAATGGTTAGTCCACACATCTTGAGCGTTACTAGCACTCTTGGTTAATCCGTGCATCTTGAGAATTACTGGCATTCTTGGTTAGTCCATGCATCCTGGGAGCTACTGGCACTCTTGGTTAGTCCATGCATCTTGAGAGTTACTGGCACTCTTCGTTAGTCCAGGCATCTTGAGAGTTACTAGCACTCTTGGCCAGGCATCTTGAGCGTTACTAATACTCTTGGTTAGTCCAGGCATCTTGACAGTTACTAGTACTCTCGGTTAGTCCAGGTATCCTGGGAGTTACTGGCACTCTTGGTTAGTCCATGCATCCTGGGAGTTACTGGCACTTTTGGTTAGTCAATGCATCTTGAGAGTTACTGGCGCTCTCGTTAGTCCATGCATCTTGGGAGTTACTGGCACTCTTGGTTAGTCCTTGTATCTTGAGAGTTACTGGCACTCTCGTTAGTCCATGCATCTTGGGAGTTACTAGCACTCTTGGTTAGTCCAGGCATCTTGGGAGTTACTAGTGCTCTTGGTTAGTCCATGCATCCTGGGAGTTACTGGCACTTTTGGTTAGTCAATGCATCTTGAGAGTTACTGGCGCTCTCGTTAGTCCATGCATCTTGGGAGTTACTGGCACTCTTGGTTAGTCCTTGTATCTTGAGAGTTACTGGCACTCTCGTTAGTCCACACATCTTTGGAGTTACTGGCACTCTTCGTTAGTCCAGGCATCTTGAGATTTACTAACACTCTTGGTTAGACCAGGCATCTTGAGAGTTACTAGCACTCTTGGTTAGTCCATGCATCTTGAGAGTTACTGGCACTCTTGTTAGTCCATGCATCTTGGGAGTTACTGGCACCCTTGGTTAGTCCTTGCATCTTGAGAGTTACTGGCACTCTCGTTAGTCCATGCATCTTGGGAGTTACTAGCACTCTTGGTTAGTCGAGGCATCTTGGGAGTTATTAGCACTCTTGCTTAGTCCAGGCATCTTGGTATTTACAGGCACTCTTTGTTAGTCCAGGCCTCTTGGGAGTTACTAACACACTTGGTTAGACCAGGCATCTTGAGAGTTACTAGCACTCTCGCTTAGTCCAGGCATCTTGAGAGTTACTAACACTCTTGGTTAGTCCGGGCATCGTGAGAGTTACTAAACTCTCGGTTAGTCCATTTATCCTGAGCGCTACTTGCACTCTTGGTTAGTCCAGGCATCTTGGGAGTTACTGGCACTCTTCGTTAGTCCAGGCATCTTGAGATTTACTAACACTCTTGGTTAGACCAGGCATCTTGAGAGTTACTAGCACTCTCGGTTAGTCCAGGCATCTTGGTAGTTACTAACACTCTTGGTGAGTCCAGACATCTTGTGCGTTACTAGCACTCTTGGTTTGTCCATGCATCTTGAGAATTACTAGCACTCTTGGTTAGTCCATGCATCCTGGGAGCTACTGGCACTCTTGGTTAGTCCATGCATCTTGAGAGTTACTGGCACTCTCGTTAGTCCATTTATCTTGAGCGCTACTTGCACTCTTGGTTAGTCCAGGCATCTTGGGAGTTACTGGCACTCTTCGTTAGTCCAGGCATCTTGAGATTTACTAACACTCTTGGTTAGACCAGGCATCTTGAGAGTTACTAGCACTCTCGGTTAGTCCAGGCATCTTGCTAGTTACTAACACTCTTGGTGAGTCCAGACATCTTGAGCGTTACTAGCACTCTTGGTTTGTCCATGCATCTTGAGAATTACTAGCACTCTTGGTTAGTCCATGCATCCTGGGAGCTACTGGCACTCTTGGATAGTCCATGCATCTTGAGAGTTACTGGCACTCTTCGTTAGTCCAGGCATCTTGAGAGTTACTAGCACTCTTGGCCAGGCATCTTGAGCGTTACTAATACTCTTGGTTAGTCCAGGCATCTTGACAGTTACTAGTACTCTCGGTTAGTCCAGGTATCCTGGGAGTTACTGGCACTCTTGGTTAGTCCATGCATCCTGGGAGTTACTGGCACTTTTGGTTAGTCAATGCATCTTGAGAGTTACTGGCGCTCTCGTTAGTCCATGCATCTTGGGAGTTACTGGCACTCTTGGTTAGTCCTTGTATCTTGAGAGTTACTGGCACTCTCGTTAGTCCATGCATCTTGGGAGTTACTAGCACTCTTGGTTAGTCCAGGCATCTTGGGAGTTACTAGTGCTCTTGGTTAGTCCATGCATCCTGGGAGGTGATGGCACAAATGGTTAGTCCACACATCTTGAGCGTTACTAGCACTCTTGGTTAATCCGTGCATCTTGAGAATTACTGGCATTCTTGGTTAGTCCATGCATCCTGGGAGTTACTGCCACTCTTGGTTAGTCCATGCATCCTGGGAGTTACTGGAACTCTTGGTTAGTCCATGCATCTTGAGATTTACTAGCACTCTTGGTTCGTCCAGGCATCCTGGGAGTTATTAGCACTCTTGGTTAGTCCAGGCATCTTGGTAGCTACAGGCACTCTTTGTTAGTCCAGGCCTCTTGGGAGTTACTAACACACTTGGTTAGACCAGGCATCTTGAGAGTTACTAGCACTCTCGCTTAGTCCAGGCATCTTGAGAGTTACTAACACTCTTGGTTAGTCCGGGCATCATGAGAGTTACTAAACTCTCGGTTAGTCCATTTATCTTGAGCGCTACTTGCACTCTTGGTTAGTCCATGCATCCTGGGAGTTACTGGCACTCTTGGTTAGTCCATGCATCTTTGGAGTTATTAGCGCTCTTGGTTAGTCCACACATCTTGGGAGTTACTGGCACTCTTCGTTAGTCCAGGTATCTTGA
The DNA here is from genome assembly GCF_040938575.1 of Ambystoma mexicanum. Lineage (NCBI taxonomy): Eukaryota > Metazoa > Chordata > Amphibia > Caudata > Ambystomatidae > Ambystoma > Ambystoma mexicanum. The sequence continues at coordinate 202,812,421 of NC_090925.1, forward strand.
GAGTTACTAACACTCTTGGTTAGACCAGGCATCTTGAGAGTTACTAACACTCTCGGTTAGTCCAGGCACCCTGAGAGTTATTAACACTCTTGGTTAGTCCAGGCATCTTGAAAGTTACTAGCACTCTTGGTTAGTCCAGGCATCTTGAGAGTTACTAACACTCTCGGTTAGTCCATGCACCTTGAGCGTTACTAACACTCTTGGTTAGTCCAGGCATCTTGAGGGTTACTACCAATCTTGGTTAGTCCAGGCATCTTGAGCGTTACTAACACTCTCGGTTAGTCCAGGCATCTTGAGAGTTACTAATACACACAGTTAGTCCAGGCATCTTGAGAGTTACTAACACTCTCAGTAAGTCCAGACGTCTTGAGAGTTACTAACACTCTTGGTTAGTCCAGGCATCATGAGAGTAACTAGCACTCTTGGTTAGTCCAGGCATCTTGAGCATTACTAACACTCTTGGTTAGTCCAGGCATCTTGAGCATTACTAGCACTCTCGGTTAGACCAGGCATCTTGAGAGTTACTAACACAGACAGTTTGCCCAGGTATCTTGAGAGTAACTAGCACTCTCGGTTAGTCCGGGCATTTTGAGAGTTACTAACACTCTCAGTTAGTCCAGGCGTCTTGAGAGTTACTAACACACTCTGTTAGTCCAGGCATTTTGACAGTTACTAACACTCTCGGTTAGTCCAGGCATCTTGAGAGTTACTAATACACTTGGTTAGTGCAGGCATTTAGACAGTTACTAACACTCTCGGTTAGTCCAGGCGTCTTGAGAGTTACTAACGCTCTCAGTTAGTCCAGGCATCTTGAGCATTACTAACACTCTTGGTTAGTCCAGGCATCTTGACAGTTACTGGTACTCTCGGTTAATCCAGGTATATTGAGAGTTGCTAGCACACATGGTTAGTGCAGGCATCTTGAGAGTTACTAACACTCTTGGTCTGGCATCTTGAGAGCTACCGGCACTCTTGGTAAGTCCAGGCATCTTGAGAGTTACTAGCACTCTTGGCCAGGTCTCTTGAGGATTACTAACACTCTCAGTTAGTCCATGCATCTTGAGAGTTACTGGCATTCTTGGTTAGTCCATGCATCCTGGGAGTTACTGGCACTCTTGGTTAGTCCATGCATCCTGGGAGTTACTGGCACTCTTGGTTAGTCCATGCATCTTGAGAGTTACTGGCACTCTCGTAAGTCCATGCATCTAGGGAGTTACTAGCACTCTTGGTTAGTCCAGGCATCTTGGGAGTTACTAGCACTCTTGGTTAGTCCATGCATCCAGGGAGGTACTGGCCCACATGGTTAGTCCAGACATCTTGAGTGTTACTAGCACTCTTGGTTAGTCCATGCATCTTGAGAATTACTGACACTCTTGGTTAGTCCATGCATCCTGGGAGTTACTGGCACTCTTGATTAGTCCATGCATCCTGGGAGTTACTGGCCCTCTTGGTTAGTCCATGGATCCTGGGAGTTACTGGCACTCTTGGTTAGTCCATGCATCTTGAGATTTACTAGCACTCTTGGTTAGTCCAGGCACCTTGGGAGTTATTAGCACTCTTGGTTAGTCCACGCATCTTGGAAGTTACTGGCACTCTTTGTTAGTGGCATCTTGAGAGTTACTACCACTCTTGACCAGGCCTCTTGAACATTACTAACACTCTTGGTTAGTCCAGGCATCTTGACAGTTACTAGTACTCTCGGTTAGTCCAGGTACCTTGAGAGTTACTAGCACACATGGTTAGTCCAGGCATCTTGAGAGTTACTAGCGCTCTTGGTCAGGCATCTTGAGAGCTACTGGCACTCTTGGTTAGTCCAGGCATCTTGAGAGTTACTAGCACTCTTGGCCTGGCATCTTGAGCATTACTAACACTCTCGGTTAGTCCATGCATCTTGAGAGTTACTGGCACTCTTGGCTAGTCCATGCATCCTGGGAGTTACTGGCACTCTTGGTTAGTCCATGCATCCTGGGAGTTACTGGCACTCTTGGTTAGTCCATGCATCTTGAGAGTTACTGGCACTCTTGTTAGTCCATGCATCTTGGGAGTTACTAGCACTCTTGGTTAGTCCAGGCATCTTGGGAGTTACTAGCGCTCTTGGTTAGTCCATGCACCCTGGGAGGTAGTGGCACACATGGTTAGTCCAGACATCTTGAGCGCTACTAGCACTCTTGGTTAGTCCATGCATCTTGAGAATTACTGGCACTCTTGGTTAGTCCATACATCCTGGGAGTTACTGGCACTCTTGATTAGTCCATGCATCCTGGGAGTTACTGGCACTCTTGGTTAGTCCATGCATCCTGGGAGTTACTGGCACTCTTGGTTAGACCATGCATCTTGAGAGTTACTGGCACTCTCATTAGTCCATGCATCTTGGGAGTTACTAGCACTCTTGGTTAGTCCAGGCATCTTGGGAGTTGCTAGCACTCTTGGTTAGTCCATGCATCCTGGGAGGTACTGGCACACATGGGTTCGTCCAGACATCTTGAGTGTTACTAGCACTCTTGGTTAGTCCATGCATCTTGAGAATTACTGACACTCTTTGTTAGTCCATGCATCCTGGGAGTTACTGGCACTCTTGATTAGTCCATGCATCCTGGGAGTTACTGGCCCTCTTGGTTAGTCCATGCATCCTGGGAGTTACTGGCACTCTTCGTTAGTCCAGGCATCTTGAGAGTTACTAGCACTCTTGGCCAGGCATCTTGAGCGTTACTAATACTCTTGGTTAGTCCAGGCATCTTGACAGTTACTAGTACTCTCGGTTAGTCCATGCATCTTGAGAGTTACTGGCACTCTTGGCTAGGCCATGCATGCTGGGAGTTACTGGCACTCTTGGTTAGTCCATGCATCCTGGGAGTTACTGGCACTCTTGGTTAGTCCATGCATCTTGGGAGTTACTGGCACTCTTGGTTAGTCCTTGCATCTTGAGAGTTACTGGCGCTCTCATTAGTCCATGCATCTTGGGAGTTACTAGCACTCTTGGTTAGTCCAGGCATCTTGGGAGTTACTAGTCCTCTTGGTTAGTCCATGCATCCTGGGAGGTGCTGGCACACATGGTTAGTCCACACATCTTGAGCGTTACTAGCACTCTTGGTTAATCCGTGCATCTTGAGAATTACTGGCATTCTTGGTTAGTCCATGCATCCTGGGAGTTACTGCCACTCTTGGTTAGTCCATGCATCCTGGGAATTACTGGAACTCTTGGTTAGTCCATGCATCTTGAGGTTTACTAGCACTCTTGGTTCGTCCAGGCATCTTGGGAGTTATTAGCACTCTTGGTTAGTCCAGGCATCTTGGTAGTTACAGGCACTCTTTGTTAGTCCAGGCCTCTTGGGAGTTACTAACACACTTGGTTAGACCAGGCATCTTGAGAGTTACTAGCACTCTCGCTTAGTCCAGGCATCTTGAGAGTTACTAACACTCTTGGTTAGTCCGGGCATCGTGAGAGTTACTAAACTCTCGGTTAGTCCATTTATCTTGAGCGCTACTTGCACTCTTAGTTAGTCCAGGCATCTTGGGAGTTACTGGCACTCTTCGTTAGTCCAGGCATCTTGAGATTTACTAACACTCTTGGTTAGACCAGGCATCTTGAGAGTTACTAGCACTCTCGGTTAGTCCAGGCATCTTGCTAGTTGCTAACACTCTTGGTGAGTCGAGACATCTTGAGCGTTACTAGCACTCTTGGTTTGTCCATGCATCTTGAGAATTACTAGCACTCTTAGTTAGTCCATGCATCCTGGGAGCTACTGGCACTCTTGGTTAGTCCATGCATCTTGAGAGTTACTGGCACTCTCGTTAGTCCATGCATCTTGAGGTTTACTAGCACTCTTGGTTCGTCCAGGCATCTTGGGAGTTATTAGCACTCTTGGTTAGTCCAGGCATCTTGGTAGTTACAGACACTCTTTGTTAGTCCAGGCCTCTTGGGAGTTACTAACACACTTGGTTAGACCAGGCATCTTGCTAGTTACTAACACTCTTGGTGAGTCCAGACATCTTGAGCGTTACTAGCACTCTTGGTTTGTCCATGCATCTTGAGAATTACTAGCACTCTTGGTTAGTCCATGCATCCTGGGAGCTACTGGCACTCTTGGTTAGTCCATGCATCTTGAGAGTTACTGGCACTTTTCGTTAGTCCAGGCATCATGAGAGTTACTCGCACTCTTGGCCAGGCATCTTGAGCGTTACTAATACTCTTGGTTAGTCCAGGCATCTTGACAGTTACTAGTACTCTCGGTTAGTCCAGGTATCTTGCGAGTTGCTAGCACACATGGTTAGTCCAGGCATCTTGAGAGTTACTAGCGCTCTTGGCCAGGCATCTTGAGCATTACTAACACTCTCGGTTAGTCCATGCATCTTGAGAGTTACTGGCACTCTTGGCTAGGCCATGCATCCTGGGAGTTACTGGCACTCTTGGTTAGTCCATGCATCCTGGGAGTTACTGGCACTCTTGGTTAGTCCATGCATCTTGAGAGTTACTGGCGCTCTCGTTAGTCCATGCATCTTGGGAGTTACTGGCACTCTTGGTTAGTCCTTGCATCTTGAGAGTTACTGGCACTCTCGTTAGTCCATGCATCTTGGGACTTACTAGCACTCTTGGTTAGTCCAGGCATCTTGGGAGTTACTAGTGCTCTTGGTTAGTCCATGCATCCTGGGAGGTGCTGCCACACATGGTTAGTCCACACATCTTGAGCGTTACTAGCACTCTTGGTTAATCCGTGCATCTTGAGAATTACTGGCATTCTTGGTTAGTCCATGCATCCTGGGAGTTACTGCCACTCTTGGTTAGTCCATTCATCCTGGGAGTTACTGGAACTCTTGGTTAGTCCATGCATCTTGAGATTTACTAGCACTCTTGGTTCGTCCAGGCATCTTGGGAGTTATTAGCACTCTTGGTTAGTCCAGGCATCTTGGTAGTTACAGGCATTCTTTGTTAGTCCAGGCCTCTTGGGAGTTACTAACACACTTGGTTAGACGAGGCATATTGAGAGTTACTAGCACTCTCGCTTAGTCCAGGCATCTTGAGAGTTACTAACACTCTTGGTTAGTCCGGGCATCGTGAGAGTTACTAAACTCTCGGTTAGTCCATTTATCTTGAGCGCTACTTGCACTCTTGGTTAGTCCATGCATCCTGGGAGTTACTGGAACTCTTGGTTAGTCCATGCATCTTGAGATTTACTAGCACTCTTGGTTAGTCCAGGCATCTTTGGAGTTATTAGCGCTCTTGGTTAGTCCACACATCCTGGGAGTTACTGGCACTCTTCGTTAGTCCAGGTATCTTGAGAGTTACTAACACTCTTGGCCAGGCATCTTGAGCGTTACTAATACTCTTGGTTAGTCCAGGCATCTTGACAGTTACTAGTACACTCGGTTAGTCCAGGTATCTTGCGAGTTGCTAGCACACATGGTTATTCCAGGCATCTTGAGAGTTACTAGCGCTCTTGGTTAGTCCAGGCACCTTGGGAGTTAGTAGCACTCTTGGTTGGTCCACGCATCTTGGAAGTTACTGGCACTCTTCGTTAGTGGCATCTTGAGAGTTACTAACGCTCTCAGTTAGTCCAGGCATCTTGAGCATTACTAACACTCTCGGTTAGTCCAGGCATATTGACAGTTACTGGTACTCTCGGTTAGTCCAGGTATCTTGAGAGTTGCTAGCACACATGGTTAGTGCAGGCATCTTGAGAGTTACTAACACTCTTGGTCAGGCATCTTGAGAGCTACCGGCACTCTTGGTAAGTCCAGGCATCTTGAGAGTTACTAGCACTCTTGGCCAGGCATCTTGAGGATTACTAACACTCTCAGTTAGTCCATGCATCTTGAGAGTTACTGGCACTCTTGGTTAATCCATGCATCCTCAGAGTTACTGGCACTCTTGATTAGTCCATGCATCCTGGGAGTTACTGGCACTCTTGGTTAGTCCATGCATCTTGAGAGTTACTGGCACTCTGGTTAGTCCATGCATCTAGGGAGTTACTAGCACTCTTGGTTAGTCCAGGCATCCAGGGAGGTACTGGCCCACATGGTTAGTCCAGACATCTTGAGTGTTACTAGCACTCTTGGTTAGTCCATCCATCTTGAGAATTACTGACACTCTTGGTTAGTCCATGCATCCTGGGAGTTACTGGCACTCTTGAGTAGTCCATGCATTCTGGGAGTTACTGGCCCTCTTGGTTAGTCCATGCATCATGGGAGTTACTGGCACTCTTGGTTAGTCCATGCATCTTGAGATTTACTAGCACTCTTGGTTAGTCCAGGCACCTTGGGAGTTATTAGCACTCTTGGTTAGTCCACGCATCTTGGGAGTTACTGGCACTCTTTGTTAGTGGCATCTTGAGAGTTACTACCACTCTTGACCAGGCCTCTTGAACATTACTAACACTCTTGGTTAGTCCAGGCATCTTGAGAGTTGCTAGCACACATGGTTAGTCCAGGCATCTTGAGAGTTACTAACACTCTTGGTCAGGCATCTTGAGAGCTACTGGCACTCTTGGTTAGTCCAGGCATCTTGAGAGTTACTAGCGCTCTTAGCCTGGCATCTTGAGCATTACTAACACTCTCGGTTAGTCCATGCATCTTGAGAGTTACTGGCACTCTTGGCTAGTCCATGCATCCTGGGAGTTACTGGCACTCTTGGTTAGTCCATGCATCCTGGGAGTTACTGGCACTCTTGGTTAGTCCATGCACCTTGAGAGTTACTGGCATTCTTGTTAGTCCATGCATCTTGGGAGTTGCTACCACTCTCGGTTAGTCCAGGCATCTTGAGAGTTACTAACACTCTTGGTTAGTCCAGGCAGCATGAGAGTTACTAACACTCTCGGTTAGTTCATGCATCTTGAGCGTTACTTGCACTCTTGGTTAGTCCAGGCATCTTGGGAGTTACTGGCACTCTTGGTTAGACCAGGCATCTTGAGAGTTACTAGCACTCTCTTTTAGTCCAGGCATCTTGAGAGTTACTAACACTCTTGGTTAGTCCAGACATCTTGAGCGTTACTAGCACTCTTGGTTTGTCCATGCTTCTTGAGAATTACTGGCACTCTCGTTAGTCCATGCATCTTGGGAGTTACTAGCACTCTTGGTTAGTCCAGGCATCTTGGGAGTTATTAGCACTCTTGGTTTGTCCATGCATCCTGGGAGGTACTGGCACACATGGTTAGTCCAGACATCTTGAGCGTAACTAGCACTCTTGGTTAGTCTGTGCATCTTGAGAATTACTGGCACTCTTGGTTGGTCCATTCATCCTGGGAGTTACTGGCACTCTTGATTAGTCCATGCATCCTGGGAGTTATTGGCACTCTTGGTTAGTCCATACATCCTGGGAGTTACTGGAGCTCTTGGTTAGTCCATGCATCTTGAGATTTACTAGCACTCTTGGTTAATCCAAGCATCTTGATAGTTACAGGCACTCTTCGTTAGTCCAGGCGTCTTGAGAGTTACTAACACACTTGGTTAGACCAGGCATATTGAGAGTTACTAGCACTCTCGCTTAGTCCAGGCATCTTGAGAGTTACTAACACTCTTGGTTAGTCCAGGCATCGGGAGAGTTACTAACACTCTCGGTTAGTCCATGCATCTTGAGCGTTACTTGCACTCTTGGTTAGTCCAGGCATCTTGGGAGTTACTGGCACTCTTTGTTAGTCCAGGCATCTTGAGAGTTACTAACAATCTTGGTTAGACCAGGCATCTTGAGAGTTACTAGCACTCTCGGTTAGTCCAGGCATCTTGAGAGTTACTAACACTCTTGGTTAGTCCAGACATCTTGAGCGTTAGTAGCACTCTTGGTTTGTCCATGCATCTTGAGAATTACTGGCACTCTCGTTAGTCCATGCATCTTGGGAGTTACTAGCACTCTTGGTTAGTCCAGGCATCTTCGGAGTTACTAGCACTCTTGGTTTGTCCATGCATCCTGGGAGGTACTGGCACACATGGTTAGTCCAGACATCTTGAGCGTAACTAGCACTCTTGGTTAGTCTGTGCATCTTGAGAATTACTGGCACTCTTGGTTAGTCCATTCATCCTGGGAGTTACTGGCACTCTTGATTAGTCCATGCATCCTGGGAGTTACTGGCACTCTTGGTTAGTCCATACATCCTGGGAGTTACTGGAACTCTTGGTTAGTCCATGCCTCTTGAGATTTACTAGCACTCTTGGTTAATCCAAGCATCTTGATAGTTACAGGCACTCTTCGTTAGTCCAGGCGTCTTGAGAGTTACTAACACACTTGGTTAGACCAGGCATATTGAGAGTTACTAGCACTCTCGCTTAGTCCAGGCATCTTGAGAGTTACTAACACTCTTGGTTAGTCCAGGCATCGGGAGAGTTACTAACACTCTCGGTTAGTCCATGCATCTTGAGCGTTACTTGCACTCTTGGTTAGTCCAGGCATCTTGGGAGTTACTGGCACTCTTTGTTAGTCCAGGCATCTTGAGAGTTACTAACAATCTTGGTTAGACCAGGCATCTTGAGAGTTACTAGCACTCTCGGTTAGTCCAGGCATCTTGAGAGTTACTAACACTCTTGGTTAGTCCAGACATCTTGAGCGTTAGTAGCACTCTTGGTTTGTCCATGCATCTTGAGAATTACTGGCACTCTTGGTTAGTCGATGCATACTGGGAGTTACTGGCACACTTGATTAGTCCATGCATCCTGGGAGTTACTGGCACTCTTGGTTAGTCCATGCATCCTGGGAGTTACTGGCACTCTTGGTTAGTCCATGCATCTTGAGATTTACTAGCACTCTTGGTTAGTCCAGGCATCTTTGGAGTTATTAGCACTCTTGGTTAGTCCACACATCTTGGGAGTTACTGGCACTCTTCGTTAGTCCAGGTATCTTGAGAGTTACTAACACTCTTGGTTAAACCAGGCATCTTGAGAGTTACTAGCACTCTCAGTTAGTCCAGACATCTTGAGAGTTACTAACACTCTTGGTTAGTCCAGGCATCTTGAGTCTTACTATCACTCTCGGTTAGCCCAGGCATCTTGAGAGTTACTAGCACTCTTGGTTAGTCCAGGCATCTTGAGCGTTACTAACTCACTTGGTTAGTCCAGGCATCTTGAGAGTTATTAGTACACATAGTTAGTCCAGGCATTGTGAGAGTTGCTAACACTCTCGGTTAGTCCATGCATCTTGGGAGTTACTAGCACTCTTGGTTAGTCCACACATCTTTGGAGTTACTGGCACTCTTCGTTAGTCCAGGCATCTTGAGATTTAATAACACTCTTGGTTAGACCAGGCATCTTGAGAGTTACTAGCACTCTTGGTTAGTCCATGCATCTTGAGAGTTACTGGCGCTCTCGTTAGTCCATGCATCTTGGGAGTTACTGGCACTCTTGGTTAGTCCTTGTATCTTGAGAGTTACTGGCACTCTCGTTAGTCCATGCATCTTGGGAGTTACTAGCACTCTTGGTTAGTCCAGGCATCTTGGGAGTTACTAGTGCTCTTGGTTAGTCCATGCATCCTGGGAGTTACTGGCACTTTTGGTTAGTCAATGCATCTTGAGAGTTACTGGCGCTCTCGTTAGTCCATGCATCTTGGGAGTTACTGGCACTCTTGGTTAGTCCTTGTATCTTGAGAGTTACTGGCACTCTCGTTAGTCCACACATCTTTGGAGTTACTGGCACTCTTCGTTAGTCCAGGCATCTTGAGATTTACTAACACTCTTGGTTAGACCAGGCATCTTGAGAGTTACTAGCACTCTTGGTTAGTCCATGCATCTTGAGAGTTACTGGCACTCTTGTTAGTCCATGCATCTTGGGAGTTACTGGCACCCTTGGTTAGTCCTTGCATCTTGAGAGTTACTGGCACTCTCGTTAGTCCATGCATCTTGGGAGTTACTAGCACTCTTGGTTAGTCGAGGCATCTTGGGAGTTATTAGCACTCTTGCTTAGTCCAGGCATCTTGGTATTTACAGGCACTCTTTGTTAGTCCAGGCCTCTTGGGAGTTACTAACACACTTGGTTAGACCAGGCATCTTGAGAGTTACTAGCACTCTCGCTTAGTCCAGGCATCTTGAGAGTTACTAACACTCTTGGTTAGTCCGGGCATCGTGAGAGTTACTAAACTCTCGGTTAGTCCATTTATCCTGAGCGCTACTTGCACTCTTGGTTAGTCCAGGCATCTTGGGAGTTACTGGCACTCTTCGTTAGTCCAGGCATCTTGAGATTTACTAACACTCTTGGTTAGACCAGGCATCTTGAGAGTTACTAGCACTCTCGGTTAGTCCAGGCATCTTGGTAGTTACTAACACTCTTGGTGAGTCCAGACATCTTGTGCGTTACTAGCACTCTTGGTTTGTCCATGCATCTTGAGAATTACTAGCACTCTTGGTTAGTCCATGCATCCTGGGAGCTACTGGCACTCTTGGTTAGTCCATGCATCTTGAGAGTTACTGGCACTCTCGTTAGTCCATTTATCTTGAGCGCTACTTGCACTCTTGGTTAGTCCAGGCATCTTGGGAGTTACTGGCACTCTTCGTTAGTCCAGGCATCTTGAGATTTACTAACACTCTTGGTTAGACCAGGCATCTTGAGAGTTACTAGCACTCTCGGTTAGTCCAGGCATCTTGCTAGTTACTAACACTCTTGGTGAGTCCAGACATCTTGAGCGTTACTAGCACTCTTGGTTTGTCCATGCATCTTGAGAATTACTAGCACTCTTGGTTAGTCCATGCATCCTGGGAGCTACTGGCACTCTTGGATAGTCCATGCATCTTGAGAGTTACTGGCACTCTTCGTTAGTCCAGGCATCTTGAGAGTTACTAGCACTCTTGGCCAGGCATCTTGAGCGTTACTAATACTCTTGGTTAGTCCAGGCATCTTGACAGTTACTAGTACTCTCGGTTAGTCCAGGTATCCTGGGAGTTACTGGCACTCTTGGTTAGTCCATGCATCCTGGGAGTTACTGGCACTTTTGGTTAGTCAATGCATCTTGAGAGTTACTGGCGCTCTCGTTAGTCCATGCATCTTGGGAGTTACTGGCACTCTTGGTTAGTCCTTGTATCTTGAGAGTTACTGGCACTCTCGTTAGTCCATGCATCTTGGGAGTTACTAGCACTCTTGGTTAGTCCAGGCATCTTGGGAGTTACTAGTGCTCTTGGTTAGTCCATGCATCCTGGGAGGTGATGGCACAAATGGTTAGTCCACACATCTTGAGCGTTACTAGCACTCTTGGTTAATCCGTGCATCTTGAGAATTACTGGCATTCTTGGTTAGTCCATGCATCCTGGGAGTTACTGCCACTCTTGGTTAGTCCATGCATCCTGGGAGTTACTGGAACTCTTGGTTAGTCCATGCATCTTGAGATTTACTAGCACTCTTGGTTCGTCCAGGCATCCTGGGAGTTATTAGCACTCTTGGTTAGTCCAGGCATCTTGGTAGCTACAGGCACTCTTTGTTAGTCCAGGCCTCTTGGGAGTTACTAACACACTTGGTTAGACCAGGCATCTTGAGAGTTACTAGCACTCTCGCTTAGTCCAGGCATCTTGAGAGTTACTAACACTCTTGGTTAGTCCGGGCATCATGAGAGTTACTAAACTCTCGGTTAGTCCATTTATCTTGAGCGCTACTTGCACTCTTGGTTAGTCCATGCATCCTGGGAGTTACTGGCACTCTTGGTTAGTCCATGCATCTTTGGAGTTATTAGCGCTCTTGGTTAGTCCACACATCTTGGGAGTTACTGGCACTCTTCGTTAGTCCAGGTATCTTGAGAGTTACTAACACTCTTGGTTAGACCAGGCATCTTGAGAGTTACTAACACTCTCGGTTAGTCCAGGCACCCTGAGAGTTATTAACACTCTTGGTTAGTCCAGGCATCTTGAAAGTTACTAGCACTCTTGGTTAGTCCAGGCATCTTGAGAGTTACTAACACTCTCGGTTAGTCCATGCACCTTGAGCGTTACTAACACTCTTGGTTAGTCCAGGCATCTTGAGGGTTACTACCAATCTTGGTTAGTCCAGGCATCTTGAGCGTTACTAACACTCTCGGTTAGTCCAGGCATCTTGAGAGTTACTAATACACACAGTTAGTCCAGGCATCTTGAGAGTTACTAACACTCTCAGTAAGTCCAGACGTCTTGAGAGTTACTAACACTCTTGGTTAGTCCAGGCATCATGAGAGTAACTAGCACTCTTGGTTAGTCCAGGCATCTTGAGCATTACTAACACTCTTGGTTAGTCCAGGCATCTTGAGCATTACTAGCACTCTCGGTTAGACCAGGCATCTTGAGAGTTACTAACACAGACAGTTTGCCCAGGTATCTTGAGAGTAACTAGCACTCTCGGTTAGTCCGGGCATTTTGAGAGTTACTAACACTCTCAGTTAGTCCAGGCGTCTTGAGAGTTACTAACACACTCTGTTAGTCCAGGCATTTTGACAGTTACTAACACTCTCGGTTAGTCCAGGCATCTTGAGAGTTACTAATACACTTGGTTAGTGCAGGCATTTAGACAGTTACTAACACTCTCGGTTAGTCCAGGCGTCTTGAGAGTTACTAACGCTCTCAGTTAGTCCAGGCATCTTGAGCATTACTAACACTCTTGGTTAGTCCAGGCATCTTGACAGTTACTGGTACTCTCGGTTAATCCAGGTATATTGAGAGTTGCTAGCACACATGGTTAGTGCAGGCATCTTGAGAGTTACTAACACTCTTGGTCTGGCATCTTGAGAGCTACCGGCACTCTTGGTAAGTCCAGGCATCTTGAGAGTTACTAGCACTCTTGGCCAGGTCTCTTGAGGATTACTAACACTCTCAGTTAGTCCATGCATCTTGAGAGTTACTGCCATTCTTGGTTAGTCCATGCATCCTGGGAGTTACTGGCACTCTTGGTTAGTCCATGCATCCTGGGAGTTACTGGCACTCTTGGTTAGTCCATGCATCTTGAGAGTTACTGGCACTCTCGTAAGTCCATGCATCTAGGGAGTTACTAGCACTCTTGGTTAGTCCAGGCATCTTGGGAGTTACTAGCACTCTTGGTTAGTCCATGCATCCAGGGAGGTACTGGCCCACATGGTTAGTCGAGACATCTTGAGTGTTACTAGCACTCTTGGTTAGTCCATGCATCTTGAGAATTACTGACACTCTTGGTTAGTCCATGCATCCTGGGAGTTACTGGCACTCTTGATTAGTCCATGCATCCTGGGAGTTACTGGCCCTCTTGGTTAGTCCATGGATCCTGGGAGTTACTGGCACTCTTGGTTAGTCCATGCATCTTGAGATTTACTAGCACTCTTGGTTAGTCCAGGCACCTTGGGAGTTATTAGCACTCTTGGTTAGTCCACGCATCTTGGAAGTTACTGGCACTCTTTGTTAGTGGCATCTTGAGAGTTACTACCACTCTTGACCAGGCCTCTTGAACATTACTAACACTCTTGGTCAGTCCAGGCATCTTGACAGTTACTAGTACTCTCGGTTAGTCCAGGTACCTTGAGAGTTACTAGCACACATGGTTAGTCCAGGCATCTTGAGAGTTACTAGCGCTCTTGGTCAGGCATCTTGAGAGCTACTGGCACTCTTGGTTAGTCCAGGCATCTTGAGAGTTACTAGCACTCTTGGCCTGGCATCTTGAGCATTACTAACACTCTCGGTTAGTCCATGCATCTTGAGAGTTACTGGCACTCTTGGCTAGTCCATGCATCCTGGGAGTTACTGGCACTCTTGGTTAGTCCATGCATCCTGGGAGTTACTGGCACTCTTGGTTAGTCCATGCATCTTGAGAGTTACTGGCACTCTTGTTAGTCCATGCATCTTGGGAGTTACTAGCACTCTTGGTTAGTCCAGGCATCTTGGGAGTTACTAGCGCTCTTGGTTAGTCCATGCACCCTGGGAGGTAGTGGCACACATGGTTAGTCCAGACATCTTGAGCGCTACTAGCACTCTTGGTTAGTCCATGCATCTTGAGAATTACTGGCACTCTTGGTTAGTCCATACATCCTGGGAGTTACTGGCACTCTTGATTAGTCCATGCATCCTGGGAGTTACTGGCACTCTTGGTTAGTCCATGCATCCTGGGAGTTACTGGCACTCTTGGTTAGACCATGCATCTTGAGAGTTACTGGCACTCTCATTAGTCCATGCATCTTGGGAGTTACTAGCACTCTTGGTTAGTCCAGGCATCTTGGGAGTTGCTAGCACTCTTGGTTAGTCCATGCATCCTGGGAGGTACTGGCACACATGGGTTCGTCCAGACATCTTGAGTGTTACTAGCACTCTTGGTTAGTCCATGCATCTTGAGAATTACTGACACTCTTTGTTAGTCCATGCATCCTGGGAGTTACTGGCACTCTTGATTAGTCCATGCATCCTGGGAGTTACTGGCCCTCTTGGTTAGTCCATGCATCCTGGGAGTTACTGGCACTCTTCGTTAGTCCAGGCATCTTGAGAGTTACTAGCACTCTTGGCCAGGCATCTTGAGCGTTACTAATACTCTTGGTTAGTCCAGGCATCTTGACAGTTACTAGTACTCTCGGTTAGTCCATGCATCTTGAGAGTTACTGGCACTCTTGGCTAGGCCATGCATGCTGGGAGTTACTGGCACTCTTGGTTAGTCCATGCATCCTGGGAGTTACTGGCACTCTTGGTTAGTCCATGCATCTTGGGAGTTACTGGCGGTCTCGTTAGTCCATGCATCTTGGGAGTTACTGGCACTCTTGGTTAGTCCTTGCATCTTGAGAGTTACTGGCGCTCTCATTAGTCCATGTATCTTGGGAGTTACTAGCACTCTTGGTTAGTCCAGGCATCTTGGGAGTTACTAGTCCTCTTGGTTAGTCCATGCATCCTGGGAGGTGCTGGCACACATGGTTAGTCCACACATCTTGAGCGTTACTAGCACTCTTGGTTAATCCGTGCATCTTGAGAATTACTGGCATTCTTGGTTAGTCCATGCATCCTGGGAGTTACTGCCACTCTTGGTTAGTCCATGCATCCTGGGAATTACTGGAACTCTTGGTTAGTCCATGCATCTTGAGGTTTACTAGCACTCTTGGTTCGTCCAGGCATCTTGGGAGTTATTAGCACTCTTGGTTAGTCCAGGCATCTTGGTAGTTACAGGCACTCTTTGTTAGTCCAGGCCTCTTGGGAGTTACTAACACACTTGGTTAGACCAGGCATCTTGAGAGTTACTAGCACTCTCGCTTAGTCGAGGCATCTTGAGAGTTACTAACACTCTTGGTTAGTCCGGGCATCGTGAGAGTTACTAAACTCTTGGTTAGTCCATTTATCTTGAGCGCTACTTGCACTCTTAGTTAGTCCAGGCATCTTGGGAGTTACTGGCACTCTTCGTTAGTCCAGGCATCTTGAGATTTACTAACACTCTTGGTTAGACCAGGCATCTTGAGAGTTACTAGCACTCTCGGTTAGTCCAGGCATCTTGCTAGTTACTAACACTCTTGGTGAGTCGAGACATCTTGAGCGTTACTAGCACTCTTGGTTTGTCCATGCATCTTGAGAATTACTAGCACTCTTAGTTAGTCCATGCATCCTGGGAGCTACTGGCACTCTTGGTTAGTCCATGCATCTTGAGAGTTACTGGCACTCTCGTTAGTCCATGCATCTTGAGGTTTACTAGCACTCTTGGTTCGTCCAGGCATCTTGGGAGTTATTAGCACTCTTGGTTAGTCCAGGCATCTTGGTAGTTACAGACACTCTTTGTTAGTCCAGGCCTCTTGGGAGTTACTAACACACTTGGTTAGACCAGGCATCTTGCTAGTTACTAACACTCTTGGTGAGTCCAGACATCTTGAGCGTTACTAGCACTCTTGGTTTGTCCATGCATCTTGAGAATTACTAGCACTCTTGGTTAGTCCATGCATCCTGGGAGCTACTGGCACTCTTGGTTAGTCCATGCATCTTGAGAGTTACTGGCACTTTTCGTTAGTCCAGGCATCATGAGAGTTACTAGCACTCTTGGCCAGGCATCTTGAGCGTTACTAATACTCTTGGTTAGTCCAGGCATCTTGACAGTTACTAGTACTCTCGGTTAGTCCAGGTATCTTGCGAGTTGCTAGCACACATGGTTAGTCCAGGCATCTTGAGAGTTACTAGCGCTCTTGGCCAGGCATCTTGAGCATTACTAACACTCTCGGTTAGTCCATGCATCTTGAGAGTTACTGGCACTCTTGGCTAGGCCATGCATCCTGGGAGTTACTGGCACTCTTGGTTAGTCCATGCATCCTGGGAGTTACTGGCACTCTTGGTTAGTCCATGCATCTTGAGAGTTACTGGCGCTCTCGTTAGTCCATGCATCTTGGGAGTTACTGGCACTCTTGGTTAGTCCTTGCATCTTGAGAGTTACTGGCACTCTCGTTAGTCCATGCATCTTGGGACTTACTAGCACTCTTGGTTAGTCCAGGCATCTTGGGAGTTACTAGTGCTCTTGGTTAGTCCATGCATCCTGGGAGGTGCTGCCACACATGGTTAGTCCACACATCTTGAGCGTTACTAGCACTCTTGGTTAATCCGTGCATCTTGAGAATTACTGGCATTCTTGGTTAGTCCATGCATCCTGGGAGTTACTGCCACTCTTGGATAGTCCATTCATCCTGGGAGTTACTGGAACTCTTGGTTAGTCCATGCATCTTGAGATTTACTAGCACTCTTGGTTCGTCCAGGCATCTTGGGAGTTATTAGCACTCTTGGTTAGTCCAGGCATCTTGGTAGTTACAGGCATTCTTTGTTAGTCCAGGCCTCTTGGGAGTTACTAACACACTTGGTTAGACGAGGCATATTGAGAGTTACTAGCACTCTCGCTTAGTCCAGGCATCTTGAGAGTTACTAACACTCTTGGTTAGTCCGGGCATCGTGAGAGTTACTAAACTCTCGGTTAGTCCATTTATCTTGAGCGCTACTTGCACTCTTGGTTAGTCCATGCATCCTGGGAGTTACTGGAACTCTTGGTTAGTCCATGCATCTTGAGATTTACTAGCACTCTTGGTTAGTCCAGGCATCTTTGGAGTTATTAGCGCTCTTGGTTAGTCCACACATCCTGGGAGTTACTGGCACTCTTCGTTAGTCCAGGTATCTTGAGAGTTACTAACACTCTTGGCCAGGCATCTTGAGCGTTACTAATACTCTTGGTTAGTCCAGGCATCTTGACAGTTACTAGTACACTCGGTTAGTCCAGGTATCTTGCGAGTTGCTAGCACACATGGTTAGTCCAGGCATCTTGAGAGTTACTAGCGCTCTTGGTTAGTCCAGGCACCTTGGGAGTTAGTAGAACTCTTGGTTGGTCCACGCATCTTGGAAGTTACTGGCACTCTTCGTTAGTGGCATCTTGAGAGTTACTAACGCTCTCAGTTAGTCCAGGCATCTTGAGCATTACTAACACTCTCGGTTAGTCCAGGCATATTGACAGTTACTGGTACTCTCGGTTAGTCCAGGTATCTTGAGAGTTGCTAGCACACATGGTTAGTGCAGGCATCTTGAGAGTTACTAACACTCTTGGTCAGGCATCTTGAGAGCTACCGGCACTCTTGGTAAGTCCAGGCATCTTGAGAGTTACTAGCACTCTTGGCCAGGCATCTTGAGGATTACTAACACTCTCAGTTAGTCCATGCATCTTGAGAGTTACTGGCACTCTTGGTTAATCCATGCATCCTCAGAGTTACTGGCACTCTTGATTAGTCCATGCATCCTGGGAGTTACTGGCACTCTTGGTTAGTCCATGCATCTTGAGAGTTACTGGCACTCTGGTTAGTCCATGCATCTAGGGAGTTACTAGCACTCTTGGTTAGTCCAGGCATCCAGGGAGGTACTGGCCCACATGGTTAGTCCAGACATCTTGAGTGTTACTAGCACTCTTGGTTAGTCCATCCATCTTGAGAATTACTGACACTCTTGGTTAGTCCATGCATCCTGGGAGTTACTGGCACTCTTGATTAGTCCATGCATTCTGGGAGTTACTGGCCCTCTTGGTTAGTCCATGCATCTTGAGATTTACTAGCACTCTTGGTTAGTCCAGGCACCTTGGGAGTTATTAGCACTCTTGGTTAGTCCACGCATCTTGGGAGTTACTGGCACTCTTTGTTAGTGGCATCTTGAGAGTTACTACCACTCTTGACCAGGCCTCTTGAACATTACTAACACTCTTGGTTAGTCCAGGCATCTTGAGAGTTGCTAGCACACATGGTTAGTCCAGGCATCTTGAGAGTTACTAACACTCTTGGTCAGGCATCTTGAGAGCTACTGGCACTCTTGGTTAGTCCAGGCATCTTGAGAGTTACTAGCGCTCTTAGCCTGGCATCTTGAGCATTACTAACACTCTCGGTTAGTCCATGCATCTTGAGAGTTACTGGCACTCTTGGCTAGTCCATGCATCCTGGGAGTTACTGGCACTCTTGGTTAGTCCATGCATCCTGGGAGTTACTGGCACTCTTGGTTAGTCCATGCACCTTGAGAGTTACTGGCACTCTTGTTAGTCCATGCATCTTGGGAGTTGCTACCACTCTCGGTTAGTCCAGGCATCTTGAGAGTTACTAACACTCTTGGTTAGTCCAGGCAGCATGAGAGTTACTAACACTCTCGGTTAGTTCATGCATCTTGAGCGTTACTTGCACTCTTGGTTAGTCCAGGCATCTTGGGAGTTACTGGCACTCTTGGTTAGACCAGGCATCTTGAGAGTTACTAGCACTCTCTTTTAGTCCAGGCATCTTGAGAGTTACTAACACTCTTGGTTAGTCCAGACATCTTGAGCGTTACTAGCACTCTTGGTTTGTCCATGCTTCTTGAGAATTACTGGCACTCTCGTTAGTCCATGCATCTTGGGAGTTACTAGCACTCTTGGTTAGTCCAGGCATCTTGGGAGTTATTAGCACTCTTGGTGTGTCCATGCATCCTGGGAGGTACTGGCACACATGGTTAGTCCAGACATCTTGAGCGTAACTAGCACTCTTGGTTAGTCTGTGCATCTTGAGAATTACTGGCACTCTTGGTTGGTCCATTCATCCTGGGAGTTACTGGCACTCTTGATTAGTCCATGCATCCTGGGAGTTACTGGCACTCTTGGTTAGTCCATACATCCTGGGAGTTACTGGAGCTCTTGGTTAGTCCATGCATCTTGAGATTTACTAGCACTCTTGGTTAATCCAAGCATCTTGATAGTTACAGGCACTCTTCGTTAGTCCAGGTGTCTTGAGAGTTACTAACACACTTGGTTAGACTAGGCATATTGAGAGTTACTAGCACTCTCGCTTAGTCCAGGCATCTTGAGAGTTACTAACACTCTTGGTTAGTCCAGGCATCGGGAGAGTTACTAACACTCTCGGTTAGTCCATGCATCTTGAGCGTTACTTGCACTCTTGGTTAGTCCAGGCATCTTGGGAGTTACTGGCACTCTTTGTTAGTCCAGGCATCTTGAGAGTTACTAACAATCTTGGTTAGACCAGGCATCTTGAGAGTTACTAGCACTCTCGGTTAGTCCAGGCATCTTGAGAGTTACTAACACTCTTGGTTAGTCCAGACATCTTGAGCGTTAGTAGGACTCTTGGTTTGTCCATGCATCTTGAGAATTACTGGCACTCTCGTTAGTCCATGCATCTTGGGAGTTACTAGCACTCTTGGTTAGTCCAGGCATCTTCGGAGTTACTAGCACTCTTGGTTTGTCCATGCATCCTGGGAGGTACTGGCACACATGGTTAGTCCAGGCATCTTCGGAGTTACTAGCACTCTTGGTTTGTCCATGCATCCTGGGAGGTACTGGCACACATGGTTAGTCCAGACATCTTGAGCGTAACTAGCACTCTTGGTTAGTCTGTGCATCTTGAGAATTACTGGCACTCTTGGTTAGTCCATTCATCCTGGGAGTTACTGGCACTCTTGATTAGTCCATGCATCCTGGGAGTTACTGGCACTCTTGGTTAGTCCATACATCCTGGGAGTTACTGGAACTCTTGGTTAGTCCATGCATCTTGAGATTTACTAGCACTCTTGGTTAATCCAAGCATCTTGATAGTTACAGGCACTCTTCGTTAGTCCAGGCGTCTTGAGAGTTACTAACACACTTGGTTAGACCAGGCATATTGAGAGTTACTAGCACTCTCGCTTAGTCCAGGCATCTTGAGAGTTACTAACACTCTTGGTTAGTCCAGGCATCGGGAGAGTTACTAACACTCTCGGTTAGTCTATGCATCTTGAGCGTTACTTGCACTCTTGGTTAGTCCAGGCATCTTGGGAGTTACTGGCACTCTTTGTTAGTCCAGGCATCTTGAGAGTTACTAACAATCTTGGTTAGACCAGGCATCTTGAGAGTTACTAGCACTCTCGGTTAGTCCAGGCATCTTGAGAGTTACTAACACTCTTGGTTAGTCCAGACATCTTGAGCGTTAGTAGCACTCTTGGTTTGTCCATGCATCTTGAGAATTACTGGCACTCTTGGTTAGTCGATGCATACTGGGAGTTACTGGCACTCTTGATTAGTCCATGCATCCTGGGAGTTACTGGCACTCTTGGTTAGTCCATGCATCCTGGGAGTTACTGGCACTCTTGGTTAGTCCATGCATCTTGAGATTTACTAGCACTCTTGGTTAATCCAAGCATCTTGATAGTTACAGGCACTCTTCGTTAGTCCAGGCGTCTTGAGAGTTACTAACACACTTGGTTAGACCAGGCATATTGAGAGTTACTAGCACTCTCGCTTAGTCCAGGCATCTTGAGAGTTACTAACACTCTTGGTTAGTCCAGGCATCGGGAGAGTTACTAACACTCTCGGTTAGTCCATGCATCTTGAGCGTTACTTGCACTCTTGGTTAGTCCAGGCATCTTGGGAGTTACTGGCACTCTTTGTTAGTCCAGGCATCTTGAGAGTTACTAACAATCTTGGTTAGACCAGGCATCTTGAGAGTTACTAGCACTCTCGGTTAGTCCAGGCATCTTGAGAGTTACTAACACTCTTGGTTAGTCCAGACATCTTGAGCGTTAGTAGCACTCTTGGTTTGTCCATGCATCTTGAGAATTACTGGCACTCTTGGTTAGTCGATGCATACTGGGAGTTACTGGCACTCTTGATTAGTCCATGCATCCTGGGAGTTACTGGCACTCTTGGTTAGTCCATGCATCCTGGGAGTTACTGGCACTCTTGGTTAGTCCATGCATCTTGAGATTTACTAGCACTCTTGGTTAGTCCAGGCATCTTTGGAGTTATTAGCACTCTTGGTTAGTCCACACATCTTGGGAGTTACTGGCACTCTTCGTTAGTCCAGGTATCTTGAGAGTTACTAACACTCTTGGTTAAACCAGGCATCTTGAGAGTTACTAGCACTCTCAGTTAGTCCAGACATCTTGAGAGTTACTAACACTCTTGGTTAGTCCAGGCATCTTGAGTCTTACTATCACTCTCGGTTAGCCCAGGCATCTTGAGAGTTACTAGCACTCTTGGTTAGTCCAGGCATCTTGAGCGTTACTAACTCACTTGGTTAGTCCAGGCATCTTGAGAGTTATTAGTACACATAGTTAGTCCAGGCATTGTGAGAGTTGCTAACACTCTCGGTTAGTCCATGCATCTTGGGAGTTACTAGCACTCTTGGTTAGTCCACACATCTTTGGAGTTACTGGCACTCTTCGTTAGTCCAGGCATCTTGAGATTTAATAACACTCTTGGTTAGACCAGGCATCTTGAGAGTTACTAGCACTCTTGGTTAGTCCATGCATCTTGAGAGTTACTGGCACTCTCGTTATTCCATGCATCTTGGGAGTTACTGGCACTCTTGGTTAGTCCTTGCATCTTGAGAGTTACTGGCACTCTCGTTAGTCCATGCATCTTGGGAGTTACTAGCACTCTTGGTTAGTCCAGGCATCTTGGGAGTTATTAGCACTCTTGGTTAGTCCAGGCATCTTGGTATTTACAGGCACTCTTTGTTAGTCCAGGCCTCTTGGGAGTTACTAACACACTTGGTTAGACCAGGCATCTTGAGAGTTACTAGCACTCTCGCTTAGTCCAGGCATCTTGAGAGTTACTAACACTCTTGGTTAGTCCGGGCATCGTGAGAGTTACTAAACTCTCGGTTAGTCCATTTATCCTGAGCGCTACTTGCACTCTAGGTTAGTCCAGGCATCTTGGGAGTTACTGGCACTCTTCGTTAGTCCAGGCATCTTGAGATTTACTAACACTCTTGGTTAGACCAGGCATCTTGAGAGTCACTAGCACTCTTGGTTAGTCCAGGCATCTTGCTAGTTACTAACACTCTTGGTGAGTCCAGACATCTTGTGCGTTACTAGCACTCTTGGTTTGTCCATGCATCTTGAGAATTACTAGCACTCTTGGTTAGTCCATGCATCCTAGGAGCTACTGGCACTCTTGGTTAGTCCATGCATCTTGAGAGTTACTGGCACTCTCGTTAGTCCATTTATCTTGAGTGCTACTTGCACTCTTGGTTAGTCCAGGCATCTTGGGAGTTACTGGCACTCTTCGTTAGTCCAGGCATCTTGAGATTTACTAACACTCTTGGTTAGACCAGGCATCTTGAGAGTTACTAACACTCTTGGTGAGTCCAGACATCTTGAGCGTTACTAGCACTTTTGGTTTATCCATGCATCTTGAGAATTACTAGCACTCTTGGTTAGTCCATGCATCCTGGGAGCTACTGGCACTCTTGGTTAGTCCATGCATCTTGAGAGTTACTGGCACTCTTCGTTAGTCCAGGCATCTTGAGAGTTACTAGCACTCTTGGCCAGGCATCTTGAGCGTTACTAATACTCTTGGTTAGTCCAGGCATCTTGACAGTTACTAGTACTCTCGGTTAGTCCAGGTATCTTGCGAGTTGCTAGCACACATGGTTAGTCCAGGCATCTTGAGAGTTACTAGCGCTCTTGGCCAGGCATCTTGAGCATTACTAACACTCTCGGTTAATCCATGCATCTTGAGAGTTACTGGCACACTTGGCTAGGCCATGCATCCTGGGAGTTACTGGCACTCTTGGTTAGTCTATGCATCCTGGGTGTTACTGGCACTTTTGGTTAGTCCATGCATCTTGAGAGTTACTGGCGCTCTCGTTAGTCCATGCATCTTGGGAGTTACTGGCAGTCTTGGTTAGTCCTTGCATCTTGAGAGTTACTGGCACTCTCGTAAGTCCATGCATCTTGGGAGTTACTAGCACTCTTGGTTAGTCCAGGCATCTTGGGAGTTACTAGTGCTCTTGGTTAGTCCATGCATCCTGAGAGGTGCTGGCACACATGGTTAGTCCACACATCTTGAGCGTTACTAGCACTCTTGGTTAATCAGTGCATCTTGAGAATTACTGGCATTCTTGGTTAGTCCATGCATCCTGGGAGTTACTGCCACTCTTGGTTAGTCCATGCATCCTGGGAGTTACTGGAACTCTTGGTTAGTCCATGCATCTTATGATTTACTAGCACTCTTGGTTCGTCCAGGCATCCTGGGAGTTATTAGCACTCTTGGTTAGTCCAGGCATCTTGGTAGCTACAGGCACTCTTTGTTAGTCCAGGCCTCTTGGGAGTTACTAACACACTTGGTTAGACCAGGCATCTTGAGAGTTACTAGCACTCTCGCTTAGTCCAGGCATCTTGAGAGTTACTAACACTCTTGGTTAGGCTGGGCATCGTGAGAGTTACTAAACTCTCGGTTAGTCCATTTATCTTGAGCGCTACTTGCACTCTTGGTTAGTCCATGCATCCTGGGAGTTACTGGAACTCTTGGTTAGTCCATGCATCTTGAGATTTACTAGCACTCTTGGTTAGTCCAGGCATCTTTGGAGTTATTAGCGCTCTTGGTTAGTCCACACATCCTGGGAGTTACTGGCACTCTTCGTTAGTCCAGGTATCTTGAGAGTTACTAACACTCTTGGCCAGGCATCTTGAGCGTTACTAATACTCTTGGTTAGTCCAGGCATCTTGACAGTTACTAGTACACTCGGTTAGTCCAGGTATCTTGCGAGTTGCTAGCACACATGGTTAGTCCAGGCATCTTGAGAGTTACTAGCGCTCTTGGTTAGTCCAGGCACCTTGGGAGTTAGTAGCACTCTTGGTTGGTCCACGCATCTTGGAAGTTACTGGCACTCTTCGTTAGTGGCATCTTGAGAGTTACTAACGCTCTCAGTTAGTCCAGGCATCTTGAGCATTACTAACACTCTCGGTTAGTCCAGGCATATTGACACTTACTGGTACTCTCGGTTAGTCGAGGTATCTTGAGAGTTGCTAGCACACATGGTTAGTGCAGGCATCTTGAGAGTTACTAACACTCTTGGTCAGGCATCTTGAGAGCTACCGGGACTCTTGGTAAGTCCAGGCATCTTGAGAGTTACTAGCACTCTTGGCCAGGCATCTTGAGGATTACTAACACTCTCAGTTAGTCCATGCATCTTGAGAGTTACTGGCACTCTTGGTTAATCCATGCATCCTCAGAGTTACTGGCACTCTTGATTAGTCCATGCATCCTGGGAGTTACTGGCACTCTTGGTTAGTCCATGCATCTTGAGAGTTACTGGCACTCTGGTTAGTCCATGCATCTAGGGAGTTACTAGCACTCTTGGTTAGTCCAGGCATCCAGGGAGGTACTGGCCCACATGGTTAGTCCAGACATCTTGAGTGTTACTAGCACTCTTGGTTAGTCCATCCATCTTGAGAATTACTGACACTCTTGGTTAGTCCATGCATCCTGGGAGTTACTGGCACTCTTGATTAGTCCATGCATCCTGGGAGTTACTGGCCCTCTTGGTTAGTCCATGCATCCTGGGAGTTACTGGCACTCTTGGTTAGTCCATGCATCTTGAGATTTACTAGCACTCTTGGTTAGTCCAGGCACCTTGGGAGTTATTAGCACTCTTGGTTAGTCCACGCATCTTGGGAGTTACTGGCACTCTTTGTTAGTGGCATCTTGAGAGTTACTACCACTCTTGACCAGGCCTCTTGAACATTACTAACACTCTTGGTTAGTCCAGGCATCTTGAGAGTTGCTAGCACACATGGTTAGTCCAGGCATCTTGAGAGTTACTAACACTCTTGGTCAGGCATCTTGAGAGCTACTGGCACTCTTGGTTAGTCCAGGCATCTTGAGAGTTACTAGCGCTCTTAGCCTGGCATCTTGAGCATTACTAACACTCTCGGTTAGTCCATGCATCTTGAGATTTACTAGCACTCTTGGTTAGTCCAGGCATCTTTGGAGTTATTAGCACTCTTGGTTAGTCCACACATCTTGGGAGTTACTGGCACTCTTCGTTAGTCCAGGTATCTTGAGAGTTACTAACACTCTTGGTTAAACCAGGCATCTTGAGAGTTACTAGCACTCTCAGTTAGTCCAGACATCTTGAGAGTTACTAACACTCTTGGTTAGTCCAGGCATCTTGAGTCTTACTATCACTCTCGGTTAGCCCAGGCATCTTGAGAGTTACTAGCACTCTTGGTTAGTCCAGGCATCTTGAGCGTTACTAACTCACTTGGTTAGTCCAGGCATCTTGAGAGTTATTA
This sequence comes from Ambystoma mexicanum, assembly GCF_040938575.1. Classification (NCBI taxonomy): domain Eukaryota; kingdom Metazoa; phylum Chordata; class Amphibia; order Caudata; family Ambystomatidae; genus Ambystoma; species Ambystoma mexicanum. The sequence goes on from NC_090925.1 coordinate 202,837,818, forward strand.
GTACACATAGTTAGTCCAGGCATTGTGAGAGTTGCTAACACTCTCGGTTAGTCCATGCATCTTGGGAGTTACTAGCACTCTTGGTTAGTCCACACATCTTTGGAGTTACTGGCACTCTTCGTTAGTCCAGGCATCTTGAGATTTAATAACACTCTTGGTTAGACCAGGCATCTTGAGAGTTACTAGCACTCTTGGTTAGTCCATGCATCTTGAGAGTTACTGGCACTCTCGTTATTCCATGCATCTTGGGAGTTACTGGCACTCTTGGTTAGTCCTTGCATCTTGAGAGTTACTGGCACTCTCGTTAGTCCATGCATCTTGGGAGTTACTAGCACTCTTGGTTAGTCCAGGCATCTTGGGAGTTATTAGCACTCTTGGTTAGTCCAGGCATCTTGGTATTTACAGGCACTCTTTGTTAGTCCAGGCCTCTTGGGAGTTACTAACACACTTGGTTAGACCAGGCATCTTGAGAGTTACTAGCACTCTCGCTTAGTCCAGGCATCTTGAGAGTTACTAACACTCTTGGTTAGTCCGGGCATCGTGAGAGTTACTAAACTCTCGGTTAGTCCATTTATCCTGAGCGCTACTTGCACTCTAGGTTAGTCCAGGCATCTTGGGAGTTACTGGCACTCTTCGTTAGTCCAGGCATCTTGAGATTTACTAACACTCTTGGTTAGACCAGGCATCTTGAGAGTTACTAGCACTCTTGGTTAGTCCAGGCATCTTGCTAGTTACTAACACTCTTGGTGAGTCCAGACATCTTGTGCGTTACTAGCACTCTTGGTTTGTCCATGCATCTTGAGAATTACTAGCACTCTTGGTTAGTCCATGCATCCTAGGAGCTACTGGCACTCTTGGTTAGTCCATGCATCTTGAGAGTTACTGGCACTCTCGTTAGTCCATTTATCTTGAGTGCTACTTGCACTCTTGGTTAGTCCAGGCATCTTGGGAGTTACTGGCACTCTTCGTTAGTCCAGGCATCTTGAGATTTACTAACACTCTTGGTTAGACCAGGCATCTTGAGAGTTACTAACACTCTTGGTGAGTCCAGACATCTTGAGCGTTACTAGCACTTTTGGTTTGTCCATGCATCTTGAGAATTACTAGCACTCTTGGTTAGTCCATGCATCCTGGGAGCTACTGGCACTCTTGGTTAGTCCATGCATCTTGAGAGTTACTGGCACTCTTCGTTAGTCCAGGCATCTTGAGAGTTACTAGCACTCTTGGCCAGGCATCTTGAGCGTTACTAATACTCTTGGTTAGTCCAGGCATCTTGACAGTTACTAGTACTCTCGGTTAGTCCAGGTATCTTGCGAGTTGCTAGCACACATGGTTAGTCCAGGCATCTTGAGAGTTACTAGCGCTCTTGGCCAGGCATCTTGAGCATTACTAACACTCTCGGTTAATCCATGCATCTTGAGAGTTACTGGCACACTTGGCTAGGCCATGCATCCTGGGAGTTACTGGCACTCTTGGTTAGTCTATGCATCCTGGGTGTTACTGGCACTTTTGGTTAGTCCATGCATCTTGAGAGTTACTGGCGCTCTCGTTAGTCCATGCATCTTGGGAGTTACTGGCAGTCTTGGTTAGTCCTTGCATCTTGAGAGTTACTGGCACTCTCGTAAGTCCATGCATCTTGGGAGTTACTAGCACTCTTGGTTAGTCCAGGCATCTTGGGAGTTACTAGTGCTCTTGGTTAGTCCATGCATCCTGAGAGGTGCTGGCACACATGGTTAGTCCACACATCTTGAGAGTTACTAGCACTCTTGGTTAATCAGTGCATCTTGAGAATTACTGGCATTCTTGGTTAGTCCATGCATCCTGGGAGTTACTGCCACTCTTGGTTAGTCCATGCATCCTGGGAGTTACTGGAACTCTTGGTTAGTCCATGCATCTTATGATTTACTAGCACTCTTGGTTCGTCCAGGCATCCTGGGAGTTATTAGCACTCTTGGTTAGTCCAGGCATCTTGGTAGCTACAGGCACTCTTTGTTAGTCCAGGCCTCTTGGGAGTTACTAACACACTTGGTTAGACCAGGCATCTTGAGAGTTACTAGCACTCTCGCTTAGTCCAGGCATCTTGAGAGTTACTAACACTCTTGGTTAGGCTGGGCATCGTGAGAGTTACTAAACTCTCGGTTAGTCCATTTATCTTGAGCGCTACTTGCACTCTTGGTTAGTCCCTGCATCCTGGGAGTTACTGGCACTCTTGGTTAGTCCATGCATCTTTGGAGTTATTAGCGCTCTTGGTTAGTCCACACATCTTGGGAGTTACTGGCACTCTTCGTTAGTCCAGGTATCTTGATAGTTACTAACACTATTGGTTAGACCAGGCATCTCGAGAGTTACTAACACTCTCGGTTAGTCCAGGCATCTTGAGAGTTATTAACACTCTTGGTTAGTCCAGGCATCTTGAAAGTTACTAGCACTCTTGGTTAGTCCAGGCATCTTGAGAGTTACTAACACTCTCGGTTAGTCCATGCACCTTGAGCGTTATTAACACTCTTGGTTAGTCCAGGCATATTGAGGGTTACTACCAATCTTGGTTAGTCCAGGCATCTTGAGCCTTACTAACACTCTCGGTTAGTCCAGGCATCTTGAGAGTTACTAACACACACAGTTAGACCAGGCATCTTGAGAGTTACTAACACTCTCAGTAAATCCAGACGTCTTGAGAGTTACTAACACTCTTGGTTAGTCCAGGCATCATGAGAGTAACTAGCACTCTTGGTTAGTCCAGGCATCTTGAGCATTACTAACACTCTTGGTTAGTCCAGGCATCTTGAGCATTACTAGCACTCTCGGTTAGACCAGGCATCTTGAGAGTTACTAACACAGACAGTTTGCCCAGGTATCTTGAGAGTAACTAGCACTCTCGGTTAGTCCGGGCATCTTGAGAGTTACTAACACTCTCAGTTAGTCCAGGCGTCTTGAGAGTTACTAACACACTCGGTTAGTCCAGGCATTTTGACAGTTACTAACACTCTCGGTTAGTCCAGGCATCTTGAGAGTTACTAACACACTCGGTTAGTCCAGGCATCTTGACAGTTACTGGTACTCTCGGTTAATCCAGGTATCTTGAGAGTTGCTAGCACACATGGTTAGTGCAGGCATCTTGAGAGTTACTAACACTCTTGGTCTGGCATCTTGAGAGCTACCAGCACTCTTGGTAAGTCCAGGCATCTTGAGAGTTACTAGCACTCTTGGCCAGGTATCTTGAGGATTACTAACACTCTCAGTTAGTCCATGCATCTTGGGAGTTACTGCCACTCTTTGTTAGTCCAGGCATCTTGAGACTTACTAGCACTCTTGGCCAGGCATCTTGAGCATTACTAACACTCTCGGTTAGTCCATGCATCTTGAGAGTTACTGGCACTCTTGGCTAGGCCATGCATCCTGGGAGTTACTGGCACTCTTGGTTAGTCCATGCATCCTGGGAGTTACTGGCACTCTTGGTTAGTCCATGCATCTTGAGAGTTACTGGCGCTCTCGTTAGTCCATGCATCTTGGGAGTTACTGGCACTCTTGGTTAGTCCTTGCATCTTGAGAGTTACTGGCACTCTCGTTAGTCCATGCATCTTGGGACTTACTAGCACTCTTGGTTAGTCCAGGCATCTTGGGAGTTACTAGTGCTCTTGGTTAGTCCATGCATCCTGGGAGGTGCTGCCACACATGGTTAGTCCACACATCTTGAGCGTTACTAGCACTCTTGGTTAATCCATGCATCTTGAGAATTACTGGCATTCTTGGTTAGTCCATGCATCCTGGGAGTTACTGCCACTCTTGGTTAGTCCATTCATCCTGGGAGTTACTGGAACTCTTGGTTAGTCCATGCATCTTGAGATTTACTAGCACTCTTGGTTCGTCCAGGCATCTTGGGAGTTATTAGCACTCTTGGTTAGTCCAGGCATCTTGGTAGTTACAGGCATTCTTTGTTAGTCCAGGCCTCTTGGGAGTTACTAACACACTTGGTTAGACGAGGCATATTGAGAGTTACTAGCACTCTCGCTTAGTCCAGGCATCTTGAGAGTTACTAACACTCTTGGTTAGTCCGGGCATTGTGAGAGTTACTAAACTCTCGGTTAGTCCATTTATCTTGAGCGCTACTTGCACTCTTGGTTAGTCCATGCATCCTGGGAGTTACTGGAACTCTTGGTTAGTCCATGCATCTTGAGATTTACTAGCACTCTTGGTTAGTCCAGGCATCTTTGGAGTTATTAGCGCTCTTGGTTAGTCCACACATCCTGGGAGTTACTGGCACTCTTCGTTAGTCCAGGTATCTTGAGAGTTACTAACACTCTTGGCCAGGCATCTTGAGCGTTACTAATACTCTTGGTTAGTCCAGGCATCTTGACAGTTACTAGTACACTCGGTTAGTCCAGGTATCTTGCGAGTTGCTAGCACACATGGTTAGTCCAGGCATCTTGAGAGTTACTAGCGCTCTTGGTTAGTCCAGGCACCTTGGGAGTTAGTAGCACTCTTGGTTGGTCCACGCATCTTGGAAGTTACTGGCACTCTTCGTTAGTGGCATCTTGAGAGTTACTAACGCTCTCAGTTAGTCCAGGCATCTTGAGCATTACTAACACTCTCGGTTAGTCCAGGCATATTGACAGTTACTGGTACTCTCGGTTAGTCCAGGTATCTTGAGAGTTGCTAGCACACATGGTTAGTGCAGGCATCTTGAGAGTTACTAACACTCTTGGTCAGGCATCTTGAGAGCTACCGGGACTCTTGGTAAGTCCAGGCATCTTGAGAGTTACTAGCACTCTTGGCCAGGCATCTTGAGGATTACTAACACTCTCAGTTAGTCCATGCATCTTGAGAGTTACTGGCACTCTTGGTTAATCCATGCATCCTCAGAGTTACTGGCACTCTTGATTAGTCCATGCATCCTGGGAGTTACTGGCACTCTTGGTTAGTCCATGCATCTTGAGAGTTACTGGCACTCTGGTTAGTCCATGCATCTAGGGAGTTACTAGCACTCTTGGTTAGTCCAGGCATCCAGGGAGGTACTGGCCCACATGGTTAGTCCAGACATCTTGAGTGTTACTAGCACTCTTGGTTAGTCCATCCATCTTGAGAATTACTGACACTCTTGGTTAGTCCATGCATCCTGGGAGTTACTGGCACTCTTGATTAGTCCATGCATCCTGGGAGTTACTGGCCCTCTTGGTTAGTCCATGCATCCTGGGAGTTACTGGCACTCTTGGTTAGTCCATGCGTCTTGAGATTTACTAGCACTCTTGGTTAGTCCAGGCACCTTGGGAGTTATTAGCACTCTTGGTTAGTCCACGCATCTTGGGAGTTACTGGCACTCTTTGTTAGTGGCATCTTGAGAGTTACTACCACTCTTGACCAGGCCTCTTGAACATTACTAACACTCTTGGTTAGTCCAGGCATCTTGAGAGTTGCTAGCACACATGGTTAGTCCAGGCATCTTGAGAGTTACTAACACTCTTGGTCAGGCATCTTGAGAGCTACTGGCACTCTTGGTTAGTCCAGGCATCTTGAGAGTTACTAGCGCTCTTAGCCTGGCATCTTGAGCATTACTAACACTCTCGGTTAGTCCATGCATCTTGAGAGTTACTGGCACTCTTGGCTAGTCCATGCATCCTGGGAGTTACTGGCACTCTTGGTTAGTCCATGCACCTTGAGAGTTACTGGCACTCTTGTTAGTCCATGCATCTTGGGAGTTGCTACCACTCTCGGTTAGTCCAGGCATCTTGAGAGTTACTAACACTCTTGGTTAGTCCAGGCAGCATGAGAGTTACTAACACTCTCGGTTAGTTCATGCATCTTGAGCGTTACTTGCACTCTTGGTTAGTCCAGGCATCTTGGGAGTTACTGGCACTCTTGGTTAGACCAGGCATCTTGAGAGTTACTAGCACTCTCTTTTAGTCCAGGCATCTTGAGAGTTACTAACACTCTTGGTTAGTCCAGACATCTTGAGCGTTACTAGCACTCTTGGTTTGTCCATGCTTCTTGAGAATTACTGGCACTCTCGTTAGCCCATGCATCTTCGGAGTTACTAGCACTCTTGGTTAGTCCAGGCATCTTGGGAGTTATTAGCACTCTTGGTTTGTCCATGCATCCTGGGAGGTACTGGCACACATGGTTAGTCCAGACATCTTGAGCGTAACTAGCACTCTTGGTTAGTCTGTGCATCTTGAGAATTACTGGCACTCTTGGTTGGTCCATTCATCCTGGGAGTTACTGGCACTCTTGATTAGTCCATGCATCCTGGGAGTTACTGGCACTCTTGGTTAGTCCATACATCCTGGGAGTTACTGGAGCTCTTGGTTAGTCCATGCATCTTGAGATTTACTAGCACTCTTGGTTAATCCAAGCATCTTGATAGTTACAGGCACTCTTCGTTAGTCCAGGCTTCTTGAGAGTTACTAACACACTTGGTTAGACCAGGCATATTGAGAGTTACTAGCACTCTCGCTTAGTCCAGGCATCTTGAGAGTTACTAACACTCTTGGTTAGTCCAGGCATCGGGAGAGTTACTAACACTCTCGGTTAGTCCATGCATCTTGAGCGTTACTTGCACTCTTGGTTAGTCCAGGCATCTTGGGAGTTACTGGCACTCTTTGTTAGTCCAGGCATCTTGAGAGTTACTAACAATCTTGGTTAGACCAGGCATCTTGAGAGTTACTAGCACTCTCGGTTAGTCCAGGCATCTTGAGAGTTACTAACACTCTTGGTTAGTCCAGACATCTTGAGCGTTAGTAGCACTCTTGGTTTATCCATGCATCTTGAGAATTACTGGCACTCTCTTTAGTCCATGCATCTTGGGAGTTACTAGCCCTCTTGGTTAGTCCAGGCATCTTCGGAGTTACTAGCACTCTTGGTTTGTCCATGCATCCTGGGAGGTACTGGCACACATGGTTAGTCCAGACATCTTGAGCGTAACTAGCACTCTTGGTTAGTCTGTGCATCTTGAGAATTACTGGCACTCTTGGTTAGTCCATTCATCCTGGGAGTTACTGGCACTCTTGAATAGTCCATGCATCCTGGGAGTTACTGGCACTCTTGGTTAGTCCATACATCCTGGGAGTTACTGGAACTCTTGGTTAGTCCATGCATCTTGAGATTTACTAGCACTCTTGGTTAATCCAAGCATCTTGATAGTTACAGGCACTCTTCGTTAGTCCAGGCGTCTTGAGAGTTACTAACGCACTTGGTTAGACCAGGCATATTGAGAGTTACTAGCACTCTCGCTTAGTCCAGGCATCTTGAGAGTTACTAACACTCTTGGTTAGTCCAGGCATCGGGAGAGTTACTAACACTCTCGGTTAGTCCATGCATCTTGAGCGTTACTTGCACTCTTGGTTAGTCCAGGCATCTTGGGAGTTACTGGCACTCTTTGTTAGTCCAGGCATCTTGAGAGTTACTAACAATCTTGGTTAGACCAGGCATCTTGAGAGTTACTAGCACTCTCGGGTAGTCCAGGCATCTTGAGATTTACTAACACTCTTGGTTAGTCCAGACATCTTGAGCGTTAGTAGCACTCTTGGTTTGTCCATGCATCTTGAGAATTACTGGCACTCTTGGTTAGTCGATGCATACTGGGAGTTACTGGCACTCTTGATTAGTCCATGCATCCTGGGAGTTACTGGCACTCTTGGTTAGTCCATGCATCCTGGGAGTTACTGGCACTCTTGGTTAGTCCATGCATCTTGAGATTTACTAGCACTCTTGGTTAGTCCAGGCATCTTTGGAGTTATTAGCACTCTTGGTTAGTCCACACATCTTGGGAGTTACTGGCACTCTTCGTTAGTCCAGGTATCTTGAGAGTTACTAACACTCTTGGTTAGACCAGGCATCTTGAGAGTTACTAGCACTCTCAGTTAGTCCAGACATCTTGAGAGTTACTAACACTCTTGGTTAGTCCAGGCATCTTGAGTCTTACTATCACTCTCGGTTAGCCCAGGCATCTTGAGAGTTACTAGCACTCTTGGTTAGTCCAGGCATCTTGAGCGTTACTAACTCACTTGGTTAGTCCAGGCATCTTGAGAGTTATTAGTACACATAGTTAGTCCAGGCATTGTGAGAGTTGCTAACACTCTCGGTTAGTCCATGCATCTTGGGAGTTACTAGCACTCTTGGTTAGTCCACACATCTTTGGAGTTACTGGCACTCTTCGTTAGTCCAGGCATCTTGAGATTTAATAACACTCTTGGTTAGACCAGGCATCTTGAGAGTTACTAGCACTCTTGGTTAGTCCATGCATCTTGAGAGTTACTGGCACTCTCGTTATTCCATGCATCTTGGGAGTTACTGGCACTCTTGGTTAGTCCTTGCATCTTGAGAGTTACTGGCACTCTCGTTAGTCCATGCATCTTGGGAGTTACTAGCACTCTTGGTTAGTCCAGGCATCTTGGGAGTTATTAGCACTCTTGGTTAGTCCAGGCATCTTGGTATTTACAGGCACTCTTTGTTAGTCCAGGCCTCTTGGGAGTTACTAACACACTTGGTTAGACCAGGCATCTTGAGAGTTACTAGCACTCTCGCTTAGTCCAGGCATCTTGAGAGTTACTAACACTCTTGGTTAGTCCAGGCATCGTGAGAGTTACTAAACTCTCGGTTAGTCCATTTATCCTGAGCGCTACTTGCACTCTTGGTTAGTCCAGGCATCTTGGGAGTTACTGGCACTCTTCGTTAGTCCAGGCATCTTGAGATTTACTAACACTCTTGGTTAGACCAGGCATCTTGAGAGTTACTAGCACTCTTGGTTAGTCCAGGTATCTTGCTAGTTACTAACACTCTTGGTGAGTCCAGACATCTTGTGCGTTACTAGCACTCTTGGTTTGTCCATGCATCTTGAGAATTACTAGCACTCTTGGTTAGTCCATGCATCCTAGGAGCTACTGGCACTCTTGGTTAGTCCATGCATCTTGAGAGTTACTGGCACTCTCGTTAGTCCATTTATCTTGAGCGCTACTTGCACTCTTGGTTAGTCCAGGCATCTTGGGAGTTACTGGCACTCTTCGTTAGTCCAGGCATCTTGAGATTTACTAACACTCTTGGTTAGACCAGGCATCTTGAGAGTTACTAACACTCTTGGTGAGTCCAGACATCTTGAGCGTTACTAGCACTTTTGGTTTGTCCATGCATCTTGAGAATTACTAGCACTCTTGATTAGTCCATGCATCCTGGGAGCTACTGGCACTCTTGGTTAGTCCATGCATCTTGAGAGTTACTGGCACTCTTCGTTAGTCCAGGCATCTTGAGAGTTACTAGCACTCTTGGCCAGGCATCTTGAGCGTTACTAATACTCTTGGTTAGTCCAGGCATCTTGACAGTTACTAGTACTCTCGGTTAGTCCAGGTATCTTGCGAGTTGCTAGCACACATGGTTAGTCCAGGCATCTTGAGAGTTACTAGCGCTCTTGGCCAGGCATCTTGAGCATTACTAACACTCTCGGTTAATCCATGCATCTTGAGAGTTACTGGCACACTTGGCTAGGCCATGCATCCTGGGAGTTACTGGCACTCTTGGTTAGTCCATGCATCCTGGGAGTTACTGGCACTTTTGGTTAGTCCATGCATCTTGAGAGTTACTGGCGCTCTCGTTAGTCCATGCATCTTGGGAGTTACTAGCACTCTTGGTTAGTCCAGGCATCTTGGGAGTTACTAGGGCTCTTGGTTAGTCCATGCATCCTGGGAGGTGCTGGCACACATGGTTAGTCCACGCATCTTGAGCGTTACTAGCACTCTTGGTTAATCAGTGCATCTTGAGAATTACTGGCATTCTTGGTTAGTCCATGCATCCTGGGAGTTACTGCCACTCTTGGTTAGTCCAAGCATCCTAGGAGTTACTGGAACTCTTGGTTAGTCCATGCATCTTATGATTTACTAGCACTCTTGGTTCGTCCAGGCATCCTGGGAGTTATTAGCACTCTTGGTTAGTCCAGGCATCTTGGTAGCTACAGGCACTCTTTGTTAGTCCAGGCCTCTTGGGAGTTACTAACACACTTGGTTAGACCAGGCATCTTGAGAGTTACTAGCACTCTCGCTTAGTCCAGGCATCTTGAGAGTTACTAACACTCTTGGTTAGTCCGGGCATCGTGAGAGTTACTAAACTCTCGGTTAGTCCATTTATCTTAAGCGCTACTTGCACTCTTGGTTAGTCCCTGCATCCTGGGAGTTACTGGCACTCTTGGTTAGTCCATGCATCTTTGGAGTTATTAGCGCTCTTGGTTAGTCCACACATCTTGGGAGTTACTGGCACTCTTCGTTAGTCCAGGTATCTTGAGAGTTACTAACACTATTGGTTAGACCAGGCATCTCGAGAGTTACTAACACTCTCGGTTAGTCCAGGCATCTTGAGAGTTATTAACACTCTTGGTTAGTCCAGGCATCTTGAAAGTTACTAGCACTCTTGGTTAGTCCAGGCATCTTGAGAGTTACTAACACTCTCGGTTAGTCCATGCACCTTGAGCGTTACTAACACTCTTGGTTAGTCCAGGCATATTGAGGGTTACTACCAATCTTGGTTAGTCCAGGCATCTTGAGCCTTACTAACACTCTCGGTTAGTCCAGGCATCTTGAGAGTTACTAACACACACAGTTAGTCCAGGCATCTTGAGAGTTACTAACACTCTCAGTAAATCCGGACGTCTTGAGAGTTACTAACACTCTTGGTTAGTCCAGGCATCATGAGAGTAACTAGCACTCTTGGTTAGTCCAGGCATCTTGAGCATTACTAACACTCTTGGTTAGTCCAGGCATCTTGAGCATTACTAGCACTCTCGGTTAGACCAGGCATCTTGAGAGTTACTAACACAGACAGTTTGCCCAGGTATCTTGAGAGTAACTAGCACTCTCGGTTAGTCCGGGCATCTTGAGAGTTACTAACACTCTCAGTTAGTCCAGGCGTCTTGAGAGTTACTAACACACTCGGTTAGTCCAGGCATTTTGACAGTTACTAACACTCTCGGTTAGTCCAGGCATCTTGAGAGTTACTAACACACTCGGTTAGTCCAGGCATCTTGACAGTTACTGGTACTCTCGGTTAATCCAGGTATCTTGAGAGTTGCTAGCACACATGGTTAGTGCAGGCATCTTGAGAGTTACTAACACTCTTGGTCTGGCATCTTGAGAGCTACCAGCACTCTTGGTAAGTCCAGGCATCTTGAGAGTTACTAGCACTCTTGGCCAGGTATCTTGAGGATTACTAACACTCTCAGTTAGTCCATGCATCTTGAGAGTTACTGGCACTCTTGGTTAATCCATGCATCCTGGGAGTTACTGGCACTCTTGGTTAGTCCATGCATCCTGGGAGTTACTGGCACTCTTGGTTAGTCCATGCATCTTGAGAGTTACTGGCACTCTCGTTAGTCCATGCATCTAGGGAGTTACTAGCACTCTTGGTTAGTCCATGCATCCTGGGAGTTACTGGCACTCTTCGTTAGTCCAGGCATCTTGAGAGTTACTAGCACTCTTGGCCAGGCATCTTGAGCGTTACTAATACTCTTGGTTAGTCCAGGCATCTTGACAGTTACTAGTACTCTCGGTTAGTCCATGCATCTTGAGAGTTACTGGCACTCTTGGCTAGGCCATGCATGCTGGGAGTTACTGGCACTCTTGGTTAGTCCATGCATCCTGGGAGTTACTGGCACTCTTGGTTAGTCCATGCATCTTGGGAGTTACTGGCGGTCTCGTTAGTCCATGCATCTTGGGAGTTACTGGCACTCTTGGTTAGTCCTTGCATCTTGAGAGTTACTGGCGCTCTCATTAGTCCATGCATCTTGGGATTTACTAGCACTCTTGGTTAGTCCAGGCATCTTGGGAGTTACTAGTCCTCTTGGTTAGTCCATGCATCCTGGGAGGTGCTGGCACACATGGTTAGTCCACACATCTTGAGCGTTACTAGCACTCTTGGTTAATCCGTGCATCTTGAGAATTACTGGCATTCTTGGTTAGTCCATGCATCCTGGGAGTTACTGCCACTCTTGGTTAGTCCATGCATCCTGGGAATTACTGGAACTCTTGGTTAGTCCATGCATCTTGAGGTTTACTAGCACTCTTGGTTCGTCCAGGCATCTTGGGAGTTATTAGCACTCTTGGTTAGTCCAGGCATCTTGGTAGTTACAGGCACTCTTTGTTAGTCCAGGCCTCTTGGGAGTTACTAACACACTTGGTTAGACCAGGCATCTTGAGAGTTACTAGCACTCTCGCTTAGTCCAGGCATCTTGAGAGTTACTAACACTCTTGGTTAGTCCGGGCATCGTGAGAGTTACTAAACTCTCGGTTAGTCCATTTATCTTGAGCGCTACTTGCACTCTTAGTTAGTCCAGGCATCTTGGGAGTTACTGGCACTCTTCGTTAGTCCAGGCATCTTGAGATTTACTAACACTCTTGGTTAGACCAGGCATCTTGAGAGTTACTAGCACTCTCGGTTAGTCCAGGCATCTTGCTAGTTACTAACACTCTTGGTGAGTCGAGATATCTTGAGCGTTAGTAGCACTCTTGGTTTGTCCATGCATCTTGAGAATTACTAGCACTCTTAGTTAGTCCATGCATCCTGAGAGCTACTGGCACTCTTGGTTAGTCCATGCATCTTGAGAGTTACTGGCACTCTCGTTAGTCCATGCATCTTGAGGTTTACTAGCACTCTTGGTTCGTCCAGGCATCTTGGGAGTTATTAGCACTCTTGGTTAGTCCAGGCATCTTGGTAGTTACAGACACTCTTTGTTAGTCCAGGCCTCTTGTGAGTTACTAACACACTTGGTTAGACCAGGCATCTTGCTAGTTACTAACACTCTTGGTGAGTCCAGACATCTTGAGCGTTACTAGCACTCTTGGTTTGTCCATGCATCTTGAGAATTACTAGCACTCTTGGTTAGTCCATGCATCCTGGGAGCTACTGGCACTCTTGGTTAGTCCATGCATCTTGAGAGTTACTGGCACTTTTCGTTAGTCCAGGCATCATGAGAGTTACTAGCACTCTTGGCCAGGCATCTTGAGCGTTACTAATACTCTTGGTTAGTCCAGGCATCTTGACAGTTACTAGTACTCTCGGTTAGTCCAGGTATCTTGCGAGTTGCTAGCACACATGGTTAGTCCAGGCATCTTGAGAGTTACTAGCGCTCTTGGCCAGGCATCTTGAGCATTACTAACACTCTCGGTTAGTCCATGCATCTTGAGAGTTACTGGCACTCTTGGTTAGTCCATGCATCCTGGGAGTTACTGGCACTCTTGGTTAGTCCATGCATCTTGAGAGTTACTGGCGCTCTCGTTAGTCCATGCATCTTGGGAGTTACTGGCACTCTTGGTTAGTCCTTGCATCTTGAGAATTACTGGCACTCTCGTTAGTCCATGCATCTTGGGACTTACTAGCACTCTTGGTTAGTCCAGGCATCTTGGGAGTTACTAGTGCTCTTGGTTAGTCCATGCATCCTGGGAGGTGCTGCCACACATGGTTAGTCCACACATCTTGAGCGTTACTAGCACTCTTGGTTAATCCGTGCATCTTGAGAATTACTGGCATTCTTGGTTAGTCCATGCATCCTGGGAGTTACTGCCACTCTTGGTTAGTCCATTTATCCTGGGAGTTACTGGAACTCTTGGTTAGTCCATGCATCTTGAGATTTACTAGCACTCTTGGTTCGTCCAGGCATCTTGGGAGTTATTAGCACTCTTGGTTAGTCCAGGCATCTTGGTAGTTACAGGCATTCTTTGTTAGTCCAGGCCTCTTGGGAGTTACTAACACACTTGGTTAGACGAGGCATATTGAGATTTACTAGCACTCTCGCTTAGTCCAGGCATCTTGAGAGTTACTAACACTCTTGGTTAGTCCGGGCATCGTGAGAGTTACTAAACTCTCGGTTAGTCCATTTATCTTGAGCGCTACTTGCACTCTTGGTTAGTCCATGCATCCTGGGAGTTACTGGAACTCTTGGTTAGTCCATGCATCTTGAGATTTACTAGCACTCTTGGTTAGTCCAGGCATCTTTGGAGTTATTAGCGCTCTTGGTTAGTCCACACATCCTGGGAGTTACTGGCACTCTTCGTTAGTCCAGGTATCTTGAGAGTTACTAACACTCTTGGCCAGGCATCTTGAGCGTTACTAATACTCTTGGTTAGTCCAGGCATCTTGACAGTTACTAGTACACTCGGTTAGTCCAGGTATCTTGCGAGTTGCTAGCACACATGGTTAGTCCAGGCATCTTGAGAGTTACTAGCGCTCTTGGTTAGTCCAGGCACCTTGGGAGTTAGTAGCACTCTTGGTTGGTCCACGCATCTTGGAAGTTACTGGCACTCTTTGTTAGTGGCATCTTGAGAGTTACTAACGCTCTCAGTTAGTCCAGGCATCTTGAGCATTACTAACACTCTTGGTTAGTCCAGGCATATTGACAGTTACTGGTACTCTCGGTTAGTCCAGGTATCTTGAGAGTTGCTAGCACACATGGTTAGTGCAGGCATCTTGAGAGTTACTAACACTCTTGGTCAGGCATCTTGAGAGCTACCGGCACTCTTGGTAAGTCCAGGCATCTTGAGAGTTACTAGCACTCTTGGCCAGGCATCTTGAGGATTACTAACACTCTCAGTTAGTCCATGCATCTTGAGAGTTACTGGCACTCTTGGTTAATCCATGCATCCTCAGAGTTACTGGCACTCTTGATTAGTCCATGCATCCTGGGAGTTACTGGCACTCTTGGTTAGTCCATGCATCTTGAGAGTTACTGGCACTCTGGTTAGTCCATGCATCTAGGGAGTTACTAGCACTCTTGGTTAGTCCAAGCATCCAGGGAGGTACTGGCCCACATGGTTAGTCCAGACATCTTGAGTGTTACTAGCACTCTTGGTTAGTCCATCCATCTTGAGAATTACTGACACTCTTGGTTAGTCCATGCATCCTGGGAGTTACTGGCACTCTTGATTAGTCCATGCATCCTGGGAGTTACTGGCCCTCTTGGTTAGTCCATGCATCCTGGGAGTTACTGGCACTCTTGGTTAGTCCATGCATCTTGAGATTTACTAGCACTCTTGGTTAGTCCAGGCACCTTGGGAGTTATTAGCACTCTTGGTTAGTCCACGCATCTTGGGAGTTACTGGCACTCTTTGTTAGTGGCATCTTGAGAGTTACTACCACTCTTTACCAGGCCTCTTGAACATTACTAACACTCTTGGTTAGTCCAGGCATCTTGAGAGTTGCTAGCACACATGGTTAGTCCAGGCATCTTGAGAGTTACTAACACTCTTGGTCAGGCATCTTGAGAGCTACTGGCACTCTTGGTTAGTCCAGGCATCTTGAGAGTTACTAGCGCTCTTAGCCTGGCATCTTGAGCATTACTAACACTCTCGGTTAGTCCATGCATCTTGAGAGTTACTGGCACTCTTGGCTAGTCCATGCATCCTGGGAGTTACTGGCACTCTTGGTTAGTCCATGCATCCTGGGAGTTACTGGCACTCTTGGTTAGTCCATGCACCTTGAGAGTTACTGGCACTCTTGTTAGTCCATGCATCTTGGGAGTTGCTACTACTCTCGGTTAGTCCAGGCATCTTGAGAGTTACTAACACTCTTGGTTAGTCCAGGCAGCATGAGAGTTACTAACACTCTCGGTTAGTTCATGCATCTTGAGCGTTACTTGCACTCTTGGTTAGTCCAGGCATCTTGGGAGTTACTGGCACTCTTGGTTAGACCAGGCATCTTGAGAGTTACTAGCACTCTCTTTTAGTCCAGGCATCTTGAGAGTTACTAGCACTCTTGGTTTGTCCATGCTTCTTGAGAATTACTGGCACTCTCGTTAGTCCATGCATCTTGGGAGTTACTAGCACTCTTGGTTAGTCCAGGCATCTTGGGAGTTATTAGCACTCTTGGTTTGTCCATGCATCCTGGGAGGTACTGGCACACATGGTTAGTCCAGACATCTTGAGCGTAACTAGCACTCTTGGTTAGTCTGTGAATCTTGAGAATTACTGGCACTCTTGGTTGGTCCATTCATCCTGGGAGTTACTGGCACTCTTGATTAGTCCATGCATCCTGGGAGTTACTGGCACTCTTGGTTAGTCCATACATCCTGGGAGTTACTGGAGCTCTTGGTTAGTCCATGCATCTTGAGATTTACTAGCACTCTTGGTTAATCCAAGCATCTTGATAGTTACAGGCACTCTTCGTTAGTCCAGGCTTCTTGAGAGTTACTAACACACTTGGTTAGACCAGGCATATTGAGAGTTACTAGCACTCTCGCTTAGTCCAGGCATCTTGAGAGTTACTAACACTCTTGGTTAGTCCAGGCATCGGGAGAGTTACTAACACTCTCGGTTAGTCCATGCATCTTGAGCGTTACTTGCACTCTTGGTTAGTCCAGGCATCTTGGGAGTTACTGGCACTCTTTGTTAGTCCAGGCATCTTGAGAGTTACTAACAATCTTGGTTAGACCAGGCATCTTGAGAGTTACTAGCACTCTCGGTTAGTCCAGGCATCTTGAGAGTTACTAACACTCTTGGTTAGTCCAGACATCTTGAGCGTTAGTAGCACTCTTGGTTTGTCCATGCATCTTGAGAATTACTGGCACTCTCTTTAGTCCATGCATCTTGGGAGTTACTAGCCCTCTTGGTTAGTCCAGGCATCTTCGGAGTTACTAGCACTCTTGGTTTGTCCATGCATCCTGGGAGGTACTGGCACACATGGTTAGTCCAGACATCTTGAGCGTAACTAGCACTCTTGGTTAGTCTGTGCATCTTGAGAATTACTGGCACTCTTGGTTAGTCCATTCATCCTGGGAGTTACTGGCACTCTTGAATAGTCCATGCATCCTGGGAGTTACTGGCACTCTTGGTTAGTCCATACATCCTGGGAGTTACTGGAACTCTTGGTTAGTCCATGCATCTTGAGATTTACTAGCACTCTTGGTTAATCCAAGCATCTTGATAGTTACAGGCACTCTTCGTTAGTCCAGGCGTCTTGAGAGTTACTAACACACTTGGTTAGACCAGGCATATTGAGAGTTACTAGCACTCTCGCTTAGTCCAGGCATCTTGAGAGTTACTAACACTCTTGGTTAGTCCAGGCATCGGGAGAGTTACTAACACTCTCGGTTAGTCCATGCATCTTGAGCGTTACTTGCACTCTTGGTTAGTCCAGGCATCTTGGGAGTTACTGGCACTCTTTGTTAGTCCAGGCATCTTGAGAGTTACTAACAATCTTGGTTAGACCAGGCATCTTGAGAGTTACTAGCACTCTCGGGTAGTCCAGGCATCTTGAGATTTACTAACACTCTTGGTTAGTCCAGACATCTTGAGCGTTAGTAGCACTCTTGGTTTGTCCATGCATCTTGAGAATTACTGGCACTCTTGGTTAGTCGATGCATACTGGGAGTTACTGGCACTCTTGATTAGTCCATGCATCCTGGGAGTTACTGGCACTCTTGGTTAGTCCATGCATCCTGGGAGTTACTGGCACTCTTGGTTAGTCCATGCATCTTGAGATTTACTAGCACTCTTGGTTAGTCCAGGCATCTTTGGAGTTATTAGCACTCTTGGTTAGTCCACACATCTTGGGAGTTACTGGCACTCTTCGTTAGTCCAGGTATCTTGAGAGTTACTAACACTCTTGGTTAGACCAGGCATCTTGAGAGTTACTAGCACTCTCAGTTAGTCCAGACATCTTGAGAGTTACTAACACTCTTGGTTAGTCCAGGCATCTTGAGTCTTACTATCACTCTCGGTTAGCCCAGGCATCTTGAGAGTTACTAGCACTCTTGGTTAGTCCAGGCATCTTGAGCGTTACTAACTCACTTGGTTAGTCCAGGCATCTTGAGAGTTATTAGTACACATAGTTAGTCCAGGCATTGTGAGAGTTGCTAACACTCTCGGTTAGTCCATGCATCTTGGGAGTTACTAGCACTCTTGGTTAGTCCACACATCTTTGGAGTTACTGGCACTCTTCGTTAGTCCAGGCATCATGAGATTTAATAACACTCTTGGTTAGACCAGGCATCTTGAGAGTTACTAGCACTCTTGGTTAGTCCATGCATCTTGAGAGTTACTGGCACTCTCGTTATTCCATGCATCTTGGGAGTTACTGGCACTCTTGGTTAGTCCTTGCATCTTGAGAGTTACTGGCACTCTCGTTAGTCCATGCATCTTGGGAGTTACTAGCACTCTTGGTTAGTCCAGGCATCTTGGGAGTTATTAGCACTCTTGGTTAGTCCAGGCATCTTGGTATTTACAGGCACTCTTTGTTAGTCCAGGCCTCTTGGGAGTTACTAACACACTTGGTTAGACCAGGCATCTTGAGAGTTATTAGCACTCTCGCTTAGTCCAGGCATCTTGAGAGTTACTAACACTCTTGGTTAGTCCAGGCATCGTGAGAGTTACTAAACTCTCGGTTAGTCCATTTATCCTGAGCGCTACTTGCACTCTTGGTTAGTCCAGGCATCTTGGGAGTTACTGGCACTCTTCGTTAGTCCAGGCATCTTGAGATTTACTTACACTCTTGGTTAGACCAGGCATCTTGAGAGTTACTAGCACTCTTGGTTAGTCCAGGTATCTTGCTAGTTACTAACACTCTTGGTGAGTCCAGACATCTTGTGCGTTACTAGCACTCTTGGTTTGTCCATGCATCTTGAGAATTACTAGCACTCTTGGTTAGTCCATGCATCCTAGGAGCTACTGGCACTCTTGGTTAGTCCATGCATCTTGAGAGTTACTGGCACTCTCGTTAGTCCATTTATCTTGAGCGCTACTTGCACTCTTGGTTAGTCCAGGCATCTTGGGAGTTACTGGCACTCTTCGTTAGTCCAGGCATCTTGAGATTTACTAACACTCTTGGTTAGACCAGGCATCTTGAGAGTTACTAACACTCTTGGTGAGTCCAGACATCTTGAGCGTTACTAGCACTTTTGGTTTGTCCATGCATCTTGAGAATTACTAGCACTCTTGATTAGTCCATGCATCCTGGGAGCTACTGGCACTCTTGGTTAGTCCATGCATCTTGAGAGTTACTGGCACTCTTCGTTAGTCCAGGCATCTTGAGAGTTACTAGCACTCTTGGCCAGGCATCTTGAGCGTTACTAATACTCTTGGTTAGTCCAGGCATCTTGACAGTTACTAGTACTCTCGGTTAGTCCAGGTATCTTGCGAGTTGCTAGCACACATGGTTAGTCCAGGCATCTTGAGAGTTACTAGCGCTCTTGGCCAGGCATCTTGAGCATTACTAACACTCTCGGTTAATCCATGCATCTTGAGAGTTACTGGCACACTTGGCTAGGCCATGCATCCTGGGAGTTACTGGCACTCTTGGTTAGTCCATGCATCCTGGGAGTTACTGGCACTTTTGGTTAGTCCATGCATCTTGAGAGTTACTGGCGCTCTCGTTAGTCCATGCATCTTGGGAGTTACTGGCACTCTTGGTTAGTCCTTGCATCTTGAGAGTTACTGGCACTCTCGTAAGTCCATGCATCTTGGGAGTTACTAGCACTCTTGGTTAGTCCAGGCATCTTGGGAGTTACTAGGGCTCTTGGTTAGTCCATGCATCCTGGGAGGTGCTGGCACACATGGTTAGTCCACGCATCTTGAGCGTTACTAGCACTCTTGGTTAATCAGTGCATCTTGAGAATTACTGGCATTCTTGGTTAGTCCATGCATCCTGGGAGTTACTGCCACTCTTGGTTAGTCCATGCATCCTGGGAGTTACTGGAACTCTTGGTTAGTCCATGCATCTTATGATTTACTAGCACTCTTGGTTCGTCCAGGCATCCTGGGAGTTATTAGCACTCTTGGTTAGTCCAGGCATCTTGGTAGCTACAGGCACTCTTTGTTAGTCCAGGCCTCTTGGGAGTTACTAACACACTTGGTTAGACCAGGCATCTTGAGAGTTACTAGCACTCTCGCTTAGTCCAGGCATCTTGAGAGTTACTAACACTCTTGGTTAGTCCGGGCATCGTGAGAGTTACTAAACTCTCGGTTAGTCCATTTATCTTAAGCGCTACTTGCACTCTTGGTTAGTCCCTGCATCCTGGGAGTTACTGGCACTCTTGGTTAGTCCATGCATCTTTGGAGTTATTAGCGCTCTTGGTTAGTCCACACATCTTGGGAGTTACTGGCACTCTTCGTTAGTCCAGGTATCTTGAGAGTTACTAACACTATTGGTTAGACCAGGCATCTCGAGAGTTACTAACACTCTCGGTTAGTCCAGGCATCTTGAGAGTTATTAACACTCTTGGTTAGTCCAGGCATCTTGAAAGTTACTAGCACTCTTGGTTAGTCCAGGCATCTTGAGAGTTACTAACACTCTCGGTTAGTCCATGCACCTTGAGCGTTACTAACACTCTTGGTTAGTCCAGGCATATTGAGGGTTACTACCAATCTTGGTTAGTCCAGGCATCTTGAGCCTTACTAACACTCTCGGTTAGTCCAGGCATCTTGAGAGTTACTAACACACACAGTTAGTCCAGGCATCTTGAGAGTTACTAACACTCTCAGTAAATCCGGACGTCTTGAGAGTTACTAACACTCTTGGTTAGTCCAGGCATCATGAGAGTAACTAGCACTCTTGGTTAGTCCAGGCATCTTGAGCATTACTAACACTCTTGGTTAGTCCAGGCATCTTGAGCATTACTAGCACTCTCGGTTAGACCAGGCATCTTGAGAGTTACTAACACAGACAGTTTGCCCAGGTATCTTGAGAGTAACTAGCACTCTCGGTTAGTCCGGGCATCTTGAGAGTTACTAACACTCTCAGTTAGTCCAGGCGTCTTGAGAGTTACTAACACACTCGGTTAGTCCAGGCATTTTGACAGTTACTAACACTCTCGGTTAGTCCAGGCATCTTGAGAGTTACTAACACACTCGGTTAGTCCAGGCATCTTGACAGTTACTGGTACTCTCGGTTAATCCAGGTATCTTGAGAGTTGCTAGCACACATGGTTAGTGCAGGCATCTTGAGAGTTACTAACACTCTTGGTCTGGCATCTTGAGAGCTACCAGCACTCTTGGTAAGTCCAGGCATCTTGAGAGTTACTAGCACTCTTGGCCAGGTATCTTGAGGATTACTAACACTCTCAGTTAGTCCATGCATCTTGAGAGTTACTGGCACTCTTGGTTAATCCATGCATCCTGGGAGTTACTGGCACTCTTGGTTAGTCCATGCATCCTGGGAGTTACTGGCACTCTTGGTTAGTCCATGCATCTTGAGAGTTACTGGCACTCTCGTTAGTCCATGCATCTAGGGAGTTACTAGCACTCTTGGTTAGTCCATGCATCCTGGGAGTTACTGGCACTCTTCGTTAGTCCAGGCATCTTGAGAGTTACTAGCACTCTTGGCCAGGCATCTTGAGCGTTACTAATACTCTTGGTTAGTCCAGGCATCTTGACAGTTACTAGTACTCTCGGTTAGTCCATGCATCTTGAGAGTTACTGGCACTCTTGGCTAGGCCATGCATGCTGGGAGTTACTGGCACTCTTGGTTAGTCCATGCATCCTGGGAGTTACTGGCACTCTTGGTTAGTCCATGCATCTTGGGAGTTACTGGCGGTCTCGTTAGTCCATGCATCTTGGGAGTTACTGGCACTCTTGGTTAGTCCTTGCATCTTGAGAGTTACTGGCGCTCTCATTAGTCCATGCATCTTCGGAGTTACTAGCACTCTTGGTTAGTCCAGGCATCTTGGGAGTTACTAGTCCTCTTGGTTAGTCCATGCATCCTGGGAGGTGCTGGCACACATGGTTAGTCCACACATCTTGAGCGTTACTAGCACTCTTGGTTAATCCGTGCATCTTGAGAATTACTGGCATTCTTGGTTAGTCCATGCATCCTGGGAGTTACTGCCACTCTTGGTTAGTCCATGCATCCTGGGAATTACTGGAACTCTTGGTTAGTCCATGCATCTTGAGGTTTACTAGCACTCTTGGTTCGTCCAGGCATCTTGGGAGTTATTAGCACTCTTGGTTAGTCCAGGCATCTTGGTAGTTACAGGCACTCTTTGTTAGTCCAGGCCTCTTGGGAGTTACTAACACACTTGGTTAGACCAGGCATCTTGAGAGTTACTAGCACTCTCGCTTAGTCCAGGCATCTTGAGAGTTACTAACACTCTTGGTTAGTCCGGGCATCGTGAGAGTTACTAAACTCTCGGTTAGTCCATTTATCTTGAGCGCTACTTGCACTCTTAGTTAGTCCAGGCATCTTGGGAGTTACTGGCACTCTTCGTTAGTCCAGGCATCTTGAGATTTACTAACACTCTTGGTTAGACCAGGCATCTTGAGAGTTACTAGCACTCTCGGTTAGTCCAGGCATCTTGCTAGTTACTAACACTCTTGGTGAGTCGAGATATCTTGAGCGTTAGTAGCACTCTTGGTTTGTCCATGCATCTTGAGAATTACTAGCACTCTTAGTTAGTCCATGCATCCTGAGAGCTACTGGCACTCTTGGTTAGTCCATGCATCTTGAGAGTTACTGGCACTCTCGTTAGTCCATGCATCTTGAGGTTTACTAGCACTCTTGGTTCGTCCAGGCATCTTGGGAGTTATTAGCACTCTTGGTTAGTCCAGGCATCTTGGTAGTTACAGACACTCTTTGTTAGTCCAGGCCTCTTGGGAGTTACTAACACACTTGGTTAGACCAGGCATCTTGCTAGTTACTAACACTCTTGGTGAGTCCAGACATCTTGAGCGTTACTAGCACTCTTGGTTTGTCCATGCATCTTGAGAATTACTAGCACTCTTGGTTAGTCCATGCATCCTGGGAGCTACTGGCACTCTTGGTTAGTCCATGCATCTTGAGAGTTACTGGCACTTTTCGTTAGTCCAGGCATCATGAGAGTTACTAGCACTCTTGGCCAGGCATCTTGAGCGTTACTAATACTCTTGGTTAGTCCAGGCATCTTGACAGTTACTAGTACTCTCGGTTAGTCCAGGTATCTTGCGAGTTGCTAGCACACATGGTTAGTCCAGGCATCTTGAGAGTTACTAGCGCTCTTGGCCAGGCATCTTGAGCATTACTAACACTCTCGGTTAGTCCATGCATCTTGAGAGTTACTGGCACTCTTGGTTAGTCCATGCATCCTGGGAGTTACTGGCACTCTTGGTTAGTCCATGCATCTTGAGAGTTACTGGCGCTCTCGTTAGTCCATGCATCTTGGGAGTTACTGGCACTCTTGGTTAGTCCTTGCATCTTGAGAATTACTGGCACTCTCGTTAGTCCATGCATCTTGGGACTTACTAGCACTCTTGGTTAGTCCAGGCATCTTGGGAGTTACTAGTGCTCTTGGTTAGTCCATGCATCCTGGGAGGTGCTGCCACACATGGTTAGTCCACACATCTTGAGCGTTACTAGCACTCTTGGTTAATCCGTGCATCTTGAGAATTACTGGCATTCTTGGTTAGTCCATGCATCCTGGGAGTTACTGCCACTCTTGGTTAGTCCATTTATCCTGGGAGTTACTGGAACTCTTGGTTAGTCCATGCATCTTGAGATTTACTAGCACTCTTGGTTCGTCCAGGCATCTTGGGAGTTATTAGCACTCTTGGTTAGTCCAGGCATCTTGGTAGTTACAGGCATTCTTTGTTAGTCCAGGCCTCTTGGGAGTTACTAACACACTTGGTTAGACGAGGCATATTGAGATTTACTAGCACTCTCGCTTAGTCCAGGCATCTTGAGAGTTACTAACACTCTTGGTTAGTCCGGGCATCGTGAGAGTTACTAAACTCTCGGTTAGTCCATTTATCTTGAGCGCTACTTGCACTCTTGGTTAGTCCATGCATCCTGGGAGTTACTGGAACTCTTGGTTAGTCCATGCATCTTGAGATTTACTAGCACTCTTGGTTAGTCCAGGCATCTTTGGAGTTATTAGCGCTCTTGGTTAGTCCACACATCCTGGGAGTTACTGGCACTCTTCGTTAGTCCAGGTATCTTGAGAGTTACTAACACTCTTGGCCAGGCATCTTGAGCGTTACTAATACTCTTGGTTAGTCCAGGCATCTTGACAGTTACTAGTACACTCGGTTAGTCCAGGTATCTTGCGAGTTGCTAGCACACATGGTTAGTCCAGGCATCTTGAGAGTTACTAGCGCTCTTGGTTAGTCCAGGCACCTTGGGAGTTAGTAGCACTCTTGGTTGGTCCACGCATCTTGGAAGTTACTGGCACTCTTTGTTAGTGGCATCTTGAGAGTTACTAACGCTCTCAGTTAGTCCAGGCATCTTGAGCATTACTAACACTCTTGGTTAGTCCAGGCATATTGACAGTTACTGGTACTCTCGGTTAGTCCAGGTATCTTGAGAGTTGCTAGCACACATGGTTAGTGCAGGCATCTTGAGAGTTACTAACACTCTTGGTCAGGCATCTTGAGAGCTACCGGCACTCTTGGTAAGTCCAGGCATCTTGAGAGTTACTAGCACTCTTGGCCAGGCATCTTGAGGATTACTAACACTCTCAGTTAGTCCATGCATCTTGAGAGTTACTGGCACTCTTGGTTAATCCATGCATCCTCAGAGTTACTGGCACTCTTGATTAGTCCATGCATCCTGGGAGTTACTGGCACTCTTGGTTAGTCCATGCATCTTGAGAGTTACTGGCACTCTGGTTAGTCCATGCATCTAGGGAGTTACTAGCACTCTTGGTTAGTCCAAGCATCCAGGGAGGTACTGGCCCACATGGTTAGTCCAGACATCTTGAGTGTTACTAGCACTCTTGGTTAGTCCATCCATCTTGAGAATTACTGACACTCTTGGTTAGTCCATGCATCCTGGGAGTTACTGGCACTCTTGATTAGTCCATGCATCCTGGGAGTTACTGGCCCTCTTGGTTAGTCCATGCATCCTGGGAGTTACTGGCACTCTTGGTTAGTCCATGCATCTTGAGATTTACTAGCACTCTTGGTTAGTCCAGGCACCTTGGGAGTTATTAGCACTCTTGGTTAGTCCACGCATCTTGGGAGTTACTGGCACTCTTTGTTAGTGGCATCTTGAGAGTTACTACCACTCTTTACCAGGCCTCTTGAACATTACTAACACTCTTGGTTAGTCCAGGCATCTTGAGAGTTGCTAGCACACATGGTTAGTCCAGGCATCTTGAGAGTTACTAACACTCTTGGTCAGGCATCTTGAGAGCTACTGGCACTCTTGGTTAGTCCAGGCATCTTGAGAGTTACTAGCGCTCTTAGCCTGGCATCTTGAGCATTACTAACACTCTCGGTTAGTCCATGCATCTTGAGAGTTACTGGCACTCTTGGCTAGTCCATGCATCCTGGGAGTTACTGGCACTCTTGGTTAGTCCATGCATCCTGGGAGTTACTGGCACTCTTGGTTAGTCCATGCACCTTGAGAGTTACTGGCACTCTTGTTAGTCCATGCATCTTGGGAGTTGCTACTACTCTCGGTTAGTCCAGGCATCTTGAGAGTTACTAACACTCTTGGTTAGTCCAGGCAGCATGAGAGTTACTAACACTCTCGGTTAGTTCATGCATCTTGAGCGTTACTTGCACTCTTGGTTAGTCCAGGCATCTTGGGAGTTACTGGCACTCTTGGTTAGACCAGGCATCTTGAGAGTTACTAGCACTCTCTTTTAGTCCAGGCATCTTGAGAGTTACTAGCACTCTTGGTTTGTCCATGCTTCTTGAGAATTACTGGCACTCTCGTTAGTCCATGCATCTTGGGAGTTACTAGCACTCTTGGTTAGTCCAGGCATCTTGGGAGTTATTAGCACTCTTGGTTTGTCCATGCATCCTGGGAGGTACTGGCACACATGGTTAGTCCAGACATCTTGAGCGTAACTAGCACTCTTGGTTAGTCTGTGAATCTTGAGAATTACTGGCACTCTTGGTTGGTCCATTCATCCTGGGAGTTACTGGCACTCTTGATTAGTCCATGCATCCTGGGAGTTACTGGCACTCTTGGTTAGTCCATACATCCTGGGAGTTACTGGAGCTCTTGGTTAGTCCATGCATCTTGAGATTTACTAGCACTCTTGGTTAATCCAAGCATCTTGATAGTTACAGGCACTCTTCGTTAGTCCAGGCGTCTTGAGAGTTACTAACACACTTGGTTAGACCAGGCATATTGAGAGTTACTAGCACTCTCGCTTAGTCCAGGCATCTTGAGAGTTACTAACACTCTTGGTTAGTCCAGGCATCGGGAGAGTTACTAACACTCTCGGTTAGTCCATGCATCTTGAGCGTTACTTGCACTCTTGGTTAGTCCAGGCATCTTGGGAGTTACTGGCACTCTTTGTTAGTCCAGGCATCTTGAGAGTTACTAACAATCTTGGTTAGACCAGGCATCTTGAGAGTTACTAGCACTCTCGGTTAGTCCAGGCATCTTGAGAGTTACTAACACTCTTGGTTAGTCCAGACATCTTGAGCGTTAGTAGCACTCTTGGTTTGTCCATGTATCTTGAGAATTACTGGCACTCTCGTTAGTCCATGCATCTTGGGAGTTACTAGCACTCTTGGTTAGTCCAGGCATCTTCGGAGTTACTAGCACTCTTGGTTTGTCCATGCATCCTGGGAGGTACTGGCACACATGGTTAGTCCAGACATCTTGAGCGTAACTAGCACTCTTGGTTAGTCTGTGCATCTTGAGAATTACTGGCACTCTTGGTTAGTCCATTCATCCTGGGAGTTACTGGCACTCTTGATTAGTCCATGCATCCTGGGAGTTACTGGCACTCTTGGTTAGTCCATACATCCTGGGAGTTACTGGAACTCTTGGTTAGTCCATGCATCTTGAGATTTACTAGCACTCTTGGTTAATCCAAGCATCTTGATAGTTACAGGCACTCTTCGTTAGTCCAGGCGTCTTGAGAGTTACTAACACACTTGGCTAGACCAGGCATATTGAGAGTTACTAGCACTCTCGCTTAGTCCAGGCATCTTGAGAGTTACTAACACTCTTGGTTAGTCCAGGCATCGGGAGAGTTACTAACACTCTCGGTTAGTCCATGCATCTTGAGCGTTACTTGCACTCTTGGTTAGTCCAGGCATCTTGGGAGTTACTGGCACTCTTTGTTAGTCCAGGCATCTTGAGAGTTACTAACAATCTTGGTTAGACCAGGCATCTTGAGAGTTACTAGCACTCTCGGTTAGTCCAGGCATCTTGAGATTTACTAACACTCTTGGTTAGTCCAGACATCTTGAGCGTTAGTAGCACTCTTGGTTTGTCCATGCATCTTGAGAATTACTGGCACTCTCGGTTAGTCGATGCATACTGGGAGTTACTGGCACTCTTGATTAGTCCATGCATCCTGGGAGTTACTGGCACTCTTGGTTAGTCCATGCATCCTGGGAGTTACTGGCACTCTTGGTTAGTCCATGCATCTTGAGATTTACTAGCACTCTTGGTTAGTCCAGGCATCTTTCGAGTTATTAGCACTCTTGGTTAGTCCACACATCTTGGGAGTTACTGGCACTCTTCGTTAGTCCAGGTATCTTGAGAGTTACTAACACTCTTGGTTAGACCAGGCATCTTGAGAGTTACTAGCACTCTCAGTTAGTCCAGACATCTTGAGAGTTACTAACACTCTTGGTTAGTCCAGGCATCTTGAGTCTTACTCTCACTCTCGGTTAGCCCAGGCATCTTGAGAGTTACTAGCACTCTTGGTTAGCCCAGGCATCTTGAGCGTTACTAACTCACTTGGTTAGTCCAGGCATCTTGAGAGTTATTAGTACACATAGTTAGTCCAGGCATTGTGAGAGTTGCTAACACTCTCGGTTAGTCCATGCATCTTGGGAGTTACTAGCACTCTTGGTTAGTCCACACATCTTTGGAGTTACTGGCACTCTTCGTTAGTCCAGGCATCTTGAGATTTAATAACACTCTTGGTTAGACCAGGCATCTTGAGAATTACTAGCACTCTTGGTTAGTCCATGCATCTTGAGAGTTACTGGCACTCTCGTTATTCCATGCATCTTGGGAGTTACTGGCACTCTTGGTTAGTCCTTGCATCTTGAGAGTTACTGGCACTCTCGTTAGTCCATGCATCTTGGGAGTTACTAGCACTCTTGGTTAGTCCAGGCATCTTGGGAGTTATTAGCACTCTTAGTTAGTCCAGGCATCTTGGTATTTACAGGCACTCTTTGTTAGTCCAGGCCTCTTGGGAGTTACTAACACACTTGGTTAGACCAGGCATCTTGAGAGTTACTAGCACTCTCGCTTAGTCCAGGCATCTTGAGAGTTACTAACACTCTTGGTTAGTCCGGGCATCGTGAGAGTTACTAAACTCTCGGTTAGTCCATTTATCCTGAGCGCTACTTGCACTCTTGGTTAGTCCAGGCATCTTGGGAGTTACTGGCACTCTTCGTTAGTCCAGGCATCTTGAGATTTACTAACACTCTTGGTTAGACCAGGCATCTTGAGAGTTACTAGCACTCTTGGTTAGTCCAGGTATCTTGCTAGTTACTAACACTCTTGGTGAGTCCAGACATCTTGTGCGTTACTAGCACTCTTGGTTTGTCCATGCATCTTGAGAATTACTAGCACTCTTGGTTAGTCCATGCATCCTAGGAGCTACTGGCACTCTTGGTTAGTCCATGCATCTTGAGAGTTACTGGCACTCTCGTTAGTCCATTTATCTTGAGCGCTACTTGCACTCTTGGTTAGTCCAGGCATCTTGGGAGTTACTGGCACTCTTCGTTAGTCCAGGCATCTTGAGATTTACTAACACTCTTGGTTAGACCAGGCATCTTGAGAGTTACTAACACTCTTGGTGAGTCCAGACATCTTGAGCGTTACTAGCACTTTTGGTTTGTCCATGCATCTTGAGAATTACTAGCACTCTTGGTTAGTCCATGCATCCTGGGAGCTACTGGCACTCTTGGTTAGTCCATGCATCTTGAGAGTTACTGGCACTCTTCGTTAGTCCAGGCATCTTGAGAGTTACTAGCACTCTTGGCCAGGCATCTTGAGCGTTACTAATACTCTTGGTTAGTCCAGGCATCTTGACAGTTACTAGTACTCTCGGTTAGTCCAGGTATCTTGCGAGTTGCTAGCACACATGGTTAGTCCAGGCATCTTGAGAGTTACTAGCGCTCTTGGCCAGGCATCTTGAGCATTACTAACACTCTCGGTTAATCCATGCATCTTGAGAGTTACTGGCACACTTGGCTAGGCCATGCATCCTGGGAGTTACTGGCACTCTTGGTTAGTCCATGCATCCTGGGAGTTACTGGCACTTTTGGTTAGTCCATGCATCTTGAGAGTTACTGGCGCTCTCGTTAGTCCATGCATCTTGGGAGTTACTGGCACTCTTGGTTAGTCCTTGCATCTTGAGAGTTACTGGCACTCTCGTAAGTCCATGCATCTTGGGAGTTACTAGCACTCTTGGTTAGTCCAGGCATCTTGGGAGTTACTAGTGCTCTTGGTTAGTCCATGCATCCTGGGAGGTGCTGGCACACATGGTTAGTCCACACATCTTGAGCGTTACTAGCACTCTTGGTTAATCAGTGCATCTTGAGAATTACTGGCATTCTTGGTTAGTCCATGCATCCTGGGAGTTACTGCCACTCTTGGTTAGTCCATGCATCCTGGGAGTTACTGGAACTCTTGGTTAGTCCATGCATCTTATGATTTACTAGCACTCTTGGTTCGTCCAGGCATCCTGGGAGTTATTAGCACTCTTGGTTAGTCCAGGCATCTTGGTAGCTACAGGCACTCTTTGTTAGTCCAGGCCTCTTGGGAGTTACTAACACACTTGGTTAGACCAGGCATCTTGAGAGTTACTAGCACTCTCGCTTAGTCCAGGCATCTTGAGAGTTACTAACACTCTTGGTTAGTCCGGGCATCGTGAGAGTTACTAAACTCTCGGTTAGTCCATTTATCTTGAGCGCTACTTGCACTCTTGGTTAGTCCCTGCATCCTGGGAGTTACTGGCACTCTTGGTTAGTCCATGCATCTTTGGAGTTATTAGCGCTCTTGGTTAGTCCACACATCTTGGGAGTTACTGGCACTCTTCGTTAGTCCAGGTATCTTGAGAGTTACTAACACTATTGGTTAGACCAGGCATCTCGAGAGTTACTAACACTCTCGGTTAGTCCAGGCATCTTGAGAGTTATTAACACTCTTGGTTAGTCCAGGCATCTTGAAAGTTACTAGCACTCTTGGTTAGTCCAGGCATCTTGAGAGTTACTAACACTCTCGGTTAGTCCATGCACCTTGAGCGTTACTAACACTCTTGGTTAGTCCAGGCATATTGAGGGTTACTACCAATCTTGGTTAGTCCAGGCATCTTGAGCCTTACTAACACTCTCGGTTAGTCCAGGCATCTTGAGAGTTACTAACACACACAGTTAGTCCAGGCATCTTGAGAGTTACTAACACTCTCAGTAAATCCGGACGTCTTGAGAGTTACTAACACTCTTGGTTAGTCCAGGCATCATGAGAGTAACTAGCACTCTTGGTTAGTCCAGGCATCTTGAGCATTACTAACACTCTTGGTTAGTCCAGGCATCTTGAGCATTACTAGCACTCTCGGTTAGACCAGGCATCTTGAGAGTTACTAACACAGACAGTTTGCCCAGGTATCTTGAGAGTAACTAGCACTCTCGGTTAGTCCGGGCATCTTGAGAGTTACTAACACTCTCAGTTAGTCCAGGCGTCTTGAGAGTTACTAACACACTCGGTTAGTCCAGGCATTTTGACAGTTACTAACACTCTCGGTTAGTCCAGGCATCTTGAGAGTTACTAACACACTCGGTTAGTCCAGGCATCTTGACAGTTACTGGTACTCTCGGTTAATCCAGGTATCTTGAGAGTTGCTAGCACACATGGTTAGTGCAGGCATCTTGAGAGTTACTAACACTCTTGGTCTGGCATCTTGAGAGCTACCAGCACTCTTGGTAAGTCCAGGCATCTTGAGAGTTACTAGCACTCTTGGCCAGGTATCTTGAGGATTACTAACACTCTCAGTTAGTCCATGCATCTTGAGAGTTACTGGCACTCTTGGTTAATCCATGCATCCTGGGAGTTACTGGCACTCTTGGTTAGTCCATGCATCCTGGGAGTTACTGGCACTCTTGGTTAGTCCATGCATCTTGAGAGTTACTGGCACTCTCGTTAGTCCATGCATCTAGGGAGTTACTAGCACTCTTGGTTAGTCCATGCATCCTGGGAGTTACTGGCACTCTTCGTTAGTCCAGGCATCTTGAGAGTTACTAGCACTCTTGGCCAGGCATCTTGAGCGTTACTAATACTCTTGGTTAGTCCAGGCATCTTGACAGTTACTAGTACTCTCGGTTAGTCCATGCATCTTGAGAGTTACTGGCACTCTTGGCTAGGCCATGCATGCTGGGAGTTACTGGCACTCTTGGTTAGTCCATGCATCCTGGGAGTTACTGGCACTCTTGGTTAGTCCATGCATCTTGGGAGTTACTGGCGGTCTCGTTAGTCCATGCATCTTGGGAGTTACTGGCACTCTTGGTTAGTCCTTGCATCTTGAGAGTTACTGGCGCTCTCATTAGTCCATGCATCTTGGGAGTTACTAGCACTCTTGGTTAGTCCAGGCATCTTGGGAGTTACTAGTCCTCTTGGTTAGTCCATGCATCCTGGGAGGTGCTGGCACACATGGTTAGTCCACACATCTTGAGCGTTACTAGCACTCTTGGTTAATCCGTGCATCTTGAGAATTACTGGCATTCTTGGTTAGTCCATGCATCCTGGGAGTTACTGCCACTTTGGTTAGTCCATGCATCCTGGGAATTACTGGAACTCTTGGTTAGTCCATGCATCTTGAGGTTTACTAGCACTCTTGGTTCGTCCAGGCATCTTGGGAGTTATTAGCACTCTTGGTTAGTCCAGGCATCTTGGTAGTTACAGGCACTCTTTGTTAGTCCAGGCCTCTTGGGAGTTACTAACACACTTGGTTAGACCAGGCATCTTGAGAGTTACTAGCACTCTCGCTTAGTCCAGGCATCTTGAGAGTTACTAACACTCTTGGTTAGTCCGGGCATCGTGAGAGTTACTAAACTCTCGGTTAGTCCATTTATCTTGAGCGCTACTTGCACTCTTAGTTAGTCCAGGCATCTTGGGAGTTACTGGCACTCTTTGTTAGTCCAGGCATCTTGAGATTTACTAACACTCTTGGTTAGACCAGGCATCTTGAGAGTTACTAGCACTCTCGGTTAGTCCAGGCATCTTGCTAGTTACTAACACTCTTGGTGAGTCGAGACATCTTGAGCGTTAGTAGCACTCTTGGTTTGTCCATGCATCTTGAGAATTACTAGCACTCTTAGTTAGTCCATGCATCCTGAGAGCTACTGGCACTCTTGGTTAGTCCATGCATCTTGAGAGTTACTGGCACTCTCGTTAGTCCATGCATCTTGAGGTTTACTAGCACTCTTGGTTCGTCCAGGCATCTTGGGAGTTATTAGCACTCTTGGTTAGTCCAGGCATCTTGGTAGTTACAGACACTCTTTGTTAGTCCAGGCCTCTTGGGAGTTACTAACACACTTGGTTAGACCAGGCATCTTGCTAGTTACTAACACTCTTGGTGAGTCCAGACATCTTGAGCGTTACTAGCACTCTTGGTTTGTCCATGCATCTTGAGAATTACTAGCACTCTTGGTTAGTCCATGCATCCTGGGAGCTACTGGCACTCTTGGTTAGTCCATGCATCTTGAGAGTTACTGGCACTTTTCGTTAGTCCAGGCATCATGAGAGTTACTAGCACTCTTGGCCAGGCATCTTGAGCGTTACTAATACTCTTGGTTAGTCCAGGCATCTTGACAGTTACTAGTACTCTGGGTTAGTCCAGGTATCTTGCGAGTTGCTAGCACACATGGTTAGTCCAGGCATCTTGAGAGTTACTAGCGCTCTTGGCCAGGCATCTTGAGCATTACTAACACTCTCGGTTAGTCCATGCATCTTGAGAGTTACTGGCACTCTTGGCTAGGCCATGCATCCTGGGAGTTACTGGCACTCTTGGTTAGTCCATGCATCCTGGGAGTTACTGGCACTCTTGGTTAGTCCATGCATCTTGATAGTTACTGGCGCTCTCGTTAGTCCATGCATCTTGGGAGTTACTGGCACTCTTGGTTAGTCCTTGCATCTTGAGAATTACTGGCACTCTCGTTAGTCCATGCATCTTGGGACTTACTAGCACTCTTGGTTAGTCCAGGCATCTTGGGTGTTACTAGTGCTCTTGGTTAGTCCATGCATCCTGGGAGGTGCTGCCACACATGGTTAGTCCACACATCTTGAGCGTTACTAGCACTCTTGGTTAATCCGTGCATCTTGAGAATTACTGGCATTCTTGGTTAGTCCATGCATCCTGGGAGTTACTGCCACTCTTGGTTAGTCCATTCATCCTGGGAGTTACTGGAACTCTTGGTTAGTCCATGCATCTTGAGATTTACTAGCACTCTTGGTTCGTCCAGGCATCTTGGGAGTTATTAGCACTCTTGGTTAGTCCAGGCATCTTGGTAGTTACAGGCATTCTTTGTTAGTCCAGGCCTCTTGGGAGTTACTAACACACTTGGTTAGACGAGGCATATTGAGAGTTACTAGCACTCTCGCTTAGTCCAGGCATCTTGAGAGTTACTAACACTCTTGGTTAGTCCGGGCATCGTGAGAGTTACTAAACTCTCGGTTAGTCCATTTATCTTGAGCGCTACTTGCACTCTTGGTTAGTCCATGCATCCTGGGAGTTACTGGAACTCTTGGTTAGTCCATGCATCTTGAGATTTACTAGCACTCTTGGTTAGTCCAGGCATCTTTGGAGTTATTAGCGCTCTTGGTTAGTCCACACATCCTGGGAGTTACTGGCACTCTTCGTTAGTCCAGGTATCTTGAGAGTTACTAACACTCTTGGCCAGGCACCTTGAGCGTTACTAATACTCTTGGTTAGTCCAGGCATCTTGACAGTTACTAGTACACTCGGTTAGTCCAGGTATCTTGCGAGTTGCTAGCACACATGGTTAGTCCAGGCATCTTGAGAGTTACTAGCGCTCTTGGTTAGTCCAGGCACCTTGGGAGTTAGTAGCACTCTTGGTTGGTCCACGCATCTTGGAAGTTACTGGCACTCTTTGTTAGTGGCATCTTGAGAGTTACTAACGCTCTCAGTTAGTCCAGGCATCTTGAGCATTACTAACACTCTCGGTTAGTCCAGGCATATTGACAGTTACTGGTACTCTCGGTTAGTCCAGGTATCTTGAGAGTTGCTAGCACACATGGTTAGTGCAGGCATCTTGAGAGTTACTAACACTCTTGGTCAGGCATCTTGAGAGCTACCGGCACTCTTGGTAAGTCCAGGCATCTTGAGAGTTACTAGCACTCTTGGCCAGGCATCTTGAGGATTACTAACACTCTCAGTTAGTCCATGCATCTTGAGAGTTACTGGCACTCTTGGTTAATCCATGCATCCTCAGAGTTACTGGCACTCTTGATTAGTCCATGCATCCTGGGAGTTACTGGCACTCTTGGTTAGTCCATGCATCTTGAGAGTTACTGGCACTCTGGTTAGTCCATGCATCTAGGGAGTTACTAGCACTCTTGGTTAGTCCAAGCATCCAGGGAGGTACTGGCCCACATGGTTAGTCCAGACATCTTGAGTGTTACTAGCACTCTTGGTTAGTCCATCCATCTTGAGAATTACTGACACTCTTGGTTAGTCCATGCATCCTGGGAGTTACTGGCACTCTTGATTAGTCCATGCATCCTGGGAGTTACTGGCCCTCTTGGTTAGTCCATGCATCCTGGGAGTTACTGGCACTCTTGGTTAGTCCATGCATCTTGAGATTTACTAGCACTCTTGGTTAGTCCAGGCACCTTGGGAGTTATTAGCACTCTTGGTTAGTCCACGCATCTTGGGAGTTACTGGCACTCTTTGTTAGTGGCATCTTGAGAGTTACTACCACTCTTTACCAGGCCTCTTGAACATTACTAACACTCTTGGTTAGTCCAGGCATCTTGAGAGTTGCTAGCACACATGGTTAGTCCAGGCATCTTGAGAGTTACTAACACTCTTGGTCAGGCATCTTGAGAGCTACTGGCACTCTTGGTTAGTCCAGGCATCTTGAGAGTTACTAGCGCTCTTAGCCTGGCATCTTGAGCATTACTAACACTCTCGGTTAGTCCATGCATCTTGAGAGTTACTGGCACTCTTGGCTAGTCCATGCATCCTGGGAGTTACTGGCACTCTTGGTTAGTCCATGCATCCTGGGAGTTACTGGCACTCTTGGTTAGTCCATGCACCTTGAGAGTTACTGGCACTCTTGTTAGTCCATGCATCTTGGGAGTTGCTACCACTCTCGGTTAGTCCAGGCATCTTGAGAGTTACTAACACTCTTGGTTAGTCCAGGCAGCATGAGAGTTACTAACACTCTCGGTTAGTTCATGCATCTTGAGCGTTACTTGCACTCTTGGTTAGTCCAGGCATCTTGGGAGTTACTGGCACTCTTGGTTAGACCAGGCATCTTGAGAGTTACTAGCACTCTCTTTTAGTCCAGGCATCTTGAGAGTTACTAGCACTCTTGGTTTGTCCATGCTTCTTGAGAATTACTGGCACTCTCGTTAGTCCATGCATCTTGGGAGTTACTAGCACTCTTGGTTAGTCCAGGCATCTTGGGAGTTATTAGCACTCTTGGTTTGTCCATGCATCCTGGGAGGTACTGGCACACATGGTTAGTCCAGACATCTTGAGCGTAACTAGCACTCTTGGTTAGTCTGTGCATCTTGAGAATTACTGGCACTCTTGGTTGGTCCATTCATCCTGGGAGTTACTGGCACTCTTGATTAGTCCATGCATCCTGGGAGTTACTGGCACTCTTGGTTAGTCCATTCATCCTGGGAGTTACTGGAACTCTTGGTTAGTCCATGCATCTTGAGATTTACTAGCACTCTTGGTTCGTCCAGGCATCTTGGGAGTTATTAGCACTCTTGGTTAGTCCAGGCATCCTGGTAGTTACAGGCATTCTTTGTTAGTCCAGGCCTCTTGGGAGTTACTAACACACTTGGTTAGACGAGGCATATTGAGAGTTACTAGCACTCTCGCTTAGTCCAGGCATCTTGAGAGTTACTAACACTCTTGGTTAGTCCGGGCATCGTGAGAGTTACTAAACTCTCGGTTAGTCCATTTATCTTGAGCGCTACTTGCACTCTTGGTTAGTCCATGCATCCTGGGAGTTACTGGAACTCTTGGTTAGTCCATGCATCTTGAGATTTACTAGCACTCTTGGTTAGTCCAGGCATCTTTGGAGTTATTAGCGCTCTTGGTTAGTCCACACATCCTGGGAGTTACTGGCACTCTTCGTTAGTCCAGGTATCTTGAGAGTTACTAACACTCTTGGCCAGGCATCTTGAGGATTACTAACACTCTCAGTTAGTCCATGCATCTTGAGAGTTACTGGCACTCTTGGTTAATCCATGCATCCTCAGAGTTACTGGCACTCTTGATTAGTCCATGCATCCTGGGAGTTACTGGCACTCTTGGTTAGTCCATGCATCTTGAGAGTTACTGGCACTCTGGTTAGTCCATGCATCTAGGGAGTTACTAGCACTCTTGGTTAGTCCAAGCATCCAGGGAGGTACTGGCCCACATGGTTAGTCCAGACATCTTGAGTGTTACTAGCACTCTTGGTTAGTCCATCCATCTTGAGAATTACTGACACTCTTGGTTAGTCCATGCATCCTGGGAGTTACTGGCACTCTTGATTAGTCCATGCATCCTGGGAGTTACTGGCCCTCTTGGTTAGTCCATGCATCCTGGGAGTTACTGGCACTCTTGGTTAGTCCATGCATCTTGAGATTTACTAGCACTCTTGGTTAGTCCAGGCACCTTGGGAGTTATTAGCACTCTTGGTTAGTCCACGCATCTTGGGAGTTACTGGCACTCTTTGTTAGTGGCATCTTGAGAGTTACTACCACTCTTTACCAGGCCTCTTGAACATTACTAACACTCTTGGTTAGTCCAGGCATCTTGAGAGTTGCTAGCACACATGGTTAGTCCAGGCATCTTGAGAGTTACTAACACTCTTGGTCAGGCATCTTGAGAGCTACTGGCACTCTTGGTTAGTCCAGGCATCTTGAGAGTTACTAGCGCTCTTAGCCTGGCATCTTGAGCATTACTAACACTCTCGGTTAGTCCATGCATCTTGAGAGTTACTGGCACTCTTGGCTAGTCCATGCATCCTGGGAGTTACTGGCACTCTTGGTTAGTCCATGCATCCTGGGAGTTACTGGCACTCTTGGTTAGTCCATGCACCTTGAGAGTTACTGGCACTCTTGTTAGTCCATGCATCTTGGGAGTTGCTACCACTCTCGGTTAGTCCAGGCATCTTGAGAGTTACTAACACTCTTGGTTAGTCCAGGCAGCATGAGAGTTACTAACACTCTCGGTTAGTTCATGCATCTTGAGCGTTACTTGCACTCTTGGTTAGTCCAGGCATCTTGGGAGTTACTGGCACTCTTGGTTAGACCAGGCATCTTGAGAGTTACTAGCACTCTCTTTTAGTCCAGGCATCTTGAGAGTTACTAGCACTCTTGGTTTGTCCATGCTTCTTGAGAATTACTGGCACTCTCGTTAGTCCATGCATCTTGGGAGTTACTAGCACTCTTGGTTAGTCCAGGCATCTTGGGAGTTATTAGCACTCTTGGTTTGTCCATGCATCCTGGGAGGTACTGGCACACATGGTTAGTCCAGACATCTTGAGCGTAACTAGCACTCTTGGTTAGTCTGTGCATCTTGAGAATTACTGGCACTCTTGGTTGGTCCATTCATCCTGGGAGTTACTGGCACTCTTGATTAGTCCATGCATCCTGGGAGTTACTGGCACTCTTGGTTAGTCCATTCATCCTGGGAGTTACTGGAACTCTTGGTTAGTCCATGCATCTTGAGATTTACTAGCACTCTTGGTTCGTCCAGGCATCTTGGGAGTTATTAGCACTCTTGGTTAGTCCAGGCATCCTGGTAGTTACAGGCATTCTTTGTTAGTCCAGGCCTCTTGGGAGTTACTAACACACTTGGTTAGACGAGGCATATTGAGAGTTACTAGCACTCTCGCTTAGTCCAGGCATCTTGAGAGTTACTAACACTCTTGGTTAGTCCGGGCATCGTGAGAGTTACTAAACTCTCGGTTAGTCCATTTATCTTGAGCGCTACTTGCACTCTTGGTTAGTCCATGCATCCTGGGAGTTACTGGAACTCTTGGTTAGTCCATGCATCTTGAGATTTACTAGCACTCTTGGTTAGTCCAGGCATCTTTGGAGTTATTAGCGCTCTTGGTTAGTCCACACATCCTGGGAGTTACTGGCACTCTTCGTTAGTCCAGGTATCTTGAGAGTTACTAACACTCTTGGCCAGGCATCTTGAGCGTTACTAATACTCTTGGTTAGTCCAGGCATCTTGACAGTTACTAGTACACTCGGTTAGTCCAGGTATCTTGCGAGTTGCTAGCACACATGGTTAGTCCAGGCATCTTGAGAGTTACTAGCGCTCTTGGTTAGTCCAGGCACCTTGGGAGTTACTGGCACTCTTGATTAGTCCATGCATCCTGGGAGTTACTGGCACTCTTGGTTAGTCCATACATCCTGGGAGTTACTGGAGCTCTTGGTTAGTCCATGCATCTTGAGATTTACTAGCACTCTTGGTTAATCCAAGCATCTTGATAGTTACAGGCACTCTTCGTTAGTCCAGGCGTCTTGAGAGTTACTAACACACTTGGTTAGACCAGGCATATTGAGAGTTACTAGCACTCTCGCTTAGTCCAGGCATCTTGAGAGTTACTAACACTCTTGGTTAGTCCAGGCATCGGGAGAGTTACTAACACTCTCGGTTAGTCCATGCATCTTGAGCGTTACTTGCACTCTTGGTTAGTCCAGGCATCTTGGGAGTTACTGGCACTCTTTGTTAGTCCAGGCATCTTGAGAGTTACTAACAATCTTGGTTAGACCAGGCATCTTGAGAGTTACTAGCACTCTCGGTTAGTCCAGGCATCTTGAGAGTTACTAACACTCTTGGTTAGTCCAGACATCTTGAGCGTTAGTAGCACTCTTGGTTTGTCCATGTATCTTGAGAATTACTGGCACTCTCGTTAGTCCATGCATCTTGGGAGTTACTAGCACTCTTGGTTAGTCCAGGCATCTTCGGAGTTACTAGCACTCTTGGTTTGTCCATGCATCCTGGGAGGTACTGGCACACATGGTTAGTCCAGACATCTTGAGCGTAACTAGCACTCTTGGTTAGTCTGTGCATCTTGAGAATTACTGGCACTCTTGGTTAGTCCATTCATCCTGGGAGTTACTGGCACTCTTGATTAGTCCATGCATCCTGGGAGTTACTGGCACTCTTGGTTAGTCCATACATCCTGGGAGTTACTGGAACTCTTGGTTAGTCCATGCATCTTGAGATTTACTAGCACTCTTGGTTAATCCAAGCATCTTGATAGTTACAGGCACTCTTCGTTAGTCCAGGCGTCTTGAGAGTTACTAACACACTTGGTTAGACCAGGCATATTGAGAGTTACTAGCACTCTCGCTTAGTCCAGGCATCTTGAGAGTTACTAACACTCTTGGTTAGTCCAGGCATCGGGAGAGTTACTAACACTCTCGGTTAGTCCATGCATCTTGAGCGTTACTTGCACTCTTGGTTAGTCCAGGCATCTTGGGAGTTACTGGCACTCTTTGTTAGTCCAGGCATCTTGAGAGTTACTAACAATCTTGGTTAGACCAGGCATCTTGAGAGTTACTAGCACTCTCGGTTAGTCCAGGCATCTTGAGAGTTACTAACACTCTTGGTTAGTCCAGACATCTTGAGCGTTAGTAGCACTCTTGGTTTGTCCATGCATCTTGAGAATTACTGGCACTCTTGGTTAGTCGATGCATACTGGGAGTTACTGGCACTCTTGATTAGTCCATGCAACCTGGGAGTTACTGGCACTCTTGGTTAGTCCATGCATCCTGGGAGTTACTGGCACTCTTGGTTAGTCCATGCATCTTGAGATTTACTAGCACTCTTGGTTAGTCCAGGCATCTTTGGAGTTATTAGCACTCTTGGTTAGTCCACACATCTTGGGAGTTACTGGCACTCTTCGTTAGTCCAGGTATCTTGAGAGTTACTAACACTCTTGGTTAGACCAGGCATCTTGAGAGTTACCAGCACTCTCAGTTAGTCCAGACATCTTGAGAGTTACTAACACTCTTGGTTAGTCCAGGCATCTTGAGTCTTACTATCACTCTCGGTTAGCCCAGGCATCTTGAGAGTTACTAGCACTCTTGGTTAGTCCAGGCATCTTGAGCGTTACTAACTCACTTGGTTAGTCCAGGCATCTTGAGAGTTATTAGTACACATAGTTAGTCCAGGCATTGTGAGAGTTGCTAACACTCTCGGTTAGTCCATGCATCTTGGGAGTTACTAGCACTCTTGGTTAGTCCACACATCTTTGGAGTTACTGGCACTCTTCGTTAGTCCAGGCATCTTGAGATTTAATAACACTCTTGGTTAGACCAGGCATCTTGAGAGTTACTAGCACTCTTGGTTAGTCCATGCATCTTGAAAGTTACTGGCACTCTCGTTATTCCATGCATCTTGGGAGTTACTGGCACTCTTGGTTAGTCCTTGCATCTTGAGAGTTACTGGCACTCTCGTTAGTCCATGCATCTTGGGAGTTACTAGCACTCTTGGTTAGTCCAGGCATCTTGGGAGTTATTAGCACTCTTGGTTAGTCCAGGCATCTTGGTATTTACAGGCACTCTTTGTTAGTCCAGGCCTCTTGGGAGTTACTAACACACTTGGTTAGACCAGGCATCTTGAGAGTTACTAGCACTCTCGCTTAGTCCAGCCATCTTGAGAGTTACTAACACTCTTGGTTAGTCCGGGCATCGTGAGAGTTACTAAACTCTCGGTTAGTCCATTTATCCTGAGCGCTACTTGCACTCTTGGTTAGTCCAGGCATCTTGGGAGTTACTGGCACTCTTCGTTAGTCCAGGCATCTTGAGATTTACTAACACTCTTGGTTAGACCAGGCATCTTGAGAGTTACTAGCACTCTTGGTTAGTCCAGGCATCTTGCTAGTTACTAACACTCTTGGTGAGTCCAGACATCTTGTGCGTTACTAGCACTCTTGGTTTGTCCATGCATCTTGAGAATTACTAGCACTCTTGGTTAGTCCATGCATCCTAGGAGCTACTGGCACTCTTGGTTAATCCATGCATCTTGAGAGTTACTGGCACTCTCGTTAGTCCATTTATCTTGAGCGCTACTTGCACTCTTGGTTAGTCCAGGCATCTTGGGAGTTACTGGCACTCTTCGTTAGTCCCGGCATCTTGAGATTTACTAACACTCTTGGTTAGACCAGGCATCTTGAGAGTTACTAACACTCTTGGTGAGTCCAGACATCTTGAGCGTTACTAGACTTTTGGTTTGTCCATGCATCTTGAGAATTACTAGCACTCTTGGTTAGTCCATGCATCCTGGGAGCTACTGGCACTCTTGGTTAGTCCATGCATCTTGAGAGTTACTGGCACTCTTCGTTAGTCCAGGCATCTTGAGAGTTACTAGCACTCTTGGCCAGGCATCTTGAGCGTTACTAATACTCTTGGTTAGTCCAGGCATCTTGACAGTTACTAGTACTCTCGGTTAGTCCAGGTATCTTGCGAGTTGCTAGCACACATGGTTAGTCCAGGCATCTTGAGAGTTACTAGCGCTCTTGGCCAGGCATCTTGAGCATTACTAACACTCTCGGTTAATCCATGCATCTTGAGAGTTACTGGCACACTTGGTTAGTCCATGCATCCTGGGAGTTACTGGCACTTTTGGTTAGTCCATGCATCTTGAGAGTTACTGGCGCTCTTGTTAGTCCATGCATCTTGGGAGTTACTGGCACTCTTGGTTAGTCCTTGCATCTTGAGAGTTACTGGCACTCTCGTAAGTCCATGCATCTTGGGAGTTACTAGCACTCTTGGTTAGTCCAGGCATCTTGGGAGTTACTAGTGCTCTTGGTTAGTCCATGCATCCTGGGAGGTGCTGGCACACATGGTTAGTCCACACATCTTGAGCGTTACTAGCACTCTTAGTTAATCAGTGCATCTTGAGAATTACTGGCATTCTTGGTTAGTCCATGCATCCTGGGAGTTACTGCCACTCTTGGTTAGTCCATGCATCCTGGGAGTTACTGGAACTCTTGGTTAGTCCATGCATCTTATGATTTACTAGCACTCTTGGTTCGTCCAGGCATCCTGGGAGTTATTAGCACTCTTGGTTAGTCCAGGCATCTTGGTAGCTACAGGCACTCTTTGTTAGTCCAGGCCTCTTGGGAGTTACTAACACACTTGGTTAGACCAGGCATCTTGAGAGTTACTAGCACTCTCGCTTAGTCCAGGCATCTTGAGAGTTACTAACACTCTTGGTTAGTCCGGGCATCGTGAGAGTTACTAAACTCTCGGTTAGTCCATTTATCTTGAGCGCTACTTGCACTCTTGGTTAGTCCCTGCATCCTGGGAGTTACTGGCACTCTTGGTTAGTCCATGCATCTTTGGAGTTATTAGCTCTCTTGGTTAGTCCACACATCTTGGGAGTTACTGGCACTCTTCGTTAGTCCAGGTATCTTGAGAGTTACTAACACTATTGGTTAGACCAGGCATCTCGAGAGTTACTAACACTCTTGGTTAGTCCAGGCATCTTGAGAGTTATTAACACTCTTGGTTAGTCCAGGCATCTTGAAAGTTACTAGCACTCTTGGTTAGTCCAGGCATCTTGAGAGTTACTAACACTCTCGGTTAGTCCATGCACCTTGAGCGTTACTAACACTCTTGGTTAGTCCAGGCATATTGAGGGTTACTACCAATCTTGGTTAGTCCAGGCATCTTGAGCCTTACTAACACTCTCGGTTAGTCCAGGCATCTTGAGAGTTACTAACACACACAGTTAGTCCAGGCATCTTGAGAGTTACTAACACTCTCAGTAAATCCAGACGTCTTGAGAGTTACTAACACTCTTGGTTAGTCCAGGCATCATGAGAGTAACTAGCACTCTTGGTTAGTCCAGGCATCTTGAGCATTACTAACACTCTTGGTTAGTCCAGGCATCTTGAGCATTACTAGCACTCTCGGTTAGACCAGGCATCTTGAGAGTTACTAACACAGACAGTTTGCCCAGGTATCTTGAGAGTAACTAGCACTCTCGGTTAGTCCGGGCATCTTGAGAGTTACTAACACTCTCAGTTAGTCCAGGCGTCTTGAGAGTTACTAACACACTCGGTTAGTCCAGGCATTTTGACAGTTACTAACACTCTTGGTTAGTCCAGGCATCTTGAGAGTTACTAACACACTCGGTTAGTCCAGGCATCTTGACAGTTACTGGTACTCTCGGTTAATCCAGGTATCTTGAGAGTTGCTAGCACACATGGTTAGTGCAGGCATCTTGAGAGTTACTAACACTCTTGGTCTGGCATCTTGAGAGCTACCAGCACTCTTGGTAAGTCCAGGCATCTTGAGAGTTACTAGCACTCTTGGCCAGGTATCTTGAGGATTACTAACACTCTCAGTTAGTCCATGCATCTTGAGAGTTACTGGCACTCTTGGTTAATCCATGCATCCTGGGAGTTACTGGCACTCTTGGTTAGTCCATGCATCCTGGGAGTTACTGGCACTCTTGGTTAGTCCATGCATCTTGAGAGTTACTGGCACTCTCGTTAGTCCATGCATCTAGGGAGTTACTAGCACTCTCGCTTAGTCCAGGCATCTTGAGAGTTACTAACACTCTTGGTTAGTCCGGGCATCGTGAAAGTTACTAAACTCTCGGTTAGTACATTTATCTTGAGCGCTACTTGCACTCTTAGTTAGTCCAGGCATCTTGGGAGTTACTGGCACTCTTCGTTAGTCCAGGCATCTTGAGATTTACTAACACTCTTGGTTAGACCAGGCATCTTGAGAGTTACTAGCACTCTCGGTTAGTCCAGGCTTCTTGCTAGTTACTAACACTCTTGGTGAGTCGAGACATCTTGAGCGTTAGTAGCACTCTTGGTTTGTCCATGCATCTTGAGAATTACTAGCACTCTTAGTTAGTCCA
Source organism: Ambystoma mexicanum (assembly GCF_040938575.1). Classification (NCBI taxonomy): domain Eukaryota; kingdom Metazoa; phylum Chordata; class Amphibia; order Caudata; family Ambystomatidae; genus Ambystoma; species Ambystoma mexicanum. Next base: position 202,881,754 of record NC_090925.1, read on the forward strand.
TGCATCCTGAGAGCTACTGGCACTCTTGGTTAGTCCATGCATCTTGAGAGTTACTGGCACTCTCGTTAGTCCATGCATCTTGAGGTTTACTAGCACTCTTGGTTCGTCCAGGCATCTTGGGAGTTATTAGCACTCTTGGTTAGTCCAGGCATCTTGGTAGTTACAGACACTCTTTGTTAGTCCAGGCCTCTTGGGAATTACTAACACACTTGGTTAGACCAGGCATCTTGCTAGTTACTAACACTCTTGGTGAGTCCAGACATCTTGAGCGTTACTAGCACTCTTGGTTTGTCCATGCATCTTGAGAATTACTAGCACTCTTGGTTAGTCCATGCATCCTGGGAGCTACTGGCACTCTTGGTTAGTCCATGCATCTTGAGAGTTACTGGCACTTTTCGTTAGTCCAGGCATCATGAGAGTTACTAGCACTCTTGGCCAGGCATCTTGAGCGTTACTAATACTCTTGGTTAGTCCAGGCATCTTGACAGTTACTAGTACTCTCGGTTAGTCCAGGTATCTTGCGAGTTGCTAGCACACATGGTTAGTCCAGGCATCTTGAGAGTTACTAGCGCTCTTGGCCAGGCATCTTGAGCATTACTAACACTCTCGGTTAGTCCATGCATCTTGAGAGTTACTGGCACTCTTGGCTAGGCCATGCATCCTGGGAGTTACTGGCACTCTTGGTTAGTCCATGCATCCTGGGAGTTACTGGCACTCTTGGTTAGTCCATGCATCTTGAGAGTTACTGGCGCTCTCGTTAGTCCATGCATCTTGGGAGTTACTGGCACTCTTGGTTAGTCCTTGCATCTTGAGAATTACTGGCACTCTCGTTAGTCCATGCATCTTGGGAGTTACTAGTGCTCTTGGTTAGTCCATGCATCCTGGGAGGTGCTGCCACACATGGTTAGTCCACACATCTTGAGCGTTACTAGCACTCTTGGTTAATCCGTGCATCTTGAGAATTACTGGCATTCTTGGTTAGTCCATGCATCCTGGGAGTTACTGCCACTCTTGGTTAGTCCATTCATCCTGGGAGTTACTGGAACTCTTGGTTAGTCCATGCATCTTGACATTTACTAGCACTCTTGGTTCGTCCAGGCATCTTGGGAGTTATTAGCACTCTTGGTTAGTCCAGGCATCTTGGTAGTTACAGGCATTCTTTGTTAGTCCAGGCCTCTTGGGAGTTACTAACACACTTGGTTAGACGAGGCATATTGAGAGTTACTAGCACTCTCGCTTAGTCCAGGCATCTTGAGAGTTACTAACACTCTTGGTTAGTCCGGGCATCGTGAGAGTTACTAAACTCTCGGTTAGTCCATTTATCTTGAGCGCTACTTGCACTCTTGGTTAGTCCATGCATCCTGGGAGTTACTGGAACTCTTGGTTAGTCCATGCATCTTGAGATTTACTAGCACTCTTGGTTAGTCCAGGCATCTTTGGAGTTATTAGCGCTCTTGGTTAGTCCACACATCCTGGGAGTTACTGGCACTCTTCGTTAGTCCAGGTATCTTGAGAGTTACTAACACTCTTGGCCAGGCATCTTGAGCGTTACTAATACTCTTGGTTAGTCCAGGCATCTTGACAGTTACTAGTACACTCGGTTAGTCCAGGTATCTTGCGAGTTGCTAGCACACATGGTTAGTCCAGGCATCTTGAGAGTTACTAGCGCTCTTGGTTAGTCCAGGCACCTTGGGAGTTAGTAGCACTCTTGGTTGGTCCACGCATCTTGGAAGTTACTGGCACTCTTTGTTAGTGGCATCTTGAGAGTTACTAACGCTCTCAGTTAGTCCAGGCATCTTGAGCATTACTAACACTCTCGGTTAGTCCAGGCATATTGACAGTTACTGGTACTCTCGGTTAGTCCAGGTATCTTGAGAGTTGCTAGCACACATGGTTAGTGCAGGCATCTTGAGAGTTACTAACACTCTTGGTCAGGCATCTTGAGAGCTACCGGCACTCTTGGTAAGTCCAGGCATCTTGAGAGTTACTAGCACTCTTGGCCAGGCATCTTGAGGATTACTAACACTCTCAGTTAGTCCATGCATCTTGAGAGTTACTGGCACTCTTGGTTAATCCATGCATCCTCAGAGTTACTGGCACTCTTGATTAGTCCATGCATCCTGGGAGTTACTGGCACTCTTGGTTAGTCCATGCATCTTGAGAGTTACTGGCACTCTGGTTAGTCCATGCATCTAGGGAGTTACTAGCACTCTTGGTTAGTCCAAGCATCCAGGGAGGTACTGGCCCACATGGTTAGTCCAGACATCTTGAGTGTTACTAGCACTCTTGGTTAGTCCATCCATCTTGAGAATTACTGACACTCTTGGTTAGTCCATGCATCCTGGGAGTTACTGGCACTCTTGATTAGTCCATGCATCCTGGGAGTTACTGGCCCTCTTGGTTAGTCCATGCATCCTGGGAGTTACTGGCACTCTTGGTTAGTCCATGCATCTTGAGATTTACTAGCACTCTTGGTTAGTCCAGGCACCTTGGGAGTTATTAGCACTCTTGGTTAGTCCACGCATCTTGGGAGTTACTGGCACTCTTTGTTAGTGGCATCTTGAGAGTTACTACCACTCTTTACCAGGCCTCTTGAACATTACTAACACTCTTGGTTAGTCCAGGCATCTTGAGAGTTGCTAGCACACATGGTTAGTCCAGGCATCTTGAGAGTTACTAACACTCTTGGTCAGGCATCTTGAGAGCTACTGGCACTCTTGGTTAGTCCAGGCATCTTGAGAGTTACTAGCGCTCTTAGCCTGGCATCTTGAGCATTACTAACACTCTCGGTTAGTCCATGCATCTTGAGAGTTACTGGCACTCTTGGCTAGTCCATGCATCCTGGGAGTTACTGGCACTCTTGGTTAGTCCATGCATCCTGGGAGTTACTGGCACTCTTGGTTAGTCCATGCACCTTGAGAGTTACTGGCACTCTTGTTAGTCCATGCATCTTGGGAGTTGCTACCACTCTCGGTTAGTCCAGGCATCTTGAGAGTTACTAACACTCTTGGTTAGTCCAGGCAGCATGAGAGTTACTAACACTCTCGGTTAGTTCATGCATCTTGAGCGTTACTTGCACTCTTGGTTAGTCCAGGCATCTTGGGAGTTACTGGCACTCTTGGTTAGACCAGGCATCTTGAGAGTTACTAGCACTCTCTTTTAGTCCAGGCATCTTGAGAGTTACTAGCACTCTTGGTTTGTCCATGCTTCTTGAGAATTACTGGCACTCTCGTTAGTCCATGCATCTTGGGAGTTACTAGCACTCTTGGTTAGTCCAGGCATCTTGGGAGTTATTAGCACTCTTGGTTTGTCCATGCATCCTGGGAGGTACTGGCACACATGGTTAGTCCAGACATCTTGAGCGTAACTAGCACTCTTGGTTAGTCTGTGCATCTTGAGAATTACTGGCACTCTTGGTTGGTCCATTCATCCTGGGAGTTACTGGCACTCTTGATTAGTCCATGCATCCTGGGAGTTACTGGCACTCTTGGTTAGTCCATTCATCCTGGGAGTTACTGGAACTCTTGGTTAGTCCATGCATCTTGAGATTTACTAGCACTCTTGGTTCGTCCAGGCATCTTGGGAGTTATTAGCACTCTTGGTTAGTCCAGGCAACTTGGTAGTTACAGGCATTCTTTGTTAGTCCAGGCCTCTTGGGAGTTACTAACACACTTGGTTAGACGAGGCATATTGAGAGTTACTAGCACTCTCGCTTAGTCCAGGCATCTTGAGAGTTACTAACACTCTTGGTTAGTCCGGGCATCGTGAGAGTTACTAAACTCTCGGTTAGTCCATTTATCTTGAGCGCTACTTGCACTCTTGGTTAGTCCATGCATCCTGGGAGTTACTGGAACTCTTGGTTAGTCCATGCATCTTGAGATTTACTAGCACTCTTGGTTAGTCCAGGCATCTTTGGAGTTATTAGCGCTCTTGGTTAGTCCACACATCCTGGGAGTTACTGGCACTCTTCGTTAGTCCAGGTATCTTGAGAGTTACTAACACTCTTGGCCAGGCATCTTGAGCGTTACTAATACTCTTGGTTAGTCCAGGCATCTTGACAGTTACTAGTACACTCGGTTAGTCCAGGTATCTTGCGAGTTGCTAGCACACATGGTTAGTCCAGGCATCTTGAGAGTTACTAGCGCTCTTGGTTAGTCCAGGCACCTTGGGAGTTAGTAGCACTCTTGGTTGGTCCACGCATCTTGGAAGTTACTGGCACTCTTTGTTAGTGGCATCTTGAGAGTTACTAACGCTCTCAGTTAGTCCAGGCATCTTGAGCATTACTAACACTCTCGGTTAGTCCAGGCATATTGACAGTTACTGGTACTCTCGGTTAGTCCAGGTATCTTGAGAGTTGCTAGCACACATGGTTAGTGCAGGCATCTTGAGAGTTACTAACACTCTTGGTCAGGCATCTTGAGAGCTACCGGCACTCTTGGTAAGTCCAGGCATCTTGAGAGTTACTAGCACTCTTGGCCAGGCATCTTGAGGATTACTAACACTCTCAGTTAGTCCATGCATCTTGAGAGTTACTGGCACTCTTGGTTAATCCATGCATCCTCAGAGTTACTGGCACTCTTGATTAGTCCATGCATCCTGGGAGTTACTGGCACTCTTGGTTAGTCCATGCATCTTGAGAGTTACTGGCACTCTGGTTAGTCCATGCATCTAGGGAGTTACTAGCACTCTTGGTTAGTCCAAGCATCCAGGGAGTTACTGGCCCACATGGTTAGTCCAGATATCTTGAGTGTTACTAGCACTCTTGGTTAGTCCATCCATCTTGAGAATTACTGACACTCTTGGTTAGTCCATGCATCCTGGGAGTTACTGGCACTCTTGATTAGTCCATGCATCCTGGGAGTTACTGGCCCTCTTGGTTAGTCCATGCATCCTGGGAGTTACTGGCACTCTTGGTTAGTCCATGCATCTTGAGATTTACTAGCACTCTTGGTTAGTCCAGGCACCTTGGGAGTTATTAGCACTCTTGGTTAGTCCACGCATCTTGGGAGTTACTGGCACTCTTTGTTAGTGGCATCTTGAGAGTTACTACCACTCTTTACCAGGCCTCTTGAACATTACTAACACTCTTGGTTAGTCCAGGCATCTTGAGAGTTGCTAGCACACATGGTTAGTCCAGGCATCTTGAGAGTTACTAACACTCTTGGTCAGGCATCTTGAGAGCTACTGGCACTCTTGGTTAGTCCAGGCATCTTGAGAGTTACTAGCGCTCTTAGCCTGGCATCTTGAGCATTACTAACACTCTCGGTTAGTCCATGCATCTTGAGAGTTACTGGCACTCTTGGCTAGTCCATGCATCCTGGGAGTTACTGGCACTCTTGGTTAGTCCATGCATCCTGGGAGTTACTGGCACTCTTGGTTAGTCCATGCACCTTGAGAGTTACTGGCACTCTTGTTAGTCCATGCATCTTGGGAGTTGCTACCACTCTCGGTTAGTCCAGGCATCTTGAGAGTTACTAACACTCTTGGTTAGTCCAGGCAGCATGAGAGTTACTAACACTCTCGGTTAGTTCATGCATCTTGAGCGTTACTTGCACTCTTGGTTAGTCCAGGCATCTTGGGAGTTACTGGCACTCTTGGTTAGACCAGGCATCTTGAGAGTTACTAGCACTCTCTTTTAGTCCAGGCATCTTGAGAGTTACTAGCACTCTTGGTTTGTCCATGCTTCTTGAGAATTACTGGCACTCTCGTTAGTCCATGCATCTTGGGAGTTACTAGCACTCTTGGTTAGTCCAGGCATCTTGGGAGTTATTAGCACTCTTGGTTTGTCCATGCATCCTGGGAGGTACTGGCACACATGGTTAGTCCAGACATCTTGAGCGTAACTAGCACTCTTGGTTTGTCTGTGCATCTTGAGAATTACTGGCACTCTTGGTTGGTCCATTCATCCTGGGAGTTACTGGCACTCTTGATTAGTCCATGCATCCTGGGAGTTACTGGCACTCTTGGTTAGTCCATTCATCCTGGGAGTTACTGGAACTCTTGGTTAGTCCATGCATCTTGAGATTTACTAGCACTCTTGGTTCGTCCAGGCATCTTGGGAGTTATTAGCACTCTTGGTTAGTCCAGGCATCTTGGTAGTTACAGGCATTCTTTGTTAGTCCAGGCCTCTTGGGAGTTACTAACACACTTGGTTAGACGAGGCATATTGAGAGTTACTAGCACTCTCGCTTAGTCCAGGCATCTTGAGAGTTACTAACACTCTTGGTTAGTCCGGGCATCGTGAGAGTTACTAAACTCTCGGTTAGTCCATTTATCTTGAGCGCTACTTGCACTCTTGGTTAGTCCATGCATCCTGGGAGTTACTGGAACTCTTGGTTAGTCCATGCATCTTGAGATTTACTAGCACTCTTGGTTAGTCCAGGCATCTTTGGAGTTATTAGCGCTCTTGGTTAGTCCACACATCCTGGGAGTTACTGGCACTCTTCGTTAGTCCAGGTATCTTGAGAGTTACTAACACTCTTGGCCAGGCATCTTGAGCGTTACTAATACTCTTGGTTAGTCCAGGCATCTTGACAGTTACTAGTACACTCGGTTAGTCCAGGTATCTTGCGAGTTGCTAGCACACATGGTTAGTCCAGGCATCTTGAGAGTTACTAGCGCTCTTGGTTAGTCCAGGCACCTTGGGAGTTAGTAGCACTCTTGGTTGGTCCACGCATCTTGGAAGTTACTGGCACTCTTTGTTAGTGGCATCATGAGAGTTACTAACGCTCTCAGTTAGTCCAGGCATCTTGAGCATTACTAACACTCTCGGTTAGTCCAGGCATATTGACAGTTACTGGTACTCTCGGTTAGTCCAGGTATCTTGAGAGTTGCTAGCACACATGGTTAGTGCAGGCATCTTGAGAGTTACTAACACTCTTGGTCAGGCATCTTGAGAGCTACCGGCACTCTTGGTAAGTCCAGGCATCTTGAGAGTTACTAGCACTCTTGGCCAGGCATCTTGAGGATTACTAACACTCTCAGTTAGTCCATGCATCTTGAGAGTTACTGGCACTCTTGGTTAATCCATGCATCCTCAGAGTTACTGGCACTCTTGATTAGTCCATGCATCCTGGGAGTTACTGGCACTCTTGGTTAGTCCATGCATCTTGAGAGTTACTGGCACTCTGGTTAGTCCATGCATCTAGGGAGTTACTAGCACTCTTGGTTAGTCCAAGCATCCAGGGAGGTACTGGCCCACATGGTTAGTCCAGACATCTTGAGTGTTACTAGCACTCTTGGTTAGTCCATCCATCTTGAGAATTACTGACACTCTTGGTTAGTCCATGCATCCTGGGAGTTACTGGCACTCTTGATTAGTCCATGCATCCTGGGAGTTACTGGCCCTCTTGGTTAGTCCATGCATCCTGGGAGTTACTGGCACTCTTGGTTAGTCCATGCATCTTGAGATTTACTAGCACTCTTGGTTAGTCCAGGCACCTTGGGAGTTATTAGCACCCTTGGTTAGTCCACGCATCTTGGGAGTTACTGGCACTCTTTGTTAGTGGCATCTTGAGAGTTACTACCACTCTTTACCAGGCCTCTTGAACATTACTAACACTCTTGGTTAGTCCAGGCATCTTGAGAGTTGCTAGCACACATGGTTAGTCCAGGCATCTTGAGAGTTACTAACACTCTTGGTCAGGCATCTTGAGAGCTACTGGCACTCTTGGTTAGTCCAGGCATCTTGAGAGTTACTAGCGCTCTTAGCCTGGCATCTTGAGCATTACTAACACTCTCGGTTAGTCCATGCATCTTGAGAGTTACTGGCACTCTTGGCTAGTCCATGCATCCTGGGAGTTACTGGCACTCTTGGTTAGTCCATGCATCCTGGGAGTTACTGGCACTCTTGGTTAGTCCATGCACCTTGAGAGTTACTGGCACTCTTGTTAGTCCATGCATCTTGGGAGTTGCTACCACTCTCGGTTAGTCCAGGCATCTTGAGAGTTACTAACACTCTTGGTTAGTCCAGGCAGCATGAGAGTTACTAACACTCTCGGTTAGTTCATGCATCTTGAGCGTTACTTGCACTCTTGGTTAGTCCAGGCATCTTGGGAGTTACTGGCACTCTTGGTTAGACCAGGCATCTTGAGAGTTACTAGCACTCTCTTTTAGTCCAGGCATCTTGAGAGTTACTAGCACTCTTGGTTTGTCCATGCTTCTTGAGAATTACTGGCACTCTCGTTAGTCCATGCATCTTGGGAGTTACTAGCACTCTTGGTTAGTCCAGGCATCTTGGGAGTTATTAGCACTCTTGGTTTGTCCATGCATCCTGGGAGGTACTGGCACACATGGTTAGTCCAGACATCTTGAGCGTAACTAGCACTCTTGGTTAGTCTGTGCATCTTGAGAATTACTGGCACTCTTGGTTGGTCCATTCATCCTGGGAGTTACTGGCACTCTTGATTAGTCCATGCATCCTGGGAGTTACTGGCACTCTTGGTTAGTCCATACATCCTGGGAGTTACTGGAGCTCTTGGTTAGTCCATGCATCTTGAGATTTACTAGCACTCTTGGTTAATCCAAGCATCTTGATAGTTACAGGCACTCTTCGTTAGTCCAGGCGTCTTGAGAGTTACTAACACTCTTGGTTAGTCCAGGCATCTTGGGAGTTACTGGCACTCTTTGTTAGTCCAGGCATCTTGAGAGTTACTAACAATCTTGGTTAGACCAGGCATCTTGAGAGTTACTAGCACTCTCGGTTAGTCCAGGCATCTTGAGAGTTACTAACACTCTTGGTTAGTCCAGACATCTTGAGCGTTAGTAGCACTCTTGGTTTGTCCATGTATCTTGAGAATTACTGGCACTCTCGTTAGTCCATGCATCTTGGGAGTTACTAACACTCTTGGTTAGTCCAGGCATCGGGAGAGTTACTAACACTCTCGGTTAGTCCATGCATCTTGAGCGTTACTTGCACTCTTGGTTAGTCCAGGCATCTTGGGAGTTACTGGCACTCTTTGTTAGTCCAGGCATCTTGAGAGTTACTAACAATCTTGGTTAGACCAGGCATCTTGAGAGTTACTAGCACTCTCGGTTAGTCCAGGCATCTTGAGAGTTACTAACACTCTTGGTTAGTCCAGACATCTTGAGCGTTAGTAGCACTCTTGGTTTGTCCATGCATCTTGAGAATTACTGGCACTCTTGGTTAGTCGATGCATACTGGGAGTTACTGGCACTCTTGATTAGTCCATGCAACCTGGGAGTTACTGGCACTCTTGGTTAGTCCATGCATCCTGGGAGTTACTGGCACTCTTGGTTAGTCCATGCATCTTGAGATTTACTAGCACTCTTGGTTAGTCCAGGCATCTTTGGAGTTATTAGCACTCTTGGTTAGTCCACACATCTTGGGAGTTACTGGCACTCTTCGTTAGTCCAGGTATCTTGAGAGTTACTAACACTCTTGGTTAGACCAGGCATCTTGAGAGTTACCAGCACTCTCAGTTAGTCCAGACATCTTGAGAGTTACTAACACTCTTGGTTAGTCCAGGCATCTTGAGTCTTACTATCACTCTCGGTTAGCCCAGGCATCTTGAGAGTTACTAGCACTCTTGGTTAGTCCAGGCATCTTGCGCGTTACTAACTCACTTGGTTAGTCCAGGCATCTTGAGAGTTATTAGTACACATAGTTAGTCCAGGCATTGTGAGAGTTGCTAACACTCTCGGTTAGTCCATGCATCTTGGGAGTTACTAGCACTCTTGGTTAGTCCACACATCTTTGGAGTTACTGGCACTCTTCGTTAGTCCAGGCATCTTGAGATTTAATAACACTCTTGGTTAGACCAGGCATCTTGAGAGTTACTAGCACTCTTGGTTAGTCCATGCATCTTGAAAGTTACTGGCACTCTCGTTATTCCATGCATCTTGGGAGTTACTGGCACTCTTGGTTAGTCCTTGCATCTTGAGAGTTACTGGCACTCTCGTTAGTCCATGCATCTTGGGAGTTACTAGCACTCTTGGTTAGTCCAGGCATCTTGGGAGTTATTAGCACTCTTGGTTAGTCCAGGCATCTTGGTATTTACAGGCACTCTTTGTTAGTCCAGGCCTCTTGGGAGTTACTAACACACTTGGTTAGACCAGGCATCTTGAGAGTTACTAGCACTCTCGCTTAGTCCAGCCATCTTGAGAGTTACTAACACTCTTGGTTAGTCCGGGCATCGTGAGAGTTACTAAACTCTCGGTTAGTCCATTTATCCTGAGCGCTACTTGCACTCTTGGTTAGTCCAGGCATCTTGGGAGTTACTGGCACTCTTCGTTAGTCCAGGCATCTTGAGATTTACTAACACTCTTGGTTAGACCAGGCATCTTGAGAGTTACTAGCACTCTTGGTTAGTCCAGGCATCTTGCTAGTTACTAACACTCTTGGTGAGTCCAGACATCTTGTGCGTTACTAGCACTCTTGGTTTGTCCATGCATCTTGAGAATTACTAGCACTCTTGGTTAGTCCATGCATCCTAGGAGCTACTGGCACTCTTGGTTAATCCATGCATCTTGAGAGTTACTGGCACTCTCGTTAGTCCATTTATCTTGAGCGCTACTTGCACTCTTGGTTAGTCCAGGCATCTTGGGAGTTACTGGCACTCTTCGTTAGTCCCGGCATCTTGAGATTTACTAACACTCTTGGTTAGACCAGGCATCTTGAGAGTTACTAACACTCTTGGTGAGTCCAGACATCTTGAGCGTTACTAGCACTTTTGGTTTGTCCATGCATCTTGAGAATTACTAGCACTCTTGGTTAGTCCATGCATCCTGGGAGCTACTGGCACTCTTGGTTAGTCCATGCATCTTGAGAGTTACTGGCACTCTTCGTTAGTCCAGGCATCTTGAGAGTTACTAGCACTCTTGGCCAGGCATCTTGAGCGTTACTAATACTCTTGGTTAGTCCAGGCATCTTGACAGTTACTAGTACTCTCGGTTAGTCCAGGTATCTTGCGAGTTGCTAGCACACATGGTTAGTCCAGGCATCTTGAGAGTTACTAGCGCTCTTGGCCAGGCATCTTGAGCATTACTAACACTCTCGGTTAATCCATGCATCTTGAGAGTTACTGGCACACTTGGCTAGGCCATGCATCCTGGGAGTTACTGGCACTCTTGGTTAGTCCATGCATCCTGGGAGTTACTGGCACTTTTGGTTAGTCCATGCATCTTGAGAGTTACTGGCGCTCTTGTTAGTCCATGCATCTTGGGAGTTACTGGCACTCTTGGTTAGTCCTTGCATCTTGAGAGTTACTGGCACTCTCGTAAGTCCATGCATCTTGGGAGTTACTAGCACTCTTGGTTAGTCCAGGCATCTTGGGAGTTACTAGTGCTCTTGGTTAGTCCATGCATCCTGGGAGGTGCTGGCACACATGGTTAGTCCACACATCTTGAGCGTTACTAGCACTCTTAGTTAATCAGTGCATCTTGAGAATTACTGGCATTCTTGGTTAGTCCATGCATCCTGGGAGTTACTGCCACTCTTGGTTAGTCCATGCATCCTGGGAGTTACTGGAACTCTTGGTTAGTCCATGCATCTTATGATTTACTAGCACTCTTGGTTCGTCCAGGCATCCTGGGAGTTATTAGCACTCTTGGTTAGTCCAGGCATCTTGGTAGCTACAGGCACTCTTTGTTAGTCCAGGCCTCTTGGGAGTTACTAACACACTTGGTTAGACCAGGCATCTTGAGAGTTACTAGCACTCTCGCTTAGTCCAGGCATCTTGAGAGTTACTAACACTCTTGGTTAGTCCGGGCATCGTGAGAGTTACTAAACTCTCGGTTAGTCCATTTATCTTGAGCGCTACTTGCACTCTTGGTTAGTCCCTGCATCCTGGGAGTTACTGGCACTCTTGGTTAGTCCATGCATCTTTGGAGTTATTAGCTCTCTTGGTTAGTCCACACATCTTGGGAGTTACTGGCACTCTTCGTTAGTCCAGGTATCTTGAGAGTTACTAACACTATTGGTTAGACCAGGCATCTCGAGAGTTACTAACACTCTTGGTTAGTCCAGGCATCTTGAGAGTTATTAACACTCTTGGTTAGTCCAGGCATCTTGAAAGTTACTAGCACTCTTGGTTAGTCCAGGCATCTTGAGAGTTACTAACACTCTCGGTTAGTCCATGCACCTTGAGCGTTACTAACACTCTTGGTTAGTCCAGGCATATTGAGGGTTACTACCAATCTTGGTTAGTCCAGGCATCTTGAGCCTTACTAACACTCTCGGTTAGTCCAGGCATCTTGAGAGTTACTAACACACACAGTTAGTCCAGGCATCTTGAGAGTTACTAACACTCTCAGTAAATCCAGACGTCTTGAGAGTTACTAACACTCTTGGTTAGTCCAGGCATCATGAGAGTAACTAGCACTCTTGGTTAGTCCAGGCATCTTGAGCATTACTAACACTCTTGGTTAGTCCAGGCATCTTGAGCATTACTAGCACTCTCGGTTAGACCAGGCATCTTGAGAGTTACTAACACAGACAGTTTGCCCAGGTATCTTGAGAGTAACTAGCACTCTCGGTTAGTCCGGGCATCTTGAGAGTTACTAACACTCTCAGTTAGTCCAGGCGTCTTGAGAGTTACTAACACACTCGGTTAGTCCAGGCATTTTGACAGTTACTAACACTCTTGGTTAGTCCAGGCATCTTGAGAGTTACTAACACACTCGGTTAGTCCAGGCATCTTGACAGTTACTGGTACTCTCGGTTAATCCAGGTATCTTGAGAGTTGCTAGCACACATGGTTAGTGCAGGCATCTTGAGAGTTACTAACACTCTTGGTCTGGCATCTTGAGAGCTACCAGCACTCTTGGTAAGTCCAGGCATCTTGAGAGTTACTAGCACTCTTGGCCAGGTATCTTGAGGATTACTAACACTCTCAGTTAGTCCATGCATCTTGAGAGTTACTGGCACTCTTGGTTAATCCATGCATCCTGGGAGTTACTGGCACTCTTGGTTAGTCCATGCATCCTGGGAGTTACTGGCACTCTTGGTTAGTCCATGCATCTTGAGAGTTACTGGCACTCTCGTTAGTCCATGCATCTAGGGAGTTACTAGCACTCTCGCTTAGTCCAGGCATCTTGAGAGTTACTAACACTCTTGGTTAGTCCGGGCATCGTGAGAGTTACTAAACTCTCGGTTAGTACATTTATCTTGAGCGCTACTTGCACTCTTAGTTAGTCCAGGCATCTTGGGAGTTACTGGCACTCTTCGTTAGTCCAGGCATCTTGAGATTTACTAACACTCTTGGTTAGACCAGGCATCTTGAGAGTTACTAGCACTCTCGGTTAGTCCAGGCTTCTTGCTAGTTACTAACACTCTTGGTGAGTCGAGACATCTTGAGCGTTAGTAGCACTCTTGGTTTGTCCATGCATCTTGAGAATTACTAGCACTCTTAGTTAGTCCATGCATCCTGAGAGCTACTGGCACTCTTGGTTAGTCCATGCATCTTGAGAGTTACTGGCACTCTCGTTAGTCCATGCATCTTGAGGTTTACTAGCACTCTTGGTTCGTCCAGGCATCTTGGGAGTTATTAGCACTCTTGGTTAGTCCAGGCATCTTGGTAGTTACAGACACTCTTTGTTAGTCCAGGCCTCTTGGGAGTTACTAACACACTTGGTTAGACCAGGCATCTTGCTAGTTACTAACACTCTTGGTGAGTCCAGACATCTTGAGCGTTACTAGCACTCTTGGTTTGTCCATGCATCTTGAGAATTACTAGCACTCTTGGTTAGTCCATGCATCCTGGGAGCTACTGGCACTCTTGGTTAGTCCATGCATCTTGAGAGTTACTGGCACTTTTCGTTAGTCCAGGCATCATGAGAGTTACTAGCACTCTTGGCCAGGCATCTTGAGCGTTACTAATACTCTTGGTTAGTCCAGGCATCTTGACAGTTACTAGTACTCTCGGTTAGTCCAGGTATCTTGCGAGTTGCTAGCACACATGGTTAGTCCAGGCATCTTGAGAGTTACTAGCGCTCTTGGCCAGGCATCTTGAGCATTACTAACACTCTCGGTTAGTCCATGCATCTTGAGAGTTACTGGCACTCTTGGCTAGGCCATGCATCCTGGGAGTTACTGGCACTCTTGGTTAGTCCATGCATCCTGGGAGTTACTGGCACTCTTGGTTAGTCCATGCATCTTGAGAGTTACTGGCGCTCTCGTTAGTCCATGCATCTTGGGAGTTACTGGCACTCTTGGTTAGTCCTTGCATCTTGAGAATTACTGGCACTCTCGTTAGTCCATGCATCTTGGGACTTACTAGCACTCTTGGTTAGTCCAGGCATCTTGGGAGTTACTAGTGCTCTTGGTTAGTCCATGCATCCTGGGAGGTGCTGCCACACATGGTTAGTCCACACATCTTGAGCGTTACTAGCACTCTTGGTTAATCCGTGCATCTTGAGAATTACTGGCATTCTTGGTTAGTCCATGCATCCTGGGAGTTACTGCCACTCTTGGTTAGTCCATTCATCCTGGGAGTTACTGGAACTCTTGGTTAGTCCATGCATCTTGACATTTACTAGCACTCTTGGTTCGTCCAGGCATCTTGGGAGTTATTAGCACTCTTGGTTAGTCCAGGCATCTTGGTAGTTACAGGCATTCTTTGTTAGTCCAGGCCTCTTGGGAGTTACTAACACACTTGGTTAGACGAGGCATATTGAGAGTTACTAGCACTCTCGCTTAGTCCAGGCATCTTGAGAGTTACTAACACTCTTGGTTAGTCCGGGCATCGTGAGAGTTACTAAACTCTCGGTTAGTCCATTTATCTTGAGCGCTACTTGCACTCTTGGTTAGTCCATGCATCCTGGGAGTTACTGGAACTCTTGGTTAGTCCATGCATCTTGAGATTTACTAGCACTCTTGGTTAGTCCAGGCATCTTTGGAGTTATTAGCGCTCTTGGTTAGTCCACACATCCTGGGAGTTACTGGCACTCTTCGTTAGTCCAGGTATCTTGAGAGTTACTAACACTCTTGGCCAGGCATCTTGAGCGTTACTAATACTCTTGGTTAGTCCAGGCATCTTGACAGTTACTAGTACACTCGGTTAGTCCAGGTATCTTGCGAGTTGCTAGCACACATGGTTAGTCCAGGCATCTTGAGAGTTACTAGCGCTCTTGGTTAGTCCAGGCACCTTGGGAGTTAGTAGCACTCTTGGTTGGTCCACGCATCTTGGAAGTTACTGGCACTCTTTGTTAGTGGCATCTTGAGAGTTACTAACGCTCTCAGTTAGTCCAGGCATCTTGAGCATTACTAACACTCTCGGTTAGTCCAGGCATATTGACAGTTACTGGTACTCTCGGTTAGTCCAGGTATCTTGAGAGTTGCTAGCACACATGGTTAGTGCAGGCATCTTGAGAGTTACTAACACTCTTGGTCAGGCATCTTGAGAGCTACCGGCACTCTTGGTAAGTCCAGGCATCTTGAGAGTTACTAGCACTCTTGGCCAGGCATCTTGAGGATTACTAACACTCTCAGTTAGTCCATGCATCTTGAGAGTTACTGGCACTCTTGGTTAATCCATGCATCCTCAGAGTTACTGGCACTCTTGATTAGTCCATGCATCCTGGGAGTTACTGGCACTCTTGGTTAGTCCATGCATCTTGAGAGTTACTGGCACTCTGGTTAGTCCATGCATCTAGGGAGTTACTAGCACTCTTGGTTAGTCCAAGCATCCAGGGAGGTACTGGCCCACATGGTTAGTCCAGACATCTTGAGTGTTACTAGCACTCTTGGTTAGTCCATCCATCTTGAGAATTACTGACACTCTTGGTTAGTCCATGCATCCTGGGAGTTACTGGCACTCTTGATTAGTCCATGCATCCTGGGAGTTACTGGCCCTCTTGGTTAGTCCATGCATCCTGGGAGTTACTGGCACTCTTGGTTAGTCCATGCATCTTGAGATTTACTAGCACTCTTGGTTAGTCCAGGCACCTTGGGAGTTATTAGCACTCTTGGTTAGTCCACGCATCTTGGGAGTTACTGGCACTCTTTGTTAGTGGCATCTTGAGAGTTACTACCACTCTTTACCAGGCCTCTTGAACATTACTAACACTCTTGGTTAGTCCAGGCATCTTGAGAGTTGCTAGCACACATGGTTAGTCCAGGCATCTTGAGAGTTACTAACACTCTTGGTCAGGCATCTTGAGAGCTACTGGCACTCTTGGTTAGTCCAGGCATCTTGAGAGTTACTAGCGCTCTTAGCCTGGCATCTTGAGCATTACTAACACTCTCGGTTAGTCCATGCATCTTGAGAGTTACTGGCACTCTTGGCTAGTCCATGCATCCTGGGAGTTACTGGCACTCTTGGTTAGTCCATGCATCCTGGGAGTTACTGGCACTCTTGGTTAGTCCATGCACCTTGAGAGTTACTGGCACTCTTGTTAGTCCATGCATCTTGGGAGTTGCTACCACTCTCGGTTAGTCCAGGCATCTTGAGAGTTACTAACACTCTTGGTTAGTCCAGGCAGCATGAGAGTTACTAACACTCTCGGTTAGTTCATGCATCTTGAGCGTTACTTGCACTCTTGGTTAGTCCAGGCATCTTGGGAGTTACTGGCACTCTTGGTTAGACCAGGCATCTTGAGAGTTACTAGCACTCTCTTTTAGTCCAGGCATCTTGAGAGTTACTAGCACTCTTGGTTTGTCCATGCTTCTTGAGAATTACTGGCACTCTCGTTAGTCCATGCATCTTGGGAGTTACTAGCACTCTTGGTTAGTCCAGGCATCTTGGGAGTTATTAGCACTCTTGGTTTGTCCATGCATCCTGGGAGGTACTGGCACACATGGTTAGTCCAGACATCTTGAGCGTAACTAGCACTCTTGGTTAGTCTGTGCATCTTGAGAATTACTGGCACTCTTGGTTGGTCCATTCATCCTGGGAGTTACTGGCACTCTTGATTAGTCCATGCATCCTGGGAGTTACTGGCACTCTTGGTTAGTCCATTCATCCTGGGAGTTACTGGAACTCTTGGTTAGTCCATGCATCTTGAGATTTACTAGCACTCTTGGTTCGTCCAGGCATCTTGGGAGTTATTAGCACTCTTGGTTAGTCCAGGCATCTTGGTAGTTACAGGCATTCTTTGTTAGTCCAGGCCTCTTGGGAGTTACTAACACACTTGGTTAGACGAGGCATATTGAGAGTTACTAGCACTCTCGCTTAGTCCAGGCATCTTGAGAGTTACTAACACTCTTGGTTAGTCCGGGCATCGTGAGAGTTACTAAACTCTCGGTTAGTCCATTTATCTTGAGCGCTACTTGCACTCTTGGTTAGTCCATGCATCCTGGGAGTTACTGGAACTCTTGGTTAGTCCATGCATCTTGAGATTTACTAGCACTCTTGGTTAGTCCAGGCATCTTTGGAGTTATTAGCGCTCTTGGTTAGTCCACACATCCTGGGAGTTACTGGCACTCTTCGTTAGTCCAGGTATCTTGAGAGTTACTAACACTCTTGGCCAGGCATCTTGAGAGTTACTAATACTCTTGGTTAGTCCAGGCATCTTGACAGTTACTAGTACACTCGGTTAGTCCAGGTATCTTGCGAGTTGCTAGCACACATGGTTAGTCCAGGCATCTTGAGAGTTACTAGCGCTCTTGGTTAGTCCAGGCACCTTGGGAGTTAGTAGCACTCTTGGTTGGTCCACGCATCTTGGAAGTTACTGGCACTCTTTGTTAGTGGCATCTTGAGAGTTACTAACGCTCTCAGTTAGTCCAGGCATCTTGAGCATTACTAACACTCTCGGTTAGTCCAGGCATATTGACAGTTACTGGTACTCTCGGTTAGTCCAGGTATCTTGAGAGTTGCTAGCACACATGGTTAGTGCAGGCATCTTGAGAGTTACTAACACTCTTGGTCAGGCATCTTGAGAGCTACCGGCACTCTTGGTAAGTCCAGGCATCTTGAGAGTTACTAGCACTCTTGGCCAGGCATCTTGAGGATTACTAACACTCTCAGTTAGTCCATGCATCTTGAGAGTTACTGGCACTCTTGGTTAATCCATGCATCCTCAGAGTTACTGGCACTCTTGATTAGTCCATGCATCCTGGGAGTTACTGGCACTCTTGGTTAGTCCATGCATCTTGAGAGTTACTGGCACTCTGGTTAGTCCATGCATCTAGGGAGTTACTAGCACTCTTGGTTAGTCCAAGCATCCAGGGAGTTACTGGCCCACATGGTTAGTCCAGACATCTTGAGTGTTACTAGCACTCTTGGTTAGTCCATCCATCTTGAGAATTACTGACACTCTTGGTTAGTCCATGCATCCTGGGAGTTACTGGCACTCTTGATTAGTCCATGCATCCTGGGAGTTACTGGCCCTCTTGGTTAGTCCATGCATCCTGGGAGTTACTGGCACTCTTGGTTAGTCCATGCATCTTGAGATTTACTAGCACTCTTGGTTAGTCCAGGCACCTTGGGAGTTATTAGCACTCTTGGTTAGTCCACGCATCTTGGGAGTTACTGGCACTCTTTGTTAGTGGCATCTTGAGAGTTACTACCACTCTTTACCAGGCCTCTTGAACATTACTAACACTCTTGGTTAGTCCAGGCATCTTGAGAGTTGCTAGCACACATGGTTAGTCCAGGCATCTTGAGAGTTACTAACACTCTTGGTCAGGCATCTTGAGAGCTACTGGCACTCTTGGTTAGTCCAGGCATCTTGAGAGTTACTAGCGCTCTTAGCCTGGCATCTTGAGCATTACTAACACTCTCGGTTAGTCCATGCATCTTGAGAGTTACTGGCACTCTTGGCTAGTCCATGCATCCTGGGAGTTACTGGCACACTTGGTTAGTCCATGCATCCTGGGAGTTACTGGCACTCTTGGTTAGTCCATGCACCTTGAGAGTTACTGGCACTCTTGTTAGTCCATGCATCTTGGGAGTTGCTACCACTCTCGGTTAGTCCAGGCATCTTGAGAGTTACTAACACTCTTGGTTAGTCCAGGCAGCATGAGAGTTACTAACACTCTCGGTTAGTTCATGCATCTTGAGCGTTACTTGCACTCTTGGTTAGTCCAGGCATCTTGGGAGTTACTGGCACTCTTGGTTAGACCAGGCATCTTGAGAGTTACTAGCACTCTCTTTTAGTCCAGGCATCTTGAGAGTTACTAGCACTCTTGGTTTGTCCATGCTTCTTGAGAATTACTGGCACTCTCGTTAGTCCATGCATCTTGGGAGTTACTAGCACTCTTGGTTAGTCCAGGCATCTTGGGAGTTATTAGCACTCTTGGTTTGTCCATGCATCCTGGGAGGTACTGGCACACATGGTTAGTCCAGACATCTTGAGCGTAACTAGCACTCTTGGTTAGTCTGTGCATCTTGAGAATTACTGGCACTCTTGGTTGGTCCATTCATCCTGGGAGTTACTGGCACTCTTGATTAGTCCATGCATCCTGGGAGTTACTGGCACTCTTGGTTAGTCCATTCATCCTGGGAGTTACTGGAACTCTTGGTTAGTCCATGCATCTTGAGATTTACTAGCACTCTTGGTTCGTCCAGGCATCTTGGGAGTTATTAGCACTCTTGGTTAGTCCAGGCATCTTGGTAGTTACAGGCATTCTTTGTTAGTCCAGGCCTCTTGGGAGTTACTAACACACTTGGTTAGACGAGGCATATTGAGAGTTACTAGCACTCTCGCTTAGTCCAGGCATCTTGAGAGTTACTAACACTCTTGGTTAGTCCGGGCATCGTGAGAGTTACTAAACTCTCGGTTAGTCCATTTATCTTGAGCGCTACTTGCACTCTTGGTTAGTCCATGCATCCTGGGAGTTACTGGAACTCTTGGTTAGTCCATGCATCTTGAGATTTACTAGCACTCTTGGTTAGTCCAGGCACCTTGGGAGTTATTAGCACTCTTGGTTAGTCCACGCATCTTGGGAGTTACTGGCACTCTTTGTTAGTGGCATCTTGAGAGTTACTACCACTCTTTACCAGGCCTCTTGAACATTACTAACACTCTTGGTTAGTCCAGGCATCTTGAGAGTTGCTAGCACACATGGTTAGTCCAGGCATCTTGAGAGTTACTAACACTCTTGGTCAGGCATCTTGAGAGCTACTGGCACTCTTGGTTAGTCCAGGCATCTTGAGAGTTACTAGCGCTCTTAGCCTGGCATCTTGAGCATTACTAACACTCTCGGTTAGTCCATGCATCTTGAGAGTTACTGGCACTCTTGGCTAGTCCATGCATCCTGGGAGTTACTGGCACTCTTGGTTAGTCCATGCATCCTGGGAGTTACTGGCACTCTTGGTTAGTCCATGCACCTTGAGAGTTACTGGCACTCTTGTTAGTCCATGCATCTTGGGAGTTGCTACCACTCTCGGTTAGTCCAGGCATCTTGAGAGTTACTAACACTCTTGGTTAGTCCAGGCAGCATGAGAGTTACTAACACTCTCGGTTAGTTCATGCATCTTGAGCGTTACTTGCACTCTTGGTTAGTCCAGGCATCTTGGGAGTTACTGGCACTCTTGGTTAGACCAGGCATCTTGAGAGTTACTAGCACTCTCTTTTAGTCCAGGCATCTTGAGAGTTACTAGCACTCTTGGTTTGTCCATGCTTCTTGAGAATTACTGGCACTCTCGTTAGTCCATGCATCTTGGGAGTTACTAGCACTCTTGGTTAGTCCAGGCATCTTGGGAGTTATTAGCACTCTTGGTTTGTCCATGCATCCTGGGAGGTACTGGCACACATGGTTAGTCCAGACATCTTGAGCGTAACTAGCACTCTTGGTTTGTCTGTGCATCTTGAGAATTACTGGCACTCTTGGTTGGTCCATTCATCCTGGGAGTTACTGGCACTCTTGATTAGTCCATGCATCCTGGGAGTTACTGGCACTCTTGGTTAGTCCATTCATCCTGGGAGTTACTGGAACTCTTGGTTAGTCCATGCATCTTGAGATTTACTAGCACTCTTGGTTCGTCCAGGCATCTTGGGAGTTATTAGCACTCTTGCTTAGTCCAGGCATCTTGGTAGTTACAGGCATTCTTTGTTAGTCCAGGCCTCTTGGGAGTTACTAACACACTTGGTTAGACGAGGCATATTGAGAGTTACTAGCACTCTCGCTTAGTCCAGGCATCTTGAGAGTTACTAACACTCTTGGTTAGTCCGGGCATCGTGAGAGTTACTAAACTCTCGGTTAGTCCATTTATCTTGAGCGCTACTTGCACTCTTGGTTAGTCCATGCATCCTGGGAGTTACTGGAACTCTTGGTTAGTCCATGCATCTTGAGATTTACTAGCACTCTTGGTTAGTCCAGGCATCTTTGGAGTTATTAGCGCTCTTGGTTAGTCCACACATCCTGGGAGTTACTGGCACTCTTCGTTAGTCCAGGTATCTTGAGAGTTACTAACACTCTTGGCCAGGCATCTTGAGCGTTACTAATACTCTTGGTTAGTCCAGGCATCTTGACAGTTACTAGTACACTCGGTTAGTCCAGGTATCTTGCGAGTTGCTAGCACACATGGTTAGTCCAGGCATCTTGAGAGTTACTAGCGCTCTTGGTTAGTCCAGGCACCTTGGGAGTTAGTAGCACTCTTGGTTGGTCCACGCATCTTGGAAGTTACTGGCACTCTTTGTTAGTGGCATCTTGAGAGTTACTAACGCTCTCAGTTAGTCCAGGCATCTTGAGCATTACTAACACTCTCGGTTAGTCCAGGCATATTGACAGTTACTGGTACTCTCGGTTAGTCCAGGTATCTTGAGAGTTGCTAGCACACATGGTTAGTGCAGGCATCTTGAGAGTTACTAACACTCTTGGTCAGGCATCTTGAGAGCTACCGGCACTCTTGGTAAGTCCAGGCATCTTGAGAGTTACTAGCACTCTTGGCCAGGCATCTTGAGGATTACTAACACTCTCAGTTAGTCCATGCATCTTGAGAGTTACTGGCACTCTTGGTTAATCCATGCATCCTCAAAGTTACTGGCACTCTTGATTAGTCCATGCATCCTGGGAGTTACTGGCACTCTTGGTTAGTCCATGCATCTTGAGAGTTACTGGCACTCTGGTTAGTCCATGCATCTAGGGAGTTACTAGCACTCTTGGTTAGTCCAAGCATCCAGGGAGGTACTGGCCCACATGGTTAGTCCAGACATCTTGAGTGTTACTAGCACTCTTGGTTAGTCCATCCATCTTGAGAATTACTGACACTCTTGGTTAGTCCATGCATCCTGGGAGTTACTGGCACTCTTGATTAGTCCATGCATCCTGGGAGTTACTGGCCCTCTTGGTTAGTCCATGCATCCTGGGAGTTACTGGCACTCTTGGTTAGTCCATGCATCTTGAGATTTACTAGCACTCTTGGTTAGTCCAGGCACCTTGGGAGTTATTAGCACCCTTGGTTAGTCCACGCATCTTGGGAGTTACTGGCACTCTTTGTTAGTGGCATCTTGAGAGTTACTACCACTCTTTACCAGGCCTCTTGAACATTACTAACACTCTTGGTTAGTCCAGGCATCTTGAGAGTTGCTAGCACACATGGTTAGTCCAGGCATCTTGAGAGTTACTAACACTCTTGGTCAGGCATCTTGAGAGCTACTGGCACTCTTGGTTAGTCCAGGCATCTTGAGAGTTACTAGCGCTCTTAGCCTGGCATCTTGAGCATTACTAACACTCTCGGTTAGTCCATGCATCTTGAGAGTTACTGGCACTCTTGGCTAGTCCATGCATCCTGGGAGTTACTGGCACTCTTGGTTAGTCCATGCATCCTGGGAGTTACTGGCACTCTTGGTTAGTCCATGCACCTTGAGAGTTACTGGCACTCTTGTTAGTCCATGCATCTTGGGAGTTGCTACCACTCTCGGTTAGTCCAGGCATCTTGAGAGTTACTAACACTCTTGGTTAGTCCAGGCAGCATGAGAGTTACTAACACTCTCGGTTAGTTCATGCATCTTGAGCGTTACTTGCACTCTTGGTTAGTCCAGGCATCTTGGGAGTTACTGGCACTCTTGGTTAGACCAGGCATCTTGAGAGTTACTAGCACTCTCTTTTAGTCCAGGCATCTTGAGAGTTACTAGCACTCTTGGTTTGTCCATGCTTCTTGAGAATTACTGGCACTCTCGTTAGTCCATGCATCTTGGGAGTTACTAGCACTCTTGGTTAGTCCAGGCATCTTGGGAGTTATTAGCACTCTTGGTTTGTCCATGCATCCTGGGAGGTACTGGCACACATGGTTAGTCCAGACATCTTGAGCGTAACTAGCACTCTTGGTTAGTCTGTGCATCTTGAGAATTACTGGCACTCTTGGTTGGTCCATTCATCCTGGGAGTTACTGGCACTCTTGATTAGTCCATGCATCCTGGGAGTTACTGGCACTCTTGGTTAGTCCATACATCCTGGGAGTTACTGGAGCTCTTGGTTAGTCCATGCATCTTGAGATTTACTAGCACTCTTGGTTAATCCAAGCATCTTGATAGTTACAGGCACTCTTCGTTAGTCCAGGCGTCTTGAGAGTTACTAACACTCTTGGTTAGTCCAGGCATCTTGGGAGTTACTGGCACTCTTTGTTAGTCCAGGCATCTTGAGAGTTACTAACAATCTTGGTTAGACCAGGCATCTTGAGAGTTACTAGCACTCTCGGTTAGTCCAGGCATCTTGAGAGTTACTAACACTCTTGGTTAGTCCAGACATCTTGAGCGTTAGTAGCACTCTTGGTTTGTCCATGTATCTTGAGAATTACTGGCACTCTCGTTAGTCCATGCATCTTGGGAGTTACTAGCACTCTTGGTTAGTCCAGGCATTTTCGGAGTTACTAGCACTCTTGGTTTGTCCATGCATCCTGGGAGGTACTGGCACACATGGTTAGTCCAGACATCTTGAGCGTAACTAGCACTCTTGGTTAGTCTGTGCATCTTGAGAATTACTGGCACTCTTGGTTAGTCCATTCATCCTGGGAGTTACTGGCACTCTTGATTAGTCCATGCATCCTGGGAGTTACTGGCACTCTTGGTTAGTCCATACAACCTGGGAGTTACTGGAACTCTTGGTTAGTCCATGCATCTTGAGATTTACTAGCACTCTTGGTTAATCCAAGCATCTTGATAGTTACAGGCACTCTTCGTTAGTCCAGGCGTCTTGAGAGTTACTAACACACTTGGTTAGACCAGGCATATTGAGAGTTACTAGCACTCTCGCTTAGTCCAGGCATCTTGAGAGTTACTAACACTCTTGGTTAGTGCAGGCATCGGGAGAGTTACTAACACTCTCGGTTAGTCCATGCATCTTGAGCGTTACTTGCACTCTTGGTTAGTCCAGGCATCTTGGGAGTTACTGGCACTCTTTGTTAGTCCAGGCATCTTGAGAGTTACTAACAATCTTGGTTAGACCAGGCATCTTGAGAGTTACTAGCACTCTCGGTTAGTCCAGGCATCTTGAGAGTTACTAACACTCTTGGTTAGTCCAGACATCTTGAGCGTTAGTAGCACTCTTGGTTTGTCCATGCATCTTGAGAATTACTGGCACTCTTGGTTAGTCGATGCATACTGGGAGTTACTGGCACTCTTGATTAGTCCATGCAACCTGGGAGTTACTGGCACTCTTGGTTAGTCCATGCATCCTGGGAGTTACTGGCACTCTTGGTTAGTCCATGCATCTTGAGATTTACTAGCACTCTTGGTTAGTCCAGGCATCTTTGGAGTTATTAGCACTCTTGGTTAGTCCACACATCTTGGGAGTTACTGGCACTCTTCGTTAGTCCAGGTATCTTGAGAGTTACTAACACTCTTGGTTAGACCAGGCATCTTGAGAGTTACTAGCACTCTCAGTTAGTCCAGACATCTTGAGAGTTACTAACACTCTTGGTTAGTCCAGGCATCTTGAGTCTTACTATCACTCTCGGTTAGCCCAGGCATCTTGAGAGTTACTAGCACTCTTGGTTAGTCCAGGCATCTTGAGCGTTACTAACTCACTTGGTTAGTCCAGGCATCTTGAGAGTTATTAGTACACATAGTTAGTCCAGGCATTGTGAGAGTTGCTAACACTCTCGGTTAGTCCATGCATCTTGGGAGTTACTAGCACTCTTGGTTAGTCCACACATCTTTGGAGTTACTGGCACTCTTCGTTAGTCCAGGCATCTTGAGATTTAATAACACTCTTGGTTAGACCAGGCATCTTGAGAGTTACTAGCACTCTTGGTTAGTCCATGCATCTTGAAAGTTACTGGCACTCTCGTTATTCCATGCATCTTGGGAGTTACTGGCACTCTTGGTTAGTCCTTGCATCTTGAGAGTTACTGGCACTCTCGTTAGTCCATGCATCTTGGGAGTTACTAGCACTCTTGGTTAGTCCAGGCATCTTGGGAGTTATTAGCACTCTTGGTTAGTCCAGGCATCTTGGGAGTTACTAACACACTTGGTTAGACCAGGCATCTTGAGAGTTACTAGCACTCTCGCTTAGTCCAGCCATCTTGAGAGTTACTAACACTCTTGGTTAGTCCGGGCATCGTGAGAGTTACTAAACTCTCGGTTAGTCCATTTATCCTGAGCGCTACTTGCACTCTTGGTTAGTCCAGGCATCTTGGGAGTTACTGGCACTCTTCGTTAGTCCAGGCATCTTGAGATTTACTAACACTCTTGGTTAGACCAGGCATCTTGAGAGTTACTAGCACTCTTGGTTAGTCCAGGCATCTTGCTAGTTACTAACACTCTTGGTGAGTCCAGACAACTTGTGCGTTACTAGCACTCTTGGTTTGTCCATGCATCTTGAGAATTACTAGCACTCTTGGTTAGTCCATGCATCCTAGGAGCTACTGGCACTCTTGGTTAGTCCATGCATCTTGAGAGTTACTGGCACTCTCGTTAGTCCATTTATCTTGAGCGCTACTTGCACTCTTGGTTAGTCCAGGCATCTTGGGAGTTACTGGCACTCTTCGTTAGTCCCGGCATCTTGAGATTTACTAACACTCTTGGTTAGACCAGGCATCTTGAGAGTTACTAACACTCTTGGTGAGTCCAGACATCTTGAGCATTACTAGCACTTTTGGTTTGTCCATGCATCTTGAGAATTACTAGCACTCTTGGTTAGTCCATGCATCCTGGGAGCTACTGGCACTCTTGGTTAGTCCATGCATCTTGAGAGTTACTGGCACTCTTCGTTAGTCCAGGCATCTTGAGAGTTACTAGCACTCTTGGCCAGGCATCTTGAGCGTTACTAATACTCTTGGTTAGTCCAGGCATCTTGACAGTTACTAGTACTCTCGGTTAGTCCAGGTATTTTGCGAGTTGCTAGCACACATGGTTAGTCCAGGCATCTTGAGAGTTACTAGCGCTCTTGGCCAGGCATCTTGAGCATTACTAACACTCTCGGTTAATCCATGCATCTTGAGAGTTACTGGCACACTTGGCTAGGCCATGCATCCTGGGAGTTACTGGCACTCTTGGTTAGTCCATGCATCCTGGGAGTTACTGGCACTTTTGGTTAGTCCATGCATCTTGAGAGTTACTGGCGCTCTCGTTAGTCCATGCATCTTGGGAGTTACTGGCACTCTTGGTTAGTCCTTGCATCTTGAGAGTTACTGGCACTCTCGTAAGTCCATGCATCTTGGGAGTTACTAGCACTCTTGGTTAGTCCAGGCATCTTGGGAGTTACTAGTGCTCTTGTTTAGTCCATGCATCCTGGGAGGTGCTGGCACACATGGTTAGTCCACACATCTTGAGCGTTACTAGCACTCTTAGTTAATCAGTGCATCTTGAGAATTACTGGCATTCTTGGTTAGTCCATGCATCCTGGGAGTTACTGCCACTCTTGGTTAGTCCATGCAACCTGGGAGTTACTGGAACTCTTGGTTAGTCCATGCATCTTATGATTTACTAGCACTCTTGGTTCATCCAGGCATCCTGGGAGTTATTAGCACTCTTGGTTAGTCCAGGCATCTTGGTAGCTACAGGCACTCTTTGTTAGTCCAGGCCTCTTGGGAGTTACTAACACACTTGGTTAGACCAGGCATCTTGAGAGTTACTAGCACTCTCGCTTAGTCCAGGCATCTTGAGAGTTACTAACACTCTTGGTTAGTCCGGGCATCGTGAGAGTTACTAAACTCTCGGTTAGTCCGTTTATCTTGAGCGCTACTTGCACTCTTGGTTAGTCCCTGCATCCTGGGAGTTACTGGCACTCTTGGTTAGTCCATGCATCTTTGGAGTTATTAGCTCTCTTGGTTAGTCCACACATCTTGGGAGTTACTGGCACTCTTCGTTAGTCCAGGTATCTTGAGAGTTACTAACACTATTGGTTAGACCAGGCATCTCGAGAGTTACTAACACTCTTGGTTAGTCCAGGCATCTTGAGAGTTATTAACACTCTTGGTTAGTCCAGGCATCTTGAAAGTTACTAGCACTCTTGGTTAGTCCAGGCATCTTGAGAGTTACTAACACTCTCGGTTAGTCCATGCACCTTGAGCGTTACTAACACTCTTGGTTAGTCCAGGCATATTGAGGGTTACTACCAATCTTGGTTAGTCCAGGCATCTTGAGCCTTACTAACACTCTCGGTTAGTCCAGGCATCTTGAGAGTTACTAACACACACAGTTAGTCCAGGCATCTTGAGAGTTACTAACACTCTCAGTAAATCCAGACGTCTTGAGAGTTACTAACACTCTTGGTTAGTCCAGGCATCATGAGAGTAACTAGCACTCTTGGTTAGTCCAGGCATCTTGAGCATTACTAACACTCTTGGTTAGTCCAGGCATCTTGAGCATTACTAGCACTCTCGGTTAGACCAGGCATCTTGAGAGTTACTAACACAGACAGTTTGCCCAGGTATCTTGAGAGTAACTAGCACTCTCGGTTAGTCCGGGCATCTTGAGAGTTACTAACACTCTCAGTTAGTCCAGGCGTCTTGAGAGTTACTAACACACTCGGTTAGTCCAGGCATTTTGACAGTTACTAACACTCTTGGTTAGTCCAGGCATCTTGAGAGTTACTAACACACTCGGTTAGTCCAGGCATCTTGACAGTTACTGGTACTCTCGGTTAATCCAGGTATCTTGAGAGTTGCTAGCACACATGGTTAGTGCAGGCATCTTGAGAGTTACTAACACTCTTGGTCTGGCATCTTGAGAGCTACCAGCACTCTTGGTAAGTCCAGGCATCTTGAGAGTTACTAGCACTCTTGGCCAGGTATCTTGTGGATTACTAACACTCTCAGTTAGTCCATGCATCTTGAGAGTTACTGGCACTCTTGGTTAATCCATGCATCCTGGGAGTTACTGGCACTCTTGGTTAGTCCATGCATCCTGGGAGTTACTGGCACTCTTGGTTAGTCCATGCATCTTGAGAGTTACTGGCACTCTCGTTAGTCCATGCATCTAGGGAGTTACAAGCACTCTTGGTTAGTCCAGGCATCTTGGGAGTTACTAGCACTCTCGTAAGTCCATGCATCTTGGGAGTTACTAGCACTCTTGGTTAGTCCAGGCATCTTGGGAGTTACTAGTGCTCTTGGTTAGTCCATGCATCTTGAGAATTACTGACACTCTTGGTTAGTCCATGCATCCTGGGAGTTACTGGCACTCTTGATTAGTCCATGCATCCTGGGAGTTACTGGCCCTCTTGGTTAGTCCATGCATCCTGGGAGTTACTGGCACTCTTGGTTAGTCCATGCATCTTGAGATTTACTAGCACTCTTGGTTAGTCCAGGCACCTTGGGAGTTATTAGCACTCTTGGTTAGTCCACGCATCTTGGAAGTTACTGGCACTCTTCGTTAGTGGCATCTTGAGAGTTACTACCACTCTTGACCAGGCCTCTTGAACATTACTAACACTCTTGGTTAGTCCAGGCATCTTGACAGTTACTAGTACTCTCGGTTAGTCCAGGTACCTTGAGAGTTGCTAGCACACATGTGAGAGCATCTTGAGAGTTACTAAAACTCTTGGTCAGGCATCTTGAGAGCTACTGGCACTCTTGGTTAGTCCAGGCATCTTGAGAGTTACTAGCGCTCTTGGCCTGGCATCTTGAGTATTACTAACACTCTCGGTTAGTCCATGCATCTTGAGAGTTACTGGCACTCTTGGCTAGTCCATGCATCCTGGGAGTTACTGGCACTCTTGGTTAGTCCATGCATCCTGGGAGTTACTGGCACTCTTGGTTAGTCCATGCATCTTGAGAGTTACTGGCACTCTTGTTAGTCCATGCATCTTGGGAGTTACTAGCACTCTTGGTTAGTCCAGGCATCTTGGGAGTTACTAGCGCTCTTGGTTAGTCCATGCACCCTGGGAGGTAGTGGCACACATGGTTAGTCCAGACATCTTGAGCGTTACTAGCACTCTTGGTTAGTCCATGCATCTTGAGAATTACTGGCACTCCTGGTTAGTCCATACATCCTGGGAGTTACTGGCACTCTTGATTAGTCCATGCATCCTGGGAGTTACTGGCACTCTTGGTTAGTCCATGCATCCTGGGAGTTACTGGCACTCTTGGTTAGACCATGCATCTTGAGATTTACTAGCACTCTAGGTTAGACCAGGCATCTTGAGAGTTGATACCACTCTCGGTTAGTCCAGGCATCTTGGGAGTTACTAGCACTCTTGGTAAGTCCATGCATCTTGAGAATTACTAGCACTCTTTGTTAGTCCATGCATCCTGGGAGTTACTGGCACTCTTGGTTAGTCCATGTATCTTGAGAGTTACTGGCACTCTCGTTAGTCCATGCATCTTGGGAGTTACTAGCACTCTTGGTTAGTCCATGCATCTTGAGAATTACTGACACTCTTGGTTAGTCCATGCATCCTGGGAGTTACTGGCACTCTTGATTAGTCCATGCATCCTGGGAGTTACTGGCCCTCTTGGTTAGTCCATGCATCCTGGGAGTTACTGGCACTCTTTGTTAGTCCAGGCATCTTGAGAGTTACTAGCACTCTTGGCCAGGCATCTTGAGTGTTACTAATACTCTTGGTTAGTCCAGGCATCTTGACAGTTACTAGTACTCTCGGTTAGTCCAGGTATCTTGCGAGTTTCTAGCACACATGGTTAGTCCAGGCATCTTGAGAGTTACTAGCGCTCTTGGCCAGGCATCTTGAGCATTACTAACACTCTTGGTTAGTCCATGCATCTTAAGAGTTACTGGCACTCTTGGCTAGGCCATGCATCCTGGGAGTTACTGGCACTCTTGGTTAGTCCATGCATCCTGGGAGTTACTGGCACTCTTGGTTAGTCCATGCATCTTGGGAGTTACTGGCGCTCTCGTTAGTCCATGCATCTTGGGAGTTACTGGCACTCTTGGTTAGTCCTTGCATCTTGAGAGTTACTGGCACTCTAGTTAGTCCATGCATCTTGGGAGTTACTAGCACTCTTGGTTAGTCCAGGCATCTTGGGAGTTACTAGTGCTCTTGGTTAGTCCATGCATCCTGGGAGGTGCTGGCACACATGGTTAGTCCACACATCTTGAGCGTTACTAGCACGCTTGGTTAATCCGTGCATCTTGGGAATTACTGGCATTCTTGGTTAGTCCATGCATCCTGGGAGTTACTGCCACTCTTGGTTAGTCCATGCATCCTGGGAATTACTGGAACTCTTGGTTAGTCCATGCATCTTGAGATTTACTAGCACTCTTGGTTCGTCCAGGCATCTTGGGAGTTATTAGCACTCTTGGTTAGTCCAGGCATCTTGGTAGTTACAGGCACTCTTTGTTAGTCCAGGCCTCTTGGGAGTTACTAACACACTTGGTTAGACCAGGCATCTTGAGAGTTACTAGCACTCTCGCTTAGTGCAGGCATCTTGAGAGTTACTAACACTCTTGGTTAGTCCGGGCATCGTGAGAGTTACTAAACTCTCGGTTAGTCCATTTATCTTGAGTGCTACTTGCACTCTTGGTTAGTCCATGCATCTTGGGAGTTATTGGCACTCTTGGTTAGTCCTTGCATCTTGAGAGTTACTGGCACTCTCGTTAGTCCATGCATCTTGGGAGTTACTAGCACTCTTGGTTAGTCCAGGCATCTTGGGAGTTACTAGTGCTCTTGGTTAGTCCATGCATCCTGGGAGGTGCTGGCACACATGGTTAGTCCACACATCTTGAGCGTTACTAGCACTCTTGGTTAATCCGTGCATCTTGGGAATTACTGGCATTCTTGGTTAGTCCATGCATCCTGGGAGTTACTGCCACTCTTGGTTAGTCCATGCATCCTGGGAATTACTGGAACTCTTGGTTAGTCCATGCATCTTGAGATTTACTAGCACTCTTGGCTCGTCCAGGCATCTTGGGAGTTATTAGCACTCTTGGTTAGTCCAGGCATCTTGGTAGTTACAGGCACTCTTTGTTAGTCCAGGCCTCTTGGGAGTTACTAACACACTTGGTTAGACCAGGCATCTTGAGAGTTACTAGCACTCTCGCTTAGTGCAGGCATCTTGAGAGTTACTAACACTCTTGGTTAGTCCGGGCATCGTGAGAGTTACTAAACTCTCGGTTAGTCCATTTATCTTGAGCGCTACTTGCACTCTTGGTGAGTCCAGGCATCTTGGGAGTCACTAACACTCTTGGTTAGACCAGG
Organism: Ambystoma mexicanum; assembly: GCF_040938575.1. NCBI lineage: Eukaryota > Metazoa > Chordata > Amphibia > Caudata > Ambystomatidae > Ambystoma > Ambystoma mexicanum. The sequence continues at coordinate 202,913,189 of NC_090925.1, forward strand.
CATCTTGAGAGTTACTAGCACTCTCGGTTAGTCCAGGCATCTTGCTAGTTACTAACACTCTTGGTGAGTCCAGACATCTTGAGCGTTACTAGCACTCTTGGTTTGTCCACGCATCTTGAGAATTACTAGCACTCTTGGTTAGCCCATGCATCCTGGGAGCTACTGGCACTCTTGGTTAGTCCATGCATCTTGAGAGTTACTGGCACTCTCGTTAGTCCATTTATCTTGAGCGCTACTTGCACTCTTGGTTAGTCCAGGCATCTTGGGAGTTACTGGCACTCTTCATTAGTCCAGGCATCTTGAGATTTACTAACACTCTTGGTTAGACCAGGCATCTTGAGAGTTACTAGCACTCTCGGTTAGTCCAGGCATCTTGCTAGTTACTAACACTCTTGGTGAGTCCAGACATCTTGAGCGTTACTAGCACTCTTGGTTTGTCCATGCATCTTGAGAATTACTAGCACTCTTGGTTAGTCCATGCATCCTGGGAGCTACTGGCACTCTTGGTTAGTCCATGCATCTTGAGAGTTACTGGCACTCTTCGTTAGTCCAGGCATCATGAGAGTTACTAGCACTCTTGGCCAGGCATCTTGAGCGTTACTAATACTCTTGGTTAGTCTAGGCATCTTGACAGTTACTAGTACTCTCGGTTAGTCCAGGTATCTTGCGAGTTGCTAGCACACATGGTTAGTCCAGGCATCTTGAGACTTACTAGCGCTCTTGGCCAGGCATCTTGAGCATTACTAACACTCTTGGTTAGTCCATGCATCTTGAGAGTTACTGGCACTCTTGGCTAGGCCATGCATCCTGGGAGTTACTGGCACTCTTGGTTAGTCCATGCATCCTGGGAGTTACTGGCACTCTTGGTTAGTCCATGCATCTTGAGAGTTACTGGCACTCTTGGTTAGTCCTTGCATCTTGAGAGTTACTGGCACTCTCGTTAGTCCATGCATCTTGGGAGTTACTAGCACTCTTGGTTAGTCCAGGCATCTTGGGAGTTACTAGCACTCTTGGTAAATCCATGCATCTTGAGAATTACTAGCACTCTTTGTTAGCCCATGCATCCTGGGAGTTACTGGCACTCTTGGTTAGTCCATGCATCTTGAGAGTTACTGGCACTCTCGTTAGTCCATGCATCTTGGGAGTTACTAGCACTCTTGGTTAGTCCAGGCATCTTGGGAGTTGCTAGCACTCTTGGTTAGTCCATGCATCCTGGGAGGTACTGGCACACATGGGTTCGTCCAGACATCTTGAGTGTTACTAGCACTCTTGGTTAGTCCATGCATCTTGAGAATTACTGACACTCTTGGTTAGTCTATGCATCCTGGGAGTTACTGGCACTCTTGATTAGTCCATGCATCCTGGGAGTTACTGGCCCTCTTGGTTAGTCCATGCATCCTGGGAGTTACTGGCACTCTTCGTTAGTCCAGGCATCTTGAGAGTTACTAGCACTCTTGGCCAGGCATCTTGAGTGTTACTAATACTCTTGGTTAGTCCAGGCATCTTGACAGTTACTAGTACTCTCGGTTAGTCCAGGTATCTTGCGAGTTGCTAGCACACATGGTTAGTCCAGGCATCTTGAGAGTTACTAGCGCTCTTGGCCAGGCATCTTGAGCATTACTAACACTCTTGGTTAGTCCATGCATCTTGAGAGTTACTGGCACTCTTGGCTAGGCCATGCATCCTGGGAGTTACTGGCACTCTTGGTTAGTCCATGCATCCTGGGAGTTACTGGCACTCTTGGGAGTTACTGGCGCTCTCGTTAGTCCATGCATCTTGGGAGTTACTGGCACTCTTGGTTAGTCCTTGCATCTTGAGAGTTACTGGCACTCTCGTTAGTCCATGCATCTTGGGAGTTACTAGCACTCTTGGTTAGTCCAGGCATCTTGGGAGTTACTAGTGCTCTTGGTTAGTCCATGCATCCTGGGAGGTGCTGGCACACATGGTTACTCCACACATCTTGAGCGTTACTAGCACTCTTGGTTAATCCGTGCATCTTGGGAATTACTGGCATTCTTGGTTAGTCCATGCATCCTGGGAGTTACTGCCACTCTTGGTTAGTCCATGCATCCTGGGAATTACTGGAACTCTTGGTTAGTCCATGCATCTTGAGATTTACAAGCACTCTTGGTTCGTCCAGGCATCTTGGGAGTTATTAGCACTCTTGGTTAGTCCAGGCATCTTGGTAGTTACAGGCACTCTTTGTTATCCAGGCCTCTTGGGAGTTACTAACACACTTGGTTAGACCAGGCATCTTGAGAGTTACTAGCACTCTTGGTTAGTCCGGGCATCGTGAGAGTTACTAAACTCTCGGTTAGTCCATTTATCTTGAGCGCTACTTGCACTCTTTGTTAGTTCAGGCATCTTGGGAGTCACTAACACTCTTGGTTAGACCAGGCATCTTGAGAGTTACTAGCACTCTCGGTTAGTCCAGGCATCTTGCTAGTTACTAACACTCTTGGTGAGTCCAGACATCTTGAGCGTTACTAGCACTCTTGGTTTGTCCATGCATCTTGAGAATTACTAGCACTCTTGGTTAGTCCATGCATCCTGGGAGCTACTGGCACTCTTGGTTAGTCCATGCATCTTGAGAGTTACTGGCACTCTCGTTAGTCCATTTATCTTGAGCGCTACTTGCACTCTTGGTTAGTCCAGGCATCTTGGGAGTTACTGGCACTCTTCATTAGTCCAGGCATCTTGAGATTTACTAACACTCTTGGTTAGACCAGGCATCTTGAGCATTACTAACACTCTCGGTTAGTCCATGCATCTTGAGAGTTACTGGCACTCTTAGCTAGGCCATGCATCCTGGGAGTTACTGGCACTCTTGGTTAGTCCATGCATCCTGGGAGTTACTGGCACTCTTGGTTAGTACATGCATCTTGGGAGTTACTGGCGCTCTCGTTAGTCCATGCATCTTGGGAGTTACTGGCACTCTTGGTTAGTCCTTGCATCTTGAGAGTTACTGGCACTCTTGGTTAGTCCTTGCATCTTGAGAGTTACTGGCACTCTCGTTGGTCCATGCATCTTGGGAGTTACTAGCACTCTTGGTTAGTCCAGGCATCTTGGGAGTTACTAGTGCTCTTGGTTAGTCCATGCATCCTGGGAGATGCTGGCACACATGATTAGTCCACACATCTTGAGCGTTACTAGCACTCTTGGTTAATCCGTGCATCTTGAGAATTACTGGCATTCTTGGTTAGTCCATGCATCCTGGGAGTTACTGCCACTCTTGGTTAGTCCATGCATCCTGGGAATTACTGGAACTCTTGGTTAGTCCATGCATCTTGAGATTTACTAGCACTCTTGGTTCGTCCAGGCATCTTGGGAGTTATTAGCACTCTTGGTTAGTCCAGGCATCTTGGTAGTTACAGGCACTCTTTGTTAGTCCAGGCCTCTTGGGAGTTACTAACACACTTGGTTAGACCAGGCATCTTGAGAGTTACTAGCACTCTCGCTTAGTGCAGGCATCTTGAGAGTTACTAACACTCTTGGTTAGTCCGGGCATCGTGAGAGTTACTAAACTCTCGGTTAGTCCATTTATCTTGAGCGCTACTTGCACTCTTGGTTAGTCCAGGCATCTTGGGAGTCACTAACACTCTTGGTTAGACCAGGCATCTTGAGATTTACTAGCACTCTTGGTTCGTCCAGGCATCTTGGGAGTTATTAGCACTCTTGGTTAGTCCAGGCATCTTGGTAGTTACAGGCACTCTTTGTTAGTCCAGGCCTCTTGGGAGTTACTAACACACTTGGTTAGACCAGGCATCTTGAGAGTTACTAGCACTCTCGCTTAGTGCAGGCATCTTGAGAGTTACTAACACTCTTGGTTAGTCCGGGCATCGTGAGAGTTACTAAACTCTCGGTTAGTCCATTTATCTTGAGTGCTACTTGCACTCTTGGTTAGTCCAGGCATCTTGGGAGTCACTAACACTCTTGGTTAGACCAGGCATCTGGAGAGTTACTAGCACTCTCGGTTAGTCCAGGCATCTTGCTAGTTACTAACACTCTTGGTGAGTCCAGACATCTTGAGCGTTACTAGCACTCTTGGTTTGTCCATGCATCTTGAGAATTACTAGCACTCTTGGTCAGTCCATGCATCCTGGGAGCTACTGGCACTCTTGGTTAGTCCATGCATCTTGAGAGTTACTGGCACTCTCGTTAGTCCATTTATCTTGAGCGCTACTTGCACTCTTGGTTAGTCCAGGCATCTTGGGAGTTACTGGCACTCTTCATTGGTCCAGGCACCTTGAGATTTACTAACACTCTTGGTTAGACCAGGCATCTTGAGAGTTACTAGCACTCTTGGTTAGTCCAGGCATCTTGCTAGTTACTAACACTCTTGGTGAGTCCAGACATCTTGAGCGTTACTAGCACTCTTGGTTTGTCCATGCATCTTGAGAATTACTAGCACTCTTGGTTAGTCCATGCATCCTGAGAGCTACTGGCACTCTTGGTTAGTCCATGCATCTTGAGAGTTACTGGCACTCTTCGTTAGTCCAGGCATCATGAGAGTTACTAGCACTCTTGGCCAGGCATCTTGAGCGTTACTAATACTCTTGGTTAGTCCAGGCATCTTGACAGTTACTAGTACTCTCGGTTAGTCCAGGTATCTTGCGAGTTGCTAGCACACATGGTTAGTCCAGGCATCTTGAGAGTTACTAGCGCTCTTGGCCAGGCATCTTGAGCATTACTAACACTCTTGGTTAGTCCATGCATCTTGAGAGTTACTGGCACTCTTGGCTAGGCCATGCATCCTGGGAGTTACTGGCACTCTTGGTTAGTCCATGCATCCTGGGAGTTACTGGCACTCTTGGTTAGTCCATGCATCTTGAGAGTTACTGGCGCTCTCGTTAGTCCATGCATCTTGGGAGTTACTGGCACTCTTGGTTATTCCTTGCGTCTTGAGAGTTACTGGCACTCTCGTTAGTCCATGCATCTTGGGAGTTACTAGCACTCTTGGTTCGTCCAGGCATCTTGGGAGTTATTAGCACTCTTGGTTAGTCCAGGCATCTTGGTAGTTACAGGCACTCTTTGTTAGTCCAGGCCTCTTGGGAGTTACTAACACACTTGGTTAGACGAGGCATATTGAGAGTTACTAGCACTCTCGCTTAGTCCAGGCATCTTGAGAGTTACTAACACTCTTGGTTAGTCCGGGCATCGTGAGAGTTACTAAACTCTCGGTTAGTCCATTTATCTTGAGCGCTACTTGCACTCTTGGTTAGTCCATGCATCCTGGGAGTTACTGGAACTCTTGGTTAGTCCATGCATCTTGAGATTTACTAGCACTCTTGGTTAGTCCAGGCATCTTTGGAGTTATTAGCGCTCTTGGTTAGTCCACACATCCTGGGAGTTACTGGCACTCTTCATTAGTCCAGGTATCTTGAGAGTTACTAACACTCTTGGCCAGGCATCTTGAGCGTTACTAATACTCTTGGTTAGTCCAGGCATCTTGACAGTTACTAGTACTCTCGGTTAGTCCAGGTATCTTGCGAGTTGCTAGCACACATGGTTAGTCCAGGCATCTTGAGAGTTACTAGCGCTCTTGGTTAGTCCAGGCACCTTGGGAGTTATTAGCACTCTTGGTTAGTCCACGCATCTTGGAAGTTACTGGCACTCTTCGTTAGTGGCATCTTGAGAGTTACTACCACTCTTGACCAGGCCTCTTGAACATTACTAACACTCTTGGTTAGTCCAGGCATCTTGACAGTTACTAGTACTCTCGGTTAGTCCAGGTACCTTGAGAGTTGCTAGCACACATGGTTAGTCCAGGCATCTTGAGAGTTACTAACACTCTTGGTCAGGCATCTTGAGAGCTACTGGCACTCTTGGTTAGTACAGGCATCTTGAGAGTTACTAGCGCTCTTGGCCTGGCATCTTGAGCATTACTAACACTCTCGGTTAGTCCATGCATCTTGAGAGTTACTGGCACTCTTTGCTAGTCCATGCATCCTGGGAGTTACTGGCACTCTTGGTTAGTCCATGCATCCTGGGAGTTACTGGCACTCTTGGTTAGTCCATGCATCTTGAGAGTTACTGGCACTCTTGTTAGTCCATGCATCTTGGGAGTTACTAGCACTCTTGGTTAGTCCAGGCATCTTGGGAGTTACTAGCACTCTTGGTTAGTCCATGCATCCTGGGAGGTACTGGCACACATGGGTTCGTCCAGACATCTTGAGTGTTACTAGCACTCTTGGTTAGTCCATGCATCTTGAGAATTACTGACACTCTTGGTTAGTCCATGCATCCTGGGAGTTACTGGCACTCTTGATTAGTCCATGCATCCTGGGAGTTACTGGCACTCTTCGTTAGTCCAGGCATCTTGAGAGTTACTAGCACTCTTGGCCAGGCATCTTGAGTGTTACTAATACTCTTGGTTAGTCCAGGCATCTTGACAGTTACTAGTACTCTCGGTTAGTCCAGGTATCTTGCGAGTTGCTAGCACACATGGTTAGTCCAGGCATCTTGAGAGTTACCAGCGCTCTTGGCCAGGCATCTTGAGCATTACTAACACTCTTGGTTAGTCCATGCATCTTGAGAGTTACTGGCACTCTTGGCTAGGCCATGCATCCTGGGAGTTACTGGCACTCTTGGTTAGTCCATGCACCCTGGGAGTTACTGGCACTCTTGGTTAGTCCATGCATCTTGGGAGTTACTGGCGCTCTCGTTAGTCCATGCATCTTGGGAGTTACTGGCACTCTTGGTTAGTCCTTGCATCTTGAGAGTTACTGGCACTCTCGTTAGTCCATGCATCTTGGGAGTTACTAGCACTCTTGGTTAGTCCAGGCATCTTGGGAGTTACTAGTGCTCTTGGTTAGTCCATGCATCCTGGGAGATGCTGGCACACATGGTTAGTCCACACATCTTGAGCGTTACTAGCACTCTTGGTTAATCCGTGCATCTTGAGAATTACTGGCATTCTTGGTTAGTCCATGCATCCTGGGAGTTACTGCCACTCTTGGTTAGTCCATGCATCCTGGGAATTACTGGAACTCTTGGTTAGTCCATGCATCTTGAGATTTACTAGCACTCTTGGTTCGTCCAGGCATCTTGGGAGTTATTAGCACTCTTGGTTAGTCCAGGCATCTTGGTAGTTACAGGCACTCTTTGTTAGTCCAGGCCTCTTGGGAGTTACTAACACACTTGGTTAGACCAGGCATCTTGAGAGTTACTAGCACTCTCGCTTAGTGCAGGCATCTTGAGAGTTACTAACACTCTTGGTTAGTCCGGGCATCGTGAGAGTTACTAAACTCTCGGTTAGTCCATTTATCTTGAGCGCTACTTGCACTCTTGGTTAGTCCAGGCATCTTGGGAGTCACTAACACTCTTGGTTAGACCAGGCATCTTGAGATTTACTAGCACTCTTGGTTCGTCCAGGCATCTTGGGAGTTATTAGCACTCTTGGTTAGTCCAGGCATCTTGGTAGTTACAGGCACTCTTTGTTAGTCCAGGCCTCTTGGGAGTTACTAACACACTTGGTTAGACCAGGCATCTTGAGAGTTACTAGCACTCTCGCTTAGTGCAGGCATCTTGAGAGTTACTAACACTCTTGGTTAGTCCGGGCATCGTGAGAGTTACTAAACTCTCGGTTAGTCCATTTATCTTGAGCGCTACTTGCACTCTTGGTTAGTCCAGGCATCTTGGGAGTCACTAACACTCTTGGTTAGACCAGGCATCTTGAGAGTTACTAGCACTCTCGGTTAGTCCAGGCATCTTGCTAGTTACTAACACTCTTGGTGAGTCCAGACATCTTGAGCGTTACTAGCACTCTTGTTTTGTCCATGCATCTTGAGAATTACTAGCACTCTTGGTTAGTCCATGCATCCTGGGAGCTACTGGCACTCTTGGTTAGTCCATGCATCTTGAGAGTTACTGGCACTCTCGTTAGTCCATTTATCTTGAGCGCTACTTGCACTCTTGGTTAGTCCAGGCATCTTGGGAGTTACTGGCACTCTTCATTGGTCCAGGCATCTTGAGATTTACTAACACTCTTGGTTAGACCAGGCATCTTGAGAGTTACTAGCACTCTCGGTTAGTCCAGGCATCTTGCTAGTTACTAACGCTCTTGGTGAGTCCAGACATCTTGAGCGTTACTAGGACTCTTGGTTTGTCCATGCATCTTGAGAATTACTAGCACTCTTGGTTAGTCCATGCATCCTGGGAGCTACTGGCACTCTTGGTTAGTCCATGCATCTTGAGAGTTACTGGCACTCTTCGTTAGTCCAGGCATCATGAGAGTTACTAGCACTCTTGGCCAGGCATCTTGAGCGTTACTAATACTCTTGGTTAGTCCAGGCATCTTGACAGTTACTAGTACTCTCAGTTAGTCCAGGTATCTTGCGAGTTGCTAGCACACATGGTTAGTCCAGGCATCTTGAGAGTTACTAGCGCTCTTGGCCAGGCATCTTGAGCATTACTAACACTCTTGGTTAGTCCATGCATCTTGAGAGTTACTGGCACTCTTGGCTAGGCCATGCATCCTGGGAGTTACTGGCACTCTTGGTTAGTCCATGCATCCTGGGAGTTACTGGCACTCTTGGTTAGTCCATGCATCTTGAGAGTTACTGGCACTCTTGTTAGTCCATGCATCTTGGGAGTTACTAGCACTCTTGGTTAGTCCAGGCATCTTGGGAGTTACTAGCACTCTTGGTTAGTCCATGCATCCTGGGAGGTACTGGCACACATGGGTTCGTCCAGACATCTTGAGTGTTACTAGCACTCTTGGTTAGTCCATGCATCTTGAGAATTACTGACACTCTTGGTTAGTCCATGCATCCTGGGAGTTACTGGCACTCTTGATTAGTCCATGCATCCTGGGAGTTACTGGCACTCTTCGTTAGTCCAGGCATCTTGAGAGTTACTAGCACTCTTGGCCAGGCATCTTGAGTGTTACTAATACTCTTGGTTAGTCCAGGCATCTTGACAGTTACTAGTACTCTTGGTTAGTCCAGGTATCTTGCGAGTTGCTAGCACACATGGTTAGTCCAGGCATCTTGAGAGTTACCAGCGCTCTTGGCCAGGCATCTTGAGCATTACTAACACTCTTGGTTAGTCCATGCATCTTGAGAGTTACTGGCACTCTTGGCTAGGCCATGCATCCTGGGAGTTACTGGCACTCTTGGTTAGTCCATGCATCCTGGGAGTTACTGGCACTCTTGGTTAGTCCATGCATCTTGGGAGTTACTGGCGCTCTCGTTAGTCCATGCATCTTGGGAGTTACTGGCACTCTTGGTTAGTCCTTGCATCTTGAGAGTTACTGGCACTCTCGTTAGTCCATGCATCTTGGGAGTTACTAGCACTCTTGGTTAGTCCAGGCATCTTGGGAGTTACTAGTGCTCTTGGTTAGTCCATGCATCCTGGGAGATGCTGGCACACATGGTTAGTCCACACATCTTGAGCGTTACTAGCACTCTTGGTTAATCCGTGCATCTTGAGAATTACTGGCATTCTTGGTTAGTCCATGCATCCTGGGAGTTACTGCCACTCTTGGTTAGTCCATGCATCCTGGGAATTACTGGAACTCTTGGTTAGTCCATGCATCTTGAGATTTACTAGCACTCTTGGTTCGTCCAGGCATCTTGGGAGTTATTAGCACTCTTGGTTAGTCCAGGCATCTTGGTAGTTACAGGCACTCTTTGTTAGTCCAGGCCTCTTGGGAGTTACTAACACACTTGGTTAGACCAGGCATCTTGAGAGTTACTAGCACTCTCGCTTAGTGCAGGCATCTTGAGAGTTACTAACACTCTTGGTTAGTCCGGGCATCGTGAGAGTTACTAAACTCTCGGTTAGTCCATTTATCTTGAGCGCTACTTGCACTCTTGGTTAGTCCAGGCATCTTGGGAGTCACTAACACTCTTGGTTAGACCAGGCATCTTGAGATTTACTAGCACTCTTGGTTCGTCCAGGCATCTTGGGAGTTATTAGCACTCTTGGTTAGTCCAGGCATCTTGGTAGTTACAGGCACTCTTTGTTAGTCCAGGCCTCTTGGGAGTTACTAACACACTTGGTTAGACCAGGCATCTTGAGAGTTACTAGCACTCTCGCTTAGTGCAGGCATCTTGAGAGTTACTAACACTCTTGGTTAGTCCGGGCATCGTGAGAGTTACTAAACTCTCGGTTAGTCCATTTATCTTGAGCGCTACTTGCACTCTTGGTTAGTCCAGGCATCTTGGGAGTCACTAACACTCTTGGTTAGACCAGGCATCTTGAGAGTTACTAGCACTCTCGGTTAGTCCAGGCATCTTGCTAGTTACTAACACTCTTGGTGAGTCCAGACATCTTGAGCGTTACTAGCACTCTTGTTTTGTCCATGCATCTTGAGAATTACTAGCACTCTTGGTTAGTCCATGCATCCTGGGAGCTACTGGCACTCTTGGTTAGTCCATGCATCTTGAGAGTTACTGGCACTCTCGTTAGTCCATTTATCTTGAGCGCTACTTGCACTCTTGGTTAGTCCAGGCATCTTGGGAGTTACTGGCACTCTTCATTGGTCCAGGCATCTTGAGATTTACTAACACTCTTGGTTAGACCAGGCATCTTGAGAGTTACTAGCACTCTCGGTTAGTCCAGGCATCTTGCTAGTTACTAACGCTCTTGGTGAGTCCAGACATCTTGAGCGTTACTAGGACTCTTGGTTTGTCCATGCATCTTGAGAATTACTAGCACTCTTGGTTAGTCCATGCATCCTGGGAGCTACTGGCACTCTTGGTTAGTCCATGCATCTTGAGAGTTACTGGCACTCTTCGTTAGTCCAGGCATCATGAGAGTTACTAGCACTCTTGGCCAGGCATCTTGAGCGTTACTAATACTCTTGGTTAGTCCAGGCATCTTGACAGTTACTAGTACTCTCGGTTAGTCCAGGTATCTTGCGAGTTGCTAGCACACATGGTTAGTCCAGGCATCTTGAGAGTTACTAGCGCTCTTGGCCAGGCATCTTGAGCATTACTAACACTCTTGGTTAGTCCATGCATCTTGAGAGTTACTGGCACTCTTGGCTAGGCCATGCATCCTGGGAGTTACTGGCACTCTTGGTTAGTCCATGCATCCTGGGAGTTACTGGCACTCTTGGTTAGTCCATGCATCTTGGGAGTTACTGGCGCTCTCGTTAGTCCATGCATCTTGGGAGTTACTGGCACTCTTGGTTAGTCCTTGCATCTTGAGAGTTACTGGCACTCTCGTTAGTCCATGCATCTTGGGAGTTACTAGCACTCTTGGTTAGTCCAGGCATCTTGGGAGTTACTAGTGCTCTTGGTTAGTCCATGCATCCTGGGAGATGCTGGCACACATGGTTAGTCCACACATCTTGAGCGTTACTAGCACTCTTGGTTAATCCGTGCATCTTGAGAATTACTGGCATTCTTGGTTAGTCCATGCATCCTGGGAGTTACTGCCACTCTTGGTTAGTCCATGCATCCTGGGAATTACTGGAACTCTTGGTTAGTCCATGCATCTTGAGATTTACTAGCACTCTTGGTTCGTCCAGGCATCTTGGGAGTTATTAGCACTCTTGGTTAGTCCAGGCATCTTGGTAGTTACAGGCACTCTTTGTTAGTCCAGGCCTCTTGGGAGTTACTAACACACTTGGTTAGACCAGGCATCTTGAGAGTTACTAGCACTCTCGCTTAGTGCAGGCATCTTGAGAGTTACTAACACTCTTGGTTAGTCCGGGCATCGTGAGAGTTACTAAACTCTCGGTTAGTCCATTTATCTTGAGCGCTACTTGCACTCTTGGTTAGTCCAGGCATCTTGGGAGTCACTAACACTCTTGGTTAGACCAGGCATCTTGAGATTTACTAGCACTCTTGGTTCGTCCAGGCATCTTGGGAGTTATTAGCACTCTTGGTTAGTCCAGGCATCTTGGTAGTTACAGGCACTCTTTGTTAGTCCAGGCCTCTTGGGAGTTACTAACACACTTGGTTAGACCAGGCATCTTGAGAGTTACTAGCACTCTCGCTTAGTGCAGGCATCTTGAGAGTTACTAACACTCTTGGTTAGTCCGGGCATCGTGAGAGTTACTAAACTCTCGGTTAGTCCATTTATCTTGAGCGCTACTTGCACTCTTGGTTAGTCCAGGCATCTTGGGAGTCACTAACACTCTTGGTTAGACCAGGCATCTTGAGAGTTACTAGCACTCTCGGTTAGTCCAGGCATCTTGCTAGTTACTAACACTCTTGGTGAGTCCAGACATCTTGAGCGTTACTAGCACTCTTGGTTTGTCCATGCATCTTGAGAATTACTAGCACTCTTGGTTAGTCCATGCATCCTGGGAGCTACTGGCACTCTTGGTTAGTCCATGCATCTTGAGAGTTACTGGCACTCTCGTTAGTCCATTTATCTTGAGCGCTACTTGCACTCTTGGTTAGTCCAGGCATCTTGGTAGTTACAGGCACTCTTTGTTAGTCCAGGCCTCTTGGGAGTTACTAACACACTTGGTTAGACCAGGCATCTTGAGAGTTACTAGCACTCTCGCTTAGTGCAGGCATCTTGAGAGTTACTAACACTCTTGGTTAGTCCGGGCATCGTGAGAGTTACTAAACTCTCGGTTAGTCCATTTATCTTGAGTGCTACTTGCACTCTTGGTTAGTCCATGCATCTTGGGAGTTATTGGCACTCTTGGTTAGTCCTTGCATCTTGAGAGTTACTGGCACTCTCGTTAGTCCATGCATCTTGGGAGTTACTAGCACTCTTGGTTAGTCCAGGCATCTTGGGAGTTACTAGTGCTCTTGGTTAGTCCATGCATCCTGGGAGGTGCTGGCACACATGGTTAGTCCACACATCTTGAGCGTTACTAGCACTCTTGGTTAATCCGTGCATCTTGGGAATTACTGGCATTCTTGGTTAGTCCATGCATCCTGGGAGTTACTGCCACTCTTGGTTAGTCCATGCATCCTGGGAATTACTGGAACTCTTGGTTAGTCCATGCATCTTGAGATTTACTAGCACTCTTGGTTCGTCCAGGCATCTTGGGAGTTATTAGCACTCTTGGTTAGTCCAGGCATCTTGGTAGTTACAGGCACTCTTTGTTAGTCCAGGCCTCTTGGGAGTTACTAACACACTTGGTTAGACCAGGCATCTTGAGAGTTACTAGCACTCTCGCTTAGTGCAGGCATCTTGAGAGTTACTAACACTCTTGGTTAGTCCGGGCATCGTGAGAGTTACTAAACTCTCGGTTAGTCCATTTATCTTGAGCGCTACTTGCACTCTTGGTGAGTCCAGGCATCTTGGGAGTCACTAACACTCTTGGTTAGACCAGGCATCTTGAGCGTTACTAGCACTCTCGGTTAGTCCAGGCATCTTGCTAGTTACTAACACTCTTGGTGAGTCCAGACATCTTGAGCGTTACTAGCACTCTTGGTTTGTCCACGCATCTTGAGAATTACTAGCACTCTTGGTTAGCCCATGCATCCTGGGAGCTACTGGCACTCTTGGTTAGTCCATGCATCTTGAGAGTTACTGGCACTCTCGTTAGTCCATTTATCTTGAGCGCTACTTGCACTCTTGGTTAGTCCAGGCATCTTGAGAATTACTAGCACTCTTGGTTAGTCCATGCATCCTGGGAGCTACTGGCACTCTTGGTTAGTCCATGCATCTTGAGAGTTACTGGCACTCTTCGTTAGTCCAGGCATCATGAGAGTTACTAGCACTCTTGGCCAGGCATCTTGAGCGTTACTAATACTCTTGGTTAGTCTAGGCATCTTGACAGTTACTAGTACTCTCGGTTAGTCCAGGTATCTTGCGAGTTGCTAGCACACATGGTTAGTCCAGGCATCTTGAGACTTACTAGCGCTCTTGGCCAGGCATCTTGAGCATTACTAACACTCTTGGTTAGTCCATGCATCTTGAGAGTTACTGGCACTCTTGGCTAGGCCATGCATCCTGGGAGTTACTGGCACTCTTGGTTAGTCCATGCATCCTGGGAGTTACTGGCACTCTTGGTTAGTCCATGCATCTTGAGAGTTACTGGCACTCTTGGTTAGTCCTTGCATCTTGAGAGTTACTGGCACTCTCGTTAGTCCATGCATCTTGGGAGTTACTAGCACTCTTGGTTAGTCCAGGCATCTTGGGAGTTACTAGCACTCTTGGTAAATCCATGCATCTTGAGAATTACTAGCACTCTTTGTTAGCCCATGCATCCTGGGAGTTACTGGCACTCTTGGTTAGTCCATGCATCTTGAGAGTTACTGGCACTCTCGTTAGTCCATGCATCTTGGGAGTTACTAGCACTCTTGGTTAGTCCAGGCATCTTGGGAGTTGCTAGCACTCTTGGTTAGTCCATGCATCCTGGGAGGTACTGGCACACATGGGTTCGTCCAGACATCTTGAGTGTTACTAGCACTCTTGGTTAGTCCATGCATCTTGAGAATTACTGACACTCTTGGTTAGTCTATGCATCCTGGGAGTTACTGGCACTCTTGATTAGTCCATGCATCCTGGGAGTTACTGGCCCTCTTGGTTAGTCCATGCATCCTGGGAGTTACTGGCACTCTTCGTTAGTCCAGGCATCTTGAGAGTTACTAGCACTCTTGGCCAGGCATCTTGAGTGTTACTAATACTCTTGGTTAGTCCAGGCATCTTGACAGTTACTAGTACTCTCGGTTAGTCCAGGTATCTTGCGAGTTGCTAGCACACATGGTTAGTCCAGGCATCTTGAGAGTTACTAGCGCTCTTGGCCAGGCATCTTGAGCATTACTAACACTCTTGGTTAGTCCATGCATCTTGAGAGTTACTGGCACTCTTGGCTAGGCCATGCATCCTGGGAGTTACTGGCACTCTTGGTTAGTCCATGCATCCTGGGAGTTACTGGCACTCTTGGGAGTTACTGGCGCTCTCGTTAGTCCATGCATCTTGGGAGTTACTGGCACTCTTGGTTAGTCCTTGCATCTTGAGAGTTACTGGCACTCTCGTTAGTCCATGCATCTTGGGAGTTACTAGCACTCTTGGTTAGTCCAGGCATCTTGGGAGTTACTAGTGCTCTTGGTTAGTCCATGCATCCTGGGAGGTGCTGGCACACATGGTTACTCCACACATCTTGAGCGTTACTAGCACTCTTGGTTAATCCGTGCATCTTGGGAATTACTGGCATTCTTGGTTAGTCCATGCATCCTGGGAGTTACTGCCACTCTTGGTTAGTCCATGCATCCTGGGAATTACTGGAACTCTTGGTTAGTCCATGCATCTTGAGATTTACAAGCACTCTTGGTTCGTCCAGGCATCTTGGGAGTTATTAGCACTCTTGGTTAGTCCAGGCATCTTGGTAGTTACAGGCACTCTTTGTTATCCAGGCCTCTTGGGAGTTACTAACACACTTGGTTAGACCAGGCATCTTGAGAGTTACTAGCACTCTTGGTTAGTCCGGGCATCGTGAGAGTTACTAAACTCTCGGTTAGTCCATTTATCTTGAGCGCTACTTGCACTCTTTGTTAGTTCAGGCATCTTGGGAGTCACTAACACTCTTGGTTAGACCAGGCATCTTGAGAGTTACTAGCACTCTCGGTTAGTCCAGGCATCTTGCTAGTTACTAACACTCTTGGTGAGTCCAGACATCTTGAGCGTTACTAGCACTCTTGGTTTGTCCATGCATCTTGAGAATTACTAGCACTCTTGGTTAGTCCATGCATCCTGGGAGCTACTGGCACTCTTGGTTAGTCCATGCATCTTGAGAGTTACTGGCACTCTCGTTAGTCCATTTATCTTGAGCGCTACTTGCACTCTTGGTTAGTCCAGGCATCTTGGGAGTTACTGGCACTCTTCATTAGTCCAGGCATCTTGAGATTTACTAACACTCTTGGTTAGACCAGGCATCTTGAGCATTACTAACACTCTCGGTTAGTCCATGCATCTTGAGAGTTACTGGCACTCTTAGCTAGGCCATGCATCCTGGGAGTTACTGGCACTCTTGGTTAGTCCATGCATCCTGGGAGTTACTGGCACTCTTGGTTAGTACATGCATCTTGGGAGTTACTGGCGCTCTCGTTAGTCCATGCATCTTGGGAGTTACTGGCACTCTTGGTTAGTCCTTGCATCTTGAGAGTTACTGGCACTCTTGGTTAGTCCTTGCATCTTGAGAGTTACTGGCACTCTCGTTGGTCCATGCATCTTGGGAGTTACTAGCACTCTTGGTTAGTCCAGGCATCTTGGGAGTTACTAGTGCTCTTGGTTAGTCCATGCATCCTGGGAGATGCTGGCACACATGATTAGTCCACACATCTTGAGCGTTACTAGCACTCTTGGTTAATCCGTGCATCTTGAGAATTACTGGCATTCTTGGTTAGTCCATGCATCCTGGGAGTTACTGCCACTCTTGGTTAGTCCATGCATCCTGGGAATTACTGGAACTCTTGGTTAGTCCATGCATCTTGAGATTTACTAGCACTCTTGGTTCGTCCAGGCATCTTGGGAGTTATTAGCACTCTTTGTTAGTCCAGGCCTCTTGGGAGTTACTAACACACTTGGTTAGACCAGGCATCTTGAGAGTTACTAGCACTCTCGCTTAGTGCAGGCATCTTGAGAGTTACTAACACTCTTGGTTAGTCCGGGCATCGTGAGAGTTACTAAACTCTCGGTTAGTCCATTTATCTTGAGCGCTACTTGCACTCTTGGTTAGTCCAGGCATCTTGGGAGTCACTAACACTCTTGGTTAGACCAGGCATCTTGAGATTTACTAGCACTCTTGGTTCGTCCAGGCATCTTGGGAGTTATTAGCACTCTTGGTTAGTCCAGGCATCTTGGTAGTTACAGGCACTCTTTGTTAGTCCAGGCCTCTTGGGAGTTACTAACACACTTGGTTAGACCAGGCATCTTGAGAGTTACTAGCACTCTCGCTTAGTGCAGGCATCTTGAGAGTTACTAACACTCTTGGTTAGTCCGGGCATCGTGAGAGTTACTAAACTCTCGGTTAGTCCATTTATCTTGAGTGCTACTTGCACTCTTGGTTAGTCCAGGCATCTTGGGAGTCACTAACACTCTTGGTTAGACCAGGCATCTGGAGAGTTACTAGCACTCTCGGTTAGTCCAGGCATCTTGCTAGTTACTAACACTCTTGGTGAGTCCAGACATCTTGAGCGTTACTAGCACTCTTGGTTTGTCCATGCATCTTGAGAATTACTAGCACTCTTGGTTAGTCCATGCATCCTGGGAGCTACTGGCACTCTTGGTTAGTCCATGCATCTTGAGAGTTACTGGCACTCTCGTTAGTCCATTTATCTTGAGCGCTACTTGCACTCTTGGTTAGTCCAGGCATCTTGGGAGTTACTGGCACTCTTCATTGGTCCAGGCACCTTGAGATTTACTAACACTCTTGGTTAGACCAGGCATCTTGAGAGTTACTAGCACTCTTGGTTAGTCCAGGCATCTTGCTAGTTACTAACACTCTTGGTGAGTCCAGACATCTTGAGCGTTACTAGCACTCTTGGTTTGTCCATGCATCTTGAGAATTACTAGCACTCTTGGTTAGTCCATGCATCCTGAGAGCTACTGGCACTCTTGGTTAGTCCATGCATCTTGAGAGTTACTGGCACTCTTCGTTAGTCCAGGCATCATGAGAGTTACTAGCACTCTTGGCCAGGCATCTTGAGCGTTACTAATACCATTGGTTAGTCCAGGCATCTTGACAGTTACTAGTACTCTCGGTTAGTCCAGGTATCTTGCGAGTTGCTAGCACACATGGTTAGTCCAGGCATCTTGAGAGTTACTAGCGCTCTTGGCCAGGCATCTTGAGCATTACTAACACTCTTGGTTAGTCCATGCATCTTGAGAGTTACTGGCACTCTTGGCTAGGCCATGCATCCTGGGAGTTACTGGCACTCTTGGTTAGTCCATGCATCCTGGGAGTTACTGGCACTCTTGGTTAGTCCATGCATCTTGAGAGTTACTGGCGCTCTCGTTAGTCCATGCATCTTGGGAGTTACTGGCACTCTTGGTTAGTCCTTGCGTCTTGAGAGTTACTGGCACTCTCGTTAGTCCATGCATCTTGGGAGTTACTAGCACTCTTGGTTCGTCCAGGCATCTTGGGAGTTATTAGCACTCTTGGTTAGTCCAGGCATCTTGGTAGTTACAGGCACTCTTTGTTAGTCCAGGCCTCTTGGGAGTTACTAACACACTTGGTTAGACGAGGCATATTGAGAGTTACTAGCACTCTCGCTTAGTCCAGGCATCCAGGCAAAGCCGGTCAAGTGGCACAGCGAGTAGAGCGCCCGCTTTGACACCCGTGCAGAGCCTGTTAACGCAGGTTCGAAACCCGGCGGGGCCAAACTCAGCCTTTCATCCTTCCGAGGTCGATAAATGAGCACCACACACCGTGGGTAATAATAAGCAGCGCTCAGATACCTGAGGGTTTGTAGCGCTATATAAAAGCCTAATTGAGAGTTACTAACACTCTTGGTTAGTCCGGGCATCGTGAGAGTTACTAAACTCTCGGTTAGTCCATTTATCTTGAGCGCTACTTGCACTCTTGGTTAGTCCATGCATCCTGGGAGTTACTGGAACTCTTGGTTAGTCCATGCATCTTGAGATTTACTAGCACTCTTGGTTAGTCCAGGCATCTTTGGAGTTATTAGCGCTCTTGGTTAGTCCACACATCCTGGGAGTTACTGGCACTCTTCATTAGTCCAGGTATCTTGAGAGTTACTAACACTCTTGGCCAGGCATCTTGAGCGTTACTAATACTCTTGGTTAGTCCAGGCATCTTGACAGTTACTAGTACTCTCGGTTAGTCCAGGTATCTTGCGAGTTGCTAGCACACATGGTTAGTCCAGGCATCTTGAGAGTTACTAGCGCTCTTGGTTAGTCCAGGCACCTTGGGAGTTATTAGCACTCTTGGTTAGTCCACGCATCTTGGAAGTTACTGGCACTCTTCGTTAGTGGCATCTTGAGAGTTACTACCACTCTTGACCAGGCCTCTTGAACATTACTAACACTCTTGGTTAGTCCAGGCATCTTGACAGTTACTAGTACTCTCGGTTAGTCCAGGTACCTTGAGAGTTGCTAGCACACATGGTTAGTCCAGGCATCTTGAGAGTTACTAACACTCTTGGTCAGGCATCTTGAGAGCTACTGGCACTCTTGGTTAGTACAGGCATCTTGAGAGTTACTAGCGCTCTTGGCCTGGCATCTTGAGCATTACTAACACTCTCGGTTAGTCCATGCATCTTGAGAGTTACTGGCACTCTTTGCTAGTCCATGCATCCTGGGAGTTACTGGCACTCTTGGTTAGTCCATGCATCCTGGGAGTTACTGGCACTCTTGGTTAGTCCATGCATCTTGAGAGTTACTGGCACTCTTGTTAGTCCATGCATCTTGGGAGTTACTAGCACTCTTGGTTAGTCCAGGCATCTTGGGAGTTACTAGCACTCTTGGTTAGTCCATGCATCCTGGGAGGTACTGGCACACATGGGTTCGTCCAGACATCTTGAGTGTTACTAGCACTCTTGGTTAGTCCATGCATCTTGAGAATTACTGACACTCTTGGTTAGTCCATGCATCCTGGGAGTTACTGGCACTCTTGATTAGTCCATGCATCCTGGGAGTTACTGGCACTCTTCGTTAGTCCAGGCATCTTGAGAGTTACTAGCACTCTTGGCCAGGCATCTTGAGTGTTACTAATACTCTTGGTTAGTCCAGGCATCTTGACAGTTACTAGTACTCTCGGTTAGTCCAGGTATCTTGCGAGTTGCTAGCACACATGGTTAGTCCAGGCATCTTGAGAGTTACCAGCGCTCTTGGCCAGGCATCTTGAGCATTACTAACACTCTTGGTTAGTCCATGCATCTTGAGAGTTACTGGCACTCTTGGCTAGGCCATGCATCCTGGGAGTTACTGGCACTCTTGGTTAGTCCATGCATCCTGGGAGTTACTGGCACTCTTGGTTAGTCCATGCATCTTGGGAGTTACTGGCGCTCTCGTTAGTCCATGCATCTTGGGAGTTACTGGCACTCTTGGTTAGTCCTTGCATCTTGAGAGTTACTGGCACTCTCGTTAGTCCATGCATCTTGGGAGTTACTAGCACTCTTGGTTAGTCCAGGCATCTTGGGAGTTACTAGTGCTCTTGGTTAGTCCATGCATCCTGGGAGATGCTGGCACACATGGTTAGTCCACACATCTTGAGCGTTACTAGCACTCTTGGTTAATCCGTGCATCTTGAGAATTACTGGCATTCTTGGTTAGTCCATGCATCCTGGGAGTTACTGCCACTCTTGGTTAGTCCATGCATCCTGGGAATTACTGGAACTCTTGGTTAGTCCATGCATCTTGAGATTTACTAGCACTCTTGGTTCGTCCAGGCATCTTGGGAGTTATTAGCACTCTTGGTTAGTCCAGGCATCTTGGTAGTTACAGGCACTCTTTGTTAGTCCAGGCCTCTTGGGAGTTACTAACACACTTGGTTAGACCAGGCATCTTGAGAGTTACTAGCACTCTCGCTTAGTGCAGGCATCTTGAGAGTTACTAACACTCTTGGTTAGTCCGGGCATCGTGAGAGTTACTAAACTCTCGGTTAGTCCATTTATCTTGAGCGCTACTTGCACTCTTGGTTAGTCCAGGCATCTTGGGAGTCACTAACACTCTTGGTTAGACCAGGCATCTTGAGATTTACTAGCACTCTTGGTTCGTCCAGGCATCTTGGGAGTTATTAGCACTCTTGGTTAGTCCAGGCATCTTGGTAGTTACAGGCACTCTTTGTTAGTCCAGGCCTCTTGGGAGTTACTAACACACTTGGTTAGACCAGGCATCTTGAGAGTTACTAGCACTCTCGCTTAGTGCAGGCATCTTGAGAGTTACTAACACTCTTGGTTAGTCCGGGCATCGTGAGAGTTACTAAACTCTCGGTTAGTCCATTTATCTTGAGCGCTACTTGCACTCTTGGTTAGTCCAGGCATCTTGGGAGTCACTAACACTCTTGGTTAGACCAGGCATCTTGAGAGTTACTAGCACTCTCGGTTAGTCCAGGCATCTTGCTAGTTACTAACACTCTTGGTGAGTCCAGACATCTTGAGCGTTACTAGCACTCTTGTTTTGTCCATGCATCTTGAGAATTACTAGCACTCTTGGTTAGTCCATGCATCCTGGGAGCTACTGGCACTCTTGGTTAGTCCATGCATCTTGAGAGTTACTGGCACTCTCGTTAGTCCATTTATCTTGAGCGCTACTTGCACTCTTGGTTAGTCCAGGCATCTTGGGAGTTACTGGCACTCTTCATTGGTCCAGGCATCTTGAGATTTACTAACACTCTTGGTTAGACCAGGCATCTTGAGAGTTACTAGCACTCTCGGTTAGTCCAGGCATCTTGCTAGTTACTAACGCTCTTGGTGAGTCCAGACATCTTGAGCGTTACTAGGACTCTTGGTTTGTCCATGCATCTTGAGAATTACTAGCACTCTTGGTTAGTCCATGCATCCTGGGAGCTACTGGCACTCTTGGTTAGTCCATGCATCTTGAGAGTTACTGGCACTCTTCGTTAGTCCAGGCATCATGAGAGTTACTAGCACTCTTGGCCAGGCATCTTGAGCGTTACTAATACTCTTGGTTAGTCCAGGCATCTTGACAGTTACTAGTACTCTCGGTTAGTCCAGGTATCTTGCGAGTTGCTAGCACACATGGTTAGTCCAGGCATCTTGAGAGTTACTAGCGCTCTTGGCCAGGCATCTTGAGCATTACTAACACTCTTGGTTAGTCCATGCATCTTGAGAGTTACTGGCACTCTTGGCTAGGCCATGCATCCTGGGAGTTACTGGCACTCTTGGTTAGTCCATGCATCCTGGGAGTTACTGGCACTCTTGGTTAGTCCATGCATCTTGGGAGTTACTGGCGCTCTCGTTAGTCCATGCATCTTGGGAGTTACTGGCACTCTTGGTTAGTCCTTGCATCTTGAGAGTTACTGGCACTCTCGTTAGTCCATGCATCTTGGGAGTTACTAGCACTCTTGGTTAGTCCAGGCATCTTGGGAGTTACTAGTGCTCTTGGTTAGTCCATGCATCCTGGGAGATGCTGGCACACATGGTTAGTCCACACATCTTGAGCGTTACTAGCACTCTTGGTTAATCCGTGCATCTTGAGAATTACTGGCATTCTTGGTTAGTCCATGCATCCTGGGAGTTACTGCCACTCTTGGTTAGTCCATGCATCCTGGGAATTACTGGAACTCTTGGTTAGTCCATGCATCTTGAGATTTACTAGCACTCTTGGTTCGTCCAGGCATCTTGGGAGTTATTAGCACTCTTGGTTAGTCCAGGCATCTTGGTAGTTACAGGCACTCTTTGTTAGTCCAGGCCTCTTGGGAGTTACTAACACACTTGGTTAGACCAGGCATCTTGAGAGTTACTAGCACTCTCGCTTAGTGCAGGCATCTTGAGAGTTACTAACACTCTTGGTTAGTCCGGGCATCGTGAGAGTTACTAAACTCTCGGTTAGTCCATTTATCTTGAGCGCTACTTGCACTCTTGGTTAGTCCAGGCATCTTGGGAGTCACTAACACTCTTGGTTAGACCAGGCATCTTGAGATTTACTAGCACTCTTGGTTCGTCCAGGCATCTTGGGAGTTATTAGCACTCTTGGTTAGTCCAGGCATCTTGGTAGTTACAGGCACTCTTTGTTAGTCCAGGCCTCTTGGGAGTTACTAACACACTTGGTTAGACCAGGCATCTTGAGAGTTACTAGCACTCTCGCTTAGTGCAGGCATCTTGAGAGTTACTAACACTCTTGGTTAGTCCGGGCATCGTGAGAGTTACTAAACTCTCGGTTAGTCCATTTATCTTGAGCGCTACTTGCACTCTTGGTTAGTCCAGGCATCTTGGGAGTCACTAACACTCTTGGTTAGACCAGGCATCTTGAGAGTTACTAGCACTCTCGGTTAGTCCAGGCATCTTGCTAGTTACTAACACTCTTGGTGAGTCCAGACATCTTGAGCGTTACTAGCACTCTTGGTTTGTCCATGCATCTTGAGAATTACTAGCACTCTTGGTTAGTCCATGCATCCTGGGAGCTACTGGCACTCTTGGTTAGTCCATGCATCTTGAGAGTTACTGGCACTCTCGTTAGTCCATTTATCTTGAGCGCTACTTGCACTCTTGGTTAGTCCAGGCATCTTGGTAGTTACAGGCACTCTTTGTTAGTCCAGGCCTCTTGGGAGTTACTAACACACTTGGTTAGACCAGGCATCTTGAGAGTTACTAGCACTCTCGCTTAGTGCAGGCATCTTGAGAGTTACTAACACTCTTGGTTAGTCCGGGCATCGTGAGAGTTACTAAACTCTCGGTTAGTCCATTTATCTTGAGTGCTACTTGCACTCTTGGTTAGTCCATGCATCTTGGGAGTTATTGGCACTCTTGGTTAGTCCTTGCATCTTGAGAGTTACTGGCACTCTCGTTAGTCCATGCATCTTGGGAGTTACTAGCACTCTTGGTTAGTCCAGGCATCTTGGGAGTTACTAGTGCTCTTGGTTAGTCCATGCATCCTGGGAGGTGCTGGCACACATGGTTAGTCCACACATCTTGAGCGTTACTAGCACTCTTGGTTAATCCGTGCATCTTGGGAATTACTGGCATTCTTGGTTAGTCCATGCATCCTGGGAGTTACTGCCACTCTTGGTTAGTCCATGCATCCTGGGAATTACTGGAACTCTTGGTTAGTCCATGCATCTTGAGATTTACTAGCACTCTTGGTTCGTCCAGGCATCTTGGGAGTTATTAGCACTCTTGGTTAGTCCAGGCATCTTGGTAGTTACAGGCACTCTTTGTTAGTCCAGGCCTCTTGGGAGTTACTAACACACTTGGTTAGACCAGGCATCTTGAGAGTTACTAGCACTCTCGCTTAGTGCAGGCATCTTGAGAGTTACTAACACTCTTGGTTAGTCCGGGCATCGTGAGAGTTACTAAACTCTCGGTTAGTCCATTTATCTTGAGCGCTACTTGCACTCTTGGTGAGTCCAGGCATCTTGGGAGTCACTAACACTCTTGGTTAGACCAGGCATCTTGAGAGTTACTAGCACTCTCGGTTAGTCCAGGCATCTTGCTAGTTACTAACACTCTTGGTGAGTCCAGACATCTTGAGCGTTACTAGCACTCTTGGTTTGTCCACGCATCTTGAGAATTACTAGCACTCTTGGTTAGCCCATGCATCCTGGGAGCTACTGGCACTCTTGGTTAGTCCATGCATCTTGAGAGTTACTGGCACTCTCGTTAGTCCATTTATCTTGAGCGCTACTTGCACTCTTGGTTAGTCCAGGCATCTTGGGAGTTACTGGCACTCTTCATTAGTCCAGGCATCTTGAGATTTACTAACACTCTTGGTTAGACCAGGCATCTTGAGAGTTACTAGCACTCTCGGTTAGTCCAGGCATCTTGCTAGTTACTAACACTCTTGGTGAGTCCAGACATCTTGAGCGTTACTAGCACTCTTGGTTAGTCCATGCATCTTGAGAATTACTAGCACTCTTGGTTAGTCCATGCATCCTGGGAGCTACTGGCACTCTTGGTTAGTCCATGCATCTTGAGAGTTACTGGCACTCTTCGTTAGTCCAGGCATCATGAGAGTTACTAGCACTCTTGGCCAGGCATCTTGAGCGTTACTAATACTCTTGGTTAGTCTAGGCATCTTGACAGTTACTAGTACTCTCGGTTAGTCCAGGTATCTTGCGAGTTGCTAGCACACATGGTTAGTCCAGGCATCTTGAGACTTACTAGCGCTCTTGGCCAGGCATCTTGAGCATTACTAACACTCTTGGTTAGTCCATGCATCTTGAGAGTTACTGGCACTCTTGGCTAGGCCATGCATCCTGGGAGTTACTGGCACTCTTGGTTAGTCCATGCATCCTGGGAGTTACTGGCACTCTTGGTTAGTCCATGCATCTTGAGAGTTACTGGCACTCTTGGTTAGTCCTTGCATCTTGAGAGTTACTGGCACTCTCGTTAGTCCATTTATCTTGAGCGCTACTTGCACTCTTGGTTAGTCCAGGCATCTTGGGAGTTACTGGCACTCTTCATTGGTCCAGGCATCTTGAGATTTACTAACACTCTTGGTTAGACCAGGCATCTTGAGAGTTACTAGCACTCTCGGTTAGTCCAGGCATCTTGCTAGTTACTAACGCTCTTGGTGAGTCCAGACATCTTGAGCGTTACTAGGACTCTTGGTTTGTCCATGCATCTTGAGAATTACTAGCACTCTTGGTTAGTCCATGCATCTTGAGAGTTACTGGCACTCTCGTTAGTCCATGCATCTTGGGAGTTACTAGCACTCTTGGTTAGTCCAGGCATCTTGGGAGTTACTAGCACTCTTGGTAAATCCATGCATCTTGAGAATTACTAGCACTCTTTGTTAGCCCATGCATCCTGGGAGTTACTGGCACTCTTGGTTAGTCCATGCATCTTGAGAGTTACTGGCACTCTCGTTAGTCCATGCATCTTGGGAGTTACTAGCACTCTTGGTTAGTCCAGGCATCTTGGGAGTTGCTAGCACTCTTGGTTAGTCCATGCATCCTGGGAGGTACTGGCACACATGGGTTCGTCCAGACATCTTGAGTGTTACTAGCACTCTTGGTTAGTCCATGCATCTTGAGAATTACTGACACTCTTGGTTAGTCTATGCATCCTGGGAGTTACTGGCACTCTTGATTAGTCCATGCATCCTGGGAGTTACTGGCCCTCTTGGTTAGTCCATGCATCCTGGGAGTTACTGGCACTCTTCGTTAGTCCAGGCATCTTGAGAGTTACTAGCACTCTTGGCCAGGCATCTTGAGTGTTACTAATACTCTTGGTTAGTCCAGGCATCTTGACAGTTACTAGTACTCTCGGTTAGTCCAGGTATCTTGCGAGTTGCTAGCACACATGGTTAGTCCAGGCATCTTGAGAGTTACTAGCGCTCTTGGCCAGGCATCTTGAGCATTACTAACACTCTTGGTTAGTCCATGCATCTTGAGAGTTACTGGCACTCTTGGCTAGGCCATGCATCCTGGGAGTTACTGGCACTCTTGGTTAGTCCATGCATCCTGGGAGTTACTGGCACTCTTGGGAGTTACTGGCGCTCTCGTTAGTCCATGCATCTTGGGAGTTACTGGCACTCTTGGTTAGTCCTTGCATCTTGAGAGTTACTGGCACTCTCGTTAGTCCATGCATCTTGGGAGTTACTAGCACTCTTGGTTAGTCCAGGCATCTTGGGAGTTACTAGTGCTCTTGGTTAGTCCATGCATCCTGGGAGGTGCTGGCACACATGGTTACTCCACACATCTTGAGCGTTACTAGCACTCTTGGTTAATCCGTGCATCTTGGGAATTACTGGCATTCTTGGTTAGTCCATGCATCCTGGGATTTACTGCCACTCTTGGTTAGTCCATGCATCCTGGGAATTACTGGAACTCTTGGTTAGTCCATGCATCTTGAGATTTACAAGCACTCTTGGTTCGTCCAGGCATCTTGGGAGTTATTAGCACTCTTGGTTAGTCCAGGCATCTTGGTAGTTACAGGCACTCTTTGTTATCCAGGCCTCTTGGGAGTTACTAACACACTTGGTTAGACCAGGCATCTTGAGAGTTACTAGCACTCTTGGTTAGTCCGGGCATCGTGAGAGTTACTAAACTCTCGGTTAGTCCATTTATCTTGAGCGCTACTTGCACTCTTTGTTAGTTCAGGCATCTTGGGAGTCACTAACACTCTTGGTTAGACCAGGCATCTTGAGAGTTACTAGCACTCTCGGTTAGTCCAGGCATCTTGCTAGTTACTAACACTCTTGGTGAGTCCAGACATCTTGAGCGTTACTAGCACTCTTGGTTTGTCCATGCATCTTGAGAATTACTAGCACTCTTGGTTAGTCCATGCATCCTGGGAGCTACTGGCACTCTTGGTTAGTCCATGCATCTTGAGAGTTACTGGCACTCTCGTTAGTCCATTTATCTTGAGCGCTACTTGCACTCTTGGTTAGTCCAGGCATCTTGGGAGTTACTGGCACTCTTCATTAGTCCAGGCATCTTGAGATTTACTAACACTCTTGGTTAGACCAGGCATCTTGAGCATTACTAACACTCTCGGTTAGTCCATGCATCTTGAGAGTTACTGGCACTCTTAGCTAGGCCATGCATCCTGGGAGTTACTGGCACTCTTGGTTAGTCCATGCATCCTGGGAGTTACTGGCACTCTTGGTTAGTACATGCATCTTGGGAGTTACTGGCGCTCTCGTTAGTCCATGCATCTTGGGAGTTACTGGCACTCTTGGTTAGTCCTTGCATCTTGAGAGTTACTGGCACTCTTGGTTAGTCCTTGCATCTTGAGAGTTACTGGCACTCTCGTTGGTCCATGCATCTTGGGAGTTACTAGCACTCTTGGTTAGTCCAGGCATCTTGGGAGTTACTAGTGCTCTTGGTTAGTCCATGCATCCTGGGAGATGCTGGCACACATGATTAGTCCACACATCTTGAGCGTTACTAGCACTCTTGGTTAATCCGTGCATCTTGAGAATTACTGGCATTCTTGGTTAGTCCATGCATCCTGGGAGTTACTGCCACTCTTGGTTAGTCCATGCATCCTGGGAATTACTGGAACTCTTGGTTAGTCCATGCATCTTGAGATTTACTAGCACTCTTGGTTCGTCCAGGCATCTTGGGAGTTATTAGCACTCTTGGTTAGTCCAGGCATCTTGGTAGTTACAGGCACTCTTTGTTAGTCCAGGCCTCTTGGGAGTTACTAACACACTTGGTTAGACCAGGCATCTTGAGAGTTACTAGCACTCTCGCTTAGTGCAGGCATCTTGAGAGTTACTAACACTCTTGGTTAGTCCGGGCATCGTGAGAGTTACTAAACTCTCGGTTAGTCCATTTATCTTGAGCGCTACTTGCACTCTTGGTTAGTCCAGGCATCTTGGGAGTCACTAACACTCTTGGTTAGACCAGGCATCTTGAGATTTACTAGCACTCTTGGTTCGTCCAGGCATCTTGGGAGTTATTAGCACTCTTGGTTAGTCCAGGCATCTTGGTAGTTACAGGCACTCTTTGTTAGTCCAGGCCTCTTGGGAGTTACTAACACACTTGGTTAGACCAGGCATCTTGAGAGTTACTAGCACTCTCGCTTAGTGCAGGCATCTTGAGAGTTACTAACACTCTTGGTTAGTCCGGGCATCGTGAGAGTTACTAAACTCTCGGTTAGTCCATTTATCTTGAGTGCTACTTGCACTCTTGGTTAGTCCAGGCATCTTGGGAGTCACTAACACTCTTGGTTAGACCAGGCATCTGGAGAGTTACTAGCACTCTCGGTTAGTCCAAGCATCTTGCTAGTTACTAACACTCTTGGTGAGTCCAGACATCTTGAGCGTTACTAGCACTCTTGGTTTGTCCATGCATCTTGAGAATTACTAGCACTCTTGGTTAGTCCATGCATCCTGGGAGCTACTGGCACTCTTGGTTAGTCCATGCATCTTGAGAGTTACTGGCACTCTCGTTAGTCCATTTATCTTGAGCGCTACTTGCACTCTTGGTTAGTCCAGGCATCTTGGGAGTTACTGGCACTCTTCATTGGTCCAGGCACCTTGAGATTTACTAACACTCTTGGTAAGACCAGGCATCTTGAGAGTTACTAGCACTCTTGGTTAGTCCAGGCATCTTGCTAGTTACTAACACTCTTGGTGAGTCCAGACATCTTGAGCGTTACTAGCACTCTTGGTTTGTCCATGCATCTTGAGAATTACTAGCACTCTTGGTTAGTCCATGCATCCTGAGAGCTACTGGCACTCTTGGTTAGTCCATGCATCTTGAGAGTTACTGGCACTCTTCGTTAGTCCAGGCATCATGAGAGTTACTAGCACTCTTGGCCAGGCATCTTGAGCGTTACTAATACTCTTGGTTAGTCCAGGCATCTTGACAGTTACTAGTACTCTCGGTTAGTCCAGGTATCTTGCGAGTTGCTAGCACACATGGTTAGTCCAGGCATCTTGAGAGTTACTAGCGCTCTTGGCCAGGCATCTTGAGCATTACTAACACTCTTGGTTAGTCCATGCATCTTGAGAGTTACTGGCACTCTTGGCTAGGCCATGCATCCTGGGAGTTACTGGCACTCTTGGTTAGTCCATGCATCCTGGGAGTTACTGGCACTCTTGGTTAGTCCATGCATCTTGAGAGTTACTGGCGCTCTCGTTAGTCCATGCATCTTGGGAGTTACTGGCACTCTTGGTTAGTCCCTGCGTCTTGAGAGTTACTGGCACTCTCGTTAGTCCATGCATCTTGGGAGTTACTAGCACTCTTGGTTCGTCCAGGCATCTTGGGAGTTATTAGCACTCTTGGTTAGTCCAGGCATCTTGGTAGTTACAGGCACTCTTTGTTAGTCCAGGCCTCTTGGGAGTTACTAACACACTTGGTTAGACGAGGCATATTGAGAGTTACTAGCACTCTCGCTTAGTCCAGGCATCTTGAGAGTTACTAACACTCTTGGTTAGTCCGGGCATCGTGAGAGTTACTAAACTCTCGGTTAGTCCATTTATCTTGAGCGCTACTTGCACTCTTGGTTAGTCCATGCATCCTGGGAGTTACTGGAACTCTTGGTTAGTCCATGCATCTTGAGATTTACTAGCACTCTTGGTTAGTCCAGGCATCTTTGGAGTTATTAGCGCTCTTGGTTAGTCCACACATCCTGGGAGTTACTGGCACTCTTCATTAGTCCAGGTATCTTGAGAGTTACTAACACTCTTGGCCAGGCATCTTGAGCGTTACTAATACTCTTGGTTAGTCCAGGCATCTTGACAGTTACTAGTACTCTCGGTTAGTCCAGGTATCTTGCGAGTTGCTAGCACACATGGTTAGTCCAGGCATCTTGAGAGTTACTAGCGCTCTTGGTTAGTCCAGGCACCTTGGGAGTTATTAGCACTCTTGGTTAGTCCACGCATCTTGGAAGTTACTGGCACTCTTCGTTAGTGGCATCTTGAGAGTTACTACCACTCTTGACCAGGCCTCTTGAACATTACTAACACTCTTGGTTAGTCCAGGCATCTTGACAGTTACTAGTACTCTCGGTTAGTCCAGGTACCTTGAGAGTTGCTAGCACACATGGTTAGTCCAGGCATCTTGAGAGTTACTAACACTCTTGGTCAGGCATCTTGAGAGCTACTGGCACTCTTGGTTAGTACAGGCATCTTGAGAGTTACTAGCGCTCTTGGCCTGGCATCTTGAGCATTACTAACACTCTCGGTTAGTCCATGCATCTTGAGAGTTACTGGCACTCTTTGCTAGTCCATGCATCCTGGGAGTTACTGGCACTCTTGGTTAGTCCATGCATCCTGGGAGTTACTGGCACTCTTGGTTAGTCCATGCATCTTGAGAGTTACTGGCACTCTTGTTAGTCCATGCATCTTGGGAGTTACTAGCACTCTTGGTTAGTCCAGGCATCTTGGGAGTTACTAGCACTCTTGGTTAGTCCATGCATCCTGGGAGGTACTGGCACACATGGGTTCGTCCAGACATCTTGAGTGTTACTAGCACTCTTGGTTAGTCCATGCATCTTGAGAATTACTGACACTCTTGGTTAGTCCATGCATCCTGGGAGTTACTGGCACTCTTGATTAGTCCATGCATCCTGGGAGTTACTGGCACTCTTCGTTAGTCCAGGCATCTTGAGAGTTACTAGCACTCTTGGCCAGGCATCTTGAGTGTTACTAATACTCTTGGTTAGTCCAGGCATCTTGACAGTTACTAGTACTCTCGGTTAGTCCAGGTATCTTGCGAGTTGCTAGCACACATGGTTAGTCCAGGCATCTTGAGAGTTACCAGCGCTCTTGGCCAGGCATCTTGAGCATTACTAACACTCTTGGTTAGTCCATGCATCTTGAGAGTTACTGGCACTCTTGGCTAGGCCATGCATCCTGGGAGTTACTGGCACTCTTGGTTAGTCCATGCATCCTGGGAGTTACTGGCACTCTTGGTTAGTCCATGCATCTTGGGAGTTACTGGCGCTCTCGTTAGTCCCTGCATCTTGGGAGTTACTGGCACTCTTGGTTAGTCCTTGCATCTTGAGAGTTACTGGCACTCTCGTTAGTCCATGCATCTTGGGAGTTACTAGCACTCTTGGTTAGTCCAGGCATCTTGGGAGTTACTAGTGCTCTTGGTTAGTCCATGCATCCTGGGAGATGCTGGCACACATGGTTAGTCCACACATCTTGAGCGTTACTAGCACTCTTGGTTAATCCGTGCATCTTGAGAATTACTGGCATTCTTGGTTAGTCCATGCATCCTGGGAGTTACTGCCACTCTTGGTTAGTCCATGCATCCTGGGAATTACTGGAACTCTTGGTTAGTCCATGCATCTTGAGATTTACTAGCACTCTTGGTTCGTCCAGGCATCTTGGGAGTTATTAGCACTCTTGGTTAGTCCAGGCATCTTGGTAGTTACAGGCACTCTTTGTTAGTCCAGGCCTCTTGGGAGTTACTAACACACTTGGTTAGACCAGGCATCTTGAGAGTTACTAGCACTCTCGCTTAGTGCAGGCATCTTGAGAGTTACTAACACTCTTGGTTAGTCCGGGCATCGTGAGAGTTACTAAACTCTCGGTTAGTCCATTTATCTTGAGCGCTACTTGCACTCTTGGTTAGTCCAGGCATCTTGGGAGTCACTAACACTCTTGGTTAGACCAGGCATCTTGAGATTTACTAGCACTCTTGGTTCGTCCAGGCATCTTGGGAGTTATTAGCACTCTTGGTTAGTCCAGGCATCTTGGTAGTTACAGGCACTCTTTGTTAGTCCAGGCCTCTTGGGAGTTACTAACACACTTGGTTAGACCAGGCATCTTGAGAGTTACTAGCACTCTCGCTTAGTGCAGGCATCTTGAGAGTTACTAACACTCTTGGTTAGTCCGGGCATCGTGAGAGTTACTAAACTCTCGGTTAGTCCATTTATCTTGAGCGCTACTTGCACTCTTGGTTAGTCCAGGCATCTTGGGAGTCACTAACACTCTTGGTTAGACCAGGCATCTTGAGAGTTACTAGCACTCTCGGTTAGTCCAGGCATCTTGCTAGTTACTAACACTCTTGGTGAGTCCAGACATCTTGAGCGTTACTAGCACTCTTGTTTTGTCCATGCATCTTGAGAATTACTAGCACTCTTGGTTAGTCCATGCATCCTGGGAGCTACTGGCACTCTTGGTTAGTCCATGCATCTTGAGAGTTACTGGCACTCTCGTTAGTCCATTTATCTTGAGCGCTACTTGCACTCTTGGTTAGTCCAGGCATCTTGGGAGTTACTGGCACTCTTCATTGGTCCAGGCATCTTGAGATTTACTAACACTCTTGGTTAGACCAGGCATCTTGAGAGTTACTAGCACTCTCGGTTAGTCCAGGCATCTTGCTAGTTACTAACGCTCTTGGTGAGTCCAGACATCTTGAGCGTTACTAGGACTCTTGGTTTGTCCATGCATCTTGAGAATTACTAGCACTCTTGGTTAGTCCATGCATCCTGGGAGCTACTGGCACTCTTGGTTAGTCCATGCATCTTGAGAGTTACTGGCACTCTTCGTTAGTCCAGGCATCATGAGAGTTACTAGCACTCTTGGCCAGGCATCTTGAGCGTTACTAATACTCTTGGTTAGTCCAGGCATCTTGACAGTTACTAGTACTCTCGGTTAGTCCAGGTATCTTGCGAGTTGCTAGCACACATGGTTAGTCCAGGCATCTTGAGAGTTACTAGCGCTCTTGGCCAGGCATCTTGAGCATTACTAACACTCTTGGTTAGTCCATGCATCTTGAGAGTTACTGGCACTCTTGGCTAGGCCATGCATCCTGGGAGTTACTGGCACTCTTGGTTAGTCCATGCATCCTGGGAGTTACTGGCACTCTTGGTTAGTCCATGCATCTTGGGAGTTACTGGCGCTCTCGTTAGTCCATGCATCTTGGGAGTTACTGGCACTCTTGGTTAGTCCTTGCATCTTGAGAGTTACTGGCACTCTCGTTAGTCCATGCATCTTGGGAGTTACTAGCACTCTTGGTTAGTCCAGGCATCTTGGGAGTTACTAGTGCTCTTGGTTAGTCCATGCATCCTGGGAGATGCTGGCACACATGGTTAGTCCACACATCTTGAGCGTTACTAGCACTCTTGGTTAATCCGTGCATCTTGAGAATTACTGGCATTCTTGGTTAGTCCATGCATCCTGGGAGTTACTGCCACTCTTGGTTAGTCCATGCATCCTGGGAATTACTGGAACTCTTGGTTAGTCCATGCATCTTGAGATTTACTAGCACTCTTGGTTCGTCCAGGCATCTTGGGAGTTATTAGCACTCTTGGTTAGTCCAGGCATCTTGGTAGTTACAGGCACTCTTTGTTAGTCCAGGCCTCTTGGGAGTTACTAACACACTTGGTTAGACCAGGCATCTTGAGAGTTACTAGCACTCTCGCTTAGTGCAGGCATCTTGAGAGTTACTAACACTCTTGGTTAGTCCGGGCATCGTGAGAGTTACTAAACTCTCGGTTAGTCCATTTATCTTGAGCGCTACTTGCACTCTTGGTTAGTCCAGGCATCTTGGGAGTCACTAACACTCTTGGTTAGACCAGGCATCTTGAGATTTACTAGCACTCTTGGTTCGTCCAGGCATCTTGGGAGTTATTAGCACTCTTGGTTAGTCCAGGCATCTTGGTAGTTACAGGCACTCTTTGTTAGTCCAGGCCTCTTGGGAGTTACTAACACACTTGGTTAGACCAGGCATCTTGAGAGTTACTAGCACTCTCGCTTAGTGCAGGCATCTTGAGAGTTACTAACACTCTTGGTTAGTCCGGGCATCGTGAGAGTTACTAAACTCTCGGTTAGTCCATTTATCTTGAGCGCTACTTGCACTCTTGGTTAGTCCAGGCATCTTGGGAGTCACTAACACTCTTGGTTAGACCAGGCATCTTGAGAGTTACTAGCACTCTCGGTTAGTCCAGGCATCTTGCTAGTTACTAACACTCTTGGTGAGTCCAGACATCTTGAGCGTTACTAGCACTCTTGGTTTGTCCATGCATCTTGAGAATTACTAGCACTCTTGGTTAGTCCATGCATCCTGGGAGCTACTGGCACTCTTGGTTAGTCCATGCATCTTGAGAGTTACTGGCACTCCCGTTAGTCCATTTATCTTGAGCGCTACTTGCACTCTTGGTTAGTCCAGGCATCTTGGGAGTTACTGGCACTCTTCATTGGTCCAGGCATCTTGAGATTTACTAACACTCTTGGTTAGACCAGGCATCTTGAGAGTTACTAGCACTCTCGGTTAGTCCAGGCATCTTGCTAGTTACTAACGCTCTTGGTGAGTCCAGACATCTTGAGCGTTACTAGCACTCTTGGTTTGTCCATGCATCTTGAGAATTACTAGCACTCTTGGTTAGTCCATGCATCCTGGGAGCTACTTGCACTCTTGGTTAGTCCATGCATCTTGAGAGTTACTGGCACTCTTCGTTAGTCCAGGCATCATGAGAGTTACTAGCACTCTTGGCCAGGCATCTTGAGCGTTACTAATACTCTTGGTTAGTCCAGGCATCTTGACAGTTACTAGTACTCTCGGTTAGTCCAGGTATCTTGCGAGTTGCTAGCACACATGGTTAGTCCAGGCATCTTGAGAGTTACTAGCGCTCTTGGCCAGGCATCTTGAGCATTACTAACACTCTTGGTTAGTCCATGCATCTTGAGAGTTACTGGCACTCTTGGCTAGGCCATGCATCCTGGGAGTTACTGGCACTCTTGGTTAGTCCATGCATCCTGGGAGTTACTGGCACTCTTGGTTAGTCCATGCATCTTGAGAGTTACTGGCGCTCTCGTTAGTCCATGCATCTTGGGAGTTACTGGCACTCTTGGTTAGTCCTTGCATCTTGAGAGTTACTGGCACTCTCGTTAGTCCATGCATCTTGGGAGTTACTAGCACTCTTGGTTCGTCCAGGCATCTTGGGAGTTATTAGCACTCTTGGTTAGTCCAGGCATCTTGGTAGTTACAGGCACTCTTTGTTAGTCCAGGCCTCTTGGGAGTTACTAACACACTTGGTTAGACGAGGCATATTGACAGTTACTAGCACTCTCGCTTAGTCCAGGCATCTTGAGAGTTACTAACACTCTTGGTTAGTCCGGGCATCGTGAGAGTTACTAAACTCTCGGTTAGTCCATTTATCTTGAGCGCTACTTGCACTCTTGGTTAGTCCATGCATCCTGGGAGTTACTGGAACTCTTGGTTAGTCCATGCATCTTGAGATTTACTAGCACTCTTGGTTAGTCCAGGCATCTTTGGAGTTATTAGCGCTCTTGGTTAGTCCACACATCCTGGGAGTTACTGGCACTCTTCGTTAGTCCAGGTATCTTGAGAGTTACTAACACTCTTGGCCAGGAATCTTGAGCGTTACTAATACTCTTGGTTAGTCCAGGCATCTTGACAGTTACTAGTATTCTCGGTTAGTCCAGGTATCTTGCGAGTTGCTAGCACACATGGTTAGTCCAGGCATCTTGAGAGTTACTAGCGCTCTTGGTTAGTCCAGGCACCTTGGGAGTTATTAGCACTCTTGGTTAGTCCACGCATCTTGGAAGTTACTGGCACTCTTCGTTAGTGGCATCTTGAGAGTTACTACCACTCTTGACCAGGCCTCTTGAACATTACTAACACTCTTGGTTAGTCCAGGCATCTTGACAGTTACTAGTACTCTCGGTTAGTCCAGGTACCTTGAGAGTTGCTAGCACACATGGTTAGTCCAGGCATCTTGAGAGTTACTAACACTCTTGGTCAGGCATCTTGAGAGCTACTGGCACTCTTGGTTAGTACAGGCATCTTGAGAGTTACTAGCGCTCTTGGCCTGGCATCTTGAGCATTACTAACACTCTCGGTTAGTCCATGCATCTTGAGAGTTACTGGCACTCTTGGCTAGTCCATGCATCCTGGGAGTTACTGGCACTCTTGGTTAGTCCATGCATCCTGGGAGTTACTGGCACTTTTGGTTAGTCCATGCATCTTGAGAGTTACTGGCACTCTTGTTAGTCCATGCATCTTGGGAGTTACTAGCACTCTTGGTTAGTCCAGGCATCTTGGGAGTTACTAGCGCTCTTGGTTAGTCCATGCACCCTGGGAGGTAGTGGCACACATGGTTAGTCCAGACATCTTGAGCGTTACTAGCACTCTTGGTTAGTCCATGCATCTTGAGAATTACTGGCACTCTTGGTTAGTCCATACATCCTGGGAGTTACTGGCACTCTTGATTAGTCCATGCATCTTGAGAATTACTAGCACTCTTTGTTAGTCCATGCATCCTGGGAGTTACTGGCACTCTTGGTTAGTCCATGCATCTTGAGAGTTACTGGCACTCTCGTTAGTCCAGGCATCTTGGTAGTTACAGGCACTCTTTGTTAGTCCAGGCCTCTTGGGAGTTACTAACACACTTGGTTAGACCAGGCATCTTGAGAGTTACTAGCACTCTCGCTTAGTGCAGGCATCTTGAGAGTTACTAACACTCTTGGTTAGTCCGGGCATCGTGAGAGTTACTAAACTCTCGGTTAGTCCATTTATCTTGAGTGCTACTTGCACTCTTGGTTAGTCCAGGCATCTTGGGAGTCACTAACACTCTTGGTTAGACGAGGCATCTTGAGATTTACTAGCACTCTTGGTTCGTCCAGGCATCTTGGGAGTTATTAGCACTCTTGGTTAGTCCAGGCATCTTGGTAGTTACAGGCACTCTTTGTTAGTCCAGGCCTCTTGGGAGTTACTAACACACTTGGTTAGACCAGGCATCTTGAGAGTTACTAGCACTCTCGCTTAGTGCAGGCATCTTGAGAGTTACTAACACTCTTGGTTAGTCCGGGCATCGTGAGAGTTACTAAACTCTCGGTTAGTCCATTTATCTTGAGCGCTACTTGCACTCTTGGTTAGTCCAGGCATCTTGGGAGTCACTAACACTCTTGGTTAGACCAGGCATCTTGAGAGTTACTAGCACTCTCGGTTAGTCCAGGCATCTTGCTAGTTACTAACACTCTTGGTGAGTCCAGACATCTTGAGCGTTACTAGCACTCTTGGTTTGTCCATGCATCTTGAGAATTACTAGCACTCTTGGTTAGTCCATGCATCCTGGGAGCTACTGGCACTCTTGGTTAGTCCATGCATCTTGAGAGTTACTGGCACTCTCGTTAGTCCATTTATCTTGAGCGCTACTTGCACTCTTGGTTAGTCCAGGCATCTTGGGAGTTACTGGCACTCTTCATTGGTCCAGGCATCTTGAGATTTACTAACACTCTTGGTTAGACCAGGCATCTTGAGAGTTACTAGCACTCTCGGTTAGTCCAGGCATCTTGCTAGTTACTAACACTCTTGGTGAGTCCAGATATCTTGAGCGTTACTAGCACTCTTGGTTTGTCCATGCATCTTGAGAATTACTAGCACTCTTGGTTAGTCCATGCATCCTGGGAGCTACTGGCACTCTTGGTTAGTCCATGCATCTTGAGAGTTACTGGCACTCTTCGTTAGTCCAGGCATCATGAGAGTTACTAGCACTCTTGGCCAGGCATCTTGAGCGTTACTAATACTCTTGGTTAGTCCAGGCATCTTGACAGTTACTAGTACTCTCGGTTAGTCCAGGTATCTTGCGAGTTGCTAGCACACATGGTTAGTCCAGGCATCTTGAGAGTTACTAGCGCTCTTGGCCAGGCATCTTGAGCATTACTAACACTCTTGGTTAGTCCATGCATCTTGAGAGTTACTGGCACTCTTGGCTAGGCCATGCATCCTGGGAGTTACTGGCACTCTTGGTTAGTCCATGCATCCTGGGAGTTACTGGCACTCTTGGTTAGTCCATGCATCTTGAGAGTTACTGGCACTCTTGGCCAGGCATCTTGAGCGTTACTAATACTCTTGGTTAGTCCAGGCATCTTGACAGTTACTAGCACTCTCGGTTAGTCCATGTATCTTGCGAGTTGCTAGCACACATGGTTAGTCCAGGCATCTTGAGAGTTACTAGCGCTCTTGGCCAGGCATCTTGAGCATTACTAACACTCTCGGTTAGTCCATGCATCTTGAGAGTTACTGGCACTCTTGGCTAGGCCATGCATCCTGGGAGTTACTGGCACTCTTGGTTAGTTCATGCATCCTGGGAGTTACTGGCACTCTTGGTTAGTACATGCATCTTGGGAGTTACTGGCGCTCTCGTTAGTCCATGCATCTTGGGAGTTACTGGCACTCTTGGTTAGTCCTTGCATCTTGAGAGTTACTGGCACTCTCGTTAGTCCATGCATCTTGGGAGTTACTAGCACTCTTGGTTAGTCCAGGCATCTTGGGAGTTACTAGTGCTCTTGGTTAGTCCATGCATCCTGGGAGGTGCTGGCACACATGGTTAGTCCACACATCTTGAGCGTTACTAGCACTCTTGGTTAATCCGTGCATCTTGAGAATTACTGGCATTCTTGGTTAGTCCATGCATCCTGGGAGTTACTGCCACTCTTGGTTAGTCCATGCATCCTGGGAATTACTGGAACTCTTGGTTAGTCCATGCATCTTGAGATTTACTAGCACTCTTGGTTCGTCCTGGCATCTTGGGAGTTATTAGCACTCTTGGTTAGTCCAGGCTTCTTGGTAGTTACAGGCACTCTTTGTTAGTCCAGGCCTCTTGGGAGTTACTAACACACTTGGTTAGACCAGGCATCTTGAGAGTTACTAGCACTCTCGCTTAGTGCAGGCATCTTGAGAGTTACTAACACTCTTGGTTAGTCAGGGCATCGTGAGAGTTACTAAACTCTCGGTTAGTCCATTTATCTTGAGCGCTACTTGCACTCTTGGTTAGTCCAGGCAACTTGGGAGTTACTGGCACTCTTCGTTAGTCCAGGCATCTTGAGATTTACTATCACTCTTGGTTAGACCAGGCATCTTGAGAGTTACTAGCACTCTCGGTTAGTCCAGGCATCCTGCTAGTTACTAACACTCTTGGTGAGTCCAGACATCTTGAGCGTTACTAGCACTCTTGGTTTGTCCATGGATCTTGAGAATTACTAGCACTCTTGGTTAGTCCATGCATCCTGGGAGCTACTGGCACTCTTGGTTAGTCCATGCATCTTGAGAGTTACTGGCACTCTCGTTAGTCCATTTATCTTGAGCGCTACTTGCACTCTTGGTTAGTCCAGGCATCTTGGGAGTTACTGGCACTCTTCGTTAGTCCAGGCATCTTGAGATTTACTAACACTCTTGGTTAGACCAGGCATCTTGAGAGTTACTAGCACTCTCGGTTAGTCCAGGCATCTTGCTAGTTACTAACACTCTTGGTGAGTCCAGACATCTTGAGCGTTACTAGCACTCTTGGTTTGTCCATGCATCTTGAGAATTACTAGCACTCTTGGTTAGTCCATGCATCCTGGGAGCTACTGGCACTCTTGGTTAGTCCATGCATCTTGAGAGTTACTGGCACTCTTCGTTAGTCCAGGAATCATGAGAGTTACTAGCACTCTTGGCCAGGGATCTTGAGCGTTACTAATACTCTTGGTTAGTCCAGGCATCTTGACAGTTACTAGTACTCTCGGTTAGTCCAGGTATCTTGCGAGTTGCTAGCACACATGGTTAGTCCAGGCATCTTGAGAGTTACTAGCGCTCTTGGCCAGGCATCTTGAGCATTACTAACACTCTCGGTTAGTCCATGCATCTTGAGAGTTACTGGCACTCTTGGCTAGGCCATGCATCCTGGGAGTTACTGGCACTCTTGGTTAGTCCATGCATCCTGGGAGTTACTGGCACTCTTGGTTAGTCCATGCATCTTGAGATTTACTGGCGCTCTCGTTAGTCCATGCATCTTGGGAGTTACTGGCACTCTTGGTTAGTCCAGGCATCTTGGGAGTTACTAGCGCTCTTGGTTAGTCCATGCACCCTGGGAGGTAGTGGCACACATGGTTAGTCCAGACATCTTGAGCGTTACTAGCACTCTTGTTTAGTCCATGCATCTTGAGAATAACTGGCACTCTTGGTTAGTCCATACATCCTGGGAGTTACTGGCACTCTTGATTAGTCCATGCATCCTGGGAGTTACTGGCACTCTTGGTTAGTCCAGGCATCTTGAGAGTTACTAGCGCTCTTGGCATGTCATCTTGAGCATTACTAACACTCTCGGTTAGTCCATGCATCTTGAGAGTTACTGGCACTCTTGGCTAGTCCATGCATCCTGGGAGTTACTGGCACTCTTGGTTAGTCCATGCATCCTGGGAGTTCCTGGCACTCTTGGTTAGTCCATGCATCTTGAGAGTTACTGGCACTCTTGTTAGTCCATGCATCTTGGGAGTTACTAGCACTCTTGGTTAGTCCAGGCATCTTGGGAGTTACTAGCGCTCTTGGTTAGTCCATGCACCCTGGGAGGTAGTGGCACACATGGTTAGTCCAGACATCTTGAGCGTTACTAGCACTCTTGGTTAGTCCATGCATCTTGAGAATTACTGGCACTCTTGGTTAGTCCATACATCCTGGGAGTTACTGGCACTCTTGATTAGTCCATGCATCCTGGGAGTTACTGGCACTCTTGGTTAGTCCATGCATCCTGGGAGTTACTGGCACTCTTGGTTAGACCATGCATCTTGAGAGTTACTGGCACTCTGGTTAGTCCATGCATCTTGGGAGTTACTAGCACTCTTGGTTAGTCCAGGCATCTTGGGAGTTACTAGTGCTCTTGGTTAGTCCATGCATCCTGGGAGATGCTGGCACACATGGTTAGTCCACACATCTTGAGCGTTACTAGCACTCTTGGTTAATCCGTGCATCTTGAGAATTACTGGCATTCTTGGTTAGTCCATGCATCCTGGGAGTTATTGCCACTCTTGGTTAGTCCATGCATCCTGGGAATTACTGGAACTCTTGGTTAGTCCATGCATCTTGAGATTTACTAGCACTCTTGGTTCGTCCAGGCATCTTGGGAGTTATTAGCACTCTTGGTTAGTCCAGGCATCTTGGTAGTTACAGGCACTCTTTATTAGTCCAGGCCTCTTGGGAGTTACTAACACACTTGGTTAGACCAGGCATCTTGAGAGTTACTAGCACTCTCGCTTAGTGCAGGCATCTTGAGAGTTACTAACACTCTTGGTTAGTCCGGGCATCGTGAGAGTTACTAAACTCTCGGTTAGTCCATTTATCTTGAGCGCTACTTGCACTCTTGGTTAGTCCAGGCATCTTGGGAGTCACTAACACTCTTGGTTAGACCAGGCATCTTGAGATTTACTAGCACTCTTGGTTCGTCCAGGCATCTTGGGAGTTATTAGCACTCTTGGTTAGTCCAGGCATCTTGGTAGTTACAGGCACTCTTTGTTAGTCCAGGCCTCTTGGGAGTTACTAACACACTTGGTTAGACCAGGCATCTTGAGAGTTACTAGCACTCTCGCTTAGTGCAGGCATCTTGAGAGTTACTAACACTCTTGGTTAGTCCGGGCATCGTGAGAGTTACTAAACTCTCGGTTAGTCCATTTATCTTGAGCGCTACTTGCACTCTTGGTTAGTCCAGGCATCTTGGGAGTCACTAACACTCTTGGTTAGACCAGGCATCTTGAGAGTTACTAGCACTCTCGGTTAGTCCAGGCATCTTGCTAGTTACTAACACTCTTGGTGAGTCCAGACATCTTGAGCGTTACTAGCACTCTTGGTTTGTCCATGCATCTTGAGAATTACTAGCACTCTTGGTTAGTCCATGCATCCTGGGAGCTACTGGCACTCTTGGTTAGTTCATGCATCTTGAGCGTTACTGGCACTCTCGTTAGTCCATTTATCTTGAGCGCTACTTGCACTCTTGGTTAGTCCAGGCATCTTGGGAGTTACTGGCACTCTTCATTGGTCCAGGCATCTTGAGATTTACTAAAACTCTTGGTTAGACCAGGCATCTTGAGAGTTACTAGCACTCTCGGTTAGTCCAGGCATCTTGCTAGTTACTAACACTCTTGGTGAGTCCAGACATCTTGAGCGTTACTAGCACTCTTGGTTTGTCCATGCATCTTGAGAATTACTAGCACTCTTGGTTAGTCCATGCATCCTGGGAGCTACTGGCACTCTTGGTTAGTCCATGCATCTTGAGAGTTACTGGCACTCTTCGTTAGTCCAGGCATCATGAGAGTTACTAGCACTCTTGGCCAGGCATCTTGAGCGTTACTAATACTCTTGGTTAGTCCAGGCATCTTGACAGTTACTAGTACTCTCGGTTAGTCCAGGTATCTTGCGAGTTGCTAGCACACATGGTTAGTCCAGGCATCTTGAGAGTTACTAGCGCTCTTGGCCAGGCATCTTGAGCATTACTAACACTCTTGGTTAGTCCATGCATCTTGAGAGTTACTGGCACTCTTGGCTAGGCCATGCATCCTGGGAGTTACTGGCACTCTTGGTTAGTCCATGCATCCTGGGAGTTACTGGCACTCTTGGTTAGTCCATGCATCTTGAGAGTTACTGGCGCTCTCGTTAGTCCATGCATCTTGGGAGTTACTGGCACTCTTGGTTAGTCCTTGCATCTTGAGAGTTACTGGCACTCTCGTTAGTCCATGCATCTTGGGAGTTACTAGCACTCTTGGTTCGTCCAGGCATCTTGGGAGTTATTAGCACTCTTGGTTAGTCCAGGCATCTTGGTAGTTACAGGCACTCTTTGTTAGTCCAGGCCTCTTGGGAGTTACTAACACACTTGGTTAGACGAGGCATATTGAGAGTTACTAGCACTCTCGCTTAGTCCAGCTATCTTGAGAGTTACTAACACTCTTGGTTAGTCCGGGCATCGTGAGAGTTACTAAACTCTCGGTTAGTCCATTTATCTTGAGCGCTACTTGCACTCTTGGTTAGTCCATGCATCCTGGGAGTTACTGGAACTCTTGGTTAGTCCATGCATCTTGAGATTTACTAGCACTCTTGGTTAGTCCAGGCATCTTTGGAGTTATTAGCGCTCTTGGTTAGTCCACACATCCTGGGAGTTACTGGCACTCTTCGTTAGTCCAGGTATCTTGAGAGTTACTAACACTCTTGGCCAGGCATCTTGAGAGTTACTAATACTCTTGGTTAGTCCAGGCATCTTGACAGTTACTAGTACTCTCTGTTAGTCCAGGTATCTTACGAGTTGCTAGCACACATGGTTAGTCCAGGCATCTTGAGAGTTACTAGCGCTCTTGGTTAGTCCAGGCACCTTGGGAGTTATTAGCACTCTTGGTTAGTCCACGCATCTTGGAAGTTACTGGCACTCTTCGTTAGTGGTATCTTGAGAGTTACTACCACTCTTGACCAGGCCTCTTGAACATTACTAACACTCTTGGTTAGTCCCGGCATCTTGACAGTTACTAGTACTCTCGGTTAGTCCAGGTACCTTGAGAGTTGCTAGCACACATGGTTAGTCCAGGCGTCTTGAGAGTTACTAACACACTTGGTCAGGCATCTTGAGAGCTACTAGCACTCTTGGTTAGTACAGGCATCTTGAGAGTTACTAGCGCTCTTGGCCTGGCATCTTGAGCATTACTAACACTCTCGGTTAGTCCATGCATCTTGAGAGTTACTGGCACTCTTGGCTAGTCCATGCATCCTGGGAGTTACTGGCACTCTTGGTTAGTCCATGCATCCTGGGAGTTACTGGCACTCTTGGTTAGTCCATGCATCTTGAGAGTTACTGGCACTCTTGTTAGTCCATGCATCTTGGGAGTTACTAGCACTCTTGGTTAGTCCAGGCATCTTGGGAGTTACTAGCGCTCTTGGTTAGTCCATGCACCCTGGGAGGTAGTGGCACACATGGTTAGTCCAGACATCTTGAGCG
The DNA here is from genome assembly GCF_040938575.1 of Ambystoma mexicanum. Taxonomy (NCBI): domain Eukaryota; kingdom Metazoa; phylum Chordata; class Amphibia; order Caudata; family Ambystomatidae; genus Ambystoma; species Ambystoma mexicanum. Next base: position 202,956,856 of record NC_090925.1, read on the forward strand.
TTACTAGCACTCTTGGTTAGTCCATGCATCTTGAGAGTTACTGGCACTCTCGTTAGTCCACGCATCTTGGGAGTTACTAGCACTCTTGGTTAGTCCAGGCATCTTGGGAGTTGCTAGCACTCTTGGTTAGTCCATGCATCCTGGGAGGTACTGGCACACATGGGTTCGTCCAGACATCTTGAGTGTTACTAGCACTCTTGGTTAGTCCATGCATCTTGAGAATTACTGACACTCTTGGTTAGTTCATGCATCCTGGGAGTTACTGGCACTCTTGATTAGTCCATGCATCCTGGGAGTTACTGGCCCTCTTGGTTAGTCCATGCATCCTGGGAGTTACTGGCACTCTTCGTTAGTCCAGGCATCTTGAGAGTTACTAGCACTCTTGGCCAGGCATCTTGAGCGTTACTAATACTCTTGGTTAGTCCAGGCATCTTGACAGTTACTAGTACTCTCGGTTAGTCCATGTATCTTGCGAGTTGCTAGCACACATGGTTAGTCCAGGCATCTTGAGAGTTACTAGCGCTCTTGGCCAGGCATCTTGAGCATTACTAACACTCTCGGTTAGTCCATGCATCTTGAGAGTTACTGGCACTCTTGGCTAGGCCATGCATCCTGGGAGTTACTGGCACTCTTGGTTAGTCCATGCATCCTGGGAGTTACTGGCACTCTTGGTTAGTACATGCATCTTGGGAGTTACTGGCGCTCTCGTTAGTCCATGCATCTTGGGAGTTACTGGCACTCTTGGTTAGTCCTTGCATCTTGAGAGTTACTGGCACTCTCGTTAGTCCATGCATCTTGGGAGTTACTAGCACTCTTGGTTAGTCCAGGCATCTTGGGAGTTACTAGTGCTCTTGGTTAGTCCATGCATCCTGGGAGGTGCTGGCACACATGGTTAGTCCACACATCTTGAGCGTTACTAGCACTCTTGGTTAATCCGTGCATCTTGAGAATTACTGGCATTCTTGGTTAGTCCATGCATCCTGGGAGTTACTGCCACTCTTGGTTAGTCCATGCATCCTGGGAATTACTGGAACTCTTGGTTAGTCCATGCATCTTGAGATTTACTAGCACTCTTGGTTCGTCCTGGCATCTTGGGAGTTATTAGCACTCTTGGTTAGTCCAGGCTTCTTGGTAGTTACAGGCACTCTTTGTTAGTCCAGGCCTCTTGGGAGTTACTAACACACTTGGTTAGACCAGGCATCTTGAGAGTTACTAGCACTCTCGCTTAGTCCAGGCATCTTGAGAGTTACTAACACTCTTGGTTAGTCAGGGCATCGTGAGAGTTACTAAACTCTCGGTTAGTCCATTTATCTTGAGCGCTACTTGCACTCTTGGTTAGTCCAGGCAACTTGGGAGTTACTGGCACTCTTCGTTAGTCCAGGCATCTTGAGATTTACTATCACTCTTGGTTAGACCAGGCATCTTGAGAGTTACTAGCACTCTCGGTTAGTCCAGGCATCCTGCTAGTTACTAACACTCTTGGTGAGTCCAGACATCTTGAGCGTTACTAGCACTCTTGGTTTGTCCATGGATCTTGAGAATTACTAGCACTCTTGGTTAGTCCATGCATCCTGGGAGCTACTGGCACTCTTGGTTAGTCCATGCATCTTGAGAGTTACTGGCACTCTCGTTAGTCCATTTATCTTGAGCACTACTTGCACTCTTGGTTAGTCCAGGCATCTTGGGAGTTACTTGCACTCTTCGTTAGTCCAGGCATCTTGAGATTTACTAACACTCTTGGTTAGACCAGGCATCTTGAGAGTTACTAGCACTCTCGGTTAGTCCAGGCATCTTGCTAGTTACTAACACTCTTGGTGAGTCCAGACATCTTGAGCGTTACTAGCACTCTTGGTTTGTCCATGCATCTTGAGAATTACTAGCACTCTTGGTTAGTCCATGCATCCTGGGAGCTACTGGCACTCTTGGTTAGTCCATGCATCTTGAAAGTTACTGGCACTCTTCGTTAGTCCAGGCATCATGAGAGTTACTAGCACTCTTGGCCAGGCATCTTGAGCGTTACTAATACTCTTGGTTAGTCCAGGCATCTTGACAGTTACTAGTACTCTTGGTTAGTCCAGGTATCTTGCGAGTTGCTAGCACACATGGTTAGTCCAGGCATCTTGAGAGTTACTAGTGCTCTTGGCCAGGCATCTTGAGCATTACTAACACTCTCGGTTAGTCCATGCATCTTGAGAGTTACTGGCACTCTTGGCTAGGCCATGCATCCTGGGAGTTACTGGCACTCTTGGTTAGTCCATGCATCCTGGGAGTTACTGGCACTCTTGGTTAGTCCATGCATCTTGAGATTTACTGGCGCTCTCGTTAGTCCATGCATTTTGGGAGTTACTGGCACTCTTGGTTAGTCCAGGCATCTTGGGAGTTACTAGCGCTCTTGGTTAGTCCATGCACCCTGGGAGGTAGTGGCACACATGGTTAGTCCAGACATCTTGAGCGTTACTAGCACTCTTGTTTAGTCCATGCATCTTGAGAATTACTGGCACTCTTGGTTAGTCCATACATCCTGGGAGTTACTGGCACTCTTGATTAGTCCATGCATCCTGGGAGTTACTGGCACTCTTGGTTAGTCCAGGCATCTTGAGAGTTACTAGCGCTCTTGGCATGTCATCTTGAGCATTACTAACACTCTCGGTTAGTCCATGCATCTTGAGAGTTACTGGCACTCTTGGCTAGTCCATGCATCCTGGGAGTTACTGGCACTCTTGGTTAGTCCATGCATCCTGGGAGTTACTGGCACTCTTGGTTAGTCCATGCATCTTGAGAGTTACTGGCACTCTTGTTAGTCCATGCATCTTGGGAGTTACTAGCACTCTTGGTTAGTCCAGGCATCTTGGGAGTTACTAGCGCTCTTGGTTAGTCCATGCACCCTGGGAGGTAGTGGCACACATGGTTAGTCCAGACATCTTGAGCGTTACTAGCACTCTTGGTTAGTCCATGCATCTTGAGAATTACTGGCACTCTTGGTTAGTCCATACATCCTGGGAGTTACTGGCACTCTTGATTAGTCCATGCATCCTGGGAGTTACTGGCACTCTTGGTTAGTCCATGCATCCTGGGAGTTACTGGCACTCTTGGTTAGACCATGCATCTTGAGAGTTACTGGCACTCTGGTTAGTCCATGCATCTTGGGAGTTACTAGCACTCTTGGTTAGTCCAGGCATCTTGGGAGTTGCTAGCACTCTTGGTTAGTCCATGCATCCTGGGAGGTACTGGCACACATGGGTTCGTCCAGACATCTTGAGTGTTACTAGCACTCTTGGTTAGTCCATGCATCCTGAGAATTACTGACACTCTTGGTTAGTCCATGCATCCTGGGAGTTACTGGCACTCTTGGTTAGTCTATGGGCCTCATTACGACCCTGGCGGAAAGTGACTGACCGGACCGCAACAGCGTAAATAGCGTTTCCGCCATTGCACGAAGGAGCAAAGTGCGGCCAATCACGACCCATCGGGCACGAGCATTACGCCATGGCGGAATCCGAAAGGCTGCGATGGCGGAAATGACCCTAAAACGGCCCTTACCGCCGCCGTACGCTGCACCAGGTGCAATACCGCCACCCATCTTAGCGGTCACCGTAATGAGCGGTCACCGTAACGAGCGTGCACCGCAAATTACGGCCACCGTAAATATACGGAAACGGAAGTAAAAGCATGTGGCCGGAACGGGAAACAGCACGCCGCACAACTATAAAATCCGAATCCCAACACAACCATTAAAAATCCGACCCTGACACACATCCCAACCCGTTAGCAACCCCAGTTAAAAAAATAAATATGGGAAAGGTAGCCAAGAAAGCGTGTGACCGCAAGCGGCAGGTACACTTCTCCCGAGAGGAACTGACCGTGCTCACCGAGACCCTCCAGGAAAATTCCGCCGTCGTCTTCTCCAGTCAAATGACCAGGACGGCCCTTGCCAACAAGAAGGCCATATGGGCCCTGGTGGCACAGCGCGTAAGTGCGGTGGGGACAACACCCCGCACGCCACAGCAATGTCGCAAGCGGTGGGACGACCTGCGGATCCGCGTACGCAGCATACTTTCTGCGAACAGGAACATCGCCACAGCTACCGGGGGGGGTTCAGAGTCGCCCATCAAGTTGACCCCCTGGGAGGAAATCTGCGCCTCCACCATAGGAATGGAGAGCATAGAGGGAGTCGGAGGGATGGAGAAAGGAGTGCCGACATCCGGAGAATCAGGTAGGTTGGCCAAGAGAAACAATGCGAAATCCACAAACCACGAACATGTGCAGTACCATGTGACCCCATAGTGCAATACATACTTTGCCCTGACAGCGCCCTCTAAAAGTCAGAATGAACAAACAAATCAATCAAGAAGCCATAAACAACCCCTACATGTGCAGCATGCACCCCCTAACTGCAGGCAGCCAAATGAATGCATCCTCAATCCACACGAAAATGAGACCACCTCCAAGGCCCAGTCCCAAATCAGCCTCATGTACCACCCCAATGCATTTGATACGTTGCCATTCCAAATCCGACAGACCCATAACTAACGCTCGCCCCTCTTTACTCCACCACAGGGTCCGATACCAACGACGAGCTGCAGGACACCCCTACCAGCACGCCTGCAAAGAGGGCCAGGACCAACGTCCCAAGAGCCTCCACCTCAGGTGCAAGGATCAAGACACGGCAGCAGCAGGAATCAAGTGGCAGCACACTGGAGGGGACTGCAACAGGCACCCCAGCAGCCAGCAAGTCCACAACCCCAGCACCACAGGTCCCCCCCAAGAACGTATCTGATGGCACTGCCTCTGGTGGTAGCAGCACCATAGGTGACACAGCTGTCATGCCAGCATGCTCCGACACGGAAAACAGTGCTGGCGACGTAGGTACCATCCATGACCTTTCCCAATCCCCCTGCATGTTCCATCCCCTACACCATGACGAAACCACGCAGGGGCACCCTGAAGACGACGACTGGCCAACCCCCACTAGTCCTGTGCCAAGGCAACATGTGTTGAGCAGCCCCCCTGTCACACCACCGCAAATGTCCATGGCCCAGCAGAGGCAACAGTCCCTCGACCTGCTGATCGAGCAACAGCAGGAAGCGTCCACGCTACTCAAGGACCATGCAAATGAATGCGGGGGTTCCAGGGCAGCCATGGAAACATCCACCGAGACACTCAGGGCACAAATAGAGAAAAGTAGTGAGAGCCTCAGGGGAGAAATGGAGAGAAGCACCGAGAGCCTGAGAGCACAAATGGAGAAAAGCACCGAGAGCCTGAGAGCACAAATGGAGAAAAGCACCGAGAGCCTGAGGGGGGAACTGCATGCGACGTCCAAAGACGTTTGTGCTGAACTTGCTGCTGTGCGCCGTGTGCTCTCGGAGCTCTCACAAACCCTCAGAGACATGCATGGACGCGAGCAGGCAGAGACATCATCCGTGGCAAGTTCCGTCCAGGGCAGCCCCCAACGCAGATCTGGCAGGAACCTGCGCTCCACGGGCAGGGGTGCCCCTGATACCCGTAGAGGGGGCTTGCAATAGCGTCTACCCACGGACAGCATGCATATTTGGACACTGGTGTTGGGGGGGGAGGTAGTAGGGTGGAGGGGGTGTGTTGGGCTTCACTGGGTGGCGGGTCCATAGGGTGTATAAATCAAATCACATTAACAATACAGCACCTCATTATCATCCAATGACATGTGTGGACATTGATATTTGCGTACGAGGCCTTCATAGGCGTACAGTCCACAATGTGCCTGTACTACACACACACAGTGCCACAGGTCCCCTTTCCGTGTAATAGGCACCATGCGTGGTTGCTAGAAGCATGCATCTATGATGCTCTGTCGGATTGCACGTGCATCCTGTGCCTCATGGACTCCTTGAGGTGCCTCCACATCCCCACCCTCATCATCATCATCATCTTCAGGTGCATGCAGTACAGCGTCAGGGGGCATGGGCACATTCCTACGTATGCACATGTTGTGCAGCATGACACATGCCATGACCATCTTAGAAACCTTCTCATGGCTGTACATGAGGGCCCCGCCAGACCTGCTGAGGCTGCGGAAACGAGCCTTCAGTAGGCCGAATGCCTGTTCAATGACCACACGGGTACGTGAGTGGGCATGGTTGTAGTCCTCCTCATGCTCGTTCTGTGGGTTCCGGATTGGTGTAAGGAGCCATCTCTTCAGTGGATACCCGGCATCACCTGTATGAGACGAATGAAGGGTGTCAGTGGAATGATAGTGCTAAGTAGCCCCCCCCCCCCCCCCTGCAAGGTCATTGACGCATCAAATGGGCCACGATGTCATGCATGGAATGAGACTCACCGAGTAGCCAGGATCTGTGCCCTGCGTGTCGCTCCATGTAGCGTGGTATTCTTGTGTTCCTCAGGACCATAGAATCATGGGTAGATCCTGGAAATCTGGCACAACAATGCGTAAATATCTTGTTGTAGTCACACACCATTTGCACATTGATTGAATGAAATTGTTTCCGGTTGCGGTACTGGACCTCCATGGCATGTGGGACAACCAATTCAACATGGGTGCAGTCGATGGCACCAATGCAACCCGGGATGCCGCCAAGTGCATGGAATCCCACTTTAGCGTTGGTAATCTCCTGGTACGTGCGTGGTAGTGTGATGTGGTCGTCGGCGTGCTTCAGGAGGGCATCGTGCACTTGGAAGAGTGACCGTGAGAACAGTGGCTGTGAAATGCCATGCAACTGTCCCACTGTGTGCTGGTAGGTGCCTGTGGCCAGGAAGTGGAGTGCAGACACCACCTTCAGTAGGGGTGGGATGGCGGTTGGGCTATCTATCATGCTCACGAGGTCAGCATGTGTCATGTCCACAATGGCGATTATGGTGTCCCGGTCCAAACGGTAGAGGGTGTGGATCTGCTCAGCAGTGAGGTTGAACGGATCGGCTCGGAGGCGTGGGATTGCGGGCCGCCTGCGTGGTGGTAGTGGCAGTGCTTGTGGGCCTTGCTGACCCTGCCTTGCCCTCCTCCTCCTCCTTCTCCTCCGTCTCCCCTGTGCGCCCGGTTGTTGTACCTGTTGTTGTTCGTCGTCTTCTTGTAGTTGTAGCACTTGCAGTGCTATCTGGTACCCCAGGCCCAACATCGCTAGTCCTGCCGGTAGCATTTTGGAGTGGGAGTGGTTGTGGGAGGGGTTTGGGTCTGCAATATATGTGCTGTCGGCCTGTATGGCCTCCACCTGTGCTGATTGAATGAATCTGTGGCAGATGCAATCCCTTCTGGTCGAGCACGTCCCGCACGTAAGGCTGCATTTGGCCGCATGGCATCTTGGGATTTGAATCATGTATCTAATCCCGATGGCAGTGTGATGTACTTTGACTGATTTTCATGCTATGCTCCCATTGTTACACATGCTATGATTGCAGCCGCTTACATACCTGTGAAGAGTCAGTGGTATGTAGGGCTCGATCGATGGCCGACCCTCATGCAGCACAGTAACGTACTTCACCGACGGGCGTGGCGTCCCATTTGTGATTGCAGCCAGTTAGCATCATGACACACAGCCGCACTACATTGATGTAATTGTGAATGCAAGCGTTCACAGAAGCCTTTTCGACGTAATGTTGCAAGTGAGGAATTCGAAGGCCAGCATTTTGGGTTTTGAAGTAGCGGCGAGGATACGCCCACAGGTCTGGCTGGAAATGTAACGTTCTATTGTAGAATGTCCTTGGGACATGGCCCATAACGAGCAGGCAATGAATGATATGAATTGAATGGGATGCGCAATAGCGTAGTGGACGATAAGGCAGGACGTTCCCAAATCCATCTTGCTTCACAACACTACAGATCCGGCCAGGGGCACAGTGGTTTTTGCGGACTGCATTACGCACAGACGCGATGGAAGTTTCACATATTATGTGAGTGAATATTCATGCGTTTTCATTGCGGGATGAGGGAATGATGTGTGGATGCATGGACTGATGATTCCGTTTAGGGTCTGCCATGTACATGGGTTTTTTGATTCACTCCCCTTCCCCTGCGTTATGTGATGCAAGGCTGCCATAGTGGGACATACGTCTATCTGCCCTTGTCGGATCCTCCCTGTCTCGACGCGCCTTCATACACTTGTGTCTAGGCACGTTACTAATCCCATGTCATGGGTTCTATCTTGACGGACGCATGCACAGTAACCGACGTTGCCAATGGTGTATTTAGCTCGATTGGTTTCGTTATGATTCGATACTGATTTAGGGGTGTGTATATTCCTTTGGAGTGGGCTAGCATGCATATGGGTGTGGATTTGGTGTGTTGAATGAAGATTGTAATGCATCATGAGTCCCGTAATGCAATCGGTTGATTTGTGTTTCTTTTGGGTGACAGGTATCTCCTGCCCTATTGCAGATGCCATCTCTACGCCACTCCTCCAGATGGTTTTTACTCTCGACTCCTGCAGCTTCGGGTGAATCAGTGGAGCACCATTTCGATCATATGGGACGATCGCCAATGGGCCACATGCCCTTACGCTGTACTGGTGGCTAGGTGCAACATTTCGGCCTTTCAGCTCGACTAGTGCCTGCCTCATGGGACGGACCTGCGGTTCTTGCCGCTTCCATGTTGCCTTTTGGAACGTTGATGTAGGCCCTGTGTGCCATGATGGTACAGGGCGTCACACAAGTGGAAGCCGGTCAATTGTTGCAGATGCAGCCCTCGGTGATGATGGTTGTTTTGGTGGTATTTTGCAAATTGCTGTGGGGCCTTTGTCATTTGGGTGTGCATTTAAATTGTATTCCGATATTTGTCGTGTTGCGTTGTTCTTTGCAGGTGATGTGGCGATTTTCGCTTTGTGGCGGTATGTATTGCGTGATGATCTGCATTGTGTTCCGCCTTCTGAGTTGAGTTGTGTGGTACAGTACTGGCCGCGTTTGCCTACGTAGCACAGTATGGTCACGGATAGAGGCTGCCATTGTGACTGTTTACATGATGTGCTGTTCAGGGGCGGGGGATTGGCTTTTGGCCGACTGGTGCCTGTCAGCCAGGTCGATTGGTGGAATGATGGGTTGTTCAGAATGTGGCTGGTCACAGGTGACTGTGTTTGCGTGCGTTTGTTGGAGGGGGACTGGGGTCATGTCCATTGGAATAGCTTCTGTATTGATGCCATCTGTGCCCTGCAGCTCCCATCGGCCCCTCTTGGGATGAGCCTGGCTGCTCAGTCACTCTGCCGACTTGTGTGGTACATGCTTCTGCTGATGGTTGGTTTGTTTACTGGCATGAGTACAGGGCTGGTGCAATCCCCCTCAGGATGCTGTTTTGGATGTTGCCTTGCGCTGGTGGCAAGCGATGGGGGACTACTGTTGTTTTGTGTCATGTGTTCTTGATTTTCATTTTGATGTGTTGTACCTTCACATGCCTGTGCTGCGTCAGTACGGCTATGGTGACATGCCGTACATGGATGCCCACTCACGGGGCGCTTTGAGCCCCTGCATGCTTTTCTACGTTGGCATGCATGGGTGAATTGTGGATTTCACTGGTTGCATAGTGTGAGTACATTGCGCCTGCCAGGAGTTGTGCAATGAGGCCAGGGAGTGGAGTACAGGCACTCAGTGGGCCATTTACGGTTGGTTCGCGTTGCCGTATTTCTCGCCATGGCGGAATGGTACTTTACGACGTGCTTGATGGCGTTCAGTACATGTCCGCTAGGGTCAGAATTCGCGTACCGTTGCGCCATGGCGGTGATTCCGGTTTTGCAAGGCGCGCGTGCGCGTACTTGGTGCAGTTAGCGTTGCCGTTCACTGCGGTGTCGCTAATGGCATCGTACTTTACGGTGACGGGTCATGATCGCAACGAGCGGTGTTCGATGGCGGTATTGCATTTCCGCCATCATTTTTCCATTTCCGCAAGGGTCGTAATGAGGCCCTATGCATCCTGGGAGTTACTGGCACTCTTGGTTAGTCTATGCATCCTGGGAGTTACTGGCACTCTTGGTTAGTCCATGCATCTTGGGAGTTACTGGCGCTCTCGTTAGTCCATGCATCTTGGGAGTTACTGGCACTCTTGGTTAGTCCTTGCATATTGAGAGTTACTGGCACTCTCGTTAGTCCATGCATCTTGGGAGTTACTAGCACTCTTGGTTAGTCCAGGCATCTTGGGAGTTACTAGTGCTCTTGGTTAGTCCATGCATCCTGGGAGGTGCTGGCACACATGGTTAGTCCACACATCTTGAGCGTTACTAGCACTCTTGGTTAATCCGTGCATCTTGAGAATTACTGGCATTCTTGGTTAGTCCATGCATCCTGGGAGTTACTGCCACTCTTGGTTAGTCCATGCATCCTGGGAATTACTGGAACTCTTGGTTAGTCCATGCATCTTGAGATTTACTAGCACTCTTGGTTCGTCCAGGCATCTTGGGAGTTATTAGCACTCTTGGTTAGTCCAGGCATCTTGGTAGTTACAGGCACTCTTTGTTAGTCCAGGCCTCTTGGGAGTTACTAACACACTTGGTTAGACCAGGCATCTTGAGGGTTACTAGCACTCTCGCTTAGTCCAGGCATCTTGAGAGTTACTAACACTCTTGGTTAGTCCGGGCATCGTGAGAGTTACTAAACTCTCGGTTAGTCCATTTATCTTGAGCGCTACTTGCGCTCTTGGTTAGTCCAGGCATCTTGGGAGTTACTGGCACTCTTCGTTAGTCCAGGCATCTTGAGATTTACTAACACTCTTGGTTAGACCAGGGATCTTGAGAGTTACTAGCACTCTCGGTTAGTCCAGGCATCTTGCTAGTTACTAACACTCTTGGTGAGTCCAGACATCTTGAGCGTTACTAGCACTCTTGGTTTGTCCATGCATCTTGAGAATTACTAGCACTCTTGGTTAGTCCATGCATCCTTGGAGCTACTGGCACTCTTGGTTAGTCCATGCATCTTGAGAGTTACTGGCACTCTCGTTAGTCCATTTATCTTGAGCGCTACTTGCACTCTTGGTTAGTCCAGGCATCTTGGGAGTTACTGGCACTCTTCGTTAGTCCAGGCATCTTGAGATTTACTAACACTCTTGGTTAGACCAGGCATCTTGAGAGTTACTAGCACTCTCGGTTAGTCCAGGCATCTTGCTAGTTACTAACACTCTTGGTGAGTCCAGACATCTTCAGCATTACTAGCACTCTTGGTTTGTCCATGCATCTTGAGAATTACTAGCACTCTTGGTTAGTCCATGCATCCTGGGAGCTACTGGCACTCTTGGTTAGTCCATGCATCTTGAGAGTTACTGGCATTATTCGTTAGTCCAGGCATCATGAGAGTTACTAGCACTCTTGGCCTGGCATCTTGAGCGTTACTAATACTCTTGGTTAGTCCAGGCATCTTGACAGTTACTAGTACTCTCGGTTAGTCCAGGTATCTTGCGAGTTGCTAGAACACATGGTTAGTCCAGGCATCTTGAGAGTTACTAGCGCTCTTGGCCAGGCATCTTGAGCATTACTAACACTCTCGGTTAGTCCATGCATCTTGAGAGTTACTGGCACTCTTGGCTAGGCCATGCATCCTGGGAGTTACTGGCAGTCTTGGTTAGTCCATGCATCCTGGGAGTTACTGGCACTCTTGGTTAGTCCATGCATCTTGAGAGTTACTGGCGCTCTCGTTAGTCCATGCATCTTGGGAGTTACTCTCACTCTTGGTTAGTCCTTGCATCTTGAGAGTTACTGGCACTCTCGTTAATCCATGCATCTTGGGAGTTACTAGCACTCTTGGTTAGTCCAGGCATATTGGGAGTTACTAGTGCTCTTGGTTAGTCCATGCATCCTGGGAGGTGCTGGCACACATGGTTAGTCCACACATCTTGAGCGTTACTAGCACTCTTGGTTAATCCGTGCATCTTGAGAATTACTGGCATTCTTGGTTAGTCCATGCATCCTGGGAGTTACTGCCACTCTTGGTTAGTCCATTCATCCTGGGAGTTACTGGAACTCTTGGTTAGTCCATGCATCTTGAGATTTACTAGCACTCTTGGTTCGTCCAGGCATCTTGGGAGTTATTAGCACTCTTGATTAGTCCAGGCATATTGGTATTTACAGGCACTCTTTGTTAGTCCAGGCCTCTTGGGAGTTACTAACACACTTGGTTAGACGAGGCATATTGAGAGTTACTAGCACTCTCGCTTAGTCCAGGCATCTTGAGAGTTACTAACACTCTTGGTTAGTCCGGGCATCGTGAGAGTTACTAAACACTCGGTTAGTCCATTTATCTTGAGCGCTACTTGCACTCTTGGTTAGTCCATGCATCCTGGGAGTTACTGGAACTCTTGATTAGTCCATGCATCTTGAGATTTACTAGCACTCTTGGTTAGTCCAGGCATCTTTGGAGTTATTAGCGCTCTTGGTTAGTCCACACATCCTGGGAGTTACTGGCACTCTTCGTTAGTCCAGGTATCTTGAGAGTTACTAACACTCTTGGACAGGCATCTTGAGCGTTACTAATACTCTTGGTTAGTCCAGGAATCTTGACAGTTACTAGTACTCTCGGTTAGTCCAGGTATCTTGCGAGTTGCTAGCACACATGGTTAGTCCAGGCATCTTGAGAGTTACTAGCGCTCTTGGTTAGTCCAGGCACCTTGGGAGTTAGTAGCACTCTTGGTTGGTCCACGCATCTTGGAAGTTACTGGCACTCTTCGTTAGTGGCATCTTGAGAGTTACTACCACTCTTGAGCAGGCCTCTTGAACATTACTAACACTCTTGGTTAGTCCAGGCATCTTGACAGTTACTAGTACTCTCGGTTAGTCCAGGTACCTTGAGAGTTGCTAGCACACATGGTTAGTCCAGGCATCTTGAGAGTTACTAACACTCTTGGTCAGGCATCTTGAGAGCTACTGGCACTCTTGGTTAGTCCAGGCATCTTGAGAGTTACTAGCGCTCTTGGCCTGGCATCTTGAGAATTACTAACACTCTCGGTTAGTCCATGCATCTTGAGAGTTACTGGCACTCTTGGCTAGTCCATGCATCCTGGGAGTTACTGGCACTCTTGGTTAGTCCATGCATCCTGGGAGTTACTGGCACTCTTGGTTAGTCCATGCATCTTGAGAGTTACTGGCACTATTGTTAATCCATGCATCTTGGGAGTTACTAGCACTCTTGGTTAGTCCAGGCATCTTGGGAGTTACTAGCGCTCTTGGTTAGTCCATGCACCCTGGGAGGTAGTGGCACACATGGTTAGTCCAGACATCTTGAGCGTTACTAGCACTCTTGGTTAGTCCATGCATCTTGAGAATTACTGGCACTCTTGGTTAGTCCATACATCCTGGGAGTTACTGGCACTCTTGATTAGTCCATGCACCCTGGGAGTTACTGGCACTCTTGGTTAGTCCATGCATCCTGGGAGTTACTGGCACTCTTGGTTAGACCATGCATCTTGAGATTTACTAGCACTCTACGTTAGACCAGGCATCTTGAGAGTTGCTACCACTCTTGGTTAGTCCAGGCATCTTGGGAGTTACTAGCACTCTTGGTAAGTCCATGCATCTTGAGAATTACTATCACTCTTTGTTAGTCCATGCATCCTGGGTGTTACTGGCACTCTTGGTTAGTCCATGCATCTTGAGAGTTACTGGCACTCTCGTTAGTCCATGCATCTTGGGAGTTACTAGCACTCTTGGTTAGTCCAGGCATCTTGGGAGTTGCTAGCACTCTTGGTTAGTCCATGCATCCTGGGAGGTACTGGCACACATGGGTTCGTCCAGACATCTTGAGTGTTACTAGCACTCTTGGTTAGTCCATGCATCTTGAGAATTACTGACACTCTTGGTTAGTTCATGCATCCTGGGAGTTACTGGCACTCTTGGTTAGTCTATGCATCCTGGGAGTTACTGGCACTCTTGGTTAGTCTATGCATCCTGGGAGTTACTGGCACTCTTGGTTAGTCCATGCATCTTGGGAGTTACTGGCGCTCTCGTTAGTCCATGCATCTTGGGAGTTACTGGCACTCTTGGTTAGTCCTTGCATATTGAGAGTTACTGGCACTCTCGTTAGTCCATGCATCTTGGGAGTTACTAGCACTCTTGGTTAGTCCAGGCATCTTGGGAGTTACTAGCGCTCTTGGTTAGTCCATGCACCCTGGGAGGTAGTGGCACACATGGTTAGTCCAGACATCTTGAGCGTTACTAGCACTCTTGGTTAGTCCATGCATCTTGAGAATTACTGGCACTCTTGGTTAGTCCATACATCCTGGGAGTTACTGGCACTCTTGATTAGTCCATGCATCCTGGGAGTTACTGGCACTCTTGGTTAGTCCATGCATCCTGGGAGTTACTGGCACTCTTGGTTAGACCATGCATCTTGAGAGTTACTGGCACTCTGGTTAGTCCATACATCTTGGGAGTTACTAGCACTCTTGGTTAGTCCAGGCATCTTGGGAGTTGCTAGCACTCTTGGTTAGTCCATGCATCCTGGGAGGTACTGGCACACATGGGTTCGTCCAGACATCTTGAGTGTTACTAGCACTCTTGGTTAGTCCATGCATCCTGAGAATTACTGACACTCTTGGTTAGTCCATGCATCCTGGGAGTTACTGGCACTCTTGGTTAGTCTATGCATCCTGGGAGTTACTGGCACTCTTGGTTAGTCTATGCATCCTGGGAGTTACTGGCACTCTTGGTTAGTCCATGCATCTTGGGAGTTACTGGCGCTCTCGTTAGTCCATGCATCTTGGGAGTTACTGGCACTCTTGGTTAGTCCTTGCATATTGAGAGTTACTGGCACTCTTGTTAGTCCATGCATCTTGGGAGTTACTAGCACTCTTGGTTAGTCCAGGCATCTTGGGAGTTACTAGTGCTCTTGGTTAGTCCATGCATCCTGGGAGGTGCTGGCACACATGGTTAGTCCACACATCTTGAGCGTTACTAGCACTCTTGGTTAATCCGTGCATCTTGAGAATTACTGGCATTCTTGGTTAGTCCATGCATCCTGGGAGTTACTGCCACTCTTGGTTAGTCCATGCATCCTGGGAATTACTGGAACTCTTGGTTAGTCCATGCATCTTGAGATTTACTAGCACTCTTGGTTCGTCCAGGCATCTTGGGAGTTATTAGCACTCTTGGTTAGTCCAGGCATCTTGGTAGTTACAGGCACTCTTTGTTAGTCCAGGCCTCTTGGGAGTTACTAACACACTTGGTTAGACCAGGCATCTTGAGGGTTACTAGCACTCTCGCTTAGTCCAGGCATCTTGAGAGTTACTAACACTCTTGGTTAGTCCGGGCATCGTGAGAGTTACTAAACTCTCGGTTAGTCCATTTATCTTGAGCGCTACTTGCGCTCTTGGTTAGTCCAGGCATCTTGGGAGTTACTGGCACTCTTCGTTAGTCCAGGCATCTTGAGATTTACTAACACTCTTGGTTAGACCAGGGATCTTGAGAGTTACTAGCACTCTCGGTTAGTCCAGGCATCTTGCTAGTTACTAACACTCTTGGTGAGTCCAGACATCTTGAGCGTTACTAGCACTCTTGGTTTGTCCATGCATCTTGAGAATTACTAGCACTCTTGGTTAGTCCATGCATCCTTGGAGCTACTGGCACTCTTGGTTAGTCCATGCATCTTGAGAGTTACTGGCACTCTCGTTAGTCCATTTATCTTGAGCGCTACTTGCACTCTTGGTTAGTCCAGGCATCTTGGGAGTTACTGGCACTCTTCGTTAGTCCAGGCATCTTGAGATTTACTAACACTCTTGGTTAGACCAGGCATCTTGAGAGTTACTAGCACTCTCGGTTAGTCCAGGCATCTTGCTAGTTACTAACACTCTTGGTGAGTCCAGACATCTTCAGCATTACTAGCACTCTTGGTTTGTCCATGCATCTTGAGAATTACTAGCACTCTTGGTTAGTCCATGCATCCTGGGAGCTACTGGCACTCTTGGTTAGTCCATGCATCTTGAGAGTTACTGGCATTATTCGTTAGTCCAGGCATCATGAGAGTTACTAGCACTCTTGGCCTGGCATCTTGAGCGTTACTAATACTCTTGGTTAGTCCAGGCATCTTGACAGTTACTAGTACTCTCGGTTAGTCCAGGTATCTTGCGAGTTGCTAGAACACATGGTTAGTCCAGGCATCTTGAGAGTTACTAGCGCTCTTGGCCAGGCATCTTGAGCATTACTAACACTCTCGGTTAGTCCATGCATCTTGAGAGTTACTGGCACTCTTGGCTAGGCCATGCATCCTGGGAGTTACTGGCAGTCTTGGTTAGTCCATGCATCCTGGGAGTTACTGGCACTCTTGGTTAGTCCATGCATCTTGAGAGTTACTGGCGCTCTCGTTAGTCCATGCATCTTGGGAGTTACTCTCACTCTTGGTTAGTCCTTGCATCTTGAGAGTTACTGGCACTCTCGTTAATCCATGCATCTTGGGAGTTACTAGCACTCTTGGTTAGTCCAGGCATATTGGGAGTTACTAGTGCTCTTGGTTAGTCAATGCATCCTGGGAGGTGCTGGCACACATGGTTAGTCCACACATCTTGAGCGTTACTAGCACTCTTGGTTAATCCGTGCATCTTGAGAATTACTGGCATTCTTGGTTAGTCCATGCATCCTGGAAGTTACTGCCACTCTTGGTTAGTCCATTCATCCTGGGAGTTACTGGAACTCTTGGTTAGTCCATGCATCTTGAGATTTACTAGCACTCTTGGTTCGTCCAGGCATCTTGGGAGTTATTAGCACTCTTGATTAGTCCAGGCATATTGGTATTTACAGGCACTCTTTGTTAGTCCAGGCCTCTTGGGAGTTACTAACACACTTGGTTAGACGAGGCATATTGAGAGTTACTAGCACTCTCGCTTAGTCCAGGCATCTTGAGAGTTACTAACACTCTTGGTTAGTCCGGGCATCGTGAGAGTTACTAAACACTCGGTTAGTCCATTTATCTTGAGCGCTACTTGCACTCTTGGTTAGTCCATGCATCCTGGGAGTTACTGGAACTCTTGATTAGTCCATGCATCTTGAGATTTACTAGCACTCTTGGTTAGTCCAGGCATCTTTGGAGTTATTAGCGCTCTTGGTTAGTCCACACATCCTGGGAGTTACTGGCACTCTTCGTTAGTCCAGGTATCTTGAGAGTTACTAACACTCTTGGACAGGCATCTTGAGCGTTACTAATACTCTTGGTTAGTCCAGGAATCTTGACAGTTACTAGTACTCTCGGTTAGTCCAGGTATCTTGCGAGTTGCTAGCACACATGGTTAGTCCAGGCATCTTGAGAGTTACTAGCGCTCTTGGTTAGTCCAGGCACCTTGGGAGTTAGTAGCACTCTTGGTTGGTCCACGCATCTTGGAAGTTACTGGCACTCTTCGTTAGTGGCATCTTGAGAGTTACTACCACTCTTGAGCAGGCCTCTTGAACATTACTAACACTCTTGGTTAGTCCAGGCATCTTGACAGTTACTAGTACTCTCGGTTAGTCCAGGTACCTTGAGAGTTGCTAGCACACATGGTTAGTCCAGGCATCTTGAGAGTTACTAACACTCTTGGTCAGGCATCTTGAGAGCTACTGGCACTCTTGATTAGTCCAGGCATCTTGAGAGTTACTAGCGCTCTTGGCCTGGCATCTTGAGAATTACTAACACTCTCGGTTAGTCCATGCATCTTGAGAGTTACTGGCACTCTTGGCTAGTCCATGCATCCTGGGAGTTACTGGCACTCTTGGTTAGTCCATGCATCCTGGGAGTTACTGGCACTCTTGGTTAGTCCATGCATATTGAGAGTTACTGGCACTCTCGTTAGTCCATGCATCTTGGGAGTTACTAGCACTCTTGGTTAGTCCAGGCATCTTGGGAGTTACTAGCGCTCTTGGTTAGTCCATGCACCCTGGGAGGTAGTGGCACACATGGTTAGTCCAGACATCTTGAGCGTTACTAGCACTCTTGGTTAGTCCATGCATCTTGAGAATTACTGGCACTCTTGGTTAGTCCATACATCCTGGGAGTTACTGGCACTCTTGATTAGTCCATGCACCCTGGGAGTTACTGGCACTCTTGGTTAGTCCATGCATCCTGGGAGTTACTGGCACTCTTGGTTAGACCATGCATCTTGAGATTTACTAGCACTCTACGTTAGACCAGGCATCTTGAGAGTTGCTACCACTCTTGGTTAGTCCAGGCATCTTGGGAGTTACTAGCACTCTTGGTAAGTCCATGCATCTTGAGAATTACTATCACTCTTTGTTAGTCCATGCATCCTGGGTGTTACTGGCACTCTTGGTTAGTCCATGCATCTTGAGAGTTACTGGCACTCTCGTTAGTCCATGCATCTTGGGAGTTACTAGCACTCTTGGTTAGTCCAGGCATCTTGGGAGTTGCTAGCACTCTTGGTTAGTCCATGCATCCTGGGAGGTACTGGCACACATGGGTTCGTCCAGACATCTTGAGTGTTACTAGCACTCTTGGTTAGTCCATGCATCTTGAGAATTACTGACACTCTTGGTTAGTCCATGCATCCTGGGAGTTACTGGCACTCTTGATTAGTCCATGCATCCTGGGAGTTACTGGCCCTCTTGGTTAGTCCATGCATCCTGGGAGTTACTGGCACTCTTCGTTAGTCCAGGCATCTTGAGAGTTACTAGCACTCTTGGCCATGCATCTTGAGCGTTACTAATACTCTTGGTTAGTCCAGGCATCTTGACAGTTACTAGTACTCTCGGTTAGTCCACGTATCTTGCGAGTTGCTAGCACACATGGTTAGTCCAGGCATCTTGAGAGTTACTAGCGCTCTTGGTTAGTCTAGGCACCTTGGGAGTTATTAGCACTCTCGGTTAGTCCAGGCATCTTGCTAGTTACTAACACTCTTGGTGAGTCCAGACATCTTGAGCGTTACTAGCACTCTTGGTTTGTCCATGCATCTTGAGCGTTACTAGCACTCTTGGTTAGTCCATGCATCTTGAGAATTACTGGCACTCTTGGTTAGTCCATACATCCTGGGAGTTACTGGCACTCTTGATTAGTCCATGCATCCTGGGAGTTACTGGCACTCTGGTTAGTCCATGCATCTTGGGAGTTACTAGCACTCTTGGTTAGTCCAGGCATCTTGGGAGTTGCTAGCACTCTTGGTTAGTCCATGCATCCTGGGAGGTACTGGCACACATGGGTTCGTCCAGACATCTTGAGTGTTACTAGCACTCTTGGTTAGTCCATGCATCCTGAGAATTACTGACACTCTTGGTTAGTCCATGCATCCTGGGAGTTACTGGCACTCTTGGTTAGTCTATGCATCCTGGGAGTTACTGGCACTCTTGGTTAGTCTATGCATCCTGGGAGTTACTGGCACTCTTGGTTAGTCCATGCATCTTGGGAGTTACTGGCGCTCTAGTTAGTCCATGCATCTTGGGAGTTACTGGCACTCTTGGTTAGTCCTTGCATATTGAGAGTTACTGGCACTCTCGTTAGTCCATGCATCTTGGGAGTTACTAGCACTCTTGGTTAGTCCAGGCATCTTGGGAGTTACTAGTGCTCTTGGTTAGTCCATGCATCCTGGGAGGTGCTGGCACACATGGTTAGTCCACACATCTTGAGCGTTACTAGCACTCTTGGTTAATCCGTGCATCTTGAGAATTACTGGCATTCTTGGTTAGTCCATGCATCCTGGGAGTTACTGCCACTCTTGGTTAGTCCATGCATCCTGGGAATTACTGGAACTCTTGGTTAGTCCATGCATCTTGAGATTTACTAGCACTCTTGGTTCGTCCAGGCATCTTGGGAGTTATTAGCACTCTTGGTTAGTCCAGGCATCTTGGTAGTTACAGGCACTCTTTGTTAGTCCAGGCCTCTTGGGAGTTACTAACACACTTGGTTAGACCAGGCATCTTGAGGGTTACTAGCACTCTCGCTTAGTCCAGGCTTCTTGAGAGTTACTAACACTCTTGGTTAGTCCGGGCATCGTGAGAGTTACTAAACTCTCGGTTAGTCCATTTATCTTGAGCGCTACTTGCGCTCTTGGTTAGTCCAGGCATCTTGGGAGTTACTGGCACTCTTCGTTAGTCCAGGCATCTTGAGATTTACTAACACTCTTGGTTAGACCAGGGATCTTGAGAGTTACTACCACTCTCGGTTAGTCCAGGCATCTTGCTAGTTACTAACACTCTTGGTGAGTCCAGACATCTTGAGCATTACTAGCACTCTTGGTTTGTCCATGCATCTTGAGAATTACTAGCACTCTTGGTTAGTCCATGCATCCTTGGAGCTACTGGCACTCTTGGTTAGTCCATGCATCTTGAGAGTTACTGGCACTCTCGTTAGTCCATTTATCTTGAGCGCTACTTGCACTCTTGGTTAGTCCAGGCATCTTGAGATTTACTAACACTCTTGGTTAGACCAGGCATCTTGAGAGTTACTAACACTCTTGGTTAGACCAGGCATCTTGAGAGTTACTAGCACTCTCGGTTAGTCCAGGCATCTTGCTAGTTACTAACACTCTTGGTGAGTCCAGACATCTTCAGCATTACTAGCACTCTTGGTTTGTCCATGCATCTTGAGAATTACTAGCACTCTTGGTTAGTCCATGCATCCTGGGAGCTACTGGCACTCTTGGTTAGTCCATGCATCTTGAGAGTTACTGGCATTCTTCGTTAGTCCAGGCATCTTGAGATTTACTAACACTCTTGGTTAGACCAGGCATCTTGAGAGTTACTAGCACTCTCGGTTAGTCCAGGCATCTTGCTAGTTACTAACACTCTTGGTGAGTCCAGACATCTTCAGCATTACTAGCACTCTTGGTTTGTCCATGCATCTTGAGAATTACTAGCACTCTTGGTTAGTCCATGCATCCTGGGAGCTACTGGCACTCTTGGTTAGTCCATGCATCTTGAGAGTTACTGGCATTCTTCGTTAGTCCAGGCATCATGAGAGTTACTAGCACTCTTGGCCTGGCATCTTGAGCGTTACTAATACTCTTGGTTAGTCCAGGCATCTTGACAGTTACTAGTACTCTCGGTTAGTCCAGGTATCTTGCGAGTTGCTAGCACACATGGTTAGTCCAGGCATCTTGAGAGTTACTAGCGCTCTTGGCCAGGCATCTTGAGCATTACTAACACTCTCGGTTAGTCCATGCATCTTGAGAGTTACTGGCACTCTTGGCTAGGCCATGCATCCTGGGAGTTACTGGCACTCTTGGTTAGTCCATGCATCCTGGGAGTTACTGGCACTCTTGGTTAGTCCATGCATCTTGAGAGTTACTGGCGCTCTCGTTAGTCCATGCATCTTGGGAGTTACTCTCACACTTGGTTAGTCCTTGCATCTTGAGAGTTACTGGCACTCTCGTTAATCCATGCATCTTGGGAGTTACTAGCACTCTTGGTTAGTCCAGGCATATTGGGAGTTACTAGGGCTCTTGGTTAGTCCATGCATCCTGGGAGGTGCTGGCACACATGGTTAGTCCACACATCTTGAGCGTTACTAGCACTCTTGGTTAATCCGTGCATCTTGAGAATTACTGGCATTCTTGGTTAGTCCATGCATCCTGGGAGTTACTGCCACTCTTGGTTAGTCCATTCATTCTGGGAGTTACTGGAACTCTTGGTTAGTCCATGCATCTTGAGATTTACTAGCACTCTTGGTTCGTCCAGGCATCTTGGGAGTTATTAGCACTCTTGATTAGTCCAGGCATATTGGTATTTACAGGCACTCTTTGTTAGTCCAGGCCTCTTGGGAGTTACTAACACACTTGGTTAGACGAGGCATATTGAGAGTTACTAGCACTCTCGCTTAGTCCAGGCATCTTGAGAGTTACTAACACTCTTGGTTAGTCCGGGCATCGTGAGAGTTACTAAACTCTCGGTTAGTCCATTTATCTTGAGCGCTACTTGCACTCTTGGTTAGTCCATGCATCCTGGGAGTTACTGGAACTCTTGATTAGTCCATGCATCTTGAGATTTACTAGCACTCTTGGTTAGTCCAGGCATCTTTGGAGTTATTAGCGCTCTTGGTTAGTCCACACATCCTGGGAGTTACTGGCACTCTTCGTTAGTCCAGGTATCTTGAGAGTTACTAACACTCTTGGCCAGGCATCTTGAGCGTTACTAATACTCTTGGTTAGTCCAGGCATCTTGACAGTTACTAGTACTCTCGGTTAGTCCAGGTATCTTGCGAGTTGCTAGCACACATGGTTAGTCCAGGCATCTTGAGAGTTACTAGCGCTCTTGGTTAGTCCAGGCACCTTGGGAGTTAGTAGCACTCTTGGTTGGTCCACGCATCTTGGAAGTTACTGGCACTCTTCGTTAGTGGCATCTTGAGAGTTACTACCACTCTTGACCAGGCCTCTTGAACATTACTAACACTCTTGGTTAGTCCAGGCATCTTGACAGTTACTAGTACTCTCGGTTAGTCCAGGTACCTTGAGAGTTGCTAGCACACATGGTTAGTCCAGGCATCTTGAGAGTTACTAACACTCTTGGTCAGGCATCTTGAGAGCTACTGGCACTCTTGGTTAGTCCAGGCATCTTGAGAGTTACTAGCGCTCTTGGCCTGGCATCTTGAGAATTACTAACACTCTCGGTTAGTCCATGCATCTTGAGAGTTACTGGCACTCTTGGCTAGTCCATGCATCCTGGGAGTTACTGGCACTCTTGGTTAGTCCATGCATCCTGGGAGTTACTGGCACTCTTGGTTAGTCCATGCATCTTGAGAGTTACTGGCACTATTGTTAGTCCATGCATCTTGGGAGTTACTAGCACTCTTGGTTAGTCCAGGCATCTTGGGAGTTACTAGCGCTCTTGGTTAGTCCATGCACCCTGGGAGGTAGTGGCACACATGGTTAGTCCAGACATCTTGAGCGTTACTAGCACTCTTGGTTAGTCCATGCATCTTGAGAATTACTGGCACTCTTGGTTAGTCCATACATCCTGGGAGTTACTGGCACTCTTGATTAGTCCATGCACCCTGGGAGTTACTGGCCCTCTTGGTTAGTCCATGCATCCTGGGAGTTACTGGCACTCTTGGTTAGACCATGCATCTTGAGATTTACTAGCACTCTACGTTAGACCAGGCATCTTGAGAGTTGCTACCACTCTTGGTTAGTCCAGGCATCTTGGGAGTTACTAGCACTCTTGGTAAGTCCATGCATCTTGAGAATTACTATCACTCTTTGTTAGTCCATGCATCCTGGGTGTTACTGGCACTCTTGGTTAGTCCATGCATCTTGAGAGTTACTGGCACTCTCGTTAGTCCATGCATCTTGGGAGTTACTAGCACTCTTGGTTAGTCCAGGCATCTTGGGAGTTGCTAGCACTCTTGGTTAGTCCATGCATCCTGGGAGGTACTGGCACACATGGGTTCGTCCAGACATCTTGAGTGTTACTAGCACTCTTGGTTAGTCCATGCATCTTGAGAATTACTGACACTCTTGGTTAGTCCATGCATCCTGGGAGTTACTTGCACTCTTGATTAGTCCATGCATCCTGGGAGTTACTGGCCCTCTTGGTTAGTCCCTGCATCCTGGGAGTTACTGGCACTCTTCGTTAGTCCAGGCATCTTGAGAGTTACTAGCACTCTTGGCCAGGCATCTTGAGCGTTACTAATACTCTTGGTTAGTCCAGGCATCTTGACAGTTACTAGTACTCTCGGTTAGTCCACGTATCTTGCGAGTTGCTAGCACACATGGTTAGTCCAGGCATCTTGAGAGTTACTAGCGCTCTTGGTTAATTTAGGCACCTTGGGAGTTATTAGCACTCTCGGTTAGTCCAGGCATCTTGCTAGTTACTAACACTCTTGGTGAGTCCAGACATCTTGAGCGTTACTAGCACTCTTGGTTTGTCCATGCATCTTGAGAATTACTAGCACTCTTGGTTAGTCCATGCATCCTGGGAGCTACTGGCACTCTTGGTTAGTCCATGCATCTTGAGAGTTACTGGCACTCTTCGTTAATCCAGGCATCATGAGAGTTACTAGCACTCTTGGCCAGGCATCATAAGCGTTACTAGCACTCTTGGTTAGTCCATGCATCTTGAGAATTACTGGCACTCTTGGTTAGTCCATACATCCTGGGAGTTACTGGCACTCTTGATTAGTCCATGCATCCTGGGAGTTACTGGCACTCTTTGTTAGTCCATGCATCCTGGGAGTTACTGGCACTCTTGGTTAGACCATGCATCTTGAGAGTTACTGGCACTCTGGTTAGTCCATGCATCTTGGGAGTTACTAGCACTCTTGGTTAGTCCAGGCATCTTGGGAGTTGCTAGCACTCTTGGTTAGTCCATGCATCCTGGGAGGTACTGGCACACATGGGTTCGTCCAGACATCTTGAGTGTTACTAGCACTCTTGGTTAGTCCATGCATCTTGAGAATTACTGACACTCTTGGTTAGTCCATGCATCTTGAGAGTTACTGGCACTCTTGGCTAGGCCATGCATCCTGGGAGTTACTGGCACTCTTGGTTAGTCCATGCATCCTGGGAGTTACTGGCACTCTTGGTTAGTCCATGGATCTTGAGAGTTACTGGCGCTCTCGTTAGTCCATGCATCTTGGGAGTTACTGGCACTCTTGGTTAGTCCTTGCATCTTGAGAGTTACTGGCACTCTCGTTAGTCCATGCATCTTGGGAGTTACTAGCACTCTTGGTTAGTCCAGGCATCTTGGGAGTTACTAGTGCTCTTGGTTAGTCCATGCATCCTGGGAGGTGCTGGCACACATAGTTAGTCCACACATCTTGAGCGATACTAGCACTCTTGGTTAATCCGTGCATCTTGAGAATTACTGGCATTCTTGGTTAGTCCATGCATCCTGGGAGTTACTGCCACTCTTGGTTAGTCCATGCATCCTGGGAGTTACTGGAACTCTTGGTTAGTCCATGCATCTTGAGATTTACTAGCACTCTTGGTTCGTCCAGGCATCTTGGGAGTTATTAGCACTCTTGGTTAGTCCAGGCATCTTGGTAGTTACAGCCACTCTTTGTTAGTCCAGGCCTCTTGGGAGTTACTAACACACTTGGTTAGACGAGGCATATTGAGAGTTACTAGCACTCTCGCTTAGTCCAGGCATCTTGAGAGTTACTAAACTCTCGGTTAGTCCATTTATCTTGAGCGCTACTTGCACTCTTGGTTAGTCCATGCATCCTGGGAGTTACTGGAACTCTTGGTTAGTCCATGCATCTTGAGATTTACTAGCACTCTTGGTTAGTCCAGGCATCTTTGGAGTTATTAGCGCTCTTGGTTAGTCCACACATCCTGGGAGTTACTGGCACTCTTCGTTAGTCCAGGTATCTTGAGAGTTACTAACACTCTTGGCCAGGCATCTTGAGCGTTACTAATACTCTTGGTTAGTCCAGGCATCTTGACAGTTACTAGTACTCTCGGTTAGTCCACGTATCTTGCGAGTGGCTAGCACACATGGTTAGTCCAGGCATCTTGAGAGTTACTAGCGCTCTTGGTTAGTCCAGGCACCTTGGGAGTTATTAGCACTCTTGGTTAGTCCACGCATCTTGGAAGTTACTGGCACTCTTCGTTAGTGGCATCTTGAGAGTTACTACCACTCTTGACCAGGCCTCTTGAACATTACTAACACTCTTGGTTAGTCCAGGCATCTTGACAGTTACTAGTACTCTCGGTTAGTCCAGGTACCTTGAGAGTTGCTAGCACACATGTGAGAGCATCTTGAGAGTTACTAAAACTCTTGGTCAGGCATCTTGAGAGCTACTGGCACTCTTGGTTAGTCCAGGCATCTTGAGAGTTACTAGCGCTCTTGGCCTGGCATCTTGAGTATTACTAACACTCTCGGTTAGTCCATTCATCTTGAGAGTTACTGGCACTCTTGGCTAGTCCATGCATCCTGGGAGTTACTGGCACTCTTGGTTAGTCCATGCATCCTGGGAGTTACTGGCATTCTTGGTTAGTCCATGCATCTTGAGAGTTACTGGCACTCTTGTTAGTCCATGCATCTTGGGAGTTACTAGCACTCTTGGTTAGTCCAGGCATCTTGGGAGTTACTAGCGCTCTTGGTTAGTCCATGCACCCTGGGAGGTAGTGGCACACATGGTTAGTCCAGACATCTTGAGCGTTACTAGCACTCTTGGTTAGTCCATGCATCTTGAGAATTACTGGCACTCTTGGTTAGTCCATACATCCTGGGAGTTACTGGCACTCTTGATTAGTCCATGCATCCTGGGAGTTACTGGCACTCTTGGTTAGTCCATGCATCCTGGGAGTTACTGGCACTCTTGGTTAGACCATGCATCTTGAGATTTACTAGCACTCTAGGTTAGACCAGGCATCTTGAGAGTTGATACCACTCTCGGTTAGTCCAGGCATCTTGGGAGTTACTAGCACTCTTGGTAAGTCCATGCATCTTGAGAATTACTAGCACTCTTTGTTAGTCCATGCATCATGGGAGTTACTGGCACTCTTGGTTAGTCCATGCATCTTGAGAGTTACTGGCACTCTCGTTAGTCCATGCATCTTGGGAGTTACTAGCACTCTTGGTTAGTCCATGCATCTTGAGAATTACTGACACTCTTGGTTAGTCCATGCATCCTGGGAGTTACTGGCACTCTTGATTAGTCCATGCATCCTGGGAGTTACTGGCCCTCTTGGTTAGTCCATGCATCCTGGGAGTTACTGGCACTCTTTGTTAGTCCAGGCATCTTGAGAGTTACTAGCACTCTTGGCCAGGCATCTTGAGTGTTACTAATACTCTTGGTTAGTCCAGGCATCTTGACAGTTACTAGTACTCTCGGTTAGTCCCGGTATCTTGCGAGTTTCTAGCACACATGGTTAGTCCAGGCATCTTGAGAGTTACTAGCGCTCTTGGCCAGGCATCTTGAGCATTACTAACACTCTTGGTTAGTCCATGCATCTTGAGAGTTACTGGCACTCTTGGCTAGGCCATGCATCCTGGGAGTTACTGGCACTCTTGGTTAGTCCATGCATCCTGGGAGTTACTGGCACTCTTGGTTAGTCCATGCATCTTGGGAGTTACTGGCGCTCTCGTTAGTCCATGCATCTTGGGAGTTACTGGCACTCTTGGTTAGTCCTTGCATCTTGAGAGTTACTGGCACTCTCGTTAGTCCATGCATCTTGGGAGTTACTAGCACTCTTGGTTAGCCCAGGCATCTTGGGAGTTACTAGTGCTCTTGGTTTGTCCATGCATCCTGGGAGGCACACATGGTTAGTCCACACATCTTGAGCGTTACTAGCACTCTTGGTTAATCCGTGCATCTTGGGAATTACTGGCATTCTTGGTTAGTCCATGCATCCTGGGAGTTACTGCCACTCTTGGTTAGTCCATGCATCCTGGGAATTACTGGAACTCTTGGTTAGTCCATGCATCTTGAGATTTACTAGCACTCTTGGTTCGTCCAGGCATCTTGGGAGTTATTAGCACTCTTGGTTAGTCCAGGCATCTTGGTAGTTACAGGCACTCTTTGTTAGTCCAGGCCTCTTGGGAGTTACTAACACACTTGGTTAGACCAGGCATCTTGAGAGTTACTAGCACTCTCGCTTAGTGCAGGCATCTTGAGAGTTACTAACACTCTTGGTTAGTCCGGGCATCGTGAGAGTTACTAAACTCTCGGTTAGTCCATTTATCTTGAGCGCTACTTGCACTCTTGGTTAGTCCATGCATCTTGGGAGTTACTGGCACTCTTGGTTAGTCCTTGCATCTTGAGAGTTACTGGCACTCTCGTTAGTCCATGCATCTTGGGAGTTACTAGCACTCTTGGTTAGTCCAGGCATCTTGGGAGTTACTAGTGCTCTTGGTTAGTCCATGCATCCTGGGAGGTGCTGGCACACATGGTTAGTCCACACATCTTGAGCGTTACTAGCACTCTTGGTTAATCCGTGCATCTTGGGAATTACTGGCATTCTTGGTTAGTCCATGCATCCTGGGAGTTACTGCCACTCTTGGTTAGTCCATGCATCCTAGGAATTACTGGAACTCTTGGTTAGTCCATGCATCTTGAGATTTACTAGCACTCTTGGTTCGTCCAGGCATCTTGGGAGTTATTAGCACTCTTGGTTAGTCCAGGCATCTTGGTAGTTACAGGCACTCTTTGTTAGTCCAGGCCTCTTGGGAGTTACTAACACACTTGGTTAGACCAGGCATCTTGAGAGTTACTAGCACTCTCGCTTAGTGCAGGCATCTTGAGAGTTACTAACACTCTTGGTTAGTCCGGGCATCGTGAGAGTTACTAAACTCTCGGTTAGTCCATTTATCTTGAGCGCTACTTGCACTCTTGGTTAGTCCATGCATCTTGGGAGTTACTGCCACTCTTGGTTAGTCCTTGCATCTTGAGAGTTACTGGCACTCTCGTTAGTCCATGCATCTTGGGAGTTACTAGCACTCTTGGTTAGTCCAGGCATCTTGGGAGTTACTAGTGCTCTTGGTTAGTCCATGCATCCTGGGAGGTGCTGGCACACATGGTTAGTCCACAAATCTTGAGCGTTACTAGCACTCTTGGTTAATCCGTGGCTCTTGGGAATTACTGGCATTCTTGGTTAGTCCATGCATCCTGGGAGTTACTGCCACTCTTGGTTAGTCCATGCATCCGGGGAATTACTGGAACTCTTGGTTAGTCCATGCATCTTGAGATTTACTAGCACTCTTGGTTCGTCCAGGCATCTTGGGAGTTATTAGCACTCTTGGTTAGTCCAGGCATCTTGCTAGTTACTAACACTCTTGGTGAGTCCAGACATCTTGAGCGTTACTAGCACTCTTGGTTTGTCCACGCATCTTGAGAATTACTAGCACTCTTGGTTAGTCCATGCATCCTGGGAGCTACTGGCACTCTTGGTTAGTCCATGCATCTTGAGAGTTACTGGCACTCTCGTTAGTCCATTTATCTTGAGCGCTACTTGCACTCTTGGTTAGTCCAGGCATCTTGGGAGTTACTGGCACTCTTCATTAGTCCAGGCATCTTGAGATTTACTAACACTCTTGGTTAGACCAGGCATCTTGAGAGTTACTAGCACTCTCGGTTAGTCCAGGCATCTTGCTAGTTACTAACACTCTTGGTGAGTCCAGACATCTTGAGCGTTACTAGCACTCTTGGTTTGTCCATGCATCTTGAGAATTGCTAGCACTCTTGGTTAGTCCATGCATCCTGGGAGCTACTGGCACTCTTGGTTAGTCCATGCATCTTGAGAGTTACTGGCACTCTTCGTTAGTCCAGGCATCATGAGAGTTACTAGCACTCTTGGCCAGGCATCTTGAGCGTTACTAATACTCTTGGTTAGTCTAGGCATCTTGACAGTTACTAGTACTCTCGGTTAGTCCAGGTATCTTGCGAGTTGCTAGCACACATGGTTAGTCCAGGCATCTTGAGACTTACTAGCGCTCTTGGCCAGGCATCTTGAGCATTACTAAAACTCTTGGTTAGTCCATGCATCTTGAGAGTTACTGGCACTCTTGGCTAGGCCATGCATCCTGGGAGTTACTGGCACTCTTGGTTAGTCCATGCATCCTGGGAGTTACTGGCACTCTTGGTTAGTCCATGCATCTTGAGAGTTACTGGCGCTCTCGTTAGTCCATGCATCTTGGGAGTTACTGGCACTCTTGGTTAGTCCTTGCATCTTGAGAGTTACTGGCACTCTCGTTAGTCCATGCATCTTGGGAGTTACTAGCACTCTTGGTTAGTCCAGGCATCTTGGGAGTTACTAGCACTCTTGGTAAATCCATGCATCTTGAGAATTACTAGCACTCTTTGTTAGTCCATGCATCCTGGGACTTACTGGCACTCTTGGTTAGTCCATGCATCTTGAGAGTTACTGGCACTCTCGTTAGTCCATGCATCTTGGGAGTTACTAGCACTCTTGGTTAGTCCAGGCATCTTGGGAGTTGCTAGCACTCTTGGTTAGTCCATGCATCCTGGGAGGTACTGGCACACATGGGTTCGTCCAGACATCTTGAGTGTTACTAGCACTCTTGGTTAGTCCATGCATCTTGAGAATTACTGACACTCTTGGTTAGTCTATGCATCCTGGGAGTTACTGGCACTCTTGATTAGTCCATGCATCCTGGGAGTTACTGGCCCTCTTGGTTAGTCCATGCATCCTGGGAGTTACTGGCACTCTTCGTTAGTCCAGGCATCTTGAGAGTTACTAGCACTCTTGGCCAGGCATCTTGAGTGTTACTAATACTCTTGGTTAGTCCAGGCATCTTGACAGTTACTTGTACTCTCGGTTAGTCCAGGTATCTTGCGAGTTGCTAGCACACAAGGTTAGTCCAGGCATCTTGAGAGTTACTAGCGCTCTTGGCCAGGCATCTTGAGCATTACTAACACTCTTGGTTAGTCCATGCATCTTGAGAGTTACTGGCACTCTTGGCTAGGCCATGCATCCTGGGAGTTACTGGCACTCTTGGTTAGTCCATGCATCCTGGGAGTTACTGGCACTCTTGGTTAGTCCATGCATCTTGGGAGTTACTGGCGCTCTCGTTAGTCCATGCATCTTGGGAGTTACTGGCACTCTTGGTTAGTCCATGCATCCTGGGAGTTACTGGCACTCTTGGTTCGTCCAGGCATCTTGGGAGTTATTAGCACTCTTGGTTAGTCCAGGCATCTTGGTAGTTACAGCCACTCTTTGTTAGTCCAGGCCTCTTGGGAGTTACTAACACACTTGGTTAGACGAGGCATATTGAGAGTAACTAGCACTCTCGCTTAGTCCAGGCATCTTGAGAGTTACTAAACTCTCGGTTAGTCCATTTATCTTGAGCGCTACTTGCACTCTTGGTTAGTCCATGCATCCTGGGAGTTACTGGAACTCTTGGTTAGTCCATGCATCTTGAGATTTACTAGCACTCTTGGTTAGTCCAGGCATCTTTGGAGTTATTAGCGCTCTTGGTTAGTCCACACATCCTGGGAGTTACTGGCACTCTTCGTTAGTCCAGGTATCTTGAGAGTTACTAACACTCTTGGCCAGGCATCTTGAGCGTTACTAATACTCTTGGTTAGTCCAGGCATCTTGACAGTTACTAGTACTCTCGGTTAGTCCACGTATCTTGCGAGTGGCTAGCACACATGGTTAGTCCAGGCATCTTGAGAGTTACTAGCGCTCTTGGTTAGTCCAGGCACCTTGGGAGTTATTAGCACTCTTGGTTAGTCCACGCATCTTGGAAGTTACTGGCACTCTTCGTTAGTGGCATCTTGAGAGTTACTACCACTCTTGACCAGGCCTCTTGAACATTACTAACACTCTTGGTTAGTCCAGGCATCTTGACAGTTACTAGTACTCTCGGTTAGTCCAGGTACCTTGAGAGTTGCTAGCACACATGTGAGAGCATCTTGAGAGTTACTAAAACTCTTGGTCAGGCATCTTGAGAGCTACTGGCACTCTTGGTTAGTCCAGGCATCTTGAGAGTTACTAGCGCTCTTGGCCTGGCATCTTGAGTATTACTAACACTCTCGGTTAGTCCATGCATCTTGAGAGTTACTGGCACTCTTGGCTAGTCCATGCATCCTGGGAGTTACTGGCACTCTTGGTTAGTCCATGCATCCTGGGAGTTACTGGCACTCTTGGTTAGTCCATGCATCTTGAGAGTTACTGGCACTCTTGTTAGTCCATGCATCTTGGGAGTTACTAGCACTCTTGGTTAGTCCAGGCATCTTGGGAGTTACTAGCACTCTTGGTTAGTCCATGCACCCTGGGAGGTAGTGGCACACATGGTTAGTCCAGACATCTTGAGCGTTACTAGCACTCTTGGTTAGTCCATGCATCTTGAGAATTACTGGCACTCTTGGTTAGTCCATACATCCTGGGAGTTACTGGCACTCTTGATTAGTCCATGCATCCTGGGAGTTACTGGCACTCTTGGTTAGTCCATGCATCCTGGGAGTTACTGGCACTCTTGGTTAGACCATGCATCTTGAGATTTACTAGCACTCTAGGTTAGACCAGGCATCTTGAGAGTTGATACCACTCTCGGTTAGTCCAGGCATCTTGGGAGTTACTAGC
Source organism: Ambystoma mexicanum (assembly GCF_040938575.1). Lineage (NCBI taxonomy): Eukaryota > Metazoa > Chordata > Amphibia > Caudata > Ambystomatidae > Ambystoma > Ambystoma mexicanum. The sequence continues at coordinate 202,988,705 of NC_090925.1, forward strand.
ACTCTTGGTAAGTCCATGCATCTTGAGAATTACTAGCACTCTTTGTTAGTCCATGCATCCTGGGAGTTACTGGCACTCTTGGTTAGTCCATGCATCTTGAGAGTTACTGGCACTCTCGTTAGTCCATGCATCTTGGGAGTTACTAGCACTCTTGGTTAGTCCATGCATCTTGAGAATTACTGACACTCTTGGTTAGTCCATGCATCCTGGGAGTTACTGCACTCTTGATTAGTCCATGCATCCTGGGAGTTACTGGCCCTCTTGGTTAGTCCATGCATCCTGGGAGTTACTGGCACTCTTTGTTAGTCCAGGCATCTTGAGAGTTACTAGCACTCTTGGCCAGGCATCTTGAGTGTTACTAATACTCTTGGTTAGTCCAGGCATCTTGACAGTTACTAGTACTCTCGGTTAGTCCTGGTATCTTGCGAGTTTCTAGCACACATGGTTAGTCCAGGCATCTTGAGAGTTACTAGCGCTCTTGGCCAGGCATCTTGAGCATTACTAACACTCTTGGTTAGTCCATGCATCTTGAGAGTTACTGGCACTCTTGGCTAGGCCATGCATCCTGGGAGTTACTGGCACTCTTGGTTAGTCCATGCATCCTGGGAGTTACTGGCACTCTTGGTTAGTCCATGCATCTTGGGAGTTACTGGCGCTCTCGTTAGTCCATGCATCTTGGGAGTTACTGGCACTCTTGGTTAGTCCTTGCATCTTGAGAGTTACTGGCACTCTCGTTAGTCCATGCATCTTGGGAGTTACTAGCACTCTTGGTTAGTCCAGGCATCTTGGGAGTTACTAGTGCTCTTGGTTAGTCCATGCATCCTGGGAGGCACACATGGTTAGTCCACACATCTTGAGCGTTACTAGCACTCTTGGTTAATCCGTGCATCTTGGGAATTACTGGCATTCTTGGTTAGTCCATGCATCCTGGGAGTTACTGCCACTCTTGGTTAGTCCATGCATCCTGGGAATTACTGGAACTCTTGGTTAGTCCATGCATCTTGAGATTTACTAGCACTCTTGGTTCGTCCAGGCATCTTGGGAGTTATTAGCACTCTTGGTTAGTCCAGGCATCTTGGTAGTTACAGGCACTCTTTGTTAGTCCAGGCCTCTTGGGAGTTACTAACACACTTGGTTAGACCAGGCATCTTGAGAGTTACTAGCACTCTCGCTTAGTGCAGGCATCTTGAGAGTTACTAACACTCTTGGTTAGTCCGGGCATCGTGAGAGTTACTAAACTCTCGGTTAGTCCATTTATCTTGAGCGCTACTTGCACTCTTGGTTAGTCCATGCATCTTGGGAGTTACTGGCACTCTTGGTTAGTCCTTGCATCTTGAGAGTTACTGGCACTCTCGTTAGTCCATGCATCTTGGGAGTTACTAGCACTCTTGGTTAGTCCAGGCATCTTGGGAGTTACTAGTGCTCTTGGTTAGTCCATGCATCCTGGGAGGTGCTGGCACACATGGTTAGTCCACACATCTTGAGCGTTACTAGCACTCTTGGTTAATCCGTGCATCTTGGGAATTACTGGCATTCTTGGTTAGTCCATGCATCCTGGGAGTTACTGCCACTCTTGGTTAGTCCATGCATCCTGGGAATTACTGGAACTCTTGGTTAGTCCATGCATCTTGAGATTTACTAGCACTCTTGGTTCGTCCAGGCATCTTGGGAGTTATTAGCACTCTTGGTTAGTCCAGGCATCTTGGTAGTTACAGGCACTCTTTGTTAGTCCAGGCCTCTTGGGAGTTACTAACACACTTGGTTAGACCAGGCATCTTGAGAGTTACTAGCACTCTCGCTTAGTGCAGGCATCTTGAGAGTTACTAACACTATTGGTTAGTCCGGGCATCGTGAGAGTTACTAAACTCTCGGTTAGTCCATTTATCTTGAGCGCTACTTGCACTCTTGGTTAGTCCATGCATCTTGGGAGTTACTGGCACTCTTGGTTAGTCCTTGCATCTTGAGAGTTACTGGCACTCTCGTTAGTCCATGCATCTTGGGAGTTACTAGCACTCTTGGTTAGTCCAGGCATCTTGGGAGTTACTAGTGCTCTTGGTTAGTCCATGCATCCTGGGAGGTGCTGGCACACATGGTTAGTCCACACATCTTGAGCGTTACTAGCACTCTTGGTTAATCCGTGCATCTTGGGAATTACTGGCATTCTTGGTTAGTCCATGCATCCTGGGAGTTACTGCCACTCTTGGTTAGTCCATGCATCCGGGGAATTACTGGAACTCTTGGTTAGTCCATGCATCTTGAGATTTACTAGCACTCTTGGTTCGTCCAGGCATCTTGGGAGTTATTAGCACTCTTGGTTAGTCCAGGCATCTTGGTAGTTACAGGCACTCTTTGTTAGTCCAGGCCTCTTGGGAGTTACTAACACACTTGGTTAGACCAGGCATCTTGAGAGTTACTAGCACTCTCGCTTAGTGCAGGCATCTTGAGAGTTACTAACACTCTTGGTTAGTCCGGGCATCGTGAGAGTTACTAAACTCTCGGTTAGTCCATTTATCTTGAGCGCTACTTGCACTCTTGGTTAGTCCAGGCATCTTGGGAGTCACTAACACTCTTGGTTAGACCAGGCATCTTGAGAGTTACTAGCACTCTCGGTTAGTCCAGGCATCTTGCTAGTTACTAACACTCTTGGTGAGTCCAGACATCTTGAGCGTTACTAGCACTCTTGGTTTGTCCACGCATCTTGAGAATTACTAGCACTCTTGGTTAGTCCATGCATCCTGGGAGCTACTGGCACTCTTGGTTAGTCCATGCATCTTGAGAGTTACTAGCACTCTTGGCCAGGCATCTTGAGTGTTACTAATACTCTTGGTTAGTCCAGGCATCTTGACAGTTACTAGTACTCTCGGTTAGTCCCGGTATCTTGCGAGTTTCTAGCACACATGGTTAGTCCAGGCATCTTGAGAGTTACTAGCGCTCTTGGCCAGGCATCTTGAGCATTACTAACACTCTTGGTTAGTCCATGCATCTTGAGAGTTACTGGCACTCTTGGCTAGGCCATGCATCCTGGGAGTTACTGGCACTCTTGGTTAGTCCATGCATCCTGGGAGTTACTGGCACTCTTGGTTAGTCCATGCATCTTGGGAGTTACTGGCGCTCTCGTTAGTCCATGCATCTTGGGAGTTACTGGCACTCTTGGTTAGTCCTTGCATCTTGAGAGTTACTGGCACTCTCGTTAGTCCATGCATCTTGGGAGTTACTAGCACTCTTGGTTAGCCCAGGCATCTTGGGAGTTACTAGTGCTCTTGGTTTGTCCATGCATCCTGGGAGGCACACATGGTTAGTCCACACATCTTGAGCGTTACTAGCACTCTTGGTTAATCCGTGCATCTTGGGAATTACTGGCATTCTTGGTTAGTCCATGCATCCTGGGAGTTACTGCCACTCTTGGTTAGTCCATGCATCCTGGGAATTACTGGAACTCTTGGTTAGTCCATGCATCTTGAGATTTACTAGCACTCTTGGTTCGTCCAGGCATCTTGGGAGTTATTAGCACTCTTGGTTAGTCCAGGCATCTTGGTAGTTACAGGCACTCTTTGTTAGTCCAGGCCTCTTGGGAGTTACTAACACACTTGGTTAGACCAGGCATCTTGAGAGTTACTAGCACTCTCGCTTAGTGCAGGCATCTTGAGAGTTACTAACACTCTTGGTTAGTCCGGGCATCGTGAGAGTTACTAAACTCTCGGTTAGTCCATTTATCTTGAGCGCTACTTGCACTCTTGGTTAGTCCATGCATCTTGGGAGTTACTGGCACTCTTGGTTAGTCCTTGCATCTTGAGAGTTACTGGCACTCTCGTTAGTCCATGCATCTTGGGAGTTACTAGCACTCTTGGTTAGTCCAGGCATCTTGGGAGTTACTAGTGCTCTTGGTTAGTCCATGCATCCTGGGAGGTGCTGGCACACATGGTTAGTCCACACATCTTGAGCGTTACTAGCACTCTTGGTTAATCCGTGCATCTTGGGAATTACTGGCATTCTTGGTTAGTCCATGCATCCTGGGAGTTACTGCCACTCTTGGTTAGTCCATGCATCCTAGGAATTACTGGAACTCTTGGTTAGTCCATGCATCTTGAGATTTACTAGCACTCTTGGTTCGTCCAGGCATCTTGGGAGTTATTAGCACTCTTGGTTAGTCCAGGCATCTTGGTAGTTACAGGCACTCTTTGTTAGTCCAGGCCTCTTGGGAGTTACTAACACACTTGGTTAGACCAGGCATCTTGAGAGTTACTAGCACTCTCGCTTAGTGCAGGCATCTTGAGAGTTACTAACACTCTTGGTTAGTCCGGGCATCGTGAGAGTTACTAAACTCTCGGTTAGTCCATTTATCTTGAGCGCTACTTGCACTCTTGGTTAGTCCATGCATCTTGGGAGTTACTGCCACTCTTGGTTAGTCCTTGCATCTTGAGAGTTACTGGCACTCTCGTTAGTCCATGCATCTTGGGAGTTACTAGCACTCTTGGTTAGTCCAGGCATCTTGGGAGTTACTAGTGCTCTTGGTTAGTCCATGCATCCTGGGAGGTGCTGGCACACATGGTTAGTCCACACATCTTGAGCGTTACTAGCACTCTTGGTTAATCCGTGGCTCTTGGGAATTACTGGCATTCTTGGTTAGTCCATGCATCCTGGGAGTTACTGCCACTCTTGGTTAGTCCATGCATCCGGGGAATTACTGGAACTCTTGGTTAGTCCATGCATCTTGAGATTTACTAGCACTCTTGGTTCGTCCAGGCATCTTGGGAGTTATTAGCACTCTTGGTTAGTCCAGGCATCTTGCTAGTTACTAACACTCTTGGTGAGTCCAGACATCTTGAGCGTTACTAGCACTCTTGGTTTGTCCACGCATCTTGAGAATTACTAGCACTCTTGGTTAGTCCATGCATCCTGGGAGCTACTGGCACTCTTGGTTAGTCCATGCATCTTGAGAGTTACTGGCACTCTCGTTAGTCCATTTATCTTGAGCGCTACTTGCACTCTTGGTTAGTCCAGGCATCTTGGGAGTTACTGGCACTCTTCATTAGTCCAGGCATCTTGAGATTTACTAACACTCTTGGTTAGACCAGGCATCTTGAGAGTTACTAGCACTCTCGGTTAGTCCAGGCATCTTGCTAGTTACTAACACTCTTGGTGAGTCCAGACATCTTGAGCGTTACTAGCACTCTTGGTTTGTCCATGCATCTTGAGAATTGCTAGCACTCTTGGTTAGTCCATGCATCCTGGGAGCTACTGGCACTCTTGGTTAGTCCATGCATCTTGAGAGTTACTGGCACTCTTCGTTAGTCCAGGCATCATGAGAGTTACTAGCACTCTTGGCCAGGCATCTTGAGCGTTACTAATACTCTTGGTTAGTCTAGGCATCTTGACAGTTACTAGTACTCTCGGTTAGTCCAGGTATCTTGCGAGTTGCTAGCACACATGGTTAGTCCAGGCATCTTGAGACTTACTAGCGCTCTTGGCCAGGCATCTTGAGCATTACTAAAACTCTTGGTTAGTCCATGCATCTTGAGAGTTACTGGCACTCTTGGCTAGGCCATGCATCCTGGGAGTTACTGGCACTCTTGGTTAGTCCATGCATCCTGGGAGTTACTGGCACTCTTGGTTAGTCCATGCATCTTGAGAGTTACTGGCGCTCTCGTTAGTCCATGCATCTTGGGAGTTACTGGCACTCTTGGTTAGTCCTTGCATCTTGAGAGTTACTGGCACTCTCGTTAGTCCATGCATCTTGGGAGTTACTAGCACTCTTGGTTAGTCCAGGCATCTTGGGAGTTACTAGCACTCTTGGTAAATCCATGCATCTTGAGAATTACTAGCACTCTTTGTTAGTCCATGCATCCTGGGACTTACTGGCACTCTTGGTTAGTCCATGCATCTTGAGAGTTACTGGCACTCTCGTTAGTCCATGCATCTTGGGAGTTACTAGCACTCTTGGTTAGTCCAGGCATCTTGGGAGTTGCTAGCACTCTTGGTTAGTCCATGCATCCTGGGAGGTACTGGCACACATGGGTTCGTCCAGACATCTTGAGTGTTACTAGCACTCTTGGTTAGTCCATGCATCTTGAGAATTACTGACACTCTTGGTTAGTCTATGCATCCTGGGAGTTACTGGCACTCTTGATTAGTCCATGCATCCTGGGAGTTACTGGCCCTCTTGGTTAGTCCATGCATCCTGGGAGTTACTGGCACTCTTCGTTAGTCCAGGCATCTTGAGAGTTACTAGCACTCTTGGCCAGGCATCTTGAGTGTTACTAATACTCTTGGTTAGTCCAGGCATCTTGACAGTTACTTGTACTCTCGGTTAGTCCAGGTATCTTGCGAGTTGCTAGCACACAAGGTTAGTCCAGGCATCTTGAGAGTTACTAGCGCTCTTGGCCAGGCATCTTGAGCATTACTAACACTCTTGGTTAGTCCATGCATCTTGAGAGTTACTGGCACTCTTGGCTAGGCCATGCATCCTGGGAGTTACTGGCACTCTTGGTTAGTCCATGCATCCTGGGAGTTACTGGCACTCTTGGTTAGTCCATGCATCTTGGGAGTTACTGGCGCTCTCGTTAGTCCATGCATCTTGGGAGTTACTGGCACTCTTGGTTAGTCCATGCATCCTGGGAGTTACTGGCACTCTTGGTTCGTCCAGGCATCTTGGGAGTTATTAGCACTCTTGGTTAGTCCAGGCATCTTGGTAGTTACAGCCACTCTTTGTTAGTCCAGGCCTCTTGGGAGTTACTAACACACTTGGTTAGACGAGGCATATTGAGAGTAACTAGCACTCTCGCTTAGTCCAGGCATCTTGAGAGTTACTAAACTCTCGGTTAGTCCATTTATCTTGAGCGCTACTTGCACTCTTGGTTAGTCCATGCATCCTGGGAGTTACTGGAACTCTTGGTTAGTCCATGCATCTTGAGATTTACTAGCACTCTTGGTTAGTCCAGGCATCTTTGGAGTTATTAGCGCTCTTGGTTAGTCCACACATCCTGGGAGTTACTGGCACTCTTCGTTAGTCCAGGTATCTTGAGAGTTACTAACACTCTTGGCCAGGCATCTTGAGCGTTACTAATACTCTTGGTTAGTCCAGGCATCTTGACAGTTACTAGTACTCTCGGTTAGTCCACGTATCTTGCGAGTGGCTAGCACACATGGTTAGTCCAGGCATCTTGAGAGTTACTAGCGCTCTTGGTTAGTCCAGGCACCTTGGGAGTTATTAGCACTCTTGGTTAGTCCACGCATCTTGGAAGTTACTGGCACTCTTCGTTAGTGGCATCTTGAGAGTTACTACCACTCTTGACCAGGCCTCTTGAACATTACTAACACTCTTGGTTAGTCCAGGCATCTTGACAGTTACTAGTACTCTCGGTTAGTCCAGGTACCTTGAGAGTTGCTAGCACACATGTGAGAGCATCTTGAGAGTTACTAAAACTCTTGGTCAGGCATCTTGAGAGCTACTGGCACTCTTGGTTAGTCCAGGCATCTTGAGAGTTACTAGCGCTCTTGGCCTGGCATCTTGAGTATTACTAACACTCTCGGTTAGTCCATGCATCTTGAGAGTTACTGGCACTCTTGGCTAGTCCATGCATCCTGGGAGTTACTGGCACTCTTGGTTAGTCCATGCATCCTGGGAGTTACTGGCACTCTTGGTTAGTCCATGCATCTTGAGAGTTACTGGCACTCTTGTTAGTCCATGCATCTTGGGAGTTACTAGCACTCTTGGTTAGTCCAGGCATCTTGGGAGTTACTAGCACTCTTGGTTAGTCCATGCACCCTGGGAGGTAGTGGCACACATGGTTAGTCCAGACATCTTGAGCGTTACTAGCACTCTTGGTTAGTCCATGCATCTTGAGAATTACTGGCACTCTTGGTTAGTCCATACATCCTGGGAGTTACTGGCACTCTTGATTAGTCCATGCATCCTGGGAGTTACTGGCACTCTTGGTTAGTCCATGCATCCTGGGAGTTACTGGCACTCTTGGTTAGACCATGCATCTTGAGATTTACTAGCACTCTAGGTTAGACCAGGCATCTTGAGAGTTGATACCACTCTCGGTTAGTCCAGGCATCTTGGGAGTTACTAGCACTCTTGGTAAGTCCATGCATCTTGAGAATTACTAGCACTCTTTGTTAGTCCATGCATCCTGGGAGTTACTGGCACTCTTGGTTAGTCCATGCATCTTGAGAGTTACTGGCACTCTCGTTAGTCCATGCATCTTGGGAGTTACTAGCACTCTTGGTTAGTCCATGCATCTTGAGAATTACTGACACTCTTGGTTAGTCCATGCATCCTGGGAGTTACTGCACTCTTGATTAGTCCATGCATCCTGGGAGTTACTGGCCCTCTTGGTTAGTCCATGCATCCTGGGAGTTACTGGCACTCTTTGTTAGTCCAGGCATCTTGAGAGTTACTAGCACTCTTGGCCAGGCATCTTGAGTGTTACTAATACTCTTGGTTAGTCCAGGCATCTTGACAGTTACTAGTACTCTCGGTTAGTCCTGGTATCTTGCGAGTTTCTAGCACACATGGTTAGTCCAGGCATCTTGAGAGTTACTAGCGCTCTTGGCCAGGCATCTTGAGCATTACTAACACTCTTGGTTAGTCCATGCATCTTGAGAGTTACTGGCACTCTTGGCTAGGCCATGCATCCTGGGAGTTACTGGCACTCTTGGTTAGTCCATGCATCCTGGGAGTTACTGGCACTCTTGGTTAGTCCATGCATCTTGGGAGTTACTGGCGCTCTCGTTAGTCCATGCATCTTGGGAGTTACTGGCACTCTTGGTTAGTCCTTGCATCTTGAGAGTTACTGGCACTCTCGTTAGTCCATGCATCTTGGGAGTTACTAGCACTCTTGGTTAGTCCAGGCATCTTGGGAGTTACTAGTGCTCTTGGTTAGTCCATGCATCCTGGGAGGCACACATGGTTAGTCCACACATCTTGAGCGTTACTAGCACTCTTGGTTAATCCGTGCATCTTGGGAATTACTGGCATTCTTGGTTAGTCCATGCATCCTGGGAGTTACTGCCACTCTTGGTTAGTCCATGCATCCTGGGAATTACTGGAACTCTTGGTTAGTCCATGCATCTTGAGATTTACTAGCACTCTTGGTTCGTCCAGGCATCTTGGGAGTTATTAGCACTCTTGGTTAGTCCAGGCATCTTGGTAGTTACAGGCACTCTTTGTTAGTCCAGGCCTCTTGGGAGTTACTAACACACTTGGTTAGACCAGGCATCTTGAGAGTTACTAGCACTCTCGCTTAGTGCAGGCATCTTGAGAGTTACTAACACTCTTGGTTAGTCCGGGCATCGTGAGAGTTACTAAACTCTCGGTTAGTCCATTTATCTTGAGCGCTACTTGCACTCTTGGTTAGTCCATGCATCTTGGGAGTTACTGGCACTCTTGGTTAGTCCTTGCATCTTGAGAGTTACTGGCACTCTCGTTAGTCCATGCATCTTGGGAGTTACTAGCACTCTTGGTTAGTCCAGGCATCTTGGGAGTTACTAGTGCTCTTGGTTAGTCCATGCATCCTGGGAGGTGCTGGCACACATGGTTAGTCCACACATCTTGAGCGTTACTAGCACTCTTGGTTAATCCGTGCATCTTGGGAATTACTGGCATTCTTGGTTAGTCCATGCATCCTGGGAGTTACTGCCACTCTTGGTTAGTCCATGCATCCTGGGAATTACTGGAACTCTTGGTTAGTCCATGCATCTTGAGATTTACTAGCACTCTTGGTTCGTCCAGGCATCTTGGGAGTTATTAGCACTCTTGGTTAGTCCAGGCATCTTGGTAGTTACAGGCACTCTTTGTTAGTCCAGGCCTCTTGGGAGTTACTAACACACTTGGTTAGACCAGGCATCTTGAGAGTTACTAGCACTCTCGCTTAGTGCAGGCATCTTGAGAGTTACTAACACTATTGGTTAGTCCGGGCATCGTGAGAGTTACTAAACTCTCGGTTAGTCCATTTATCTTGAGCGCTACTTGCACTCTTGGTTAGTCCATGCATCTTGGGAGTTACTGGCACTCTTGGTTAGTCCTTGCATCTTGAGAGTTACTGGCACTCTCGTTAGTCCATGCATCTTGGGAGTTACTAGCACTCTTGGTTAGTCCAGGCATCTTGGGAGTTACTAGTGCTCTTGGTTAGTCCATGCATCCTGGGAGGTGCTGGCACACATGGTTAGTCCACACATCTTGAGCGTTACTAGCACTCTTGGTTAATCCGTGCATCTTGGGAATTACTGGCATTCTTGGTTAGTCCATGCATCCTGGGAGTTACTGCCACTCTTGGTTAGTCCATGCATCCGGGGAATTACTGGAACTCTTGGTTAGTCCATGCATCTTGAGATTTACTAGCACTCTTGGTTCGTCCAGGCATCTTGGGAGTTATTAGCACTCTTGGTTAGTCCAGGCATCTTGGTAGTTACAGGCACTCTTTGTTAGTCCAGGCCTCTTGGGAGTTACTAACACACTTGGTTAGACCAGGCATCTTGAGAGTTACTAGCACTCTCGCTTAGTGCAGGCATCTTGAGAGTTACTAACACTCTTGGTTAGTCCGGGCATCGTGAGAGTTACTAAACTCTCGGTTAGTCCATTTATCTTGAGCGCTACTTGCACTCTTGGTTAGTCCAGGCATCTTGGGAGTCACTAACACTCTTGGTTAGACCAGGCATCTTGAGAGTTACTAGCACTCTCGGTTAGTCCAGGCATCTTGCTAGTTACTAACACTCTTGGTGAGTCCAGATATCTTGAGCGTTACTAGCACTCTTGGTTTGTCCACGCATCTTGAGAATTACTAGCACTCTTGGTTAGTCCATGCATCCTGGGAGCTACTGGCACTCTTGGTTAGTCCATGCATCTTGAGAGTTACTGGCACTCTCGTTAGTCCATTTATCTTGAGCGCTACTTGCACTCTTGGTTAGTCCAGGCATCTTGGGAGTTACTGGCACTCTTCATTAGTCCAGGCATCTTGAGATTTACTAACACTCTTGGTTAGACCAGGCATCTTGAGAGTTACTAGCACTCTCGGTTAGTCCAGGCATCTTGCTAGTTACTAACACTCTTGGTGAGTCCAGACATCTTGAGCGTTACTAGCACTCTTGGTTTGTCCATGCATCTTGAGAATTGCTAGCACTCTTGGTTAGTCCATGCATCCTGGGAGCTACTGGCACTCTTGGTTAGTCCATGCATCTTGAGAGTTACTGGCACTCTTCGTTAGTCCAGGCATCATGAGAGTTACTAGCACTCTTGGCCAGGCATCTTGAGCGTTACTAATACTCTTGGTTAGTCTAGGCATCTTGACAGTTACTAGTACTCTCGGTTAGTCCAGGTATCTTGCGAGTTGCTAGCACACATGGTTAGTCCAGGCATCTTGAGACTTACTAGCGCTCTTGGCCAGGCATCTTGAGCATTACTAAAACTCTTGGTTAGTCCATGCATCTTGAGAGTTACTGGCACTCTTGGCTAGGCCATGCATCCTGGGAGTTACTGGCACTCTTGGTTAGTCCATGCATCCTGGGAGTTACTGGCACTCTTGGTTAGTCCATGCATCTTGAGAGTTACTGGCGCTCTCGTTAGTCCATGCATCTTGGGAGTTACTGGCACTCTTGGTTAGTCCTTGCATCTTGAGAGTTACTGGCACTCTCGTTAGTCCATGCATCTTGGGAGTTACTAGCACTCTTGGTTAGTCCAGGCATCTTGGGAGTTACTAGCACTCTTGGTAAATCCATGCATCTTGAGAATTACTAGCACTCTTTGTTAGTCCATGCATCCTGGGACTTACTGGCACTCTTGGTTAGTCCATGCATCTTGAGAGTTACTGGCACTCTCGTTAGTCCATGCATCTTGGGAGTTACTAGCACTCTTGGTTAGTCCAGGCATCTTGGGAGTTGCTAGCACTCTTGGTTAGTCCATGCATCCTGGGAGGTACTGGCACACATGGGTTCGTCCAGACATCTTGAGTGTTACTAGCACTCTTGGTTAGTCCATGCATCTTGAGAATTACTGACACTCTTGGTTAGTCTATGCATCCTGGGAGTTACTGGCACTCTTGATTAGTCCATGCATCCTGGGAGTTACTGGCCCTCTTGGTTAGTCCATGCATCCTGGGAGTTACTGGCACTCTTCGTTAGTCCAGGCATCTTGAGAGTTACTAGCACTCTTGGCGAGGCATCTTGAGTGTTACTAATACTCTTGGTTAGTCCAGGCATCTTGACAGTTACTTGTACTCTCGGTTAGTCCAGGTATCTTGCGAGTTGCTAGCACACAAGGTTAGTCCAGGCATCTTGAGAGTTACTAGCGCTCTTGGCCAGGCATCTTGAGCATTACTAACACTCTTGGTTAGTCCATGCATCTTGAGAGTTACTGGCACTCTTGGCTAGGCCATGCATCCTGGGAGTTACTGGCACTCTTGGTTAGTCCATGCATCCTGGGAGTTACTGGCACTCTTGGTTAGTCCATGCATCTTGGGAGTTACTGGCGCTCTCGTTAGTCCATGCATCTTGGGAGTTACTGGCACTCTTGGTTAGTCCTTGCATCTTGAGAGTTACTGGCACTCTCGTTAGTCCATGCATCTTGGGAGTTACTAGCACTCTTGGTTAGTCCAGGCATCTTGGGAGTTACTAGTGCTCTTGGTTAGTCCATGCATCCTGGGAGGAGCTGGCACACATGGTTACTCCACACATCTTGAGCGTTACTAGCACTCTTGGTTAATCCGTGCATCTTGGGAATTACTGGCATTCTTGGTTAGTCCATGCATCCTGGGAGTTACTGCCACTCTTGGTTAGTCCATGCATCTTGGGAATTACTGGAACTCTTGGTTAGTCCATGCATCTTGAGATTTACTAGCACTCTTGGTTCGTCCAGGCATCTTGGGAGTTATTAGCACTCTTGGTTAGTCCAGGCATCTTGGTAGTTACAGGCACTCTTTGTTAGTCCAGGCCTCTTGGGAATTACTAACACACTTGGTTAGACCAGGCATCTTGAGAGTTACTAACACTCTTGGTTAGTCCGGGCATCGTGAGAGTTACTAAACTCTCGGTTAGTCCATTTATCTTGAGCGCTACTTGCACTCTTTGTTAGTTCAGGCATCTTGGGAGTCACTAACACTCTTGGTTAGACCAGGCATCTTGAGAGGTACTAGCACTCTCGGTTAGTCCAGGCATCTTGCTAGTTACTAACACTCTTGGTGAGTCCAGACATCTTGAGCGTTACTAGCACTCTTGGTTTGTCCATGCATCTTGAGAATTACTAGCACTCTTGGTTAGTCCATGCATCCTGGGAGCTACTGGCACTCTTGGTTAGTCCATGCATCTTGAGAGTTACTGGCACTCTCGTTAGTCCATTTATCTTGAGCGCTACTTGCACTCTTGGTTAGTCCAGGCATCTTGGGAGTTACTGGCACTCTTCATTAGTCCAGGCATCTTGAGATTTACTAACACTCTTGGTTAGACCAGGCATCTTGAGAGTTACTAGCACTCTCGGTTAGTCCAGGCATCTTGCTAGTTACTAACACTCTTGGTGAGTCCAGACATCTTGAGCGTTACTAGCACTCTTGGTTTGTCCATGCATATTGAGAATTACTAGCACTCTTGGTTAGTCCATGCATCCTGGGAGCTACTGGCATTCTTGATTAGTCCATGCATCTTGAGAGTTACTGGCACTCTTCGTTAGTCCAGGCATCATGAGAGTTACTAGCACTCTTGGCCAGGCATCTTGAGCGTTACTAATACTCTTGGTTAGTCCAGGCATCTTGACAGTTACTAGTACTCTCGGTTAGTCCAGGTATCTTGCGAGTTGCTAGCACACATGGTTAGTCCAGGCATCTTGAGACTTACTAGCGCTCTTGGCCAGGCATCTTGAGCATTACTAACACTCTTGGTTAGTCCATGCATCTTGAGAGTTACTGGCACTCTTGGCTAGGCCATGCATCCTGGGAGTTACTGGCACTCTTGGTTAGTCCATGCATCCTGGGAGTTACTGGCACTCTTGGTTAGTCCATGCATCTTGAGAGTTACTGGCGCTCTCGTTAGTCCATGCATCTTGGGAGTTACTGGCACTCTTGGTTAGTCTTTGCATCTTGAGAGTTACTGGCACTCTCGTTAGTCCATGCATCTTGGGAGTTACTAGCACTCTTGGTTAGTCCAGGCATCTTGGGAGTTACTGGAACTCTTGGTTAGTCCATGCATCTTGAGATTTACTAGCACTCTTGGTTCGTCCAGGCATCTTGGGAGTTATTAGCACTCTTGGTTAGTCCAGGCATCTGGGTAGATACAGGCACTCTTTGTTAGTCCAGGCCTCTTGGTAGTTACTAACACACTTGGTTAGACGAGGCATATTGAGAGTTACTAGCACTCTTGGTTAGTCCGGGCATCGTGATAGTTACTAAACTCTCGGTTAGTCCATTTATCTTGAGCGCTACTTGCACTCTTGGTTAGTCCATGCATCCTGGGAGTTACTGGAACTCTTGGTTAGTCCATGCATCTTGAGATTTACTAGCACTCTTGGGTAGTCCAGGCATCTTTGGAGTTATTAGCGCTCTTGGTTAGTCCACACATCCTGGGAATTACTGGCACTCTTCGTTAGTCCAGGTATCTTGAGAGTTACTAACACTCTTGGCCAGGCATCTTGAGCGTTACTAATACTCTTGGTTAGTCCAGGCATCTTGACAGTTACTAGTACTCTCGGTTAGTCCAGGTATCTTGCGAGTTGCTTGCACACATGGTTAGTCCAGGCATCTTGAGACTTACTAGCGCTCTTGGCCAGGCATCTTGAGCATTACTAACACTCTTGGTTAGTCCATGCATCTTGAGAGTTACTGGCACTCTTGGCTAGGCCATGCATCCTGGGAGTTACTGGCACTCTTGGTTAGTCCATGCATCCTGGGAGTTACTGGCACTCTTGGTTAGTCCATGCATCTTGAGTGTTACTGGCGCTCTCGTTAGTCCATGCATCTTGGGAGTTACTGGCACTCTTGGTTAGTCCTTGCATCTTGAGAGTTACTGGCACTCTCGTTAGTCCATGCATCTTGGGAGTTACTAGCACTCTTGGTTCGTCCAGGCATCTTGGTAGTTACAGGCACTCTTTGTTAGTCCAGGCCTCTTGGTAGTTACTAACACACTTGGTTAGACGAGGCATATTGAGAGTTACTAGCACTCTCGCTTAGTCCAGGCATCTTGAGAGTTACTAACACTCTTGGTTAGTCCGGGCATCGTGATAGTTACTAAACTCTCGGTTAGTCCATTTATCTTGAGCGCTACTTGCACTCTTGGTTAGTCCATGCATCCTGGGAGTTACTGGAACTCTTGGTTAGTCCATGCATCTTGAGATTTACTAGCACTCTTGGGTAGTCCAGGCATCTTTGGAGTTATTAGCGCTCTTGGTTAGTCCACACATCCTGGGAGTTACTGGCACTCTTCGTTAGTCCAGGTATCTTGAGAGTTACTAACACTCTTGGCCAGGCATCTTGAGTGTAACTAATACTCTTGGTTAGTCCAGGCATCTTGACAGTTACTAGTACTCTCGGTTAGTCCAGGTATCTTGCGAGTTGCTAGCACACATGGTTAGTCCAGGCATCTTGAGAGTTACTAGCGCTCTTGGTTTGTCCAGGCACCTTGGGAGTTATTAGCACTCTTGGTTAGTCCACGCATCTTGGAAGTTACTGGCACTCTTCGTTAGTGGCATCTTGAGAGTTACTACCACTCTTGACCAGGCCTCTTGAACATTACTAACACTCTTGGTTAGTCCAGGCATCTTGACAGTTACTAGTACTCTCGGTTAGTCCAGGTACCTTGAGAGTTGCTAGCACACATGGTTAGTCCAGGCATCTTGAGAGTTACTAACACTCTTGGTCAGGCATCTTGAGAGCTACTGGCACTCTTGGTTAGTACAGGCATCTTGAGAGTTAGTAGCGCTCTTGGCCTTGCATCTTGAGCATTACTAACACTTTCGGTTAGTCCATGCATCTTGAGAGTTACTGGCACTCTTGGCTAGTCCATGCATCCTGGGAGTTACTGGCACTCTTGGTTAGTCCATGCATCTTGAGAGTTACTGGCACTCTTGTTAGTCCATGCATCTTGGGAGTTACTAGCACTCTTGGTTAGTCCAGGCATCTTGGGAGTTACTAGCGCTCTTGGTTAGTCCATGCACCCTGGGAGGTAGTGGCACACATGGTTAGTCCAGACATCTTGAGCGTTACTAGCACTCTTGGTTAGTCCATGCATCTTGAGAATTACTGGCACTCTTGGTTAGTCCATACATCCTGGGAGTTACTGGCACTCTTGATTAGTCCATGCATCCTGGGAGTTACTGGCACTCTTGGTTAGTCCATGCATCCTGGGAGTTACTGGCACTCTTGGTTAGACCATGCATCTTGAGATTTACTAGCACCTTTGGTTAGACCAGGCATCTTGAGAGTTGCTACCACTCTCGGTTAGTCCAGGCATCTTGGGAGTTACTAGCACTCTTGGTAAGTCCATGCATCTTGAGAATTACTAGCACTCTTTGTTAGTCCATGCATCCTGGAGTTACTGGCACTCTTGGTTAGTCCATGCATCTTGAGAGTTACTGGCACTCTCGTTAGTCCATGCATCTGGGAGTTACTAGCACTCTTGGTTAGTCCAGGCATCTTGGGAGTTGCTAGCACTCTTGGTTAGTCCATGCATCCTGGGAGGTACTGGCACACATGGGTTTGTCCAGACATCTTGAGTGTTACTAGCACTCTTGGTTAGTCCATGCATCTTGAGAATTACTGACACTCTTGGTTAGTTCATGCATCCTGGGAGTTACTGGCACTCTTGATTAGTCCATGCATCCTGGGAGTTACTGGCCCTCTTGGTTAGTCCATGCATCCTGGGAGTTACTGGCACTCTTCGTTAGTCCAGGCATCTTGAGAGTTACTAGCACTCTTTGCCAGGCATCTTGAGCGTTACTAATACTCTTGGTTAGTCCAGGCATCTTGACAGTTACTAGTACTCTCGGTTAGTCGAGGTATCTTGCGAATTGCTAGCACACATGGTTAGTCCAGGCATCTTGAGAGTTACTAGCGCTCTTGGCCAGGCATCTTGAGCATTACTAACACTTTCGGTTAGTCCATGCATCTTGAGAGTTACTGGCACTCTTGGCTAGGCCATGCATCCTGGGAGTTACTGGCACTCTTGGTTAGTCCATGCATCCTGGGAGTTACTGCCACTCTTGGTTAGTCCATGGATCTTGAGAGTTACTGGCGCTCTCGTTAGTCCATGCATCTTGGGAGTTACTGGCACTCTTGATTAGTCCTTGCATCTTGAGAGTTACTGGCACTCTCGTTAGTCCATGCATCTTGGGAGTTACTAGCACTCTTGGTTAGTCCAGGCATCTTGGGAGTTACTAGTGCTCTTGGTTAGTCCATGCATCCTGGGAGGTGCTGGCACACATGGTTAGTCCACACATCTTGAGCGATACTAGCACTCTTGGTTAATCCGTGCATCTTGAGAATTACTGGCATTCTTGGTTAGTCCATGCATCCTGGGAGTTACTGCCACTCTTGGTTAGTCCATGCATCCTGGGAGTTACTGGAACTCTTGGTTAGTCCATGCATCTTGAGATTTACTAGCACTCTTGGTTCGTCCAGGCATCTTGGGAGTTATTAGTACTCTTGGTTAGTCCAGGCATCTTGGTAGTTACAGGCACTCTTTGTTAGTCCAGGCCTCTTGGGAGTTACTAACAGACTTGGTTAGACGAGGCATATTGAGAGTTACTAGCACTCTCGCTTAGTCCAGGCATCTTGGGAGTTACTAACACTCTTGGTTAGTCTGGGCATCGTGAGAGTTACTAAACTCTCGGTTAGTCCATTTATCTTGAGCGCTACTTGCACTCTTGGTTAGTCCATGCATCCTGGGAGTTACTGGAACTCTTGGTTAGTCCATGCATCTTGAGATTTACTAGCACTCTTGGTTAGTCCAGGCATCTTTGGAGTTATTAGCGCTCTTGGTTAGTTCACACATCCTGGGAGTTACTGGCACTCTTCGTTAGTCCAGGTATCTTGAGAGTTACTAACACTCTTGGCCAGGCATCTTGAGCGTTACTAATACTCTTGGTTAGTCCAGGCATCTTGACAGTTACTAGTACTCTCGGTTAGTCCACGTATCTTGCGAGTTGCTAGCACACATGGTTAGTCCAGGCATCTTGAGAGTTACTAGCGCTCTTGGTTAGTCCAGGCACCTTGGGAGTTATTAGCACTCTTGGTTAGTCCACGCATCTTGGAAGTTACTGGCACTCTTCGTTAGTGGCATCTTGAGAGTTACTACCACTCTTGACCAGGCCTCTTGAACATTACTAACACTCTTGGTTAGTCCAGGCATCTTGACAGTTACTAGTACTCTCGGTTAGTCCAGGTACCTTGAGAGTTGCTAGCACACATGTGAGAGCATCTTGAGAGTTACTAAAACTCTTGGTCAGGCATCTCGAGAGCTACTGGCACTCTTGGTTAGTCCAGGCATCTTGAGAGTTACTAGCGCTCTTGGCCTGGCATCTTGAGTATTACTAACACTCTCGGTTAGTCCATGCATCTTGAGAGTTACTGGCACTCTTGGCTAGTCCATGCATCCTGGGAGTTACTGGCACTCTTGGTTAGTCCATGCATCCTGGGAGTTACTGGCACTCTTGGTAAGTCCATGCATCTTGAGAGTTACTGGCACTCTTGTTAGTCCATGCATCTTGGGAGTTACTAGCACTCTTGGTTAGTCCAGGCATCTTGGGAGTTACTAGCGCTCTTGGTTAGTCCATGCACCCTGGGAGGTAGTGGCACACATGGTTAGTCCAGACATCTTGAGCGTTACTAGCACTCTTGGTTAGTCCATGCATCTTGAGAATTACTGGCACTCTTGGTTAGTCCATACATCCTGGGAGTTACTGGCACTCTTGATTAGTCCATGCATCCTGGGAGTTACTGGCACTCTTGGTTAGTCCATGCATCCTGGGAGTTACTGGCACTCTTGGTTAGACCATGCATCTTGAGATTTACTAGCACTCTAGGTTAGACCAGGCATCTTGAGAGTTGCTACCACTCTCGGTTAGTCCAGGCATCTTGGGAGTTTCTAGCACTCTTGGTAAGTCCATGCATCTTGAGAATTACTTGCACTCTTTGTTAGTCCATGCATCCTGGGAGTTACTGGCACTCTTGGTTAGTCCATGCATCTTGAGAGTTACTGGCACTCTCGTTAGTCCATGCATCTTGGGAGTTACTAGCACTCTTAGTTAGTCCATGCATCTTGGGAGTTACTGGCCCTTTTGGTTAGTCCATGCATCCTGGGAGTTACTGGCACTCTTCGTTAGTCCAGGCATCTTGAGAGTTACTAGCACTCTTGGCCAGGCATCTTGAGTGTTACTAATACTCTTGGTTAGTCCAGGCATCTTGACAGTTACTAGTACTCTCGGTTAGTCCAGGTATCTTGCGAGTTGCTAGCACACATGGTTAGTCCAGGCATCTTGAGAGTTACTAGCGCTCTTGGCCAGGCATCTTGAGCATTACTAACACTCTTGGTTAGTCCATGCATCTTGAGAGTTACTGGCACTCTTGGCTAGGCCATGCATCCTGGGAGTTACTGGCACTCTTGGTTAGTCCATGCATCCTGGGAGTTACTGGCACTCTTGGTTAGTCCATGCATCTTGGGAGTTACTGGCGCTCTCGTTAGTCCATGCATCTTGGGAGTTACTGGCACTCTTGGTTAGTCCTTGCATCTTGAGAGTTACTGGCACTCTCGTTAGTCCATGCATCTTGGGAGTTACTAGCACTCTTGGTTAGTCCAGGCATCTTGGGAGTTACTAGTGCTCTTGGTTAGTCCATGCATCCTGGGAGATGCTGGCACACATGGTTAGTCCACACATCTTGAGCGTTACTAGCACTCTTGGTTAATCCGTGCATCTTGAGAATTACTGGCATTCTTGGTTAGTCCATGCATCCTGGGAGTTACTGCCACTCTTGGTTAGTCCATGCATCCTGGGAATTACTGGAACTCTTGGTTAGTCCATGCATCTTGAGATTTACTAGCACTCTTGGTTCGTCCAGGCATCTTGGGAGTTATTAGCACTCTTGGTTAGTCCAGGCATCTTGGTAGTTACAGGCACTCTTTGTTAGTCCAGGCCTCTTGGGAGTTACTAACACACTTGGTTAGACCAGGCATCTTGAGAGTTACTAGCACTCTCGCTTAGTGCAGGCATCTTGAGAGTTACTAAAACTCTTGGTTAGTCCGGGCATCGTGAGAGTTACTAAACTCTCGGTTAGTCCATTTATCTTGAGCGCTACTTGCACTCTTGGTTAGTCCAGGCATCTTGGGAGTCACTAACACTCTTGGTTAGACCAGGCATCTTGAGATTTACTAGCACTCTTGGTTCGTCCAGGCATCTTGGGAGTTATTAGCACTCTTGGTTAGTCCATGCATCCTGGGAGTTACTGGCACTCTTGGTTAGACCATGCATCTTGAGATTTACTAGCACTTTTGGTTAGACCAGGCATCTTGAGAGTTGCTACCACTCTCGGTTAGTCCAGGCATCTTGGGAGTTACTAGCACTCTTGGTAAGTCCATGCATCTTGAGAATTACTAGCACTCTTTGTTAGTCCATGCATCCTGGGAGTTACTGGCACTCTTGGTTAGTCCATGCATCTTGAGAGTTACTGGCACTCTCGTTAGTCCATGCATCTTGGGAGTTACTAGCACTCTTGGTTAGTCCAGGCATCTTAGGAGTTGCTAGCACTCTTGGTTAGTCCATGCATCCTGGGAGGTACTGGCACACATGGGTTTGTCCAGACATCTTGAGTGTTACTAGCACTCTTGGTTAGTCCATGCATCTTGAGAATTACTGACACTCTTGGTTAGTTCATGCATCCTGGGAGTTACTGGCACTCTTGATTAGTCCATGCATCCTGGGAGTTACTGGCCCTCTTGGTTAGTCCATGCATCCTGGGAGTTACTGGAACTCTTGGTTAGTCCATGCATCTTGAGATTTACTAGCACTCTTGGTTAGTCCAGGCATCTTTGGAGTTATTAGCGCTCTTGGTTAGTCCACACATCCTGGGAGTTACTGGCACTCTTCGTTAGTCCAGGTATCTTGAGAGTTACTAACACTCTTGGCCAGGCATCTTGAGCGTTACTAATACTCTTGGTTAGTCCAGGCATCTTGACAGTTACTAGTACTCTCGGTTAGTCCACGTATCTTGCGAGTTGCTAGCACACATGGTTAGTCCAGGCATCTTGAGAGTTACTAGCGCTCTTGGTTAGTCCAGGCACCTTGGCAGTTATTAGCACTCTTGGTTAGTCCACGCATCTTGGAAGTTACTGGCACTCTTCGTTAGTGGCATCTTGAGAGTTACTACCACTCTTGACCAGACCTCTTGAACATTACTAACACTCTTGGTTAGTCCAGGCATCTTGACAGTTACTAGTACTCTCGGTTAGTCCAGGTACCTTGAGAGTTGCTAGCACACATGTGAGAGCATCTTGAGAGTTACTAAAACTCTTGGTCAGGCATCTCGAGAGCTACTGGCACTCTTGGTTAGTCCAGGCATCTTGAGAGTTACTAGCGCTCTTGGCCTGGCATCTTGAGTATTACTAACACTCTCGGTTAGTCCATGCATCTTGAGAGTTACTGGCACTCTTGGCTAGTCCATGCATCCTGGGAGTTACTGGCACTCTTG
This sequence comes from Ambystoma mexicanum, assembly GCF_040938575.1. Classification (NCBI taxonomy): domain Eukaryota; kingdom Metazoa; phylum Chordata; class Amphibia; order Caudata; family Ambystomatidae; genus Ambystoma; species Ambystoma mexicanum. Next base: position 203,010,364 of record NC_090925.1, read on the forward strand.
GTTAGTCCATGCATCCTGGGAGTTACTGGCACTCTTGGTAAGTCCATGCATCTTGAGAGTTACTGGCACTCTTGTTAGTCCATGCATCTTGGGAGTTACTAGCACTCTTGGTTAGTCCAGGCATCTTGGGAGTTACTAGCGCTCTTGGTTAGTCCATGCACCCTGGGAGGTAGTGGCACACATGGTTAGTCCAGACATCTTGAGCGTTACTAGCACTCTTGGTTAGTCCATGCATCTTGAGAATTACTGGCACTCTTGGTTAGTCCATACATCCTGGGAGTTACTGGCACTCTTGATTAGTCCATGCATCCTGGGAGTTACTGGCACTCTTGGTTAGTCCATGCATCCTGGGAGTTACTGGCACTCTTGGTTAGACCATGCATCTTGAGATTTACTAGCACTCTAGGTTAGACCAGGCATCTTGAGAGTTGCTACCACTCTTGGTTAGTCCAGGCATCTTGGGAGTTTCTAGCACTCTTGGTAAGTCCATGCATCTTGAGAATTACTTGCACTCTTTGTTAGTCCATGCATCCTGGGAGTTACTGGCACTCTTGGTTAGTCCATGCATCTTGAGAGTTACTGGCACTCTCGTTAGTCCATGCATCTTGGGAGTTACTAGCACTCTTGGTTAGTCCATGCATCTTGGGAGTTACTGGCCCTCTTGGTTAGTTCATGCATCCTGGGAGTTACTGGCACTCTTTGTTAGTCCAGGCATCTTGAGAGTTACTAGCACTCTTGGCCAGGCATCTTGAGTGTTACTAATACTCTTGGTTAGTCCAGGCATCTTGACAGTTACTAGTACTCTCGGTTAGTCCAGGTATCTTGCGAGTTGCTAGCACACATGGTTAGTCCAGGCATCTTGAGAGTTACTAGCGCTCTTGGCCAGGCATCTTGAGCATTACTAACACTCTTGGTTAGTCCATGCATCTTGAGAGTTACTGGCACTCTTGGCTAGGCCATGCATCCTGGGAGTTGCTGGCACTCTTGGTTAGTCCATGCATCCTGGGAGTTACTGGCACTCTTGGTTAGTCCATGCATCTTGGGAGTTACTGGCGCTCTCGTTAGTCCATGCATCTTGGGAGTTACTGGCACTCTTGGTTAGTCCTTGCATCTTGAGAGTTACTGGCACTCTCGTTAGTCCATGCATCTTGGGAGTTACTAGCACTCTTGGTTAGTCCAGGCATCTTGGGAGTTACTAGTGCTCTTGGTTAGTCCATGCATCCTGGGAGATGCTGGCACACATGGTTAGTCCACACATCTTGAGCGTTACTAGCACTCTTGGTTAATCCGTGCATCTTGAGAATTACTGGCATTCTTGGTTAGTCCATGCATCCTGGGAGTTACTGCCACTCTTGGTTAGTCCATGCATCCTGGGAATTACTGGAACTCTTGGTTAGTCCATGCATCTTGAGATTTACTAGCACTCTTGGTTCGTCCAGGCATCTTGGGAGTTATTAGCACTCTTGGTTAGTCCAGGCATCTTGGTAGTTACAGGCACTCTTTGTTAGTCCAGGCCTCTTGAGAGTTACTAAAACTCTTGGTTAGTCCGGGCATCGTGAGAGTTACTAAACTCTCGGTTAGTCCATTTATCTTGAGCGCTACTTGCACTCTTGGTTAGTCCAGGCATCTTGGGAGTCACTAACACTCTTGGTTAAACCAGGCATCTTGAGAGTTACTAGCACTCTTGGTTTGTCTATGCATCTTGAGAATTACTAGCACTCTTGGTTAGTCCATGCATCCTGGGAGCTACTGGCACTCTTGGTTAGTCCATGCATCTTGAGAGTTACTGGCACTCTCGATAGTCCATTTATCTTGAGCGCTACTTGCACTCTTGGTTAGTCCAGGCATCTTGGGAGTAACTGGCACTCTTCATTGGTCCAGGCATCTTGAGATTTACTAACACTCTTGGTTAGACCAGGCATCTTGAGAGTTACTAACACTCTTGGTGAGTCCAGACATCTTGAGCGTTACTAGCACTCTTGGTTTGTCCATGCATCTTGAGAATTACTAGCACTCTTGGTTAGTCCATGCATCCTGGGAGCTACTGGCACTCTTGGTTAGTCCATGCATCTTGAGAGTTACTGGCACTCTTCGTTAGTCCAGGCATCATGAGAGTTACTAGCAATCTTGGCCAGGCATCTTGAGCGTTACTAATACTCTTGGTTAGTCCAGGCATCTTGACAGTTACTAGTACTCTCGGTTAGTCCAGGTATCTTGCGAGTTGCTAGCACACATGGTTAGTCCAGGCATCTTGAGAGTTACTAGCGCTCTTGGCCAGGCATCTTGAGCATTACTAACACTCTTGGTTAGTCCATGCATCTTGAGAGTTACTGGCACTCTTGGCTAGGCCATGCATCCTGGGAGTTACTGGCACTCTTGGTTAGTCCATGCATCCTGGGAGTTACTGGCACTCTTGGTTAGTCCATGCATCTTGAGAGTTATTGGCGCTCTCGTTAGTCCATGCATCTTGGGAGTTACTGGCACTCTTGGTTAGTCCTTGCATCTTGAGAGTTAATGGCACTCTCGTTAGTCCATGCATCTTGGGAGTTACTAGCACTCTTGGTTCGTCCAGGCATCTTGGGAGTTATTAGCACTCTTGGTTAGTCCAGGCATCTTGGTAGTTACAGGCACTCTTTGTTAGTCCAGGCCTCTTGGGAGTTACTAACACACTTGGTTAGACGAGGCATATCGAGAGTTACTAGCACTCTCGCTTAGTCCAGGCATCTTGAGAGTTACTAACACTCTTGGTTAGTCCGGGCATCGTGAGAGTTACTAAACTCTCGGTTAGTCCATTTATCTTGAGCGCTACTTGCACTCTTGGTTAGTCCATGCATCCTGGGAGTTACTGGAACTCTTGGTTAGTCCATGCATCTTGAGATTTACTAGCACTCTTGGTTAGTCCAGGCTTCTTTGGAGTTATTAGCGCTCTTGGTTAGTCCACACATCCTGGGAGTTACTGGCACTCTTCGTTAGTCCAGGTATCTTGAGAGTTACTAACACTCTTGGCCAGGCATCTTGAGCGTTACTAATACTCTTGGTTAGTCCAGGCATCTTGACAGTTACTAGTACTCTCGGTTAGTCCAGGTATCTTGCGAGTTGCTAGCACACATGGTTAGTCCAGGCATCTTGAGAGTTATTAGCGCTCTTGGTTAGTCCAGGCACCTTGGGAGTTATTAGCACTCTTGGTTAGTCAACGCATCTTGGAAGTTACTGGCACTCTTCGTTAGTGGCATCTTGAGAGTTACTACCACTCTTGACCAGGCCCCTTGAACATTACTAACACTCTTGGTTAGTCCAGGCATCTTGACAGTTACTAGTACTCTCGGTTAGTCCAGGTACCTTGAGAGTTGCTAGCACACATGGTTAGTCCAGGCATCTTGAGAGTTACTAACACTCTTGGTCAGGCATCTTGAGAGCTACTGGCACTCTTGGTTAGTACAGGCATCTTGAGAGTTACTAGCACTCTTGGCCTGGCATCTTGAGCATTACTAACACTCTCGGTTAGTCCATGCATCTTGAGAGTTACTGGCACTCTTGGCTAGTCCATGCATCCTGGGAGTTACTGGCACTCTTGGTTAGTCCATGCATCCTGGGAGCTACTGGCACTCTTGGTTAGTCCATGCATCTTGAGAGTTACTGGCACTCTTGTTAGTCCATGCATCTTGGGAGTTACTAGCGCTCTTGGTTAGTCCATGCACCCTGGGAGGAAGTGGCACACATGGTTAGTCCAGACATCTTGAGCGTTACTAGCACTCTTGGTTAGTCCATGCATCTTGAGAATTACTGGCACTCTTGGTTAGTCCATACATCCTGGGAGTTACTGGCACTCTTGATTAGTCCATGCATCCTGGGAGTTACTGGCACTCTTGGTTAGTCCATGCATCCTGGGAGTTACTGGCACTCTTGGTTAGACCATGCATCTTGAGATTTACTAGCACTTTTGGTTAGACCAGGCATCTTGAGAGTTGCTACCACTCTCGGTTAGTCCAGGCATCTTGGGAGTTACTAGCACTCTTGGTAAGTCCATGCATCTTGAGAATTACTAGCACTCTTTGTTAGTCCATGCATCCTGGGAGTTACTGGCACTCTTGGTTAGTCCATGCATCTTGAGAGTTACTGGCACTCTCGTTAGTCCATGCATCTTGGGAGTTACTAGCACTCTTGGTTAGTCCAGGCATCTTGGGAGTTGCTAGCACTCTTGGTTAGTCCATGCATCCTGGGAGGTACTGGCACACATGGGTTCATCCAGACATCTTGAGTGTTACTAGCACTTTTAGTTAGACCAGGCATCTTGAGTGTTGCTACCACTCTCGGTTAGTCCATGCATCTTGAGAATTACTGACACTCTTGGTTAGTTCATGCATCCTGGGAGTTACTGGCACTCTTGATTAGTCCATGCATCCTGGGAGTTACTGGCCCTCTTGGTTAGTCCATGCATCCTGGGAGTTACTGGCACTCTTCGTTAGTCCAGGCATCTTGAGAGTTACTAGCACTCTTGGCCAGGCATCTTGAGCGTTACTAATACTCTTGGTTAGTCCAGGCATCTTGACAGTTACTAGTACTCTCGGTTAGTCCAGGTATCTTGCGAGTTGCTAGCACACATGGTTAGTCCAGGCATCTTGAGAGTTACTAGCGCTCTTGGCCAGGCATCTTGAGCATTACTAACACTCTCGGTTAGTCCATGCATCTTGAGAGTTACTGGCACTCTTGGCTAGGCCATGCATCCTGGGAGTTACTGGCACTCTTGGTTAGTCCATGCATCCTGGGAGTTACTGGCACTCTTGGTTAGTACATGCATCTTGGGAGTTACTGGCACTCTTGGTTAGTCCTTGCATCTTGAGAGTTACTGGCACTCTCGTTAGTCCATGCATCTTGGGAGTTACTAGCACTCTTGGTTAGTCCAGGCATCTTGGGAGTTACTAGTGCTCTTGGTTAGTCCATGCATCCTGGGAGGTGCTGGCACACATGGTTAGTCCACACATCTTGAGCGTTACTAGCACTCTTGGTTAATCCGTGCATCTTGAGAATTACTGGCATTCCTGGTTAGTCCATGCATCCTGGGAGTTACTGCCACTCTTGGTTAGTCCATGCATCCTGGGAATTACTGGAACTCTTGGTTAGTCCATGCATCTTGAGATTTACTAGCACTCTTTGTTCGTCCTGGCATCTTGGGAGTTATTAGCACTCTTGGTTAGTCCAGGCTTCTTGGTAGTTACAGGCACTCTTTGTTAGTCCAGGCCTCTTGGGAGTTACTAACACACTTGGTTAGACCAGGCATCTTGAGAGTTACTAGCACTCTCGCTTAGTCCAGGCATCTTGAGAGTTACTAACACTCTTGGTTAGTCCGGGCATCGTGAGAGTTACTAAACTCTCGGTTAGTCCATTTATCTTGAGCGCTACTTGCACTCTTGGTTAGTCCAGGCAACTTGGGAGTTACTGGCACTCTTCGTTAGTCCAGGCATCTTGAGATTTACTATCACTCTTGGTTAGACTAGGCATCTTGAGAGTTACTAGCACTCTCGGTTAGTCCAGGCATCCTGCTAGTTACTAACACTCTTGGTGAGTCCAGACATCTTGAGCGTTACTAGCACTCTTGGTTTGTCCATGGATCTTGAGAATTACTAGCACTCTTGGTTAGTCCATGCATCCTGGGAGCTACTGGCACTCTTGGTTAGTCCATGCATCTTGAGAGTTACTGGCACTCTCGTTAGTCCATTTATCTTGAGCGCTACTTGCATTCTTGGTTAGTCCAGGCATCTTGGGAGTTACTGGCCCTCTTCGTTAGTCCAGGCATCTTGAGATTTACTAACACTCTTGGTTAGACCAGGCATCTTGAGAGTTACTAGCACTCTCAGTTAGTCCAGGCATCTTGCTAGTTACTAACACTCTTGGTGAGTCCAGACATCTTGAGCGTTACTAGCACTCTTGGTTTGTCCATGCATCTTGAGAATTAATAGCACTCTTGGTTAGTCCATGCATCCTGGGAGCTACTGGCACTCTTGGTTAGTCCATGCATCTTGAGAGTTACTGGCACTCTTCGTTAGTCCAGGCATCATGAGAGTTACTAGCACTCTTGGCCAGGCATCTTGAGCGTTACTAATACTCTTGGTTAGTCCAGGCATCTTGACAGTTACTAGTACTCTCGGTTAGTCCAGGTATCTTGCGAGTTGCTAGCACACATGGTTAGTCCAGGCATCTTGAGAGTTGCTAGCGCTCTTGGCCAGGCATCTTGAGCATTACTAACACTCTCGGTTAGTCCATGCATCTTGAGAGTTACTGGCACTCTTGGCTAGGCCATGCATCCTGGGAGTTACTGGCACTCTTGGTTAGTCCATGCATCCTGGGAGTTACTGGCACTCTTGGTTAGTCCATGCATCTTGAGATTTACTGGCGCTCTCGTTAGTCCATGCATCTTGGGAGTTACTGGCACTCTTGGTTAGTCCTTGCATCTTGAGAGTTACTGGCACTCTCGTTAGTCCATGCATCTTGGGAGTTACTAGCACTCTTGGTTAGTCCAGGCATCTTGGGAGTTACTAGTGCTCTTGGTTAGTCCATGCATCCTGGGAGGTGCTGGCACACATGGTTAGTCCACACATCTTGAGCGTTACTAGCACTCTTGGTTAATCCGTGCATCTTGAGAATTACTGGCATTCTTGGTTAGTCCATGCATCCTGGGAGTTACTGCCACTCTTGGTTAGTCCATGCATCCTGGGAGTTACTGGAACTCTTGGTTAGTCCATGCATCTTGAGATTTATTAGCACTCTTGGTTAGGCAAGGCATCTTGGGAGTTATTAGCACTCTTGGTTAGTCCAGGCATCTTGGTAGTTATAGGCACTCTTCGTTAGTCCAGGCATCTTGGGAGTTACTAACACACTCGCTTAGTCCAGGCATCTTGAGAGTTATTAACACTCTTGGTTAGTCCGGGCATCGTGAGAGTTACTAACACTCTCGGATAGTACATTTATCTTGAGCGTTACTTGCACTCTTGGTTAGTCCAGGCATCTTGGGAGTTACTGGCACTCTTCGTTAGTCCAGGCATCTTGAGAGTTACTAACACTCTTGGTTAGACCAGGCATCTTGAGAGTTACTAGCACTCTCGGTTAGTCCAGGCATCTTGAGAGTTACTAACACTCTTGGTTAGTCAAGACATCCTGAGCGTTACTAGCACTCTTGGTTTGTCCATGCATCTTGAGAATTACTGGCACTCTTGGTTAGTCGATGCATCCTGGGAGTTACTGGCACTCTTGGTTAGTCCATGCATCTTGAGATTTACTAGCACTCTTGGTTAGTCCAGGCATCCTCAGAGTTATTAGCACTCTTGGTTAGTCCACACATCTTGGGAGTTACTGGCACTCTTGGTTAGTCCAGGCATCTTGAGAGTTACTAACACTCTTGGTTAGACCAGGTATCTTGAGAATTACTAGCACTCTCAGTTAGTCCAGGCATCTTGAGAGTTACTAACACTCTTGGTTAGGCCAGGCATCTTGAGATTTACTAGCACTCTTGGTTAGTCCAGGCATCTTCGGAGTTATTAGCACTCTTGGTTAGTCCAAACATCTTGCGAGTTACTGGCACTCTTCGTTAGTCCAGGCATCTTGAGAGCTACTAACACTCTTGGTTAGTCCAGGCATCTTGAGAATTACTAGCACTCTCAGTTAGTCCAGGCATATTGAGAGTTACTAACACTCTTGGTTAGTCCAGGCATATTGAGCGTTACTAACACTCTCGGTTAGCCCAGGCATCTTGAGAGTTACTAGCACTCTTCGTTAGTCCAGCATTCTTGAGCGTTACTAACTCTCTTGGTTAGTCCAGGCATCTTGAGAGTTACTAACACACACACAGTTAGTCCAGGCGTCTTGAGAGTTACTAGCACTCTTCGCCAGGCATCTTAAGCGTTACTAACACTCTCGGTTAGTCCATGCATCTTGAGAGTTACTGGCATTCATGGTTACTCCATGCATCCTGGGAGTTACTGGCAATCTTGGTTAGTCCATGCATCCTGGGAGTTTCTGGCACTCTTGGTTAGCCAAGCATCTTGAGAGTTACTGGCACTCTCGTTAGTCCGTGCATCTTGGGAGTTACTAGCACTCTTGGTTAGTCCAGGCATCTTGGGAGTTACTAGCACTCTTGGGTAGTTCATGCATCCTGGGAGGTAATGGCACACATGGTTAGTTCAGACATCTTGAGAGTTACTAGCACTCTTGGTAAGTCCATGCATCTTGAGAATTACTAGCACTCTTGGTTAGTCCATGCATCCTTGGAGTTACTGGCACTCTTGGTTAGTCCATGCATCTTGAGAGTTACTGGCACTTTCGTTAGTCAGTGCATCTTGGGAGTTACTAGCACTCTTGGTTATTCCAGGCATCTTGGGAGTTACTAGCACTCTTGGGTAGTTCATGCATCCTGGGAGGTACTGGCACACATGGTTAGTTCAGACATCTTGAGAGTTACTAGCACTCTTCGTAAATCCATGCATCTTGAGAATTACTAGCACTCTTGGTTAGTCCATGCATCCTGGGAGTTACTGGCACTCTTGGTTAGTCCATGCATCTTGAGAGTTACTGGCACTCTCGTTAGTCCATGCATCTTGGGAGTTACTAGCACTCTTGGTTAGTCCAGGCATCTTGGGAGTTACTAGCACTCTTGGTTAGTCCATGCATCCTGGGAGGTACTGGCACACATGGTTAGTCCAGACATCTTGAGTGTTACTAACACTCTCGGTTAGTCCATGCACCTTGAGCGTTACTGACACTCTTGGATAGTCCAGGCATCTTGAACGTTACTACCACTCTTGGTTAGTCCAGGCATCTTGAGCGTTACTAACACTCTCGGTTAGTCGAGGCATCTTGAGAGTTACTAACACACACAGTTAGTCCAGGCATCTTGAGAGTTACTAACACTCTCAGTAAGTCCAGACGTCTTGAGAGTTACTAACACTCTTGGTTAGTCCAGGCAGCATGAGAGTTACTAGCACTCTTGGTTAGTCCAGGCATCTTGAGCATTACTAACACTCTTGGTTAGTCCAGGCATCTTGAGCATTACTAACACTCTCGGTTAGTCCAGGCATCTTGAGAGTTACTAACACACACAGTTAGCCCAGGTATCTTGAGAGTAACTAGCACTCTCGGTTAGTCCGGGCATCTTGAGAGTTACTAACACTCTCAGTTAGTCCAGGCGTCTTGAGAGTTACTAACACACTCGGTTAGTCCAGGCATTATGACAGTTACTAACACTCTTGCTTAGTCCAGGCTTCTTGAGAGTTACTAACGCTCTCGTTTAGTCCAGGCATCTTGAGACCTACTAACACACACAGTTAGTCCAGGCATCTTGAGAGTAAGTAGCACTCTCGGTTAGTCCGGGCATCTTGAGAGTTACTAACACTCTCAGTTAGTCCAGGTGTCTTGAGAGTTACTAACACACTCTGTTAGTCCAGGCATTTTGACAGTTACTAACACTCTCGGTTAGTCCAGGCATCTTGAGAGTTACTAACACACTCGGTTAGTCCAGGCATTTAGACAGTTACTAACACTCTCGGTTAGTCCAGGCGTCTTGAGAGTTACTAACGCTCTCAGTTAGTCCAGGCATCTTGAGCATTACTAACACTCTCGGTTAGTCCAGGCATCTTGAGAGTTACTAGCGCTCTTGGTTAGTCCAGGCACCTTGGGAGTTATTAGCACTCTTGGTTAGTCCACGCATCTTGGAAGTTACTGGCACTCTTCGTTAGTGGCATCTTGAGAGTTACTACCACTCTTGACCAGGCCTCTTGAACATTACTAACACTCTTGGTTAGTCCAGGCATCTTGACAGTTACTAGTACTCTCAGTTAGTCCAGGTACCTTGAGAGTTGCTAGCACACATGTGAGAGCATCTTGAGAGTTACTAAAACTCTTGGTCAGGCATCTTGAGAGCTACTGGCACTCTTGGTTAGTCCAGGCATCTTGAGAGTTATTAGCGCTCTTGGCCTGGCATCTTAAGTATTACTAACACTCTCGGTTAGTCCATGCATCTTGAGAGTTACTGGCACTCTTGGCTAGTCCATGCATCCTGGGAGTTACTGGCACTCTTGGTTAGTCCATGCATCCTGGGAGTTACTGGCACTCTTGGTTAGTCCATGCATCTTGAGAGTTACTGGCACTCTTGTTAGTCCATGCATCTTGGGAGTTACTAGCACTCTTGGTTAGTCCAGGCATCTTGGGAGTTACTAGCGCTCTTGGTTAGTCCATGCACCCTGGGAGGTAGTGGCACACATGGTTAGTCCAGACATCTTGAGCGTTACTAGCACTCTTGGTTAGTCCATGCATCTTGAGAATTACTGGCACTCTTGGTTAGTCCATACATCCTGGGAGTTACTGGCACTCTTGATTAGTCCATGCATCCTGGGAGTTACTGGCACTCTTGGTTAGTCCATGCATCCTGGGAGTTACTGGCACTCTTGGTTAGACCATGCATCTTGAGATTTACTAGCACTCTAGGTTAGACCAGGCATCTTGAGAGTTGATACCACTCTCGGTTAGTCCAGGCATCTTGGGAGTTACTAGCACTCTTGGTAAGTCCATGCATCTTGAGAATTACTAACACTCTTTGTTAGTCCATGCATCCTGGGAGTTACTGGCACTCTTGGTTAGTCCATGCATCTTGAGAGTTACTGGCACTCTCGTTAGTCCATGCATCTTGTGAGTTACTAGCACTCTTGGTTAGTCCAGGCATCTTGGGAGTTGCTAGCACTCTTGGTTAGTCCATGCATCCTGGGAGGTACTGGCACACATGGGTTCGTCCAGACATCTTGAGTGTTACTAGCACTCTTGGTTAGTCCATGCATCTTGAGAATTACTGACACTCTTGGTTAGTCCATGCATCCTGGGAGTTACTGGCACTCTTGATTAGTCCATGCATCCTGGGAGTTACTGGCCCTCTTGGTTAGTCCATGCATCCTGGGAGTTACTGGCACTCTTTGTTAGTCCAGGCATCTTGAGAGTTACTAGCACTCTTGGCCAGGCATCTTGAGATTTACTAGCACTCTTGGTTCGTCCAGGCATCTTGGGAGTTATTAGCACTCTTGGTTAGTCCAGGCATCTTGGTAGTTACAGGCACTCTTTGTTAGTCTAGGCCTCTTGGGAGTTACTAACACACTTGGTTAGACCAGGCATCTTGAGAGTTACTAGCACTCTCGCTTAGTGCAGGCATCTTGAGAGTTACTAACACTCTTGGTTAGTCCGGGCATCGTGAGAGTTACTAAACTCTCGGTTAGTCCATTTATCTTGAGCGCTACTTGCACTCTTGGTTAGTCCAGGCATCTTGGGAGTCACTAACACTCTTGGTTAGACCAGGCATCTTGAGAGTTACTAGCACTCTCGGTTAGTCCAGGCATCTTGCTAGTTACTAACACCCTTGGTGAGTCCAGACATCTTGAGCGTTACTAGCACTCTTGGTTTGTCCATGCATCTTGAGAATTACTAGCACTCTTGGTTAGTCCGTGCATCCTGGGAGCTACTGGCACTCTTGGTTAGTCCATGCATCTTGAGAGTTACTGGCACTCTCGTTAGTCCATTTATCTTGAGCGCTACTTGCACTCTTGGTTAGTCCAGGCATCTTGGGAGTTACTGGCACTCTTCATTAGTCCAGGCATCTTGAGATTTACTAACACTCTTGGTTAGACCAGGCATCTTGAGAGTTACTAGCACTCTCGGTTAGTCCAGGCATCTTGCTAGTTACTAACACTCTTGGTGAGTCCAGACATCTTGAGCGTTACTAGCACTCTTGGTTTGTCCATGCATCTTGAGAATTACTAGCACTCTTGGTTAGTCCATGCATCCTGGGAGCTACTGGCACTCTTGGTTAGTCCATGCATCTTGAGAGTTACTGGCACTCTTCGTTAGTCCAGGCATCATGAGAGTTACTAGCACTCTTGGCCAGGCATCTTGAGCGTTACTAATACTCTTGGTTAGTCCAGGCATCTTGACAGTTACTAGTACTCTCGGTTAGTCCAGGTATCTTGCGAGTTGCTAGCACACATGGTTAGTCCATGCATCTTGAGACTTACTAGCGCTCTTGGCCAGGCATCTTGAGCATTACTAACACTCTTGGCTAGTCCATGCATCTTGAGAGTTACTGGCACTCTTGGCTAGGCCATGCATCCTGGGAGTTACTGGCACTCTTGGTTAGTCCATGCATCCTGGGAGTTACTGGCACTCTTGGTTAGTCCATGCATCTTGAGAGTTACTGGCGCTCTCGTTAGTCCATGCATCTTGGGAGTTACTGGCACTCTTGGTTAGTCCTTGCATCTTGAGAGTTACTGGCACTCTCGTTAGTCCATGCATCTTGGGAGTTACTAGCACTCTTGGTTAGTCCAGGCATCTTGGGAGTTACTGGAACTCTTGGTTAGTCCATGCATCTTGAGATTTACTAGCACTCTTGGTTCGTCCAGGCATCTTGGGAGTTATTAGCACTCTTGGTTAGTCCAAGCATCTTGGTAGTTACTAACACACTTGGTTAGACAAGGCATATTGAGAGTTACTAGCACTCTCGCTTAGTCCAGGCATCTTGAGAGTTACTAACACTCTTGGTTAGTCCGGGCATCGTGAGAGTTACTAAACTCTCGGTTAGTCCATTTATCTTGAGCGCTACTTGCACTCTTGGTTAGTCCATGCATCCTGGGAGTTACTGGAACTCTTGGTTAGTCCATGCATCTTGAGATTTACTAGCACTCTTGGTTAGTCCAGGCATCTTTGGAGTTATTAGCGCTCTTGGTTAGTCCACACATCCTGGGAGTTACTGGCACTCTTCGTTAGTCCAGGTATCTTGAGAGTTACTAACACTCTTGGCCAGGCATCTTGAGCGTTACTAATACTCTTGGTTAGTCCAGGCATCTTGACAGTTACTAGTACTCTCGGTTAGTCCAGGTATCTTGCGAGTTGCTAGCACACATGGTTAGTCCAGGCATCTTGAGAGTTACTAGCGCTCTTGGTTAGTCCAGGCACCTTGGGAGTTATTAGCACTCTTGGTTAGTCCACGCATCTTGGAAGTTACTGGCACTCTTCGTTAGTGGCATCTTGAGAGTTACTACCACTCTTGACCAGGCCTCTTGAACATTACTAACACTCTTGGTTAGTCCAGGCATCTTGACAGTTACTAGTACTCTCGGTTAGTCCAGGTACCTTGAGAGTTGCTAGCACACATGGTTAGTCCAGGCATCTTGAGAGTTACTAACACTCTTGGTCAGGCATCTTGAGAGCTACTGGCACTCTTGGTTAGTACAGGCATCTTGAGAGTTACTAGCGCTCTTGGCCTGGCATCTTGAGCATTACTAACACTCTCGGTTAGTCCATGCATCTTGAGAGTTACTGGCACTCTTGGCTAGTCCATGCATCCTGGGAGTTACTGGCACTCTTGGTTAGTCCATGCATCCTGGGAGTTACTGGCACTCTTGGTTAGTCCATGCATCTTGAGAGTTACTGGCACTCTTGTTAGTCCATGCATCTTGGGAGTTACTAGCACTCTTGGTTAGTCCAGGCATCTTGGGAGTTACTAGCGCTCTTGGTTAGTCCATGCACCCTGGGAGGTAGTGGCACACATGGTTAGTCCAGACGTCTTGAGCGTTACTAGCACTCTTGGTTAGTCCATGCATCTTGAGAATTACTGGCACTCTTGGTTAGTCCATGCATCCTGGGAGTTACTGGCACTCTTGATTAGTCCATGCATCCTGGGAGTTACTGGCACTCTTGGTTAGTCCATGCATCCTGGGAGTTACTGGCACTCTTGGTTAGACCATGCATCTTGAGATTTACTAGCACTTTTGGTTAGACCAGGCATCTTGAGAGTTGCTACCACTCTCGGTTAGTCCAGGCATCTTGGGAGTTACTAGCACTCTTGGTAAGTCCATGCATCTTGAGAATTACTAGCACTCTTTGTTAGTCCATGCATCCTGGGAGTTACTGGCACTCTTGGTTAGTCCATGCATCTTGAGAGTTACTGGCACTCTCGTTAGTCCATGCATCTTGGGAGTTACTAGCACTCTTGGTTAGTCCAGGCATCTTGGGAGTTGCTAGCACTCTTGGTTAGTCCATGCATCCTGGGAGGTACTGGCACACATGGGTTCGTCCAGACATCTTGAGTGTTACTAGCACTCTCGTTAGTCCATGCATCTTGAGAATTACTGACACTCTTGGTTAGTTCATGCATCCTGGGAGTTACTGGCACTCTTGATTAGTCCATGCATCCTGGGAGTTACTGGCCCTCTTGGTTAGTCCATGCATCCTGGGAGTTACTGGCACTCTTCGTTAGTCCAGGCATCTTGAGAGTTACTAGCACTCTTGGCCAGGCATCTTGAGCGTTACTAATACTCTTGGTTAGTCCAGGCATCTTGACAGTTACTAGTACTCTCGGTTAGTCCAGGTATCTTGCGAGTTGCTAGCACACATGGTTAGTCCAGGCATCTTGAGAGTTACTAGCGCTCTTGGCCAGGCATCTTGAGCATTACTAACACTCTCGGTTAGTCCATGCATCTTGAGAGTTACTGGCACTCTTGGCTAGGCCATGCATCCTGGGAGTTACTGGCACTCTTGGTTAGTCCTTGCATCTTGAGAGTTACTGGCACTCTCGTTAGTCCATGTATCTTGGGAGTTACTAGCACTCTTGGTTAGTCCAGGCATCTTAGGAGTTGCTAGCACTCTTGGTTAGTCCATGCATCCTGGGAGGTACTGGCACACATGGGTTTGTCCAGACATCTTGAGTGTTACTAGCACTCTTGGTTAGTCCATGCATCTTGAGAATTACTGACACTCTTGGTTAGTTCATGCATCCTGGGAGTTACTGGCACTCTTGATTAGTCCATGCATCCTGGGAGTTACTGGCCCTCTTGGTTAGTCCATGCATCCTGGGAGTTACTGGAACTCTTGGTTAGTCCATGCATCTTGAGATTTACTAGCACTCTTGGTTCGTCCAGGCATCTTGGGAGTTATTAGCACTCTTGGTTAGTCGAGGCATCTTGGTAGTTACAGGCACTCTTTGTTAGTCCAGGCCTCTTGGGAGTTACTAACAGACTTGGTTAGACAAGGCATATTGAGAGTTACTAGCACTCTCGCTTAGTCCAGGCATCTTGAGAGTTACTAACACTCTTGGTTAGTCTGGGCATCGTGAGAGTTACTAAACTCTCGGTTAGTCCATTTATCTTGAGCGCTACTTGCACTCTTGGTTAGTCCATGCATCCTGGGAGTTACTGGAACTCTTGGTTAGTCCATGCATCTTGAGATTTACTAGCACTCTTGGTTAGTCCAGGCATCTTTGGAGTTATTAGCGCTCTTGGTTAGTCCACACATCCTGGGAGTTACTGGCACTCTTCGTTAGTCCAGGTATCTTGAGAGTTACTAACACTCTTGGCCAGGCATCTTGAGCGTTACTAATACTCTTGGTTAGTCCAGGCATCTTGACAGTTACTAGTACTCTCGGTTAGTCCACGTATCTTGCGAGTTGCTAGCACACATGGTTAGTCCAGGCATCTTGAGAGTTACTAGCGCTCTTGGTTAGTCCAGGCACCTTGGCAGTTATTAGCACTCTTGGTTAGTCCACGCATCTTGGAAGTTACTGGCACTCTTCGTTAGTGGCATCTTGAGAGTTACTACCACTCTTGACCAGACCTCTTGAACATTACTAACACTCTTGGTTAGTCCAGGCATCTTGACAGTTACTAGTACTCTCGGTTAGTCCAGGTACCTTGAGAGTTGCTAGCACACATGTGAGAGCATCTTGAGAGTTACTAAAACTCTTGGTCAGGCATCTCGAGAGCTACTGGCACTCTTGGTTAGTCCAGGCATCTTGAGAGTTACTAGCGCTCTTGGCCTGGCATCTTGAGTATTACTAACACTCTCGGTTAGTCCATGCATCTTGAGAGTTACTGGCACTCTTGGCTAGTCCATGCATCCTGGGAGTTACTGGCACTCTTGGTTAGTCCATGCATCCTGGGAGTTACTGGCACTCTTGGTAAGTCCATGCATCTTGAGAGTTACTGGCACTCTTGTTAGTCCATGCATCTTGGGAGTTACTAGCACTCTTGGTTAGTCCAGGCATCTTGGGAGTTACTAGCGCTCTTGGTTAGTCCATGCACCCTGGGAGGTAGTGGCACACATGGTTAGTCCAGACATCTTGAGCGTTACTAGCACTCTTGGTTAGTCCATGCATCTTGAGAATTACTGGCACTCTTGGTTAGTCCATACATCCTGGGAGTTACTGGCACTCTTGATTAGTCCATGCATCCTGGGAGTTACTGGCACTCTTGGTTAGTCCATGCATCCTGGGAGTTACTGGCACTCTTGGTTAGACCATGCATCTTGAGATTTACTAGCACTCTAGGTTAGACCAGGCATCTTGAGAGTTGCTACCACTCTTGGTTAGTCCAGGCATCTTGGGAGTTTCTAGCACTCTTGGTAAGTCCATGCATCTTGAGAATTACTTGCACTCTTTGTTAGTCCATGCATCCTGGGAGTTACTGGCACTCTTGGTTAGTCCATGCATCTTGAGAGTTACTGGCACTCTCGTTAGTCCATGCATCTTGGGAGTTACTAGCACTCTTGGTTAGTCCATGCATCTTGGGAGTTACTGGCCCTCTTGGTTAGTTCATGCATCCTGGGAGTTACTGGCACTCTTTGTTAGTCCAGGCATCTTGAGAGTTACTAGCACTCTTGGCCAGGCATCTTGAGTGTTACTAATACTCTTGGTTAGTCCAGGCATCTTGACAGTTACTAGTACTCTCGGTTAGTCCAGGTATCTTGCGAGTTGCTAGCACACATGGTTAGTCCAGGCATCTTGAGAGTTACTAGCGCTCTTGGCCAGGCATCTTGAGCATTACTAACACTCTTGGTTAGTCCATGCATCTTGAGAGTTACTGGCACTCTTGGCTAGGCCATGCATCCTGGGAGTTGCTGGCACTCTTGGTTAGTCCATGCATCCTGGGAGTTACTGGCACTCTTGGTTAGTCCATGCATCTTGGGAGTTACTGGCGCTCTCGTTAGTCCATGCATCTTGGGAGTTACTGGCACTCTTGGTTAGTCCTTGCATCTTGAGAGTTACTGGCACTCTCGTTAGTCCATGCATCTTGGGAGTTACTAGCACTCTTGGTTAGTCCAGGCATCTTGGGAGTTACTAGTGCTCTTGGTTAGTCCATGCATCCTGGGAGATGCTGGCACACATGGTTAGTCCACACATCTTGAGCGTTACTAGCACTCTTGGTTAATCCGTGCATCTTGAGAATTACTGGCATTCTTGGTTAGTCCATGCATCCTGGGAGTTACTGCCACTCTTGGTTAGTCCATGCATCCTGGGAATTACTGGAACTCTTGGTTAGTCCATGCATCTTGAGATTTACTAGCACTCTTGGTTCGTCCAGGCATCTTGGGAGTTATTAGCACTCTTGGTTAGTCCAGGCATCTTGGTAGTTACAGGCACTCTTTGTTAGTCCAGGCCTCTTGAGAGTTACTAAAACTCTTGGTTAGTCCGGGCATCGTGAGAGTTACTAAACTCTCGGTTAGTCCATTTATCTTGAGCGCTACTTGCACTCTTGGTTAGTCCAGGCATCTTGGGAGTCACTAACACTCTTGGTTAAACCAGGCATCTTGAGAGTTACTAGCACTCTTGGTTTGTCTATGCATCTTGAGAATTACTAGCACTCTTGGTTAGTCCATGCATCCTGGGAGCTACTGGCACTCTTGGTTAGTCCATGCATCTTGAGAGTTACTGGCACTCTCGATAGTCCATTTATCTTGAGCGCTACTTGCACTCTTGGTTAGTCCAGGCATCTTGGGAGTAACTGGCACTCTTCATTGGTCCAGGCATCTTGAGATTTACTAACACTCTTGGTTAGACCAGGCATCTTGAGAGTTACTAACACTCTTGGTGAGTCCAGACATCTTGAGCGTTACTAGCACTCTTGGTTTGTCCATGCATCTTGAGAATTACTAGCACTCTTGGTTAGTCCATGCATCCTGGGAGCTACTGGCACTCTTGGTTAGTCCATGCATCTTGAGAGTTACTGGCACTCTTCGTTAGTCCAGGCATCATGAGAGTTACTAGCAATCTTGGCCAGGCATCTTGAGCGTTACTAATACTCTTGGTTAGTCCAGGCATCTTGACAGTTACTAGTACTCTCGGTTAGTCCAGGTATCTTGCGAGTTGCTAGCACACATGGTTAGTCCAGGCATCTTGAGAGTTACTAGCGCTCTTGGCCAGGCATCTTGAGCATTACTAACACTCTTGGTTAGTCCATGCATCTTGAGAGTTACTGGCACTCTTGGCTAGGCCATGCATCCTGGGAGTTACTGGCACTCTTGGTTAGTCCATGCATCCTGGGAGTTACTGGCACTCTTGGTTAGTCCATGCATCTTGAGAGTTATTGGCGCTCTCGTTAGTCCATGCATCTTGGGAGTTACTGGCACTCTTGGTTAGTCCTTGCATCTTGAGAGTTAATGGCACTCTCGTTAGTCCATGCATCTTGGGAGTTACTAGCACTCTTGGTTCGTCCAGGCATCTTGGGAGTTATTAGCACTCTTGGTTAGTCCAGGCATCTTGGTAGTTACAGGCACTCTTTGTTAGTCCAGGCCTCTTGGGAGTTACTAACACACTTGGTTAGACGAGGCATATCGAGAGTTACTAGCACTCTCGCTTAGTCCAGGCATCTTGAGAGTTACTAACACTCTTGGTTAGTCCGGGCATCGTGAGAGTTACTAAACTCTCGGTTAGTCCATTTATCTTGAGCGCTACTTGCACTCTTGGTTAGTCCATGCATCCTGGGAGTTACTGGAACTCTTGGTTAGTCCATGCATCTTGAGATTTACTAGCACTCTTGGTTAGTCCAGGCTTCTTTGGAGTTATTAGCGCTCTTGGTTAGTCCACACATCCTGGGAGTTACTGGCACTCTTCGTTAGTCCAGGTATCTTGAGAGTTACTAACACTCTTGGCCAGGCATCTTGAGCGTTACTAATACTCTTGGTTAGTCCAGGCATCTTGACAGTTACTAGTACTCTCGGTTAGTCCAGGTATCTTGCGAGTTGCTAGCACACATGGTTAGTCCAGGCATCTTGAGAGTTATTAGCGCTCTTGGTTAGTCCAGGCACCTTGGGAGTTATTAGCACTCTTGGTTAGTTAACGCATCTTGGAAGTTACTGGCACTCTTCGTTAGTGGCATCTTGAGAGTTACTACCACTCTTGACCAGGCCCCTTGAACATTACTAACACTCTTGGTTAGTCCAGGCATCTTGACAGTTACTAGTACTCTCGGTTAGTCCAGGTACCTTGAGAGTTGCTAGCACACATGGTTAGTCCAGGCATCTTGAGAGTTACTAACACTCTTGGTCAGGCATCTTGAGAGCTACTGGCACTCTTGGTTAGTACAGGCATCTTGAGAGTTACTAGCACTCTTGGCCTGGCATCTTGAGCATTACTAACACTCTCGGTTAGTCCATGCATCTTGAGAGTTACTGGCACTCTTGGCTAGTCCATGCATCCTGGGAGTTACTGGCACTCTTGGTTAGTCCATGCATCCTGGGAGCTACTGGCACTCTTGGTTAGTCCATGCATCTTGAGAGTTACTGGCACTCTTGTTAGTCCATGCATCTTGGGAGTTACTAGCGCTCTTGGTTAGTCCATGCACCCTGGGAGGAAGTGGCACACATGGTTAGTCCAGACATCTTGAGCGTTACTAGCACTCTTGGTTAGTCCATGCATCTTGAGAATTACTGGCACTCTTGGTTAGTCCATACATCCTGGGAGTTACTGGCACTCTTGATTAGTCCATGCATCCTGGGAGTTACTGGCACTCTTGGTTAGTCCATGCATCCTGGGAGTTACTGGCACTCTTGGTTAGACCATGCATCTTGAGATTTACTAGCACTTTTGGTTAGACCAGGCATCTTGAGAGTTGCTACCACTCTCGGTTAGTCCAGGCATCTTGGGAGTTACTAGCACTCTTGGTAAGTCCATGCATCTTGAGAATTACTAGCACTCTTTGTTAGTCCATGCATCCTGGGAGTTACTGGCACTCTTGGTTAGTCCATGCATCTTGAGAGTTACTGGCACTCTCGTTAGTCCATGCATCTTGGGAGTTACTAGCACTCTTGGTTAGTCCAGGCATCTTGGGAGTTGCTAGCACTCTTGGTTAGTCCATGCATCCTGGGAGGTACTGGCACACATGGGTTCATCCAGACATCTTGAGTGTTACTAGCACTTTTAGTTAGACCAGGCATCTTGAGTGTTGCTACCACTCTCGGTTAGTCCATGCATCTTGAGAATTACTGACACTCTTGGTTAGTTCATGCATCCTGGGAGTTACTGGCACTCTTGATTAGTCCATGCATCCTGGGAGTTACTGGCCCTCTTGGTTAGTCCATGCATCCTGGGAGTTACTGGCACTCTTCGTTAGTCCAGGCATCTTGAGAGTTACTAGCACTCTTGGCCAGGCATCTTGAGCGTTACTAATACTCTTGGTTAGTCCAGGCATCTTGACAGTTACTAGTACTCTCGGTTAGTCCAGGTATCTTGCGAGTTGCTAGCACACATGGTTAGTCCAGGCATCTTGAGAGTTACTAGCGCTCTTGGCCAGGCATCTTGAGCATTACTAACACTCTCGGTTAGTCCATGCATCTTGAGAGTTACTGGCACTCTTGGCTAGGCCATGCATCCTGGGAGTTACTGGCACTCTTGGTTAGTCCATGCATCCTGGGAGTTACTGGCACTCTTGGTTAGTACATGCATCTTGGGAGTTACTGGCACTCTTGGTTAGTCCTTGCATCTTGAGAGTTACTGGCACTCTCGTTAGTCCATGCATCTTGGGAGTTACTAGCACTCTTGGTTAGTCCAGGCATCTTGGGAGTTACTAGTGCTCTTGGTTAGTCCATGCATCCTGGGAGGTGCTGGCACACATGGTTAGTCCACACATCTTGAGCGTTACTAGCACTCTTGGTTAATCCGTGCATCTTGAGAATTACTGGCATTCCTGGTTAGTCCATGCATCCTGGGAGTTACTGCCACTCTTGGTTAGTCCATGCATCCTGGGAATTACTGGAACTCTTGGTTAGTCCATGCATCTTGAGATTTACTAGCACTCTTTGTTCGTCCTGGCATCTTGGGAGTTATTAGCACTCTTGGTTAGTCCAGGCTTCTTGGTAGTTACAGGCACTCTTTGTTAGTCCAGGCCTCTTGGGAGTTACTAACACACTTGGTTAGACCAGGCATCTTGAGAGTTACTAGCACTCTCGCTTAGTCCAGGCATCTTGAGAGTTACTAACACTCTTGGTTAGTCCGGGCATCGTGAGAGTTACTAAACTCTCGGTTAGTCCATTTATCTTGAGCGCTACTTGCACTCTTGGTTAGTCCAGGCAACTTGGGAGTTACTGGCACTCTTCGTTAGTCCAGGCATCTTGAGATTTACTATCACTCTTGGTTAGACTAGGCATCTTGAGAGTTACTAGCACTCTCGGTTAGTCCAGGCATCCTGCTAGTTACTAACACTCTTGGTGAGTCCAGACATCTTGAGCGTTACTAGCACTCTTGGTTTGTCCATGGATCTTGAGAATTACTAGCACTCTTGGTTAGTCCATGCATCCTGGGAGCTACTGGCACTCTTGGTTAGTCCATGCATCTTGAGAGTTACTGGCACTCTCGTTAGTCCATTTATCTTGAGCGCTACTTGCATTCTTGGTTAGTCCAGGCATCTTGGGAGTTACTGGCCCTCTTCGTTAGTCCAGGCATCTTGAGATTTACTAACACTCTTGGTTAGACCAGGCATCTTGAGAGTTACTAGCACTCTCAGTTAGTCCAGGCATCTTGCTAGTTACTAACACTCTTGGTGAGTCCAGACATCTTGAGCGTTACTAGCACTCTTGGTTTGTCCATGCATCTTGAGAATTAATAGCACTCTTGGTTAGTCCATGCATCCTGGGAGCTACTGGCACTCTTGGTTAGTCCATGCATCTTGAGAGTTACTGGCACTCTTCGTTAGTCCAGGCATCATGAGAGTTACTAGCACTCTTGGCCAGGCATCTTGAGCGTTACTAATACTCTTGGTTAGTCCAGGCATCTTGACAGTTACTAGTACTCTCGGTTAGTCCAGGTATCTTGCGAGTTGCTAGCACACATGGTTAGTCCAGGCATCTTGAGAGTTGCTAGCGCTCTTGGCCAGGCATCTTGAGCATTACTAACACTCTCGGTTAGTCCATGCATCTTGAGAGTTACTGGCACTCTTGGCTAGGCCATGCATCCTGGGAGTTACTGGCACTCTTGGTTAGTCCATGCATCCTGGGAGTTACTGGCACTCTTGGTTAGTCCATGCATCTTGAGATTTACTGGCGCTCTCGTTAGTCCATGCATCTTGGGAGTTACTGGCACTCTTGGTTAGTCCTTGCATCTTGAGAGTTACTGGCACTCTCGTTAGTCCATGCATCTTGGGAGTTACTAGCACTCTTGGTTAGTCCAGGCATCTTGGGAGTTACTAGTGCTCTTGGTTAGTCCATGCATCCTGGGAGGTGCTGGCACACATGGTTAGTCCACACATCTTGAGCGTTACTAGCACTCTTGGTTAATCCGTGCATCTTGAGAATTACTGGCATTCTTGGTTAGTCCATGCATCCTGGGAGTTACTGCCACTCTTGGTTAGTCCATGCATCCTGGGAGTTACTGGAACTCTTGGTTAGTCCATGCATCTTGAGATTTATTAGCACTCTTGGTTAGGCAAGGCATCTTGGGAGTTATTAGCACTCTTGGTTAGTCCAGGCATCTTGGTAGTTATAGGCACTCTTCGTTAGTCCAGGCATCTTGGGAGTTACTAACACACTCGCTTAGTCCAGGCATCTTGAGATTTATTAACACTCTTGGTTAGTCCGGGCATCGTGAGAGTTACTAACACTCTCGGATAGTACATTTATCTTGAGCGTTACTTGCACTCTTGGTTAGTCCAGGCATCTTGGGAGTTACTGGCACTCTTCGTTAGTCCAGGCATCTTGAGAGTTACTAACACTCTTGGTTAGACCAGGCATCTTGAGAGTTACTAGCACTCTCGGTTAGTCCAGGCATCTTGAGAGTTACTAACACTCTTGGTTAGTCAAGACATCCTGAGCGTTACTAGCACTCTTGGTTTGTCCATGCATCTTGAGAATTACTGGCACTCTTGGTTAGTCGATGCATCCTGGGAGTTACTGGCACTCTTGGTTAGTCCATGCATCTTGAGATTTACTAGCACTCTTGGTTAGTCCAGGCATCCTCAGAGTTATTAGCACTCTTGGTTAGTCCACACATCTTGGGAGTTACTGGCACTCTTGGTTAGTCCAGGCATCTTGAGAGTTACTAACACTCTTGGTTAGACCAGGTATCTTGAGAATTACTAGCACTCTCAGTTAGTCCAGGCATCTTGAGAGTTACTAACACTCTTGGTTAGGCCAGGCATCTTGAGATTTACTAGCACTCTTGGTTAGTCCAGGCATCTTCGGAGTTATTAGCACTCTTGGTTAGTCCAAACATCTTGCGAGTTACTGGCACTCTTCGTTAGTCCAGGCATCTTGAGAGCTACTAACACTCTTGGTTAGTCCAGGCATCTTGAGAATTACTAGCACTCTCAGTTAGTCCAGGCATATTGAGAGTTACTAACACTCTTGGTTAGTCCAGGCATATTGAGCGTTACTAACACTCTCGGTTAGCCCAGGCATCTTGAGAGTTACTAGCACTCTTCGTTAGTCCAGCATTCTTGAGCGTTACTAACTCTCTTGGTTAGTCCAGGCATCTTGAGAGTTACTAACACACACACAGTTAGTCCAGGCGTCTTGAGAGTTACTAGCACTCTTCGCCAGGCATCTTAAGCGTTACTAACACTCTCGGTTAGTCCATGCATCTTGAGAGTTACTGGCATTCATGGTTACTCCATGCATCCTGGGAGTTACTGGCAATCTTGGTTAGTCCATGCATCCTGGGAGTTTCTGGCACTCTTGGTTAGCCAAGCATCTTGAGAGTTACTGGCACTCTCGTTAGTCCGTGCATCTTGGGAGTTACTAGCACTCTTGGTTAGTACAGGCATCTTGGGAGTTACTAGCACTCTTGGGTAGTTCATGCATCCTGGGAGGTAATGGCACACATGGTTAGTTCAGACATCTTGAGAGTTACTAGCACTCTTGGTAAGTCCATGCATCTTGAGAATTACTAGCACTCTTGGTTAGTCCATGCATCCTTGGAGTTACTGGCACTCTTGGTTAGTCCATGCATCTTGAGAGTTACTGGCACTTTCGTTAGTCAGTGCATCTTGGGAGTTACTAGCACTCTTGGTTATTCCAGGCATCTTGGGAGTTACTAGCACTCTTGGGTAGTTCATGCATCCTGGGAGGTACTGGCACACATGGTTAGTTCAGACATCTTGAGAGTTACTAGCACTCTTCGTAAATCCATGCATCTTGAGAATTACTAGCACTCTTGGTTAGTCCATGCATCCTGGGAGTTACTGGCACTCTTGGTTAGTCCATGCATCTTGAGAGTTACTGGCACTCTCGTTAGTCCATGCATCTTGGGAGTTACTAGCACTCTTGGTTAGTCCAGGCATCTTGGGAGTTACTAGCACTCTTGGTTAGTCCATGCATCCTGGGAGGTACTGGCACACATGGTTAGTCCAGACATCTTGAGTGTTACTAACACTCTCGGTTAGTCCATGCACCTTGAGCGTTACTGACACTCTTGGATAGTCCAGGCATCTTGAACGTTACTACCACTCTTGGTTAGTCCAGGCATCTTGAGCGTTACTAACACTCTCGGTTAGTCGAGGCATCTTGAGAGTTACTAACACACACAGTTAGTCCAGGCATCTTGAGAGTTACTAACACTCTCAGTAAGTCCAGACGTCTTGAGAGTTACTAACACTCTTGGTTAGTCCAGGCAGCATGAGAGTTACTAGCACTCTTGGTTAGTCCAGGCATCTTGAGCATTACTAACACTCTTGGTTAGTCCAGGCATCTTGAGCATTACTAACACTCTCGGTTAGTCCAGGCATCTTGAGAGTTACTAACACACACAGTTAGCCCAGGTATCTTGAGAGTAACTAGCACTCTCGGTTAGTCCGGGCATCTTGAGAGTTACTAACACTCTCAGTTAGTCCAGGCGTCTTGAGAGTTACTAACACACTCGGTTAGTCCAGGCATTATGACAGTTACTAACACTCTTGCTTAGTCCAGGCTTCTTGAGAGTTACTAACGCTCTCGTTTAGTCCAGGCATCTTGAGACCTACTAACACACACAGTTAGTCCAGGCATCTTGAGAGTAAGTAGCACTCTCGGTTAGTCCGGGCATCTTGAGAGTTACTAACACTCTCAGTTAGTCCAGGTGTCTTGAGAGTTACTAACACACTCTGTTAGTCCAGGCATTTTGACAGTTACTAACACTCTCGGTTAGTCCAGGCATCTTGAGAGTTACTAACACACTCGGTTAGTCCAGGCATTTAGACAGTTACTAACACTCTCGGTTAGTCCAGGCGTCTTGAGAGTTACTAACGCTCTCAGTTAGTCCAGGCATCTTGAGCATTACTAACACTCTCGGTTAGTCCAGGCATCTTGAGAGTTACTAGCGCTCTTGGTTAGTCCAGGCACCTTGGGAGTTATTAGCACTCTTGGTTAGTCCACGCATCTTGGAAGTTACTGGCACTCTTCGTTAGTGGCATCTTGAGAGTTACTACCACTCTTGACCAGGCCTCTTGAACATTACTAACACTCTTGGTTAGTCCAGGCATCTTGACAGTTACTAGTACTCTCAGTTAGTCCAGGTACCTTGAGAGTTGCTAGCACACATGTGAGAGCATCTTGAGAGTTACTAAAACTCTTGGTCAGGCATCTTGAGAGCTACTGGCACTCTTGGTTAGTCCAGGCATCTTGAGAGTTATTAGCGCTCTTGGCCTGGCATCTTAAGTATTACTAACACTCTCGGTTAGTCCATGCATCTTGAGAGTTACTGGCACTCTTGGCTAGTCCATGCATCCTGGGAGTTACTGGCACTCTTGGTTAGTCCATGCATCCTGGGAGTTACTGGCACTCTTGGTTAGTCCATGCATCTTGAGAGTTACTGGCACTCTTGTTAGTCCATGCATCTTGGGAGTTACTAGCACTCTTGGTTAGTCCAGGCATCTTGGGAGTTACTAGCGCTCTTGGTTAGTCCATGCACCCTGGGAGGTAGTGGCACACATGGTTAGTCCAGACATCTTGAGCGTTACTAGCACTCTTGGTTAGTCCATGCATCTTGAGAATTACTGGCACTCTTGGTTAGTCCATACATCCTGGGAGTTACTGGCACTCTTGATTAGTCCATGCATCCTGGGATTTACTGGCACTCTTGGTTAGTCCATGCATCCTGGGAGTTACTGGCACTCTTGGTTAGACCATGCATCTTGAGATTTACTAGCACTCTAGGTTAGACCAGGCATCTTGAGAGTTGATACCACTCTCGGTTAGTCCAGGCATCTTGGGAGTTACTAGCACTCTTGGTAAGTCCAAGCATCTTGAGAATTACTAACACTCTTTGTTAGTCCATGCATCCTGGGAGTTACTGGCACTCTTGGTTAGTCCATGCATCTTGAGAGTTACTGGCACTCTCGTTAGTCCATGCATCTTGTGAGTTACTAGCACTCTTGGTTAGTCCAGGCATCTTGGGAGTTGCTAGCACTCTTGGTTAGTCCATGCATCCTGGGAGGTACTGGCACACATGGGTTCGTCCAGACATCTTGAGTGTTACTAGCACTCTTGGTTAGTCCATGCATCTTGAGAATTACTGACACTCTTGGTTAGTCCATGCATCCTGGGAGTTACTGGCACTCTTGATTAGTCCATGCATCCTGGGAGTTACTGGCCCTCTTGGTTAGTCCATGCATCCTGGGAGTTACTGGCACTCTTTGTTAGTCCAGGCATCTTGAGAGTTACTAGCACTCTTGGCCAGGCATCTTGAGATTTACTAGCACTCTTGGTTCGTCCAGGCATCTTGGGAGTTATTAGCACTCTTGGTTAGTCCAGGCATCTTGGTAGTTACAGGCACTCTTTGTTAGTCTAGGCCTCTTGGGAGTTACTAACACACTTGGTTAGACCAGGCATCTTGAGAGTTACTAGCACTCTCGCTTAGTGCAGGCATCTTGAGAGTTACTAACACTCTTGGTTAGTCCGGGCATCGTGAGAGTTACTAAACTCTCGGTTAGTCCATTTATCTTGAGCGCTACTTGCACTCTTGGTTAGTCCAGGCATCTTGGGAGTCACTAACACTCTTGGTTAGACCAGGCATCTTGAGAGTTACTAGCACTCTCGGTTAGTCCAGGCATCTTGCTAGTTACTAACACCCTTGGTGAGTCCAGACATCTTGAGCGTTACTAGCACTCTTGGTTTGTCCATGCATCTTGAGAATTACTAGCACTCTTGGTTAGTCCGTGCATCCTGGGAGCTACTGGCACTCTTGGTTAGTCCATGCATCTTGAGAGTTACTGGCACTCTCGTTAGTCCATTTATCTTGAGCGCTACTTGCACTCTTGGTTAGTCCAGGCATCTTGGGAGTTACTGGCACTCTTCATTAGTCCAGGCATCTTGAGATTTACTAACACTCTTGGTTAGACCAGGCATCTTGAGAGTTACTAGCACTCTCGGTTAGTCCAGGCATCTTGCTAGTTACTAACACTCTTGGTGAGTCCAGACATCTTGAGCGTTACTAGCACTCTTGGTTTGTCCATGCATCTTGAGAATTACTAGCACTCTTGGTTAGTCCATGCATCCTGGGAGCTACTGGCACTCTTGGTTAGTCCATGCATCTTGAGAGTTACTGGCACTCTTCGTTAGTCCAGGCATCATGAGAGTTACTAGCACTCTTGGCCAGGCATCTTGAGCGTTACTAATACTCTTGGTTAGTCCAGGCATCTTGACAGTTACTAGTACTCTCGGTTAGTCCAGGTATCTTGCGAGTTGCTAGCACACATGGTTAGTCCATGCATCTTGAGACTTACTAGCGCTCTTGGCCAGGCATCTTGAGCATTACTAACACTCTTGGCTAGTCCATGCATCTTGAGAGTTACTGGCACTCTTGGCTAGGCCATGCATCCTGGGAGTTACTGGCACTCTTGGTTAGTCCATGCATCCTGGGAGTTACTGGCACTCTTGGTTAGTCCATGCATCTTGAGAGTTACTGGCGCTCTCGTTAGTCCATGCATCTTGGGAGTTACTGGCACTCTTGGTTAGTCCTTGCATCTTGAGAGTTACTGGCACTCTCGTTAGTCCATGCATCTTGGGAGTTACTAGCACTCTTGGTTAGTCCAGGCATCTTGGGAGTTACTGGAACTCTTGGTTAGTCCATGCATCTTGAGATTTACTAGCACTCTTGGTTCGTCCAGGCATCTTGGGAGTTATTAGCACTCTTGGTTAGTCCAAGCATCTTGGTAGTTACTAACACACTTGGTTAGACAAGGCATATTGAGAGTTACTAGCACTCTCGCTTAGTCCAGGCATCTTGAGAGTTACTAACACTCTTGGTTAGTCCGGGCATCGTGAGAGTTACTAAACTCTCGGTTAGTCCATTTATCTTGAGCGCTACTTGCACTCTTGGTTAGTCCATGCATCCTGGGAGTTACTGGAACTCTTGGTTAGTCCATGCATCTTGAGATTTACTAGCACTCTTGGTTAGTCCAGGCATCTTTGGAGTTATTAGCGCTCTTGGTTAGTCCACACATCCTGGGAGTTACTGGCACTCTTCGTTAGTCCAGGTATCTTGAGAGTTACTAACACTCTTGGCCAGGCATCTTGAGCGTTACTAATACTCTTGGTTAGTCCAGGCATCTTGACAGTTACTAGTACTCTCGGTTAGTCCAGGTATCTTGCGAGTTGCTAGCACACATGGTTAGTCCAGGCATCTTGAGAGTTACTAGCGCTCTTGGTTAGTCCAGGCACCTTGGGAGTTATTAGCACTCTTGGTTAGTCCACGCATCTTGGAAGTTACTGGCACTCTTCGTTAGTGGCATCTTGAGAGTTACTACCACTCTTGACCAGGCCTCTTGAACATTACTAACACTCTTGGTTAGTCCAGGCATCTTGACAGTTACTAGTACTCTCGG
Organism: Ambystoma mexicanum; assembly: GCF_040938575.1. Lineage (NCBI taxonomy): Eukaryota > Metazoa > Chordata > Amphibia > Caudata > Ambystomatidae > Ambystoma > Ambystoma mexicanum. Next base: position 203,039,445 of record NC_090925.1, read on the forward strand.
TTAGTCCAGGTACCTTGAGAGTTGCTAGCACACATGGTTAGTCCAGGCATCTTGAGAGTTACTAACACTCTTGGTCAGGCATCTTGAGAGCTACTGGCACTCTTGGTTAGTACAGGCATCTTGAGAGTTACTAGCGCTCTTGGCCTGGCATCTTGAGCATTACTAACACTCTCGGTTAGTCCATGCATCTTGAGAGTTACTGGCACTCTTGGCTAGTCCATGCATCCTGGGAGTTACTGGCACTCTTGGTTAGTCCATGCATCCTGGGAGTTACTGGCACTCTTGGTTAGTCCATGCATCTTGAGAGTTACTGGCACTCTTGTTAGTCCATGCATCTTGGGAGTTACTAGCACTCTTGGTTAGTCCAGGCATCTTGGGAGTTACTAGCGCTCTTGGTTAGTCCATGCACCCTGGGAGGTAGTGGCACACATGGTTAGTCCAGACGTCTTGAGCGTTACTAGCACTCTTGGTTAGTCCATGCATCTTGAGAATTACTGGCACTCTTGGTTAGTCCATGCATCCTGGGAGTTACTGGCACTCTTGATTAGTCCATGCATCCTGGGAGTTACTGGCACTCTTGGTTAGTCCATGCATCCTGGGAGTTACTGGCACTCTTGGTTAGACCATGCATCTTGAGATTTACTAGCACTTTTGGTTAGACCAGGCATCTTGAGAGTTGCTACCACTCTCGGTTAGTCCAGGCATCTTGGGAGTTACTAGCACTCTTGGTAAGTCCATGCATCTTGAGAATTACTAGCACTCTTTGTTAGTCCATGCATCCTGGGAGTTACTGGCACTCTTGGTTAGTCCATGCATCTTGAGAGTTACTGGCACTCTCGTTAGTCCATGCATCTTGGGAGTTACTAGCACTCTTGGTTAGTCCAGGCATCTTGGGAGTTGCTAGCACTCTTGGTTAGTCCATGCATCCTGGGAGGTACTGGCACACATGGGTTCGTCCAGACATCTTGAGTGTTACTAGCACTCTCGTTAGTCCATGCATCTTGAGAATTACTGACACTCTTGGTTAGTTCATGCATCCTGGGAGTTACTGGCACTCTTGATTAGTCCATGCATCCTGGGAGTTACTGGCCCTCTTGGTTAGTCCATGCATCCTGGGAGTTACTGGCACTCTTCGTTAGTCCAGGCATCTTGAGAGTTACTAGCACTCTTGGCCAGGCATCTTGAGCGTTACTAATACTCTTGGTTAGTCCAGGCATCTTGACAGTTACTAGTACTCTCGGTTAGTCCAGGTATCTTGCGAGTTGCTAGCACACATGGTTAGTCCAGGCATCTTGAGAGTTACTAGCGCTCTTGGCCAGGCATCTTGAGCATTACTAACACTCTCGGTTAGTCCATGCATCTTGAGAGTTACTGGCACTCTTGGCTAGGCCATGCATCCTGGGAGTTACTGGCACTCTTGGTTAGTCCTTGCATCTTGAGAGTTACTGGCACTCTCGTTAGTCCATGTATCTTGGGAGTTACTAGCACTCTTGGTTAGTCCAGGCATCTTGGGAGTTACTAGTGCTCTTGGTTAGTCCATGCATCCTGGGAGGTGCTGGCACACAAGGTTAGTCCACACATCTTGAGCGATACTAGCACTCTTGGGTAATCCGTGCATCTTGAGAATTACTGGCATTCTTGGTTAGTCCATGCATCCTGGGAGTTACTGCCACTCTTGGTTAGTCCATGCATCCTGGGAGTTACTGGAACTCTTGGTTAGTCCATGCATCTTGAGATTTACTAGCACTCTTGGTTCGTCCAGGCATCTTGGGAGTTATTAGCACTCTTGGTTAGTCCAGGCATCTTGGTAGTTACAGGCACTCTTTGTTAGTCCAGGCCTCTTGGGAGTTACTAACAGACTTGGTTAGACAAGGCATATTGAGAGTTACTAGCACTCTCGCTTAGTCCAGGCATCTTGAGAGTTACTAACACTCTTGGTTAGTCTGGGCATCGTGAGAGTTACTAAACTCTCGGTTAGTCCATTTATCTTGAGCGCTACTTGCACTCTTGGTTAGTCCATGCATCCTGGGAGTTACTGGAACTCTTGGTTAGTCCATGCATCTTGAGATTTACTAGCACTCTTGGTTAGTCTAGGCATCTTTGGAGTTATTAGCGCTCTTGGTTAGTCCACACATCCTGGGAGTTACTGGCACTCTTCGTTAGTCCAGGTATCTTGAGAGTTACTAACACTCTTGGCCAGGCATCTTGAGCGTTACTAATACTCTTGGTTAGTCCAGGCATCTTGACAGTTACTAGTACTCTCGGTTAGTCCACGTATCTTGCTTGTTGCTAGCACACATGGTTAGTCCAGGTATCTTGAGAGTTACTAGCGCTCTTGGTTAGTCCAGGCACCTTGGGAGTTATTAGCACTCTTGGTTAGTCCACGCATCTTGGAAGTTACTGGCACTCTTCGTTAGTGGCATCTTGAGAGTTACTACCACTCTTGACCAGGCCTCTTGAACATTACTAACACTCTTGGTTAGTCCAGGCATCTTGACAGTTACTAGTACTCTCGGTTAGTCCAGGTACCTTGAGAGTTGCTAGCACACATGTGAGAGCATCTTGAGAGTTACTAAAACTCTTGGTCAGGCATCTCGAGAGCTACTGGCACTCTTGGTTAGTCCAGGCATCTTGAGAGTTACTAGCGCTCTTGGCCTGGCATCTTGAGTATTACTAACACTCTCGGTTAGTCCATGCATCTTGAGAGTTACTGGCACTCTTGGCTAGTCCATGCATCCTGGGAGTTACTGGCACTCTTGGTTAGTCCATGCATCCTGGGAGTTACTGGCACTCTTGGTTAGTCCATGCATCTTGAGAGTTACTGGCACTCTTGTTAGTCCATGCATCTTGGGAGTTACTAGCACTCTTGGTTAGTCCAGGCATCTTGGGAGTTACTAGCGCTCTTGGTTAGTCCATGCACCCTGGGAGGTAGTGGCACACATGGTTAGTCCAGACATCTTGAGCGTTACTAGCACTCTTGGTTAGTCCATGCATCTTGAGAATTACTGGCACTCTTGGTTAGTCCATACATCCTGGGAGTTACTGGCACTCTTGATTAGTCCATGCATCCTGGGAGTTACTGGAACTCTGGGTTAGTCCATGCATCCTGGGAGTTACTGGCACTCTTGGTTAGACCATGCATCTTGAGATTTACTAGCACTCTAGGTTAGACCAGGCATCTTGAGAGTTGCTACCACTCTCGGTTAGTCCAGGCATCTTGGGAGTTACTAGCACTCTTGGTAAGTCCATGCATCTTGAGAATTACTAGCACTCTTTGTTAGTCCATGCATCCTGGGAGTTACTGGCACTCTTGGTTAGTCCATGCATCTTGAGAGTTACTGGCAATCTCGTTAGTCCATGCATTTTGGGAGTTACTAGCACTCTTGGTTAGTCCAGGCATCTTGGGAGTTGCTAGCACTCTTGGTTAGTCCATGCATCCTGGGAGGTACTGGCACACATGGGTTCGTCCAGACATCTTGAGTGTTACTAGCACTCTTGGTTAGTCCATGCATCTTGAGAATTACTGACACTCTTGGTTAGTCCATGCATCCTGGGAGTTACTGGCACTCTTGATTAGTCCATGCATCCTGGGAGTTACTGGCCCTCTTGGTTAGTCCATGCATCCTGGGAGGTACTGGCACTCTTCGTTAGTCCAGGCATCTTGAGAGTTACTAGCACTCTTGGCCAGGCATCTTGAGTGTTACTAATACTCTTGGTTAGTCCAGGCATCTTGACAGTTACTAGTACTCTCGGTTAGTCCAGGTATCTTGTGAGTTGCTAGCACACATGGTTAGTCCTGGCATCTTGAGAGTTACTAGCGCTCTTGGCCAGGCATGTTGAGCATTACTAACACTCTTGGTTAGTCCATGCATCTTGAGAGTTACTGGCACTCTTGGCTAGGCCATGCATCCTGGGAGTTACTGGCACTCTTGGTTAGTCCATGCATCCTGGGAGTTACTGGCACTCTTGGTTAGTCCATGCATCTTGGGAGTTACTGGCGCTCTCGTTAGTCCATGCATCTTGGGAGTTACTGGCACTCTTGGTTAGTCCTTGCATCTTGAGAGTTACTGGAACTCTCGTTAGTCCATGCATCTTGGGAGTTACTAGCACTCTTGGTTAGTCCAGGCATCTTGGGAGTTACTAGTGCTCTTGGTTAGTCCATGCATCCTGGGAGATGCTGGCACACATGGTTAGTCCACACATCTTGAGCGTTACTAGCACTCTTGGTTAATCCGTGCATCTTGAGAATTACTGGCATTCTTGGTTAGTCCATGCATCCTGGGAGTTACTGCCACTTTTGGTTAGTCCATGCATCCTGGGAATTACTGGAACTCTTGGTTAGTCCATACATCTTGAGATTTACTAGCACTCTTGGTTCGTCCAGGCATCTTGGGAGTTATTAGCACTCTTGGTTAGTCCAGGCATCTTGGTAGTTACAGGCACTCTTTGTTAGTCCAGGCCTCTTGGGAGTTACTAACACACTTGGTTAGACCAGGCATCTTGAGAGTTACTAGCATTCTCGCTTAGTGCAGGCATCTTGAGAGTTACTAACACTCTTGGTTAGTCCGGGCATCGTGAGAGTTACTAAACTCTCGGTTAGTCCATTTATCTTGAGCGCTACTTGCACTCTTGGTTAGTCCAGGCATCTTGGGAGTCACTAACACTCTTGGTTAGACCAGGCATCTTGAGAGTTATTAGCACTCTCGGTTAGTCCAGGCATCTTGCTAGTTACTAACACTCTTGGTGAGTCCAGACATCTTGAGCGTTACTAGCACTCTTGGTTTGTCCATGCATCTTGAGAATTACTAGCACTCTTGGTTAGTCCATGCATCCTGGGAGCTACTGGCACTCTTGGTTAGTCCATGCATCTTGAGAGTTACTGGCACTCTCGTTAGTCCATTTATCTTGAGCGCTACTTGCACTCTTGGTTAGTCCAGGCATCTTGGGAGTTACTGCCACTCTTCATTGGTCCAGGCATCTTGAGATTTACTAACACTCTTGGTTAGACCAGGCATCTTGAGTTACTAGCACTCTCGGTTAGTCCAGGCATCTTGCTAGTTACTAACACTCTTGGTGAGTCCAGACATCTTGAGCGTTACTAGCACTCTTGGTTTGTCCATGCATCTTGAGAATTACTAGCACTCTTGGTTAGTCCATGCATCCTGGGAGCTACTGGCACTCTTGGTTAGTCCATGCATCTTGAGAGTTACTGGCACTCTTCGTTAGTCCAGGCATCATGAGAGTTACTAGCACTCTTGGCCAGGCATCTTGAGCGTTACTAATACTCTTGGTTAGTCCAGGCATCTTGACAGTTACTAGTACTCTCGGTTAGTCCAGGTAACTTGCGAGTTGCTAGCACACATGGTTAGTCCAGGCATCTTGAGAGTTACTAGCGCTCTTGGCCAGGCATCTTGAGCATTACTAACACTCTTGGTTAGTCCATGCATCTTGAGAGTTACTGGCACTCTTGGCTAGGCCATGCATCCTGGGAGTTACTGGCACTCTTGGTTAGTCCATGCATCCTGGGAGTTACTGGCACTCTTGGTTAGTCCATGCATCTTGAGAGTTACTGGCGCTCTCGTTAGTCCATGCATCTTGGGAGTTACTGGCACTCTTGGTTAGTCCTTGCATCTTGAGAGTTACTGGCACTCTCGTTAGTCCATGCATCTTGGGAGTTACTAGCACTCTTGGTTCGTCCAGGCATCTTGGGAGTTATTAGCACTCTTGGTTAGTCCAGGCATCTTGGTAGTTACAGGCACTCTTTGTTAGTCCAGGCCTCTTGGGAGTTACTAAAACACTTGGTTAGACGAGGCATATCGAGAGTTACTAGCACTCTCGCTTAGTCCAGGCATCTTGAGAGTTACTAACACTCTTGGTTAGTCCGGGCATCGTGAGAGTTACTAAACTCTCGGTTAGTCCATTTATCTTGAGCGCTACTTGCACTCTTGGTTAGTCCATGCATCCTGGGAGTTACTGGAACTCTTGGTTAGTCCATGCATCTTGAGATTTACTAGCACTCTTGGTTAGTCCAGGCTTCTTTGGAGTTATTAGCGCTCTTGGTTAGTCCGCACATCCTGGGAGTTACTGGCACTCTTCGTTAGTCCAGGTATCTTGAGAGTTACTAACACTCTTGGCCAGGCATCTTGAGCGTTACTAATACTCTTGGTTAGTCCAGGCATCTTGACAGTTACTAGTACTCTCGGTTAGTCCAGGTATCTTGCGAGTTGCTAGCACACATGGTTAGTCCAGGCATCTTGAGAGTTACTAGCGCTCTTGGTTAGTCCAGGCACCTTGGGAGTTATTATCACTCTTGGTTAGTCCACGCATCTTGGATGTTACTGGCACTCTTCGTTAGTGGCATCTTGAGAGTTACTACCACTCTTGACCAGGCCTCTTGAACATTACTAACACTCTTGGTTAGTCCAGGCATCTTGACAGTTACTAGTACTCTCGGTTAGTCCAGGTACCTTGAGAGTTGCTAGCACACATGGTTAGTCCAGGCATCTTGAGAGTTACTAACACTCTTGGTCAGGCATCTTGAGAGCTACTGGCACTTTTGGTTAGTACAGGCATCTTGAGAGTTACTAGCGCTCTTGGCCTGGCATCTTGAGCATTACTAACACTCTCGGTTAGTCCATGCATCTTGAGAATTACTGGCACTCTTGGCTAGTCCATGCATCCTGGGAGTTACTGGCACTCTTGGTTAGTCCATGCATCCTGGGAGTTACTGGCACTCTTGGTTAGTCCATGCATCTTGAGAGTTACTGGCACTCTTGTTAGTCCATGCATCTTGGGAGTTACTAGCACTCTTGGTTAGTCCAGGCATCTTGGGAGTTACTAGCGCTCTTGGTTAGTCCATGCACCCTGGGAGGAAGTGGCACACATGGTTAGTCCAGACATCTTGAGCGTTACTAGCACTCTTGGTTAGTCCATGCATCTTGAGAATTACTGGCACTCTTGGTTAGTCCATACATCCTGGGAGTTACTGGCACTCTTGATTAGTATATGCATCCTGGGAGTTACTGGCACTCTTGGTTAGTCCATGCATCCTGGGAGTTACTGGCACGCTTGGTTAGACCATGCATCTTGAGATTTACTAGCACTTTTGGTTAGACCAGGCATCTTGAGAGTTGCTACCACTCTCGGTTAGTCCAGGCATCTTGGGAGTTACTAGCACTCTTGGTAAGTCCATGCATCTTAAGAATTACTAGCACTCTTTGTTAGTCCATGCATCCTGGGAGTTACTGGCACTCTTGGTTAGTCCATGCATCTTGAGAGTTACTGGCACTCTCGTTAGTCCATGCATCTTGGGAGTTACTAGCACTCTTGGTTAGTCCAGGCATCTTGGGAGTTGCTAGCACTCTTGGTTAGTCCATGCATCCTGGGAGGTACTGGCACACATGGGTTCGTCCAGACATCTTGAGTGTTACTAGCACTTTTGGTTAGACCAGGCATCTTGAGAGTTGCTACCACTCTCGGTTAGTCCATGCATCTTGAGAATTACTGACACTCTTGGTTAGTTCATGCATCCTGGGAGTTACTGGCACTCTTGATTAGTCCATGCATCCTGGGAGTTACTGGCCCTCTTGGTTAGTCCATGCATCCTGGGAGTTACTGGCACTCTTCGTTAGTCCAGGCATCTTGAGAGTTACTAGCACTCTTGGCCAGGCATCTTGAGCGTTACTAATACTCTTGGTTAGTCCAGGCATCTTGACAGTTACTAGTACTCTCGGTTAGTCCAGGTATCTTGCGAGTTGCTAGCACACATGGTTAGTCCAGGCATCTTGAGAGTTACTAGCGCTCTTGGCCAGGCATCTTGAGCATTACTAACACTCTCGGTTAGTCCATGCATCTTGAGAGTTACTGGCACTCTTGGCTAGGCCATGCATCCTGGGAGTTACTGGCACTCTTGGTTAGTCCATGCATCCTGGGAGTTACTGGCACTCTTGGTTAGTACATGCATCTTGGGAGTTACTGGCGCTCTCGTTAGTCCATGCATCTTGGGAGTTACTGGCACTCTTGGTTAGTCCTTGCATCTTGAGAGTTACTGGCACTCTCGTTAGTCCATGCATCTTGGGAGTTACTAGCACTCTTGGTTAGTCCAGGCATCTTGGGAGTTACGAGTGCTCTTGGTTAGTCCATGCATCGTGGGAGGTGCTGGCACACATGGTTAGTCCACACATCTTGAGCGTTACTAGCACTCTTGGTTAATCCGTGCATCTTGAGAATTACTGGCATTCCTGGTTAGTCCATGCATCGTGGGAGTTACTGCCACTCTTGGTTAGTCCATGCATCCTGGGAATTACTGGAACTCTTGGTTAGTCCATGCATCTTGAGATTTACTAGCACTCTTGGTTCGTCCTGGCATCTTGGGAGTTATTAGCACTCTTGGTTAGTCCAGGCTTCTTGGTAGTTACAGGCACTCTTTGTTAGTCCAGGCCTCTTGGGAGTTACTAACACACTTGGTTAGACCAGGCATCTTGAGAGTTACTAGCACTCTCGCTTAGTCCAGGCATCTTGAGAGTTACTAACACTCTTGGTTAGTCCGGGCATCGTGAGAGTTACTAAACTCTCGGTTAGTCCATTTATCTTGAGCGCTACTTGCACTCTTGGTTAGTCCAGGCAACTTGGGATTTACTGGCACTCTTCGTTAGTCCAGGCATCTTGAGATTTACTATCACTCTTGGTTAGACCAGGCATCTTGAGAGTTACTAGCACTCTCGGTTAGTCCAGGCATCCTGCTAGTTACTAACACTCTTGGTGAGTCCAGACATCTTGAGCGTTACTAGCACTCTTGGTTTGTCCATGGATCTTGAGAATTACTAGCACTCTTGGTTAGTCCATGCATCCTGGGAGCTACTGGCGCTCTTGGTTAGTCCATGCATCTTGAGAGTTACTGGCACTCTCGTTAGTCCATTTATCTTGAGCGCTACTTGCACTCTTGGTTAGTCCAGGCATCTTGGGAGTTACTGGCACTCTTCGTTAGTCCAGGCATCTTGAGATTTACTAACACTCTTGGTTAGACCAGGCATCTTGAGAGTTACTAGCACTCTCGGTTAGTCCAGGCATCTTGCTAGTTACTAACACTCTTGGTGAGTCCAGACATCTTGAGCGTTACTAGCACTCTTGGTTTGTCAATGCATCTTGAGAATTACTAGCACTCTTGGTTAGTCCATGCATCCTGGGAGCTACTGGCACTCTTGGTTAGTCCATGCATCTTGAGAGTTACTGGCACTCTTCGTTAGTCCAGGCATCATGAGAGTTACTAGCACTCTTGGCCAGGCATCTTGAGCATTACTAATACTCTTGGTTAGTCCAGGCATCTTGACAGTTACTAGTACTCTCGGTTAGTCCAGGTATCTTGCGAGTTGCTAGCACACATGGTTAGTCCAGGCATCTTGAGAGTTACTAGCGCTCTTGGCCAGGCATCTTGAGCATTACTAACACTCTCGGTTAGTCCATGCATCTTGAGAGTTACTGGCACTCTTGGCTAGGCCATGCATCCTGGGAGTTACTGGCACTCTTGGTTAGTCCATGCATCCTGGGAGTTACTGGCACTCTTGGTTAGTCCATGCATCTTGAGATTTACTGGCGCTCTCGTTAGTCCATGCATCTTGGGAGTTACTGGCACTCTCGTTAGTCCATGCATCTTGGGAGTTACTAGCACTCTTGGTTAGGCAAGGCATCTTGGGAGTTATTAGCACTCTTGGTTAGTCCATGCATCCTGGGAGTTACTGGCACTCTTGGTTAGTCCATGCATCTTGAGATTTACTGGCGCTCTCGTTAGTCCATGCATCTTGAGAGTTACTGGCACTCTCGTTAGTCCATGCATCTTGGGAGTTACTAGCACTCTTGGTTAGGCAAGGCATCTTGGGAGTTATTAGCACTCTTGGTTAGTCCAGGCATCTCGGTAGTTATAGGCACTCTTCGTTAGTCCAGGCATCTTGGGAGTTACTAACACACTCGCTTAGTCCAGGCATCTTGAGAGTTATTAACACTCTTGGTTAGTCCGGGCATCGTGAGAGTTACTAACACTCTCGGATAGTACATTTATCTTGAGCGTTACTTGCACTCTTGGTTAGTCCAGGCATCTTGGGAGTTACTGGCCCTCTTCGTTAGTCCAGGCATCTTGAGAGTTACTAACACTCTTGGTTAGACCAGGCATCTTGAGAGTTACTAGCACTCTCGGTTAGTCCAGGCATCTTGAGAGTTACTAACACTCTTGGTTAGTCAAGACATCCTGAGCGTTACTAGCACTCTTGGTTTGTCCATGCATCTTGAGAATTACTGGCGCTCTTGGTTAGTCGATGCATCCTGGGAGTTACTGGCACTCTTGGTTAGTCCATGCATCTTGTGATTTACTAGCACTCTTGGTTAGTCCAGGCATCCTCGGAGTTATTAGCACTCTCGTTACTCCATTTATCTTGAGCGCTACTTGCACTCTTGGTTAGTCCAGGCATCTTGGGAGTTACTGGCACTCTTCATTAGTCCAGGCATCTTGAGATTTACTAACACTCTTGGTTAGACCAGGCATCTTGAGAGTTATTAGCACTCTCGGTTAGTTCAGGCATCTTGCTAGTTACTAACACTCTTGGTGAGTCCAGACATCTTGAGCGTTACTAGCACTCTTGGTTTGTCCATGCATCTTGAGAATTACTAGCACTCTTGGTTAGTCCATGCATCCTGGGAGCTACTGGCACTCTTGGTTAGTCCATGCATCTTGAGAGTTACTGGCACTCTTCGTTAGTCCAGGCATCATGAGAGTTACTAGCACTCTTGGCCAGGCATCTTGAGCATTACTAATACTCTTGGTTAGTCCAGGCATCTTGACAGTTACTAGTACTCTCGGTTAGTCCAGGTATCTTGCGAGTTGCTAGCACACATGGTTAGTCCAGGCATCTTGAGAGTTACTAGCGCTCTTGGCCAGGCATCTTGAGCATTACTAACACTCTCGGTTAGTCCATGCATCTTGAGAGTTACTGGCACTCTTGGCTAGGCCATGCATCCTGGGAGTTACTGGCACTCTTGGTTAGTCCATGCATCCTGGGAGTTACTGGCACTCTTGGTTAGTCCATGCATCTTGAGATTTACTGGCGCTCTCGTTAGTCCATGCATCTTGGGAGTTACTGGCACTCTCGTTAGTCCATGCATCTTGGGAGTTACTAGCACTCTTGGTTAGGCAAGGCATCTTGGGAGTTATTAGCACTCTTGGTTAGTCCATGCATCCTGGGAGTTACTGGCACTCTTGGTTAGTCCATGCATCTTGAGATTTACTGGCGCTCTCGTTAGTCCATGCATCTTGAGAGTTACTGGCACTCTCGTTAGTCCATGCATCTTGGGAGTTACTAGCACTCTTGGTTAGGCAAGGCATCTTGGGAGTTATTAGCACTCTTGGTTAGTCCAGGCATCTCGGTAGTTATAGGCACTCTTCGTTAGTCCAGGCATCTTGGGAGTTACTAACACACTCGCTTAGTCCAGGCATCTTGAGAGTTATTAACACTCTTGGTTAGTCCGGGCATCGTGAGAGTTACTAACACTCTCGGATAGTACATTTATCTTGAGCGTTACTTGCACTCTTGGTTAGTCCAGGCATCTTGGGAGTTACTGGCCCTCTTCGTTAGTCCAGGCATCTTGAGAGTTACTAACACTCTTGGTTAGACCAGGCATCTTGAGAGTTACTAGCACTCTCGGTTAGTCCAGGCATCTTGAGAGTTACTAACACTCTTGGTTAGTCAAGACATCCTGAGCGTTACTAGCACTCTTGGTTTGTCCATGCATCTTGAGAATTACTGGCGCTCTTGGTTAGTCGATGCATCCTGGGAGTTACTGGCACTCTTGGTTAGTCCATGCATCTTGAGATTTACTAGCACTCTTGGTTAGTCCAGGCATCCTCGGAGTTATTAGCACTCTTGGTTAGTCCACACATCTTGGGAGTTACTGGCACTCTTGGTTAGTCCAGGCATCTTGAGAGTTACTAACACTCTTGGTTAGACCAGGTATCTTGAGAATTACTAGCACTCTCAGTTTGTCCAGGCATCTTGAGAGTTACTAACACTCTTGGTTAGGCCAGGCATCTTGAGATTTACTAGCACTCTTGGTTAGTCCAGGCATCTTCGGAGTTATTAGCACTCTTGGTTAGTCCAAACATCTTGCGAGTTACTGGCACTCTTCGTTAGTCCAGGCATCTTGAGAGCTACTAACACTCTTGGTTAGTCCAGGCATCTTGAGAATTACTAGCACTCTCAGTTAGTCCAGGCATATTGAGAGTTACTAACACTCTTGGTTAGTCCAGGCATATTGAGCATTACTAACACTCTCGGTTAGCCCAGGCATCTTGAGAGTTACTAGCACTCTTCGTTAGTCCAGCATTCTTGAGCGTTACTAACTCTCTTGGTTAGTCCAGGCATCTTGAGAGTTACTAACACACACACAGTTAGTCCAGGCGTCTTGAGAGTTACTAGCACTCTTCGCCAGGCATCTTAAGCGTTACTAACACTCTCGGTTAGTCCATGCATCTTGAGAGTTACTGGCATTCATGGTTACTCCATGCATCCTGGGAGTTACTGGCAATCTTGGTTAGTCCATGCATCCTGGGAGTTTCTGGCACTCTTGGTTAGCCAAGCATCTTGAGAGTTACTGGCACTCTCGTTAGTCCGTGCATCTTGGGAGTTACTAGCACTCTTGGTTAGTCCAGGCATCTTGGGAGTTACTAGCACTCTTGGGTAGTTCATGCATCCTGGGAGGTAATGGCACACATGGTTAGTTCAGACATCTTGAGAGTTACTAGCACTCTTGGTAAGTCCATGCATCTTGAGAATTACTAGCACTCTTGGTTAGTCCATGCATCCTTGGAGTTACTGGCACTCTTGGTTAGTCCATGCATCTTGAGAGTTACTGGCACTTTCGTTAGTCCATGCATCTTGGGAGTTACTAGCACTCTTGGTTATTCCAGGCATCTTGGGAGTTACTAGCACTCTTGGGTAGTTCATGCATCCTGGGAGGTACTGGCACACATGGTTAGTTCAGACATCTTGAGAGTTACTAGCACTCTTCGTAAGTCCATGCATCTTGAGAATTACTAGCACTCTTGGTTAGTCAATGCATCCTGGGAGTTACTGGCACTCTTGGTTAGTCCATGCATCTTGAGAGTTACTGGCACTCTCGTTAGTCCATGCATCTTGGGAGTTCCTAGCACTCTTGGTTAGTCCAGGCATCTTGGGAGTTACTAGCACTCTTGGTTAGTCCATGCATCCTGGGAGGTACTGGCACACATGGTTAGTCCAGACATCTTGAGTGTTACTAACACTCTCGGTTAGTCCATGCACCTTGAGCGTTACTGACACTCTTGGATAGTCCAGGCATCTTGAACGATACTACCACTCTTGGTTAGTCCAGGCATCTTGAGCGTTACTAACACTCTCGGTTAGTCGAGGCATCTTGAGAGTTACTAACACACACAGTTAGTCCAGGCATCTTGAGAGTTACTAACACTCTCAGTAAGTCCAGACGTCTTGAGAGTTACTAACACTCTTGGTTAGTCCAGGCATCATGAGAGTTACTAGCACTCTTGGTTAGTCCAGGCATCTTGAGCATTACTAACACTCTTGGTTAGTCCAGGCATCTTGAGCATTACTAACACTCTCGGTTAGTCCAGGCATCTTGAGAGTTACTAACACACACAGTTAGCCCAGGTATCTTGAGAGTAACTAGCACTCTCGGTTAGTCCGGGCATCTTGAGAGTTACTAACACTCTCAGTTAGTCCAGGCGTCTTGAGAGTTACTAACACACTCGGTTAGTCCAGGCATTATGACAGTTACTAACACTCTTGCTTAGTCCAGGCTTCTTGAGAGTTACTAACGCTCTCGTTTAGTCCAGGCATCTTGAGACCTACTAACACACACAGTTAGTCCAGGCATCTTGAGAGTAAGTAGCACTCTCGGTTAGTCCGGGCATCTTGAGAGTTACTAACACTCTCAGTTAGTCCAGGTGTCTTGAGAGTTACTAACACACTCTGTTAGTCCAGGCATTTTGACAGTTACTAACACTCTTGGTTAGTCCAGGCATCTTGAGAGTTACTAACACACTCGGTTAGTCCAGGCATTTAGACAGTTACTAACACTCTCGGTTAGTCCAGGCGTCTTGAGAGTTACTAACGCTCTCAGTAGTCCAGGCATCTTGAGCATTACTAACACTCTCGGTTAGTCCAGGCATATTGACAGTTACTGGTACTCTCGGTTAATCCAGGTATCTTGAGAGTTGCTAGCACACATGGTTAGTGCAGGCATCTTGAGAGTTACTAACACTCTTGGTCAGGCATCTTGAGAGCTACCGGCACTCTTGGTAAGTCCAGGCATCTTGAGAGTTACTAGCACTCTTGGCCAGGCATCTTGAGGATTACTAACACTCTCAGTTAGTCCATGCATCTTGAGAGTTACTGGCACTCTTGGTTAATGCATGCATCCTGGGAGTTACTGGCACTCTTGGTTAGTCCATGCATCCTGGGAGTTACTGGCACTCTTGGTTAGTCCATGCATCTTGAGAGTTACTAGCACTCTTAGTTAGTCCAGGCATCGTGGGAGTTACTAGCACTCTTGGTTAGTCCATGCATCCAGGGAGGTACTGGCCCACATGGTTAGTCCAGACATCTTGAGTGTTACTAGCACTCTTGGTTAGTCCATGCATCTTGAGAATTACTGACACTCTTGGTTAGTCCATGCGTCCTGGGAGTTACTGGCACTCTTGATTAGTCCATGCATCCTGGGAGTTACTGGCACACATGGTTAGTTGAGACATCTTGAGAGTTAATAGCACTCTTGGTTAGTCCATGCATCTTGAGAATTACTGGCACTCTTGGTTAGTCCATGCATCCTGGGAGTTACTGGCACTCTTGGTTAGTCCATGCATCTTGAGAGTTACTGGCACTCTCGTTAGTCCATGCATCTTGGGAGTTACTAACACTCTGGGTTAGTCCAGGCATCTTGGGAGTTACTAGCACTCTTGATTAGCCCATGCATCTTGGGAGGTACTGGCACACATGGTTAGTCCAGACATCTTGAGTGTTACTAGCACTTTTGGTTAGTCCATGCATCTTGAGAATTACTGACACTCATGGTTAGTTCATGCATCCTGGGAGTTACTGGCACTCTTGATTAGTCCATGCATCCTGGGAGTTACTGGCCCTCTTGGTTAGTCCATGCATCCTGAGAGTTACTGGCAGTCTTGGTTATTCCATGCATCTTGAGATTTACCAGCATTCTTGGTTAGTCCAGGCACCTTGGGAGTTATTAGCACTCTTGGTTAGTCCACGCATCTTTGGAGTTACTGGCACTCTTCATTAGTCCAGGCATCTTGAGAGTTACTAGCACTCTTGGCCAGGCATCTTGAGCGTTACTAACACTCTTGGTTAGTCCAGGCATCTTGAAAGTTACTAGTACTCTCGCTTAGTCCAGGTATCTTGCGAGTTGCTAACACTCTCGGTTAGTCCATGCATCTTGAGAGTTACTGGCACTCTTGGCTAGTCCATGCATCCTGGGAGTTACTGACACTCTTGGTTAGTCCATGCATCCTGGGAGTTACTGGCACTCTTGGTTAGTCCATGCATCTTGAGAGTTACTGGCACTCTCGTTAGTCCATTCATCTTGGGAGTTACTGGCACTCTTGGTTAGCCCTTGCATCTTGAAAGTTACTGGCAATCTCGTTAGTCCATGCATCTTGGGAGTTACTAGCACTCTTGGTTAGTCCAGGCATCTTGGGAGTTACTAGCGCTCTTGGTTAGTCCATGCATCCTGGGAGGTACTGGCACTATTGGTTAGTCCATGCATCCTGGGAGTTACTGGAACTCTTGGTTAGTCCATGCATCTTGAGATTTACTAGCACTCTTGGTTAGGCCAGGCATCTTGGGAGTTATTAGCACTCTTGGTTAGTCCAGGCATCTTGGTAGTTATAGGCACTCTTCGTTAGTCCAGGCATCTTGGGAGTTACTAACACACTCGCTTAGTCCAGGCATCTTGAGAGTTACTAACACTCTTGGTTAGTCCGGGCATCATGAGAGTTACTAACACTCTCGGATAGTACATTTATCTTGAGCGTTACTTGCACTCTTGGTTAGTCCAGGCATCTTGGGAGTTTCTGGCACTCTTCGTTAGTCCAGGCATCTTGAGAGTTACTAACACTCTTGGTTAGACCAGACATCTTGAGAGTTACTAGCACTCTCGGTTAGTCCAGGCATCTTGAGAGTTACTAACACTCTTGGTTAGTCCATGCATCTTGAGAGTTACTGGCATTCATGGTTACTCGATGCATCCTGGGAGTTACTGGCAATCTTGGTTAGTCCATGCATCCTGGGAGTTTCTGGCACTCTTGGTTAGCCAAGCATCTTGAGAGTAACTGGCACTCTCGTTAGTCTGTGCATCTTGGGAGTTACTAGCACTCTTGGTTAGTCCAGGCATCTTGGGAGTTACTAGCACTCTTGGGTAGTTCATGCATCCTGGGAGGTACTGGCACACATGGTTAGTTCAGACATCTTGAGAGTTACTAGCACTCTTCGTAAGTCCATGCATCTTGAGAATTACTAGCACTCTTGGTTAGTCCATGCATCCTGGGAGTTACTGGCACTCTTGGTTAGTCCATGCATCTTGAGAGTTACTGGCACTCTCGTTAGTCCATGCATCTTGGGAGTTACTAGCACTCTTGGTTAGTCCAGGCATCTTGGGAGTTAATAGCACTCTTGGTTAGTCCATGCATCCTGGGAGGTACTGACACACATGGTTAGTCCAGACATCTTGAGTGTTACTAGCACTCTTGGTTAGTCCATGCATCTTGAGAATTACTGACACTCTTGGTTAGTCCATGCATCCTGGGAGTTACTGGCACTCTTGATTAGTCCATGCATCTTGGGAGTTACTGGCCCTCTTGGTTAGTCCATAAATCCTGGGAGTTACTGGCACTCTTCGCTAGTCCAGGCATCTTGAGAGTTACTAGCACTCTTGGCCAGGCATCTTGAGTGTTACTAATACTCTTGGTTAGTCCAGGCATCTTGATAGTTACTAGTACTCTCGGTTAGTCCAGGTATCTTGCGAGTTGCTAGCACACATGGTTAGTCCAGGCATCTTGAGAGTTACTAGCGCTCTTGGCCAGGCATCTTGAGCATTACTAACACTCTCGGTTAGTCCATGCATCTTGAGAGTTACTGGCACTCTTGGCTAGGCCATGCATCCTGGGAGTTACTGGCACTCTTGGTTAGTCCATGCATCCTGGGAGTTACTGGCACTCTTGGTTAGTCCTTGCATCTTGAGAGTTACTGGCGCTCTCGTTAGTCCATGCATCCTGGGAGGTGCTGGCACACATGGTTAGTCCACACATCTTGAGCGTTACTAGCACTCTTGGTTAATCCGTGCATCTTGAGAATTACTGGCATTCTTGGTTAGTCCATGCATCCTCGGAGTTACTGCCACTCTTGGTTAGTCCATGCATCCTGGGAGTTACTGGAACTCTTGGTTAGTCCATGCATCTTGAGATTTACTAGCACTCTTGGTTCGTCCAGGCATCTTGGGAGTTATTATCACTCTTGGTTAGTCCAGGCATCTTGGTATTTACAGGCACTCTTTGTTAGTCCAGGCCTCTTGGGAGTTACTAACACACTTGGTTAGACCAGGCATCTTGAGAGTTACTAGCACTCTCGCTTTGTCCAGGCATCTTGAGATTTACTAACACTCTTGGTTAGACCTGGCATCTTGAGAGTTACTAGCACTCTCGGTTTGTCCAGGCATCTTGCTAGTTATTAACACTCTTGGTGAGTCCAGACATCTTGAGCGTTACTAGCACTCTTGGTTTGTCCATGCATCTTGAGAATTACTAGCACTCTTGGTTAGTCCATGCATCCTGGGAGCTACTGGCACTCTTGGTTAGTCCATGCATCTTGAGAGTTACTAGCACTCTCGTTAGTCCATTTATCTTGAGCGCTACTTGCACTCTTGGTTAGTCCAGGCATCTTGGGAGTTACTGCCACTCTTCGTTAGTCCAAGCATCTTGAGATTTACAAACACTCTTGGTTAGACCAGGCATCTTGAGAGTTACTAGCACTCTCGGTTAGTCCAGGCATCTTGCTAGTCACTAACACTCTTGGTGAGTCCAGACATCTTGAGCGTTACTAGCACTCTTGTTTTGTCCATGCATCTTGAGAATTACTAGCACTCTTGGTTAGTCCATGCATCCTGGGAGCTACTGGCACTCTTGGTTAGTCCATGCATCTTGAGAGTTACTGGCACTCTTTGTTAGTCCAGGCATCTTGAGAGTTATTAGCACTCTTGGCCAGGCATCTTGAGCGTTACTAATACTCTTGGTTAGTCCAGGCATCTTGACAGTTACTAGTACTCTCGGTTAGTCCAGGTATCTTGCGAGTTGCTAGCACACATGGTTAGTCCACGCATCTTGAGAGTTACTGGCGCTCTTGGCCAGGCATCTTGAGCATTACTAACACTCTCGGTTAGTCCATGCATCTTGAGAGTTACTGGCACCCTTGGCTAGGCCATGCATCCTGGGAGTTACTGGCACTCTTGGTTAGTCCATGCATCTTGATAGTTACTGGCGCTCTCGTTAGTCCATGCATCTTGGGAGTTACTGGCACTCTTGGTTAGTCCTTGCATCTTGAGAGTTACTGGCACTCTCGTTAGTCCATGCATCTTGGGAGTTACTAGCACTCTTGGTTAGTCCAGGCATCTTGGGAGATACTAGTGCTCTTGGTTAGTCCATGCATCCTGGGAGGTGCTGGCACACATGGTTAGTCCACACATCTTGAGCGTTACTAG
This sequence comes from Ambystoma mexicanum, assembly GCF_040938575.1. Classification (NCBI taxonomy): domain Eukaryota; kingdom Metazoa; phylum Chordata; class Amphibia; order Caudata; family Ambystomatidae; genus Ambystoma; species Ambystoma mexicanum. The sequence continues at coordinate 203,058,252 of NC_090925.1, forward strand.
CACTCATGGTTAATCCGTGCATCTTGAGAATTACTGGCATTCTTGGTTAGTCCATGCATCCTGGGAGTTACTGCCACTCTTGGTTCGTCCATGCATCCTGGGAGTTACTAGAACTCTTGGTTAGTCCATGCATCTTGAGATTTACTAGCACTCTTGGTTCGTCCAGGCATCTTGGGAGTTATTAGCACTCTTGGTTAGTCCAGGCATCTTGGTAGTTACAGGCACTCTTTGTTAGTCCAGGCCTCTTGGGAGTTACTAACACACTTGGTTAGACCAGGAATCTTGAGAGTTACTAGCACTCTCGCTTAGTCCAGGCATCTTGAGAGTTACTAACACTCTTAGTTAGTCCTGGCATCGTGAGAGTTACTAAACTCTCGGTTAGTCCATTTATCTTGAGCACTACTTGCACTCTTGGTTAGTCCATGCATCCTGGGAGTTACTGCACTCTTGGTTAGTCCATGCATCTTGAGATTTACTGGCACTCTTGGTTAGTCCAGGCATCTTTGGAGTTATTAGCGCTCTTGGTTAGTCCACACATCTTGGGAGTTACTGGCACTCTTGGTTAGACCAGGCATCTTGAGAGTTACTAACACTCTCGGTTAGTCCAGGCATCTTGAGAGTTATTAACACTCTTGGTTAGTCCAGGCATCTTGAAAGTTACTAGCACTCTTGGTTAGTCCAGGCATCTTGAGAGTTACTAACACTCTCGGTTAGTCCATGCACCTTGAGCGTTACTAACACTCTTGATTAGTCCAGGCATCTTGAGCGTTACTACCACTCTTGGTTAGTCCAGGCATCTTGAGCGTTACTAACACTCTCGGTTAGTCCAGGCATCTTGAGAGTTACTAACACACACAGTTAGTCCAGGCATCTTGAGAGTTACTAACACTCTCAGTAAGTCCAGACGTCTTGAGAGTTACTAACACTCTTGGTTAGTCCAGGCATCATGAGAGTTACTAGCACTCTTGGTTAGTCCAGGCATCTTGAGCATTACTAACACTCTTGGTTAGTCCAGGCATCTTGAGCATTACTAACACTCTCGGTTAGTCCAGGCATCTTGAGAGTTACTAACACACACAGTTAGCCCAGGTATCTTGAGAGTAACTAGCACTCTCGGTTAGTCCGGGCATCTTGAGAGTTACTAACACTCTCAGTTAGTCCAGGCATCTTGAGAGTTACTAACACACTCGGTTAGTCCAGGCATTATGACAGTTACTAACACTCTTGGTTAGTCTAGGCTTCTTGAGAGTTACTAACGCTCTCGTTTAGTCCAGGCATCTTGAGACCTACTAACACACACAGTTAGTCCGGGCATCTTGAGAGTAAGTAGCACTCTCGGTTAGTCCGGGCATCTTGAGAGTTACTAAGACTCTCAGTTAGTCCAGGTGTCTTGAGAGTTACTAACACACTCTGTTAGTCCAGGCATTTTGACAGTTACTAACACTCTCGGTTAGTCCAGGCATCTTGAGAGTTACTAACACACTCGGTTAGTCCAGGCATTTAGACAGTTACTAACACTCTCGGTTAGTCCAGGCGTCTTGAGAGTTACTAACGCTCTCAGTTAGTCCAGGCATCTTGAGCATTACTAACACTCTCGGTTAGTCCAGGCATCTTGACAGTTACTGGTACTCTCGGTTAATCCAGGTATCTTGAGAGTTGCTAGCACACATGGTTAGTGCAGGCATCTTGAGAGTTACTAACACTCTTGGTCAGGCATCTTGAGAGCTACCGGCACTCTTGGTAAGTCCAGGCATCTTGAGAGTTACTAGCACTCTTGGCCAGGCATCTTGAGGATTACTAACACTCTCAGTTAGTCCATGCATCTTGAGAGTTACTGGCACTCTTGGTTAATCCATGCATCCTGGGAGTTACTGGCACTCTTGGTTAGTCCATGCATCCTGGGAGTTACTGGCACTCTTGGTTAGTCCATGCATCTTGAGAGTTACTGGCACTCTCGTTAGTCCATGCATCTAGGGAGTTACTAGCACTCTTGGTTAGTCCAGCCATCTTCGGAGTTACTAGCACTCTTGGTTAGTCCATGCATCATGAGAATTACTGACACTCTTGGTTAGTCCATGCATCCTGGGAGTTACTGGCACTCTTGATTAGTCCATGCATCCTGGGAGTTACTGGCCCTCTTGGTTAGTCCATGCATCCTGGGAGTTACTGGCACTCTTGGTTAGTCCATGCATCTTGAGATTTACTAGCACTCTTGGTTAGTCCAGGCACCTTGGGAGTTATTAGCACTCTTGGTTAGTCCACGCATCTTGGGAGTTACTGGCACTCTTCGTTAGTGGCATCTTGAGAGTTACTACCACACTTGACCAGGCCTCTTGAACATTACTAACACTCTTGGTTAGTCCAGGCATCTTGACAGTTACTAGTACTCTTGGTTAGTCCAGGTACCTTGAGAGTTGCTAGCACACATGGTTAGTCCAGGCATCTTGAGAGTTACTAACACTCTTGGTCAGGCATCTTGAGAGATACTGGCACTCTTGGTTAGTCCAGGCATCTTGAGAGTTACTAGCGCTCTTGGCCTAGCATCTTGAGCATTACTAACACTCTCGGTTAGTCCATGCATCTTGAGAGTTACTGGCACTCTTGGCTAGTCCATGCATCCTGGGAGTTACTGGCACTCTTGTTAATCCATGCATCTTGAGAGTTACTGGCACTCTTGTTAATCCATGCATCTTGGGAGTTACTAGCACTCTTGGTTAGTCCAGGCATCTTGGGAGCTACTAGCGCTCTTGCTTAGTCCATGCACCCTGGGAGGTACTGGCACACATGGTTAGTCCAGACATCTTGAGCATTACTAGCACTCTTGGTTAGTTCATGCATCTTGAGAATTACTGGCACTCTTGGTTAGTCCATGCATCCTGGGAGTTACTGGCACTCTTGATTAGTCCATGCATCCTGGGAGTTACTGGCACTCTTGGTTAGTCCATGCATCCTGGGAGTTACTGGCACTCTTGGTTAGTCCATGCATCTTGAGATTTACTAGCACTCTTGGTTAGACCAGGCATCTTGAGAGTTGCTACCACTCTCGGTTAGTCCAGGCATCTTGAGAGTTACTAACACTCTTGGTTAGTCCAGGCAGCGTGAGAGTTACTAACACTCTCGGTTAGTCCGTGCATCTTGAGCGTTACTTGCACTCTTGGTTAGTCCAGGCATCCTCGGAGTTACTGGCACTTTTCGTTAGTCCAGGCATCTTGAGAGTTACTAACACTCTTGGTTAGACCAGGCATCTTGAGAGTTACTAGCACTCTCGGTTAGTCCAGGCATCTTGAGAGTTACTAACACTCTTGGTTAGTCCAGACATCTTGAGCGTTACTAGCACTCTTGGTTTGTCCATGCTTCTTGAGAATTACTGGCACTCTCGTTAGTCCATGCATCTTGGGAGTTACTAGCACTCTTGGTTAGTCCAGGCATCTTGGGAGTTACTAGCGCTCTTGGTTAGTCCATGCATCCTGGGAGGTACTGGCACACATGGTTAGTCCAGACATCTTGAGCATAACTAGCACTCTTGGTTAGTCCGTGCATCTTGAGAATTACTGCCACTCTTGGTTAGTCCATGCATCCTGGGAATTACTGGAACTCTTGCTTAGTCCATGCATCTTGAGATTTACTAGCACTCTTGGTTCGTCCTGGCATCTTGGGAGTTATTAGCACTCTTGGTTAGTCCAGGCTTCTTGGTAGTTACAGGCACTCTTTGTTAGTCAAGGCCTCTTGGGAGTTACTAACACACTTGGTTAGACCAGGCATCTTGAGAGTTACTAGCACTCTCGCTTAGTCCAGGCATCTTGAGAGTTACTAACACTCTTGGTTAGTCTGGGCATCGTGAGAGTTACTAAACTCTCGGTTAGTCCATTTATCTTGAGCGCTACTTGCACTCTTGGTTAGTCCAGGCAACTTGGGAGTTACTGGCACTCTTCGTTAGTCCAGGCATCTTGAGATTTACTATCACTCTTGGTTAGACCAGGCATCTTGAGAGTTACTAGCACTCTCGGTTAGTCCAGGCATCCTGCTAGTTACTAACACTCTTGGTGAGTCCAGACATCTTGAGCGTTACTAGCACTCTTGGTTTGTCCATGGATCTTGAGAATTACTAGCACTCTTGGTTAGTCCATGCATCCTGGGAGCTACTGGCACTCTTGGTTAGTCCATGCATCTTGAGAGTTACTGGCACTCTCGTTAGTCCATTTATCTTGAGCGCTACTTGCACTCTTGGTTAGTCCAGGCATCTTGGGAGTTACTGGCACTCTTCATTAGTCCAGGCATCTTGAGATTTACTAACACTCTTGGTTAGACCAGGCATCTTGAGAGTTATTAGCACTCTCGGTTAGTTCAGGCATCTTGCTAGTTACTAACACTCTTGGTGAGTCCAGACATCTTGAGCGTTACTAGCACTCTTGGTTTGTCCATGCATCTTGAGAATTACTAGCACTCTTGGTTAGTCCATGCATCCTGGGAGCTACTGGCACTCTTGGTTAGTCCATGCATCTTGAGAGTTACTGGCACTCTTCGTTAGTCCAGGCATCATGAGAGTTACTAGCACTCTTGGCCAGGCATCTTGAGCGTTACTAATACTCTTGGTTAGTCCAGGCATCTTGACAGTTACTAGTACTCTCGCTTAGTCCACGTATCTTGCGAGTTGCTAGCACACATGGTTAGTCCAGGCATCTTGAGAGTTACTAGCGCTCTTGGCCAGGCATCTTGAGCATTACTAACACTCTCGGTTAGTCCATGCATCTTGAGAGTTACTGGCACTCTTGGCTAGGCCATGCATCCTGGGAGTTACTGGCACTCTTGGTTAGTCCATGCATCCTGGGAGTTACTGGCACTCTTGGTCAGTCCATGCATCTTGAGATTTACTGGCGCTCTCGTTAGTCCATGCATCTTGGGAGTTACTGGCACTCTTGGTTAGTCCTTGCATCTTGAGAGTTACTGGCACTCTCGTTAGTCCATGCATCTTGGGAGTTACTAGTGCTCTTGGTTAGTCCATGCATCCTGGGAGGTGCTGGCACACATGGTTAGTCCACACATCTTGAGCGTTACTAGCACTCTTGGTTAATCCGTGCATCTTGAGAATTACTGGCATTCTTGGTTAGTCCATGCATCCTGGGAGTTACTGCCACTCTTGGTTAGTCCATGCATCCTGGGAGTTACTGGAACTCTTGGTTAGTCCATGCATCTTGAGATTTACTAGCACTCTTGGTTAGGCAAGGCATCTTGGGAGTTATTAGCACTCTTGGTTAGTCCAGGCATCTTGGTAGTTATAGGCACTCTTCGTTAGTCCAGGCATCTTGGGAGTTACTAACACACTCGCTTAGTCCAGGCATCTTGAGAGTTATTAACACTCTTGGTTAGTCCGGGGATCGTGAGAGTTACTAACACTCTCGGATAGTACATTTATCTTGAGCGTTACTTGCACTCTTGGTTAGTCCAGGCATCTTGGGAGTTACTGGCACTCTTCGTTAGTCCAGGCATCTTGAGAGTTACTAACACTCTTGGTTAGACCAGGCATCTTGAGAGTTACTAGCACTCTCGGTTAGTCCAGGCATCTTGAGAGTTACTAACACTCTTGGTTAGTCAAGACATCCTGAGCGTTACTAGCACTCTTGGTTTGTCCATGCATCTTGAGAATTACTGGCACTCTTGGTTAGTCGATGCATCCTGGGAGTTACTGGCACTCTTGGTTAGTCCATGCATCTTGAGATTTACTAGCACTCTTGGTTAGTCCAGGCATCCTAGGAGTTATTAGCACTCTTGGTTAGTCCACACATCTTGGGAGTTACTGGCACTCTTGGTTAGTCCAGGCATCTTGAGAGTTACTAACACTCTTGGTTAGACCAGGTATCTTGAGAATTACTAGCACTCTCAGTTAGTCCAGGCATCTTGAGAGTTACTAACACTCTTGGTTAGGCCAGGCATCTTGAGATTTACTAGCACTCTTGGTTAGTCCAGGCATCTTCGGAGTTATTAGCACTCTTGGTTAGTCCAAACATCTTGCAAGTTACTGGCACTCTTCGTTAGTCCAGGCATCTTGAGAGCTACTAACACTCTTGGTTAGTCCAGGCATCTTGAGAATTACTAGCACTCTCAGTTAGTCCAGGCATATTGAGAGTTACTAACACTCTTGGTTAGTCCAGGCATATTGAGCGTTACTAACACTCTCGGTTAGCCCAGGCATCTTGAGAGTTACTAGCACTCTTCGTTAGTCCAGCATTCTTGAGCGTTACTAACTCTCTTGGTTAGTCCAGGCATCTTGAGAGTTACTAACACACACACAGTTAGTCCAGGCGTCTTGAGAGTTACTAGCACTCTTCGCCAGGCATCTTAAGCGTTACTAACACACTCGGTTAGTCCATGCATCTTGAGAGTTACTGGCATTCATGGTTACTCCATGCATCCTGGGAGTTACTGGCAATCTTGGTTAGTCCATGCATCCTGGGAGTTTCTGGCACTCTTGGTTAGCCAAGCATCTTGAGAGTTACTGGCACTCTCGTTAGTCCGTGCATCTTGGGAGTTACTAGCACTCTTGGTTAGTCCAGGCATCTTGGGAGTTACTAGCACTCTTGGGTAGTTCATGCATCCTGGGAGGTAATGGCACACATGGTTAGTTCAGACATCTTGAGAGTTACTAGCACTCTTGGTAAGTCCATGCATCTTGAGAATTACTAGCACTCTTGGTTAGTCCATGCATCCTTGGAGTTACTGGCACTCTTGGTTAGTCCATGCATCTTGAGAGTTACTGGCACTCTCGTTAGTCCATGCATCTTGGGAGTTACTAGCACTCTTGGTTAGTCCAGGCATCTTGGGAGTTACTAGCACTCTTGGTTAGTCCATGCATCCTGGGAGGTACTGGCACTCTTGGTTAGTCCAGGCATCTTTGGAGTTATTAGCGCTCTTGGTTAGTCCACACATCTTGGGAGTTACTGGCACTCTTGGTTAGACCAGGCATCTTGAGAGTTACTAACACTCTCGGTTAGTCCAGGCATCTTGAGAGTTATTAACACTCTTGGTTAGTCCAGGCATCTTGAAAGTTACTAGCACTCTTGGTTAGTCCAGGCATCTTGAGAGTTACTAACACTCTCGGTTAGTCCATGCACCTTGAGCGTTACTAACACTCTTGATTAGTCCAGGCATCTTGAGCGTTACTACCACTCTTGGTTAGTCCAGGCATCTTGAGCGTTACTAACACTCTCGGTTAGTCCAGGCATCTTGAGAGTTACTAACACACACAGTTAGTCCAGGCATCTTGAGAGTTACTAACACTCTCAGTAAGTCCAGACGTCTTGAGAGTTACTAACACTCTTGGTTAGTCCAGGCATCATGAGAGTTACTAGCACTCTTGGTTAGTCCAGGCATCTTGAGCATTACTAACACTCTTGGTTAGTCCAGGCATCTTGAGCATTACTAACACTCTCGGTTAGTCCAGGCATCTTGAGAGTTACTAACACACACAGTTAGCCCAGGTATCTTGAGAGTAACTAGCACTCTCGGTTAGTCCGGGCATCTTGAGAGTTACTAACACTCTCAGTTAGTCCAGGCATCTTGAGAGTTACTAACACACTCGGTTAGTCCAGGCATTATGACAGTTACTAACACTCTTGGTTAGTCTAGGCTTCTTGAGAGTTACTAACGCTCTCGTTTAGTCCAGGCATCTTGAGACCTACTAACACACACAGTTAGTCCGGGCATCTTGAGAGTAAGTAGCACTCTCGGTTAGTCCGGGCATCTTGAGAGTTACTAAGACTCTCAGTTAGTCCAGGTGTCTTGAGAGTTACTAACACACTCTGTTAGTCCAGGCATTTTGACAGTTACTAACACTCTCGGTTAGTCCAGGCATCTTGAGAGTTACTAACACACTCGGTTAGTCCAGGCATTTAGACAGTTACTAACACTCTCGGTTAGTCCAGGCGTCTTGAGAGTTACTAACGCTCTCAGTTAGTCCAGGCATCTTGAGCATTACTAACACTCTCGGTTAGTCCAGGCATCTTGACAGTTACTGGTACTCTCGGTTAATCCAGGTATCTTGAGAGTTGCTAGCACACATGGTTAGTGCAGGCATCTTGAGAGTTACTAACACTCTTGGTCAGGCATCTTGAGAGCTACCGGCACTCTTGGTAAGTCCAGGCATCTTGAGAGTTACTAGCACTCTTGGCCAGGCATCTTGAGGATTACTAACACTCTCAGTTAGTCCATGCATCTTGAGAGTTACTGGCACTCTTGGTTAATCCATGCATCCTGGGAGTTACTGGCACTCTTGGTTAGTCCATGCATCCTGGGAGTTACTGGCACTCTTGGTTAGTCCATGCATCTTGAGAGTTACTGGCACTCTCGTTAGTCCATGCATCTAGGGAGTTACTAGCACTCTTGGTTAGTCCAGCCATCTTCGGAGTTACTAGCACTCTTGGTTAGTCCATGCATCATGAGAATTACTGACACTCTTGGTTAGTCCATGCATCCTGGGAGTTACTGGCACTCTTGATTAGTCCATGCATCCTGGGAGTTACTGGCCCTCTTGGTTAGTCCATGCATCCTGGGAGTTACTGGCACTCTTGGTTAGTCCATGCATCTTGAGATTTACTAGCACTCTTGGTTAGTCCAGGCACCTTGGGAGTTATTAGCACTCTTGGTTAGTCCACGCATCTTGGGAGTTACTGGCACTCTTCGTTAGTGGCATCTTGAGAGTTACTACCACACTTGACCAGGCCTCTTGAACATTACTAACACTCTTGGTTAGTCCAGGCATCTTGACAGTTACTAGTACTCTTGGTTAGTCCAGGTACCTTGAGAGTTGCTAGCACACATGGTTAGTCCAGGCATCTTGAGAGTTACTAACACTCTTGGTCAGGCATCTTGAGAGATACTGGCACTCTTGGTTAGTCCAGGCATCTTGAGAGTTACTAGCGCTCTTGGCCTAGCATCTTGAGCATTACTAACACTCTCGGTTAGTCCATGCATCTTGAGAGTTACTGGCACTCTTGGCTAGTCCATGCATCCTGGGAGTTACTGGCACTCTTGTTAATCCATGCATCTTGAGAGTTACTGGCACTCTTGTTAATCCATGCATCTTGGGAGTTACTAGCACTCTTGGTTAGTCCAGGCATCTTGGGAGCTACTAGCGCTCTTGCTTAGTCCATGCACCCTGGGAGGTACTGGCACACATGGTTAGTCCAGACATCTTGAGCATTACTAGCACTCTTGGTTAGTTCATGCATCTTGAGAATTACTGGCACTCTTGGTTAGTCCATGCATCCTGGGAGTTACTGGCACTCTTGATTAGTCCATGCATCCTGGGAGTTACTGGCACTCTTGGTTAGTCCATGCATCCTGGGAGTTACTGGCACTCTTGGTTAGTCCATGCATCTTGAGATTTACTAGCACTCTTGGTTAGACCAGGCATCTTGAGAGTTGCTACCACTCTCGGTTAGTCCAGGCATCTTGAGAGTTACTAACACTCTTGGTTAGTCCAGGCAGCGTGAGAGTTACTAACACTCTCGGTTAGTCCGTGCATCTTGAGCGTTACTTGCACTCTTGGTTAGTCCAGGCATCCTCGGAGTTACTGGCACTTTTCGTTAGTCCAGGCATCTTGAGAGTTACTAACACTCTTGGTTAGACCAGGCATCTTGAGAGTTACTAGCACTCTCGGTTAGTCCAGGCATCTTGAGAGTTACTAACACTCTTGGTTAGTCCAGACATCTTGAGCGTTACTAGCACTCTTGGTTTGTCCATGCTTCTTGAGAATTACTGGCACTCTCGTTAGTCCATGCATCTTGGGAGTTACTAGCACTCTTGGTTAGTCCAGGCATCTTGGGAGTTACTAGCGCTCTTGGTTAGTCCATGCATCCTGGGAGGTACTGGCACACATGGTTAGTCCAGACATCTTGAGCATAACTAGCACTCTTGGTTAGTCCGTGCATCTTGAGAATTACTGCCACTCTTGGTTAGTCCATGCATCCTGGGAATTACTGGAACTCTTGCTTAGTCCATGCATCTTGAGATTTACTAGCACTCTTGGTTCGTCCTGGCATCTTGGGAGTTATTAGCACTCTTGGTTAGTCCAGGCTTCTTGGTAGTTACAGGCACTCTTTGTTAGTCAAGGCCTCTTGGGAGTTACTAACACACTTGGTTAGACCAGGCATCTTGAGAGTTACTAGCACTCTCGCTTAGTCCAGGCATCTTGAGAGTTACTAACACTCTTGGTTAGTCTGGGCATCGTGAGAGTTACTAAACTCTCGGTTAGTCCATTTATCTTGAGCGCTACTTGCACTCTTGGTTAGTCCAGGCAACTTGGGAGTTACTGGCACTCTTCGTTAGTCCAGGCATCTTGAGATTTACTATCACTCTTGGTTAGACCAGGCATCTTGAGAGTTACTAGCACTCTCGGTTAGTCCAGGCATCCTGCTAGTTACTAACACTCTTGGTGAGTCCAGACATCTTGAGCGTTACTAGCACTCTTGGTTTGTCCATGGATCTTGAGAATTACTAGCACTCTTGGTTAGTCCATGCATCCTGGGAGCTACTGGCACTCTTGGTTAGTCCATGCATCTTGAGAGTTACTGGCACTCTCGTTAGTCCATTTATCTTGAGCGCTACTTGCACTCTTGGTTAGTCCAGGCATCTTGGGAGTTACTGGCACTCTTCATTAGTCCAGGCATCTTGAGATTTACTAACACTCTTGGTTAGACCAGGCATCTTGAGAGTTATTAGCACTCTCGGTTAGTTCAGGCATCTTGCTAGTTACTAACACTCTTGGTGAGTCCAGACATCTTGAGCGTTACTAGCACTCTTGGTTTGTCCATGCATCTTGAGAATTACTAGCACTCTTGGTTAGTCCATGCATCCTGGGAGCTACTGGCACTCTTGGTTAGTCCATGCATCTTGAGAGTTACTGGCACTCTTCGTTAGTCCAGGCATCATGAGAGTTACTAGCACTCTTGGCCAGGCATCTTGAGCGTTACTAATACTCTTGGTTAGTCCAGGCATCTTGACAGTTACTAGTACTCTCGCTTAGTCCACGTATCTTGCGAGTTGCTAGCACACATGGTTAGTCCAGGCATCTTGAGAGTTACTAGCGCTCTTGGCCAGGCATCTTGAGCATTACTAACACTCTCGGTTAGTCCATGCATCTTGAGAGTTACTGGCACTCTTGGCTAGGCCATGCATCCTGGGAGTTACTGGCACTCTTGGTTAGTCCATGCATCCTGGGAGTTACTGGCACTCTTGGTCAGTCCATGCATCTTGAGATTTACTGGCGCTCTCGTTAGTCCATGCATCTTGGGAGTTACTGGCACTCTTGGTTAGTCCTTGCATCTTGAGAGTTACTGGCACTCTCGTTAGTCCATGCATCTTGGGAGTTACTAGCACTCTTGGTTAGTCCAGGCATCTTGGGAGTTACTAGTGCTCTTGGTTAGTCCATGCATCCTGGGAGGTGCTGGCACACATGGTTAGTCCACACATCTTGAGCGTTACTAGCACTCTTGGTTAATCCGTGCATCTTGAGAATTACTGGCATTCTTGGTTAGTCCATGCATCCTGGGAGTTACTGCCACTCTTGGTTAGTCCATGCATCCTGGGAGTTACTGGAACTCTTGGTTAGTCCATGCATCTTGAGATTTACTAGCACTCTTGGTTAGGCAAGGCATCTTGGGAGTTATTAGCACTCTTGGTTAGTCCAGGCATCTTGGTAGTTATAGGCACTCTTCGTTAGTCCAGGCATCTTGGGAGTTACTAACACACTCGCTTAGTCCAGGCATCTTGAGAGTTATTAACACTCTTGGTTAGTCCGGGGATCGTGAGAGTTACTAACACTCTCGGATAGTACATTTATCTTGAGCGTTACTTGCACTCTTGGTTAGTCCAGGCATCTTGGGAGTTACTGGCACTCTTCGTTAGTCCAGGCATCTTGAGAGTTACTAACACTCTTGGTTAGACCAGGCATCTTGAGAGTTACTGATAAGAGAGAGGGGCGAGAGTGCACAGCTTACTTTCTTAATAGTGTATTTCGTTTTCAATGGAATGTTATTTTGTTAATAAATATATTAATGGGGTGCAGCCCACTATCATGTGCCACCGTGTTGGGCACAGAAAATGAACATGGAGAAAAAGAGACCGAGGCAAAAGTGCCTTCGGTGTGGGCCGCACACCCTTGATTCCCACTAAGGGTTAATCGATTTCTTTTGTGATCGTTATTCAGTTAATAAAATCCAACTTCAATCGTAATTCACAGATGTGTATATTTTTTTTAATTTTTCAATTGCTGTGTTTATAAAGATCATTAAAAATTGTGCTTAATTGGTTAAACTTCACCAAAAAAGCTAATTATCTCAATTGAGGCAAAACAGAAAACCCATCTGGCTAATGCATTTCGGATTGTATCCTTCGTCAGAGCCAGGTTAGTACTACACACATAATAATGCATTATATGTAGATTTAGAAGGTTTACAATGTTTAAATTAATAATTGTTCCATACATCATGTGTAACAACCAGATATTCAAGAATTAATAACCAAAACAATCATAATAAACAAAACAATCATGATAAACAAACAGGGCGCCCACAAGGACAAACAAATATTTAACAAAAAAGTGAGATGGGAGAGAGGAGAAAAAACAAACAAGTAAGCATACATGATTGTAGACAGTAAAAATACAATATTTGCACAGATAATGATATTGCTCTATAATTCAAACAATTAATGGGACTAATCAACTGCGTACTAAAATTGCCGATTAAGCCTTTTTGGTGACTATGGTGCTTAGAGGTAAAGTTAGGCGGCGTGTGCTTATTGTGCCAGAGTGTTGATTGTCGTGCTATATTGTGTGAGAATACCTGTGGCTAGTTGAACATTTCACTAACCTGTGTATCAGTATGCAACCCACGCGTGCTGTCCGCGTGTGGTGTTTCTCTATGAAGCACTGCCTATTGTGGGGAGAACAAATGTGTTATCTCCTCCGAGTAATTAGCTGCTATTGATCTATACGCGATCTTACTTCGCGTCGCTTTGTGCAAAGGTATGGCTTACCTGGAGCACTCTGAGCTACGTCTTGCTCGATCAACTCCGAACAGCGTCTGAGACTCGCGGTTCGTGTCGTTGCCCTGGGCAACGTTATGTAAACAAAATGGCCGCTTGTGTATAACCAAGTCGGCCATATTGGTAGAGGCAATACTGGGACATAAGTGGCATAGAGTGTGAAATATAAATGGCAAATGTAAGGGATGTGAATGTTAGGATATTAATTGCACATGTAAGAATATTAAAGCTTCATGATATCTGTGTATTTAAGTTGTACCTCTAGCACATGTATGTTCTGATAGTATCGTCGTGTACCTCATGGCTAATTGGCTAATTGGCCATTAATGTAAGGTCATATAGCGTAAAGATATACTGTCTAGTATACATCAACAAATGAAAATACAAACTAATAAATAATAAATGTTTACAACAAATGGTTATAGCAGAAAGCAACAGTGTTTTCAAATCGAGTAGTGATTTATACTTATTGTATGAGCATGAGACAATTTAGCATGTTCATTATTGATATTACACGGTGAACAAATAGTGACATCATTACAAAAAGCAGTTGAGATCAAATTCCTCGTTGAGCCCTCGTGGTGCCAAGGAATCGAGACGATCTATCCAATAGGCTTCTCTTTGTTGCCTTCTTTTTTTCAAATCAGCATATATGCTTGTCATTTCCAGGGTTTCCAAAATTTGGAACTTGACTTGAGAGATATTATGTTGCTTTGCATTAAAGTGTCTTGCTACGGCTGAATTGATGTTCTTATTGCGTATACATGATTTATGTTCATTCATCCGAATTCTCAGTTTACGCCCTGTTTCACCTACATAGTAAAGTCCACATGGGCAACGTATGCAGTAAATGCAGTTCTCGGTATTGCAGGTGCCATAGCTTTTTATCATGATCTTTTCTCCCGTGTATGGATGGGGAACCACTCCTCCTTTAATAATGTTATTGCAATTACTGCAATTTAAACATGGAAATGTTCCCGTCTTTTTTGGTTTGATCCTTTTGGTTCTGGTATCTCTTGTGTTAACTAGATAATCCCTAAGGTTGCTGGATCTTTGATAAGCAAACGTTGGGGTCTCTAAGCAGAGATTCTTAGTTCTTTCGTCATTTTTAAGTATTGTCCAATGTTTATTTATACATCTTTTGATCTGCATACTTTGGGATGAATATTTAGACACATATACAAGTGATGGGGATTGCTTTTTGTCCTTTGGTGCTAGAGTGCTGGTTCTTGTTATTTTTTGTACCTTTTCTTTTGCTGTCTGTAGATCTTCATTCGGGTATCCCCTATCTTTAAGTTTTTTGCTTAGTTTTTCAAGTTCTTGTTCGTACTCTCTGTCATCACTGATAATTCTTTTTAATCGCAACATTTGACCATAAGGTAAATTCCTCAGAGTGTTTTGTGGATGGAAACTCATACGGTGTAATAGATTGTTCCTGTCTGTAGGTTTTGTAAACAAAGAGGTAGTGATTTGTTGGTTGTTTACGTTCACCAGGATATCCAGATAATGGATTCCTGGATTGCCAATTTCTGAGGTGAACTGAATACGCGGGTCTATATTGTTGATATAACTTGTAAACTCATTAAGTTCTTCTCTTGTGCCTTGCCAAATACCGAATATATCATCTATATAACGCACCCATGTTTTCAATTTGTTCTGCCATTCAGGTTTTTGCAAGATATGGGTCGTCTCGAATTGGTACATAAACGCATTAGAGTAAGCTGGTGCCATTGTTGCTCCCATGGCTGTTCCGGAAGTTTGGATGTAAAATTCATTCTTATATTCGAAATATGAATTCATTGCGATAAAAGAGAGTAGTGATAAGATGAATTCTTTCACTGCTCCTATATCGTTCTCCTGTAACAGGAGCCACTCTACCGCTTCCTGTCCCAAGTCATGTGGAATGCTTGTGTAGAGGTTAACCACATCTATGGTGAAAAATATGTCGTTCTCTGTAAGTTGGACTCCTTCTATGATGTTCAGAAAGTGTGTACTGTCTTTCACATACGTGGATGTCTTCTGTATTAAAGGGTTCAAAAAATAGTCTATGTATGTTCCTAGTGGTTGTAAAATCCCTCCTGTGGCTGCTACTATCGGTCTTCCAGGTGGATTATTAAGACTTTTATGGATTTTAGGCAGCAAGTAAAAATGAGGAATGTTTGGTTTTAAGTTCAATAGAAAGGCCTTTGTCTTATGTGTTATCATCTCTCTTTCTTCTGCTTTTGTAAGAAGTTCATCTAGATCTTTTAATATTCCCATAGTCGGGTCGTGATCTATTTTGGCATAAACATTATGATTGTCCAGTTGTCTTTTACATTCATTTTCGTAATCTGAGGTGTTTAATAATACCAATGCACCCCCTTTATCTGCTGGTCTAATAGTTATTTTTTCATCAGAGTATAGGTTCTGAACAATTGACATTTCCCCTCTGCTGAGGTTTCTGTTCTTTGTCATTCCATATTTGATCTTTTTAAGATCTGTTATAACCATTTTTTCAAAAATGTCGATTGCTGGTACATTAATTGGAGGAGAGAAGGTACTTTTTGGTTTAAATTCTACTAATTCTGATGGTTCTGGAGAAGAATTAGTATTTTCTAATTCCGCAAAGAAAACTTTGAGTTTGAGCTTTCTAGTCAATTTGTGAAGCTCTACCTTAGTGTTGAATAAATTGGTATTATAAGTCGGTACAAATTTCAAACCTTTCTGTAACACCTCTTCTTCCTGTTTAGTTAGTATTCTGTTTGAAATGTTGACCACTAGGTTGCTCGTGCTTGAAATCTTGTTTGGACTCCGGTGCCCCTTCCTCTTGCCCCTCCTCGTTCGTTTCTTCCTTCTCGGTTGTCTAAAAAAGACGTTTGTCGTGATGTTGATGCGCTGGTACTCGGGGTAGTTCTGTTATGACCACTGTCTCCTTCCGCTCTTTGTTGTTGAGGTTGTGCAGTCTGTTCGTCTCTGTTAGAATCTGTGTCTGAACTGCTGTTTTCTGAGTTCCGGTTGGGATTGTGTGGCCTCTGAGGTTGATTTTGAAATCTGTCCGCCCACGTATAAACTTCGTCTCTCAAATAGTCAAACGTGTCACGCCTAAACTTCCTTATTTTTCTTGCTTCCAAATCAGTTTTATATCCCTCTAATCTTGTGTTGATATCTGCTAATATCTCATCCAATGAATCTTTGCTTGTAAGATCTGTGATTTCAACAGATAAAATCTGTATCTCTTGTTCTAGATTCTGTATGTTCATAGAGAGCTCTTTGATCGTGAGTAGAATTAAGTCCAAAGAGCATTTATTAAGAATCTGCTCCCATTTGTGCACAAATTCCTTGCTTTCTTTGCATAAAGTCGGTTTAAGTCCAATTCGTAAACCTCTAGGGATCCTTTGTGCCTTGTAATAACGGCCTAATGTCACTGCGTGCAATTTTCGGTTAATTGTTTTTCGAATGGTGTATTCAAGTTGTTTTATCCTTCTGTTAGGATCTGCATCCTTTAGTGTGCTGCTGGTTTCCTTAATTAGGCCTAGGATTGCGTTTGCCTCTTCTGTTGAGAAACCTAGAGTTGTTGCTCTCGTGTCCGTTAGTTTTTCAATTTCTTCATAAGACATAATCGCGTGCTTCCTCTCAAATAGTTACACGGAAGTGAAAATATTGATAAGAGAGAGGGGCGAGAGTGCACAGCTTACTTTCTTAATAGTGTATTTCGTTTTCAATGGAATGTTATTTTGTTAATAAATATATTAATGGGGTGCAGCCCACTATCATGTGCCACCGTGTTGGGCACAGAAAATGAACATGGAGAAAAAGAGACCGAGGCAAAAGTGCCTTCGGTGTGGGCCGCACACCCTTGATTCCCACTAAGGGTTAATCGATTTCTTTTGTGATCGTTATTCAGTTAATAAAATCCAACTTCAATCGTAATTCACAGATGTGTATATTTTTTTTAATTTTTCAATTGCTGTGTTTATAAAGCTCATAAAAAATTGTGCTTAATTGGTTAAACTTCACCAAAAAAGCTAATTATCTCAATTGAGGCAAAACAGAAAACCCATCTGGCTAATGCATTTCGGATTGTATCCTTCGTCAGAGCCAGGTTAGTACTACACACATAATAATGCATTATATGTAGATTTAGAAGGTTTACAATGTTTAAATTAATAATTGTTCCATACATCATGTGTAACAACCAGATATTCAAGAATTAATAACCAAAACAATCATAATAAACAAAACAATCATGATAAACAAACAGGGCGCCCACAAGGACAAACAAATATTTAACAAAAAAGTGAGATGGGAGAGAGGAGAAAAAACAAACAAGTAAGCATACATGATTGTAGACAGTAAAAATACAATATTTGCACAGATAATGATATTGCTCTATAATTCAAACAATTAATGGGACTAATCAACTGCGTACTAAAATTGCCGATTAAGCCTTTTTGGTGACTATGGTGCTTAGAGGTAAAGTTAGGCGGCGTGTGCTTATTGTGCCAGAGTGTTGATTGTCGTGCTATATTGTGTGAGAATACCTGTGGCTAGTTGAACATTTCACTAACCTGTGTATCAGTATGCAACCCACGCGTGCTGTCCGCGTGTGGTGTTTCTCTATGAAGCACTGCCTATTGTGGGGAGAACAAATGTGTTATCTCCTCCGAGTAATTAGCTGCTATTGATCTATACGCGATCTTACTTCGCGTCGCTTTGTGCAAAGGTATGGCTTACCTGGAGCACTCTGAGCTACGTCTTGCTCGATCAACTCCGAACAGCGTCTGAGACTCGCGGTTCGTGTCGTTGCCCTGGGCAACGTTATGTAAACAAAATGGCCGCTTGTGTATAACCAAGTCGGCCATATTGGTAGAGGCAATACTGGGACATAAGTGGCATAGAGTGTGAAATATAAATGGCAAATGTAAGGGATGTGAATGTTAGGATATTAATTGCACATGTAAGAATATTAAAGCTTCATGATATCTGTGTATTTAAGTTGTACCTCTAGCACATGTATGTTCTGATAGTATCGTCGTGTACCTCATGGCTAATTGGCTAATTGGCCATTAATGTAAGGTCATATAGCGTAAAGATATACTGTCTAGTATACATCAACAAATGAAAATACAAACTAATAAATAATAAATGTTTACAACAAATGGTTATAGCAGAAAGCAACAGTGTTTTCAAATCGAGTAGTGATTTATACTTATTGTATGAGCATGAGACAATTTAGCATGTTCATTATTGATATTACACGGTGAACAAATAGTGACATCATTACAAAAAGCAGTTGAGATCAAATTCCTCGTTGAGCCCTCGTGGTGCCAAGGAATCGAGACGATCTATCCAATAGGCTTCTCTTTGTTGCCTTCTTTTTTTCAAATCAGCATATATGCTTGTCATTTCCAGGGTTTCCAAAATTTGGAACTTGACTTGAGAGATATTATGTTGCTTTGCATTAAAGTGTCTTGCTACGGCTGAATTGATGTTCTTATTGCGTATACATGATTTATGTTCATTCATCCGAATTCTCAGTTTACGCCCTGTTTCACCTACATAGTAAAGTCCACATGGGCAACGTATGCAGTAAATGCAGTTCTCGGTATTGCAGGTGCCATAGCTTTTTATCATGATCTTTTCTCCCGTGTATGGATGGGGAACCACTCCTCCTTTAATAATGTTATTGCAATTACTGCAATTTAAACATGGAAATGTTCCCGTCTTTTTTGGTTTGATCCTTTTGGTTCTGGTATCTCTTGTGTTAACTAGATAATCCCTAAGGTTGCTGGATCTTTGATAAGCAAACGTTGGGGTCTCTAAGCAGAGATTCTTAGTTCTTTCGTCATTTTTAAGTATTGTCCAATGTTTATTTATACATCTTTTGATCTGCATACTTTGGGATGAATATTTAGACACATATACAAGTGATGGGGATTGCTTTTTGTCCTTTGGTGCTAGAGTGCTGGTTCTTGTTATTTTTTGTACCTTTTCTTTTGCTGTCTGTAGATCTTCATTCGGGTATCCCCTATCTTTAAGTTTTTTGCTTAGTTTTTCAAGTTCTTGTTCGTACTCTCTGTCATCACTGATAATTCTTTTTAATCGCAACATTTGACCATAAGGTAAATTCCTCAGAGTGTTTTGTGGATGGAAACTCATACGGTGTAATAGATTGTTCCTGTCTGTAGGTTTTGTAAACAAAGAGGTAGTGATTTGTTGGTTGTTTACGTTCACCAGGATATCCAGATAATGGATTCCTGGATTGCCAATTTCTGAGGTGAACTGAATACGCGGGTCTATATTGTTGATATAACTTGTAAACTCATTAAGTTCTTCTCTTGTGCCTTGCCAAATACCGAATATATCATCTATATAACGCACCCATGTTTTCAATTTGTTCTGCCATTCAGGTTTTTGCAAGATATGGGTCGTCTCGAATTGGTACATAAACGCATTAGCGTAAGCTGGTGCCATTGTTGCTCCCATGGCTGTTCCGGAAGTTTGGATGTAAAATTCATTCTTATATTCGAAATATGAATTCATTGCGATAAAAGAGAGTAGTGATAAGATGAATTCTTTCACTGCTCCTATATCGTTCTCCTGTAACAGGAGCCACTCTACCGCTTCCTGTCCCAAGTCATGTGGAATGCTTGTGTAGAGGTTAACCACATCTATGGTGAAAAATATGTCGTTCTCTGTAAGTTGGACTCCTTCTATGATGTTCAGAAAGTGTGTACTGTCTTTCACATACGTGGATGTCTTCTGTATTAAAGGGTTCAAAAAATAGTCTATGTATGTTCCTAGTGGTTGTAAAATCCCTCCTGTGGCTGCTACTATCGGTCTTCCAGGTGGATTATTAAGACTTTTATGGATTTTAGGCAGCAAGTAAAAATGAGGAATGTTTGGTTTTAAGTTCAATAGAAAGGCCTTTGTCTTATGTGTTATCATCTCTCTTTCTTCTGCTTTTGTAAGAAGTTCATCTAGATCTTTTAATATTCCCATAGTCGGGTCGTGATCTATTTTGGCATAAACATTATGATTGTCCAGTTGTCTTTTACATTCATTTTCGTAATCTGAGGTGTTTAATAATACCAATGCACCCCCTTTATCTGCTGGTCTAATAGTTATTTTTTCATCAGAGTATAGGTTCTGAACAATTGACATTTCCCCTCTGTGATGACAGTTCTCTCTGTCAGTGATGACAGAGAGTACGAACAAGAACTTGAAAAACTAAGCAAAAAACTTAAAGATAGGGGATACCCGAATGAAGATCTACAGACAGCAAAAGAAAAGGTACAAAAAATAACAAGAACCAGCACTCTAGCACCAAAGGACAAAAAGCAATCCCCATCACTTGTATATGTGTCTAAATATTCATCCCAAAGTATGCAGATCAAAAGATGTATAAATAAACATTGGACAATACTTAAAAATGACGAAAGAACTAAGAATCTCTGCTTAGAGACCCCAACGTTTGCTTATCAAAGATCCAGCAACCTTAGGGATTATCTAGTTAACACAAGAGATACCAGAACCAAAAGGATCAAACCAAAAAAGACGGGAACATTTCCATGTTTAAATTGCAGTAATTGCAATAACATTATTAAAGGAGGAGTGGTTCCCCATCCATACACGGGAGAAAAGATCATGATAAAAAGCTATGGCACCTGCAATACCGAGAACTGCATTTACTGCATATGTTGCCCATGTGGACTTTACTATGTAGGTGAAACAGGGCGTAAACTGAGAATTCGGATGAATGAACATAAATCATGTATACGCAATAAGAACATCAATTCAGCCGTAGCAAGACACTTTAATGCAAAGCAACATAATATCTCTCAAGTCAAGTTCCAAATTTTGGAAACCCTGGAAATGACAAGCATATATGCTGATTTGAAAAAAAGAAGGCAACAAAGAGAAGCCTATTGGATAGATCGTCTCGATTCCTTGGCACCACGAGGGCTCAACGAGGAATTTGATCTCAACTGCTTTTTGTAATGATGTCACTATTTGTTCACCGTGTAATATCAATAATGAACATGCTAAATTGTCTCATGCTCATACAATAAGTATAAATCACTACTCGATTTGAAAACACTGTTGCTTTCTGCTATAACCATTTGTTGTAAACATTTATTATTTATTAGTTTGTATTTTCATTTGTTGATGTATACTAGACAGTATATCTTTACGCTATATGACCTTACATTAATGGCCAATTAGCCAATTAGCCATGAGGTACACGACGATACTATCAGAACATACATGTGCTAGAGGTACAACTTAAATACACAGATATCATGAAGCTTTAATATTCTTACATGTGCAATTAATATCCTAACATTCACATCCCTTACATTTGCCATTTATATTTCACACTCTATGCCACTTATGTCCCAGTATTGCCTCTACCAATATGGCCGACTTGGTTATACACAAGCGGCCATTTTGTTTACATAACGTTGCCCAGGGCAACGACACGAACCGCGAGTCTCAGACGCTGTTCGGAGTTGATCGAGCAAGACGTAGCTCAGAGTGCTCCAGGTAAGCCATACCTTTGCACAAAGCGACGCGAAGTAAGATCGCGTATAGATCAATAGCAGCTAATTACTCGGAGGAGATAACACATTTGTTCTCCCCACAATAGGCAGTGCTTCATAGAGAAACACCACACGCGGACAGCACGCGTGGGTTGCATACTGATACACAGGTTAGTGAAATGTTCAACTAGCCACAGGTATTCTCACACAATATAGCACGACAATCAACACTCTGGCACAATAAGCACACGCCGCCTAACTTTACCTCTAAGCACCATAGTCACCAAAAAGGCTTAATCGGCAATTTTAGTACGCAGTTGATTAGTCCCATTAATTGTTTGAATTATAGAGCAATATCATTATCTGTGCAAATATTGTATTTTTACTGTCTACAATCATGTATGCTTACTTGTTTGTTTTTTCTCCTCTCTCCCATCTCACTTTTTTGTTAAATATTTGTTTGTCCTTGTGGGCGCCCTGTTTGTTTATCATGATTGTTTTGTTTATTATGATTGTTTTGGTTATTAATTCTTGAATATCTGGTTGTTACACATGATGTATGGAACAATTATTAATTTAAACATTGTAAACCTTCTAAATCTACATATAATGCATTATTATGTGTGTAGTACTAACCTGGCTCTGACGAAGGATACAATCCGAAATGCATTAGCCAGATGGGTTTTCTGTTTTGCCTCAATTGAGATAATTAGCTTTTTTGGTGAAGTTTAACCAATTAAGCACAATTTTTTATGAGCTTTATAAACACAGCAATTGAAAAATTAAAAAAAATATACACATCTGTGAATTACGATTGAAGTTGGATTTTATTAACTGAATAACGATCACAAAAGAAATCGATTAACCCTTAGTGGGAATCAAGGGTGTGCGGCCCACACCGAAGGCACTTTTGCCTCGGTCTCTTTTTCTCCATGTTCATTTTCTGTACCCAACACGGTGGCACATGATAGTGGGCTGCACCCCATTAATATATTTATTAACAAAATAACATTCCATTGAAAACGAAATACACTATTAAGAAAGTAAGCTGTGCACTCTCGCCCCTCTCTCTTATCAATATTTTCACTTCCGTGTAACTATTTGAGAGGAAGCACGCGATTATGTCTTATGAAGAAATTGAAAAACTAACGGACACGAGAGCAACAACTCTAGGTTTCTCAACAGAAGAGGCAAACGCAATCCTAGGCCTAATTAAGGAAACCAGCAGCACACTAAAGGATGCAGATCCTAACAGAAGGATAAAACAACTTGAATACACCATTCGAAAAACAATTAACCGAAAATTGCACGCAGTGACATTAGGCCGTTATTACAAGGCACAAAGGATCCCTAGAGGTTTACGAATTGGACTTAAACCGACTTTATGCAAAGAAAGCAAGGAATTTGTGCACAAATGGGAGCAGATTCTTAATAAATGCTCTTTGGACTTAATTCTACTCACGATCAAAGAGCTCTCTATGAACATACAGAATCTAGAACAAGAGATACAGATTTTATCTGTTGAAATCACAGATCTTACAAGCAAAGATTCATTGGATGAGATATTAGCAGATATCAACACAAGATTAGAGGGATATAAAACTGATTTGGAAGCAAGAAAAATAAGGAAGTTTAGGCGTGACACGTTTGACTATTTGAGAGACGAAGTTTATACGTGGGCGGACAGATTTCAAAATCAACCTCAGAGGCCACACAATCCCAACCGGAACTCAGAAAACAGCAGTTCAGACACAGATTCTAACAGAGACGAACAGACTGCACAACCTCAACAACAAAGAGCGGAAGGAGACAGTGGTCATAACAGAACTACCCCGAGTACCAGCGCATCAACATCACGACAAACGTCTTTTTTAGACAACCGAGAAGGAAGAAACGAACGAGGAGGGGCAAGAGGAAGGGGCACCGGAGTCCAAACAAGATTTCAAGCACGAGCAACCTAGTGGTCAACATTTCAAACAGAATACTAACTAAACAGGAAGAAGAGGTGTTACAGAAAGGTTTGAAATTTGTACCGACTTATAATACCAATTTATTCAACACTAAGGTAGAGCTTCACAAATTGACTAGAAAGCTCAAACTCAAAGTTTTCTTTGCGGAATTAGAAAATACTAATTCTTCTCCAGAACCATCAGAATTAGTAGAATTTAAACCAAAAAGTACCTTCTCTCCTCCAATTAATGTACCAGCAATCGACATTTTTGAAAAAATGGTTATAACAGATCTTAAAAAGATCAAATATGGAATGACAAAGAACAGAAACCTCAGCAGAGGGGAAATGTCAATTGTTCAGAACCTATACTCTGATGAAAAAATAACTATTAGACCAGCAGATAAAGGGGGTGCATTGGTATTATTAAACACCTCAGATTACGAAAATGAATGTAAAAGACAACTGGACAATCATAATGTTTATGCCAAAATAGATCACGACCCGACTATGGGAATATTAAAAGATCTAGATGAACTTCTTACAAAAGCAGAAGAAAGAGAGATGATAACACATAAGACAAAGGCCTTTCTATTGAACTTAAAACCAAACATTCCTCATTTTTACTTGCTGCCTAAAATCCATAAAAGTCTTAATAATCCACCTGGAAGACCGATAGTAGCAGCCACAGGAGGGATTTTACAACCACTAGGAACATACATAGACTATTTTTTGAACCCTTTAATACAGAAGACATCCACGTATGTGAAAGACAGTACACACTTTCTGAACATCATAGAAGGAGTCCAACTTACAGAGAACGACATATTTTTCACCATAGATGTGGTTAACCTCTACACAAGCATTCCACATGACTTGGGACAGGAAGCGGTAGAGTGGCTCCTGTTACAGGAGAACGATATAGGAGCAGTGAAAGAATTCATCTTATCACTACTCTCTTTTATCGCAATGAATTCATATTTCGAATATAAGAATGAATTTTACATCCAAACTTCCGGAACAGCCATGGGAGCAACAATGGCACCAGCTTACGCTAATGCGTTTATGTACCAATTCGAGACGACCCATATCTTGCAAAAACCTGAATGGCAGAACAAATTGAAAACATGGGTGCGTTATATAGATGATATATTCGGTATTTGGCAAGGCACAAGAGAAGAACTTAATGAGTTTACAAGTTATATCAACAATATAGACCCGCGTATTCAGTTCACCTCAGAAATTGGCAATACAGGAATCCATTATCTGGATATCCTGGTGAACGTAAACAACCAACAAATCACTACCTCTTTGTTTACAAAACCTACAGACAGGAACAATCTATTACACCGTATGAGTTTCCATCCACAAAACACTCTGAGGAATTTACCTTATGGTCAAATGTTGCGATTAAAAAGAATTATCAGTGATGACAGAGAGTACGAACAAGAACTTGAAAAACTAAGCAAAAAACTTAAAGATAGGGGATACCCGAATGAAGATCTACAGACAGCAAAAGAAAAGGTACAAAAAATAACAAGAACCAGCACTCTAGCACCAAAGGACAAAAAGCAATCCCCATCACTTGTATATGTGTCTAAATATTCATCCCAAAGTATGCAGATCAAAAGATGTATAAATAAACATTGGACAATACTTAAAAATGACGAAAGAACTAAGAATCTCTGCTTAGAGACCCCAACGTTTGCTTATCAAAGATCCAGCAACCTTAGGGATTATCTAGTTAACACAAGAGATACCAGAACCAAAAGGATCAAACCAAAAAAGACGGGAACATTTCCATGTTTAAATTGCAGTAATTGCAATAACATTATTAAAGGAGGAGTGGTTCCCCATCCATACACGGGAGAAAAGATCATGATAAAAAGCTATGGCACCTGCAATACCGAGAACTGCATTTACTGCATACGTTGCCCATGTGGACTTTACTATGTAGGTGAAACAGGGCGTAAACTGAGAATTCGGATGAATGAACATAAATCATGTATACGCAATAAGAACATCAATTCAGCCGTAGCAAGACACTTTAATGCAAAGCAACATAATATCTCTCAAGTCAAGTTCCAAATTTTGGAAACCCTGGAAATGACAAGCATATATGCTGATTTGAAAAAAAGAAGGCAACAAAGAGAAGCCTATTGGATAGATCGTCTCGATTCCTTGGCACCACGAGGGCTCAACGAGGAATTTGATCTCAACTGCTTTTTGTAATGATGTCACTATTTGTTCACCGTGTAATATCAATAATGAACATGCTAAATTGTCTCATGCTCATACAATAAGTATAAATCACTACTCGATTTGAAAACACTGTTGCTTTCTGCTATAACCATTTGTTTTTAACATTTATTATTTATTAGTTTGTATTTTCATTTGTTGATGTATACTAGACAGTATATCTTTACGCTATATGACCTTACATTAATGGCCAATTAGCCAATTAGCCATGAGGTACACGACGATACTATCAGAACATACATGTGCTAGAGGTACAACTTAAATACACAGATATCATGAAGCTTTAATATTCTTACATGTGCAATTAATATCCTAACATTCACATCCCTTACATTTGCCATTTATATTTCACACTCTATGCCACTTATGTCCCAGTATTGCCTCTACCAATATGGCCGACTTGGTTATACACAAGCGGCCATTTTGTTTACATAACGTTGCCCAGGGCAACGACACGAACCGCGAGTCTCAGACGCTGTTCGGAGTTGATCGAGCAAGACGTAGCTCAGAGTGCTCCAGGTAAGCCATACCTTTGCACAAAGCGACGCGAAGTAAGATCGCGTATAGATCAATAGCAGCTAATTACTCGGAGGAGATAACATATTTGATCTCCCCACAATAGGCAGTGCTTCATAGAGAAACACCACACGCGGACAGCACGCGTGGGTTGCATACTGATACACAGGTTAGTGAAATGTTCAACTAGCCACAGGTATTCTCACACAATATAGCACGACAATCAACACTCTGGCACAATAAGCACACGCCGCCTAACTTTACCTCTAAGCACCATAGTCACCAAAAAGGCTTAATCGGCAATTTTAGTACGCAGTTGATTAGTCCCATTAATTGTTTGAATTATAGAGCAATATCATTATCTGTGCAAATATTGTATTTTTACTGTCTACAATCATGTATGCTTACTTGTTTGTTTTTTCTCCTCTCTCCCATCTCACTTTTTTGTTAAATATTTGTTTGTCCTTGTGGGCGCCCTGTTTGTTTATCATGATTGTTTTGTTTATTATGATTGTTTTGGTTATTAATTCTTGAATATCTGGTTGTTACACATGATGTATGGAACAATTATTAATTTAAACATTGTAAACCTTCTAAATCTACATATAATGCATTATTATGTGTGTAGTACTAACCTGGCTCTGACGAAGGATACAATCCGAAATGCATTAGCCAGATGGGTTTTCTGTTTTGCCTCAATTGAGATAATTAGCTTTTTTGGTGAAGTTTAACCAATTAAGCACAATTTTTTATGAGCTTTATAAACACAGCAATTGAAAAATTAAAAAAAATATACACATCTGTGAATTACGATTGAAGTTGGATTTTATTAACTGAATAACGATCACAAAAGAAATCGATTAACCCTTAGTGGGAATCAAGGGTGTGCGGCCCACACCGAAGGCACTTTTGCCTCGGTCTCTTTTTCTCCATCTTGAGAGTTACTAGCACTCTCGGTTAGTCCAGGCATCTTGAGAGTTACTAACACTCTTGGTTAGTCAAGACATCCTGAGCGTTACTAGCACTCTTGGTTTGTCCATGCATCTTGAGAATTACTGGCACTCTTGGTTAGTCGATGCATCCTGGGAGTTACTGGCACTCTTGGTTAGTCCATGCATCTTGAGATTTACTAGCACTCTTGGTTAGTCCAGGCATCCTAGGAGTTATTAGCACTCTTGGTTAGTCCACACATCTTGGGAGTTACTGGCACTCTTGGTTAGTCCAGGCATCTTGAGAGTTACTAACACTCTTGGTTAGACCAGGTATCTTGAGAATTACTAGCACTCTCAGTTAGTCCAGGCATCTTGAGAGTTACTAACACTCTTGGTTAGGCCAGGCATCTTGAGATTTACTAGCACTCTTGGTTAGTCCAGGCATCTTCGGAGTTATTAGCACTCTTGGTTAGTCCAAACATCTTGCAAGTTACTGGCACTCTTCGTTAGTCCAGGCATCTTGAGAGCTACTAACACTCTTGGTTAGTCCAGGCATCTTGAGAATTACTAGCACTCTCAGTTAGTCCAGGCATATTGAGAGTTACTAACACTCTTGGTTAGTCCAGGCATATTGAGCGTTACTAACACTCTCGGTTAGCCCAGGCATCTTGAGAGTTACTAGCACTCTTCGTTAGTCCAGCATTCTTGAGCGTTACTAACTCTCTTGGTTAGTCCAGGCATCTTGAGAGTTACTAACACACACACAGTTAGTCCAGGCGTCTTGAGAGTTACTAGCACTCTTCGCCAGGCATCTTAAGCGTTACTAACACACTCGGTTAGTCCATGCATCTTGAGAGTTACTGGCATTCATGGTTACTCCATGCATCCTGGGAGTTACTGGCAATCTTGGTTAGTCCATGCATCCTGGGAGTTTCTGGCACTCTTGGTTAGCCAAGCATCTTGAGAGTTACTGGCACTCTCGTTAGTCCGTGCATCTTGGGAGTTACTAGCACTCTTGGTTAGTCCAGGCATCTTGGGAGTTACTAGCACTCTTGGGTAGTTCATGCATCCTGGGAGGTAATGGCACACATGGTTAGTTCAGACATCTTGAGAGTTACTAGCACTCTTGGTAAGTCCATGCATCCTTGGAGTTACTGGCACTCTTGGTTAGTCCATGCATCTTGAGAGTTACTGGCACTCTCGTTAGTCCATGCATCTTGGGAGTTACTAGCACTCTTGGTTAGTCCAGGCATCTTGGGAGTTACTAGCACTCTTGGTTAGTCCATGCATCCTGGGAGGTACTGGCACACATGGTTAGTCCAGACATCTTGAGTGTTACTAACACTCTCGGTTAGTCCATGCACCTTGAGCGTTACTGACACTCTTGGATAGTCCAGGCATCTTGAACGTTACTACCACTCTTGGTTAGTCCAGGCATCTTGAGCGTTACTAACACTCTCGGTTAGTCGAGGCATCTTGAGAGTTACTAACACACACAGTTAGTCCAGGCATCTTGAGAGTTACTAACACTCTCAGTAAGTCCAGACGTCTTGAGAGTTACTAACACTCTTGGTTAGTCCAGGCATCATGAGAGTTACTAGCACTCTTGGTTAGTCCAGGCATCTTGAGCATTACTAACACTCTTGGTTAGTCCAGGCATCTTGAGCATTACTAACACTCTCGGTTAGTCCAGGCATCTTGAGAGTTACTAACACACACAGTTAGCCCAGGTATCTTGAGAGTAACTAGCACTCTCGGTTAGTCCGGGCATCTTGAGAGTTACTAACACTCTCAGTTAGTCCAGGCGTCTTGAGAGTTACTAACACACTCGGTTAGTCCAGGCATTATGACAGTTACTAACACTCTTGCTTAGTCCAGGCTTCTTGAGAGTTACTAACGCTCTCGTTTAGTCCAGGCATCTTGAGACCTACTAACACACACAGTTAGTCCAGGCATCTTGAGAGTAAGTAGCACTCTCGGTTAGTCCGGGCATCTTGAGAGTTACTAACACTCTCAGTTAGTCCAGGTGTCTTGAGAGTTACTAACACACTCTGTTAGTCCAGGCATTTTGACAGTTACTAACACTCTCGGTTAGTCCAGGCATCTTGAGAGTTACTAACACACTCGGTTAGTCCAGGCATTTAGACAGTTACTAACACTCTCGGTTAGTCCAGGCGTCTTGAGAGTTACTAACGCTCTCAGTTAGTCCAGACATCTTGAGCATTACTAACACTCTCGGTTAGTCCAGGCATATTGACAGTTACTGGTACTCTCGGTTAATCCAGGTATCTTGAGAGTTGCTAGCACACATGGTTAGTGCAGGCATCTTGAGAGTTACTAACACTCTTGGTCAGGCATCTTGAGAGCTACCGGCACTCTTGGTAAGTCCAGGCATCTTGAGAGTTACTAGCACTCTTGGCCAGGCATCTTGAGGATTACTAACACTCTCAGTTAGTCCATGCATCTTGAGAGTTACTGGCACTCTTGGTTAATTCATGCATCCTGGGAGTTACTGGCACTCTTGGTTAGTCCATGCATCCTGGGAGTTACTGGCACTCTTGGTTAGTCCATGCATCTTGAGAGTTACTAGCACTCTTGGTTAGTCCAGGCATCTTGGGAGTTACTAGCACTCTTGGTTAGTCCATGCATCCAGGGAGGTACTGGCCCACATGGTTAGTCCATACATCTTGAGTGTTACTAGCACTCTTGGTTAGTCCATGCATCTTGAGAATTACTGACACTCTTGGTTAGTCCATGCATCCTGGGAGTTACTGGCACTCTTGATTAGTCCATGCATCCTGGGAGTTACTGGCACACATGGTTAGTTGAGACATCTTGAGAGTTAATAGCACTCTTGGTTAGTCCATGCATCTTGAGAATTACTGGCACTCTTGGTTAGTCCATGCATCCTGGGAGTTACTGGCACTCTTGGTTAGTCCATGCATCTTGAGAGTTACTGGCACTCTCGTTAGTCCATGCATCTTGGGAGTTACTAACACTCTGGGTTAGTCCAGGCATCTTGGGAGTTACTAGCACTCTTGATTAGTCCATGCATCTTGGGAGGTACTGGCACACATGGTTAGTCCAGACATCTTCAGTGTTACTAGCACTTTTGGTTAGTCCATGCATCTTGAGAATTACTGACACTCATGGTTAGTTCATGCATCCTGGGAGTTACTGGCACTCTTGATTAGTCCATGCATCCTGGGAGTTACTGGCCCTCTTGGTTAGTCCATGCATCCTGGGAGTTACTGGCACTCTTGGTTAGTCCATGCATCTTGAGATTTACCAGCACTCTTGGTTAGTCCAGGCACCTTGGGAGTTATTAGCACTCTTGGTTAGTCCACGCATCTTGGGAGTTACTGGCACTCTTCGTTAGTCCAGGCATCTTGAGAGTTACTAGCACTCTTGGCCAGGCATCTTGAGCGTTACTAACACTCTTGGTTAGTCCAGGCATCTTGACAGTTACTAGTACTCTCGGTTAGTCCAGGTATCTTGCGAGTTGCTAACACTCTCGGTTAGTCCATGCATCTTGAGAGTTACTGGCACTCTTGGCTAGTCCATGCATCCTGGGAGTTGCTGACACTCTTGGTTAGTCCATGCATCCTGGGAGTTACTGGCACTCTTGGTTAGTCCATGCATCTTGAGAGTTACTGGCACTCTCGTTAGTCCATTCATCTTGGGAGTTACTGGCACTCTTGGTTAGTCCTTGCATCTTGAAAGTTACTGGCAATCTCGTTAGTCCATGCATCTTGGGAGTTACTAGCACTCTTGGTTAGTCCAGGCATCTTGGGAGTTACTAGCGCTCTTGGTTAGTCCATGCATCCTGGGAGGTACTGGCACTATTGGTTAGTCCATGCATCCTGGGAGTTACTGGAACTCTTGGTTAGTCCATGCATCTTGAGATTTACTAGCACTCTTGGTTAGGCCAGGCATCTTGGGAGTTATTAGCACTCTTGGTTAGTCCAGGCATCTTGGTAGTTATAGGCACTCTTCGTTAGTCCAGGCATCTTGGGAGTTACTAACACACTCGCTTAGTCCAGGCATCTTGAGAGTTACTAACACTCTTGGTTAGTCCGGGCATCATGAGAGTTACTAACACTCTCGGATAGTACATTTATCTTGAGCGTTACTTGCACTCTTGGTTAGTACAGGCATCTTGGGAGTTTCTGGCACTCTTCGTTAGTCCAGGCATCTTGAGAGTTACTGGCACTCTCGTTAGTCCATGCATCTTGGGAGTTACTAACACTCTGGGTTAGTCCAGGCATCTTGGGAGTTACTAGCACTCTTGATTAGTCCATGCATCTTGGGAGGTACTGGCACACATGGTTAGTCCAGACATCTTGAGTGTTACTAGCACTTTTGGTTAGTCCATGCATCTTGAGAATTACTGACACTCATGGTTAGTTCATGCATCCTGGGAGTTACTGGCACTCTTGATTAGTCCATGCATCCTGGGAGTTACTGGCCCTCTTGGTTAGTCCATGCATCCTGGGAGTTACTGGCACTCTTGGTTAGTCCATGCATCTTGAGATTTACCAGCACTCTTGGTTAGTCCAGGCACCTTGGGAGTTATTAGCACTCTTGGTTAGTCCACGCATCTTGGGAGTTACTGGCACTCTTCGTTAGTCCAGGCATCTTGAGAGTTACTAGCACTCTTGGCCAGGCATCTTGAGCGTTACTAACACTCTTGGTTAGTCCAGGCATCTTGACAGTTACTAGTACTCTCGCTTAGTCCAGGTATCTTGCGAGTTGCTAACACTCTCGGTTAGTCCATGCATCTTGAGAGTTACTGGCACTCTTGGCTAGTCCATGCATCCTGGGAGTTACTGACACTCTTGGTTAGTCCATGCATCCTGGGAGTTACTGGCACTCTTGGTTAGTCCATGCATCTTGAGAGTTACTGGCACTCTCGTTAGTCCATTCATCTTGGGAGTTACTGGCACTCTTGGTTAGCCCTTGCATCTTGAAAGTTACTGGCAATCTCGTTAGTCCATGCATCTTGGGAGTTACTAGCACTCTTGGTTAGTCCAGGCATCTTGGGAGTTACTAGCGCTCTTGGTTAGTCCATGCATCCTGTGAGGTACTGGCACTATTGGTTAGTCCATGCATCTTGAGATTTACTAGCACTCTTGGTTAGGCCAGGCATCTTGGGAGTTATT
The DNA here is from genome assembly GCF_040938575.1 of Ambystoma mexicanum. Lineage (NCBI taxonomy): Eukaryota > Metazoa > Chordata > Amphibia > Caudata > Ambystomatidae > Ambystoma > Ambystoma mexicanum. Next base: position 203,090,632 of record NC_090925.1, read on the forward strand.
AGCACTCTTGGTTAGTCCAGGCATCTTGGTAGTTATAGGCACTCTTCGTTAGTCCAGGCATCTTGGGAGTTACTAACACACTCGCTTAGTCCAGGCATCTTGAGAGTTACTAACACTCTTGGTTAGTCCGGGCATCATGAGAGTTACTAACACTCTCGGATAGTACATTTATCTTGAGCGTTACTTGCACTCTTGGTTAGTCCAGGCATCTTGGGAGTTTCTGGCACTCTTCGTTAGTCCAGGCATCTTGATAGTTACTAACACTCTTGGTTAGACCAGACATCTTGAGAGTTACTAGCACTCTCGGTTAGTCCAGGCATCTTGAGAGTTACTAACACTCTTGGTTAGTCCATGCATCTTGAGAGTTACTGGCATTCATGGTTACTCGATGCATCCTGGGAGTTACTGGCAATCTTGGTTAGTCCATGCATCCTGGGAGTTTCAGGCACTCTTGGTTAGCCAAGCATCTTGAGAGTTACTGGCACTCTCGTTAGTCTGTGCATCTTGGGAGTTACTAGCACTCTTGGTTAGTCCAGGCATCTTGGGAGTTACTAGCACTCTTGGGTAGTTCATGCATCCTGGGAGGTACTGGCACACATGGTTAGTTCAGACATCTTGAGAGTTACTAGCACTCTTCGTAAGTCCATGCATCTTGAGAATTACTAGCACTCTTGGTTAGTCCATGCATCCTGGGAGTTACTGGCACTCTTGGTTAGTCCATGCATCTTGAGAGTTACTGGCACTCTCGTTAGTCCATGCATCTTGGGAGTTACTAGCACTCTTGGTTAGTCCAGGCATCTTGGGAGTTACTAGCACTCTTGGTTAGTCCATGCATCCTGGGAGGTACTGGCACACATGGTTAGTCCAGACATCTTGAGTGTTACTAGCACTCTTGGTTAGTCCATGCATCTTGAGAATTACTGACACTCTTGGTTAGTCCATGCATCCTGGGAGTTACTGGCACTCTTGATTAGTCCATGCATCTTGGGAGTTACTGGCCCTCTTGGTTAGTCCATACATCCTGGGAGTTACTGGCACTCTTCGCTAGTCCAGGCATCTTGAGAGTTACTAGCACTCTTGGCCAGGCATCTTGAGTGTTACTAATACTCTTGGTTAGTCCAGGCATCTTGACAGTTACTAGTACTCTCGGTTAGTCCAGGTATCTTGCGAGTTGCTAGCACACATGGTTAGTCCAGGCATCTTGAGAGTTACTAGCGCTCTTGGCCAGGCATCTTGAGCATTACTAACACTCTCGGTTAGTCCATGCATCTTGAGAGTTACTGGCACTCTTGGCTAGGCCATGCATCCTGGGAGTTACTGGCACTCTTGGTTAGTCCATGCATCCTGGGAGTTACTGGCACTCTTGGTTAGTCCTTGCATCTTGAGAGTTACTGGCGCTCTCGTTAGTCCATGCATCTTGGGAGTTACTAGCACTCTTGGTTAGTCCAGGCATCTTGGGAGTTACTAGTGCTCTTGGTTAGTCCATGCATCCTGGGAGGTGCTGGCACACATGGTTAGTCCACACATCTTGAGCGTTACTAGCACTCTTGGTTAGTCCAGGCATCTTGGGAGTTACTAGCACTCTTGGTTAGTCCATGCATCCTGGGAGGTACTGGCACACATGGTTAGTCCAGACATCTTGAGTGTTACTAACACTCTCGGTTAGTCCATGCACCTTGAGCGTTACTGACACTCTTGGATAGTCCAGGCATCTTGAACGTTACTACCACTCTTGGTTAGTCCAGGCATCTTGAGCGTTACTAACACTCTCGGTTAGTCGAGGCATCTTGAGAGTTACTAACACACACAGTTAGTCCAGGCATCTTGAGAGTTACTAACACTCTCAGTAAGTCCAGACGTCTTGAGAGTTACTAACACTCTTGGTTAGTCCAGGCATCATGAGAGTTACTAGCACTCTTGGTTAGTCCAGGCATCTTGAGCATTACTAACACTCTTGGTTAGTCCAGGCATCTTGAGCATTACTAACACTCTTGGTTAGTCCAGGCATCTTGAGAGTTACTAACACACACAGTTAGCCCAGGTATCTTGAGAGTAACTAGCAGTCTCGGTTAGTCCGGGCATCTTGAGAGTTACTAACACTCTCAGTTAGTCCAGGCGTCTTGAGAGTTACTAACACACTCGGTTAGTCCAGGCATTATGACAGTTACTAACACTCTTGCTTAGTCCAGGCTTCTTGAGAGTTACTAACGCTCTCGTTTAGTCCAGGCATCTTGAGACCTACTAACACACACAGTTAGTCCAGGCATCTTGAGAGTAAGTAGCACTCTCGGTTAGGCCGGGCATCTTGAGAGTTACTAACACTCTCAGTTAGTCCAGGTGTCTTGAGAGTTACTAACACACTCTGTTAGTCCAGGCATTTTGACAGTTACTAACACTCTCGGTTAGTCCAGGCATCTTTAGAGTTACTAACACACTCGGTTAGTCCAGGCATTTAGACAGTTACTAACACTCTCGGTTAGTCCAGGCGTCTTGAGAGTTACTAACGCTCTCAGTTAGTCCAGACATCTTGAGCATTACTAACACTCTCGGTTAGTCCAGGCATATTGACAGTTACTGGTACTCTTGGTTAATCCAGGTATCTTGAGAGTTGCTAGCACACATGGTTAGTGCAGGCATCTTGAGAGTTACTAACACTCTTGGTCAGGCATCTTGAGAGCTACCGGCACTCTTGGTAAGTCCAGGCATCTTGAGAGTTACTAGCACTCTTGGCCAGGCATCTTGAGGATTACTAACACTCTCAGTTAGTCCATGCATCTTGAGAGTTACTGGCACTCTTGGTTAATCCATGCATCCTGGGAGTTACTGGCACTCTTGGTTAGTCCATGCATCCTGGGAGTTACTGGCACTCTTGGTTAGTCCATGCATCTTGAGAGTTACTAGCACTCTTGGTTAGTCCAGGCATCTTGGGAGTTACTAGCACTCTTGGTTAGTCCATGCATCCAGGGAGGTACTGGCCCACACGGTTAGTCCAGACATCTTGAGTGTTACTAGCACTCTTGGTTAGTCCATGCATCTTGAGAATTACTGACACTCTTGGTTAGTCCATGCATCCTGGGAGTTACTGGCACTCTTGTTTAGTCCATGCATCCTGGGAGTTACTGGCACACATGGTTAGTTGAGACATCTTGAGAGTTAATAGCACTCTTGGTTAGTCCATGCATCTTGAGAATTACTGGCACTCTTGGTTAGTCCATGCATCCTGGGAGTTACTGGCACTCTTGGTTAGTCCATGCATCTTGAGAGTTACTGGCACTCTCGTTAGTCCATGCATCTTGGGAGTTACTAACACTCTGGGTTAGTCCAGGCATCTTGGGAGTTACTAGCACTCTTGATTAGTCCATGCATCTTGGGAGGTACTGGCACACATGGTTAGTCCAGACATCTTGAGTGTTACTAGCACTTTTGGTTAGTCCATGCATCTTGAGAATTACTGACACTCATGGTTAGTTCATGCATCCTGGGAGTTACTGGCACTCTTGATTAGTCCATGCATCCTGGGAGTTACTGGCCCTCTTGGTTAGTCCATGCATCCTGGGAGTTACTGGCACTCTTGGTTAGTCCATGCATCTTGAGATTTACCAGCACTCTTGGTTAGTCCAGGCACCTTGGGAGTTATTAGCACTCTTGTTTAGTCCACGCATCTTGGGAGTTACTGGCACTCTTCGTTAGTCCAGGCATCTTGGGAGTTACTAGCACTCTTGGGTAGTTCATGCATCTTGAGAGTTACTGGCACTCTCGTTAGTCCATGCATCTTGGGAGTTACTAGCACTCTTGGTTAGTCCAGGCATCTTGGGAGTTACTAGCACTCTTGGTTAGTCCATGCATCTTGGGAGGTACTGGCACACATGGTTAGTCCAGACATCTTGAGTGTTACTAGCACTCTTGGTTAGTCCATGCATCTTGAGAATTACTGACACTCTTGGTTAGTCCATGCATCCTGGGAGTTACTGGCACTCTTGATTAGTCCATGCATCTTGGGAGTTACTGGCCCTCTTGGTTGTCCATACATCCTGGGAGTTACTGGCACTCTTCGCTAGTCCAGGCATCTTGAGAGTTACTAGCACTCTTGGCCAGGCATCTTGAGTGTTACTAATACTCTTGGTTAGTCCAGGCATCTTGACAGTTACTAGTACTCTCGGTTAGTCCAGGTATCTTGCGAGTTGCTAGCACACATGGTTAGTCCAGGCATCTTGAGAGTTACTAGCGCTCTTGGCCAGGCATCTTGAGCATTACTAACACTCTCGGTTAGTCCATGCATCTTGAGAGTTACTGGCACTCTTGGCTAGGCCATGCATCCTGGGAGTTACTGGCACTCTTGGTTAGTCCATGCATCCTGGGAGTTACTGGCACTCTTGGTTAGTCCTTGCATCTTGAGAGTTACTGGCGCTCTCGTTAGTCCATGCATCTTGGGAGTTACTAGCACTCTTGGTTAGTCCAGGCATCTTGGGAGTTACTAGTGCTCTTGGTTAGTCCATGCATCCTGGGAGGTGCTGGCACACATGGTTAGTCCACACATCTTGAGCGTTACAAGCACTCTTGGTTAGTCCAGGCATCTTGGGAGTTACTAGCACTCTTGGTTAGTCCATGCATCCTGGGAGGTACTGGCACACATGGTTAGTCCAGACATCTTGAGTGTTACTAACACTCTCGGTTAGTCCATGCACCTTGAGCGTTACTGACACTCTTGGATAGTCCAGGCATCTTGAACGTTACTACCACTCTTGGTTAGTCCAGGCATCTTGAGCGTTACTAACACTCTCGGTTAGTCGAGGCATCTTGAGAGTTACTAACACACACAGTTAGTCCAGGCATCTTGAGAGTTACTAACACTCTCAGTAAGTCCAGACGTCTTGAGAGTTACTAACACTCTTGGTTAGTCCAGGCATCATGAGAGTTACTAGCACTCTTGGTTAGTCCAGGCATCTTGAGCATTACTAACACTCTTGGTTAGTCCAGGCATCTTGAGAGTTACTAACACACACAGTTAGCCCAGGTATCTTGAGAGTAACTAGCACTCTTGGTTAGTCCGGGCATCTTGAGAGTTACTAACACTCTCAGTTAGTCCAGGCGTCTTGAGAGTTACTAACACACTCGGTTAGTCCAGGCATTATGACAGTTACTAACACTCTTGCTTAGTCCAGGCTTCTTGAGAGTTACTAACGCTCTCGTTTAGTCCAGGCATCTTGAGACCTACTAACACACACAGTTAGTCCAGGCATCTTGAGAGTAAGTAGCACTCTCGGTTAGTCCGGGCATCTTGAGAGTTACTAACACTCTCAGTTAGTCCAGGTGTCTTGAGAGTTACTAACACACTCTGTTAGTCCAGGCATTTTGACAGTTACTAACCCTCTCGGTTAGTCCAGGCATCTTGAGAGTTACTAACACACTCGGTTAGTCCAGGCATTTAGACAGTTACTAACACTCTCGGTTAGTCCAGGCGTCTTGAGAGTTACTAACGCTCTCAGTTAGTCCAGACATCTTGAGCATTACTAACACTCTCGGTTAGTCCAGGCATATTGACAGTTACTGGTACTCTTGGTTAATCCAGGTATCTTGAGAGTTGCTAGCACACATGGTTAGTGCAGGCATCTTGAGAGTTACTAACACTCTTGGTCAGGCATCTTGAGAGCTACCGGCACTCTTGGTAAGTCCAGGAATCTTGAGAGTTACTAGCACTCTTGGCCAGGCATCTTGAGGATTACTAACACTCTCAGTTAGTCCATGCATCTTGAGAGTTACTGGCACTCTTGGTTAATCCATGCATCCTGGGAGTTACTGGCACTCTTGGTTAGTCCATGCATCCTGGGAGTTACTGGCACTCTTGGTTAGTCCATGCATCTTGAGAGTTACTAGCACTCTTGGTTAGTCCAGGCATCTTGGGAGTTACTAGCACTCTTGGTTAGTCCATGCATCCAGGGAGGTACTGGCCCACATGGTTAGTCCAGACATCTTGAGTGTTACTAGCACTCTTGGTTAGTCCATGCATCTTGAGAATTACTGACACTCTTGGTTAGTCCATGCATCCTGGGAGTTACTGGCACTCTTGATTAGTCCATGCATCCTGGGAGTTACTGGCACACATGGTTAGTTGAGACATCTTGAGAGTTAATAGCACTCTTGGTTAGTCCATGCATCTTGAGAATTACTGGCACTCTTGGTTAGTCCATGCATCCTGGGAGTTACTGGCACTCTTGGTTAGTCCATGCATCTTGAGAGTTACTGGCACTCTCGTTAGTCCATGCATCTTGGGAGTTACTAACACTCTGGGTTAGTCCAGGCATCTTGGGAGTTACTAGCACTCTTGATTAGTCCATGCATCTTGGGAGGTACTGGCACACATGGTTAGTCCAGACATCTTGAGTGTTACTAGCACTTTTGGTTAGTCCATGCATCTTGAGAATTACTGACACTCATGGTTAGTTCATGCATCCTGGGAGTTACTGGCACTCTTGATTAGTCCATGCATCCTGGGAGTTACTGGCCCTCTTGGTTAGTCCATGCATCCTGGGAGTTACTGGCACTCTTGGTTAGTCCATGCATCTTGAGATTTACCAGCACTCTTGGTTAGTCCAGGCACCTTGGGAGTTATTAGCACTCTTGTTTAGTCCACGCATCTTGGGAGTTACTGGCACTCTTCGTTAGTCCAGGCATCTTGAGAGTTACTAGCACTCTTGGCCAGGCATCTTGAGCGTTACTAACACTCTTGGTTAGTCCAGGCATCTTGACAGTTACTAGTACTCTCGGTTAGTCCAGGTATCTTGCGAGTTGCTAACACTCTTGGTTAGTCCATGCATCTTGAGAGTTACTGGCACTCTTGGCTAGTCCATGCATCCTGGGAGTTACTGACACTCTTGGTTAGTCCATGCATCTTGAGAGTTACTGGCACTCTCGTTAGTCCATTCATCTTGGGAGTTACTGGCACTCTTGGTTAGTCCTTGCATCTTGAAAGTTACTGGCAATCTCGTTAGTCCATGCATCTTGGGAGTTACTAGCACTCTTGGTTAGTCCAGGCATCTTGGGAGTTACTAGCGCTCTTGGTTAGTCCATGCATCCTGGGAGGTACTGGCACTATTGGTTAGTCCATGCATCCTGGGAGTTACTGGAACTCTTGGTTAGTCCATGCATCTTGAGATTTACTAGCACTCTTGGTTAGGCCAGGCATCTTGGGAGTTATTAGCACTCTTGGTTAGTCCAGGCATCTTGGTAGTTATAGGCACTCTTCGTTAGTCCAGGCATCTTGGGAGTTACTAACACACTCGCTTAGTCCAGGCATCTTGAGAGTTACTAACACTCTTGGTTAGTCCGGGCATCATGAGAGTTACTAACACTCTCGGATAGTACATTTATCTTGAGCGTTACTTGCACTCTTGGTTAGTACAGGCATCTTGGGAGTTTCTGGCACTCTTCGTTAGTCCAGGCATCTTGAGAGTTACTGGCACTCTCGTTAGTCCATGCATCGTGGGAGTTACTAACACTCTGGGTTAGTCCAGGCATCTTGGGAGTTACTAGCACTCTTGATTAGTCCATGCATCTTGGGAGGTACTGGCACACATGGTTAGTCCAGACATCTTGAGTGTTACTAGCACTTTTGGTTAGTCCATGCATCTTGAGAATTACTGACACTCATGGTTAGTTCATGCATCCTGGGAGTTACTGGCACTCTTGATTAGTCCATGCATCCTGGGAGTTACTGGCCCTCTTGGTTAGTCCATGCATCCTGGGAGTTACTGGCACTCTTGGTTAGTCCATGCATCTTGAGATTTACCAGCACTCTTGGTTAGTCCAGGCACCTTGGGAGTTATTAGCACTCTTGGTTAGTCCACGCATCTTGGGAGTTACTGGCACTCTTCGTTAGTCCAGGCATCTTGAGAGTTACTAGCACTCTTGGCCAGGCATCTTGAGCGTTACTAACACTCTTGGTTAGTCCAGGCATCTTGACAGTTACTAGTACTCTCGCTTAGTCCAGGTATCTTGCGAGTTGCTAACACTCTCGGTTAGTCCATGCATCTTGAGAGTTACTGGCACTCTTGGCTAGTCCATGCATCCTGGGAGTTACTGACACTCTTGGTTAGTCCATGCATCCTGGGAGTTACTGGCACTCTTGGTTAGTCCATGCATCTTGAGAGTTACTGGCACTCTCGTTAGTCCATTCATCTTGGGAGTTACTGGCACTCTTGGTTAGCCCTTGCATCTTGAAAGTTACTGGCAATCTCGTTAGTCCATGCATCTTGGGAGTTACTAGCACTCTTGGTTAGTCCAGGCATCTTGGGAGTTACTAGCGCTCTTGGTTAGTCCATGCATCCTGGGAGGTACTGGCACTATTGGTTAGTCCATGCATCCTGGGAGTTACTGGAACTCTTGGTTAGTCCATCCATCTTGAGATTTACTAGCACTCTTGGTTAGGCCAGGCATCTTGGGAGTTATTAGCACTCTTGGTTAGTCCAGGCATCTTGGTAGTTATAGGCACTCTTCGTTAGTCCAGGCATCTTGGGAGTTACTAACACACTCGCTTAGTCCAGGCATCTTGAGAGTTACTAACACTCTTGAGCGTTACTTGCACTCTTGGTTAGTCCAGGCATCTTGGGAGTTTCTGGCACTCTTCGTTAGTCCAGGCATCTTGATAGTTACTAACACTCTTGGTTAGACCAGACATCTTGAGAGTTACTAGCACTCTCGGTTAGTCCAGGCATCTTGAGAGTTACTAACACTCTTGGTTAGTCCATGCATCTTGAGAGTTACTGGCATTCATGGTTACTCGATGCATCCTGGGAGTTACTGGCAATCTTGGTTAGTCCATGCATCCTGGGAGTTTCTGGCACTCTTGGTTAGCCAAGCATCTTGAGAGTTACTGGCACTCTCGTTAGTCTGTGCATCTTGGGAGTTACTAGCACTCTTGGTTAGTCCAGGCATCTTGGGAGTTACTAGCACTCTTGGGTAGTTCATGCATCCTGGGAGGTACTGGCACACATGGTTAGTTCAGACATCTTGAGAGTTACTAGCACTCTTCGTAAGTCCATGCATCTTGAGAATTACTAGCACTCTTGGTTAGTCCATGCATCCTGGGAGTTACTGGCACTCTTGGTTAGTCCATGCATCTTGAGAGTTACTGGCACTCTCGTTAGTCCATGCATCTTGGGAGTTACTAGCACTCTTGGTTAGTCCAGGCATCTTGGGAGTTACTAGCACTCTTGGTTAGTCCATGCATCCTGGGAGGTACTGGCACACATGGTTAGTCCAGACATCTTGAGTGTTACTAGCACTCTTGGTTAGTCCATGCATCTTGAGAATTACTGACACTCTTGGTTAGTCCATGCATCCTGGGATTTACTGGCACTCTTGATTAGTCCATGCATCTTGGGAGTTACTGGCCCTCTTGGTTAGTCCATACATCCTGGGAGTTACTGGCACTCTTCGCTAGTCCAGGCATCTTGAGAGTTACTAGCACTCTTGGCCAGGCATCTTGAGTGTTACTAATACTCTTGGTTAGTCCAGGCATCTTGACAGTTACTAGTACTCTCGGTTAGTCCAGGTATCTTGCGAGTTGCTAGCACACATGGTTAGTCCAGGCATCTTGAGAGTTACTAGCGCTCTTGGCCAGGCGTCTTGAGCATTACTAACACTCTCGGTTAGTCCATGCATCTTGAGAGTTACTGGCACTCTTGGCTAGGCCATGCATCCTGGGAGTTACTGGCACTCTTGGTTAGTCCATGCATCCTGGGAGTTACTGGCACTCTTGGTTAGTCCTTGCATCTTGAGAGTTACTGGCGCTCTCGTTAGTCCATGCATCTTGGGAGTTACTAGCACTCTTGGTTAGTCCAGGCATCTTGGGAGTTACTAGTGCTCTTGGTTAGTCCATGCATCCTGGGAGGTGCTGGCACACATGGTTAGTCCACACATCTTGAGCGTTACTAGCACTCTTGGTTAATCCGTGCATCTTGAGAATTACTGGCATTCTTGGTTAGTCCATGCATCCTCGGAGTTACTGCCACTCTTGGTTAGTCCATGCATCCTGGGAGTTACTGGAACTCTTGGTTAGTCCATGCATCTTGAGATTTACTAGCACTCTTGGTTCGTCCAGGCATCTTGGGAGTTATTATCACTCTTGGTTAGTCCAGGCATCTTGGTATTTACAGGCACTCTTTGTTAGTCCAGGCCTCTTGGGAGTTACTAACACACTTGGTTAGACCAGGCATCTTGAGAGTTACTAGCACTCTCGCTTTGTCCAGGCATCTTGAGATTTACTAACACTCTTGGTTAGACCAGGCATCTTGAGAGTTACCAGCACTCTCGGTTTGTCCAGGCATCTTGCTAGTTACTAACACTCTTGGTGAGTCCAGACATCTTGAGCGTTACTAGCACTCTTGGTTTGTCCATGCATCTTGAGAATTACTAGCACTCTTGGTTAGTCCATGCATCCTGGGAGCTACTGGCACTCTTGGTTAGTCCATGCATCTTGAGAGTTACTAGCACTCTCGTTAGTCCATTTATCTTGAGCGCTACTTGCACTCTTGGTTAGTCCAGGCATCTTGGGAGTTACTGCCACTCTTCGTTAGTCCAAGCATCTTGAGATTTACAAATACTCTTGGTTAGACCAGGCATCTTGAGAGTTACTAGCACTCTCGGTTAGTCCAGGCATCTTGCTAGTTACTAACACTCTTGGTGAGTCCAGACATCTTGAGCGCTACTAGCACTCTTGGTTTGTCCATGGATCTTGAGAATTACTAGCACTCTTGGTTAGTCCATGCATCCTGGGAGCTACTGGCACTCTTGGTTAGTCCATGCATCTTGAGAGTTACTGGCACTCTCGTTAGTCCATTTATCTTGAGCGCTACTTGCACTCTTGGTTAGTCCAGGCATCTTGGGAGTTACTGGCACTCTTCGTTAGTCCAGGCATCTTGAGATTTACTAACACTCTTGGTTAGACCAGGCATCTTGAGAGTTATTAGCACTCTCGGTTAGTTCAGGAATCTTGCTAGTTACTAACACTCTTGGTGAGTCCAGACATCTTGAGCGTTACTAGCACTCTTGGTTTGTCCATGCATCTTGAGAATTACTAGCACTCTTGGTTAGTCCATGCATCCTGGGAGCTACTGGCACTCTTGGTTAGTCCATGCATCTTGAGAGTTACAGGCACTCTTCGTTAGTCCAGGCATCATGAGAGTTACTAGCTCTCTTGGCCAGGCATCTTGAGCGTTACTAATACTCTTGGTTAGTCCAGGCATCTTGACAGTTACTAGTACTCTCGCTTAGTCCACGTATCTTGCGAGTTGCTAGCACACATGGTTAGTCCAGGCATCTTGAGAGTTACTAGCGCTCTTGGCCAGGCATCTTGAGCATTACTAACACTCTCGGTTAGACCATGCATCTTGAGAGTTACTGGCACTCTTGGCTAGGCCATGCATCCTGGGAGTTACTGGCACTCTTGGTTAGTCCATGTATCCTGGGAGTTACTGGCACTCTTGGTTAGTCCATGCATCTTGAGATTTACTGGCGCTCTCGTTAGTCCATGCATCTTGGGAGTTACTGGCACTCTTGGTTAGTCCTTGCATCTTGAGAGTTACTGGCACTCTCGTTAGTCCATGCATCTTGGGAGTTACTAGCACTCTTGGTTAGTCCAGGCATCTTGGGAGTTACTAGTGCTCTTGGTTAGTCCATGCATCCTGGGAGGTGCTGGCACACATGGTTAGTCCACACATCTTGAGCGTTACTAGCACTCTTGGTTAATCCGTGCATCTTGAGAATTACTGGCATTCTTGGTTAGTCCATGCATCCTGGGAGTTACTGCCACTCTTGGTTAGTCCATGCATCCTGGGAGTTACTGGAACTCTTGGTTAGTCCATGCATCTTGAGATTTACTAGCACTCTTGGTTAGGCAAGGCATCTTGGGAGTTATTAGCACTCTTGGTTAGTCCAGGCATCTTGGTAGTTATAGGCATTCTTCGTTAGTCCAGGCATCTTGGGAGTTACTAACACACTCGCTTAGTCCAGGCATCTTGAGAGTTATTAACACTCTTGGTTAGTCCGGGCATCGTAAGAGTTACTAACACTCTCGGATAGTACATTTATCTTGAGCGTTACTTGCACTCTTGGTTAGTCCAGGCATCTTGGGAGTTACTGGCACTCTTCGTTAGTCCAGGCATCTTGAGAGTTACTAACACTCTTGGTTAGACCAGGCATCTTGAGAGTTACTAGCACTCTCGGTTAGTCCAGGCATCTTGAGAGTTACTAACACTCTTGGTTAGTCAAGACATCCTGAGCGTTACTAGCACTCTTGGTTTGTCCATGCATCTTGAGAATTACTGGCACTCTTGGTTAGTCGATGCATCCTGGGAGTTACTGGCACTCTTGGTTAGTCCATGCATCTTGAGATTTACTAGCACTCTTGGTTAGTCCAGGCATCCTCGGAGTTATTAGCACTCTTGGTTAGTCCACACATCTTGGGAGTTACTGGCACTCTTGGTTAGTCCAGGCATCTTGAGAGTTACTAACACTCTTGGTTAGACCAGGTATCTTGAGAATTACTAGCACTCTCAGTTAGTCCAGGCATCTTGAGAGTTACTAACACTCTTGGTTAGGCCAGGCATCTTGAGATTTACTAGCACTCTTGGTTAGTCCAGGCATCTTCGGAGTTATTAGCACTCTTGGTTAGTCCAAACATCTTGCGAGTTACTGGCACTCTTCGTTAGTCCAGGCATCTTGAGAGCTACTAACACTCTTGGTTAGTCCAGGCATCTTGAGAATTACTAGCACTCTCAGTTAGTCCAGGCATATTGAGAGTTACTAACACTCTTGGTTAGTCCAGGCATATTGAGCGTTACTAACACTCTCGGTTAGCCCAGGCATCTTGAGAGTTACTAGCACTCTTCGTTAGTCCAGCATTCTTGAGCGTTACTAACTCTCTTGGTTAGTCCAGGCATCTTGAGAGTTACTAACACACACACAGTTAGTCCAGGCGTCTTGAGAGTTACTAGCACTCTTCGCCAGGCATCTTAAGCGTTACTAACACACTCGGTTAGTCCATGCATCTTGAGAGTTACTGGCATTCATGGTTACTCCATGCATCCTGGGAGTTACTGGTAATCTTGGTTAGTCCATGCATCCTGGGAGTTTCTGGCACTCTTGGTTAGCCAAGCATCTTGAGAGTTACTGGCACTCTCGTTAGTCCGTGCATCTTGGGAGTTACTAGCACTCTTGGTTAGTCCAGGCATCTTGGGAGTTACTAGCACTCTTGGGTAGTTCATGCATCCTGGGAGGTAATGGCACACATGGTTAGTTCAGACATCTTGAGAGTTACTAGCACTCTTGGTAAGTCCATGCATCTTGAGAATTACTAGCACTCTTGGTTAGTCCATGCATCCTTGGAGTTACTGGCACTCTTGGTTAGTCCATGCATCTTGAGAGTTACTGGCACTTTCGTAAGTCCATGCATCTTGGGAGTTACTAGCACTCTTGGTTATTCCAGGCATCTTGGGAGTTACTAGCACTCTTGGGTAGTTCATGCATCCTGGGAGGTACTGGCACACATGGTTAGTTCAGACATCTTGAGAGTTACTAGCACTCTTCGTAAGTCCATGCATCTTGAGAATTACTAGCACTCTTGGTTAGTCCATGCATCCTGGGAGTTACTGGCACTCTTGGTTAGTCCATGCATCTTGAGAGTTACTGGCACTCTCGTTAGTCCATGCATCTTGGGAGTTACTAGCACTCTTGGTTAGTCCAGGCATCTTGGGAGTTACTAGCACTCTTGGTTAGTCCATGCATCCTGGGAGGTACTGGCACACATGGTTAGTCCAGACATCTTGAGTGTTACTAACACTCTCGGTTAGTCCATGCACCTTGAGCGTTACTGACACTCTTGGATAGTCCAGGCATCTTGAACGTTACTACCACTCTTGGTTAGTCCAGGCATCTTGAGCGTTACTAACACTCTCGGTTAGTCGAGGCATCTTGAGAGTTACTAACACACACAGTTAGTCCAGGCATCTTGAGAGTTACTAACACTCTCAGTAAGTCCAGACGTCTTGAGAGTTACTAACACTCTTGGTTAGTCCAGGCATCATGAGAGTTACTAGCACTCTTGGTTAGTCCAGGCATCTTGAGCATTACTAACACTCTTGGTTAGTCCAGGCATCTTGAGCATTACTAACACTCTCGGTTAGTCCAGGCATCTTGAGAGTTACTAACACACACAGTTAGCCCAGGTATCTTGAGAGTAACTAGCACTCTCGGTTAGTCCGGGCATCTTGAGAGTTACTAACACTCTCAGTTAGTCCAGGCGTCTTGAGAGTTACTAACACACTCGGTTAGTCCAGGCATTATGACAGTTACTAACACTCTTGCTTAGTCCAGGCTTCTTGAGAGTTACTAACGCTCTCGTTTAGTCCAGGCATCTTGAGACCTACTAACACACACAGTTAGTCCAGGCATCTTGAGAGTAAGTAGAACTCTCGGTTAGTCCGGGCATCTTGAGAGTTACTAACACTCTCAGTTAGTCCAGGTGTCTTGAGACTTACTAACACACTCTGTTAGTCCAGGCATTTTGAAAGTTACTAACACTCTCGGTTAGTCCAGGCATCTTGAGAGTTACTAACACACTCGGTTAGTCCAGGCATTTAGACAGTTACTAACACTCTCGGTTAGTCCAGGCGTCTTGAGAGTTACTAACGCTCTCAGTTAGTCCAGACATCTTGAGCATTACTAACACTCTCGGTTAGTCCAGGCATATTGACAGTTACTGGTACTCTCGGTTAATCCAGGTATCTTGAGAGTTGCTAGCACACATGGTTAGTGCAGGCATCTTGAGAGTTACTAACACTCTTGGTCAGGCATCTTGAGAGCTACCGGCACTCTTGGTAAGTCCAGGCATCTTGAGAGTTACTAGCACTCTTGGCCAGGCATCTTGAGGATTACTAACACTCTCAGTTAGTCCATGCATCTTGAGAGTTACTGGCACTCTTGGTTAATCCATGCATCCTGGGAGTTACTGGCACTCTTGGTTAGTCCATGCATCCTGGGAGTTACTGGGACTCTTGGTTAGTCCATGCATCTTGAGAGTTACTAGCACTCTTGGTTAGTCCAGGCATCTTGGGAGTTACTAGCACTCTTGGTTAGTCCATGCATCCAGGGAGGTACTGGCCCACATGGTTAGTCCAGACATCTTGAGTGTTACTAGCACTCTTGGTTAGTCCATGCATCTTGAGAATTACTGACACTCTTGGTTAGTCCATGCATCCTGGGAGTTACTGGCACTCTTGATTAGTCCATGCATCCTGGGAGTTACTGGCACACATGGTTAGTTGAAGACATCTTGAGAGTTAATAGCACTCTTGGTTAGTCCATGCATCTTGAGAATTACTGGCACTCTTGGTTAGTCCATGCATCCTGGGAGTTACTGGCACTCTTGGTTAGTCCATGCATCTTGAGAGTTACTGGCACTCTCGTTAGTCCATGCATCTTGGGAGTTACTAACACTCTGGGTTAGTCCAGGCATCTTGGGAGTTACTAGCACTCTTGATTAGTCCATGCATCTTGGGAGGTACTGGCACACATGGTTAGTCCAGACATCTTGAGTGTTACTAGCACTTTTGGTTAGTCCATGCATCTTGAGAATTACTGACACTCATGGTTAGTTCATGCATCCTGGGAGTTACTGGCACTCTTGATTAGTCCATGCATCCTGGGAGTTACTGGCCCTCTTGGTTAGTCCATGCATCCTGGGAGTTACTGGCACTCTTGGTTAGTCCATGCATCTTGAGATTTACTAGCACTCTTGGTTAGTCCAGGCACCTTGGGAGTTATTAGCACTCTTGGTTAGTCCACGCATCTTGGGAGTTACTGGCACTCTTCGTTAGTCCAGGCATCTTGAGAGTTACTAGCACTCTTGGCCAGGCATCTTGAGCGTTACTAACACTCTTGGTTAGTCCAGGCATCTTGACAGTTACTAGTACTCTCGGTTAGTCCAGGTATCTTGCGAGTTGCTAACACTCTCGGTTAGTCCATGCATCTTGAGAGTTACTGGCACTCTTGGCTAGTCCATGCATCCTGGGAGTTACTGACACTCTTGGTTAGTCCATGCATCCTGGGAGTTACTGGCACTCTTGGTTAGTCCATGCATCTTGAGAGTTACTGGCACTCTCGTTAGTCCATTCATCTTGGGAGTTACTGGCACTCTTGGTTAGTCCTTGCATCTTGAAAGTTACTGGCAATCTCGTTAGTCCATGCATCTTGGGAGTTACTAGCACTCTTGGTTAGTCCAGGCATCTTGGGAGTTACTAGCGCTCTTGGTTAGTCCATGCATCCTGGGAGGTACTGGCACTATTGGTTAGTCCATGCATCCTGGGAGTTACTGGAACTCTTGGTTAGTCCATGCATCTTGAGATTTACTAGCACTCTTGGTTAGGCCAGGCATCTTGGGAGTTATTAGCACTCTTGGTTAGTCCAGGCATCTTGGTAGTTATAGGCACTCTTCGTTAGTCCAGGCATCTTGGGAGTTACTAACACACTCGCTTAGTCCAGGCATCTTGAGAGTTACTAACACTCTTGGTTAGTCCGGGCATCATGAGAGTTACTAACACTCTCGGATAGTACATTTATCTTGAGCGTTACTTGCACTCTTGGTTAGTACAGGCATCTTGGGAGTTTCTGGCACTCTTTGTTAGTCCAGGCATCTTGAGAGTTACTGGCACTCTCGTTAGTCCATGCATCTTGGGAGTTACTAACACTCTGGGTTAGTCCAGGCATCTTGGGAGTTACTAGCACTCTTGATTAGTCCATGCATCTTGGGAGGTACTGGCACACATGGTTAGTCCAGACATCTTGAGTGTTACTAGCACTTTTGGTTAGTCCATGCATCTTGAGAATTACTGACACTCATGGTTAGTTCATGCATCCTGGGAGTCACTGGCACTCTTGATTAGTCCATGCATCCTGGGAGTTACTGGCCCTCTTGGTTAGTCCATGCATCCTGGGAGTTACTGGCACTCTTGGTTAGTCCATGCATCTTGAGATTTACCAGCACTCTTGGTTAGTCCAGGCACCTTGGGAGTTATTAGCACTCTTGGTTAGTCCATGCATCTTGGGAGTTACTGGCACTCTTCGTTAGTCCAGGCATCTTGAGAGTTACTAGCACTCTTGGCCAGGCATCTTGAGCGTTACTAACACTCTTGGTTAGTCCAGGCATCGTGACAGTTACTAGTACTCTCGCTTAGTCCAGGTATCTTGCGAGTTGCTAACACTCTCGGTTAGTCCATGCATCTTGAGAGTTACTGGCACTCTTGGCTAGTCCATGCATCCTGGGAGTTACTGACACTCTTGGTTAGTCCATGCATCCTGGGAGTTACTGGCACTCTTGCTTAGTCCATGCATCTTGAGAGTTACTGGCACTCTCGTTAGTCCATTCATCTTGGGAGTTACTGGCACTCTTGGTTAGCCCTTGCATCTTGAAAGTTACTGGCAATCTCGTTAGTCCATGCATCTTGGGAGTTACTAGCACTCTTGGTTAGTCCAGGCATCTTGGGAGTTACTAGCGCTCTTGGTTAGTCCATGCATCCTGGGAGGTACTGGCACTATTGGTTAGTCCATGCATCCTGGGAGTTACTGGAACTCTTGGTTAGTCCATGCATCTTGAGATTTACTAGCACTCTTGGTTAGGCCAGGCATCTTGGGAGTTATTAGCACTCTTGGTTAGTCCAGGCATCTTGGTAGTTATAGGCACTCTTCGTTAGTCCAGGCATCTTGGGAGTTACTAACACACTCGCTTAGTCCAGGCATCTTGAGAGTTACTAACACTCTTGGTTAGTCCGGGCATCATGAGAGTTACTAACACTCTCGGATAGTACATTTATCTTGAGCGTTACTTGCACTCTTGGTTAGTCCAGGCATCTTGGGAGTTTCTGGCACTCTTCGTTAGTCCAGGCATCTTGATAGTTACTAACACTCTTGGTTAGACCAGACATCTTGAGAGTTACTAGCACTCTCGGTTAGTCCAGGCATCTTGAGAGTTACTGGCATTCATGGTTACTCGATGCATCCTGGGAGTTACTGGCAATCTTGGTTAGTCCATGCATCCTGGGAGTTTCTGGCACTCTTGGTTAGCCAAGCATCTTGAGAGTTACTGGCACTCTCGTTAGTCTGTGCATCTTGGGAGTTACTAGCACTCTTGGTTAGTCCAGGCATCTTGGGAGTTACTAGCACTCTTGGGTAGTTCATGCATCCTGGGAGGTACTGGAACACATGGTTAGTTCAGACATCTTGAGAGTTACTAGCACTCTTCGTAAGTCCATGCATCTTGAGAATTACTAGCACTCTTGGTTAGTCCATGCATCCTGGGAGTTACTGGCACTCTTGGTTAGTCCATGCATCTTGAGAGTTACTGGCACTCTCGTTAGTCCATGCATCTTGGGAGTTACTAGCACTCTTGGTTAGTCCAGGCATCTTGGGAGTTACTAGCACTCTTGGTTAGTCCATGCATCCTGGGAGGTACTGGCACACATGGTTAGCCCAGACATCTTGAGTGTTACTAGCACTCTTGGTTAGTCCATGCATCTTGAGAATTACTGACACTCTTGGTTAGTCCATGCATCCTGGGAGTTACTGGCACTCTTGATTAGTCCATGCATCTTGGGAGTTACTGGCCCTCTTGGTTAGTCCATACATCCTGGGAGTTACTGGCACTCTTTGCTAGTCCAGGCATCTTGAGAGTTACTAGCACTCTTGGCCAGGCATCTTGAGTGTTACTAATACTCTTGGTTAGTCCAGGCATCTTGACAGTTACTAGTACTCTCGGTTAGTCCAGGTATCTTGCGAGTTGCTAGCACACATGGTTAGTCCAGGCATCTTGAGAGTTACTAGCGCTCTTGGCCAGGCATCTTGAGCATTACTAACACTCTCGGTTAGTCCATGCATCTTGAGAGTTACTGGCACTCTTGGCTAGGCCATGCATCCTGGGAGTTACTGGCACTCTTGGTTAGTCCATGCATCCTGGGAGTTACTGGCACTCTTGGTTAGTCCTTGCATCTTGAGAGTTACTGGCGCTCTCGTTAGTCCATGCATCTTGGGAGTTACTAGCACTCTTGGTTAGTCCAGGCATCTTGGGAGTTACTAGTGCTCTTGGTTAGTCCATGCATCCTGGGAGGTGCTGGCACACATGGTTAGTCCACACATCTTGAGCGTTACTAGCACTCTTGGTTAATCCGTGCATCTTGAGAATTACTGGCATTCTTGGTTAGTCCATGCATCCTCGGAGTTACTGCCACTCTTGGTTAGTCCATGCATCCTGGGAGTTACTGGAACTCTTGGTTAGTCCATGCATCTTGAGATTTACTAGCACTCTTGGTTCGTCCAGGCATCTTGGGAGTTATTATCACTCTTGGTTAGTCCAGGCATCTTGGTATTTACAGGCACTCTTTGTTAGTCCAGGCCTCTTGGGAGTTACTAACACACTTGGTTAGACCAGGCATCTTGAGAGTTACTAGCACTCTCGCTTTGTCCAGGCATCTTAAGATTTACTAACACTCTTGGTTAGACCAGGCATCTTGAGAGTTACTAGCACTCTCGGTTTGTCCAGGCATCTTGCTAGTTACTAACACTCTTGGTGAGTCCAGACATCTTGAGCGTTACTAGCACTCTTGGTTTGTCCATGCATCTTGAGAATTACTAGCACTCTTGGTTAGTCCATGCATCCTGGGAGCTACTGGCACTCTTGGTTAGTCCATGCATCTTGAGAGTTACTAGCACTCTCGTTAGTCCATTTATCTTGAGCGCTACTTGCACTCTTGGTTAGTCCAGGCATCTTGGGAGTTACTGCCACTCTTCGTTAGTCCAAGCATCTTGAGATTTACAAACACTCTTGGTTAGACCAGGCATCTTGAGAGTTACTAGCACTCTCGGTTAGTCCAGGCATCTTGCTAGTCACTAACACTCTTGGTGAGTCCAGACATCTTGAGCGTTACTAGCACTCTTGTTTTGTCCATGCATCTTGAGAATTACTAGCACTCTTGGTTAGTCCATGCATCCTGGGAGCTACTGGCACTCTTGGTTAGTCCATGCATCTTGAGAGTTACTGGCACTCTTTGTTAGTCCAGGCATCTTGAGAGTTATTAGCACTCTTGGCCAGGCATCTTGAGCGTTACTAATACTCTTGGTTAGTCCAGGCATCTTGACAGTTACTAGTACTCTCGGTTAGTCCAGGTATCTTGCGAGTTGCTAGCACACATGGTTAGTCCAGGCATATTGAGAGTTACTGGCGCTCTTGGCCAGGCATCTTGAGCATTACTAACACTCTCGGTTAGTCCATGCATCTTGAGAGTTACTGGCACCCTTGGCTAGGCCATGCATCCTGGGAGTTACTGGCACTCTTGGTTAGTCCATGCATCCTGGGAGTTACTGGCACTCTTGGTTAGTCCATGCATCTTGAGAGTTACTGGCGCTCTCGTTAGTCCATGCATCTTGGGAGTTACTGGCACTCTTGGTTAGTCCTTGCATCTTGAGAGTTACTGGCACTCTCGTTAGTCCATGCATCTTGGGAGTTACTAGCACTCTTGGTTAGTCCAGGCATCTTGGGAGATACTAGTCCTCTTGGTTAGTCCATGCATCCTGGGAGGTGCTGGCACACATGGTTAGTCCACACATCTTGAGCGTTACTAGCACTCATGGTTAATCCGTGCATCTTGAGAATTACTGGCATTCTTGGTTAGTCCATGCATCCTGGGAGTTACTGCCACTCTTGGTTCGTCCATGCATCCTGGGAGTTACTAGAACTCTTGGTTAGTCCCTGCATCTTGCGATTTACTAGCACTCTTGGTTCGTCCAGGCATCTTGGGAGTTATTAGCACTCTTGGTTAGTCCAGGCATCTTGGTAGTTACAGGCACTCTTTGTTAGTCCAGGCCTCTTGGGAGTTACTAACACACTTGGTTAGACCAGGAATCTTGAGAGTTACTAGCACTCTCGCTTAGTCCAGGCATCTTGAGAGTTACTAACACTCTTGGTTAGTCCTGGCATCGTGAGAGTTACTAAACTCTCGGTTAGTCCATTTATCTTGAGCACTACTTGCACTCTTGGTTAGTCCATGCATCCTGGGAGTTAATGGCACTCTTGGTTAGTCCATGCATCTTGAGATTTACTGGCACTCTTGGTTAGTCCAGGCATCTTTGGAGTTATTAGCGCTCTTGGTTAGTCCACACATCTTGGGAGTTACTGGCACTCTTCGTTAGTCCAGGTATCTTGAGAGTTACTAACACTCTTGGTTAGACCAGGCATCTTGAGAGTTACTAACACTCTCGGTTAGTCCAGGCATCTTGAGAGTTATTAACACTCTTGGTTAGTCCAGGCATCTTGAAAGTTACTAGCACTCTTGGTTAGTCCAGGCATCTTGAGAGTTACTAACACTCTCGGTTAGTCCATGCACCTTGAGCGTTACTAACACTCTTGGTTAGTCCAGGCATCTTGAGCGTTACTACCACTCTTGGTTAGTCCAGGCATCTTGAGCGTTACTAACACTCTCGGTTAGTCCAGGCATCTTGAGAGTTACTAACACACACAGTTAGTCCAGGCATCTTGAGAGTTACTAACACTCTCAGTAAGTCCAGACGTCTTGAGAGTTACTAACACTCTTGGTTAGTCCAGGCATCATGAGAGTTACTAGCACTCTTGGTTAGTCCAGGCATCTTGAGCATTACTAACACTCTTGGTTAGTCCAGGCATCTTGAGCATTACTAACACTCTCGGTTAGTCCAGGCATCTTGAGAGTTACTAACACACACAGTTAGCCCAGGTATCTCGAGAGTAACTAGCACTCTCGGTTAGTCCGGGCATCTTGAGAGTTACTAACACTCTCAGTTAGTCCAGGCATCTTGAGAGTTACTAACACACTCGGTTAGTCCAGGCATTATGACAGTTACTAACACTCTTGGTTAGTCTAGGCTTCTTGAGAGTTACTAACGCTCTCGTTTAGTCCAGGCATCTTGAGACCTACTAACACACACAGTTAGTCCGGGCATCTTGAGAGTAAGTAGCACTCTCGGTTAGTCCGGGCATCTTGAGAGTTATTATCACTCTTGGTTAGTCCAGGCATCTTGGTATTTACAGGCACTCTTTGTTAGTCCAGGCCTCTTGGGAGTTACTAACACACTTGGTTAGACCAGGCATCTTGAGAGTTACTAGCACTCTCGCTTTGTCCAGGCATCTTGAGATTTACTAACACTCTTGGTTAGACCAGGCATCTTGAGAGTTACTAGCACTCTCGGTTTGTCCAGGCATCTTGCTAGTTACTAACACTCTTGGTGAGTCCAGACATCTTGAGCGTTACTAGCACTCTTGGTTAGTCCATGCATCTTGAGAATTACTGACACTCTTGGTTAGTCCATGCATCCTGGGAGTTACTGGCACTCTTGATTAGTCCATGCATCCTGGGAGTTACTGGCACACATGGTTAGTTGAAGACATCTTGAGAGTTAATAGCACTCTTGGTTAGTCCATGCATCTTGAGAATTACTGGCACTCTTGGTTAGTCCATGCATCCTGGGAGTTACTGGCACTCTTGGTTAGTCCATGCATCTTGAGAGTTACTGGCACTCTCGTTAGTCCATGCATCTTGGGAGTTACTAACACTCTGGGTTAGTCCAGGCATCTTGGGAGTTACTAGCACTCTTGATTAGTCCATGCATCTTGGGAGGTACTGGCACACATGGTTAGTCCAGACATCTTGAGTGTTACTAGCACTTTTGGTTAGTCCATGCATCTTGAGAATTACTGACACTCATGGTTAGTTCATGCATCCTGGGAGTTACTGGCACTCTTGATTAGTCCATGCATCCTGGGAGTTACTGGCCCTCTTGGTTAGTCCATGCATCCTGGGAGTTACTGGCACTCTTGGTTAGTCCATGCATCTTGAGATTTACCAGCACTCTTGGTTAGTCCAGGCACCTTGGGAGTTATTAGCACTCTTGGTTAGTCCACGCATCTTGGGAGTTACTGGCACTCTTCGTTAGTCCAGGCATCTTGAGAGTTACTAGCACTCTTGGCCAGGCATCTTGAGCGTTACTAACACTCTTGGTTAGTCCAGGCATCTTGACAGTTACTAGTACTCTCCGTTAGTCCAGGTATCTTGCGAGTTGCTAACACTCTCGGTTAGTCCATGCATCTTGAGAGTTACTGGCACTCTTGGCTAGTCCATGCATCCTGGGAGTTACTGACACTCTTGGTTAGTCCATGCATCCTGGGAGTTACTGGCACTCTTGGTTAGTCCATGCATCTTGAGAGTTACTGGCACTCTCGTTAGTCCATTCATCTTGGGAGTTACTGGCACTCTTGGTTAGTCCTTGCATCTTGAAAGTTACTGGCAATCTCGTTAGTCCATGCATCTTGGGAGTTACTAGCACTCTTGGTTAGTCCAGGCATCTTGGGAGTTACTAGCGCTCTTGGTTAGTCCATGCATCCTGGGAGGTACTGGCACTATTGGTTAGTCCATGCATCCTGGGAGTTACTGGAACTCTTGGTTAGTCCATGCATCTTGAGATTTACTAGCACTCTTGGTTAGGCCAGGCATCTTGGGAGTTATTAGCACTCTTGGTTAGTCCAGGCATCTTGGTAGTTATAGGCACTCTTCGTTAGTCCAGGCATCTTGGGAGTTACTAACACACTCGCTTAGTCCAGGCATCTTGAGAGTTACTAACACTCTTGGTTAGTCCGGGCATCATGAGAGTTACTAACACTCTCGGATAGTACATTTATCTTGAGCGTTACTTGCACTCTTGGTTAGTACAGGCATCTTGGGAGTTTCTGGCACTCTTCGTTAGTCCAGGCATCTTGAGAGTTACTGGCACTCTCGTTAGTCCATGCATCTTGGGAGTTACTAACACTCTGGGTTAGTCCAGGCATCTTGGGAGTTACTAGTGCTCTTGGTTAGTCCATGCATCCTGGGAGGTGCTGGCACACATGGTTAGTCCACACATCTTGAGCGTTACTAGCACTCTTGGTTAATCCGTGCATCTTGAGAATTACTGGCATTCTTGGTTAGTCCATGCATCCTCGGAGTTACTGCCACTCTTGGTTAGTCCATGCATCCTGGGAGTTACTGGAACTCTTGGTTAGTCCATGCATCTTGAGATTTACTAGCACTCTTGGTTCGTCCAGGCATCTTGTGAGTTATTATCACTCTTGGTTAGTCCAGGCATCTTGGTATTTACAGGCACTCTTTGTTAGTCCAGGCCTCTTGGGAGTTACTAACACACTTGGTTAGACAAGGCATCTTGAGAGTTACTAGCACTCTCGCTTTGTCCAGGCATCTTGAGATTTACTAACACTCTTGGTTAGACCAGGCATCTTGAGAGTTACTAGCACTCTCGGTTTGTCCAGGCATCTTGCTAGTTACTAACACTCTTGGTGAGTCCAGACATCTTGAGCGTTACTAGCACTCTTGGTTTGTCCATGCATCTTGAGAATTACTAGCACTCTTGGTTAGTCCATGCATCCTGGGAGCTACTGGCACTCTTGGTTAGTCCATGCATCTTGAGAGTTACTAGCACTCTCGTTAGTCCATTTATCTTGAGCGCTACTTGCACTCTTGGTTAGTCCAGGCATCTTGGGAGTTACTGCCACTCTTCGTTAGTCCAAGCATCTTGAGATTTACAAACACTCTTGGTTAGACCAGGCATCTTGAGAGTTACTAGCACTCTCGGTTAGTCCAGGCATCTTGCTAGTCACTAACACTCTTGGTGAGTCCAGACATCTTGAGCGTTACTAGCACTCTTGTTTTGTCCATGCATCTTGAGAATTACTAGCACTCTTGGTTAGTCCATGCATCCTGGGAGCTACTGGCACTCTTGGTTAGTCCATGCATCTTGAGAGTTACTGGCACTCTTTGTTAGTCCAGGCATCTTGAGAGTTATTAGCACTCTTGGCCAGGCATCTTGAGCGTTACTAATACTCTTGGTTAGTCCAGGCATCTTGACAGTTACTAGTACTCTCGGTTAGTCCAGGTATCTTGCGAGTTGCTAGCACACATGGTTAGTCCAGGCATCTTGAGAGTTACTGGCGCTCTTGGCCAGGCATCTTGAGCATTACTAACACTCTCGGTTAGTCCATGCATCTTGAGAGTTACTGGCACCCTTGGCTAGGCCATGCATCCTGGGAGTTACTGGCACTCTTGGTTAGTCCATGCATCCTGGGAGTTACTGGCACTCTTGGTTAGTCCTTGCATCTTGAGAGTTACTGGCGCTCTCGTTAGTCCATGCATCTTGGGAGTTACTAGCACTCTTGGTTAGTCCAGGCATCTTGGGAGATACTAGTCCTCTTGGTTAGTCCATGCATCCTGGGAGGTGCTGGCACACATGGTTAGTCCACACATCTTGAGCGTTACTAGCACTCATGGTTAATCCGTGCATCTTGAGAATTACTGGCATTCTTGGTTAGTCCATGCATCCTGGGAGTTACTGCCACTCTTGGTTCGTCCATGCATCCTGGGAGTTACTAGAACTCTTGGTTAGTCCCTGCATCTTGCGATTTACTAGCACTCTTGGTTCGTCCAGGCATCTTGGGAGTTATTAGCACTCTTGGTTAGTCCAGGCATCTTGGTAGTTACAGGCACTCTTTGTTAGTCCAGGCCTCTTGGGAGTTACTAACACACTTGGTTAGACCAGGAATCTTGAGAGTTACTAGCACTCTCGCTTAGTCCAGGCATCTTGAGAGTTACTAACACTCTTGGTTAGTCCTGGCATCGTGAGAGTTACTAAACTCTCGGTTAGTCCATTTATCTTGAGCACTACTTGCACTCTTGGTTAGTCCATGCATCCTGGGAGTTAATGGCACTCTTGGTTAGTCCATGCATCTTGAGATTTACTGGCACTCTTGGTTAGTCCAGGCATCTTTGGAGTTATTAGCGCTCTTGGTTAGTCCACACATCTTGGGAGTTACTGGCACTCTTCGTTAGTCCAGGTATCTTGAGAGTTACTAACACTCTTGGTTACACCAGGCATCTTGAGAGTTACTAACACTCTCGGTTAGTCCAGGCATCTTGAGAGTTATTAACACTCTTGGTTAGTCCAGGCATCTTGAAAGTTACTAGCACTCTTGGTTAGTCCAGGCATCTTGAGAGTTACTAACACTCTCGGTTAGTCCATGCACCTTGAGCGTTACTAACACTCTTGGTTAGTCCAGGCATCTTGAGCGTTACTACCACTCTTGGTTAGTCCAGGCATCTTGAGCGTTACTAACACTCTCGGTTAGTCCAGGCATCTTGAGAGTTACTAACACACACAGTTAGTCCAGGCATCTTGAGAGTTACTAACACTCTCAGTAAGTCCAGACGTCTTGAGAGTTACTAACACTCTTGGTTAGTCCAGGCATCATGAGAGTTACTAGCACTCTTGGTTAGTCCAGGCATCTTGAGCATTACTAACACTCTTGGTTAGTCCAGGCATCTTGAGCATTACTAACACTCTCGGTTAGTCCAGGCATCTTGAGAGTTACTAACACACACAGTTAGCCCAGGTATCTTGAGAGTAACTAGCACTCTCGGTTAGTCCGGGCATCTTGAGAGTTACTAACACTCTCAGTTAGTCCAGGCATCTTGAGAGTTACTAACACACTCGGTTAGTCCAGGCATTATGACAGTTACTAACACTCTTGGTTAGTCTAGGCTTCTTGAGAGTTACTAACGCTCTCGTTTAGTCCAGGCATCTTGAGACCTACTAACACACACAGTTAGTCCGGGCATCTTGAGAGTAAGTAGCACTCTCGGTTAGTCCGGGCATCTTGAGAGTTATTATCACTCTTGGTTAGTCCAGGCATCTTGGTATTTACAGGCACTCTTTGTTAGTCCAGGCCTCTTGGGAGTTACTAACACACTTGGTTAGACCAGGCATCTTGAGAGTTACTAGCACTCTCGCTTTGTCCAGGCATCTTGAGATTTACTAACACTCTTGGTTAGACCAGGCATCTTGAGAGTTACTAGCACTCTCGGTTTGTCCAGGCATCTTGCTAGTTACTAACACTCTTGGTGAGTCCAGACATCTTGAGCGTTACTAGCACTCTTGGTTAGTCCATGCATCTTGAGAATTACTGACACTCTTGGTTAGTCCATGCATCCTGGGAGTTACTGGCACTCTTGATTAGTCCATGCATCCTGTGAGTTACTGGCACACATGGTTAGTTGAAGACATCTTGAGAGTTAATAGCACTCTTGGTTAGTCCATGCATCTTGAGAATTACTGGCACTCTTGGTTAGTCCATGCATCCTGGGAGTTACTGGCACTCTTGATTAGTCCATGCATCTTGAGAGTTACTGGCACTCTCGTTAGTCCATGCATCTTGGGAGTTACTAACACTCTGGGTTAGTCCAGGCATCTTGGGAGTTACTAGCACTCTTGATTAGTCCATGCATCTTGGGAGGTACTGGCACACATGGTTAGTCCAGACATCTTGAGTGTTACTAGCACTTTTGGTTAGTCCATGCATCTTGAGAATTACTGACACTCATGGTTAGTTCATGCATCCTGGGAGTTACTGGCACTCTTGATTAGTCCATGCATCCTGGGAGTTACTGGCCCTCTTGGTTAGTCCATGCATCCTGGGAGTTACTGGCACTCTTGGTTAGTCCATGCATCTTGAGATTTACCAGCACTCTTGGTTAGTCCAGGCACCTTGGGAGTTATTAGCACTCTTGGTTAGTCCACGCATCTTGGGAGTTACTGGCACTCTTCGTTAGTCCAGGCATCTTGAGAGTTACTAGCACTCTTGGCCAGGCATCTTGAGCGTTACTAACACTCTTGGTTAGTCCAGGCATCTTGACAGTTACTAGTACTCTCGGTTAGTCCAGGTATCTTGCGAGTTGCTAACACTCTCGGTTAGTCCATGCATCTTGAGAGTTACTGGCACTCTTGGCTAGTCCATGCATCCTGGGAGTTACTGACACTCTTGGTTAGTCCATGCATCCTGGGAGTTACTGGCACTCTTGGTTAGTCCATGCATCTTGAGAGTTACTGGCACTCTCGTTAGTCCATGCATCTTGGGAGTTACTAGCACTCTTGGTTAGTCCAGGCATCTTGGGAGTTACTAGCGCTCTTGGTTAGTCCATGCATCCTGGGAGGTACTGGCACTATTGGTTAGTCCATGCATCCTGGGAGTTACTGGAACTCTTGGTTAGTCCATGCATCTTGAGATTTACTAGCACTCTTGGTTAGGCCAGGCATCTTGGGAGTTATTAGCACTCTTGGTTAGTCCAGGCATCTTGGTAGTTATATAATCACTCTTCGTTAGTCCAGGCATCTTGGGAGTTACTAACACACTCGCTTAGTCCAGGCATCTTGAGAGTTACTAACACTCTTGGTTAGTCCGGGCATCATGAGAGTTACTAACACTCTCGGATAGTACATTTATCTTGAGCGTTACTTGCACTCTTGGTTAGTACAGGCATCTCGGGAGTTTCTGGCACTCTTCGTTAGTCCAGGCATCTTGAGAGTTACTGGCACTCTCGTTAGTCCATGCATCTTGGGAGTTACTAACACTCTGGGTTAGTCCAGGCATCTTGGGAGTTACTAGCACTCTTGATTAGTCCATGCATCTTGGGAGGTACTGGCACACATGGTTAGTCCAGACATCTTGAGTGTTACTAGCACTTTTGGTTAGTCCATGCATATTGAGAATTACTGACACTCATGGTTAGTTCATGCATCCTGGGAGTTACTGGCACTCTTGATTAGTCCATGCATCCTGGGAGTTACTGGCCCTCTTGGTTAGTCCATGCATCCTGGGAGTTACTGGCACTCTTGGTTAGTCCATGCATCTTGAGATTTACCAGCACTCTTGGTTAGTCCAGGCACCTTGGGAGTTATTAGCACTCTTGGTTAGTCCACGCATCTTGGGAGTTACTGGCACTCTTCGTTAGTCCAGGCATCTTGAGAGTTACTAGCACTCTTGGCCAGGCATCTTGAGCGTTACTAACACTCTTGGTTAGTCCAGGCATCTTGACAGTTACTAGTACTCTCGCTTAGTCCAGGTATCTTGCGAGTTGCTAACACTCTCGGTTAGTCCATGCATCTTGAGAGTTACTGGCACTCTTGGCTAGTCCATGCATCCTGGGAGTTACTGACACTCTTGGTTAGTCCATGCATCCTGGGAGTTACTGGCACTCTTGGTTAGTCCATGCATCTTGAGAGTTACTGGCACTCTCGTTAGTCCATTCATCTTGGGAGTTACTGGCACTCTTGGTTAGCCCTTGCATCTTGAAAGTTACTGGCAATCTCGTTAGTCCATGCATCTTGGGAGTTACTAGCACTCTTGGTTAGTCCAGGCATCTTGGGAGTTACTAGCGCTCTTGGTTAGTCCATGCATCCTGGGAGGTACTGGCACTATTGGTTAGTCCATGCATCCTGGGAGTTACTGGAACTCTTGGTTAGTCCATGCATCTTGAGATTTACTAGCAATCTTGGTTAGGCCAGGCATCTTGGGAGTTATTAGCACTCTTGGTTAGTCCAGGCATCTTGGTAGTTATAGGCACTCTTCGTTAGTCCAGGCATCTTGGGAGTTACTAACACACTCGCTTAGTCCAGGCATCTTGAGAGTTACTGACACTCTTGGTTAGTCCGGGCATCATGAGAGTTACTAACACTCTCGGATAGTACATTTATCTTGGGAGTTTCTGGCACTCTTCGTTAGTCCAGGCATCTTGATAGTTACTAACACTCTTGGTTAGACCAGACATCTTGAGAGTTACTAGCACTCTCGGTTAGTCCAGGCATCTTGAGAGTTACTAACACTCTTGGTTAGTCCATGCATCTTGAGAGTTACTGGCATTCATGGTTACTCGATGCATCCTGGGAGTTACTGGCAATCTTGGTTAGTCCATGCATCCTGGGAATTTCTGGCACTCTTGGTTAGCCAAGCATCTTGAGAGTTACTGGCACTCTCGTTAGTCTGTGCATCTTGGGAGTTACTAGCACTCTTGGTTAGTCCAGGCATCTTGGGAGTTACTAGCACTCTTGGGTAGTTCATGCATCCTGGGAGGTACTGGCACACATGGTTAGTTCAGACATCTTGAGAGTTACTAGCACTCTTCGTAAGTCCATGCATCTTGAGAATTACTAGCACTCTTGGTTAGTCCATGCATCCTGGGAGTTACGGGCACTCTTGGTTAGTCCATGCATCTTGAGAGTTACTGGCACTCTCGTTAGTCCATGCATCTTGGGAGTTACTAGCACTCTTGGTTAGTCCAGGCATCTTGGGAGTTACTAGCACTCTTGGTTAGTCCATGCATCCTGGGGGGTACTGGCACACATGGTTAGTCCACACATCTTGAGCGTTACTAGCACTCTTGGTTAATCCGTGCATCTTGAGAATTACTGGCATTCTTGGTTAGTCCATGCATCCTCGGAGTTACTGGCACTCTTGGTTAGTCCATGCATCTTGAGATTTACTAGCACTCTTGGTTCGTCCAGGCATCTTGGGAGTTATTATCACTCTTGGTTAGTCCAGGCATCTTGGTATTTACAGGCACTCTTTGTTAGTCCAGGCCTCTTGGGAGTTACTAACACACTTGGTTAGACCAGGCATCTTGAGAGTTACTAGCACTCTCGCTTTGTCCAGGCATCTTGAGATTTACTAACACTCTTGGTTAGACCAGGCATCTTGAGAGTTACTAGCACTCTCGGTTTGTCCAGGCATCTTGCTAGTTACTAACACTCTTGGTGAGTCCAGACATCTTGAGCGTTACTAGCACTCTTGGTTTGTCCATGCATCTTGAGAATTACTAGCACTCTTGGTTAGTCCATGCATCCTGGGAGCTACTGGCACTCTTGGTTAGTCCATGCATCTTGAGAGTTACTAGCACTCTCGTTAGTCCATTTATCTTGAGCGCTACTTGCACTCTTGGTTAGTCCAGGCATCTTGGGAGTTACTGCCACTCTTCGTTAGTCCAAGCATCTTGAGATTTACAAACACTCTTGGTTAGACCAGGCATCTTGAGAGTTACTAGCACTCTCGGTTAGTCCAGGCATCTTGCTAGTCACTAACACTCTTGGTGAGTCCAGACATCTTGAGCGTTACTAGCACTCTTGTTTTGTCCATGCATCTTGAGAATTACTAGCACTCTTGGTTAGTCCATGCATCCTGGGAGCTACTGGCACTCTTGGTTAGTCCATGCATCTTGAGAGTTACTGGCACTCTTTGTTAGTCCAGGCATCTTGAGAGTTATTAGCACTCTTGGCCAGGCATCTTGAGCGTTACTAATACTCTTGGTTAGTCCAGGCATCTTGACAGTTACTAGTACTCTCGGTTAGTCCAGGTATCTTGCGAGTTGCTAGCACACATGGTTAGTCCAGGCATCTTGAGAGTTACTGGCGCTCTTGGCCAGGCATCTTGAGCATTACTAACACTCTCGGTTAGTCCATGCATCTTGAGAGTTACTGGCACCCTTGGCTAGGCCATGCATCCTGGGAGTTACTGGCACTCTTGGTTAGTCCATGCATCCTGGGAGTTACTGGCACTCTTGGTTAGTCCATGCATCTTGAGAGTTACTGGCGCTCTCGTTAGTCCATGCATCTTGGGAGTTACTGGCACTCTTGGTTAGTCCTTGCATCTTGAGAGTTACTGGCACTCTCGTTTGTCCATGCATCTTGGGAGTTACTAGCACTCTTGGTTAGTCCAGGCATCTTGGGAGATACTAGTCCTCTTGGTTAGTCCATGCATCCTGGGAGGTGCTGGCACACATGGTTAGTCCACACATCTTGAGCGTTACTAGCACTCATGGTTAATCCGTGCATCTTGAGAATTACTGGCATTCTTGGTTAGTCCATGCATCCTGGGAGTTACTGCCACTCTTGGTTCGTCCATGCATCCTGGGAGTTACTAGAACTCTTGGTTAGTCCCTGCATCTTGAGATTTACTAGCACTCTTGGTTCGTCCAGGCATCTTGGGAGTTATTAGCAATCTTGGTTAGTCCAGGCATCTTGGTAGTTACAGGCACTCTTTGTTAGTCCAGGCCTCTTGGGAGTTACTAACACACTTGGTTAGACCAGGAATCTTGAGAGTTACTAGCACTCTCGCTTAGTCCAGGCACCTTGAGAGTTACTAACACTCTTGGTTAGTCCTGGCATCGTGAGAGTTACTAAACTCTCGGTTAGTCCATTTATCTTGAGCACTACTTGCACTCTTGGTTAGTCCATGCATCCTGGGAGTTAATGGCACTCTTGGTTAGTCCATGCATCTTGAGATTTACTGGCACTCTTGGTTAGTCCAGGCATCTTTGGAGTTATTAGCGCTCTTGGTTAGTCCACACATCTTGGGAGTTACTGGCACTCTTCGTTAGTCCAGGTATCTTGAGAGTTACTAACACTCTTGGTTAGACCAGGCATCTTGAGAGTTACTAACACTCTCGGTTAGTCCAGGCATCTTGAGAGTTATTAACACTCTTGGTTAGTCCAGGCATCTTGAAAGTTACTAGCACTCTTGGTTAGTCCAGGCATCTTGAGAGTTACTAACACTCTCGGTTAGTCCATGCACCTTGAGCGTTACTAACACTCTTGGTTAGTCCAGGCATCTTGAGCGTTACTACCACTCTTGGTTAGTCCAGGCATCTTGAGCGTTACTAACACTCTCGGTTAGTCCAGGCATCTTGAGAGTTACTAACACACACAGTTAGTCCAGGCATCTTGAGAGTTACTAACACTCTCAGTAAGTCCAGACGTCTTGAGAGTTACTAACACTCTTGGTTAGTCCAGGCATCATGAGAGTTACTAGCACTCTTGGTTAGTCCAGGCATCTTGAGCATTACTAACACTCTTGG
This sequence comes from Ambystoma mexicanum, assembly GCF_040938575.1. NCBI lineage: Eukaryota > Metazoa > Chordata > Amphibia > Caudata > Ambystomatidae > Ambystoma > Ambystoma mexicanum. The sequence goes on from NC_090925.1 coordinate 203,123,427, forward strand.
TTAGTCCAGGCATCTTGAGCATTACTAACACTCTCGGTTAGTCCAGGCATCTTGAGAGTTACTAACACACACAGTTAGCCCAGGTATCTTGAGAGTAACTAGCACTCTCGGTTAGTCCGGGCATCTTGAGAGTTACTAACACTCTCAGTTAGTCCAGGCATCTTGAGAGTTACTAACACACTCGGTTAGTCCAGGCATTATGACAGTTACTAACACTCTTGGTTAGGCTAGGCTTCTTGAGAGTTACTAACGCTCTCGTTTAGTCCAGGCATCTTGAGACCTACTAACACACACAGTTAGTCCGGGCATCTTGAGAGTAAGTAGCACTCTCGGTTAGTCCGGGCATCTTGAGAGTTATTATCACTCTTGGTTAGTCCAGGCATCTTGGTATTTACAGGCACTCTTTGTTAGTCCAGGCCTCTTGGGAGTTACTAACACACTTGGTTAGACCAGGCATCTTGAGAGTTACTAGCACTCTCGCTTTGTCCAGGCATCTTGAGATTTACTAACACTCTTGGTTAGACCAGGCATCTTGAGAGTTACTAGCACTCTCGGTTTGTCCAGGCATCTTGCTAGTTACTAACACTGTTGGTGAGTCCAGACATCTTGAGCGTTACTAGCACTCTTGGTTTGTCCATGCATCTTGAGAATTACTAGCACTCTTGGTTAGTCCATGCATCCTGGGAGCTACTGGCACTCTTGGTTAGTCCATGCATCTTGAGAGTTACTAGCACTCTCGTTAGTCCATTTATCTTGAGCGCTACTTGCACTCTTGGTTAGTCCAGGCATCTTGGGAGTTACTGCCACTCTTCGTTAGTCCAAGCATCTTGAGATTTACAAACACTCTTGGTTAGACCAGGCATCTTGAGAGTTACTAGCACTCTCGGTTAGTCCAGGCATCTTCCTAGTCACTAACACTCTTGGTGAGTCCAGACATCTTGAGCGTTACTAGCACTCTTGTTTTGTCCATGCATCTTGAGAATTACTAGCACTCTTGGTTAGTCCATGCATCCTGGGAGCTACTGGCACTCTTGGTTAGTCCATGCATCTTGAGAGTTACTGGCACTCTTTGTTAGTCCAGGCATCTTGAGAGTTATTAGCACTCTTGGCCAGGCATCTTGAGCGTTACTAATACTCTTGGTTAGTCCAGGCATCTTGACAGTTACTAGTACTCTCGGTTAGTCCAGGTATCTTGCGAGTTGCTAGCACACATGGTTAGTCCAGGCATCTTGAGAGTTACTGGCGCTCTTGGCCAGGCATCTTGAGCATTACTAACACTCTCGGTTAGTCCATGAATCTTGAGAGTTACTGGCACCCTTGGCTAGGCCATGCATCCTGGGAGTTACTGGCACTCTTGGTTAGTCCATGCATCCTGGGAGTTACTGGCACTCTTGGTTAGTCCATGCATCTTGAGAGTTACTGGCGCTCTCGTTAGTCCATGCATCTTGGGAGTTACTGGCACTCTTGGTTAGTCCTTGCATCTTGAGAGTTACTGGCACTCTCGTTAGTCCATGCATCTTGGGAGTTACTAGCACTCTTGGTTAGTCCAGGCATCTTGGGAGATACTAGTGCTCTTGGTTAGTCCATGCATCCTGGGAGGTGCTGGCACACATGGTTAGTCCACACATCTTGAGCGTTACTAGCACTCATGGTTAATCCGTGCATCTTGAGAATTACTGGCATTCTTGGTTAGTCCATGCATCCTGGGAGTTACTGCCACTCTTGGTTCGTCCATGCATCCTGGGAGTTACTAGAACTCTTGGTTAGTCCATGCATCTTGAGATTTACTAGCACTCTTGGTTCGTCCAGGCATCTTGGGAGTTATTAGCACTCTTGGTTAGTCCAGGCATCTTAGTAGTTACAGGCACTCTTTGTTAGTCCAGGCCTCTTGGGAGTTACTAACACACTTGGTTAGACCAGGCATCTTGAGAGTTACTAACACTCTTGGTTAGTCCTGGCATCGTGAGAGTTACTAAACTCTCGGTTAGTCCATTTATCTTGAGCACTACTTGCCCTCTTGGTTAGTCCATGCATCCTGGGAGTTACTGGCACTCTTGGTTAGTCCATGCATCTTGAGATTTACTGGCACTCTTGGTTAGTCCAGGCATCTTTGGAGTTATTAGCGCTCTTGGTTAGTCCACACATCTTGGGAGTTACTGGCACTCTTCGTTAGTCCAGGTATCTTGAGAGTTACTAACACTCTTGGTTAGACCAGGCATCTTGAGAGTTACTAACACTCTCGGTTAGTCCAGGCATCTTGAGAGTTATTAACACTCTTGGTTAGTCCAGGCATCTTGAAAGTTACTAGCACTCTTGGTTAGTCCAGGCATCTTGAGAGTTACTAACACTCTCGGTTAGTCCATGCACCTTGAGCGTTACTAACACTCTTGGTTAGTCCAGGCATCTTGAGCGTTACTACCACTCTTGGTTAGTCCAGGCATCTTGAGCGTTACTAACACTCTCGGTTAGTCCAGGCATCTTGAGAGTTACTAACACACACAGTTAGTCCAGGCATCTTGAGAGTTACTAACACTGTCAGTAAGTCCAGACGTCTTGAGAGTTACTAACACTCTTGGTTAGTCCAGGCATCATGAGAGTTACTAGCACTCTTGGTTAGTCCAGGCATCTTGAGCATTACTAACACTCTTGGTTAGTCCAGGCATCTTGAGCATTACTAACACTCTCGGTTAGTCCAGGCATCTTGAGAGTTACTAACACACACAGTTAGCCCAGGTATCTTGAGAGTAACTAGCACTCTCGGTTAGTCCGGGCATCTTGAGAGTTACTAACACTCTCAGTTAGTCCAGGCATCTTGAGAGTTACTAACACACTCGGTTAGTCCAGGCATTATGACAGTTACTAACACTCTTGGTTAGTCTAGGCTTCTTGAGAGTTACTAACGCTCTCGTTTAGTCCAGGCATCTTGAGACCTACTAACACATACAGTTAGTCCGGGCATCTTGAGAGTAAGTAGCACTCTCGGTTAGTCCGGGCATCTTGAGAGTTACTAAGACTCTCAGTTAGTCCAGGTGTCTTGAGAGTTACTAACACACTCTGTTAGTCCAGGCATTTTGACAGTTACTAACACTCTCGGTTAGTCCAGGCATCTTGAGAGTTACTAACACACTCGGTTAGTCCAGGCATTTAGACAGTTACTAACACTCTCGGTTAGTCCAGGCGTCTTGAGAGTTACTAACGCTCTCAGTTAGTCCAGGCATCTTGAGCATTACTAACACTCTCGGTTAGTCCAGGCATCTTGACAGTTACTGGTACTCTCGGTTAATCCAGGTATCTTGAGAGTTGCTAGCACACATGGTTAGTGCAGGCATCTTGAGAGTTACTAACACTCTTGGTCAGGCATCTTGAGAGCTACCGGCACTCTTGGTAAGTCCAGGCATCTTGAGAGTTACTAGCACTCTTGGCCAGGCATCTTGAGGATTACTAACACTCTCAGTTAGTCCATGCATCTTGAGAGTTACTGGCACTCTTGGTTAATCCATGCATCCTGGGAGTTACTGGCACTCTTGGTTAGTCCATGCATCTTGAGAGTTACTTGTACTCTCATTAGTCCATGCATCTAGGGAGTTACTAGCACTCTTGGTTAGTCTAGGCATCTTGGGAGTTACTAGCACTCTTGGTTAGTCCATGCATCATGAGAATTACTGACACTCTTGGTTAGTCCATGCATCCTGGGAGTTACTGGCACTCTTGATTAGTCCATGCATCCTGGGAGTTACTGGCCCTCTTGGTTAGTCCATGCATCCTGGGAGTTACTGGCACTCTTGGTTAGTCCATGCATCTTGAGATTTACTAGCACTCTTGGTTAGTCCAGGCACCTTGGGAGTTATTAGCACTCTTGGTTAGTCCACGCATCTTGGGAGTTACTGGCACTCTTCGTTAGTGGCATCTTGAGAGTTACTACCACACTTGACCAGGCCTCTTGAACATTACTAACACTCTTGGTTAGTCCAGGCATCTTGACAGTTACTAGTACTCTTGGTTAGTCCAGGTACCTTGAGAGTTGCTAGCACACATGGTTAGTCCAGGCATCTTGAGAGTTACTAACACTCTTGGTCAGGCATCTTGAGAGATACTGGCACTCTTGGTTAGTCCAGGCATCTTGAGAGTTACTAGCGCTCTTGGCCTGGCATCTTGAGCATTACTAACACTCTCGGTTAGTCCATGCATCTTGAGAGTTACTGGCACTCTTGGCTAGTCCATGCATCCTGGGAGTTACTGGCACTCTTGGTTAGTCCATGCATCTTGAGAGTTACTGGCACTCTTGTTAGTCCATGCATCTTGGGAGTTACTAGCACTCTTGGTTAGTCCAGGCATCTTGGGAGCTACTAGCGCTCTTGCTTAGTCCATGCACCCTGGGAGGTACTGGCACACATGGTTAGTCCAGACATCTTGAGCATTACTAGCACTCTTGGTTAGTCCATGCATCTTGAGAATTACTGGCACTCTTGGTTAGTCCATGCATCCTGGGAGTTACTGGCACTCTTGATTAGTCCATGCAACCTGGGAGTTACTGGCACTCTTGGTTAGTCCATGCATCCTGGGAGTTACTGGCACTCTTGGTTAGTCCATGCATCTTGAGATTTACTAGCACTCTTGGTTAGACCAGGCATCTTGAGAGTTGCTACCACTCTCGGTTAGTCCAGGCATCTTGAGAGTTACTAACACTCTTGGTTAGTCCAGGCAGCGTGAGAGTTACTAACACTCTCGGTTAGTCCGTGCATCTTGAGCGTTACTTGCACTCTTGGTTAGTCCAGGCATCTTGGGAGTTACTGGCACTCTTCGTTAGTCCAGGCATCTTGAGAGTTACTAACACTCTTGGTTAGACCAGGCATCTTGAGAGTTACTAGCACTCTCGGTTAGTCCAGGCATCTTGAGAGTTACTAACACTCTTGGTTAGTCCAGACATCTTGAGCGTTACTAGCACTCTTGGTTTGTCCATGCTTCTTGAGAATTACTGGCACTCTCGTTAGTCCATGCATCTTGGGAGTTACTAGCACTCTTGGTTAGTCCAGGCATCTTGGGAGTTACTAGCGCTCTTGGTTAGTCCATGCATCCTGGGAGGTACTGGCACACATGGTTAGTCCAGACATCTTGAGCATAACTAGCACTCTTGGTTAGTCCGTGCATCTTGAGAATTACTGGCACTCTTGGTTAGTCCATTCATCCTGGGAGTTACTGGCACTCTTGATTAGTCCATGCATCCTGGGAGTTACTGGCACTCTTGGTTAGTCCATACATCCTGGGAGTTACTGGAACTCTTGGTTAGTCCATGCATCTTGAGATTTACTAGCACTCTTGGTTAGTCCAAGCATCTTGATAGTTACAGGCACTCTTCGTTAGTCCAGGCATCTTGAGAGTTACTAACACACTTGGTTAGACCAGGCATATTGAGAGTTACTAGCACTCTCACTTAGTCCAGGCATCTTGAGAGTTACTAACACTCTTGGTTAGTCCAGGCATCGGGAGAGTTACTAACAATCTCGGTTAGTCCATGCATCTTGAGCGTTAATTGCACTCTTGGTTAGTCCAGGCATCTTGGGAGTTACTGGCACTCTTTGTTAGTCCAGGCATCTTGAGAGTTACTAACAATCTTGGTTAGACCAGGCATCTTGAGAGATACTAGCACTCTCGGTTAGTCCAGGCATCTTGAGAGTTACTAACACTCTTGGTTAGTCCAGACATCTTGAGCGTTAGTGGCACTCTTGATTAGTCGATGCATACTGGGAGTTACTGGCACTCTTGATTAGTCCATGCATCCTGGGAGTTACTGGTACTCTTGGTAAGTCCATGCATCCTGGGAGTTACTGGCACTCTTGGTTAGTCCATGCATCTTGAGATTTACTAGCACTCTTGGTTAGTCCAGGCATCTTTGGAGTTATTAGCGCTCTTGGTTAGTCCACACATCTTGGGAGTTACTGGCACTCTTGGTTAGTCCAGACATCTTGAGAGTTACTAACAATCTTGGTTAGACCAGGCATCTTGAGAGTTACAAGCACTCTCGGTTAGTCCAGGCATCTTGAGAGTTACTAGCACTCTCGGTTAGTCCAGGCATCGTGAGAGTTGCTAACACTCTCGGTTAGTCCATGTATCTTGACCGTTACTTGCACTCTTGGTTTTTCCTAGCATCTTGAGCATTACTAACACTCTCGGTTAGTCCATGCATCTTGAGATTTACTAGCACTCTTGGTTAGTCCAGGCATCTTGGGAGTTACTAGCACTCTTGGTTAGTCCACACATCTTTGGAGTTACTGGCACTCTTCGTTAGTCCAGGCATCTTGAGATTTACTAACACTCTTGGTTAGACCAGGCATCTTGAGAGTTACTAGCACTCTCAGTTAGTCCAGGCATCTTGAGAGTTACTAACACTCTTGGTTAGTCCAGGCATCGGGAGAGTTACTAACAATCTCGGTTAGTCCATGCATCTTGAGCGTTAATTGCACTCTTGGTTAGTCCAGGCATCTTGGGAGTTACTGGCACTCTTTGTTAGTCCAGGCATCTTGAGAGTTACTAACAATCTTGGTTAGACCAGGCATCTTGAGAGATACTAGCACTCTCGGTTAGTCCAGGCATCTTGAGAGTTACTAACACTCTTGGTTAGTCCAGACATCTTGAGCGTTAGTGGCACTCTTGATTAGTCGATGCATACTGGGAGTTACTGGCACTCTTGATTAGTCCATGCATCCTGGGAGTTACTGGTACTCTTGGTTAGTCCATGCATCCTGGGAGTTACTGGCACTCTTGGTTAGTCCATGCATCTTGAGATTTACTAGCACTCTTGGTTAGTCCAGGCATCTTTGGAGTTATTAGCGCTCTTGGTTAGTCCACACATCTTGGGAGTTACTGGCACTCTTGGTTAGTCCAGACATCTTGAGAGTTACTAACAATCTTGGTTAGACCAGGCATCTTGAGAGTTACAAGCACTCTCGGTTAGTCCAGGCATCTTGAGAGTTACTAGCACTCTCGGTTAGTCCAGGCATCGTGAGAGTTGCTAACACTCTCGGTTAGTCCATGTATCTTGACCGTTACTTGCACTCTTGGTTTTTCCTAGCATCTTGAGCATTACTAACACTCTCGGTTAGTCCATGCATCTTGAGATTTACTAGCACTCTTGGTTAGTCCAGGCATCTTGGGAGTTACTAGCACTCTTGGTTAGTCCACACATCTTTGGAGTTACTGGCACTCTTCGTTAGTCCAGGCATCTTGAGATTTACTAACACTCTTGGTTAGACCAGGCATCTTGAGAGTTACTAGCACTCTCAGTTAGTCCAGGCATCTTGAGAGTTACTAACACTCTCGGTTAGCCCAGGCATCTTGATGGTTAATAGCACTCTCGGTTAGTCCGTGCATCTTGAGAGTTACTAACACTGTCAGTTAGTCCAGGCGTCTTGAGAGTTACTAACACTCTTGGTTAGTCCAGGCATCTTGAGAGTTACTAGCACTCTCGGTTAATCCAGGCATCTGGGGAGTTCCTAAAACACTCTCGGTTAGGCCAGGCATCGTGAGAGTTGCTAAAACTCTCAGTTAGTTCATACATCTTGACCGTTACTTGCGCTCTTGGTTAGTCTAGGCATCTTGAGCGTTACTAACACTCTCGGTTAGTCCAGGCATCTTGAGCGTTACTAGCACTCTTGGTTAGTCCAGGCATCTTCAGAGTTACTAGCACTCTTCGCCAGGCATCTTAAGCGTTACTAACACTCTCGGTTAGTCCATGCATCTTGAGAGTTACTGGCATTCATGGTTAGTCCATGCATCCTGGTAGTTACTGGCACTCTTGGTTAGTCCATGCATCCTGGGAGTTACTGGCACTCCTGGTTAGTCCATACATCCTGGGAGTTACTGGAACTCTTGGTTAGTCCATGCATCTTGAGATTTACTAGCACTCTTGGTTAGTCCAAGCATCTTGATAGTTACAGGCACTCTTCGTTAGTCCAGGCATCTTGAGAGTTACTAACACACTTGGTTAGACCAGGCATATTGAGAGTTACTAGCACTCTCACTTAGTCCAGGCATCTTGAGAGTTACTAACACTCTTGGTTAGTCCAGGCATCGGGAGAGTTACTAACACTCTCGGTTAGTCCATGCATCTTGAGCGTTAATTGCACTCTTGGTTAGTCCAGGCATCTTGGGAGTTACTGGCACTCTTTGTTAGTCCAGGCATCTTGATAGTTACTAACAATCTTGGTTAGACCAGGCATCTTGAGAGTTACTAGCACTCTCGGTTAGTCCAGGCATCTTGAGAGTTATTACTAACACTCTTGGTTAGTCCAGACATCTTGAGCGTTAGTGGCACTCTTGATTAGTCCATGCATCTTGAGAATTACTGGCACTCTTGGTTAGTCGATGCATACTGGGAGTTACTGGCACTCTTGATTAGTCCATGCATCCTGGGAGTTACTGGCACTCTTGGTTAGTCCATGCATCCTGGGAGTTACTGGCACTCTTGGTTAGTCCATGTATCTTGAGATTTACCAGCACTCTTGGTTAGTCCAGGCATCTTTGGAGTTATTAGCGCTCTTGGTTAGTCCACACATCTTGGGAGTTACTGGCACTCTTGGTTAGTCCAGGCATCTTGAGAGTTACTAACAATCTTGGTTAGACCAGGCATCTTGAGAGTTACTAGCACTCTCGGTTAGTCCAGGCATCTTGAGAGTTACTAACACTCTTGGTTAGTCCAGGCATCTTGAGTGTTACTAACACTTTCGGTTAGCCCAGGCATCTTGAGAGTTACTAGCACTCTTGGTTAGTCCAGGCATCTTGAGCGTTACTAACTCTCTTGGTTAGTCCAGGCATTTTGAGAGTTACTAGCACTCTCGGTTAGTCTGGGCATCTTGAGAGTTCCTAACTCTGTCAGTTAGGCCAGGAGTCTTGAGAGTTACTAACACTCTCGGTTAGTCCAGGCATCTTGAGAGTTACTAGCACTCTCGGTTAGTCCAGGCATTGTGAGAGTTGCTAACACTCTCGGTTAGTCCATGTATCTTGACCGTTACTTGCACTCTTGGTTAGTCCTAGCATCTTGAGCATTACTAACACTCTCGGTTAGTCCATGCATCTTGAGATCTACTAGCACTCTTGGTTAGTCCAGGCATCTTGGGAGTTACTAGCACTCTTGGTTAGTCCACACATCTTTGGAGTTACTGGCACTCTTCATTAGTCCAGGCATCTTGAGATTTACTAACACTCTTGGTTAGACCAGGCATCTTGAGAGTTACTAGCGCCCTCAGTTAATCCAGGCATCTTGAGAGTTACTAACACTCTCGGTTAGCCCAGGCATCTTGATGGTTAATAGCACTCTCGGTTAGTCCGTGCATCTTGAGAGTTACTAACACTGTCAGTTAGTCCAGGCGTCTTGAGAGTTACTAACACTCTCGGTTAGTCCAGGCATCTTGAGAGTTACTAGCACTCTCGGTTAATCCAGGCATCTGGGGAGTTCCTAAAACACTCTCGGTTAGGCAGGGCATCGTGAGAGTTGCTAAAACTCTCAGTTAGTCCATACATCTTGACCGTTACTTGCGCTCTTGGTTAGTCTAAGCATCTTGAGCGTTACTAACACTCTCGGTTAGTCCAGGCATCTTGAGCGTTACTAACACTCTCGGTTAGTCCAGGCATCTTGAGATTTACTAGCACTCTTCGCCAGGCATCTTAAGCGTTACTAACACTCTCGGTTAGTCCATGCATCTTGAGAGTTACTGGCATTCATGGTTAGTCCATGCATCCTAGGAGTTACTGGCACTCTTGGTTAGTCCATGCATCCTGGGAGTTTCTGGCACTCTTGGTTAGCCAAGCATCTTGAGAGTTACTGGCACTCTCGTTAGTCCGTGCATCTTGGGAGTTACTAGCAGTCTTGGTTAGTCCAGGCATCTTGGGAGTTACTAGCACTCTTGGGTAGTTCATGCATCCTGGGAGGTACTGGCACACATTGTTAGTTCAGACATCTTGAGAGTTACTAGCACTCTTGGTAAGTCCATGCATCTTGAGAATTACTAGCACTCTTGGTTAGTCCATGCATCCTGGGAGTTACTGGCACTCTTGGTTAGTCCATGCATCTTGAGAGTTACTGGCGCTCTCGTTAGTCCATGCATCTTGGGAGTTACTAGCACTCTTGGTTAGTCCAGGCATCTTGGGAGTTACTAGCACTCTTGGGTAGTTCATGCATCCTGGGAGCTACTGGCACACATGGTTAGTTCTGACATCTTGAGAGTTACTAGCACTCTTGGTAAGTCCATGCATCTTGAGAATTACTAGCACTCTTGGTTAGTCCATGCATCCTGGGAGTTACTGGCACTCTTGGTTAGTCCATGCATCTTGAGAGTTACTGGCACTCTCGTTAGTCCATGCATCTTGGGAGTTACTAGCACTCTTGGTTAGTCCAGGCATCTTGGGAGTTACTAGCACTCTTGTTAGTCCATGCATCCTGGGAGGTACTGGCACACATGGTTAGTCCAGACATCTTGAGTGTTACTAGCACTCTTGGTTAGTCCATGCATCTTGAGAATTACTGACACTATTGGTTAGTCCATGCATCCTGGGAGTTACTGGCACTCTTGATTAGTCCATGCATCCTGGGAGTTACTGGCCCTCTTGGTTAGTCCATGCATCCTGGGAGTTACTGGCACTCTTCGTTAGTCCAGGCATCTTGAGAGTTACTAGCACTCTTGGCCAGGCATCTTGAGCGTTACTAATACTCTTGGTTAGTCCAGGCATCTTGACAGTTACTAGTACTCTCGGTTAGTCCAGGTATCTTGTGAGTTGCTAGCACGCATGGTTAGTCCAGGCATCTTTAGAGTTACTAGCACTCTTGGCCAGGCATCTTGAGCATTACTAACACTCTTGGTTAGTCCATGCATCTTGAGAGTTACTGGCACTCTTGGCTAGGCCATGCATCCTGGGAGTTACTGGCACTCTTGGTTAGTCCATGCATCCTGGGAGTTACTGGCACTCTTGGTTAGTCCTTGCATCTTGAGAGTTACTGGCACTCTCGTTAGTCCATGCATCTTGGGAGTTACTAGCACTCTTGGTTAGTCCAGGCATCTTGGGAGTTACTAGTGCTCTTGGTTAGTCCATGCATCCTGGGAGGTGCTGGCACACATGGTTAGTCCACACATCTTGAGCGTTACTAGCACTCTTGGTTAATCCGTGCATCTTGAGAATTACTGGCATTCTTGGTTAGTCCATGCATCCTGGGAGTTACTGCCACTCTTGGTTAGTCCATGCATCCTGGGAGTTACTGGAACTCTTGGTTAGTCCATGCATCTTGAGATTTACTAGCACTCTTGGTTCGTCCAGGCCTCTTGGGAGTTACTAACACACTTGGTTAGACCAGGCATCTTGAGAGTTACTAGCACTCTCGCTTAGTCCAGGCATCTTGAGAGTTACTAACACTCTTGGTTAGTCCGGGCATCGTGAGAGTTACTAAACTCTCGGTTAGTCCATTTATCTTGAGCGCTACTTGCACTCTTGGTTAGTCCAGGCATCTTGGGAGTTACTGGCACTCTTCGTTAGTCCAGGCATCTTGAGATTTACTAACACTCTTGGTTAGACCCGGCATCTTGAGAGTTACTAGCACTCTCGGTTAGTCCAGGCATCTTGCTAGTTACTAACACTCTTGGTGAGTCCAGACATCTTGAACGTTACTAGCACTCTTGGTTTGTCCATGCATCTTGAGAATTACTAGCACTCTTGGTTAGTCCATGCATCCTGGGAGCTACTGGCACTCTTGGTTAGTCCATGCATCTTGAGAGTTACTGGCACTCTCGTTAGTCCATTTATCTTGAGCGCTACTTGCACTCTTGGTTAGTCCAGGCATCTTGGGAGTTAGTGGCACTCTTCGTTAGTCAAGGCATCTTGAGATTTACTAACACTCTTGGTTAGACCAGGCATCTTGAGAGTTACTAGCACTCTCGGTTAGTCCAGACATCTTGCTAGTTACTAACACTCTTGGTGAGTCCAGACATCTTGAGCGTTACTAGCACTCTTGGTTTGTCCATGCATCTTGAGAATTACTAGCACTCTTGGTTAGTCCATGCATCCTGGGAGCTACTGGCACTCTTGGTTAGTCCATGCATCTTGAGAGTTACTGCCACTCTTTGTTAGTCCAGGCATCTTGAGAGTTACTAGCACTCTTGGCCAGGCATCATGAGCGTTACTAATACTCTTGGTTAGTCCAGGCATCTTGAAAGTTACTAGTACTCTCGGTTAGTCCAGGTATCTTGCGAGTTGCTAGCACACATGGTTAGTCCAGGCATCTTGAGAGTTACTAGCACTCTTGGCCAGGCATCTTGAGCATTACTAACACTCTCGGTTAGTCCATGCATCTTGAGATTTACTGGCACTCTTGGCTAGGCCATGCATCCTGGGAGTTACTGGCACTCTTGGTTAGTCCATGCATCCTGGGAGTTACTGGCACCCTTGGTTAGTCCATGCATCTTGAGAGTTACTGGCGCTCATGTTAGTCCATGCATCTTGGGAGTTACTGGCACTCTTGGTTAGTCCTTGCATCTTGAAAGTTACTGACACTCTCGTTAGTCCATGCATCTTTGGAGTTACTAGCACTCTTGGTTAGTCCAGGCATCTTGGGAGTTACTAGTGCTCTTGGTTAGTCCATGCACCCTGGGAGGTGCTGGCACACATGGTTAGTCCACACATCTTGAGCGTTACTAGCACTCTTGGTTAATCCGTGCATCTTGCGAATTACTGGCATTCTTGGTTAGTCCATGCATCCTGGGAGTTACTGCCACTCTTGGTTAGTCCATGCATCCTGAGAGTTACTAGCACTCTTGGTTAGTCCAGGCATCTTGAGCGTTACTAACACTCTCGGTTAGTCCAGGCATCTTGAGCGTTACTAGCACTCTCGGTTCGTCCATGCATCCTGGGACTTTCTGGCACTCTTGGTTAGCCATGCATCTTGAGAGTTGCTGGCACTCTCGTTAGTCCATGCATCTTGGGAGTTACTAGCACTCTTGGTTAGTCCAGGCATCTTGAGAGTTACTAGCACTCTTGGGTAGCCCATGCATCCCGGGAGGTACTGGCACACATGTTTAGTCAAGACATCTTGAGAGTTACTAGCACTCTTGGTTAGTCCATGCATCTTGAGAATTACTGGCACTCTTGGTTAGTCCATGCATCCTGGGAGTTACTGGCATTCTTGGTTAGTCCGTGCATCCTGGGAGGTACTGGCACTCTTGTTTAGTCCATGCATCCTTGGAGTTACTGGCACTCTTGTTTAGTCCACGCATCTTGGGAGTTACTGGCACTCTTCGTTAGTCCATGCATCTTGAGAGTTACTTGCACTCTTGGTTAGTCCAGGCATCTTGGGAGTTACTGGCACTCTTCGTTAGACCAGGCATCTTGAGAGTTACTAACACCCTTGGTTAGTCCAGGCATCGTGAGAGTTGCTAACACTCTCGGTTAGTCCATGCATCTTGAGCATAACTTGCACTCTTGGTTAGTCCAGGCATCTTGGGAGTTACTGGCACTCTTCGTTAGTCCAGGCATCTTAAGAGTTACTAACACTCTTGGTTAGACCAGGCATCTTGAGAGTTTCTAACATTCTCGGTTAGCCCAGGCATATTGAGCGTTACTAGCACTCTTGGTTAGTCCAGGCAACTTGAGCGTTACTAACCCTCTCGGTTAGTCCAGGCATCTTGAGGGTTAATAGCACTCTCGGTTAGTCTGGGCATCTTGAGAGTTACTAACACTGTCAGTTAGTCCAGGCGTCTTGAGAGTTACTAACACTCTCAGTTAGTCCAGGAATCTTGAGAGTTACTAGCACTCTCGGTTAATCCAGGCATCTTGAGAATTCCTAAAACACTCTTGGTTAGTCCAGGCATCGTGAGAGTTGCTAAAACTCTTGGTTAGTCCATGCATCTTGACCGTTACTTGCACTTTTGGTTAGTCCAGGCATCTCGAGCGTTACTAACACTCTCGGTTAGTCCAGGCATCTTGAGCGTTACTAGCACTCTTGGTTAGTCCAGGCATCTTGAGAGTTACTAGCACTCTTGGCCAGGCATGTTGAGCGTTACTAACACTCTCGGTTAGTCCATGCATCTTGAGAGTTACTGGCAGTCATGGTTAGTCCATGCATCCTGGGAGTTACTGGCACTCTTGGTTAGCCCATGCATCCTGGGAGTTTCTGGCACTCTTGGTTAGCCATGCATCTTGAGAGTTATTGGCACTCTCGTTAGTCCGTGCATCTTGGGAGTTACTAGCACTCTTGGTTAGTCCAGGCATCTTGGGAGTTGCTAGCACTCTTCGGTAGTCCATGCATCCTGGGAGGTACTGGCACACATGGTTAGTTGAGACATCTTGAGAGTTAATAGCACTCTTGGTTAGTCCATGCATCTTGAGAATTACTGGCACTCTTGGTAAGTCCATGCATCCTGGGAGTTACTGGCACTCTTGGTTAGTCCATGCATCTTGAGAGTTACTGGCACTCTCGTTAGTCCATGCATCTTGGGAGTTACTAACACTCTTGGTTAGTCCAGACATCTTGGGAGTTACTAGCACTCTTGGTTAGTCCATGCATCTTGGGAGGTCCTGGCACACATGGTTAGTCCAGACATCTTGAGTGTTACTAGCACTTTTGGTTAGTCCATGCATCTTGAGAATTACTGACTCTCATGGTTAGTCCATGCATCCTGGGAGTTACTGGCACTCTTGATTAGTCCATGCATCCTGGGAGTTCCTGGCCCTCTTGGTTAGTCCATGTATCCTGGGAGTTACTGGCACTCTTGGTTAGTCCATGCATCTTGAGATTTACCAGCACTCTTGGTTAGTCCAGGCACCTTGGGAGTTATTAGCACTCTTGGTTAGTCCACAGAAAACTTGGGAAATACTGGCACTCTTTGTTAGTCCAGGCATCTTGAGAGTTATAGCACTCTCGGTTAGTCCAGGCATCTTGAGAGTTACTAAACAAAAAAGAAGAGGCTGGATGGACCATCCAGCCAAGACTGGTGCTCACGTTTGTGTTCCAAGAACTGCGTGGTGTGATTATTTTCTAAATAAAGTTAATTCGAGTTCCATTTGTACCGTATTTCTTCACAATTTAATGAATATTCAAAATATGTTTGATCATTGTGTTGATCAATATGCATAGTAAGCTCATCATCATCCAAGTTGATTGCCAAAAACATATGGTTAACAGTGCCTATGCATTTCGGAGTCTAGCTCCTTCCTCAGGGCAAAAACCATAACGTAATATGCTTTATCTGAAGTTCAACTTGGATATACCATGTATTTCTCATCCCAATCGAGTGTGTGGAGTAAAAACTGTCTGCCTCGAATGCTGATTGTTGTGTTATGACGTATTATGGTAAAGTCAACCTCTTCAATAAGTATTAATTTTATAGTCCCATTTTCTTTTCAGTCCATGTTCATATGTATTGCTCTGAAGAAGTATGTAAAGCGGTTTAGTGGATTGCCCGTTCGAGGTTGGTAGTGTCAAATAGTTGTTCCAGGCTGGAGGTGTGTGCAGCAAAGTACAGGAAGTCAGAGCACAGAGACTAAGAGCAGCCTGCAGAGTTACTAACACTGTTGGTTAGTCCAGGCATCTTGAGTGTTACTAACACTCTCGGTTAGCCCAGGCATCTTGAGAGTTACTAGCACTCTTGGTTAGTCCAGGTATCTTGAGAGTTACTAGCACTCTTCGCCAGGCATCTTAAGCGTTACTAACACTCTCGGTTAGTTCATGCATCTTGAGAGTTACTGGCATTCATGGTTAATCCATGCATCCTGGGAGTTACTGGCACTCTTGGTTAGTCCATGCATCCTGGGAGTTACTGGAACTCTTGGTTAGTCCATGCATCTTGAGATTTACTAGCACTCTTGGTTAGTCCAAGCATCTTGATAGTTACAGGCACTCTTCGTTAGTCCAGGCATCTTGAGAGTTAAAAACACACTTGGTTAGACCAGGCATATTGAGAGTTACTAGCACTCTCGCTTAGTCCAGGCATCTTGAGAGTTACTAACACTCTCGGTTAGTCCATGCATCTTGAGCGTTAATTGCACTCTTGGTTAGTCCAGGCATCTTGGGAGTTACTGGCACTCTTTGTTAGTCCAGGCATCTTGAGAGTTACTAACAATCTTGGTTAGACCAGGCATCTTGGGAGTTATTAACACTCTTGGTTAGTCCAGGCATCTTGGTAGTTACAGGCACTCTTTGTTAGTCCAGGCCTCTTGGGAGTTACTAACACACTTGGTTAGACCAGGCATATTGAGAGTTACTAGCACTCTCGCTTAGTCCAGGCATCTTGAGAGTTACTAACACTCTTGGTTAGTCCAGGCATCGGGAGAGTTACTAACACTCTCGGTTAGTCCATGCATCTTGAGCGTTAATTGCACTCTTGGTTAGTCCAGGCATCTTGGGAGTTACTGGCACTCTTTGTTAGTCCAGGCATCTTGAGAGTTACTAACAATCTTGGTTAGACCAGGCATCTTGAGAGTTACTAGCACTCTCGGTTAGTCCAGGCATCTTGAGAGTTATTACTAACACTCTTGGTTAGTCTAGACATCTTGAGCGTTAGTGGCACTCTTGATTAGTCCATGCATCTTGAGAATTACTGGCACTCTTGGTTAGTCGATGCATACTGGGAGTTACTGGCACTCTTGATTAGTCCACGCATCCTGGGAGTTACTGGCACTCTTGGTTAGCCCATGCATCCTGGGAGTTACTGGCACTCTTGGTTAGTCCATGCATCTTGAGATTTACTAGCACTCTTGGTTAGTCCACACATCTTGGGAGTTACTGGCACTCTTGGTTAGTCCAGGCATCTTGAGAGTTACTAACACTCTCGGTTAGTCCAGGCATCTTGAGAGTTACTAACACTCTCGGTTAGTCCAGGCATCTTGAGAGTTACTAACACTCTTGGTTAGCCCAGGCATCTTGAGTGTTACTAACACTCTCGGTTAGCCCAGGCATCTTGAGAGTTACTAGCACTCTTGGTTAGTCCAGGCATCTTGAGCGTTACTAACTCTCTTGGTTAGTCCAGGCATTTTGAGAGTTACTAACACACACAGTTAGTCCAGGCATCTTGAGAGTTACTAGCACTCTCGGTTAGTCTGGGCATCTTGAGAGTTCCTAACTCTGTCAGTTAGGCCAGGAGTCTTGAGAGTTACTAACACTCTCGGTTAGTCCAGGCATCTTGAGAGTTACTAGCACTCTCGGTTAGTCCAGGCATCGTGAGAGTTGCTAACACTCTCGGTTAGTCCATGTATCTTGACCGTTACTTGCACTCTTGGTTAGTCCTAGCATCTTGAGCATTACTAACACTCTCGGTTAGTCCATGCATCTTGAGATCTACTAGCACTCTTGGTTAGTCCAGGCATCTTGGGAGTTACTAGCACTCTTGGTTAGTCCACACATCTTTGGAGTTACTGGCACTCTTCGTTAGTCCAGGCATCTTGAGATTTACTAACACTCTTGGTTAGACCAGGCATCTTGAGAGTTACTAGCACTCTCAGTTAGTCCAGGCATCTTGAGAGTTACTAACACTCTCGGTTAGCCCAGGCATCTTGATGGTTAATAGCACTCTCGGTTAGTCCGTGCATCTTGAGAGTTACTAACACTGTCAGTTAGTCCAGGCATCTTGAGAGTTACTAGCACTCTCGGTTAATCCAGGCATCTGGGGAGTTCCTAAAACACTCTCGGTTAGGCAGGGCATCGTAAGAGTTGCTAAAACTCTCAGTTAGTCCATACATCTTTACCGTTACTTACACTCTTGGTTAGACCAGGCATCTTGAGAGTTACTAGCACTCTCAGTTAGTCCAGGCATCTTGAGAGTTACTAACACTCTCGGTTAGCCCAGGCATCTTGATGGTTAATAGCACTCTCGGTTAGTCCGTGCATCTTGAGAGTTACTAACACTGTCAGTTAGTCCAGGCGTCTTGACAGTTACTAACACTCTCGGTTAGTCCAGGCATCTTGAGCGTTACTAACACTCTCGGTTAGTCCAGGCATCTTGAGATTTACTAGCACTCTTCGCCAGGCATCTTAAGCGTTACTTACACTCTCGGTTAGTCCATGCATCTTGAGAGTTACTGGCATTCATGGTTAGTCCATGCATCCTGGGAGTTACTGGCACTCTTGGTTAGTCCATGCATCCTGGGAGTTTCTGGCACTCTTGGTTAGCCAAGCATCTTGAGAGTTACTGGCACTCTCGTTAGTCCGTGCATCTTGGGAGTTACTAGCACTCTTGGTAAGTCCATGCATCTTGAGAATTACTAGCACTCTTGGTTAGTCCATGCATCCTGGGAGTTACTGGCACTCTTGGTTAGTCCTTGCATCTTGAGAGTTACTGGCACTCTCGTTAGTCCATGCATCTTGGGAGTTACTAGCACTCTTGGTTAGTCCAGGTATCTTGGGAGTTACTAGCACTCTTGGTTAGTCCATGCATCCTGGGAGGTACTGGCACACATGGTTAGTCCAGACATCTTGAGTGTTACTAGCACTCTTGGTTAGTCCATGCATCTTGAGAATTACTGACACTCTTGGTTAGTCCATGCATCCTGGGAGTTACTGGCACTCTTGATTAGTCCATGCATCCTGGGAGTTACTGGCCCTCTTGGTTAGTGCATGCATCATGGGAGTTACTGGCACTCTTCGTTAGTCCAGGCATCTTGAGAGTTACTAGCACTCTTGGCCAGGCATCTTGAGCGTTACTAATACTCTTGGTTAGTCCAGGCATCTTGACAGTTACTAGTACTCTCGGTTAGTCCAGGTATCTTGCGAGTTGCTAGCACACATGGTTAGTCCAGGCATCTTTAGAGTTACTAGCACTCTTGGCCAGGCATCTTGAGCATTACTAACACTCTTGGTAAGTCCATGCATCTTGGGAGTTACTGGCACTCTTGGTTAGTCCTTGCATCTTGAGAGTTACTGGCACTCTCGTTAGTCCATGCATCTTGGGAGTTACTAGCACTCTTGGTTAGTCCAGGCATCTTGGGAGTTACTAGTGCTCTTGGTTAGTCCATGCATCCTGGGAGGTGCTGGCACACATGGTTAGTCCACACATCTTGAGCGTTACTAGCACTCTTGGTTAATCCGTGCATCTTGAGAATTACTGGCATTCTTGGTTAGTCCATGCATCCTGGGAGTTACTGCCACTCTTGGTTAGTCCATGCATCCTGGGAGTTACTGGAACTCTTGGTTAGTCCATGCATCTTGAGATTTACTAGCACTCTTGGTTCGTCCAGGCATCTTGGGAGTTATTAACACTCTTGGTTAGTCCAGGCATCTTCGTAGTTACAGGCACTCTTTGTTAGTCCAGGCCTCTTGGGGGTTACTAACACACTTGGTTAGACCTGGCATCTTGAGAGTTACTAGCACTCTCGCTTAGTCCAGGCATCTTGAGAGTTACTAACACTCTTGGTTAGTCCGGGCATTGTGATAGTTACTAAACTCTCGGTTAGTCCATTTTTCTTGAGCGCTACTTGCACTCTTGGTTAGTCCAGGCATCTTGGGAGTTACTGGCACTCTTCGTTAGTCCAGGCATCTTGAGATTTACTAACACTCTTGGTTAGACCAGGCATCTTGAGAGTTACTAGCACTCTCGGTTAGTCCAGGCATCTTGCTAGTTACTAACACTCTTGGTGAGTCCAGACATCTTGAACGTTACTAGCACTCTTGGTTTGTCCATGCATCTTGAGAATTACTAGCACTCTTGGTTAGTCCATGCATCCTGGGAGCTACTGGCACTCTTGGTTAGTCCATGCATCTTGAGAGTTACTGGCACTCTCGTTAGTCCATTTATCTTGAGCGCTACTTGCACTCTTGGTTAGTCCAGGCATCTTGAGATTTACTAACACTCTTGGTTAGACCAGGCATCTTGACAGTTACTAGCACTCTCGGTTAATCCAGACATCTTGCTAGTAACTAACACTCTTGGTGAGTCCAGACATCTTGAGCGTTACTAGCACTCTTGGTTTGTCCATGCATCTTGAGAATTACTAGCACTCTTGGTTAGTCCATGCATCCTGGGAGCTACTGGCACTCTTGGTTAGTCCATGCATCTTGACAGTTACTGCCACTCTTTGTTAGTCCAGGCATCTTGAGAGTTACTAGCACTCTTGGCCAGGCATCTTGAGCGTTACTAATACTCTTGGTTAGTCAGGCATCTTGACAGTTACTAGTACTCTCGGTTAGTCCAGGTATCTTGCGAGTTGCTAGCACACATGGTTAGTCCAGGCATCTTGAGAGTTACTAGCGCTCTTGGCCAGGCATCTTGAGCATTACTAACACTCTCGGTTAGTCCATGCATCTTGAGAGTTACTGGCACTCTTGGCTAGGCCATGCATCCTGGGAGTTACTGGCACTCTTGGTTAGTCCATGCATCCTGGGAGTTACTGGCACCCTTGGTTAGTCCATGCATCTTGAGAGTTACTGGCGCTCATGTTAGTCCATGCATCTTGGGAGTTACTGGCACTCTTGGTTAGTCCTTGCATCTTGAAAGTTACTGACACTCTCGTTAGTCCATGCATCTTGGGAGTTACTAGCACTCTTGGTTAGTCCAGGCATCTTGGGAGTTACTAGTGCTCTTGGTCAGTCCATGCATCCTGGGAGGTGCTGGCACACATGGTTAGTCCACACATCTTGAGCGTTACTAGCACTCTTGGTTAATCCGTGCATCTTGCGAATTACTGGCATTCTTGGTTAGTCCATGCATCATGGGAGTTACTGCCACTCTTGGTTAGTCCATGCATCCTGGGAGTTACTAGCACTCTTGGTTAGTCCAGGCATCTTGAGAGTTACTAGCACTCTTGGTTAGTCCAGGCATCTTGAGTGTTACTAACTCTCTTGGTTAGTCCAGGCATTTTGAGAGTTACTAACACACACAGTTAGTCCAGGCATCTTGAGAGTTACTAGCACTCTCGGTTAGTCTGGGCATCTTGAGAGTTCCTAACTCTGTCAGTTAGGCCAGGAGTCTTGAGAGTTACTAACACTCTCGGTTAGTCCAGGCATCTTGAGAGTTACTAGCACTCTCGGTTAGTCCAGGCATCGTGAGAGTTGCTAACACTCTCGGTTAGTCCATGTATCTTGACCGTTACTTGCACTCTTGGTTAGTCCTAGCATCTTGAGCATTACTAACACTCTCGGTTAGTCCATGCATCTTGAGATCTACTAGCACTCTTGGTTAGTCCAGGCATCTTGGGAGTTACTAGCACTCTTGGTTAGTCCACACATCTTTGGAGTTACTGGCACTCTTCGTTAGTCCAGGCATCTTGAGATTTACTAACGCTCTTGGTTAGACCAGGCATCTTGAGAGTTACTAGCACTCTCAGTTAGTCCAGGCATCTTGAGAGTTACTAACACTCTCGGTTAGCCCAGGCATCTTGATGGTTAATAGCACTCTCGGTTAGTCCGTGCATCTTGAGAGTTACTAACACTGTCAGTTAGTCCAGGCATCTTGAGAGTTACTAGCACTCTCGGTTAATCCAGGCATCTGGGGAGTTCCTAAAACACTCTCGGTTAGGCAGGGCATCGTGAGAGTTGCTAAAACTCTCAGTTAGTCCATACATCTTTACCGTTACTTACACTCTTGGTTAGACCAGGCATCTTGAGAGTTACTAGCACTCTCAGTTAGTCCAGGCATCTTGAGAGTTACTAACACTCTCGGTTAGCCCAGGCATCTTGATGGTTAATAGCACTCTCGGTTAGTCCGTGCATCTTGAGAGTTACTAACACTGTCAGTTAGTCCAGGCGTCTTGACAGTTACTAACACTCTCGGTTAGTCCAGGCATCTTGAGCGTTACTAACACTCTCGGTTAGTCCAGGCATCTTGAGATTTACTAGCACTCTTCGCCAGGCATCTTAAGCGTTACTTACACTCTCGGTTAGTCCATGCATCTTGAGAGTTACTGGCATTCATGGTTAGTCCATGCATCCTGGGAGTTACTGGCACTCTTGGTTAGTCCATGCATCCTGGGAGTTTCTGGCACTCTTGGTTAGCCAAGCATCTTGAGAGTTACTGGCACTCTCGTTAGTCCGTGCATCTTGGGAGTTACTAGCAGTCTTGGTTAGTCTAGGCATCTTGGGAGTTACTAGCACTCTTGGTAAGTCCATGCATCTTGAGAATTACTAGCACTCTTGGTTAGTCCATGCATCCTGGGAGTTACTGGCACTCTTGGTTAGTCCTTGCATCTTGAGAGTTACTGGCACTCTCGTTAGTCCATGCATCTTGGGAGTTACTAGCACTCTTGGTTAGTCCAGGCATCTTGGGAGTTACTAGCACTCTTGGGTAGTTCATGCATCCTGGGAGCTACTGGCACACATGGTTAGTTCAGACATCTTGAGAGTTACTAGCACTCTTGGTAAGTCCATGCATCTTGAGAATTACTAGCACTCTTGGTTAGTCCATGCATCCTGGGAGTTACTGGCACTCTTGGTTAGTCCATGCATCTTGAGAGTTACTGGCACTCTCGTTAGTCCATGCATCTTGGGAGTTACTAGCACTCTTGGTTAGTCCAGGCATCTTGGGAGTTACTAGCACTCTTGGTTAGTCCATGCATCCTGGGAGGTACTGGCACACATGGTTAGTCCAGACATCTTGAGTGTTACTAGCACTCTTGGTTAGTCCATGCATCTTGAGAATTACTGACACTCTTGGTTAGTCCATGCATCCTGGGAGTTACTGGCACTCTTGATTAGTCCATGCATCCTGGGAGTTACTGGCCCTCTTGGTTAGTGCATGCATCATGGGAGTTACTGGCACTCTTCGTTAGTCCAGGCATCTTGAGAGTTACTAGCACTCTTGGCCAGGCATCTTGAGTGTTACTAATACTCTTGGTTAGTCCAGGCATCTTGACAGTTACTAGTACTCTCGGTTAGTCCAGGTATCTTGCGAGTTGCTAGCACACATGGTTAGTCCAGGCATCTTTAGAGTTACTAGCACTCTTGGCCAGGCATCTTGAGCATTACTAACACTCTTGGTTAGTCCATGCATCTTGGGAGTTACTGGCACTCTTGGTTAGTCCTTGCATCTTGAGAGTTACTGGCACTCTCGTTAGTCCATGCATCTTGGGAGTTACTAGGACTCTTGGTTAGTACAGGCATCTTGGGAGTTACTAGTGCTCTTGGTTAGTCCATGCATCCTGGGAGGTGCTGGCACACATGGTTAGTCCACACATCTTGAGCGTTACTAGCACTCTTGGTTAATCCGTGCATCTTGAGAATTACTGGCATTCTTGGTTAGTCCATGCATCCTGGGAGTTACTGCCACTCTTGGTTAGTCCATGCATCCTGGGAGTTACTGGAACTCTTGGTTAGTCCATGCATCTTGAGATTTACTAGCACTCTTGGTTCGTCCAGGCATCTTGGGAGTTATTAACACTCTTGGTTAGTCCAGGCATCTTCGTAGTTACAGGCACTCTTTGTTAGTCCAGGCCTCTTGGGGGTTACTAACACACTTGGTTAGACCAGGCATCTTGAGAGTTACTAGCACTCTCGCTTAGTCCAGGCATCTTGAGAGTTACTAACACTCTTGGTTAGTCCGGGCATCGTGATAGTTACTAAACTCTCGGTTTGTCCATTTATCTTGAGCGCTACTTGCACTCTTGGTTAGTCCAGGCATCTTGGGAGTTACTGGCACTCTTCGTTAGTCCAGGCATCTTGAGATTTACTAACACTCTTGGTTAGACCAGGCATCTTGAGAGTTACTAGCACTCTCGGTTAGTCCAGGCATCTTGCTAGTTACTAACACTCTTGGTGAGTCCAGACATCTTGAACGTTACTAGCACTCTTGGTTTGTCCATGCATCTTGAGAATTACTAGCACTCTTGGTTAGTCCATGCATCCTGGGAGCTACTGGCACTCTTGGTTAGTCCATGCATCTTGGGAGTTACTGGCACTCTTGGTTAGTCCTTGCATCTTGAGAGTTACTGGCACTCTCGTTAGTCCATGCATCTTGGGAGTTACTAGCACTCTTGGTTAGTCCAGGCATCTTGGGAGTTACTAGTGCTCTTGGTTAGTCCATGCATCCTGGGAGGTGCTGGCACACATGGTTAGTCCACACATCTTGAGCGTTACTAGCACTTTTGGTTAATCCGTGCATCTTGAGAATTACTGGCATTCTTGGTTAGTCCATGCATCCTGGGAGTTACTGCCACTCTTGGTTAGTCCATGCATCCTGGGAGTTACTGGAACTCTTGGTTAGTCCATGCATCTTGAGATTTACTAGCACTCTTGGTTCGTCCAGGCATCTTGGGAGTTATTAACACTCTTGGTTAGTCCAGGCATCTTCGTAGTTACAGGCACTCTTTGTTAGTCCAGGCCTCTTGGGGGTTACTAACACACTTGGTTAGACCAGGCACCTTGAGAGTTACTAGCACTCTCGCTTAGTCCAGGCATCTTGAGAGTTACTAACACTCTTGGTTAGTCCGGGCATCGTGATAGTTACTAAACTCTCGGTTAGTCCATTTTTCTTGAGCGCTACTTGCACTCTTGGTTAGTCCAGGCATCTTGGGAGTTACTGGCACTCTTCGTTAGTCCAGGCATCTTGAGATTTACTAACACTCTTGGTTAGACCAGGCATCTTGAGAGTTACTAGCACTCTCGGTTAGTCCAGGCATCTTGCTAGTTACTAACACTCTTGGTGAGTCCAGACATCTTGAACGTTACTAGCACTCTTGGTTTGTCCATGCATCTTGAGAATTACTAGCACTCTTGGTTAGTCCATGCATCCTGGGAGCTACTGGCACTCTTGGTTAGTCCATGCATCTTGAGAGTTACTGGCACTCTCGTTAGTCCATTTATCTTGAGCGCTACTTGCACTCTTGGTTAGTCCAGGCATCTTGAGATTTACTAACACTCTTGGTTAGACCAGGCATCTTGACAGTTACTAGCACTCTCGGTTAATCCAGACATCTTGCTAGTAACTAACACGCTTGGTGAGTCCAGACATCTTGAGCGTTACTAGCACTCTTGGTTTGTCCATGCATCTTGAGAATTACTAGCACTCTTGGTTAGTCCATGCATCCTGGGAGCTACTGGCACTCTTGGTTAGTCCATGCATCTTGACAGTTACTGCCACTCTTTGTTAGTCCAGGCATCTTGAGAGTTACTAGCACTCTTGGCCAGGCATCTTGAGCGTTACTAATACTCTTGGTTAGTCAGGCATCTTGACAGTTACTAGTACTCTCGGTTAGTCCAGGTATCTTGCTAGTTGCTAGCACACATGGTTAGTCCAGGCATCTTGAGAGTTACTAGCGCTCTTGGCCAGGCATCTTGAGCATTACTAACACTCTTGGTTAGTCCATGCATCTTGAGAGTTACTGGCACTCTTGGCTAGGCCATGCATCCTGGGAGTTACTGGCACTCTTGGTTAGTCCATGCATCCTGGGAGTTACTGGCACCCTTGGTTAGTCCATGCATCTTGAGAGTTACTGGCGCTCATGTTAGTCCATGCATCTTGGGAGTTACTGGCACTCTTGGTTAGTCCTTGCATCTTGAAAGTTACTGACACTCTCGTTAGTCCATGCATCTTGGGAGTTACTAGCACTCTTGGTTAATCCAGGCATCTTGGGAGTTACTAGTGCTCTTGGTCAGTCCATGCATCCTGGGAGGTGCTGGCACACATGGTTAGTCCACACATCTTGAGCGTTACTAGCACTCTTGGTTAATCCGTGCATCTTGCGAATTACTGGCATTCTTGGTTAGTCCATGCATCCTGGGAGTTACTGCCACTCTTGGTTAGTCCATGCATCCTGGGAGTTACTAGCACTCTTGGTTAGTCCAGGCATCTTGAGAGTTACTAGCACTCTTGGTTAGTCCAGGCATCTAGAGTGTTACTAACTCTCTTGGTTAGTCCAGGCATTTTGAGAGTTACTAACACACACAGTTAGTCCAGGCATCTTGAGAGTTACTAGCACTCTCGGTTAGTCTGGGCATCTTGAGAGTTCCTAACTCTGTCAGTTAGGCCAGGAGTCTTGAGAGTTACTAACACCCTCGGTTAGTCCAGGCATCTTGAGAGTTACTAGCACTCTCGGTTAGTCCAGGCATCGTGAGAGTTGCTAACACTCTCGGTTAGTCCATGTATCTTGACCGTTACTTGCACTCTTGGTTAGTCCTAGCATCTTGAGCATTACTAACACTCTCGGTTAGTCCATGCATCTTGAAATCTACTAGCACTCTTGGTTAGTCCAGGCATCTTGGGAGTTACTAGCACTCTTGGTTAGTCCACACATCTTTGGAGTTACTGGCACTGTTCGTTAGTCCAGGCATCTTGAGATTTACTAACGCTCTTGGTTAGACCAGGCATCTTGAGAGTTACTAGCACTCTCAGTTAGTCCAGGCATCTTGAGAGTTACTAACACTCTCGGTTAGCCCAGGCATCTTGATGGTTAATAGCACTCTCGGTTAGTCCGTGCATCTTGAGAGTTACTAACACTGTCAGTTAGTCCAGGCATCTTGAGAGTTACTAGCACTCTCGGTTAATCCAGGCATCTGGGGAGTTCCTAAAACACTCTCGGTTAGGCAGGGCATCGTGAGAGTTGCTAAAACTCTCAGTTAGTCCATACATCTTTACCGTTACTTACACTCTTGGTTAGACCAGGCATCTTGAGAGTTACTAGCACTCTCAGTTAGTCCAGGCATCTTGAGAGTTACTAACACTCTCGGTTAGCCCAGGCATCTTGATGGTTAATAGCACTCTCGGTTAGTCCGTGCATCTTGAGAGTTACTAACACTGTCAGTTAGTCCAGGCGTCTTGACAGTTACTAACACTCTCGGTTAGTCCAGGCATCTTGAGCGTTACTAACACTCTCGGTTAGTCCAGGCATCTTGAGATTTACTAGCACTCTTCGCCAGGCATCTTAAGCGTTACTTACACTCTCGGTTAGTCCATGCATCTTGAGAGTTACTGGCATTCATGGTTAGTCCATGCATCCTGGGAGTTACTGGCACTCTTGGTTAGTCCATGCATCCTGGGAGTTTCTGGCACTCTTGGTTAGCCAAGCATCTTGAGAGTTACTGGCACTCTCGTTAGTCCGTGCATCTTGGGAGTTACTAGCAGTCTTGGTTAGTCTAGGCATCTTGGGAGTTACTAGCACTCTTGGTAAGTCCATGCATCTTGAGAATTACTAGCACTCTTGGTTAGTCCATGCATCCTGGGAGTTACTGGCACTCTTGGTTAGTCCTTGCATCTTGAGAGTTACTGGCACTCTCGTTAGTCCATGCATCTTGGGAGTTACTAGCACTCTTGGTTAGTCCAGGCATCTTGGGAGTTACTAGCACTCTTGGGTAGTTCATGCATCCTGGGAGCTACTGGCACACATGGTTAGTTCAGACATCTTGAGAGTTACTAGCACTCTTGGTAAGTCCATGCATCTTGAGAATTACTAGCACTCTTGGTTAGTCCATGCATCCTGGGAGTTACTGGCACTCTTGGTTAGTCCATGCATCTTGAGAGTTACTGGCACTCTCGTTAGTCCATGCATCTTGGGAGTTACTAGCACTCTTGGTTAGTCCAGGCATCTTGGGAGTTACTAGCACTCTTGGTTAGTCCATGCATCCTGGGAGGTACTGGCACACATGGTTAGTCCAGACATCTTGAGTGTTACTAGCACTCTTGGTTAGTCCATGCATCTTGAGAATTACTGACACTCTTGGTTAGTCCATGCATCCTGGGAGTTACTGGCACTCTTGATTAGTCCATGCATCCTGGGAGTTACTGGCCCTCTTGGTTAGTGCATGCATCATGGGAGTTACTGGCACTCTTCGTTAGTCCAGGCATCTTGAGAGTTACTAGCACTCTTGGCCAGGCATCTTGAGTGTTACTAATACTCTTGGTTAGTCCAGGCATCTTGACAGTTACTAGTACTCTCGGTTAGTCCAGGTATCTTGCGAGTTGCTAGCACACATGGTTAGTCCAGGCATCTTTAGAGTTACTAGCACTCTTGGCCAGGCATCTTGAGCATTACTAACACTCTTGGTTAGTCCATGCATCTTGGGAGTTACTGGCACTCTTGGTTAGTCCTTGCATCTTGAGAGTTACTGGCACTCTCGTTAGTCCATGCATCTTGGGAGTTACTAGCACTCTTGGTTAGTCCAGGCATCTTGGGAGTTACTAGTGCTCTTGGTTAGTCCATGCATCCTGGGAGGTGCTGGCACACATGGTTAGTCCACACATCTTGAGCGTTACTAGCACTCTTGGTTAATCCGTGCATCTTGAGAATTACTGGCATTCTTGGTTAGTCCATGCATCCTGGGAGTTACTGCCACTCTTGGTTAGTCCATGCATCCTGGGAGTTACTGGAACTCTTGGTTAGTCCATGCATCTTGAGATTTACTAGCACTCTTGGTTCGTCCAGGCATCTTGGGAGTTATTAACACTCTTGGTTAGTCCAGGCATCTTCGTAGTTACAGGCACTCTTTGTTAGTCCAGGCCTCTTGGGGGTTACTAACACACTTGGTTAGACCAGGCATCTTGAGAGTTACTAGCACTCTCGCTTAGTCCAGGCATCTTGAGAGTTACTAACACTCTTGGTTAGTCCGGGCATCGTGATAGTTACTAAACTCTCGGTTAGTCCATTTATCTTGAGCGCTACTTGCACTCTTGGTTAGTCCAGGCATCTTGGGAGTTACTGGCACTCTTCGTTAGTCCAGGCATCTTGAGATTTACTAACACTCTTGGTTAGACCAGGCATCTTGAGAGTTACTAGCACTCTCGGTTAGTCCAGGCATCTTGCTAGTTACTAACACTCTTGGTGAGTCCAGACATCTTGAACGTTACTAGCACTCTTGGTTTGTCCATGCATCTTGAGAATTACTAGCACTCTTGGTTAGTCCATGCATCCTGGGAGCTACTGGCACTCTTGGTTAGTCCATGCATCTTGACAGTTACTGCCACTCTTTGTTAGTCCAGGCATCTTGAGAGTTACTAGCACTCTTGGTCAGGCATCTTGAGCGTTACTAATACTCTTGGTTAGTCAGGCATCTTGACAGTTACAAGTACTCTCGGTTAGTCCAGGTATCTTGCGAGTTGCTAGCACACATGGTTAGTCCAGGCATCTTGAGAGTTACTAGCGCTCTTGGCCAGGCATCTTGAGCATTACTAACACTCTCGGTTAGACCATGCATCTTGAGAGTTACTGGCACACTTGGCTAGGCCATGCATCCTGGGAGTTACTGGCACTCTTGGTTAGTCCATGCATCCTGGGAGTTACTGGCACCCTTGGTTAGTCCATGCATCTTGAGAGTTACTGGCGCTCATGTTAGTCCATGCATCTTGGGAGTTACTGGCACTCTTGGTTAGTCCTTGCATCTTGAAAGTTACTGACACTCTCGTTAGTCCATGCATCTTGGGAGTTACTAGCACTCTTGGTTAGTCCAGGCATCTTGGGAGTTACTAGTGCTCTTGGTTAGTCCATGCATCCTGGGAGGTGCTGGCACACATGGTTAGTCCACACATCTTGAGCGTTACTAGCACTCTTGGTTAATCCGTGCATCTTGCGAATTACTGGCATTCTTGGTTAGTCCATGCATCCTGGGAGTTACTGCCACTCTTGGTTAGTCCATGCATCCTGGGAGTTACTAGCACTCTTGGTTAGTCCAGGCATCTTGAGCGTTACTAACACTCTCGGTTAGTCCAGGCATCTTGAGCGTTACTAGCACTCTCGGTTCGGCCATGCATCCTGGGACTTTCTGGCACCCTTGGTTAGCCATGCATCTTGAGAGTTGCTGGCACTCTCGTTAGTCCATGCATCTTGGGAGTTACTAGCACTCTTGGTTAGTCCAGGCATCTTGAGAGTTACTAGCACTCTTGGGTAGTCCATGCATCCTGGGAGGTACTGGCACACATGTTTACTCAAGACATCTTGAGAGTTACTAGCACTCTTGGTTAGTCCATGCATCTTGAGAATTACTGGCGCTCTTGGTTAGTCCATGCATCCTGGGAGTTACTGGCATTCTTGGTTAGTCCATGCATCCTGGGAGTTACTGGCACTCTTGTTTAGTCCATGCATCCTTGGAGTTACTGGCACTCTTGTTTAGTCCACGCATCTTGGGAGTTACTGGCACTCTTCGTTAGTCCATGCATCTTGAGAGTTACTTGCACTCTTGGTTAGTCCAGGCATCTTGGGAGTTACTGGCACTCTTCGTTAGTCCAGGCATCTTGAGAGTTACTAACAATCTTGGTTAGACCAGGCATCTTGAGAGTTACTAACACCCTTGGTTAGTCCAGGCATCGTGAGAGTTGCTAACACTCTCGGTTAGTCCATGCATCTTGAGCATTACTTGCACTCTTGGTTAGTCCAGGCATCTTGGGAGTTACTGGCACTCTTCGTTAGTCCAGGCATCTTAAGAGTTACTAACACTCTTGGTTAGACCAGGCATCTTGAGAGTTTCTAACATTCTCGGTTAGCCCAGGCATATTGAGCGTTACTAGCACTCTTGGTTAGTCCAGGCAACTTGAACGTTACTAACCCTCTCGGTTAGTCCAGGCATCTTGAGGGTTAATAGCACTCTCCGTTAGTCTGGGCATCTTGAGAGTTACTAACACTGTCAGTTAGTCCAGGCGTCTTGAGAGTTACTAACACTCTCGGTTAGTCCAGGCATCTTGAGAGTTACTAGCACTCTTGGTTAATCCAGGCATCTTGAGAGTTCCTAAAACACTCTCGGTTAGTCCAGGCATCGTGAGAGTTGCTAAAACTCTTGGTTAGTCCATGCATCTTGACCGTTACTTGCACTCTTGGTTAGTCCAGGCATCTCGAGCGTTACTAACACTCTCGGTTAGTCCAGGCATCTTGAGCGTTACTAGCACGCTTGGTTAGTCCAGGCATCTTGAGAGTTACTAGCACTCTTGGCCAGGCATGTTGAGCGTTACTAACACTCTCGGTTAGTCCATGCATCTTGAGAGTTACTGGCAGTCATGGTTAGTCCATGCATCCTGGGAGTTACTGGCACTCTTGGTTAGCCCATGCATCCTGGGAGTTTCTGGCACTCTTGGTTAGCCATGCATCTTGAGAGTTATTGGCACTCTCGTTAGTCCGTGCATCTTGGGAGTTACTAGCACTCTTGGTTAGTCCAGGCATCTTGGGAGTTGCTAGCACTCTTCGGTAGTCCATGCATCCTGGGAGGTACTGGCACACATGGTTAGTTGAGACATCTTGAGAGTTAATAGCACTCTTGGTTAGTCCATGCATCTTGAGAATTACTGGCACTCTTGGTTAGTCCATGCATCCTGGGAGTTACTGGCACTCTTGGTTAGTCCATGCATCTTGAGAGTTACTGGCGCTCTCGTTAGTCCATGCATCTTGGGAGTTACTAACACTCCTGGTTAGTCCAGACATCTTGGGAGTTACTAGCACTCTTGGTTAGTCCATGCATCTTGGGAGGTCCTGGCACACATGGTTAGTCTAGACATCTTGAGTGTTACTAGCACTTTTGGTTAGTCCATGCATCTTGAGAATTACTGACACTCATGGTTAGTCCATGCATCCTGGGAGTTACTGGCACTCTTGATTAGTCCATGCATCCTGGGAGTTCCTGGCCCTCTTGGTTAGTCCATGCATCCTGGGAGTTACTGGCACTCTTGGTTAGTCCATGCATCTTGAGATTTACCAGCAGTCTTGGTTAGTCCAGGCACCTTGGGAGTTATTAGCACTCTTGGTTAGTCCACGCATCTTGGGAGATACTGGCACTCTTCGTTAGTCCAGGCATCTTGAGAGTTACTAGCACTCTCGGTTAGTCCAGGCATCTTGAGAGTTACTAACACTCTTGGTTAGTCCAGGCATCTTGAGTGTTACTAACACTCTCGGTTAGCCCAGGCATCTTGAGAGTTACTAGCACTCTTGGTTAGTCCAGGCATCTTGAGCGTTACTAACTCTCTTGGTTAGTCCAGGCATTTTGAGAGTTACTAACACACACAGTTAGTCCAGGCGTCTTGAGAGTTACTAACACTCTCGGTTAGTCCAGGCATCTTGAGCGTTACTAGCACTCTCGGTTCGTCCATGCATCCTAGGACTTTCTGGCACTCTTGGTTAGCCATGCATCTTGAGAGTTGCTGGCACTCTCGTTAGTCCATGCATCTTGGGAGTTACTAGCACTCTTGGTTAGTCCAGGCATCTTGAGAGTTACTAGCACTCTTGGGTAGTCCATGCATCCTGGGAGGTACTGGCACACATGTTTACTCAAGACATCTTGAGAGTTACTAGCACTCTTGGTTAGTCCATGCATCTTGAGAATTACTGGCGCTCTTGGTTAGTCCATGCATCCTGGGAGTTACTGGCATTCTTGGTTAGTCCATGCATCCTGGGAGTTACTGGCACTCTTGTTTAGTCCATGCATCCTTGGAGTTACTGGCACTCTTGTTTAGTCTACGCATCTTGGGAGTTACTGGCACTCTTCGTTAGTCCATGCATCTTGAGAGTTACTTGCACTCTTGGTTAGTCCAGGCATCTTGGGAGTTACTGGCACTCTTCGTTAGTCCAGGCATCTTGAGAGTTACTAACAATCTTGGTTAGACCAGGCATCTTGAGAGTTACTAACACCCTTGGTTAGTCCAGGCATCGTGAGAGTTGCTAACACTCTCGGTTAGTCCATGCATCTTGAGCATTACTTGCACTCTTGGTTAGTCCAGGCATCTTGGGAGTTACTGGCACTCTTCGTTAGTCCAGGCATCTTAAGAGTTACTAACACTCTTGGTTAGACCAGGCATCTTGAGAGTTTCTAACATTCTCGGTTAGCCCAGGCATATTGAGCGTTACTAGCACTCTTGGTTAGTCCAGGCAACTTGAGCGTTACTAACCCTCTCGGTTAGTCCAGGCATCTTGAGGGTTAATAGCACTCTCGGTTAGTCTGGGCATCTTGAGAGTTACTAACACTGTCAGTTAGTCCAGGCGTCTTGAGAGTTACTAACACTCTCGGCTAGTCCAGGCATCTTGAGAGTTACTAGCACTCTCGGTTAATCCAGGCATCTTGAGAGTTCCTAAAACACTCTCGGTTAGTCCAGGCATCGTGAGAGTTGCTAAAACTCTTGGTTAGTCCATGCATCTTGACTGTTACTTGCACTCTTGGTTAGTCCAGACATCTCGAGCGTTACTAACACTCTCGGTTAGTCCAGGCATCTTGAGCGTTACTAGCACGCTTGGTTAGTCCAGGCATCTTGAGAGTTACTAGCACTCTTGGCCAGGCATGTTGAGCGTTACTAACACTCTCGGTTAGTCCATGCATCTTGAGAGTTACTGGCAGTCATGGTTAGTCCATGCATCCTGGGAGTTACTGGCACTCTTGGTTAGCCCATGCATCCTGGGAGTTTCTGGCACTCTTGGTTAGCCATGCATCTTGAGAGTTATTGGCACTCTCGTTAGTCCGTGCATCTTGGGAGTTACTAGCACTCTTGGTTAGTCCAGGCATCTTGGGAGTTGCTAGCACTCTTCGGTAGTTCATGCATCCTGGGAGGTAAAGGCACACATGGTTAGTTGAGACATCTTGAGAGTTAATAGCACTCTTGGTTAGTCCATGCATCTTGAGAATTACTGGCACTCTTGGTTAGTCCATGCATCCTGGGAGTTACTGGCACTCTTGGTTAGTCCATGCATCTTGAGAGTTACTGGCACTCTCGTTAGTCCATGCATCTTGGGAGTTACTAACACTCCTGGTTAGTCCAGACATCTTGGGAGTTACTAGCACTCTTGGTTAGTCCATGCATCTTGGGAGGTCCTGGCACACATGGTTAGTCCAGACATCTTGAGTGTTACTAGCACTTTTGGTTAGTCCATGCTTCTTGAGAATTACTGACACTCATGGTTAGTCCATGCATCCTGGGAGTTACTGGCACTCTTGATTAGTCCATGCATCCTGGGAGTTCCTGGCCCTCTTGGTTAGTCCATGCATCCTGGGAGTTACTGGCACTCTTGGTTAGTCCATGCATCTTGAGATTTACCAGCAGTCTTGCTTAGTCCAGGCACCTTGGGAGTTATTAGCACTCTTGGTTAGTCCACGCATCTTGGGAGATACTGGCACTCTTCGTTAGTCCAGGCATCTTGAGAGTTACTAACACTCTCGGTTAGTCCAGGCATCTTGAGAGTTACTAGCACTCTTGGTTAGTCCAGGCATCGTGAGAGTCGCTAACACTCTCGGTTAGTCCATGTATCTTGACCGTTACTTGCACTCTTGGTTAGTCCTAGCATCTTGAGCATTACTAACACTCTCGGTTAGTCCATGCATCTTGAGATTTACTAGCACTCTTGGTTAGTCCAGGCATCTTGGGAGTTACTAGCACTCTTGGTTAGTCCATGTATCTTGACCGTTACTTGCACTCTTGGTTAGTCCTAGCATCTTGAGCATTACTAACACTCTCGGTTAGTCCATGCATCTTGAGATTTACTAGCACTCTTGGTTAGTCCAGGCATCTTGGGAGTTACTAGCACTCTTGGTTAGTCCACACATCTTTGGAGTTACTGGCACTCTTCGTTAGTCCATGCATCTTGAGCATTACTTGCACTCTTGGTTAGTCCAGGCATCTTGGGAGTTACTGGCACTCTTCGTTAGTCCAGGCATCTTAAGAGTTACTAACACTCTTGGTTAGACCAGGCATCTTGAGAGTTTCTAACATTCTCGGTTAGCCCAGGCATATTGAGCGTTACTAGCACTCTTGGTTAGTTCAGGCAACTTGAGCGTTACTAACCCTCTCGGTTAGTCCAGGCATCTTGAGGGTTAATAGCACTCTCGGTTAGTCTGGGCATCTTGAGAGTTACTAACACTGTCAGTTAGTCCAGGCGTCTTGAGAGTTACTAACACTCTCGGCTAGTCCAGGCATCTTGAGAGTTACTAGCACTCTCGGTTAATCCAGGCATCTTGAGAGTTCCTAAAACACTCTCGGTTAGTCCAGGCATCGTGAGAGTTGCTAAAACTCTTGGTTAGTCCATGCATCTTGACTGTTACTTGCACTCTTGGTTAGTCCAGACATCTCGAGCGTTACTAACACTCTCGGTTAGTCCAGGCATCTTGAGCGTTACTAGCACGCTTGGTTAGTCCAGGCATCTTGAGAGTTACTAGCACTCTTGGCCAGGCATGTTGAGCGTTACTAACACTCTCGGTTAGTCCATGCATCTTGAGAGTTACTGCCAGTCATGGTTAGTCCATGCATCCTGGGAGTTACTGGCACTCTTGGTTAACCCATGCATCCTGGGAGTTTCTGGCACTCTTGGTTAGCCATGCATCTTGAGAGTTATTGGCACTCTCGTTAGTCCGTGCATCTTGGGAGTTACTAGCACTCTTGGTTAGTCCAGGCATCTTGGGAGTTGCTAGCACTCTTCGGTAGTTCATGCATCCTGGGAGGTACTGGCACACATGGTTAGTTGAGACATCTTGAGAGTTAATAGCACTCTTGGTTAGTCCATGCATCTTGAGAATTACTGGCACTCTTGGTTAGTCCATGCATCCTGGGAGTTACTGGCACTCTTGGTTAGTCCATGCATCTTGAGAGTTACTGGCACTCTCGTTAGTCCATGCATCTTGGGAGTTACTAACACTCCTGGTTAGTCCAGACATCTTGGGAGTTACTAGCACTCTTGGTTAGTCCATGCATCTTGGGAGGTCCTGGCACACATGGTTAGTCCAGACATCTTGAGTGTTACTAGCACTTTTGGTTAGTCCATGCTTCTTGAGAATTACTGACACTCATGGTTAGTCCATGCATCCTGGGAGTTACTGGCACTCTTGATTAGTCCATGCATCCTGGGAGTTCCTGGCCCTCTTGGTTAGTCCATGCATCCTGGGAGTTACTGGCACTCTTGGTTAGTCCATGCATCTTGAGATTTACCAGCAGTCTTGCTTAGTCCAGGCACCTTGGGAGTTATTAGCACTCTTGGTTAGTCCACGCATCTTGGGAGATACTGGCACTCTTCGTTAGTCCAGGCATCTTGAGAGTTACTAACACTCTCGGTTAGTCCAGGCATCTTGAGAGTTACTAGCACTCTCGGTTAGTCCAGGCATCGTGAGAGTCGCTAACACTCTCGGTTAGTCCATGTATCTTGACCGTTACTTGCACTCTTGGTTAGTCCTAGCATCTTGAGCATTACTAACACTCTCGGTTAGTCCATGCATCTTGAGATTTACTAGCACTCTTGGTTAGTCCAGGCATCTTGGGAGTTACTAGCACTCTTGGTTAGTCCACACATCTTTGGAGTTACTGGCACTCTTCGTTAGTCCAGGCATCTTGAGATTTACTAACACTCTTGGTTAGACCAGGCATCTTGAGAGTTACTAGCACTCTCAGTTAGTCCAGGCATCTTGAGAGTTACTAACACTCTCGGTTAGCCCAGGCATCTTGATGGTTAATAGCACTCTCGGTTAGTCCGTGCATCTTGAGAGTTACTAACACTGTCAGTTAGTCCAGGCGTCTTGAGAGTTACTAACACTCTCGGTTAGTCCAGGCATCTTGAGAGTTACTAGCACTCTCGGTTAATCCAGGCATCTGGGGAGTTCCTAAAACACTCTCAGTTAGTCCATACATCTTGACCGTTACTTGCGCTCTTGGTTAGTCTAGGCATCTTGAGCGTTACTAACACTCTCGGTTAGTCCAGGCATCTTGAACGTTACTAGCACTCTTGGTGAGTCCAGGCATCTTGAGAGTTACTAGCACTCTTTGCCAGGCATCTTAAGCGTTACTAACACTCTCGGTTAGTCCATGCATCTTGAGAGTTACTGGCATTCATGGTTAGTCCATGCATCCTGGGAGTTACTGGCACTCTTGGTTAGTCCATGCATCCTGGGAGTTACTGGCACTCTTGGTTAGTCCATACATCCCGGGAGTTACTGGAACTCTTGGTTAGTCCATGCATCTTGAGATTTACTAGCACTCTTGGTTAGTCCAAGCATCTTGATAGTTACAGGCACTCTTCATCAGTCCAGGCATCTTGAGAGTTACTAACACACTTGGTTAGACCAGGCATATTGAGAGTTACTAGCACTCTTGCTTAGTCCAGGCATCTTGAGAGTTACTAACACTCTTGGTTAGTCCAAGCATCGGGAGAGTTACTAACACTCTCGGTTAGTCCATGCATCTTGAGCGTTAATTGCACTCTTGGTTAGTCCAGGCATCTTGGGAGTTACTGGCACTCTTTCTTAGTCCAGGCATCTTGAGAGTTACTAACAATCTTGGTTAGACCAGGCATCTTGAGAGTTACTAGCACTCTCGGTTAGTCCAGGCATCTTGAGCGTTAATTGCACTCTTGGTTAGTCCAGGCATCTTGAGAGTTACTAACAATCTTGGTTAGACCAGGCATCTTGAGAGTTACTAGCACTCTCGGTTAGTCCAGGCATCTTCAGAGTTACTAACACTCTTGGTTAGTCCAGGCATCTTGAGAGTTACTAACAATCTTGGTTAGACCAGGCATCTTGAGAGTTACTAGCACTCTTGGTTAGTCCAGGCATCTTGAGCGTTACTAACTCTCTTGGTTAGTCCAGGCATTTTGAGAGTTACTAACACACACAGTTAGTCCAGGCATCTTGAGAGTTACTAGCACTCTCGGTTAGTCTGGGCATCTTGAGAGTTCCTAACTCTGTCAATTAGGCCAGGAGTCTTGAGAGTTACTAACACTCTCGGTTAGCCCAGGCATCTTGAGAGTTACTAGCACTCTCGGTTAGTCCAGGCATCGTGAGAGTTGCTAACACTCTCGGTTAGTCCATGTATCTTGACCGTTACTTGCACTCTTGGTTAGTCCTAGCATCTTGATCATTACTAACACTCTCAGTTAGTCCATGCATCTTGAGATCTACTAGCACTCTTGGTTAGTCCAGGCATCTTGGGAGTTACTAGCACTCTTGGTTAGTCCACACATCTTTGGAGTTACTGGCACTCTTCGTTAGTCCAGGCATCTTGAGATTTACTAACACTCTTGGTTAGACCAGGCATCTTGAGAGTTACTAGCACTCTCAGTTAGTCCAGGCATCTTGAGAGTTACTAACACTCTCGGTTAGCCCAGGCATCTTGATGGTTAATAGCACTCTCGGTTAGTCCGTGCATCTTGAGAGTTACTAACACTGTCAGTTAGTCCAGGCGTCTTGAGAGTTACTAACACTCTCGGTTAGTCCAGGCATCTTGAGAGTTACTAGCACTCTCGGTTAATCCAGGCATCTGGAGAGTTCCTAAAACACTCTCGGTTAGGCAGGGCATCGTGAGTATTGCTAAAACTCTGTTAGTCCATACATCTTGACCGTTACTTGCGCTCTTGGTTAGTCTAGGCATCTTGAGCGTTACTAACACTCTCGGTTAGTCCAGGCATCTTGAGCGTTACTAACACTCTTGGTTAGTCCAGGCATCTTGAGATTTACTAGCACTCTTCGCCAGGCATCTTAAGCGTTACTAACACTCTCGGTTAGTCCATGCATCTTGAGAGTTACTGGCATTCATGGTTAGTCCATGCATGCTGGGAGTTACTGGCACTCTTGGTTAGTCCATGCATCCTGGGAGTTTCTGGCACTCTTGGTTAGCCAAGCATCTTGAGAGTTACTGGCACTCTCGTTAGTCCGTGCATCTTGGGAGTTACTAGCAGTCTTGGTTAGTCCAGGCATCTTGGGAGTTACTAGCACTCTTGGGTAGTTAATGCATCCTGGGAGGTACTGGCACACATGGTTAGTTCAGACATCTTGAGAGTTACTAGCACTCTTGGTAAGTCCATGCATCTTGAGAATTACTAGCACTCTTGGTTAGTCCATGCATCCTGGGAGTTACTGGCACTCTTGGTTAGTCCATGCATCTTGAGAGTTACTGGCACTCTCGTTAGTCCATGCATCTTGGGAGTTACTAGCACTCTTGGTTAGTCCAGGCATCTTGGGAGTTACTAGCACTCTTGGGTAGTTCATGCATCCTGGGAGCTACTGGCACACATGGTTAGTTCAGACATCTTGAGAGTTAATAGCACTCTTGGTTAGTCCATGCATCTTGAGAATTACTGGCACTCTTGGTTAGTCCATGCATCCTGGGAGTTACTGGCACTCTTGGTTAGTCCATGCATCTTGAGAGTTACTGGCACTCTCGTTAGTCCATGCATCTTGGGAGTTACTAACACTCCTGGTTAGTCCAGACATCTTGGGAGTTACTAGCACTCTTGGTTAGTCCATGCATCTTGGGAGGTCCTGGCACACATGGTTAGTCCAGACATCTTGAGTGTTACTAGCACTTTTGGTTAGTCCATGCTTCTTGAGAATTACTGACACTCATGGTTAGTCCATGCATCCTGGGAGTTACTGGCACTCTTGATTAGTCCATGCATCCTGGGAGTTCCTGGCCCTCTTGGTTAGTCCATGCATCCTGGGAGTTACTGGCACTCTTGGTTAGTCCATGCATCTTGAGATTTACCAGCAGTCTTGCTTAGTCCAGGCACCTTGGGAGTTATTAGCACTCTTGGTTAGTCCACGCATCTTGGGAGATACTGGCACTCTTCGTTAGTCCAGGCATCTTGAGAGTTACTAACACTCTCGGTTAGTCCAGGCATCTTGAGAGTTACTAGCACTCTCGGTTAGTCCAGGCATCGTGAGAGTCGCTAACACTCTCGGTTAGTCCATGTATCTTGACCGTTACTTGCACTCTTGGTTAGTCCTAGCATCTTGAGCATTACTAACACTCTCGGTTAGTCCATGCATCTTGAGATTTACTAGCACTCTTGGTTAGTCCAGGCATCTTGGGAGTTACTAGCACTCTTGGTTAGTCCACACATCTTTGGAGTTACTGGCACTCTTCGTTAGTCCAGGCATCTTGAGATTTACTAACACTCTTGGTTAGACCAGGCATCTTGAGAGTTACTAGCACTCTCAGTTAGTCCAGGCATCTTGAGAGTTACTAGCACTCTCGGTTAGTCCAGGCATCGTGAGAGTCGCTAACACTCTCGGTTAGTCCATGTATCTTGACCGTTACTTGCACTCTTGGTTAGTCCTAGCATCTTGAGCATTACTAACACTCTCGGTTAGTCCATGCATCTTGAGATTTACTAGCACTCTTGGTTAGTCCAGGCATCTTGGGAGTTACTAGCACTCTTGGTTAGTCCATGTATCTTGACCGTTACTTGCACTCTTGGTTAGTCCTAGCATCTTGAGCATTACTAACACTCTCGGTTAGTCCATGCATCTTGAGATTTACTAGCACTCTTGGTTAGTCCAGGCATCTTGGGAGTTACTAGCACTCTTGGTTAGTCCACACATCTTTGGAGTTACTGGCACTCTTCGTTAGTCCATGCATCTTGAGCATTACTTGCACTCTTGGTTAGTCCAGGCATCTTGGGAGTTACTGGCACTCTTCGTTAGTCCAGGCATCTTAAGAGTTACTAACACTCTTGGTTAGACCAGGCATCTTGAGAGTTTCTAACATTCTCGGTTAGCCCAGGCATATTGAGCGTTACTAGCACTCTTGGTTAGTTCAGGCAACTTGAGCGTTACTAACCCTCTCGGTTAGTCCAGGCATCTTGAGGGTTAATAGCACTCTCGGTTAGTCTGGGCATCTTGAGAGTTACTAACACTGTCAGTTAGTCCAGGCGTCTTGAGAGTTACTAACACTCTCGGCTAGTCCAGGCATCTTGAGAGTTACTAGCACTCTCGGTTAATCCAGGCATCTTGAGAGTTCCTAAAACACTCTCGGTTAGTCCAGGCATCGTGAGAGTTGCTAAAACTCTTGGTTAGTCCATGCATCTTGACTGTTACTTGCACTCTTGGTTAGTCCAGACATCTCGAGCGTTACTAACACTCTCGGTTAGTCCAGGCATCTTGAGCGTTACTAGCACGCTTGGTTAGTCCAGGCATCTTGAGAGTTACTAGCACTCTTGGCCAGGCATGTTGAGCGTTACTAACACTCTCGGTTAGTCCATGCATCTTGAGAGTTACTGCCACTCATGGTTAGTCCATGCATCCTGGGAGTTACTGGCACTCTTGGTTAACCCATGCATCCTGGGAGTTTCTGGCACTCTTGGTTAGCCATGCATCTTGAGAGTTATTGGCACTCTCGTTAGTCCGTGCATCTTGGGAGTTACTAGCACTCTTGGTTAGTCCAGGCATCTTGGGAGTTGCTAGCACTCTTCGGTAGTTCATGCATCCTGGGAGGTACTGGCACACATGGTTAGTTGAGACATCTTGAGAGTTAATAGCACTCTTGGTTAGTCCATGCATCTTGAGAATTACTGGCACTCTTGGTTAGTCCATGCATCCTGGGAGTTACTGGCACTCTTGGTTAGTCCATGCATCTTGAGAGTTACTGGCACTCTCGTTAGTCCATGCATCTTGGGAGTTACTAACACTCCTGGTTAGTCCAGACATCTTGGGAGTTACTAGCACTCTTGGTTAGTCCATGCATCTTGGGAGGTCCTGGCACACATGGTTAGTCCAGACATCTTGAGTGTTACTAGCACTTTTGGTTAGTCCATGCTTCTTGAGAATTACTGACACTCATGGTTAGTCCATGCATCCTGGGAGTTACTGGCACTCTTGATTAGTCCATGCATCCTGGGAGTTCCTGGCCCTCTTGGTTAGTCCATGCATCCTGGGAGTTACTGGCACTCTTGGTTAGTCCATGCATCTTGAGATTTACCAGCAGTCTTGCTTAGTCCAGGCACCTTGGGAGTTATTAGCACTCTTGGTTAGTCCACGCATCTTGGGAGATACTGGCACTCTTCGTTAGTCCAGGCATCTTGAGAGTTACTAACACTCTCGGTTAGTCCAGGCATCTTGAGAGTTACTAGCACTCTCGGTTAGTCCAGGCATCGTGAGAGTCGCTAACACTCTCGGTTAGTCCATGTATCTTGACCGTTACTTGCACTCTTGGTTAGTCCTAGCATCTTGAGCATTACTAACACTCTCGGTTAGTCCATGCATCTTGAGATTTACTAGCACTCTTGGTTAGTCCAGGCATCTTGGGAGTTACTAGCACTCTTGGTTAGTCCACACATCTTTGGAGTTACTGGCACTCTTCGTTAGTCCAGGCATCTTGAGATTTACTAACACTCTTGGTTAGACCAGGCATCTTGAGAGTTACTAGCACTCTCAGTTAGTCCAGGCATCTTGAGAGTTACTAACACTCTCGGTTAGCCCAGGCATCTTGATGGTTAATAGCACTCTCGGTTAGTCCGTGCATCTTGAGAGTTACTAACACTGTCAGTTAGTCCAGGCGTCTTGAGAGTTACTAACACTCTCGGTTA
The DNA here is from genome assembly GCF_040938575.1 of Ambystoma mexicanum. Classification (NCBI taxonomy): domain Eukaryota; kingdom Metazoa; phylum Chordata; class Amphibia; order Caudata; family Ambystomatidae; genus Ambystoma; species Ambystoma mexicanum. The sequence goes on from NC_090925.1 coordinate 203,165,556, forward strand.
GTCCAGGCATCTTGAGAGTTACTAGCACTCTCGGTTAATCCAGGCATCTGGGGAGTTCCTAAAACACTCTCAGTTAGTCCATACATCTTGACCGTTACTTGCGCTCTTGGTTAGTCTAGGCATCTTGAGCGTTACTAACACTCTCGGTTAGTCCAGGCATCTTGAACGTTACTAGCACTCTTGGTGAGTCCAGGCATCTTGAGAGTTACTAGCACTCTTTGCCAGGCATCTTAAGCGTTACTAACACTCTCGGTTAGTCCATGCATCTTGAGAGTTACTGGCATTCATGGTTAGTCCATGCATCCTGGGAGTTACTGGCACTCTTGGTTAGTCCATGCATCCTGGGAGTTACTGGCACTCTTGGTTAGTCCATACATCCCGGGAGTTACTGGAACTCTTGGTTAGTCCATGCATCTTGAGATTTACTAGCACTCTTGGTTAGTCCAAGCATCTTGATAGTTACAGGCACTCTTCATCAGTCCAGGCATCTTGAGAGTTACTAACACACTTGGTTAGACCAGGCATATTGAGAGTTACTAGCACTCTTGCTTAGTCCAGGCATCTTGAGAGTTACTAACACTCTTGGTTAGTCCAAGCATCGGGAGAGTTACTAACACTCTCGGTTAGTCCATGCATCTTGAGCGTTAATTGCACTCTTGGTTAGTCCAGGCATCTTGGGAGTTACTGGCACTCTTTCTTAGTCCAGGCATCTTGAGAGTTACTAACAATCTTGGTTAGACCAGGCATCTTGAGAGTTACTAGCACTCTCGGTTAGTCCAGGCATCTTGAGCGTTAATTGCACTCTTGGTTAGTCCAGGCATCTTGAGAGTTACTAACAATCTTGGTTAGACCAGGCATCTTGAGAGTTACTAGCACTCTCCGTTAGTCCAGGCATCTTCAGAGTTACTAACACTCTTGGTTAGTCCAGGCATCTTGAGAGTTACTAACAATCTTGGTTAGACCAGGCATCTTGAGAGTTACTAGCACTCTTGGTTAGTCCAGGCATCTTGAGCGTTACTAACTCTCTTGGTTAGTCCAGGCATTTTGAGAGTTACTAACACACACAGTTAGTCCAGGCATCTTGAGAGTTACTAGCACTCTCGGTTAGTCTGGGCATCTTGAGAGTTCCTAACTCTGTCAATTAGGCCAGGAGTCTTGAGAGTTACTAACACTCTCGGTTAGCCCAGGCATCTTGAGAGTTACTAGCACTCTCGGTTAGTCCAGGCATCGTGAGAGTTGCTAACACTCTCGGTTAGTCCATGTATCTTGACCGTTACTTGCACTCTTGGTTAGTCCTAGCATCTTGATCATTACTAACACTCTCAGTTAGTCCATGCATCTTGAGATCTACTAGCACTCTTGGTTAGTCCAGGCATCTTGGGAGTTACTAGCACTCTTGGTTAGTCCACACATCTTTGGAGTTACTGGCACTCTTCGTTAGTCCAGGCATCTTGAGATTTACTAACACTCTTGGTTAGACCAGGCATCTTGAGAGTTACTAGCACTCTCAGTTAGTCCAGGCATCTTGAGAGTTACTAACACTCTCGGTTAGCCCAGGCATCTTGATGGTTAATAGCACTCTCGGTTAGTCCGTGCATCTTGAGAGTTACTAACACTGTCAGTTAGTCCAGGCGTCTTGAGAGTTACTAACACTCTCGGTTAGTCCAGGCATCTTGAGAGTTACTAGCACTCTCGGTTAATCCAGGCATCTGGAGAGTTCCTAAAACACTCTCGGTTAGGCAGGGCATCGTGAGTATTGCTAAAACTCTGTTAGTCCATACATCTTGACCGTTACTTGCGCTCTTGGTTAGTCTAGGCATCTTGAGCGTTACTAACACTCTCGGTTAGTCCAGGCATCTTGAGCGTTACTAACACTCTTGGTTAGTCCAGGCATCTTGAGATTTACTAGCACTCTTCGCCAGGCATCTTAAGCGTTACTAACACTCTCGGTTAGTCCATGCATCTTGAGAGTTACTGGCATTCATGGTTAGTCCATGCATGCTGGGAGTTACTGGCACTCTTGGTTAGTCCATGCATCCTGGGAGTTTCTGGCACTCTTGGTTAGCCAAGCATCTTGAGAGTTACTGGCACTCTCGTTAGTCCGTGCATCTTGGGAGTTACTAGCAGTCTTGGTTAGTCCAGGCATCTTGGGAGTTACTAGCACTCTTGGGTAGTTAATGCATCCTGGGAGGTACTGGCACACATGGTTAGTTCAGACATCTTGAGAGTTACTAGCACTCTTGGTAAGTCCATGCATCTTGAGAATTACTAGCACTCTTGGTTAGTCCATGCATCCTGGGAGTTACTGGCACTCTTGGTTAGTCCATGCATCTTGAGAGTTACTGGCACTCTCGTTAGTCCATGCATCTTGGGAGTTACTAGCACTCTTGGTTAGTCCAGGCATCTTGGGAGTTACTAGCACTCTTGGGTAGTTCATGCATCCTGGGAGCTACTGGCACACATGGTTAGTTCAGACATCTTGAGAGTTACTAGCACTCTTGGTAAGTCCATGCATCTTGAGAATTACTAGCACTCTTGGTTAGTCCATGCATCCTGGGAGTTACTGGCACTCTTGGTTAGTCCATGCATCTTGAGAGTTACTGGCACTCTCGTTAGTCCATGCATCTTGGGAGTTACTAGCACTCTTGGTTAGTCCAGGCATCTTGGGAGTTACTAGCACTCTTGGTTAGTCCATGCATCCTGGGAGGTACTGGCACACATGGTTAGTCCAGACATCTTGAGTGTCACTAGCACTCTTGGTTAGTCCAAGCATCTTGATAGTTACAGGCACTCTTCGTCAGTCCAGGCATCTTGAGAGTTACTAACACACTTGGTTAGACCAGGCATATTGAGAGTTACTAGCACTCTTGCTTAGTCCAGGCATCTTGAGAGTTACTAACACTCTTGGTTAGTCCAGGCATCGGGAGAGTTACTAACACTCTCGGTTAGTCCATGCATCTTGAGCGTTAATTGCACTCTTGGTTAGTCCAGGCATCTTGGGAGTTACTGGCACTCTTTCTTAGTCCAGGCATCTTGAGAGTTACTAACAATCTTGGTTAGACCAGGCATCTTGAGAGTTACTAGCACTCTCGGTTAGTCCATGCATCTTGAGCGTTAATTGCACTCTTGGTTAGTCCAGGCATCTTGAGAGTTACTAACAATCTTGGTTAGACCAGGCATCTTGAGAGTTACTAGCACTCTCGGTTAGTCCAGGCATCTTCAGAGTTACTAACACTCTCGTTAGTCCGTGCATCTTGGGAGTTACTAGCAGTCTTGGTTAGTCCAGGCATCTTGGGAGTTACTAGCACTCTTGGGTAGTTAATGCATCCTGGGAGGTACTGGCACACATGGTTAGTTCAGACATCTTGAGAGTTACTAGCACTCTTGGTAAGTCCATGCATCTTGAGAATTACTAGCACTCTTGGTTAGTCCATGCATCCTGGGAGTTACTGGCACTCTTGGTTAGTCCATGCATCTTGAGAGTTACTGGCACTCTCGTTAGTCCATGCATCTTGGGAGTTACTAGCACTCTTGGTTAGTCCAGGCATCTTGGGAGTTACTAGCACTCTTGGGTAGTTCATGCATCCTGGGAGCTACTGGCACACATGGTTAGTTCAGACATCTTGAGAGTTACTAGCACTCTTGGTAAGTCCATGCATCTTGAGAATTACTAGCACTCTTGGTTAGTCCATGCATCCTGGGAGTTACTGGCACTCTTGGTTAGTCCATGCATCTTGAGAGTTACTGGCACTCTCGTTAGTCCATGCATCTTGGGAGTTACTAGCACTCTTGGTTAGTCCAGGCATCTTGGGAGTTACTAGCACTCTTGGTTAGTCCATGCATCCTGGGAGGTACTGGCACACATGGTTAGTCCAGACATCTTGAGTGTCACTAGCACTCTTGGTTAGTCCAAGCATCTTGATAGTTACAGGCACTCTTCGTCAGTCCAGGCATCTTGAGAGTTACTAACACACTTGGTTAGACCAGGCATATTGAGAGTTACTAGCACTCTTGCTTAGTCCAGGCATCTTGAGAGTTACTAACACTCTTGGTTAGTCCAGGCATCGGGAGAGTTACTAACACTCTCGGTTAGTCCATGCATCTTGAGCGTTAATTGCACTCTTGGTTAGTCCAGGCATCTTGGGAGTTACTGGCACTCTTTCTTAGTCCAGGCATCTTGAGAGTTACTAACAATCTTGGTTAGACCAGGCATCTTGAGAGTTACTAGCACTCTCGGTTAGTCCATGCATCTTGAGCGTTAATTGCACTCTTGGTTAGTCCAGGCATCTTGAGAGTTACTAACAATCTTGGTTAGACCAGGCATCTTGAGAGTTACTAGCACTCTCGGTTAGTCCAGGCATCTTCAGAGTTACTAACACTCTCGTTAGTCCGTGCATCTTGGGAGTTACTAGCAGTCTTGGTTAGTCCAGGCATCTTGGGAGTTACTAGCACTCTTGGGTAGTTAATGCATCCTGGGAGGTACTGGCACACATGGTTAGTTCAGACATCTTGAGAGTTACTAGCACTCTTGGTAAGTCCATGCATCTTGAGAATTACTAGCACTCTTGGTTAGTCCATGCATCCTGGGAGTTACTGGCACTCTTGGTTAGTCCATGCATCTTGAGAGTTACTGGCACTCTCGTTAGTCCATGCATCTTGGGAGTTACTAGCACTCTTGGTTAGTCCAGGCATCTTGGGAGTTACTAGCACTCTTGGGTAGTTCATGCATCCTGGGAGCTACTGGCACACATGGTTAGTTCAGACATCTTGAGAGTTACTAGCACTCTTGGTAAGTCCATGCATCTTGAGAATTACTAGCACTCTTGGTTAGTCCATGCATCTTGAGAGTTACTGGCACTCTCGTTAGTCCATGCATCTTGGGAGTTACTAGCACTCTTGGTTAGTCCAGGCATCTTGGGAGTTACTAGCACTCTTGGTTAGTCCATGCATCCTGGGAGGTACTGGCACACATGGTTAGTCCAGACATCTTGAGTGTCACTAGCACTCTTGGTTAGTCCAAGCATCTTGATAGTTACAGGCACTCTTCGTCAGTCCAGGCATCTTGAGAGTTACTAACACACTTGGTTAGACCAGGCATATTGAGAGTTACTAGCACTCTTGCTTAGTCCAGGCATCTTGAGAGTTACTAACACTCTTGGTTAGTCCAGGCATCGGGAGAGTTACTAACACTCTCGGTTAGTCCATGCATCTTGAGCGTTAATTGCACTCTTGGTTAGTCCAGGCATCTTGGGAGTTACTGGCACTCTTTCTTAGTCCAGGCATCTTGAGAGTTACTAACAATCTTGGTTAGACCAGGCATCTTGAGAGTTACTAGCACTCTCGGTTAGTCCATGCATCTTGAGCGTTAATTGCACTCTTGGTTAGTCCAGGCATCTTGAGAGTTACTAACAATCTTGGTTAGACCAGGCATCTTGAGAGTTACTAGCACTCTCGGTTAGTCCAGGCATCTTCAGAGTTACTAACACTCTCGTTAGTCCGTGCATCTTGGGAGTTACTAGCAGTCTTGGTTAGTCCAGGCATCTTGGGAGTTACTAGCACTCTTGGGTAGTTAATGCATCCTGGGAGGTACTGGCACACATGGTTAGTTCAGACATCTTGAGAGTTACTAGCACTCTTGGTAAGTCCATGCATCTTGAGAATTACTAGCACTCTTGGTTAGTCCATGCATCCTGGGAGTTACTGGCACTCTTGGTTAGTCCATGCATCTTGAGAGTTACTGGCACTCTCGTTAGTCCATGCATCTTGGGAGTTACTAGCACTCTTGGTTAGTCCAGGCATCTTGGGAGTTACTAGCACTCTTGGGTAGTTCATGCATCCTGGGAGCTACTGGCACACATGGTTAGTTCAGACATCTTGAGAGTTACTAGCACTCTTGGTAAATCCATGCATCTTGAGAATTACTAGCACTCTTGGTTAGTCCATGCATCCTGGGAGTTACTGGCACTCTTGGTTAGTCCATGCATCTTGAGAGTTACTGGCACTCTCGTTAGTCCATGCATCTTGGGAGTTACTAGCACTCTTGGTTAGTCCAGGCATCTTGGGAGTTACTAGCACTCTTGGTTAGTCCATGCATCCTGGGAGGTACTGGCACACATGGTTAGTCCAGACATCTTGAGTGTCACTAGCACTCTTGGTTAGTCCAAGCATCTTGATAGTTACAGGCACTCTTCGTCAGTCCAGGCATCTTGAGAGTTACTAACACACTTGGTTAGACCAGGCATATTGAGAGTTACTAGCACTCTTGCTTAGTCCAGGCATCTTGAGAGTTACTAACACTCTTGGTTAGTCCAGGCATCGGGAGAGTTACTAACACTCTCGGTTAGTCCATGCATCTTGAGCGTTAATTGCACTCTTGGTTAGTCCAGGCATCTTGGGAGTTACTGGCACTCTTTCTTAGTCCAGGCATCTTGAGAGTTACTAACAATCTTGGTTAGACCAGGCATCTTGAGAGTTACTAGCACTCTCGGTTAGTCCATGCATCTTGAGCGTTAATTGCACTCTTGGTTAGTCCAGGCATCTTGAGAGTTACTAACAATCTTGGTTAGACCAGGCATCTTGAGAGTTACTAGCACTCTCGGTTAGTCCAGGCATCTTCAGAGTTACTAACACTCTCGTTAGTCCGTGCATCTTGGGAGTTACTAGCAGTCTTGGTTAGTCCAGGCATCTTGGGAGTTACTAGCACTCTTGGGTAGTTAATGCATCCTGGGAGGTACTGGCACACATGGTTAGTTCAGACATCTTGAGAGTTACTAGCACTCTTGGTAAGTCCATGCATCTTGAGAATTACTAGCACTCTTGGTTAGTCCATGCATCCTGGGAGTTACTGGCACTCTTGGTTAGTCCATGCATCTTGAGAGTTACTGGCACTCTCGTTAGTCCATGCATCTTGGGAGTTACTAGCACTCTTGGTTAGTCCAGGCATCTTGGGAGTTACTAGCACTCTTGGGTAGTTCATGCATCCTGGGAGCTACTGGCACACATGGTTAGTTCAGACATCTTGAGAGTTACTAGCACTCTTGGTAAGTCCATGCATCTTGAGAATTACTAGCACTCTTGGTTAGTCCATGCATCCTGGGAGTTACTGGCACTCTTGGTTAGTCCATGCATCTTGAGAGTTACTGGCACTCTCGTTAGTCCATGCATCTTGGGAGTTACTAGCACTCTTGGTTAGTCCAGGCATCTTGGGAGTTACTAGCACTCTTGGTTAGTCCATGCATCCTGGGAGGTACTGGCACACATGGTTAGTCCAGACATCTTGAGTGTTACTAGCACTCTTGGTTAGTCCATGCATCTTGAGAATTACTGACACTCTTGGTTAGTCCATGCATCCTGGGAGTTACTGGCACTCTTGATTAGTCCATGCATCCTGGGAGTTACTGGCCCTCTTGGTTAGTCCATGCATCCTGGGAGTTACTGGCACTCTTCGCTAGTCCAGGCATCTTGAGAGTTACTAGCACTCTTGGCCAGGCATCTTGAGCGTTACTAATGCTCTTGGTTAGTCCAGGCATCTTGACAGTTACTAGTACTCTCGGTTAGTCCAGGTATCTTGTGAGTTGCTAGCACACATGGTTAGTCCAGGCATCTTTAGAGTTACTAGCACTCTTGGCCAGGCATCTTGAACATTACTAACACTCTTGGTTAGTCCATGCAACTTGAGAGTTACTGGCACTCTTGGCTAGACCATGCATCCTGGGAGTTACTGGCACTCTTGGTTAGTCCATGCATCCTGGGAGTTACTGGCACTCTTGGTTAGTCCATGCATCTTGAGAGTTACTGGCGCTCTCGTTAGTCCATGCATATTGGGAGTTACTGGCAATCTTGGTTAGTCCTTGCATCTTGAGAGTTACTGGCACTCTCGTTAGTCCATGCATCTTGGGAGTTACTAGCACTCTTGGTTAGTCCAGGCATCTTGGGAGTTACTAGTGCTCTTGGTTAGTCCATGCATCCTGGGAGGTGCTGGCACACATGGTTAGTCCACACATCTTGAGCGTTACTAGCACTCTTGGTTAATCCGTGCATCTTGAGAATTACTGGCATTCTTGGTTAGTCCATGCATCCTGGGAGTTACTGGCATTCTTGGTTAGTCCATGCATCCTGGGAGTTACTGCCACTCTTGGTTAGTCCATGCATCCTGGGAGTTATTAACACTCTTGGTTAGTCCAGGCATCTTGGTAGTTATTAACACTCTTGGTTAGTCCAGGCATCTTGGTAGTTACAGGCACTCTTTGTTAGTCCAGGCCTCTTGGGAGTTACTAACACACTTGGTTAGACAAGGCATCTTGAGAGTTACTAGCACTCTCGCTTAGTCCAGGCATCTTGAGAGTTACTAACACTCTTGGTTAGTCCGGGCATCATGAGAGTTACTAAACTCTCGGTTAGTCCATTTATCTTGAGCGCTACTTGCACTCTTGGTTAGTCCAGGCATCTTGGGAGTTACTGGCACTCTTCGTTAGTCCAGGCATCTTGAGATTTACTAACACTCTTGGTTAGACCAGGCATCTTGAGAGATACTAGCACTCTCGGTTAGTCCAGGCATCTTGCTAGTTACTAACACTCTTGGTGAGTCCAGACATCTTGAACGTTACTAGCACTCTTGGTTTGTCCATGCATCTTGAGAATTACTAGCACTCTTGGTTAGTCCATGCATCCTGGGAGCTACTGGCACTCTTGGTTAGTCCATGCATCTTGAGAGTTACTGGCACTCTCGTTAGTCCATTTATCTTGAGCTCTACTTGCACTATTGGTTAGTCCAGGCATCTTGGGAGTTAGTGGCACTCTTCGTTAGTCCAGGCATCTTGAGAGTTAAAAACACACTTGGTTAGACCAGGCATCCTGAGAGTTACTAGCACTCTCGGTTAGTCCAGACATCTTGCTAGTTACTAACACTCTTGGTGAGTCCAGACATCTTGAGCGCTACTAGCACTCTTGGTTTGTCCATGCATCTTGAGAATTACTAGCACTCTTGGTTAGTCCATGCATCCTGAGAGCTACTGGCACTCTTGGTTAGTCCATGCATCTTGAGAGTTACTGCCACTCTTTGTTAGTCCAGGCATCTTGAGAGTTACTAGCACTCTTGGCCAGGCATCTTGAGCGTTACTAATACTCTTGGTTAGTCCAGGCATCTTGCGAGTTGCTAGCACACATGGTTAGTCCAGGCATCTTGAGAGTTACTAGCGCTCTTGGCCAGGCATCTTGAGCATTACTAACACTCTCGGTTAGTCCATGCATCTTGAGTTACTGGCACTCTTGGCAAGGCCATGCATCCTGGGAGTTACTGGCACTCTTGGTTAGTCCATGCATCCTGGGAGTTACTGGCACCCTTGGTTAGTCCATGCATCTTGAGAGTTACTGGCGCTCATGTTAGTCCATGCATCTTGGGAGTTACTGGCATTCTTGGTTAGTCCTTGCATCTTGAAAGTTACTGACACTCTCGTTAGTCCATGCATCTTGGGAGTTACTAGCACTCTTGGTTAGTCCAGGCATCTTGGGAGTTACTAGTGCTCTTGGTTAGTCCATGCATCCTGGGAGGTGCTGGCACACATGGTTAGTCCACACATCTTGAGCGTTACTAGCACTCTTGGTTAATCCGTGCATCTTGCGAATTACTGGCATTCTTGGTTAGTCCATGCATCCTGGGAGTTACTGCCACTCTTGGTTAGTCCATGCATCCTGGGAGTTACTAGCACTCTTGGTTAGTCCAGGCATCTTGAGCGTTACTAACACTCTCGGTTAGTCCAGGCATCTTGAGCGTTACTAGCACTCTCGGTTCGTCCATGCATCCTGGGACTTTCTGGCACTCTTGGTTAGCCATGCATCTTGAGAGTTGCTGGCACTCTCGTTAGTCCATGCATCTTGGGAGTTACTAGCACTCTTGGGTAGTCCATGCATCCTGGGAGGTACTGGCACATATGTTTACTCAAGACATCTTGAGAGTTACTAGCACTCTTGGTTAGTCCATGCATCTTGAGAATTACTGGCGCTCTTGGTTAGTCCATGCATCCTGGGAGTTACTGGCATTCTTGGTTAGTCCATGCATCCTGGGAGTAACTGGCACTCTTGTTTAGTCCATGCATCCTTGGAGTTACTGGCACTCTTGTTTAGTCCACGCATCTTGGGAGTTACTGGCACTCTTCGTTAGTCCATGCATCTTGAGAGTTACTTGCACTCTTGGTTAGTCCAGGCATCTTGGGAGTTACTGGCACTCTTCGTTAGTCCAGGCATCTTGAGAGTTACTAACAATCTTGGTTAGACCAGGCATCTTGAGAGTTACTAACACCCTTGGTTAGTCCAGGCATCGTGAGAGTTGCTAACACTCTCAGTTAGTCCATGCATCTTGAGCATTACTTGCACTCTTGGTTAGTCCAGGCATCTTGGGAGTTACTGGAACTCTTCGTTAGTCCAGGCATCTTAAGAGTTACTAACACTCTTGGTTAGACCAGGCATCTTGAGAGTTTCTAACATTCTCGGTTAGCCCAGGCATATTGAGCGTTACTAGCACTCTTGGTTAGTCCACGCAACTTGAGCGTTACTAACCCTCTCGGTTAGTCCAGGCATCTTGAGGGTTAATAGCACTCTCGGTTAGTCTGGGCATCTTGAGAGTTACTAACGCTGTCAGTTAGTCCAGGCGTCTTGAGAGTTACTAACACTCTCGGTTAGTCCAGGCATCTTGAGAGTTACTAGCACTCTCGGTTAATCCAGGCATCTTGAGAGTTCCTAAAACACTCTCGGTTAGACCAGGCATCGTGAGAGTTGCTAAAACTCTTGGTTAGTCCATGCATCTTGACCGTTACTTGCACTCTTGGTTAGTCCAGGCATCTCGAGCGTTACTAACACTCTCGGTTAGTCCAGGCATCTTGAGCGTTACTAGCACTCTTGGTTAGTCCAGGCATCTTGAGAGTTACTAGCACTCTTGGCCAGGCATGTTGAGCGTTACTAACACTCTCGGTTAGTCCATGCATCTTGGAGTTACTGGCAGTCATGGTTAGTCCATGCATCCTGGGAGTTACTGGCACTCTTGGTTAGCCCATGCATCCTGGGAGTTTCTGGCACTCTTGGTTAGCCATGCATCTTGAGAGTTATTGGCACTCTCGTTAGTCCGTGCATCTTGGGAGTTACTAGCACTCTTGGTTAGTCCAGGCATCTTGGGAGTTGCTAGCACTCTTCGGTAGTCCATGCATCCTGGGAGGTACTGGCACACATGGTTAGTTGAGACATCTTGAGAGTTAATAGCACTCTTGGTTAGTCCATGCATCTTGAGAATTACTGGCACTCTTGGTTAGTCCATGCATCCTGGAAGTTACTGGCACTCTTGGTTAGTCCATGCATCTTGAGAGTTACTGGCACTCTCGGTAGTCCATGCATCTTGGGAGTTACTAACACTCTTGGTTAGTCCAGACATCTTGGGAGTTACTAGCACTCTTGGCTAGTCCATGCATCCTGGGAGTTACTGACACTCTTGGTTAGTCCATGCATCCTGGGAGTTACTGCCACTCTTGGTTAGTCCAATCATCTTGAGAGTTACTGGCACTCTTGTTAGTCCATTCATCTTGGGAGTTACTGGCACTCTAGGTTAGTCCTTGCATCTTGAAAGTTACTGGCAATCTCGTTAGTCCATGCATCTTGGGAGTTACTAGCACTCTTGGTTAGTCCAGGCATCTTGGGAGTTACTAGCGCTCTTGGTTAGTCCATGCAAACTGGGAGGTACTGGCACACATGGTTAGTCCAGACATCTTGAGCGTTACTAGCACTCTTGGTTAGTCCATGCATCTTGAGAATTACTGGCATTCTTGGTTAGTCCATGCATCCTGGGAGTTACTGGCACTCTTGATTAGTCCATGCATCCTGGGAGTTACTGGCACTATTGGTTAGTCCATGCATCCTGGGAGCTCCTGGAACTCTTGGTTAGTCCATGCATCTTGAGATTTACTAGCACTCTTGGTTAGGCCAGGCATCTTGGGAGTTATTAGCACTCTTGGTTAGTCCAGGCATCTTGGTAGTTATAGGCACTCTTCGTTAGTCCAGGCATCTTGGGAGTTACTAACACACTCGCTTAGTCCAGGCATCTTGAGAGTTACTAACACTCTTGGTTAGTCCGGGCATCGTGAGAGTTACTAACACTCTCGGATAGTACATTTATCTTGAGCGTTACTTGCACTCTTGGTTAGTCCAGGCATCTTGGGATTTACTGGCACTCTTCGTTAGTCCAGGCATCTTGAGAGTTACTAACACTCTTGGTTAGACCAGGCATCTTGAGAGTTACTAGCACTCTCGGTTAGTCCAGGCATCTTGAGAGTTACTATCATTCTTGGTTAGTCAAGACATCCTGAGTGTTACTAGCACTCTTGGTTTGTCCATGCATCTTGACCGTTACTTGCACTCTTGGTTAGTCCAGGCATCTCGAGCGTTACTAACACTCTCGGTTAGTCCAGGCATCTTGAGCGTTACTAGCACTCTTGGTTAGTCCAGGCATCTTGAGAATTACTAGCACTCTTGGTTAGTCCATGCATCCTGGGAGCTACTGGCACTCTTGGTTAGTCCATGCATCTTGAGAGTTACTGGCACTCTCGTTAGTCTATTTATCTTGAGCTCTACTTGCACTCTTGGTTAGTCCAGGCATCTTGGGAGTTAGTGGCACTCTTCGTTAGTCCAGGCATCTTGAGAGTTAAAAACACACTTGGTTAGACCAGGCATCTTGAGAGTTACTAGCACTCTCGGTTAGTCCAGACATCTTGCTAGTTACTAACACTCTTGGTGAGTCCAGACATCTTGAGCGCTACTAGCACTCTTGGTTTGTCCATGCATCTTGAGAATTACTAGCACTCTTGGTTAGTCCATGCATCCTGGGAGCTACTGGCACTCTTGGTTAGTCCATGCATCTTGAGAGTTACTGCCACTATTTGTTAGTCCAGGCATCTTGAGAGTTACTAGCACTCTTGGCCAGGCATCTTGAGCGTTACTAATACTCTTGGTTAGTCCAGGCATCTTGCGAGTTGATAGCACACATGGTTAGTCCAGGCATCTTGAGAGTTACTAGCGCTCTTGGCCAAGCATCTTGAGCATTACTAACACTCTCGGTTAGTCCATGCATCTTGAGTTACTGGCACTCTTGGCAAGGCCATGCATCCTGGGAGTTACTGGCACTCTTGGTTAGTCCATGCATCCTGGGAGTTACTGGCACCCTTGGTTAGCCCATGCATCTTGAGAGTTACTGGCGCTCATGTTAGTCCATGCATCTTGGGAGTTACTGGCACTCTTGGTTAGTCCTTGCATCTTGAAAGTTACTGACACTCTCGTTAGTCCATGCATCTTGGGAGTTACTAGCACTCTTGGTTAGTCCAGGCATCTTGGGAATTACTAGTGCTCTTGGTTAGTCCATGCATCCTGGGAGGTGCTGGCACACATGGTTAGTCCACACATCTTGAGCGTTACTAGCACTCTTGGTTAATCCGTGCATCTTGCGAATTACTGGCATTCTTGGTTAGTCCATGCATCCTGGGAGTTACTGCCACTCTTGGTTAGTCCATGCATCCTGGGAGTTACTAGCACTCTTGGTTAGTCCAGGCATCTTGAGCGTTACTAACACTCTCGGTTAGTCCAGGCATCTTGAGCGTTACTAGCACTCTCGGTTCGTCCATGCATCCTGGGACTTTCTGGCACTCTTGGTTAGCCATGCATCTTGAGAGTTGCTGGCACTCTCGTTAGTCCATGCATCTTGGGAGTTACTAGCACTCTTGGGTAGTCCATGCATCCTGGGAGGTACTGGCACATATGTTTACTCAAGACATCTTGAGAGTTTCTAGCACTCTTGGGTAGTCCATGCATCCTGGGAGGTACTGGCACATATGTTTACTCAAGACATCTTGAGAGTTACTAGCACTCTTGGTTAGTCCATGCATCTTGAGAATTACTGGCGCTCTTGGTTAGTCCATGCATCCTGGGAGTTACTGGCATTCTTGGTTAGTCCATGCATCCTGGGAGTAACTGGCACTCTTGTTTAGTCCATGCATCCTTGGAGTTACTGGCACTCTTGTTTAGTCCACGCATCTTGGGAGTTACTGGCACTCTTCGTTAGTCCATGCATCTTGAGAGTTACTTGCACTCTTGGTTAGTCCAGGCATCTTGGGAGTTACTGGCACTCTTCGTTAGTCCAGGCATCTTGAGAGTTACTAACAATCTTGGTTAGACCAGGCATCTTGAGAGTTACTAACACCCTTGGTTAGTCCAGGCATCGTGAGAGTTGCTAACACTCTCAGTTAGTCCATGCATCTTGAGCATTACTTGCACTCTTGGTTAGTCCAGGCATCTTGGGAGTTACTGGAACTCTTCGTTAGTCCAGGCATCTTAAGAGTTACTAACACTCTTGGTTAGACCAGGCATCTTGAGAGTTTCTAACATTCTCGGTTAGCCCAGGCATATTGAGCGTTACTAGCACTCTTGGTTAGTCCACGCAACTTGAGCGTTACTAACCCTCTCGGTTAGTCCAGGCATCTTGAGGGTTAATAGCACTCTCGGTTAGTCTGGGCATCTTGAGAGTTACTAACGCTGTCAGTTAGTTCAGGCGTCTTGAGAGTTACTAACACTCTCGGTTAGTCCAGGCATCTTGAGAGTTACTAGCACTCTCGGTTAATCCAGGCATCTTGAGAGTTCCTAAAACACTCTCGGTTAGACCAGGCATCGTGAGAGTTGCTAAAACTCTTGGTTAGTCCATGCATCTTGACCGTTACTTGCACTCTTGGTTAGTCCAGGCATCTCGAGCGTTACTAACACTCTCGGTTAGTCCAGGCATCTTGAGCGTTACTAGCACTCTTGGTTAGTCCAGGCATCTTGAGAGTTACTAGCACTCTTGGCCAGGCATGTTGAGCGTTACTAACACTCTCGGTTAGTCCATGCATCTTGGAGTTACTGGCAGTCATGGTTAGTCCATGCATCCTGGGAGTTACTGGCACTCTTGGTTAGCCCATGCATCCTGGGAGTTTCTGGCACTCTTGGTTAGCCATGCATCTTGAGAGTTATTGGCACTCTCGTTAGTCCGTGCATCTTGGGAGTTACTAGCACTCTTGGTTAGTCCAGGCATCTTGGGAGTTGCTAGCACTCTTCGGTAGTCCATGCATCCTGGGAGGTACTGGCACACATGGTTAGTTGAGACATCTTGAGAGTTAATAGCACTCTTGGTTAGTCCATGCATCTTGAGAATTACTGGCACTCTTGGTTAGTCCATGCATCCCCGAAGTTACTGGCACTCTTGGTTAGTCCATGCATCTTGAGAGTTACTGGCACTCTCGTTAGTCCATGCATCTTGGGAGTTACTAACACTCTTGGTTAGTCCAGACATCTTGGGAGTTACTAGCACTCTTGGTTAGTCCATGCATCTTGGGAGGTCCTGGCACACATGGTTAGTCCAGACATCTTGAGTGTTACTAGCACTTTTGGTTAGTCCATGCATCTTGAGAATTACTGACACTCATGGTTAGTCCATGCATCCTGGGAGTTACTGGCACTCTTGATTAGTCCATGCATCCTGGGAGTTCCTGGCCCTCTTGGTTAGTCCATGCATCCTGGGAGTTACTGGCACTCTTGGTTAGTCCATGCATCTTGAGATTTACCAGCACTCTTGGTTAGTCCAGGCACCTTGGGAGTTATTAGCACTCTTGGTTAGTCCACGCATCTTGGGTGATACTGGCACTCTTCGTTAGTCCAGGCATCTTGAGAGTTACTAGCACTCTTGGCCAGGCATCTTGAGCGTTACTAACACTCTTGGTTAGTCCAGGCATCTTGACAGTTACTAGTACTCTCGGTTTGTCCAGGTATCTTGCGATTTGCTAACACTCTCGGTTAGTCCATGCATCTTGAGAGTTACTGGCACTCTTGGCTAGTCCATGCATCCTGGGAGTTACTGACACTCTTGGTTAGTCCATGCATCCTGGGAGTTACTGCCACTCTTGGTTAGTCCAATCATCTTGAGAGTTACTGGCACTCTTGTTAGTCCATTCATCTTGGGAGTTACTGGCACTCTTGGTTAGTCCTTGCATCTTGAAAGTTACTGGCAATCTCGTTAGTCCATGCATCTTGGGAGTTACTAGCACTCTTGGTTAGTCCAGGCATCTTGGGAGTTACTAGCGCTCTTGGTTAGTCCATGCTAACTGGGAGGTACTGGCACACATGGTTAGTCCAGACATCTTGAGCGTTACTAGCACTCTTGGTTAGTCCATGCATCTTGAGAATTACTGGCATTCTTGGTTAGTCCATGCATCCTGGGAGTTACTGGCACTCTTGATTAGTCCATGCATCCTGGGAGTTACTGGCACTATTGGTTAGTCCATGCATCCTGGGAGCTCCTGGAACTCTTGGTTAGTCCATGCATCTTGAGATTTACAAGCACTCTTGGTTAGGCCAGGCATCTTGGGAGTTATTAGCACTCTTGGTTAGTCCAGGCATCTTGGTAGTTATAGGCACTCTTCGTTAGTCCAGGCATCTTGGGAGTTACTAACACACTCGCTTAGTCCAGGCATCTTGAGAGTTACTAACACTCTTGGTTAGTCCGGGCATCGTGAGAGTTACTAACACTCTCGGATAGTACATTTATCTTGAGCGTTACTTGCACTCTTGGTTAGTCCAGGCATCTTGGGAGTTACTGGCACTCTTCGTTAGTCCAGGCATCTTGAGAGTTACTAACACTCTTGGTTAGACCAGGCATCTTGAGAGTTACTAGCACTCTCGGTTAGTCCAGGCATCTTGAGAGTTACTAACATTCTCGGTTAGTCCAGGCATCTTGAGCGTTACTAGCACTCTTGGTTAGTCCAGGCATCTTGAGAATTACTAGCACTCTTGGTTAGTCCATGCATCCTGGGAGGTACTGGCACTCTTGGTTAGTCCATGCATCTTGAGAGTTACTGGCACTCTCGTTAGTCCATTTATCTTGAGCTCTACTTGCACTCTTGGTCAGTCCAGGCATCTTGGGAGTTAGTGGCACTCTTCGTTAGTCCAGGCATCTTGAGAGTTAAAAACACACTTGGTTAGACCAGGCATCTTGAGAGTTACTAGCACTCTCGGTTAGTCCAGACATCTTGCTAGTTACTAACACTCTTGGTGAGTCCAGACATCTTGAGCGCTACTAGCACTCTTGGTTTGTCCATGCATCTTGAGAATTACTAGCACTCTTGGTTAGTCCATGCATCCTGGGAGCTACTGGCACTCTTGGTTAGTCCATGCATCTTGAGAGTTACTGCCACTCTTTGTTAGTCCAGGCATCTTGAGAGTTACTAGCTCTCTTGGCCAGGCATCTTGAGCGTTACTAATACTCTTGGTTAGTCCAGGCATCTTGCGAGTTGATAGCACACATGGTTAGTCCAGGCATCTTGAGAGTTACTAGCGCTCTTGGCCAAGCATCTTGAGCATTACTAACACTCTCGGTTAGTCCATGCATCTTGAGTTACTGGCACTCTTGGCAAGGCCATGCATCCTGGGAGTTACTGGCACTCTTGGTTAGTCCATGCATCCTGGGAGTTACTGGCACCCTTGGTTAGCCCATGCATCTTGAGAGTTACTGGCGCTCATGTTAGTCCATGCATCTTGGGAGTTACTGGCACTCTTGGTTAGTTTTGCATCTTGAAAGTTACTGACACTCTCGTTAGTCCATGCATCTTGGGAGTTACTAGCACTCTTGGTTAGTCCAGGCATCTTGGGAGTTACTAGTGCTCTTGGTTAGTCCATGCATCCTGGGAGGTGCTGGCACACATGGTTAGTCCACACATCTTGAGCGTTACT
The DNA here is from genome assembly GCF_040938575.1 of Ambystoma mexicanum. Classification (NCBI taxonomy): domain Eukaryota; kingdom Metazoa; phylum Chordata; class Amphibia; order Caudata; family Ambystomatidae; genus Ambystoma; species Ambystoma mexicanum. The sequence continues at coordinate 203,183,340 of NC_090925.1, forward strand.
AGCACTCTTGGTTAATCCGTGCATCTTGCGAATTACTGGCATTCTTGGTTAGTCCATGCATCCTGGGAGTTACTGCCACTCTTGGTTAGTCCATGCATCCTGGGAGTTACTAGCACTCTTGGTTAGTCCAGGCATCTTGAGCGTTACTAACACTCTCGGTTAGTCCAGGCATCTTGAGCGTTACTAGCACTCTCGGTTCGTCCATGCATCCTGGGACTTTCTGGCACTCTTGGTTAGCCATGCATCTTGAGAGTTGCTGGCACTCTCGTTAGTCCATGCATCTTGGGAGTTACTAGCACTCTTGGGTAGTCCATGCATCCTGGGAGGTACTGGCACATATGTTTACTCAAGACATCTTGAGAGTTTCTAGCACTCTTGGGTAGTCCATGCATCCTGGGAGGTACTGGCACATATGTTTACTCAAGACATCTTGAGAGTTACTAGCACTCTTGGTTAGTCCATGCATCTTGAGAATTACTGGCGCTCTTGGTTAGTCCATGCATCCTGGGAGTTACTGGCATTCTTGGTTAGTCCATGCATCCTGGGAGTAACTGGCACTCTTGTTTAGTCCATGCATCCTTGGAGTTACTGGCACTCTTGTTTAGTCCACGCATCTTGGGAGTTACTGGCACTCTTCGTTAGTCCATGCATCTTGAGAGTTACTTGCACTCTTGGTTAGTCCAGGCATCTTGGGAGTTACTGGCACTCTTCGTAAGTCCAGGCATCTTGAGAGTTACTAACAATCTTGGTTAGACCAGGCATCTTGAGAGTTACTAACACCCTTGGTTAGTCCAGGCATCGTGAGAGTTGCTAACACTCTCAGTTAGTCCATGCATCTTGAGCATTACTTGCACTCTTGGTTAGTCCAGGCATCTTGGGAGTTACTGGAACTCTTCGTTAGTCCAGGCATCTTAAGAGTTACTAACACTCTTGGTTAGACCAGGCATCTTGAGAGTTTCTAACATTCTCGGTTAGCCCAGGCATATTGAGCGTTACTAGCACTCTTGGTTAGTCCACGCAACTTGAGCGTTACTAACCCTCTCGGTTAGTCCAGGCATCTTGAGGGTTAATAGCACTCTCGGTTAGTCTGGGCATCTTGAGAGTTACTAACGCTGTCAGTTAGTCCAGGCGTCTTGAGAGTTACTAACACTCTCGGTTAGTCCAGGCATCTTGAGAGTTACTAGCACTCTCGGTTAATCCAGGCATCTTGAGAGTTCCTAAAACACTCTCGGTTAGACCAGGCATCGTGAGAGTTGCTAAAACTCTTGGTTAGTCCATGCATCTTGACCGTTACTTGCACTCTTGGTTAGTCCAGGCATCTCGAGCGTTACTAACACTCTCGGTTAGTCCAGGCATCTTGAGCGTTACTAGCACTCTTGGTTAGTCCAGGCATCTTGAGAGTTACTAGCACTCTTGGCCAGGCATGTTGAGCGTTACTAACACTCTCGGTTAGTCCATGCATCTTGGAGTTACTGGCAGTCATGGTTAGTCCATGCATCCTGGGAGTTACTGGCACTCTTGGTTAGCCCATGCATCCTGGGAGTTTCTGGCACTCTTGGTTAGCCATGCATCTTGAGAGTTATTGGCACTCTCGTTAGTCCGTGCATCTTGGGAGTTACTAGCACTCTTGGTTAGTCCAGGCATCTTGGGAGTTGCTAGCACTCTTCGGTAGTCCATGCATCCTGGGAGGTACTGGCACACATGGTTAGTTGAGACATCTTGAGAGTTAATAGCACTCTTGGTTAGTCCATGCATCTTGAGAATTACTGGCACTCTTGGTTAGTCCATGCATCCTGGAAGTTACTGGCACTCTTGGTTAGTCCATGCATCTTGAGAGTTACTGGCACTCTCGTTAGTCCATGCATCTTGGGAGTTACTAACACTCTTGGTTAGTCCAGACATCTTGGGAGTTACTAGCACTCTTGGTTAGTCCATGCATCTTGGGAGGTCCTGGCACACATGGTTAGTCCAGACATCTTGAGTGTTACTAGCACTTTTGGTTAGTCCATGCATCTTGAGAATTACTGACACTCATGGTTAGTCCATGCATCCTGGGAGTTACTGGCACTCTTGATTAGTCCATGCATCCTGGGAGTTCCTGGCCCTCTTGGTTAGTCCATGCATCCTGGGAGTTACTGGCACTCTTGGTTAGTCCATGCATCTTGAGATTTACCAGCACTCTTGGTTAGTCCAGGCACCTTGGGAGTTATTAGCACTCTTGGTTAGTCCACGCATCTTGGGTGATACTGGCACTCTTCATTAGTCCAGGCATCTTGAGAGTTACTAGCACTCTTGGCCAGGCATCTTGAGCGTTACTAACACTCTTGGTTAGTCCAGGCATCTTGACAGTTACTAGTACTCTCGGTTAGTCCAGGTATCTTGCGATTTGCTAACACTCTCGGTTAGTCCATGCATCTTGAGAGTTACTGGCACTCTTGGCTAGTCCATGCATCCTGGGAGTTACTGACACTCTTGGTTAGTCCATGCATCCTGGGAGTTACTGCCACTCTTGGTTAGTCCAATCATCTTGAGAGTTACTGGCACTCTTGTTAGTCCATTCATCTTGGGAGTTACTGGCACTCTTGGTTAGTCCTTGCATCTTGAAAGTTACTGGCAATCTCGTTAGTCCATGCATCTTGGGAGTTACTAGCACTCTTGGTTAGTCCAGGCATCTTGGGAGTTACTAGCGCTCTTGGTTAGTCCATGCAAACTGGGAGGTACTGGCACACATGGTTAGTCCAGACATCTTGAGCGTTACTAGCACTCTTGGTTAGTCCATGCATCTTGAGAATTACTGGCATTCTTGGTTAGTCCATGCATCCTGGGAGTTACTGGCACTCTTGATTAGTCCATGCATCCTGGGAGTTACTGGCACTATTGGTTAGTCCATGCATCCTGGGAGCTCCTGGAACTCTTGGTTAGTCCATGCATCTTGAGATTTACTAGCACTCTTGGTTAGGCCAGGCATCTTGGGAGTTATTAGCACTCTTGGTTAGTCCAGGCATCTTGGTAGTTATAGGCACTCTTCGTTAGTCCAGGCATCTTGGGAGTTACTAACACACTCGCTTAGTCCAGGCATCTTGAGAGTTACTAACACTCTTGGTTAGTCCGGGCATCGTGAGAGTTACTAACACTCTCGGATAGTACATTTATCTTGAGCGTTACTTGCACTCTTGGTTAGTCCAGGCATCTTGGGAGTTACTGGCACTCTTCGTTAGTCCAGGCATCTTGAGAGTTACTAACACTCTTGGTTAGACCAGGCATCTTGAGAGTTACTAGCACTCTCGGTTAGTCCAGGCATCTTGAGAGTTACTAACATTCTTGGTTAGTCAAGACATCCTGAGTGTTACTAGCACTCTTGGTTTGTCCATGCATCTTGACCGTTACTTGCACTCTTGGTTAGTCCAGGCATCTCGAGCGTTACTAACACTCTCGGTTAGTCCAGGCATCTTGAGCGTTACTAGCACTCTTGGTTAGTCCAGGCATCTTGAGAATTACTAGCACTCTTGGTTAGTCCATGCATCCTGGGAGCTACTGGCACTCTTGGTTAGTCCATGCATCTTGAGAGTTACTGGCACTCTCGTTAGTCCATTTATCTTGAGCTCTACTTGCACTCTTGGTTAGTCCAGGCATCTTGGGAGTTAGTGGCACTCTTCGTTAGTCCAGGCATCTTGAGAGTTAAAAACACACTTGGTTAGACCAGGCATCTTGAGAGTTACTAGCACTCTCGGTTAGTCCAGACATCTTGCTAGTTACTAACACTCTTGGTGAGTCCAGACATCTTGAGCGCTACTAGCACTCTTGGTTTGTCCATGCATCTTGAGAATTACTAGCACTCTTGGTTAGTCCATGCATCCTGGGAGCTACTGGCACTCTTGGTTAGTCCATGCATCTTGAGAGTTACTGCCACTCTTTGTTAGTCCAGGCATCTTGAGAGTTACTAGCACTCTTGGCCAGGCATCTTGAGCGTTACTAATACTCTTGGTTAGTCCAGGCATCTTGCGAGTTGATAGCACACATGGTTAGTCCAGGCATCTTGAGAGTTACTAGCGCTCTTGGCCAGGCATCTTGAGCATTACTAACACTCTCGGTTAGTCCATGCATCTTGAGTTACTGGCACTCTTGGCAAGGCCATGCATCCTGGGAGTTACTGGCACTCTTGGTTAGTCCATGCATCCTGGGAGTTACTGGCACCCTTGGTTAGCCCATGCATCTTGAGAGTTACTGGCGCTCATGTTAGTCCATGCATCTTGGGAGTTACTGGCACTCTTGGTTAGTCCTTGCATCTTGAAAGTTACTGACACTCTCGTTAGTCCATGCATCTTGGGAGTTACTAGCACTCTTGGTTAGTCCAGGCATCTTGGGAGTTACTAGTGCTCTTGGTTAGTCCATGCATCCTGGGAGGTGCTGGCACACATGGTTAGTCCACACATCTTGAGCGTTACTAGCACTCTTGGTTAATCCGTGCATCTTGCGAATTACTGGCATTCTTGGTTAGTCCATGCATCCTGGGAGTTACTGCCACTCTTGGTTAGTCCATGCATCCTGGGAGTTACTAGCACTCTTGGTTAGTCCAGGCATCTTGAGCGTTACTAACACTCTCGGTTAGTCCAGGCATCTTGAGCGTTACTAGCACTCTCGGTTCGTCCATGCATCCTGGGACTTTCTGGCACTCTTGGTTAGCCATGCATCTTGAGAGTTGCTGGCACTCTCGTTAGTCCATGCATCTTGGGAGTTACTAGCACTCTTGGGTAGTCCATGCATCCTGGGAGGTACTGGCACATATGTTTACTCAAGACATCTTGAGAGTTACTAGCACTCTTGGGTAGTCCATGCATCCTGGGAGGTACTGGCACATATGTTTACTCAAGACATCTTGAGAGTTACTAGCACTCTTGGTTAGTCCATGCATCTTGAGAATTACTGGCGCTCTTGGTTAGTCCATGCATCCTGGGAGTTACTGGCATTCTTGGTTAGTCCATGCATCCTGGGAGTAACTGGCACTCTTGTTTAGTCCATGCATCCTTGGAGTTACTGGCACTCTTGTTTAGTCCACGCATCTTGGGAGTTACTGGCACTCTTCGTTAGTCCATGCATCTTGAGAGTTACTTGCACTCTTGGTTAGTCCAGGCATCTTGGGAGTTACTGGCACTCTTCGTTAGTCCAGGCATCTTGAGAGTTACTAACAATCTTGGTTAGACCAGGCATCTTGAGAGTTACTAACACCCTTGGTTAGTCCAGGCATCGTGAGAGTTGCTAACACTCTCAGTTAGTCCATGCATCTTGAGCATTACTTGCACTCTTGGTTAGTCCAGGCATCTTGGGAGTTACTGGCACTCTTCGTTAGTCCAGGCATCTTAAGAGTTACTAACACTCTTGGTTAGACCAGGCATCTTGAGAGTTTCTAACATTCTCGGTTAGCCCAGGCATATTGAGCGTTACTAGCACTCTTGGTTAGTCCAGGCAACTTGAGCGTTACTAAATCTCTCGGTTAGTCCAGGCATCTTGAGGGTTAATAGCACTCTCGGTTAGTCTGGGCATCTTGAGAGTTACTAACGCTGTCAGTTAGTCCAGGCTTCTTGAGAGTTACTAACACTCTCGGTTAGTCCAGGCATCTTGAGAGTTACTAGCACACTCGGTTAATCCAGGCATATTGAGAGTTCCTAAAACACTCTCGGTTAGACCAGGCATCGTGAGAGTTGCTAAAACTCTTGGTTAGTCCATGCATCTTGACCGTTACTTGCACTCTTGGTTAGTCCAGGCATCTCGAGCGTTACTAACACTCTTGGTTAGTCCAGGCATCTTGAGCGTTACTAGCACTCTTGGTTAGTCCAGGCATCTTGAGAGTTACTAGCACTCTTGGCCAGGCATGTTGAGCGTTACTAACACTCTCGGTTAGTCCATGCATCTTGGAGTTACTGGCAGTCATGGTTAGTCCATGCATCCTGGGAGTTACTGGCACTCTTGGTTAGCCCATGCATCCTGGGAGTTTCTGGCACTCTTGGTTAGCCATGCATCTTGAGAGTTATTGGCACTCTCGTTAGTCCGTGCATCTTGGGAGTTACTAGCACTCTTGGTTAGTCCAGGCATCTTGGGAGTTGCTAGCACTCTTCGGTAGTCCATGCATCCTGGGAGGTACTGGCACACATGGTTAGTTGAGACATCTTGAGAGTTAATAGCACTCTTGGTTAGTCCATGCATCTTGGGAATTACTGGCACTCTTGGTTAGTCCATGCATCCTGGAAGTTACTGGCACTCTTGGTTAGTCCATGCATCTTGAGAGTTACTGGCACTCTCGTTAGTCCATGCATCTTGGGAGTTACTAACACTCTTGGTTAGTCCAGACATCTTGGGAGTTACTAGCACTCTTGGTTAGTCCATGCATCTTGGGAGGTCCTGGCACACATGGTTAGTCCAGACATCTTGAGTGTTACTAGCACTTTTGGTTAGTCCATGCATCTTGAGAATTACTGACACTCATGGTTAGTCCATGCATCCTGGGAGTTACTGGCACTCTTGATTAGTCCATGCATCCTGGGAGTTCCTGGCCCTCTTGGTTAGTCCATGCATCCTGGGAGTTACTGGCACTCTTGGTTAGTCCATGCATCTTGAGATTTACCAGCACTCTTGGTTAGTCCAGGCACCTTGGGAGTTATTAGCACTCTTGGTTAGTCCACGCATCTTGGGTGATAGTGGCACTCTTCGTTAGTCCAGGCATCTTGAGAGTTACTAGCACTCTTGGCCAGGTATCTTGAGCGTTACTAACACTCTTGGTTAGTCCAGGCATCTTGACAGTTACTAGTACTCTCGGTTAGTCCAGGTATCTTGCGATTTGCTAACACTCTCGGTTAGTCCATGCATCGTGAGAGTTGCTAAACCTCTTGGTTAGTCCATGCATCTTGACCGTTACTTGCACTCTTGGTTAGTCCAGGCATCTCGAGCGTTACTAACACTCTCGGTTAGTCCAGGCATCTTGAGCGTTACTAGCACTCTTGGTTAGTCCAGGCATCTTGAGAGTTACTAGCACTCTTGGCCAGGCATGTTGAGCGTTACTAACACTCTCGGTTAGTCCATGCATCTTGGAGTTACTGGCAGTCATGGTTAGTCCATGCATCCTGGGAGTTACTGGCACTCTTGGTTAGCCCATGCATCCTGGGAGTTTCTGGCACTCTTGGTTAGCCATGCATCTTGAGAGTTATTGGCACTCTTGTTAGTCCGTGCATCTTGGGAGTTACTAGCACTCTTGGTTAGTCCAGGCATCTTGGGAGTTGCTAGCACTCTTCGGTAGTCCATGCATCCTGGGAGGTACTGGCACACATGGTTAGTTGAGACATCTTGAGAGTTAATAGCACTCTTGGTTAGTCCATGCATCTTGGGAATTACTGGCACTCTTGGTTAGTCCATGCATCCTGGAAGTTACTGGCACTCTTGGTTAGTCCATGCATCTTGAGAGTTACTGGCACTCTTGTTAGTCCATGCATCTTGGGAGTTACTAACACTCTTGGTTAGTCCAGACATCTTGGGAGTTACTAGCACTCTTGGTTAGTCCATGCATCTTGGGAGGTCCTGGCACACATGGTTAGTCCAGACATCTTGAGTGTTACTAGCACTTTTGGTTAGTCCATGCATCTTGAGAATTACTGACACTCATGGTTAGTCCATGCATCCTGGGAGTTACTGGCACTCTTGATTAGTCCATGCATCCTGGGAGTTCCTGGCCCTCTTGGTTAGTTCATGCATCCTGGGAGTTACTGGCACTCTTGGTTAGTCCATGCATCTTGAGATTTACCAGCACTCTTGGTTAGTCCAGGCACCTTGGGAGTTATTAGCACTCTTGGTTAGTCCACGCATCTTGGGTGATACTGGCACTCTTCGTTAGTCCAGGCATCTTGAGAGTTACTAGCACTCTTGGCCAGGCATCTTGAGCGTTACTAACACTCTTGGTTAGTCCAGGCATCTTGACAGTTACTAGTACTCTCGGTTAGTCCAGGTATCTTGCGATTTGCTAACACTCTCGGTTAGTCCATGCATCTTGAGAGTTACTGGCACTCTTGTTAGTCCATTCATCTTGGGAGTTACTGGCACTCTTGGTTAGTCCTTGCATCTTGAAAGTTACTGGCAATCTCGTTAGTCCATGCATCTTGGGAGTTACTAGCACTCTTGGTTAGTCCAGGCATCTTGGGAGTTACTAGCGCTCTTGGTTAGTCCATGCAAACTGGGAGGTACTGGCACACATGGTTAGTCCAGACATCTTGAGCGTTACTAGCACTCTTGGTTAGTCCGTGCAGCTTGAGAATTACTGGCATTCTTGGTTAGTCCATGCATCCTGGGAGTTACTGGCACTCTTGATTAGTCCATGCATCCTGGGAGTTACTGGCACTATTGGTTAGTCCATGCATCCTGGGAGCTCCTGGAACTCTTGGTTAGTCCATGCATCTTGAGATTTACTAGCACTCTTGGTTAGGCCAGGCATCTTGGGAGTTATTAGCACTCTTGGTTAGTCCAGGCATCTTGGTAGTTATAGGCACTCTTCGTTAGTCCAGGCATCTTGGGAGTTACTAACACACTCGCTTAGTCCAGGCATCTTGAGAGTTACTAACACTCTTGGTTAGTCCGGGCATCGTGAGAGTTACTAACACTCTCGGATAGTACATTTATCTTGAGCGTTACTTGCACTCTTGGTTAGTCCAGGCATCTTGGGAGTTACTGGCACTCTTCGTTAGTCCAGGCATCTTGAGAGTTACTAACACTCTTGGTTAGACCAGGCATCTTGAGAGTTACTTGCACTCTCGGTTAGTCCAGGCATCTTGAGAGTTACTAACACTCTTGGTTAGTCAAGACATCCTGAGTGTTACTAGCACTCTTGGTTTGTCCATGCATCTTGACCGTTACTTGCACTCTTGGTTAGTCCAGGCATCTCGAGCGTTACTAACACTCTCGGTTAGTCCAGGCATCTTGAGCGTTACTAGCACTCTTGGTTAGTCCAGGCATCTTGAGAGTTACTAGCACTCTTGGCCAGGCATGTAGAGCGTTACTAACACTCTCGGTTAGTCCATGCATCTTGAGAGTTACTGGCAGTCATGGTTAGTCCATGCATCCTGGGAGTTACTGGCACTCTTGGTTAGCCCATGCATCCTGGGAGTTTCTGGCACTCTTGGTTAGCCATGCATCTTGAGAGTTATTGGCACTCTCGTTAGTCCGTGCATCTTGGGAGTTACTAGCACTCTTGGTTAGTCCAGGCATCTTGGGAGTTACTAGCACTCTTGGTTAGTCCATGCATCTTGGGAGGTCCTGGCACACATGGTTAGTCCAGACATCTTGAGTGTTACTAACACTTTTGGTTAGTCCATGCATCTTGAGAATTACTGACACTCATGGTTAGTCCATGCATCCTGGGAGTTACTGGCACTCTTGATTAGTCCATGCATCCTGGGAGTTCCTGGCCCTCTTGGTTAGTCCATGCATCCTGGGAGTTACTGGCACTCTTGGTTAGTCCATGCATCTTGAGATTTACCAGCACTCTTGGTTAGTCCAGGCACCTTGGGAGTTATTAACACTCTTGGTTAGTCCACGCATCTTGGTTGATACTGGCACTCTTCGTTAGTCCAGGCATCTTGAGAGTTACTAGCACTCTTGGCCAGGCATCTTGAGCGTTACTAACACTCTTGGTTAGTCCAGGCATCTTGACAGTTACTAGTACTCTCGGTTAGTCCAGGTATCTTGCGATTTGCTAACACTCTCGGTTAGTCCATGCATCTTGAGAGTTACTGGCACTCTTGGCTAGTCCATGCATCCTGGGAGTTACTGACACTCTTGGTTAGTCCATGCATCCTGGGAGTTACTGCCACTCTTGGTTAGTCCATGCATCTTGAGAGTTATTGGCACTCTTGTTAGTCCATTCATCTTGGGAGTTACTGGCACTCTTGGTTAGTCCTTGCATCTTGAAAGTTACTGGCAATCTCGTTAGTCCATGCATCTTGGGAGTTACTAGCTCTCTTGGTTAGTCCAGGCATCTTGGGAGTTACTAGCACTCTTGGTTAGTCCATGCATCCTGGGAGGTACTGGCACACATGGTTAGTCCAGACATCTTGAGCGTTACTAGCACTCTTGGTTAGTCCGTGCATCTTGAGAATTACTGGCATTCTTGGTTAGTCCATGCATCCTGGGAGTTACTGGCACTCTTGATTAGTCCATGCATCCTGGGAGTTACTGGCACTATTGGTTAGTCCATGCATCCTGGGAGTTACTGGAACTCTTGGTTAGTCCATGCATCTTGAGATTTACTAGCACTCTTGGTTAGGCCAGGCATCTTGGGAGTTATTAGCACTCTTAGTTAGTCCAAGCATCTTGGTAGTTATAGGCACTCTTCGTTAGTCCAGGCATCTTGGGAGTTACTAACACACTCGCTTAGTCCAGGCATCTTGAGAGTTACTAACACTCTTGGTTAGTCCGGGCATCGTGAGAGTTACTAACACTCTCGGATAGTACATTTATCTTGAGCGTTACTTGCACTCTTGGTTAGTCCAGGCATCTTGGGAGTTACTGGCACTCTTCGTTAGTCCAGGCATCTTGAGAGTTACTAACACTCTTGGTTAGACCAGGCATCTTGAGAGTTACGAGCACTCTCGGTTAGTCCAGGCATCTTGAGAGTTACTACCACTCTTGGTTAGTCAAGACATCCTGAGCGTTACTAGCACTCTTGGTTTGTCCATGCATCTTGAGAATTACTGGCACTCTTGGTTAGTCGATGCATCCTGGGAGTTACTGGCACTCTTGGTTAGTCCATGCATCTTGAGATTTACTAGCACTCTTGGTTAGTGCAGGCATCCTCTGAGTTATTAGCACTCTTGGTTAGTCCACACATCTTGGGAGTTACTGGCACTCTTGGTTAGTCCAGGCATCTTGAGAGTTACTAACACTCTTGGTTAGACCAGGCATCTTGAGAATTATTAGCACTCTCAGTTAGTCCAGACATCTTGAGTGTTACTAACACTCTTGGTTAGTCCAGGCATCTTGAGATTTACTAGCACTCTTGGTTAGTCCAAGCATCTTCGGAGGTATTAGCACTCTTGGTTAGTCCACACATCTTGGGAGTTACTGGCACTCTTCGTTAGTCCAGGCATCTTGAGAGCTACTAACACTCTTGGTTAGTCCAGGCATCTTGAGAATTACTAGCACTCTCAGTTAGTCCAGGCATATTGAGAGTTACTAACACTCTTGGTTAGTCCAGGCATCTTGAGCGTTACTAACACTCTTGGTTAGCCCAGGCATCTTGAGAGTTACTAGCACTCTTCGTTAGTCCAGGCATCTTGAGCGTTACTAACTCTCTTGGTTAGTCCAGGCATCTTGAGAGTTACTAACACATACAGTTAGTCCAGGCGTCTTGAGAGATACTAACACTCTCGGTTAGTCCAGGCATCTTGGGAGTTACTAACACACTCGCTTAGTCCAGGCATCTTGAGAGTTACTAACACTCTTGGTTAGTCCTGGCATCGTGAGAGTTACTAACACTCTCGGATAGTACATTTATCTTGAGCGTTACTTGCACTCTTGGTTAGTCCAGGCATCTTGGGAGTTACTGGCACTCTTCGTTAGTCCAGTATCTTGAGAGTTACTAACACTCTTGGTTAGACCAGGCATCTTGAGAGTTACTAGCACTCTCGGTTAGTCCAGGCATCTTGAGAGTTACTAACACACTTGGTTAGTCAAGACATCCTGAGCGTTACTAGCACTCTTGGTTTGTCCATGCATCTTGAGAATTACTGGCACTCTTGGTTAGTCGATGCATCCTGGGAGTTACTGGCACTCTTGGTTAGTCCATGCATCTTGAGATTTACTAGCACTCTTGGTTAGTCCAGGCATCCTCGGAGTTATTAGCACTCTTGGTTAGTCCACACATCTTGGGAGTTACTGGCACTCTTGGTTAGTCCAGGCATCTTGAGAGTTACTAACACTCTTGGTTAGACCAGGCATCTTGAGAATTACTAGCACTCTCAGTTAGTCCAGGCATCTTGAGAGTTACTAACACTCTTGGTTAGTCCAGGCATCTTGAGATTTACTAGCACTCTTGGTTAGTCCAAGCATCTTCGGAGTTATTAGCACTCTTGGTTAGTCCACACATCTTGGGAGTTACTGGCACTCTTTGTTCGTCCAGGCATCTTGAGAGCTACTAACACTCTTGGTTAGTCCAGGCATCTTGAGCATTACTAGCACTCTCAGTTAGTCCAGGCATATTGAGAGTTACTAACACTCTCGGTTAGCCAAGGCATCTTGAGAGTTACTAGCACTCTTCGTTAGTCCAGGCATCTTGAGCGTTACTAACTCTCTTGGTTAGTCCAGGCATCTTGAGAGTTACTAACACACACAGTTAGTCCAGGCGTCTTGAGAGATACTAACACTCTCGGTTAGTCCAGGCATCTTGAGTGTTACTAGCACTCTCGGTTATTCCAGGCATCTTGAGAGTTCCTAAAACACTCTCGGTTAGTCCAGGCATCGTGTGAGTTGGTAACACTATTGGTTAGTCCATGCATCTTGACCGTTACTTGCACTCTTGGTTAGTCCAGGCATCTTGAGTGTTACTAACACTCTCGGTTAGTCCAGGCATCTTGAGCGTTACTAACACTCTCGGTTAGTCCAGGCATCTTGAGAGTTACTAGCACTCTTGGCCAGGCATCTCGAGCGTTACTAACACTCTCGGTTAGTCCATGCATCCTGGGGATTACTGGCACTCTTCGTTAGTCCATGCATCCTGGGAGTTACTGGCACTCTTGGTTAGTCCATGCATCCTGGGAGTTATTGGCACTCTTGGTTAGTCCATGCATCTTGAGAGTTACTGGCACTCTCGTTAGTCCATGAATCTTGGGAGTTACTGGCACTCTTGGTTAGTCCTTGCATCTTGAGAGTTACTGGCACTCTCGTTAGTCCATGCATCTTGGGAGTTACTAGCACTCTTGGTTAGTCCAGGCATCTTGGGAGTTACTAGTGCTCTTGGTTAGTGCATGCATCCTGGGAGGTGCTGGCACACATGGTTCGTCCACACATCTTGAGCGTTACTAGCACTCTTGGTTGATCCGTGCATCTTGAGAATTACTGGCATTCTTGGTTAGTCCATGCATCCTGGGAGTTAATGGCACTCTTGGTTAGTCCATGCATCCTGGGAGTTACTGGCACTCTTGGTTAGTCCATGCATCTTGAGAGTTACTGGCACTCTTGTTAGTCCATTCATCTTGGGAGTTACTGGCACTCTTGGTTAGTCCTTGCATCTTGAAAGTTACTGGCAATCTCGTTAGTCCATGCATCTTGGGAGTTACTAGCACTCTTGGTTAGTCCAGGCATCTTGGGAGTTACTAGCGCTCTTGGTTAGTCCATGCATCCTGGGAGGTACTGGCACACATGGTTAGTCCAGACATCTTGAGCGTTACTAGCACTCTTGGTTAGTCTGTGCATCTTGAGAATTACTGGCATTCTTGGTTAGTCCATGCATCCTGGGAGTTACTGGCACTCTTGATTAGTCCATGCATCCTGGGAGTTACTGGCACTATTGGTTAGTCCATGCATCCTGGGAGTTACTGGAACTCTTGGTTAGTCCATGCATCTTGAGATTTACTAGCACACTTGGTTAGGCCAGGCATCTTGGGAGTTATTAGCACTCTTGGTTAGTCCAGGCATCTTGGTAGTTATAGGCACTCTTCGTTAGTCCAGGCATCTTGGGAGTTACTAACACACTCGCTTAGTCCAGGCATCTTGAGAGTTACTAACACTCTTGGTTAGTCCGGGCATCGTGAGAGTTACTAACACTCTCGGATAGTACATTTATCTTGAGAGTTACTAGCACTCTCGGTTAGTCCATGAATCTTGGGAGTTACTGGCACTCTTGGTTAGTCCTTGCATCTTGAGAGTTACTGGCACTCTCGTTAGTCCATGCATCTTGGGAGTTACTAGCACTCTTGGTTAGTCCAGGCATCTTGGGAGTTACTAGTGCTCTTGGTTAGTGCATGCATCCTGGGAGGTGCTGGCACACATGGTTAGTCCACACATCTTGAGCGTTACTAGCACTCTTGGTTGATCCGTGCATCTTGAGAATTACTGGCATTCTTGGTTAGTCCATGCATCCTGGGAGTTAATGGCACTCTTGGTTAGTCCATGCATCCTGGGAGTTACTGGCACTCTTGGTTAGTCCATGCATCTTGAGAGTTACTGGCACTCTTGTTAGTCCATTCATCTTGGGAGTTACTGGCACTCTTGGTTAGTCCTTGCATCTTGAAAGTTACTGGCAATCTCGTTAGTCCATGCATCTTGGGAGTTACTAGCATTCTTGGTTAGTCCATGCATCCTGGGAGTTACTGGCACTCTTGATTAGTCCATGCATCCTGGGAGTTACTGGCACTATTGGTTAGTCCATGCATCCTGGGAGTTACTGGAACTCTTGGTTAGTCCATGCATCTTGAGATTTACTAGCACTCTTGGTTAGGCCAGGCATCTTGGGAGTTATTAGCACTCTTGGTTAGTCCAGGCATCTTGGTAGTTATAGGCACTCTTCGTTGGTCCAGGCATCTTGGGAGTTACTAACACACTCGCTTAGTCCAGGCATCTTGAGAGTTACTAACACTCTTGGTTAGTCCGGGCATCGTGAGAGTTACTAACACTCTCGGATAGTACATTTATCTTGAGAGTTACTAGCACTCTCGGTTAGTCCAGGCATCTTGAGAGTTACTAACACTCTTGGTTAGTCAAGACATCCTGAGCGTTACTAGCACTCTTGGTTTGTCCATGCATCTTGAGAATTACTGGCACTCTTGGTTAGTCGATGCATCCTGGGAGTTACTGTCACTCTTGGTTAGTCGATGCATCCTGGGAGTTACTGGCACTCTTGGTTAGTCCATGCATCTTGAGATTTACTAGCACTCTTGGTTAGTCCAGGCATCCTCGGAGTTATTAGCACTCTTGGTTAGTCCACACATCTTGGGAGTTACTGGCACTCTTGGTTAGTCCAGGCATCTTGAGAGTTACTAACACTCTTGGTTAGACCAGGCATCTTGAGAATTACTAGCACTCTCAGTTAGTCCAGGCATCTTGAGAGTTACTAACACTCTTGGTTAGTCCAGGCATCTTGAGATTTACTAGCACTCTTGGTTAGTCCAATCATCTTCGGAGTTATTAGCACTCTTGGTTAGTCCACACATCTTGGGAGTTACTGGCACTCTTCGTTAGTCCAGGCATCTTGAGAGCTACTAATACTCTTGGTTAGTCCAGGCATCTTGAGAATTACTAGCACTCTCAGTTAGTCCAGGCATATTGAGAGTTACTAACACTCTTGGTTAGTCCAGGCATCTTGAGCGTTACTAACACTCTCGGTTAGCCCAGGCATCTTGAGAGTTACTAGCACTCTTCGTTAGTCCAGGCATCTTGAGCGTTACTAACTCTCTTGGTTAGTCCAGGCATCTTGAGAGTTACTAACACACACAGTTAGTCCAGGCGTCTTGAGAGATACTAACACTCTCGGTTAGTCCAGGCATCTTGAGTGTTACTAGCACTCTCGGTTATTCCAGGCATCTTGAGAGTTCCTAAAACACTCTCGGTTAGTCCAGGCATCGTGAGAGTTGGTAACACTATCGGTTAGTCCATGCATCTTGACCGTTACTTGCACTCTTGGTTAGTCCAGGCATCTTGAGTGTTAATAACACTCTCGGTTAGTCCAGGCATCTTGAGCGTTACTAACACTCTCGGTTAGTCCAGGCATCTTGAGAGTTACTAGCACTCTTGGCCAGGCATCTCGAGCGTTACTAACACTCTCGGTTAGTCCATGCATCTTAAGAGTTACTGGCACTCATGGTTAGTCCATGCATCCTGGGGGTAATGGCACTCTTCGTTAGTCCATGCATCTTGAGATTTACTAGCACTCTTGGTTAGTCCAGGCATCCTCGGAGTTATTAGCACTCTTGGTTAGTCCACACATCTTGGGAGTTACTGGCACTCTTGGTTAGTCCAGGCATCTTGAGAGTTACTAACACTCTTGGTTAGACCAGGCATCTTGAGAATTACTAGCACTCTCAGTTAGTCCAGGCATCTTGAGAGTTACTAACACTCTTGGTTAGTCCAGGCATCTTGAGATTTACTAGCACTCTTGGTTAGTCCAATCATCTTCGGAGTTATTAGCACTCTTGGTTAGTCCACACATCTTGGGAGTTACTGGCACTCTTCGTTAGTCCAGGCATCTTGAGAGCTACTAATACTCTTGGTTAGTCCAGGCATCTTGAGAATTACTAGCACTCTCAGTTAGTCCAGGCATATTGAGAGTTACTAACACTCTTGGTTAGTCCAGGCATCTTGAGCGTTACTAACACTCTCGGTTAGCCCAGGCATCTTGAGAGTTACTAGCACTCTTCGTTAGTCCAGGCATCTTGAGCGTTACTAACTCTCTTGGTTAGTCCAGGCATCTTGAGAGTTACTAACACACACAGTTAGTCCAGGCGTCTTGAGAGATACTAACACTCTCGGTTAGTCCAGGCATCTTGAGTGTTACTAGCACTCTCGGTTATTCCAGGCATCTTGAGAGTTCCTAAAACACTCTCGGTTAGTCCAGGCATCGTGAGAGTTGGTAACACTATCGGTTAGTCCATGCATCTTGACCGTTACTTGCACTCTTGGTTAGTCCAGGCATCTTGAGTGTTAATAACACTCTCGGTTAGTCCAGGCATCTTGAGCGTTACTAACACTCTCGGTTAGTCCAGGCATCTTGAGAGTTACTAGCACTCTTGGCCAGGCATCTCGAGCGTTACTAACACTCTCGGTTAGTCCATGCATCTTAAGAGTTACTGGCACTCATGGTTAGTCCATGCATCCTGGGGGTAATGGCACTCTTCGTTAGTCCATGCATCCTGGGAGTTTCTAGCACTCTTGGTTAGCCATGCATCTTGAGAGTTACTGGCACTCTCGTTAGTCCATGCATCTTGAGAGTTACTAGCACTCTTGGTTAGTCCAGGCATCTTGGGAGTTACTAGCACTCTTGGTTAGTCCATGCATCCTGGGAGGTACTGGCACACATGTTTAGTCCACACATCTTGAGAGTTACTAGCACTCTTGGTTAGTCCATGCATCTTGAGAATTACTGGCACTCTTGGTTAGTCCATGCATCCTGGGAGTTACTGGCACTCTTGGTTAGTTCATGCATCCTGGGAGTTACTGGCACTCTTGATTAGTCCATGCATCCTGGTAGTTACTGGCCCTCTTGGTTAGTCCATGTATCCTGAGAGTTACTGGCACTCTTGGTTAGTCCATGCATCTTGAGATTTACTAGCACTCTTGGTTAGTCCAAGCATCTTGGGAGTTACTGGCACTCTTCGTTAGTCCAGGCATCTTGAGAGTTACTAGCACTCTTGGCCAGGCATCTTGAGCATTACTAACACTCTCGGTTAGTCCATGTATCTTGAGAGTTACTGGCACTCTTGGCTAGTCCATGCATCCTGGGAGTTACTGGCACTCTTGGTTAGTCCATGCATCCTGGGAGTTATTGGCACTCTTGGTTAGTCCATGCATCTTGAGAGTTACTGGCACTCTCGTTAGTCCATGAATCTTGGGAGTTACTGGCACTCTTGGTTAGTCCTTGCATCTTGAGAGTTACTGGCACTCTCGTTAGTCCATGCATCTTGGGAGTTACTAGCACTCTTGGTTAGTGCAGGCATCTTGGGAGTTACTAGTGCTCTTGGTTAGTGCATGCATCCTGGGAGGTGCTGGCACACATGGTTAGTCCACACATCTTGAGCGTTACTAGCACTCTTGGTTGATCCGTGCATCTTGAGAATTACTGGCATTCTTGGTTAGTCCATGGATCCTGGGAGTTACTGGCACTCTTGATTAGTCCTTGCATCCTGGGAGTTACTGCCACTCTTGGTTAGTCCATGCATCTTGAGATTTACTAGCACTCTTGGTTCGTCCAGGCATCTTGGGAGTTATTAGCACTCTTGGTTAGTCCAGGCTTCTTGGTAGTTACAGGCACTCTTCGTTAGTCCATGCATCTTGAGATTTACTAGCACTCTTGGTTCGTCCATGCATCTTGGCAGTTACTAACACAATTGGTTAGACCAGGCATCTTGAGAGTTACTAGCACCCTCGCTTAGTCCGGGCATCGTGAGAGTTACTAACACTCTCGGTTAGTCCATTTATCTTGAGCGTTACTTGCACTCTTGGTTAGTCCAGGCATCTTGGGAGTTACTGGCACTCTTCGTTAGTCCAGGCATCTTGAGAGTTACTAACACTCTTGGTTAGACCAGGCATCTTGAGCGTTACTAGCACTCTTGGTTTGTCCATGCATCTTGAGAATAACTGGCACTCTTGGTTAGTCGATGCATACTGGGAGTTACTGGCACTCTTTGTTAGTCCATGCATCCTGGGAGTTACTGGCACTCTTGGTTAGTCCATGCATGTTGAGATTTACTAGCACTCTTGGTTAGTCCAGGCATCTTCAGAGTTATTAGCACTCTTGGTTATTCCACACATCTTGGGAGTTACTGGCACTCTTGGTTAGTCCAGGCATCTTGACAGCTATTAGTACTCTCCGTTAGTCCAGGATCTTGCGTGTTTCTAGCACACATGGTTAGTCCAGGCATCTTGAGAGTTACTAGCGCTCTTGGCCAGGCATCTTGAGCATTACTAACACTCTTGGTTAGTCCATGAATCTTGGGAGTTACTGGCACTCTTGGTTAGTCATTGCATCTTGAGAGTTACTGGCACTCTCGTTAGTCCATGCATCTTGGGAGTTACTAGCACTCTTGGTTAGTCCAGGCATCTTGGGAGTTACTAGTGCTCTTGGTTAGTGCATGCATCCTGGGAGGTGCTGGCACACATGGTTAGTCCACACATCTTGAGCGTTACTAGCACTCTTGGTTGATCCGTGCATCTTGAGAATTACTGGCATTCTTGGCTAGTCCATGCATCCTGGGAGTTACTGGCACTCTTGATTAGTCCATGCATCCTGGGAGTTACTGCCACTCTTGGTTAGTCCATGCATCCTGGGAGTTACTGGAACTCTTGTTTAGTCCATGCATCTTGAGATTTACTAGCACTCTTGGTTCGTCCAGGCATCTTGGGAGTTATTAGCACTCTTGGTTAGTCCAGGCATCTTGGTAGTTACAGGCACTCTTCGTTAGTCCATGCGTCTTGAGATTTACTAGCACTCTTGGTTCGTCCAGGCATCTTGGGAGTAACTAACACACTTGGTTAGACAAGGCATCTTGAGAGTTACTAGCACCCTCGCTTAGTCCGGGCATCGTGAGAGTTACTAACACTCTCGGTTAGTCCATTTATCTTGAGCGTTACTTGCACTCTTGGTTAGTCCAGGCATCTTGGGAGTTACTGGCACTCTTCGTTAGTCCAGGCATCTTGAGAGTTACTACCACTCTTGGTTAGACCAGGCATCTTGAGCGTTACTAGCACTCTTGGTTTGTCCATGCATCTTCAGAATAACTGGCACTCTTAGTTAGTCGATGCATACTGGGAGTTACTGGCACTCTTGGTTAGTCCATGCATCCTGGGAGTTACTGGCACTCTTGGTTAGTCCATGCATGTTGAGATTTACTAGCACTCTTGGTTAGTCCAGGCATCTTCGGAGTTATTAGCACTCTTGGTTAGTCCACACATCTTGGGAGTTACTGGCACTCTTCGTTAGTCCAGGCATCTTGAGAGTTACTAACACTCTTGGTTAGACCAGGCATCTTGAGAATTGCTAGCACTCTCAGTTAGTCCAGGCATCTTGAGAGTTACTAGCACTCTCAGTTAGTCCAGGCATCTTGAGAGTTACTAACACTCTTGGTTAGTCCAGGCATCTTGAGCGATACTAACACTCTCGGTTAGCCCAGGCATCTTGAGAGTTACTAGCACTCTTGGTTAGTCCAGGCATCTTGAGCGTTACTAACTCTTTTGGTTAGTGCAGGCATCTTGAGAGTTACTAACACATACAGTTAGTCCAGGCGTATTGAGAGATACTAACACTCTCGGTTAGTCCAGGCATCTTGAGAGTTACTAGCACTCTCGGTTAATCCAGGCATCTTGAGAGTTCCTAAAATACTCTAGGTTAGTCCAGGTATCGTGAGAGTTGCTCACACTCTTGGTTAGTCCATGCATCTTGACCGTTACTTGCACTCTTGGTTAGTCCAGGCATCTTGAGTGTTACCAACACTCTCGGTTAGTCCAGGCATCTTGAGCGTTACTAGCACTCTTGGTTAGTCCAGGCATCTTGAGAGTTACTAGCACTCTTGGCCAGGCATCTTGAGCATGACTAATACTCTCGGTTCGTCCATGCATCTTGAGAGTCACTGGCACTCATGGTTAGTCCATGCATCCTGGGGGTTACTGGCACTCTTCGTTAATCCATGCATCCTGGGAGTTTCTGGCACTCTTGGTTAGCCATGCATCTTGAGAGTTGCTGGCACTCTCGTTAGTCCATGCATCTTGGGAGTTACTAGCACTCTTGGTTAGTCCAGGCATCCTGGGAGATACTGGCACTCTTGGTTAGTCCATGCATGTTGCGATTTACTAGCACTCTTGGTTAGTCCAGGCATCTTCGGAGTTATTAGCACTCTTGGTTAGTCCACACATCTTGGGAGTTACTGGCACTCTTCGTTAGTCCAGGCATCTTGAGAGTTACTAACACTCTTTGTTAGACCAGGCATCTTGAGAATTACTCGCACTCTCAGTTAGTCCAGGCATCTTGAGAGTTACTAACACTCTTGGTTAGCCCAGGCATCTTGAGCGTTACTAACTCTTTTGGTTAGTGCAGGCATCTTGAGAGTTACTAACACACACAGTTAGTCCAGGCGTATTGAGAGATACTAACACTCTCGGTTAGTCCAGGCATCTTGAGAGTTACTAGCACTCTCGGTTAATGCAGGCATCTTGAGAGTTCCTAAAACACTCTAGGTTAGTCCAGGCATCGTGAGAGTTGCTCACACTCTTGGTTAGTCCATGCATCTTGACCGTTACTTGCACTCTTGGTTAGTCCAGGCATCTTGAGCGTTACTAACACTCTCGGTTAGTCCAGGCATCTTGAGCGTTACTAGCACTCTCGGTTCGTCCATGCATCCTGGGACTTTCTTGCACTCTTGGTTAGCCATGCATCTTGAGAGTTGCTGGCACTCTCGTTAGTCCATGCATCTTGGGAGTTACTAGCACTCTTGGTTAGTCCAGGCATCTTGAGAGTTACTAGCACTCTTGGATAGTCCATGCATCCTGGGAGGTACTGGCACACATGTTTACTCAAGACATCTTGAGAGTTACTAGCACTCTTGGTTAGTCCATGCATCTTGAGAATTACTGGCACTCTTGGTTAGTCCATGCATCCTGGGAGTTACTGGCACTCTTGGTTAGTTCATGCATCCTGGGAGTTACTGGCACTCTTGACTAGTCCATGCATCCTGGTAGTTACTGGCCCTCTTGGTTAGTCCATGTATCCTGAGAGTTACTGGCACTCTTGGTTAGTCCATGCATCTTGAGATTTACTAGCACTCTTGGTTAGTCCAAGCATCTTGGGAGTTACTGGCACTCTTCGTTAGTCCAGGCATCTTGAGCGTTACTAGCACTCTCGGTTCGTCCATGCATCCTGGGACTTTCTTGCACTCTTGGTTAGCCATGCATCTTGAGAGTTGCTGGCACTCTCGTTAGTCCATGCATCTTGAGAGTTACTAGCACTCTTGGTTAGTCCAGGCATCTTGGGAGTTACTAGCACTCTTGGTTAGTCCATGCATCCTGGGAGGTACTGGCACACATGTTTAGTCCACACATCTTGAGAGTTACTAGCACTCTTGGTTAGTCCATGCATCTTGAGAATTACTGGCACTCTTGGTTAGTCCATGCATCTTGAGATTTACTAGCACTCTTGGTTAGTCCAAGCATCTTGGGAGTTACTGGCACTCTTCGTTAGTCCAGGCATCTTGAGCGTTACTAGCACTCTCGGTTCGTCCATGCATCCTGGGACTTTCTTGCACTCTTGGTTAGCCATGCATCTTGAGAGTTGCTGGCACTCTCGTTAGTCCATGCATCTTGAGAGTTACTAGCACTCTTGGTTAGTCCATGCATCCTGGGCGTTACTGGCACTCTTGGTTAGTTCATGCATCCTGGGAGTTACTGGCACTCTTGACTAGTCCATGCATCCTGGTAGTTACTGGCCCTCTTGGTTAGTCCATGTATCCTGAGAGTTACTGGCACTCTTGGTTAGTCCATGCATCTTGAGATTTACTAGCACTCTTGGTTAGTCCAAGCATCTTGGGAGTTACTGGCACTCTTCGTTAGTCCAGGCATCTTGAGAGTTACTAGCACTCTTGGCCAGGCATCTTGAGCGTTACTAACACTCTCGGTTAGTCCATGTATCTTGAGAGTTACTGGCACTCTTGGCTAGTCCATGCATCCTGGGAGTTACTGGCACTCTTGGTTAGTCCATGCATCCTGGGAGTTATTGGCACTCTTGGTTAGTCCATGCATCTTGAGAGTTACTGGCACTCTCGTTAGTCCATGAATCTTGGAAGTTACTGGCACTCTTGGTTAGTCCTTGCATCTTGAGAGTTACTGGCACTCTCGTTAGTCCATGCATCTTGGGAGTTACTAGCACTCTTGGTTAGTCCAGGCATCTTGGGAGTTACTAGTGCTCTTGGTTAGTGCATGCATCCTGGGAGGTGCTGGCACACATGGTTAGTCCACACATCTTGAGCGTTACTAGCACTCTTGGTTGATCCGTGCATCTTGAGAATTACTGGCATTCTTGGTTAGTCCATGCATCCTGGGAGTTAATGGCACTCTTGGTTAGTCCATGCATCCTGGGAGTTACTGGCACTCTTGGTTAGTCCATGCATCTTGAGAGTTACTGGCACTCTTGTTAGTCCATTCATCTTGGGAGTTACTGGCACTCTTAGTTAGTCCTTGCATCTTGAAAGTTACTGGCAATCTCGTTAGTCCATGCATCTTGGGAGTTACTAGCACTCTTGGTTAGTCCAGGCATCTTGGGAGTTACTAGCGCTCTTGGTTAGTCCATGCATCCTGGGAGGTACTGGCACACATGGTTAGTCCAGACATCTTGAGCGTTACTAGCACCCTTGGTTAGTCTGTGCATCTTGAGAATTACTGGCATTCTTGGTTAGTCCATGCATCCTGGGAGTTACTGGCACTCTTGATTAGTCCATGCATCCTGGGAGTTACTGGCACTATTGGTTAGTCCATGCATCCTGGGAGTTACTGGAACTCTTGGTTAGTCCATGCATCTTGAGATTTACTAGCACTCTTGGTTAGGCCAGGCATCTTGGGAGTTATTAGCACTCTTGGTTAGTCCAGGCATCTTGGTAGTTATAGGCACTCTTCGTTAGTCCAGGGATCTTGGGAGTTACTAACACACTCGCTTAGTCCAGGCATCTTGAGAGTTACTAACACTCTTGGTTAGTCCGGGCATCGTGAAAGTTACTAACACTCTCGGATAGTACATTTATCTTGAGAGTTACTAGCACTCTCGGTTAGTCCAGGCATCTTGAGAGTTACTAACACTCTTGGTTAGTCAAGACATCCTGAGCGTTACTAGCACTCTTGGTTTGTCCATGCATCTTGAGAATTACTGGCACTCTTGGTTAGTCGATGCATCCTGGGAGTTACTGGCACTCTTGGTTAGTCGATGCATCCTGGGAGTTACTGGCACTCTTGGTTAGTCCATGCATCTTGAGATTTACTAGCACTCTTGGTTAGTCCAGGCATCCTCGGAGTTATTAGCACTCTTGGTTAGTCCACACATCTTGGGAGTTACTGGCACTCTTGGTTAGTCCAGGCATCTTGAGAGTTACTAACACTCTTGGTTAGACCAGGCATCTTGAGAATTACTAGCACTCTCAGTTAGTCCAGGCATCTTGAGAGTTACTAACACTCTTGGTTAGTCCAGGCATCTTGAGATTTACTAGCACTCTTGGTTAGTCCAATCATCTTCGGAGTTATTAGCACTCTTGGTTAGTCCACACATCTTGGGAGTTACTGGCACTCTTCGTTAGTCCAGGCATCTTGAGAGCTACTAACACTCTTGGTTAGTCCAGGCATCTTGAGAATTACTAGCACTCTCAGTTAGTCCAGGCATATTGAGAGTTACTAACACTCTTGGTTAGTCCAGGCATCTTGAGCGTTACTAACACTCTCGGTTAGCCCAGGCATCTTGAGAGTTACTAGCACTCTTCGTTAGTCCAGGCATCTTGAGCGTTACTAACTCTCTTGGTTAGTCCAGGCATCTTGAGAGTTACTAACACACACAGTTAGTCCAGGCGTCTTGAGAGATACTAACACTCTCGGTTAGTCCAGGCATCTTGAGTGTTACTAGCACTCTCGGTTATTCCAGGCATCTTGAGAGTTCCTAAAACACTCTCGGTTAGTCCATGCATCTTGACCGTTACTTGCACTCTTGGTTAGTCCAGGCATCTTGAGTGTTAATAACACTCTCGGTTAGTCCAGGCATCTTGAGCGTTACTAACACTCTCGGTTAGTCCAGGCATCTTGAGAGTTACTAGCACTCTTGGCCAGGCATCTCGAGCGTTACTAACACTCTCGGTTAGTCCATGCATCTTAAGAGTTACTGGCACTCATGGTTAGTCCATGCATCCTGGGGATTACTGGCACTCTTCGTTAGTCCATGCATCCTGGGAGTTTCTAGCACTCTTGGTTAGCCATGCATCTTGAGAGTTACTGGCACTCTCGTTAGTCCATGCATCTTGAGAGTTACTAGCACTCTTGGTTAGTCCAGGCATCTTGGGAGTTACTAGCACTCTTGGTTAGTCCATGCATCCTGGGAGGTACTGGCACACATGTTTAGTCCACACATCTTGAGAGTTACTAGCACTCTTGGTTAGTCCATGCATCTTGAGAATTACTGGCACTCTTGGTTAGTCCATGCATCCTGGGAGTTACTGGCACTCTTGGTTAGTTCATGCATCCTGGGAGTTACTGGCACTCTTGATTAGTCCATGCATCCTGGTAGTTACTGGCCCTCTTGGTTAGTCCATGTATCCTGAGAGTTACTGGCACTCTTGGTTAGTCCATGCATCTTGAGATTTACTAGCACTCTTGGTTAGTCCAAGCATCTTGGGAGTTACTGCCACTCTTTGTTAGTCCAGGCATCTTGAGACTTACTAGCACTCTTGGCCAGGCATCTTGAGCATTACTAACACTCTCGGTTAGTCCATGTATCTTGAGAGTTACTGGCACTCTTGGCTAGTCCATGCATCCTGGGAGTTACTGGCACTCTTGGTTAGTCCATGCATCCTGGGAGTTATTGCCACTCTTGGTTAGTCCATGCATCTTGAGAGTTACTGGCACTCTCGTTAGTCCATGAATCTTGGGAGTTACTGGCACTCTTGGTTAGTCCTTGCATCTTGAGAGTTACTGGCACTCTCGTTAGTCCATGCATCTTGGGAGTTACTAGCACTCTTGCTTAGTGCAGGCATCTTGGGAGTTACTAGTGCTCTTGGTTAGTGCATGCATCCTGGGAGGTGCTGGCACACATGGTTAGTCCACACATCTTGAGCGTTACTAGCACTCTTGGTTGATCCGTGCATCTTGAGAATTACTGGCATTCTTGGTTAGTCCATGGATCCTGGGAGTTACTGGCACTCTTGATTAGTCCTTGCATCCTGGGAGTTACTGCCACTCTTGGTTAGTCCATGCATCTTGAGATTTACTAGCACTCTTGGTTCGTCCAGGCATCTTGGGAGTTATTAGCACTCTTGGTTAGTCCAGGCTTCTTGGTAGTTACAGGCACTCTTCGTTAGTCCATGCATCTTGAGATTTACTAGCACTCTTGGTTCGTCCAAGCATCTTGGGAGTTACTAACACAATTGGTTAGACCAGGCATCTTGAGAGTTACTAGCACCCTCGCTTAGTCCGGGCATCGTGAGAGTTACTAACACTCTCGGTTAGTCCATTTATCTTGAGCGTTACTTGCACTCTTGGTTAGTCCAGGTATCTTGGGAGTTACTGGCACTCTTCGTTAGTCCAGGCATCTTGAGAGTTACTAACACTCTTGGTTAGACCAGGCATCTTGAGCGTTACTAGCACTCTTGGTTTGTCCATGCATCTTGAGAATAACTGGCACTCTTGGTTAGTCGATGCATACTGGGAGTTACTGGCACTCTTTGTTAGTCCATGCATCCTGGGAGTTACTGGCACTCTTGGTTAGTCCATGCATGTTGAGATTTACTAGCACTCTTGGTTAGTCCAGGCATCTTCAGAGTTATTAGCACTCTTGGTTATTCCACACATCTTGGGAGTTACTGGCACTCTTGGTTAGTCCAGGCATCTTGACAGTTATTAGTACTCTCCGTTAGTCCAGGATCTTGCGAGTTTCTAGCACACATGGTTAGTCCAGGCATCTTGAGAGTTACTAGCGCTCTTGGCCAGGCATCTTGAGCATTACTAACACTCTTGGTTAGTCCATGTATCTTGAGAGTTACTGGCACTCTTGGCTAGTCCATGCATCCTGGGTGTTACTGGCCCTCTCGTTAGTCCATGAATCTTGGGAGTTACTGGCACTCTTGGTTAGTCATTGCATCTTGAGAGTTACTGGCACTCTCGTTAGTCCATGCATCTTGGGAGTTACTAGCACTCTTGGTTAGTCCAGGCATCTTGGGAGTTACTAGTGCTCTTGGTTAGTGCATGCATCCTGGGAGATGCTGGCACACATGGTTAGTCCACACATCTTGAGCGTTACTAGCACTCTTGGTTGATCCGTGCATCTTGAGAATTACTGGCATTCTTGGCTAGTCCATGCATCCTGGGAGTTACTGGCACTCTTGATTAGTCGATGCATACTGGGAGTTACTGGCACTCTTTGTTAGTCCATGCATCCTGGGAGTTACTGGCACTCTTGGTTAGTCCATGCATGTTGAGATTTACTAGCACTCTTGGTTAGTCCAGGCATCTTCAGAGTTATTAGCACTCTTGGTTATTCCACACATCTTGGGAGTTACTGGCACTCTTGGTTAGTCCAGGCATCTTGACAGTTATTAGTACTCTCCGTTAGTCCAGGATCTTGCGAGTTTCTAGCACACATGGTTAGTCCAGGCATCTTGAGAGTTACTAGCGCTCCTCGCCAGGCATCTTGAGCATTACTAACACTCTTGGTTAGTCCATGTATCTTGAGAGTTACTGGCACTCTTGGCTAGTCCATGCATCCTGGGTGTTACTGGCCCTCTCGTTAGTCCATGAATCTTGGGAGTTACTGGCACTCTTGGTTAGTCATTGCATCTTGAGAGTTACTGGCACTCTCGTTAGTCCATGCATCTTGGGAGTTACTAGCACTCTTGGTTAGTCCAGGCATCTTGGGAGTTACTAGTGCTCTTGGTTAGTGCATGCATCCTGGGAGATGCTGGCACACATGGTTAGTCCACACATCTTGAGCGTTACTAGCACTCTTGGTTGATCCGTGCATCTTGAGAATAACTGGCACTCTTGGTTAGTCGATGCATACTGGGAGTTACTGGCACTCTTTGTTAGTCCATGCATCCTGGGAGTTACTGGCACTCTTGGTTAGTCCATGCATGTTGAGATTTACTAGCACTCTTGGTTAGTCCAGGCATCTTCAGAGTTATTAGCACTCTTGGTTATTCCACACATCTTGGGAGTTACTGGCACTCTTGGTTAGTCCAGGCATCTTGACAGTTATTAGTACTCTCCGTTAGTCCAGGATCTTGCGAGTTTCTAGCACACATGGTTAGTCCAGGCATCTTGAGAGTTACTAGCGCTCTTGGCCAGGCATCTTGAGCATTACTAACACTCTTGGTTAGTCCATGTATCTTGAGAGTTACTGGCACTCTTGGCTAGTCCATGCATCCTGGGTGTTACTGGCCCTCTCGTTAGTCCATGAATCTTGGGAGTTACTGGCACTCTTGGTTAGTCATTGCATCTTGAGAGTTACTGGCACTCTCGTTAGTCCATGCATCTTGGGAGTTACTAGCACTCTTGGTTAGTCCAGGCATCTTGGGAGTTACTAGTGCTCTTGGTTAGTGCATGCATCCTGGGAGATGCTGGCACACATGGTTAGTCCACACATCTTGAGCGTTACTAGCACTCTTGGTTGATCCGTGCATCTTGAGAATTACTGGCATTCTTGGCTAGTCCATGCATCCTGGGAGTTACTGGCACTCTTGATTAGTCCATGCATCCTGGGAGTTACTGCCACTCTTGGTTAGTCCATGCATCCTGGGAGTTACTGGAACTCTTGTTTAGTCCATGCATCTTGAGATTTACTAGCACTCTTGGTTCGTCCAGGCATCTTGGGAGTTATTAGCACTCTTGGTTAGTCCAGGCATCTTGGTAGTTACAGGCACTCTTCGTTAGTCCATGCGTCTTGAGATTTACTAGCACTCTTGGTTCGTCCAGGCATCTTGGGAGTAACTAACACACTTGGTTAGACAAGGCATCTTGAGAGTTACTAGCACCCTCGCTTAGTCCGGGCATCGTGAGAGTTGCTAACACTCTCGGTTAGTCCATTTATCTTGAGCGTTACTTGCACTCTTGGTTAGTCCAGGCATCTTGGGAGTTACTGGCACTCTTCGTTAGTCCAGGCATCTTGAGAGTTACTACCACTCTTGGTTAGACCAGGCATCTTGAGCGTTACTAGCACTCTTGGTTTGTCCATGCATCTTCAGAATAACTGGCACTCTTGGTTAGTCGATGCATACTGGGAGTTACTGGCACTCTTGGTTAGTCCATGCATCCTGGGAGTTAATGGCACTCTTGGTTAGTCCATGCATGTTGAGATTTACTAGCACTCTTGGTTAGTCCAGGCATCTTCGGAGTTATTAGCACTCTTGGTTAGTCCACACATCTTGGGAGTTACTGGCACTCTTCGTTAGTCCAGGCATCTTGAGAGTTACTAACACTCTTGGTTAGACCAGGCATCTTGAGAATTGCTAGCACTCTCAGTTAGTCCAGGCATCTTGAGAGTTACTAGCACTCTCAGTTAGTCCAGGCATCTTGAGAGTTACTAACACTCTTGGTTAGTCCAGGCATCTTGAGCGATACTAACACTCTCGGTTAGCCCAGGCATCTTGAGAGTTACTAGCACTCTTGGTTAGTCCAGGCATCTTGAGCGTTACTAACACTCTTGGTTAGTCCAGGCATCTTGAGCGTTACTAGCACTCTCGGTTCGTCCATGCATCCTGGGACTTTCTTGCACTCTTGGTTAGCCATGCATCTTGAGAGTTGCTGGCACTCTCGTTAGTCCATGCATCTTGGGAGTTACTAGCACTCTTGGTTAGTCCAGGCATCTTGAGAGTTACTAGCACTCTTGGATAGTCCATGCATCCTGGGAGGTACTGGCACACATGTTTACTCAAGACATCTTGAGAGTTACTAGCACTCTTGGTTAGTCCATGCATCTTGAGAATTACTGGCACTCTTGGTTAGTCCATGCATCCTGGGAGTTACTGGCACTCTTGGTTAGTTCATGCATCCTGGGAGTTACTGGCACTCTTGACTAGTCCATGCATCCTGGTAGTTACTGGCCCTCTTGGTTAGTCCATGTATCCTGAGAGTTACTAACACTCTTGGTTAGACCAGGCATCTTGAGCGTTACTAGCACTCTTGGTTTGTCCATGCATCTTGAGAATAACTGGCACTCTTGGTTAGTCGATGCATACTGGGAGTTACTGGCACTCTTTGTTAGTCCATGCATCCTGGGAGTTACTGGCACTCTTGGTTAGTCCATGCATGTTGAGATTTACTAGCACTCTTGGTTAGTCCAGGCATCTTCAGAGTTATTAGCACTCTTGGTTATTCCACACATCTTGGGAGTTACTGGCACTCTTGGTTAGTCCAGGCATCTTGACAGTTATTAGTACTCTCCGTTAGACCAGGATCTTGCGAGTTTCTAGCACACATGGTTAGTCCAGGCATCTTGAGAGTTACTAGCGCTCTTGGCCAGGCATCTTGAGCATTACTAACACTCTTGGTTAGTCCATGTATCTTGAGAGTTACTGGCACTCTTGGCTAGTCCATGCATCCTGGGTGTTACTGGCCCTCTCGTTAGTCCATGAATCTTGGGAGTTACTGGCACTCTTGGTTAGTCATTGCATCTTGAGAGTTACTGGCACTCTCGTTAGTCCATGCATCTTGGGAGTTACTAGCACTCTTGGTTAGTCCAGGCATCTTGGGAGTTACTAGTGCTCTTGGTTAGTGCATGCATCCTGGGAGATGCTGGCACACATGGTTAGTCCACACATCTTGAGCGTTACTAGCACTCTTGGTTGATCCGTGCATCTTGAGAATTACTGGCATTCTTGGCTAGTCCATGCATCCTGGGAGTTACTGGCACTCTTGATTAGTCCATGCATCCTGGGAGTTACTGCCACTCTTGGTTAGTCCATGCATCCTGGGAGTTACTGGAACTCTTGTTTAGTCCATGCATCTTGAGATTTACTAGCACTCTTGGTTCGTCCAGGCATCTTGGGAGTTATTAGCACTCTTGGTTAGTCCAGGCATCTTGGTAGTTACAGGCACTCTTCGTTAGTCCATGCGTCTTGAGATTTACTAGCACTCTTGGTTCGTCCAGGCATCTTGGGAGTAACTAACACACTTGGTTAGACAAGGCATCTTGAGAGTTACTAGCACCCTCGCTTAGTCCGGGCATCGTGAGAGTTGCTAACACTCTCGGTTAGTCCATTTATCTTGAGCGTTACTTGCACTCTTGGTTAGTCCAGGCATCTTGGGAGTTACTGGCACTCTTCGTTAGTCCAGGCATCTTGAGAGTTACTACCACTCTTGGTTAGACCAGGCATCTTGAGCGTTACTAGCACTCTTGGTTTGTCCATGCATCTTCAGAATAACTGGCACTCTTGGTTAGTCGATGCATACTGGGAGTTACTGGCACTCTTGGTTAGTCCATGCATCCTGGGAGTTAATGGCACTCTTGGTTAGTCCATGCATGTTGAGATTTACTAGCACTCTTGGTTAGTCCAGGCATCTTCGGAGTTATTAGCACTCTTGGTTAGTCCACACATCTTGGGAGTTACTGGCACTCTTCGTTAGTCCAGGCATCTTGAGAGTTACTAACACTCTTGGTTAGACCAGGCATCTTGAGAATTGCTAGCACTCTCAGTTAGTCCAGGCATCTTGAGAGTTACTAGCACTCTCAGTTAGTCCAGGCATCTTGAGAGTTACTAACACTCTTGGTTAGTCCAGGCATCTTGAGCGATACTAACACTCTCGGTTAGCCCAGGCATCTTGAGAGTTACTAGCACTCTTGGTTAGTCCAGGCATCTTGAGCGTTACTAACACTCTCGGTTAGTCCAGGCATCTTGAGCGTTACTAGCACTCTCGGTTCGTCCATGCATCCTGGGACTTTCTTGCACTCTTGGTTAGCCATGCATCTTGAGAGTTGCTGGCACTCTCGTTAGTCCATGCATCTTGGGAGTTACTAGCACTCTTGGTTAGTCCAGGCATCTTGAGAGTTACTAGCACTCTTGGATAGTCCATGCATCCTGGGAGTTAATGGCACTCTTGGTTAGTCCATGCATGTTGAGATTTACTAGCACTCTTGGTTAGTCCAGGCATCTTCGGAGTTATTAGCACTCTTGGTTAGTCCACACATCTTGGGAGTTACTGGCACTCTTCGTTAGTCCAGGCATCTTGAGAGTTACTAACACTCTTGGTTAGACCAGGCATCTTGAGAATTGCTAGCACTCTCAGTTAGTCCAGGCATCTTGAGAGTTACTAGCACTCTCAGTTAGTCCAGGCATCTTGAGAGTTACTAGCACTCTTGGTTAGTCTAGGCATCTTGAGCGTTACTAACACTCTCGGTTAGTCCAGGCATCTTGAGCGTTACTAGCACTCTCGGTTCGTCCATGCATCCTGGGACTTTCTTGCACTCTTGGTTAGCCATGCATCTTGAGAGTTGCTGGCACTCTCGTTAGTCCATGCATCTTGGGAGTTACTAGCACTCTTGGTTAGTCCAGGCATCTTGAGAGTTACTAGCACTCTTGGATAGTCCATGCATCCTGGGAGGTACTGGCACACATGTTTACTCAAGACATCTTGAGAGTTACTAGCACTCTTGGTTAGTCCATGCATCTTGAGAATTACTGGCACTCTTGGTTAGTCCATGCATCCTGGGAGTTACTGGCACTCTTGGTTAGTTCATGCATCCTGGGAGTTACTGGCACTCTTGACTAGTCCATGCATCCTGGTAGTTACTGGCCCTCTTGGTTAGTCCATGTATCCTGAGAGTTACTAACACTCTTGGTTAGACCAGGCATCTTGAGCGTTACTAGCACTCTTGGTTTGTCCATGCATCTTGAGAATAACTGGCACTCTTGGTTAGTCGATGCATACTGGGAGTTACTGGCACTCTTTGTTAGTCCATGCATCCTGGGAGTTACTGGCACTCTTGGTTAGTCCATGCATGTTGAGATTTACTAGCACTCTTGGTTAGTCCAGGCATCTTCAGAGTTATTAGCACTCTTGGTTATTCCACACATCTTGGGAGTTACTGGCACTCTTGGTTAGTCCAGGCATCTTGACAGTTATTAGTACTCTCCGTTAGTCCAGGATCTTGCGAGTTTCTAGCACACATGGTTAGTCCAGGCATCTTGAGAGTTACTAGCGCTCTTGGCCAGGCATCTTGAGCATTACTAACACTCTTGGTTAGTCCATGTATCTTGAGAGTTACTGGCACTCTTGGCTAGTCCATGCATCCTGGGTGTTACTGGCCCTCTCGTTAGTCCATGAATCTTGGGAGTTACTGGCACTCTTGGTTAGTTATTGCATCTTGAGAGTTACTGGCACTCTCGTTAGTCCATGCATCTTGGGAGTTACTAGCACTCTTGGTTAGTCCAGGCATCTTGGGAGTTACTAGTGCTCTTGGTTAGTGCATGCATCCTGGGAGATGCTGGCACACATGGTTAGTCCACACATCTTGAGCGTTACTAGCACTCTTGGTTGATCCGTGCATCTTGAGAATTACTGGCATTCTTGGCTAGTCCATGCATCCTGGGAGTTACTGGCACTCTTGATTAGTCCATGCATCCTGGGAGTTACTGCCACGCTTGGTTAGTCCATGCATCCTGGGAGTTACTGGAACTCTTGTTTAGTCCATGCATCTTGAGATTTACTAGCACTCTTGGTTCGTCCAGGCATCTTGGGAGTTATTAGCACTCTTGGTTAGTCCAGGCATCTTGGTAGTTACAGGCACTCTTCGTTAGTCCATGCGTCTT
The DNA here is from genome assembly GCF_040938575.1 of Ambystoma mexicanum. Classification (NCBI taxonomy): domain Eukaryota; kingdom Metazoa; phylum Chordata; class Amphibia; order Caudata; family Ambystomatidae; genus Ambystoma; species Ambystoma mexicanum. The sequence continues at coordinate 203,216,555 of NC_090925.1, forward strand.
GAGATTTACTAGCACTCTTGGTTCGTCCAGGCATCTTGGGAGTAACTAACACACTTGGTTAGACAAGGCATCTTGAGAGTTACTAGCACCCTCGCTTAGTCCGGGCATCGTGAGAGTTGCTAACACTCTCGGTTAGTCCATTTATCTTGAGCGTTACTTGCACTCTTGGTTAGTCCAGGCATCTTGGGAGTTACTGGCACTCTTCGTTAGTCCAGGCATCTTGAGAGTTACTACCACTCTTGGTTAGACCAGGCATCTTGAGCGTTACTAGCACTCTTGGTTTGTCCATGCATCTTCAGAATAACTGGCACTCTTGGTTAGTCGATGCATACTGGGAGTTACTGGCACTCTTGGTTAGTCCATGCATCCTGGGAGTTAATGGCACTCTTGGTTAGTCCATGCATGTTGAGATTTACTAGCACTCTTGGTTAGTCCAGGCATCTTCGGAGTTATTAGCACTCTTGGTTAGTCCACACATCTTGGGAGTTACTGGCACTCTTCGTTAGTCCAGGCATCTTGAGAGTTACTAACACTCTTGGTTAGACCAGGCATCTTGAGAATTGCTAGCACTCTCAGTTAGTCCAGGCATCTTGAGAGTTACTAGCACTCTCAGTTAGTCCAGGCATCTTGAGAGTTACTAACACTCTTGGTTAGTCCAGGCATCTTGAGCGATACTAACACTCTCGGTTAGCCCAGGCATCTTGAGAGTTACTAGCACTCTTGGTTAGTCCAGGCATCTTGAGCGTTACTAACACTCTTGGTTAGTCCAGGCATCTTGAGCGTTACTAGCACTCTCGGTTCGTCCATGCATCCTGGGACTTTCTTGCACTCTTGGTTAGCCATGCATCTTGAGAGTTGCTGGCACTCTCGTTAGTCCATGCATCTTGGGAGTTACTAGCACTCTTGGTTAGTCCAGGCATCTTGAGAATTACTAGCACTCTTGGATAGTCCATGCATCCTGGGAGGTACTGGCACACATGTTTACTCAAGACATCTTGAGAGTTACTAGCACTCTTGGTTAGTCCATGCATCTTGAGAATTACTGGCACTCTTGGTTAGTCCATGCATCCTGGGAGTTACTGGCACTCTTGGTTAGTTCATGCATCCTGGGAGTTACTGGCACTCTTGACTAGTCGATGCATCCTGGTAGTTACTGGCCCTCTTGGTTAGTCCATGTATCCTGAGAGTTACTAACACTCTTGGTTAGACCAGGCATCTTGAACGTTACTAGCACTCTTGGTTTGTCCATGCATCTTGAGAATAACTGGCACTCTTGGTTAGTCGATGCATACTGGGAGTTACTGGCACTCTTTGTTAGTCCATGCATCCTGGGAGTTACTGGCACTCTTGGTTAGTCCATGCATGTTGAGATTTACTAGCACTCTTGGTTAGTCCAGGCATCTTCAGAGTTATTAGCACTCTTGGTTATTCCACACATCTTGGGAGTTACTGGCACTCTTGGTTAGTCCAGGCATCTTGACAGTTATTAGTACTCTCCGTTAGACCAGGATCTTGCGAGTTTCTAGCACACATGGTTAGTCCAGGCATCTTGAGAGTTACTAGCGCTCTTGGCCAGGCATCTTGAGCATTACTAACACTCTTGGTTAGTCCATGTATCTTGAGAATAACTGGCACTCTTGGTTAGTCGATGCATACTGGGAGTTACTGGCACTCTTTGTTAGTCCATGCATCCTGGGAGTTACTGGCACTCTTGGTTAGTCCATGCATGTTGAGATTTACTAGCACTCTTGGTTAGTCCAGGCATCTTCAGAGTTATTAGCACTCTTGGTTATTCCACACATCTTGGGAGTTACTGGCACTCTTGGTTAGTCCAGGCATCTTGACAGTTATTAGTACTCTCCGTTAGTCCAGGATCTTGCGAGTTTCTAGCACACATGGTTAGTCCAGGCATCTTGAGAGTTACTAGCGCTCTTGGCCAGGCATCTTGAGCATTACTAACACTCTTGGTTAGTCCATGTATCTTGAGAGTTACTGGCACTCTTGGCTAGTCCATGCATCCTGGGTGTTACTGGCCCTCTCGTTAGTCCATGAATCTTGGGAGTTACTGGCACTCTTGGTTAGTCATTGCATCTTGAGAGTTACTGGCACTCTCGTTAGTCCATGCATCTTGGGAGTTACTAGCACTCTTGGTTAGTCCAGGCATCTTGGGAGTTACTAGTGCTCTTGGTTAGTGCATGCATCCTGGGAGATGCTGGCACACATGGTTAGTCCACACATCTTGAGCGTTACTAGCACTCTTGGTTGATCCGTGCATCTTGAGAATTACTGGCATTCTTGGCTAGTCCATGCATCCTGGGAGTTACTGGCACTCTTGATTAGTCCATGCATCCTGGGAGTTACTGCCACTCTTGGTTAGTCCATGCATCCTGGGAGTTACTGGAACTCTTGTTTAGTCCATGCATCTTGAGATTTACTAGCACTCTTGGTTCGTCCAGGCATCTTGGGAGTTATTAGCACTCTTGGTTAGTCCAGGCATCTTGGTAGTTACAGGCACTCTTCGTTAGTCCATGCGTCTTGAGATTTACTAGCACTCTTGGTTCGTCCAGGCATCTTGGGAGTAACTAACACACTTGGTTAGACAAGGCATCTTGAGAGTTACTAGCACCCTCGCTTAGTCCGGGCATCGTGAGAGTTGCTAACACTCTCGGTTAGTCCATTTATCTTGAGCGTTACTTGCACTCTTGGTTAGTCCAGGCATCTTGGGAGTTACTGGCACTCTTCGTTAGTCCAGGCATCTTGAGAGTTACTACCACTCTTGGTTAGACCAGGCATCTTGAGCGTTACTAGCACTCTTGGTTTGTCCATGCATCTTCAGAATAACTGGCACTCTTGGTTAGTCGATGCATACTGGGAGTTACTGGCACTCTTGGTTAGTCCATGCATCCTGGGAGTTAATGGCACTCTTGGTTAGTCCATGCATGTTGAGATTTACTAGCACTCTTGGTTAGTCCAGGCATCTTCGGAGTTATTAGCACTCTTGGTTAGTCCACACATCTTGGGAGTTACTGGCACTCTTCGTTAGTCCAGGCATCTTGAGAGTTACTAACACTCTTGGTTAGACCAGGCATCTTGAGAATTGCTAGCACTCTCAGTTAGTCCAGGCATCTTGAGAGTTACTAGCACTCTCAGTTAGTCCAGGCATCTTGAGAGTTACTAACACTCTTGGTTAGTCCAGGCATCTTGAGCGATACTAACACTCTCGGTTAGCCCAGGCATCTTGAGAGTTACTAGCACTCTTGGTTAGTCCAGGCATCTTGAGCGTTACTAACACTCTTGGTTAGTCCAGGCATCTTGAGCGTTACTAGCACTCTCGGTTCGTCCATGCATCCTGGGACTTTCTTGCACTCTTGGTTAGCCATGCATCTTGAGAGTTGCTGGCACTCTCGTTAGTCCATGCATCTTGGGAGTTACTAGCACTCTTGGTTAGTCCAGGCATCTTGAGAGTTACTAGCACTCTTGGATAGTCCATGCATCCTGGGAGGTACTGGCACACATGTTTACTCAAGACATCTTGAGAGTTACTAGCACTCTTGGTTAGTCCATGCATCTTGAGAATTACTGGCACTCTTGGTTAGTCCATGCATCCTGGGAGTTACTGGCACTCTTGGTTAGTTCATGCATCCTGGGAGTTACTGGCACTCTTGACTAGTCCATGCATCCTGGTAGTTACTGGCCCTCTTGGTTAGTCCATGTATCCTGAGAGTTACTAACACTCTTGGTTAGACCAGGCATCTTGAGCGTTACTAGCACTCTTGGTTTGTCCATGCATCTTGAGAATAACTGGCACTCTTGGTTAGTCGATGCATACTGGGAGTTACTGGCACTCTTTGTTAGTCCATGCATCCTGGGAGTTACTGGCACTCTTGGTTAGTCCATGCATGTTGAGATTTACTAGCACTCTTGGTTAGTCCAGGCATCTTCAGAGTTATTAGCACTCTTGGTTATTCCACACATCTTGGGAGTTACTGGCACTCTTGGTTAGTCCAGGCATCTTGACAGTTATTAGTACTCTCCGTTAGACCAGGATCTTGCGAGTTTCTAGCACACATGGTTAGTCCAGGCATCTTGAGAGTTACTAGCGCTCTTGGCCAGGCATCTTGAGCATTACTAACACTCTTGGTTAGTCCATGTATCCTGGGTGTTACTGGCCCTCTCGTTAGTCCATGAATCTTGGGAGTTACTGGCACTCTTGGTTAGTCATTGCATCTTGAGAGTTACTGGCACTCTCGTTAGTCCATGCATCTTGGGAGTTACTAGCACTCTTGGTTAGTCCAGGCATCTTGGGAGTTACTAGTGCTCTTGGTTAGTGCATGCATCCTGGGAGGTGCTGGCACACATGGTTAGTCCACACATCTTGAGCGTTACTAGCACTCTTGGTTGATCCGTGCATCTTGAGAATTACTGGCATTCTTGGCTAGTCCATGCATCCTGGGAGTTACTGGCACTCTTGATTAGTCCATGCATCCTGGGAGTTACTGCCACTCTTGGTTAGTCCATGCATCCTGGGAGTTACTGGAACTCTTGTTTAGTCCATGCATCTTGAGATTTACTAGCACTCTTGGTTCGTCCAGGCATCTTGGGAGTTATTAGCACTCTTGGTTAGTCCAGGCATCTTGGTAGTTACAGGCACTCTTCGTTAGTCCATGCGTCTTGAGATTTACTAGCACTCTTTGTTCGTCCAGGCATCTTGGGAGTAACTAACACACTTGGTTAGACAAGGCATCTTGAGAGTTACTAGCACCCTCGCTTAGTCCGGGCATCGTGAGAGTTGCTAACACTCTCGGTTAGTCCATTTATCTTGAGCGTTACTTGCACTCTTGGTTAGTCCAGGCATCTTGGGAGTTACTGGCACTCTTCGTTAGTCCAGGCATCTTGAGAGTTACTACCACTCTTGGTTAGACCAGGCATCTTGAGCGTTACTAGCACTCTTGGTTTGTCCATGCATCTTCAGAATAACTGGCACTCTTGGTTAGTCGATGCATACTGGGAGTTACTGGCACTCTTGGTTAGTCCATGCATCCTGGGAGTTAATGGCACTCTTGGTTAGTCCATGCATGTTGAGATTTACTAGCACTCTTGGTTAGTCCAGGCATCTTCGAAGTTATTAGCACTCTTGGTTAGTCCACACATCTTGGGAGTTACTGGCACTCTTCGTTAGTCCAGGCATCTTGAGAGTTACTAACACTCTTGGTTAGACCAGGCATCTTGAGAATTGCTAGCACTCTCAGTTAGTCCAGGCATCTTGAGAGTTACTAGCACTCTCAGTTAGTCCAGGCATCTTGAGAGTTACTAACACTCTTGGTTAGTCCAGGCATCTTGAGCGATACTAACACTCTCGGTTAGCCCAGGCATCTTGAGAGTTACTAGCACTCTTGGTTAGTCCAGGCATCTTGAGCGTTACTAACACTCTCGGTTAGTCCAGGCATCTTGAGCGTTACTAGCACTCTCGGTTCGTCCATGCATCCTGGGACTTTCTTGCACTCTTGGTTAGCCATGCATCTTGAGAGTTGCTGGCACTCTCGTTAGTCCATGCATCTTGGGAGTTACTAGCACTCTTGGTTAGTCCAGGCATCTTGAGAGTTACTAGCACTCTTGGATAGTCCATGCATCCTGGGAGGTACTGGCACACATGTTTACTCAAGACATCTTGAGAGTTACTAGCACTCTTGGTAAGTCCATGCATCTTGAGAATTACTGGCACTCTTGGTTAGTCCATGCATCCTGGGAGTTACTGGCACTCTTGGTTAGTTCATGCATCCTGGGAGTTACTGGCACTCTTGACTAGTCCATGCATCCTGGTAGTTACTGGCCCTCTTGGTTAGTCCATGTATACTGAGAGTTACTGGCACTCTTGGTTAGTCCATGCATCTTGAGATTTACTAGCACTCTTGGTTAGTCCAAGCATCTTGGGAGTTACTGGCACTCTTCGTTAGTCCAGGCATCTTGAGCGTTACTAGCACTCTCGGTTCGTCCATGCATCCTGGGACTTTCTTGCACTCTTGGTTAGCCATGCATCTTGAGAGTTGCTGGCACTCTCGTTAGTCCATGCATCTTGAGAGTTACTAGCACTCTTGGTTAGTCCAGGCATCTTGGGAGTTACTAGCACTCTTGGTTAGTCCATGCATCTTGAGAATTACTGGCACTCTTGGTTAGTCCATGCATCTTGAGATTTACTAGCACTCTTGGTTAGTCCAAGCATCTTGGGAGTTACTGGCACTCTCGTTAGTCCATGCATCTTGAGAGTTACTAGCACTCTTGGTTAGTCCATGCATCCTGGGAGTTACTGGCACTCTTGTTTAGTTCATGCATCCTGGGAGTTACTGGCACTCTTGACTAGTCCATGCATCCTGGTAGTTACTGGCCCTCTTGGTTAGTCCATGTATCCTGAGAGTTACTGGCACTCTTGGTTAGTCCATGCATCTTGAGATTTACTAGCACTCTTGGTTAGTCCAAGCATCTTGGGAGTTACTGGCACTCTTCGTTAGTCCAGGCATCTTGAGAGTTACTAGCACTCTTGGCCAGGCATCTTGAGCGTTACTAACACTCTCGGTTAGTCCATGTATCTTGAGAGTTACTGGCACTCTTGGCTAGTCCATGCATCCTGGGAGTTACTGGCACTCTTGGTTAGTCCATGCATCCTGAGAGTTATTGGCACTCTTGGTTAGTCCATGCATCTTGAGAGTTACTGGCACTCTCGTTAGTCCATGAATCTTGGGAGTTACTGGCACTCTTGGTTAGTCCTTGCATCTTGAGAGTTACTGGCACTCTCGTTAGTCCATGCATCTTGGGAGTTACTAGCACTCTTGGTTAGTCCAGGCATCTTGGGAGTTACTAGTGCTCTTGGTTAGTGCATGCATCCTGGGAGGTGCTGGCACACATGGTTAGTCCACACATCTTGAGCGTTACTAGCACTCTTGGTTGATCCGTGCATCTTGAGAATTACTGGCATTCTTGGTTAGTCCATGCATCCTGGGAGTTAATGGCACTCTTGGTTAGTCCATGCATCCTGGGAGTTACTGGCACTCTTGGTTAGTCCATGCATCTTGAGAGTTACTGGCACTCTTGTTAGTCCATTCATCTTGGGAGTTACTGGCACTCTTGGTTAGTCCTTGCATCTTGAAAGTTACTGGCAATCTCGTTAGTCCATGCATCTTGGGAGTTACTAGCACTCTTGGTTAGTCCAGGCATCTTGGGAGTTACTAGCGCTCTTGGTTAGTCCATGCATCCTGGGAGGTACTGGCACACATGGTTAGTCCAGACATCTTGAGCGTTACTAGCACTCTTGGTTAGTCTGTGCATCTTGAGAATTACTGGCATTCTTGGTTAGTCCATGCATCCTGGGAGTTACTGGCACTCTTGATTAGTCCATGCATCCTGGGAGTTACTGGCACTATTGGTTAGTCCATGCATCCTGGGAGTTACTGGAACTCTTGGTTAGTCCATGCATCTTGAGATTTACTAGCACTCTTGGTTAGGCCAGGCATCTTGGGAGTTATTAGCACTCTTGGTTAGTCCAGGCATCTTGGTAGTTATAGGCACTCTTCGTTAGTCCAGGCATCTTGGGAGTTACTAACACACTCGCTTAGTCCAGGCATCTTGAGAGTTACTAACACTCTTGGTTAGTCCGGGCATCGTGAGAGTTACTAACACTCTCGGATAGTACATTTATCTTGAGAGTTACTAGCACTCTCGGTTAGTCCAGGCATCTTGAGAGTTACTAACACTCTTGGTTAGTCAAGACATCCTGAGCGTTACTAGCACTCTTGGTTTGTCCATGCATCTTGAGAATTACTGGCACTCTTGGTTAGTCGACGCATCCTGGGAGTTACTGGCACTCTTGGTTAGTCGATGCATCCTGGGAGTTACTGGCACTCTTGGTTAGTCCATGCATCTTGAGATTTACTAGCACTCTTGGTTAGTCCAGGCATCCTCGGAGTTATTAGCACTCTTGGTTAGTCCACACATCTTGGGAGTTACTGGCACTCTTGGTTAGTCCAGGCATCTTGAGAGTTACTAACACTCTTGGTTAGACCAGGCATCTTGAGAATTACTAGCACTCTCAGTTAGTCCAGGCATCTTGAGAGTTACTAACACTCTTGGTTAGTCCAGGCATCTTGAGATTTACTAGCACTCTTGGTTAGTCCAATCATCTTCGGAGTTATTAGCACTCTTGGTTAGTCCACACATCTTGGGAGTTACTGGCACTCTTCGTTAGTCCAGGCATCTTGAGAGCTACTAACACTCTTGGTTAGTCCAGGCATCTTGAGAATTACTAGCACTCTCAGTTAGTCCAGGCATATTGAGAGTTACTAACACTCTTGGTTAGTCCAGGCATCTTGAGCGTTACTAACACTCTCGGTTAGCCCAGGCATCTTGAGAGTTACTAGCACTCTTCGTTAGTCCAGGCATCTTGAGCGTTACTAACTCTCTTGGTTAGTCCAGGCATCTTGAGAGTTACTAACACACACAGTTAGTCCAGGCATCTTGAGAGATACTAACACTCTCGGTTAGTCCAGGCATCTTGAGTGTTACTAGCACTCTCGGTTATTCCAGGCATCTTGAGAGTTCCTAAAACACTCTCGGTTAGTCCAGGCATCGTGAGAGTTGGTAACACTATCGGTTAGTCCATGCATCTTGACCGTTACTTGCACTCTTGGTTAGTCCAGGCATCTTGAGTGTTAATAACACTCTCGGTTAGTCCAGGCATCTTGAGCGTTACTAACACTCTCGGTTAGTCCAGGCATCTTGAGAGTTACTAGCACTCTTGGCCAGGCATCTCGAGCGTTACTAACACTCTCGGTTAGTCCATGCATCTTAAGAGTTACTGGCACTCATGGTTAGTCCATGCATCCTGGGGATTACTGGCACTCTTCGTTAGTCCATGCATCCTGGGAGTTTCTAGCACTCTTGGTTAGCCATGCATCTTGAGAGTTACTGGCACTCTCGTTAGTCCATGCATCTTGAGAGTTACTAGCACTCTTGGTTAGTCCAGGCATCTTGGGAGTTACTAGCACTCTTGGTTAGTCCATGCATCCTGGGAGGTACTGGCACACATGTTTAGTCCACACATCTTGAGAGTTACTAGCACTCTTGGTTAGTCCATGCATCTTGAGAATTACTGGCACTCTTGGTTAGTCCATGCATCCTGGGAGTTACTGGCACTCTTGGTTAGTTCATGCATCCTGGGAGTTACTGGCACTCTTGATTAGTCCATGCATCCTGGTAGTTACTGGCCCTCTTGGTTAGTCCATGTATCCTGAGAGTTACTGGCACTCTTGGTTAGTCCATGCATCTTGAGATTTACTAGCACTCTTGGTTAGTCCAAGCATCTTGGGAGTTACTGGCACTCTTTGTTAGTCCAGGCATCTTGAGACTTACTAGCACTCTTGGCCAGGCATCTTGAGCATTACTAACACTCTCGGTTAGTCCATGTATCTTGAGAGTTACTGGCACTCTTGGCTAGTCCATGCATCCTGGGAGTTACTGGCACTCTTGGTTAGTCCATGCATCCTGGGAGTTATTGCCACTCTTGGTTAGTCCATGCATCTTGAGAGTTACTGGCACTCTCGTTAGTCCATGAATCTTGGGAGTTACTGGCACTCTTGGTTAGTCCTTGCATCTTGAGAGTTACTGGCACTCTCGTTAGTCCATGCATCTTGGGAGTTACTAGCACTCTTGCTTAGTGCAGGCATCTTGGGAAATACTAGTGCTCTTGGTTAGTGCATGCATCCTGGGAGGTGCTGGCACACATGGTTAGTCCACACATCTTGAGCGTTACTAGCACTCTTGGTTGATCCGTGCATCTTGAGAATTACTGGCATTCTTGGTTAGTCCATGGATCCTGGGAGTTACTGGCACTCTTGATTAGTCCTTGCATCCTGGGAGTTACTACCACTCTTGGTTAGTCCATGCATCTTGAGATTTACTAGCACTCTTGGTTCGTCCAGGCATCTTGGGAGTTATTAGCACTCTTGGTTAGTCCAGGCTTCTTGGTAGTTACAGGCACTCTTCGTTAGTCCATGCATCTTGAGATTTACTAGCACTCTTGGTTCGTCCAAGCATCTTGGGAGTTACTAACACAATTGGTTAGACCAGGCATCTTGAGAGTTACTAGCACCCTCGCTTAGTCCGGGCATCGTGAGAGTTACTAACACTCTCGGTTAGTCCATTTATCTTGAGCGTTACTTGCACTCTTGGTTAGTCCAGGCATCTTGGGAGTTACTGGCACTCTTCGTTAGTCCAGGCATCTTGAGAGTTACTAACACTCTTGGTTAGACCAGGCATCTTGAGCGTTACTAGCACTCTTGGTTTGTCCATGCATCTTGAGAATAACTGGCACTCTTGGTTAGTCGATGCATACTGGGAGTTACTGGCACTCTTTGTTAGTCCATGCATCCTGGGAGTTACTGGCACTCTTGGTTAGTCCATGCATGTTGAGATTTACTAGCACTCTTGGTTAGTCCAGGCATCTTCAGAGTTATTAGCACTCTTGGTTATTCCACACATCTTGGGAGTTACTGGCACTCTTGGTTAGTCCAGGCATCTTGACAGTTATTAGTACTCTCCGTTAGTCCAGGATCTTGCGAGTTTCTAGCACACATGGTTAGTCCATGTATCTTGAGAGTTACTGGCACTCTTGGCTAGTCCATGCATCCTGGGTGTTACTGGCCCTCTCGTTAGTCCATGAATCTTGGGAGTTACTGGCACTCTTGGTTAGTCATTGCATCTTGAGAGTTACTGGCACTCTCGTTAGTCCATGCATCTTGGGAGTTACTAGCACTCTTGGTTAGTCCAGGCATCTTGGGAGTTACTAGTGCTCTTGGTTAGTGCATGCATCCTGGGAGATGCTGGCACACATGGTTAGTCCACACATCTTGAGCGTTACTAGCACTCTTGGTTGATCCGTGCATCTTGAGAATTACTGGCATTCTTGGCTAGTCCATGCATCCTGGGAGTTACTGGCACTCTTGATTAGTCCATGCATCCTGGGAGTTACTGCCACTCTTGGTTAGTCCATGCATCCTGGGAGTTACTGGAACTCTTGTTTAGTCCATGCATCTTGAGATTTACTAGCACTCTTGGTTCGTCCAGGCATCTTGGGAGTTATTAGCACTCTTGGTTAGTCCAGGCATCTTGGTAGTTACAGGCACTCTTCGTTAGTCCATGCGTCTTGAGATTTACTAGCACTCTTGGTTCGTCCAGGCATCTTGGGAGTAACTAACACACTTGGTTAGACAAGGCATCTTGAGAGTTACTAGCACCCTCGCTTAGTCCGGGCATCGTGAGAGTTGCTAACACTCTCGGTTAGTCCATTTATCTTGAGCGTTACTTGCACTCTTGGTTAGTCCAGGCATCTTGGGAGTTACTGGCACTCTTCGTTAGTCCAGGCATCTTGAGAGTTACTACCACTCTTGGTTAGACCAGGCATCTTGAGCGTTACTAGCACTCTTGGTTTGTCCATGCATCTTCAGAATAACTGGCACTCTTGGTTAGTCGATGCATACTGGGAGTTACTGGCACTCTTGGTTAGTCCATGCATCCTGGGAGTTAATGGCACTCTTGGTTAGTCCATGCATGTTGAGATTTACTAGCACTCTTGGTTAGTCCAGGCATCTTCGGAGTTATTAGCACTTTTGGTTAGTCCACACATCTTGGGAGTTACTGGCACTCTTCGTTAGTCCAGGCATCTTGAGAGTTACTAACACTCTTGGTTAGACCAGGCATCTTGAGAATTGCTAGCACTCTCAGTTAGTCCAGGCATCTTGAGAGTTACTAGCACTCTCAGTTAGTCCAGGCATCTTGAGAGTTACTAACACTCTTGGTTAGTCCAGGCATCTTGAGCGATACTAACACTCTCGGTTAGCCCAGGCATCTTGAGAGTTACTAGCACTCTTGGTTAGTCCAGGCATCTTGAGCGTTACTAACTCTTTTGGTTAGTGCAGGCATCTTGAGAGTTACTAACACATACAGTTAGTCCAGGCGTATTGAGAGATACTAACACTCTCGGTTAGTCCAGGCATCTTGAGAGTTACTAGCACTCTCGGTTAATCCAGGCATCTTGAGAGTTCCTAAAATACTCTAGGTTAGTCCAGGTATCGTGAGAGTTGCTCACACTCTTGGTTAGTCCATGCATCTTGACCGTTACTTGCACTCTTGGTTAGTCCAGGCATCTTGAGTGTTACCAACACTCTCGGTTAGTCCAGGCATCTTGAGCGTTACTAGCACTCTTGGTTAGTCCAGGCATCTTGAGAGTTACTAGCACTCTTGGCCAGGCATCTTGAGCATGACTAACACTCTCGGTTCGTCCATGCATCTTGAGAGTTACTGGCACTCATGGTTAGTCCATGCATCCTGGGGGTTACTGGCACTCTTCGTTAATCCATGCATCCTGGGAGTTTCTGGCACTCTTGGTTAGCCATGCATCTTGAGAGTTGCTGGCACTCTCGTTAGTCCATGCATCTTGGGAGTTACTAGCACTCTTGGTTAGTCCAGGCATCCTGGGAGATACTGGCACTCTTGGTTAGTCCATGCATGTTGCGATTTACTAGCACTCTTGGTTAGTCCAGGCATCTTCGGAGTTATTAGCACTCTTGGTTAGTCCACACATCTTGGGAGTTACTGGCACTCTTCGTTAGTCCAGGCATCTTGAGAGTTACTAACACTCTTTGTTAGACCAGGCATCTTGAGAATTACTCGCACTCTCAGTTAGTCCAGGCATCTTGAGAGTTACTAACACTCTTGGTTAGCCCAGGCATCTTGAGCGTTACTAACTCTTTTGGTTAGTGCAGGCATCTTGAGAGTTACTAACACACACAGTTAGTCCAGGCGTATTGAGAGATACTAACACTCTCGGTTAGTCCAGGCATCTTGAGAGTTACTAGCACTCTCGGTTAATGCAGGCATCTTGAGAGTTCCTAAAACACTCTAGGTTAGTCCAGGCATCGTGAGAGTTGCTCACACTCTTGGTTAGTCCATGCATCTTGACCGTTACTTGCACTCTTGGTTAGTCCAGGCTTCTTGAGCGTTACTAACACTCTCGGTTAGTCCAGGCATCTTGAGCGTTACTAGCACTCTCGGTTCGTCCATGCATCCTGGGACTTTCTTGCACTCTTGGTTAGCCATGCATCTTGAGAGTTGCTGGCACTCTCATTAGTCCATGCATCTTGGGAGTTACTAGCACTCTTGGTTAGTCCAGGCATCTTGAGAGTTACTAGCACTCTTGGATAGTCCATGCATCCTGGGAGGTACTGGCACACATGTTTACTCAAGACATCTTGAGAGTTACTAGCACTCTTGGTTAGTCCATGCATCCTGGGAGTTACTGGCACTCTTGGTTAGTCCATGCATCCTGGGAGTTACTGGCACTCTTGTTTAGTCCATGCATCCTTGGAGTTACTGGCACTCTTGTTTAGTCCACGCATCTTGGGAGTTACTGGCACTCTTCGTTAGTCCATGCATCTTGAGAGTTACTTGCACTATTGGTTAGTCCAGGCATCTTGGGAGTTACTGGCACTCTTCGTTAGTCCAGGCATCTTGAGAGTTACTAACAATCTTGGTTAGACCAGGCATCTTGAGAGTTACTAACACCCTTGGTTAGTCCAGGCATCGTGAGAGTTGCTAACACTCTCGGTTAGTCCATGCATCTTGAGCATTACTTGCACTCTTGGTTAGTCCAGGCATCTTGGGAGTTACTGGCACTCTTCGTTAGTCCAGGCATCTTAAGAGTTACTAACACTCTTGGTTAGACCAGGCATCTTGAGAGTTTCTAACATTCTCGGTTAGCCCAGGCATATTGAGCGTTACTAGCACTCTTGGTTAGTCCAGGCAACTTGAGCGTTACTAACCCTCTCGGTTAGTCCAGGCATCTTGAGGGTTAATAGCACTCTCAGTTAGTCTGGGCATCTTGAGAGTTACTAACACTGTCAGTTAGTCCAGGCGTCTTGAGAGTTACTAACACTCTCGTTTAGTCCAGGCATCTTGAGAGTTACTAGCACTCTCGGTTAATCCAGGCATCTTGAGAGTTCCTAAAACACTCTCGGTTAGTCCAGGCATCGTGAGAGTTGCTAAAACTCTTGGTTAGTCCATGCATCTTGACCGTTACTTGCACTCTTGGTTAGTCCAGGCATCTCGAGCGTTACTAACACTCTCGGTTAGTCCAGGCATCTTGAGCGTTACTAGCACTCTTGGTTAGTCCAGGCATCTTGAGAGTTACTAGCACTCTTGGCCAGGCATGTTGAGCGTTACTAACACTCTCGGTTAGTCCATGCATCTTGAGAGTTACTGGCAGTCATGGTTAGTCCATGCATCCTGGGAGTTACTGGCACTCTTGGTTAGCCCATGCATCCTGGAAGTTTCTGGCACTCTTGGTTAGCCATGCATCTTGAGAGTTATTGGCACTCTCGTTAGTCCGTGCATCTTGGGAGTTACTAGCACTCTTGGTTAGTCCAGGCATCTTGGGAGTTGCTAGCACTCTTCGGTAGTCCATGCATCCTGGGAGGTACTGGCACACATAGTTAGTTGAGACATCCTGAGAGTTAATAGCACTCTTGGTTAGTCCATGCATCTTGAGAATTACTGGCACTCTTGGTTAGTCCATGCATCCTGGGAGTTACTGGCACTCTTGGTTAGTCCATGCATCTTGAGAGTTACTGGCACTCTCGTTAGTCCATGCATCTTGGCAGTTACTAACACTCTTGGTTAGTCCAGACATCTTGGGAGTTACTAGCACTCTTGGTTAGTCAATGCATCTTGGGAGGTCCTGGCACACATGGTTAGTCCAGACATCTTGAGTGTTACTAGCACTTTTGGTTAGTCCATGCATCTTGAGAATTACTGACACTCTTGGTTAGTCCAGGCATCTTGACAGTTACTAGTACTCTCGGTTAGTCCAGGTATCTTGCGAGTTGCTAACACTCTCGGTTAGTCCATGCATCTTGAGAGTTACTGGCACTCTTGGCTAGTCCATGCATCCTGGGAGTTACTGACACTCTTGGTTATTCCATGCATCCTGGGAGTTACTGGCACTCTTGGTTAGTCCATGCATCTTGAGAGTTACTGGCACTCTTGTTAGTCCATTCATCTTGGGAGTTACTGGCACTCTTGGTTAGTCCTTGCATCTTGAAAGTTACTGGCAATCTCGTTAGTCCATGCATCTTGGGAGTTACTAGCACTCTTGGTTAGTCCAGGCATCTTGGTAGTTACTAGCTCTCTTGGTTAGTCCATGCATCCTGGGAGGTACTGGCACACATGGTTAGTCCAGACATCTTGAGCGTTACTAGCACTCTTGGTTAGTCCGTGCATCTTGAGAATTACTGGCATTCTTGGTTAGTCCATGCATCCTGGGAGTTACTGGCACTCTTGATTAGTCCATGCATCCTGGGAGTTACTGGCACTATTGGTTAGTCCATGCATCCTGGGAGTTACTGGAACTCTTGGTTAGTCCATGCATCTTGAGATTTACTAGCACTCTTGGTTAGGCCAGGCATCTTGGGAGTTATTAGCACTCTTGGTTAGTCCAGGCATCTTGGTAGTTATAGGCACTCTTCGTTAGTCCAGGCATCTTGGGAGTTACTAACACACTCGCTTAGTCCAGGCATCTTGAGAGTTACTAACACTCTTGGTTAGTCCGGGCATCGTGAGAGTTACTAACACTCTCGGATAGTACATTTATCTTGAGCGTTACTTGCACTCTTGGTTAGTCCAGGCATCTTTGGAATTACTGGCACTCTTCGTTAGTCCAGGCATCTTGAGAGTTACTAACACTCTTGGTTAGACCAGGCATCTTGAGAGTTACTAGCACTCTCGGTTAGTCCAGGCATCTTGAGAGTTACTAACACTCTTGGTAAGTCAAGACATCCTGAGCGTTACTAGCACTCTTGGTTTGTCCATGCATCTTGAGAATTACTGGCACTCTTGGTTAGTCGATGCATCCTGGGAGTTACTGGCACTCTTGGTTAGTCCATGCATCTTGAGATTTACTAGCACTCTTGGTTAGTCCAGGCATCCTCGGAGTTATTAGCACTCTTGGTTAGTCCACACATCTTGGGAGTTACTGGCACTCTTGGTTAGTCCAGGCATCTTGAGAGTTACTAACACTCTTGGTTAGACCAGGCATCTTGAGAATTACTAGCACTCTCAGTTAGTCCAGGCATCTTGAGAGTTACTAACACTCTTGGTTAGTCCAGGCATCTTGAGATTTACTAGCACTTTTGGTTAGTCCAGGCATCTTCAGAGTTATTAGCACTCTTGGTTAGTCCACACATCTTGGGAGTTACTGGCACTCTTCGTTAGTCCAGGCATCTTGAGAGCTACTAACACTCTTGGTTAGTCCAGGCATCTTGAGAATTACTAGCACTCTCAGTTAGTCCAGGCATATTGAGAGTTACTAACACTCTTGGTTAGTCCAGGCATCTTGAGCGTTACTAACACTCTCGGTTAGCCCAGGCATCTTGCGAGTTACTAGCACTCTTCGTTAGTCCAGGCATCTTGAGCGTTACTAACTCTCTTGGTTAGTCCAGGCATCTTGAGAGTTACTAACACACACAGTTAGTCCAGGCGTCTTGAGAGATACTAACACTCTCGGTTAGTCCAGGCATCTTGAGTGTTACTAGCACTCTCGGTTATTCCAGGCATCTTGAGAGTTCCTAAAACACTCTCGGTTAGTCCAGGCATCGTGAGAGTTGGTAACACTATTGGTTAGTCCATGCATCTTGACCGTTACTTGCACTCTTGGTTAGTCCAGGCATCTTGAGTGTTACTAACACTCTCGGTTAGTCCAGGCATCTTGAGTGTTACTAGCACTCTTGGTTAGTCCAGGCATCTTGAGAGTTACTAGCACTCTTGGCCAGGCATCTCGAGCGTTACTAACACTCTCGGTTAGTCCATACATCTTGAGAGTTACTGGCACTCATGGTTAGTCCATGCATCCTGGGGATTACTGGCACTCTTCGTTAGTCCATGCATCCTGGGAGTTTCTAGCACTCTTGGTTAGCCATGCATCTTGAGAGTTACTGGCACTCTCGTTAGTCCATGCATCTTGAGAGTTACTAGCACTCTTGGTTAGTCCAGGCATCTTGGGAGTTACTAGCACTCTTGGTTAGTCCATGCATCCTGGGAGGTACTGGCACACATGTTTAGTCCACACATCTTGAGAGTTACTAGCACTCTTGGTTAGTCATGCATCTTGAGAATTACTGGCACTCTTGGTTAGTCCATGCATCCTGGGAGTTACTGGCACTCTTGGTTAGTTCATGCATCCTGGGTGTTACTGGCACTCTTGTTTAGTCCATGCATCCTTGGAGTTACTGGCACTCTTGTTTAGTTCACGCATCTTGGGAGTTACTGGCACTCTTCGTTAGTTCCTGCATCTTGAGAGTTACTAGCTCTATTGGCTAGTTCAGTCATCTTGAGAGTTAACATCTTGTGTGTAACTAACACACACAGTTACCTTGCTGCTGTTGTGTAGTGCAGTACTACACACCATAGCCGAGACTTATTTGACTGGCCTTCCCAGGTTCTTCGACCTTAAGCCCAACACATGAAGATCCAAGGGGAGTTGGAGCCGCATGCATGTTCAGGCTCTGTCCATGGCACCGGTCTGTGCCTCTGCTGAAGCAGTCTATGGCCGGGGCATGCAAGTACAGTACAGTTCCCAAAGACAGGTGTGTTGACACCAATGTGTGTCAGGGTGAGTAATACGCACAAACACAAATGAGTATGATTCGATCTATGCTGATCTGCAAGTAGAGACTACCTAGCGTGGAGCTTGCAAAGGAGGCTGCTCAGTCTGAAAGCCACCTGCTCCTGTTGTCAGATTAGAAGGCTGCGCTGTTCCTCGCTGCTCCATAAAGGGTGGTACGGCACTGCCCCACTGTTTATACAGGCCTCCTGTGCTCCTGTGTCCAGGCTGGAAATGTGACCATTGGGCATGAATGACAGAGGGGGCGTCACCTGGAGATAGATCCATAAACGGGATCCTTTCCTCAGAGACTTTTGAAATTGTGAGGCTGAGCCTGCGAGTACATAATTGGACCTACCGGCTTTAGAGTCCCCCTTTAGAATTGAGGTCTAGCACTCAGAACCGGGGCTGGAATTCTGCAAACTGTTGCTGTCCTGTACAGCAAGAGACTCATGCCATCCCAGAGAGCAGCAAAGTAACGACTTGCCTGTAAGTGCCCCTGTTTGCTGAATGCACAGTGCACCCCAAAACACCAGTAATGGAGGTGACAACAGGGGAAACCTTAGAAGAGGTGCCCAGATAACAGGGCAGCGTCCTCCTTCCTCCCCCCTGGGTAAGGGGGAGCGGTTGGGCAAAAGCCGGTGAAGCCATGAGTTTAGCCCAGGAAGAGCGTGAGGGGGCGGGAAGCCTGCCAAACACCATAAGAAGCTAGCGAAAGGGCAACAAAGGAAGGGGGCGTGGCCTTCAGGATAAGAGCGGCACAGCCGCAGACAGCACCATCTTTACACCCAACGAACATTGGATGAACGAGGTTGCAAGAAGTTTTTCCTCCCACCAACCCTACATAAGGATTCTGGCAGCAAGGAAAGTGCAAGTCTTTGCTGTTGCAGTCGCAGAACGGCGTGGCAGTGTTTTCGCGACCAGTGACACTGTAGGTACTACTAACGAGCTGTGTGAAAGCGGGAGGGGTTTTCGCTCCTCTCGCAATCAGTGCTCCTCGGCGGCCTAGTGGCAAGGGCACTGAAGGTATCGATGAGGGTTTGGCTTCCCCCAGCAAAAATGGCACTCCTCCAGCCCAGGACCACCTGGAAGGGCAGGCGGGGCGCAGACAATAATGGTTGGCGGAGCTTTGGCCAAGAGTGCACTTGGTTGGAAATGGGGGAAGCAATGTTTTGAGATGGAGCAGTAGGCTGGCCGCCGCACCTGGGGAACGATTTCACAAAGTTCGGTTTTGCAGCGATGATGAGCATGTAGTGTTTAGTAATGTTGTGATAATAAATCTGCGGCCTTTTATGCCAACAAAAGAAGAATGTCTCCAGCTGCCCTTTTTCCAAAAGTGGGAGGTAGGGGTAGCAAATGGAAAAAGCAATAATGTTGGTATAACTATGGACAAATGCCTAGGTTATAGTACTAGCCGGATGCAAGCAGGTGATGGTTGCTATGACCACATTCCAGGCATCTGGTGGAGTGCCTACTCTGAACTGCCAAGCTTTTAGGCCTTTTTTCTTTTTGGATAAATCCACAGATTTGATCTCACGATTTTATAAATCATAAAACGGGTTTGCTATCCCTAAAGATCTCCTATCGCCACATGCTTTGCACAGCACGCGCACTCTCCACATTCAAAGGCCTGACGCCCAATCTCCTTCGCCTCAATGTTGTGGGGTACAGCTCTTTAGACCACGCCACCGCCGACTCCAGGCTGTACTGACTCTGCACTGGACGCAACAGGAGTAGAAAGTCCATATCAAAAATAAAAATCACAAAATCACGTGTTCTGCAGTGCAGGTGGCCAAATGTCTACCATCATGAGATGCTGCAGATGCGTTGACGTGTGCATTGCACATCAAATGCAAAGAGAGGAGGAAGACACGTTGGCATACTTCAGCGGTCACTAACCTGTGGCTTTCCAGATGTTCTGGACTGCAGCTCCCACGACTCCTCACCATAGACTCTACTGCCAAGGATTGATGGAAGTTGTAGTGCAAAACATCTTGAGTGGAATAGTTTGCAGACCCCTACCTTTCTATTAGATACATTGATAATGGAAGACCTGAAAAGAGTCATCAGAATGCTGCTCCTGTAAGAAACAAGGGCTGGGAAAAGGGTTCCACAAAACACCGCTTGGCGAACACGTGTTTTAATTTTTGGGGACACTATGACTTGCTCTGATAGACTATGCATTGGAAGGTGGTGGGTCACTGGGGCAAAGTCTCTGAGTGAATGCTCAGTGCTTGTGTGTGTGTGGTGTTGCATACATAAGCACACACTCCTAAGAATCTGGCAGCAAAAACACAGGCGGACCACCAACAGACCCAGACCAGACAGTGAGGAACTTAATCACATTTAGTTTGTGACCTACAAGAGACCCTTCAAAGTCACATCCGAACACTCCGCCTGGACAGTTCTGCCCTTGCGCTGAGGCCATCAGTACCAGGACTCATAGTTCTTGCACGAATCCGAGTGATGTGACCGTGGCTGATTTGTTAGCGGTCGGAATGTTCGCATGAGAAAGGTACCCCGCAACCCCCGCTGACTATACTGTGAAGTATAGTGAGCGGCGTGTTGCTGGGGACACCCCCGCAGCCCCAGTTTGTATCATTATTTATTTTATTTTTTTACGGGTGTGCTGCGGGGTTGTCCCTCGCAACACCCCGCTCACTATACCACACAGTAAAGTGAGCAGGGTGTTGCGGGGGACACCCCCCACAGTCTTTTTTTAATTTTGTTATACTTACTTATAATGCGGCCACCAAAGGTTTGAACTTTTGGTGTTCGAACCTTTGGTGGTAGCATTTTTAGGACTTTTTGACCATGTGAACTTTTACATGCGGTCAAAACGTCCTAAACCTTCTTGCACACTCACAGCGCAGGCCTACACTGCACACGCAAACAAAACCTCCAACATGCAAAATGCCACAGAATGCACCAATACACTCCTTCTCCAGGGAGTGAACAGGTGAGGCACATATTCACATATTTGTGTAGAATACTTCTGTGTCCATGTATTACTACTTCCTGAGTCCAAAAGCAGCGGAACTCAAAATATACTGCATACAAGGGAAACTCCAAACATAGCCATTTGAAGATATTTACTGTGATTTCTTGAATGTTCCAGGGAATATGAAATTAGCAAGAAAGCTGCCACTGGCCAGCAATTTATTACAGCTGTTTTGGTGTGAGGTGAAATGTGTAAGATTACAAAAGAAAATACATATAATTCATTTAACAGTTAATAAAAAAAGAAGTTCTACTTATGTTAGTACAAACAATCCTAATTTAAACTAGACAGAGCCTTTAAATGTCTCCCATCAACAGAATTGCAGAATAAAATAGGCCTTTCGAGAATATCCCTGCGTGAAGTGCAGCATTGTAAAAAGACACACATTGGGCCTCATTATAAGGTTGCCAGTCCGGAAACAAGGGTGCCAGTAAGCTCACCAGCACCCTTGTTTCCGGCCCGGCACACTGTGAGTCTGCCTGCCTGAGCCGCTGTGCCCGACAGGTCTGACCCTGCCGGGCGCAGTGAGCACGGTAGTCAGACTGGTCACGGAAGCACTGCTTCCGTGTCCCCACTCCCATAGTGTCCTATGGGACTCTATGGAATGGAGACTTACATTTTACCGCCGCCTGACTTCCCGGGCCGCCGGACTTGGAATTTCCCAGTTGCACCGGTAAGTCAGGCGCTGTTAAAACCTTCCGAGTCCGGTGGCAACCCGCCAGTAGCACCGGCAGGGTTATGGACGGACTCGTAATGAGGCCCATTGACAGTACCATGTAGGGACAATTTTGACAGATTCATCTTTATAGAGTTGCATTATTTCTGTACATTTCTAATTACTTACTAACCCATTTCCCCTTCCTGCTCCTGCTCCTCCAACATAACCAACGCCACTACACTTGACTAGGTGCTAGCCACACTACACATAAACACACCAAGAATCAATCGAAGGTTCACATCCTACCATCTCTCTGAGATTCTGGAAGCAAACCTAGAGGGAGGCCCCCGGAACTAAGTCCATAAATCCATCAACACTACACAAATGCACACCAACACAATAGATATTCATACACCTAACAGCCATCGGCGACTCTGGTCCCCTTACGGATACAGCTACCAGTGTGCACAACCACATTCCACACGGACATCACACGACACACACACCAACACAAACACTTGCACACATCCGAGGCACTGAGTCCGTCCCATACGGTTACAATTACGGGGCCTCCCGAACCAACTCCCACATGCAGGACAACGCTCACAGATGCCACTTCTTCCTGGTTCTGAACCTATCCTATCATCCCATCATCACTAACACACCGAGCCCTCATCTCTTGCAGAGCCACGTGAGCGCCTGGAGACTGCCCTCTGGTGGTAACGGTGCTCTGTTAAATCACCATAACATAGCATAACAAAGTTACCTGTGTTACTTTAAAAAAACACAGTTTTTAAAAATAAGAATCGCAACTGTTTTTAAATGCTTGAATAAGTTATGCAATGAACAAACACTGCAATTTCTAAACTCCCAAAATAAATATTAAACAATTTAGGATTTTTTAAAGACACATAGGGGCTCATGAACGCTGACGATTTGTGTCCCTGGTTACCACATGCATCAATGTACTTAAGGGCAATCAATGACCCTTCTGTTCATTATGCTTGACCCTTCTCTTCATTATGCTTGATCCTCCTGTTCATTATGCTTGACCCCTCTCTTCATCATGCTTGACCCTCCTGTTCATTATGCGTGACCCTTCTGTTCATTATGCTTGACCCTCCTGTTCATTATGCTTGACCCTCCTGTTCATTATGCTTGACCCTTCTGCTCATCATGCTTGACCCTCCTGTTCATTATGCGTGACCCTTCTGTTCATTATGCTTGACCCTCCTGTTCATTATGCTTGACCCTCCTGTTCATTATGCTTGGCCCTTCTCTTCATTATGCTTGACCCGTCTGCTCATTAGGCGGCAAAGGTCGGAAGCAGGTGGTTATCTGAGATACCCACATTTTCCCCACATTTAGAGGGCCAACAGTACATACATGCCCCTTAAATTGAATGGATGCAGTAATGTTTCTTTGATTGGGTCAGGGGGGCTAATATTTGTACCTCCACCTTTTAGGTGGTGGAAAAGAGTGTAGGAAATCCGTTGAGGTATTTTGCCTCGAAATCATGCAGCGTTTACTGTTTGTGGTGTTCAGAAAACAGCATGCAGTAATTTCGAAATCAGAATGGTGGTAAAATATATTTTATTTCAAATACTACCTCTTTCTACTGATGCTGCCAGGAGCATAATTAGTCCCTAAACAACTTAAGTAACGTTTAGAATGTTAAATCAACAATTCCATTTTTTTTAAACATAACTAATCATCAAAACACTTGGTAATTCTAAGTAACTTTTGCAATTTGTAACTAACAATTCCAATATTTTCAAACTCAATAAATGTACTCACTGGAAACACTGCTTGAATAATTTGTTTCTTCCATTGCTATTTCTATTTCCACTAATCCTGCATCAAAATCCAGTCAGGACCGACATTTACCTGCAGATTGCTGTGAGATAAAAAGGACTTCTGTCCAAGAATTCTAAGTAGGAGAAGCCGTTTGAGCCAAGTCACACATTCCACAGCACAGCCCAGCAATCATCACTGGAAGTTCACATTTAGCTTAGAGCCACATGCGCCAGGCATTGTGGGTAGGCAAATCAGCTCAAATACAAGCCTTTTGATCCAGGAAATTGTTTTTGTCTGAAAGGGCAGTGCGATTTTATACATAGAGTAATCAACCAAAGACAGACATTACGTAACGCTGCACACAAATGTATACCTGATGTCACCCTTATTAGGGATCATCGGTGCAGTATTGTCTGAAAGCCTTTCTGGTTGGGGCATGTGTACAAACACCAACAAAGTTATGGTGGGTTAAAAAGACTTGGAAAAAAATCTTTCACCTTCAATGTGAAAGTAGGATAAGACATTCGAGCCAAATCACACATGCGGCAGGCGACATTCCAGTTCACAGACAAATGTGCAAGGCATTGTGGTATGCAAATTAGCCAAAATGTAAGCCTATTGCTCCAGGAAATTGTCTTTATCTTAAAAGGCAGTATTTAAAAAAAATGGCGAAACATTCTTTCCACTAAATCCCAAATACCTTATGGTGATGTGCCCTGTTTTCTGGTGAAAACAAAGAACATGGGAATTGTAGTAGCTATAAGAAACTTTGACTTACGTCAGGCGTAAATAAGAGCTGCACAGTGTAACTTGTCTATTGCTCCATCCAGATGTAAGCCAAGAAAATGTCAGAGTGGTATTGCGTCCTTTTACCGACACCTGTTTTTCCGACAGATGTTTTGTCGCGGGAGTTTTGCTCAACATTTCCATCAAATTTCTTTTGGGGGGTGGTAAAGGGTAAATAAGGGGTTGGGGGGAAAGGAAATTATAAAATGTTTTTAGTTAAGGAAAAATTCGATTAGGTTTTTCGACAAAAGTCCCGCAGGAAAACACACGTCGGAAAAAAAGGGGGTCGGTGAAATTACATGGAACCGTCCGTTACTTCTACGTGACTTGGCCACCAAGGTATTTTATTTACTCAAATTCTAGACTGTGCTTAACAAACTAAATAAATAATAACAATGATTCTGTAAATTAGAAACAAAACGATTAAAAAAGACAAGAATGAAACCCACTGAGGTGTCCAGCACTCAGCATATCCCCATGAAAGCTCTCTTGTGGCCAGAGAGCATCTGTGTGGCCGCCGCCTTCAGTTTGGCATTGCCAATGATGAGGATCAGGGCGTGGGCAGACGGGTAGCAAGAGATGATGGTCCAGCAAATACGAAAGCTGGTGCCCCCATATGGAACGGCATTAATGAGGATCATCGTCATGAGTGCATGGTAAGAGAGGAAGAGGAGCAGCAGGGACAACACGGTCCGTCCGGCGCCACAATGCGCCGACACGCTGGCCTTGCTGAATC
The DNA here is from genome assembly GCF_040938575.1 of Ambystoma mexicanum. NCBI lineage: Eukaryota > Metazoa > Chordata > Amphibia > Caudata > Ambystomatidae > Ambystoma > Ambystoma mexicanum. The sequence goes on from NC_090925.1 coordinate 203,241,231, forward strand.
CAGACAAATTGTGCTGTATGCGGCAAGTGTGAATGACAGAAGCCGAAGACATGACCAGGATCAGAGGACACGTGTAACCAAAAGCAATAAGGAATATTTTGTTTGCATTGTAATATCCATCGCCTTTGAATGAAGTTGTTGCGTTCCCCGTAACTAGTTGCCTTTCGCTTCAGGCCAGGGGCAGGTTTGTGGCCAGTGATATCAGGACAGAACCAAGGAGCAGCCAGGGCACCATGCCTTTGATCCTCAGCTTCAAGCAAAGGAAGAAAGGGGTTGAGAAGTTAGAGATCTTCACACAGTAGAAGACACAGAGCCAGGTGGTCATCCAGAAGCCACAGAGGGCAGAGAACATCATGAGCATGAACAGGGCTGGACAGAGCGGGTGCACGGGGTCGACGTCCCACCACAGGAAGTCGCAGCAGTTGCTCCCGGCCACCGCGCATTGAAAGCAGATGTTGCAGATACCTAAGGCAACCATAAAATGGTCAGAAGTTGCCCGGCTCCTGCCCTGGGCCCAGTCTGCCACATTGATGCCTACCATGAAGGCATTGAAGCTCAACCCCACAATGGACTCCACTGCTTGCAGGGCCAGGATGGTCTCAGCGGCAGATGTCAGCACGGGAAGGGCAAGGTTTGCCCTTCCCGTGCTGCCATGTTCAGATTGTTCATTCTCCCGAGCACGCCGGACTCTGGGGGAGCGAAGGGTTCCTACGAAGAACACGTGGATGTTCCTTGCAATGCTGCACACCTGAGAGAAATAATGATGCTTGGGTGGGTTGGGTATTTTCTTTGTGATGAGCATTCATGCTTTTCAGTGAAGAGGCAAAGCTGGGAGGGATCCAGTTACCAGCAGGTGTGTCTCCTGGTCACCTCCTCACCCTCCAGAGGCTGGGGCTGGACCGAGCCAAAGTTTTAAGTGCATGCTACATTTTGCATACACACAAGCACAGGGGGGCCTCCTCTACCTCCTCTGGTGCCATGCAAATCTCGGAGGGATTCTGTTACACCGGCAGGTGTGGAGCATGACACATTACCTCTATGTTAATTCAGACACACTTGCTCTCGCTCCTTCACAGCACCTTGGTATCCCTAAAGCTCCAAAGAAAAAGGATAAAGCTGGTCATTTTATTTTAAAAGGTTTTGGTCCTTTAAATACGGTAGTACGTGTGCGAGCACAATTCTCCAGTGAGTTGGCCATGCATCCCCTGCATGGCCAACTCATATGTATGAGGTGTTTGTGCCACACCAAGTGCCACTGGAGAAGTGCAGTGGGTAATGTGGAGGAGGGAGAGTAAGGATGAACCAGAATACCATAATCAGGGTGAGTATCAGTGTCCCTTACTCTTTATTACTACCCTCCAGCCTTCTGTTCCACCTGTCCATTTCAGTAGAGTAAAGACCTCAAAATGTGCACTCGCCACACACTATTTATTATTGGCGAGTGATGATTGACTCTTGGCAAGTAAGAAATGGTGTGCTGTGTGTATTGGAGAACAGCGGAGGAAAGTGACCTTTTATACCTGGCAAGAAGGTTAGAACCTGACATGTTTACTCCTGGAAGGTCAATGCATAGTGATATCTGGACTAAAGCAACACGCCTGGGAGAAACATCTGGGGTGTCATGTCTGCAAAAGGCATAACAATCCACCTGGGGGTTACTCAGCAGAGCGCCTGCAAAGCCGCAGATGTTGCCTTGACTCTGGTGTTAAGGCTGTGCACATAGGAACCCTGCAGATGTGCTGCAAGCGGGCGGTGCAGGAGACAATCCAAATGGTAATAGTCACTCGGCGAAGCGCTGCTTTGATGCCTGTTACCAGTGCTACAATTACAGCACTTCTGTTCTACGGGTGAAATTGACATCCGAGCTCTGTAGGAACCTTTCTGCCCACTTCTGTTTCTCTTGCTGCCTTACTGTGTTATTACACGTCAAATTCTCTGTTCAAATGTACTGATGATGTTTTTAAAATCCCAAACGTGCCCATAGATTCGCTACTAGAAAGTTCAGAAAGAGGAGATTCGGCACTTATGATTGACACTTGAATATCATCTGTGAACATCTGAATGTTATGCTCCATTTGATCCACACGAATAACTTTACCGTATTATTTTCCTGTCTATGTTGGGCCATCACACCCATGCCCAACGGGCGTGGGCTATCGAGCTGGCAGGCGACCCTCCCCCATTAGGCCACGCCCCCTTGATGATCCCGGCACATTTTCCCGTGCCACTTAAGGCCGTACCTGTAACCACATACATTCTCAATACGAAATCCTAAGAGAGGAGAATGCAAAGCTACCTTCCTGGGCGCTAACCACATGGAGAATAAAATGAGCGTAAGTCTAGAGACCCTACGAATTCATCCACAGCGGGTAAAAACGCTGCTCGCGTCTATAGACTGGTCGCAATCAGAAGCCACGCGTGCAGCTTCGCGCGAATACACACTAACGAAAACACTAACTAATAATCCTAAAACTTTGCCTGAATATCTAGAGAAAAGCACCAATCCCAAACATAGAGACTTCATCTTGCGCTTCAAATTAAACATCTTAAGAACAAAGCAAAATCTAAAGACATACGGCTTGACAAAAGATAATGCCTGCCAACGATGCCACCAGCAGGAAGAAGCATTGCGACACCTACTAATGTTTTGTGAAAAACTAGAAGCAGAGAGAGCAAATATCCTGAGCAAATGTTTACCAGTAACCTGTGGTCGAGATTCCGAATTATGGTGGAAAGCCCTATATGAAGAGCCCAATCAAAGAACAAACAGGGCCTTGGGAATTTTTCTAGAAACGATGTTGAAAAAACTTGTAGCAGCATCTGATGAAGGAAAACTAGAAATAACATCATCCCACAGCCAAGCAACTTTAGGCACAGGACATACCACACCTTCACCATCCTTTCCACTCACTCTCTGGCCAGCCTCCCTTGGCCCTCCTTCTACCCCCACCTGCGAGGCTAAGAACCTCGGGGTCATCTTTGACTTCACACTTTCCTTCTCCGCCCACATCTCTGAGGTCTCTAAAAAGTCAAATTTCTTACTGCACCTCCTCAGAGGTAATCTGCCTTTCCTCTCCTTCCCCCAGAAGCTCACTGTCTCCCAAGCAATGGTTCTCTCTAGCTTGGACTATTGTAACAGCCTCTTTCTAAATCTACCTGCCTCTACTCTCCGCCATCTGCAACTAATCCAGAACAGGACTGCGAGACTTGTCCTTGGCCTCAAGCCATGGGATCGTATCTCTCCAGCTCTGAAATCCCTTCATTGGCTCCTAGTGGATGCAAGGATTAAATTCCAAACCCTCTGCATTGTCCACAAGGCTTTCTGGGGCCTGGGTACAAAATACCTTCAGTTATCCCTCCGCAAATACCTCCCCTCTCGAGCTCTTTGCTCCTCTGCCTCCAACTCCCTCAGGTTCAGTCAGCTGGGGGTCTCTGTCTTCGGCTGGGGCCTCCCTCTAGAACAGCCTCCCTGCCACTCTAAAACTTGAGGAGAACCATCTCCGGTTCCGGAAGCACCTCAAGACCTTCCTCTTTGCTTCCGCCTTTGGTCACCCCCCCCCCCTGCTGAACTGCTCTCTTGGCACCGTGCCCCTGGCCACCCTCTGTCCTCCGGACCCAGGTACCTGCTCACCCTGCCACCCTCCTGCACTGCCTCCGGGCCACCCCTTGCACTGGGGTCTGTATCTGTACCCATACAGCCCCCTCCCTTTTTCTTCCTGCACTTATCAGACCTACCCTGTCTGCTTCCTTAAACCAGGCACTTGCCGGCTGCACTACCACTGTGTGTTGCCTTCATTACTTATATATTGTTATTTATATGTTCCTCTCTGCTCTGCACTTTCCACTCTCCCCCTTCCATGCACTTTTCCCCTTTCCCTTTCCCATGCACGTGCGCGTTCTCAATGTCACTGGGCCTAGTAAGATCGCTGTTTTGTTCTCCCCTGTTCCCCTCCCTTGTCTTGTCGCGCTCTGAAACACGTATTCGAGCGCGATAGAAATAAAATATCAATGTCAATACCAAAGACTACATTTCAAATAAATGGAATAAGAGGGGGGACTATTTGCTTGGCTTATGGAGAACGGAGAAAGGACTAATAATAAGCAAAAAGTTTGTATCTGTATACACTAAATGCTTAAATAAATAAAATAAAAATATATATAAAATACATCTCAATATGGGCTTGAAACCACACATCCTCTCTGGATAACCACCCCATGTTTTGACTAGGGTCGTGGTTGCTCGTTAATGTGTCATATTTTTGGAATTATGTGATCTGCAGAGCAGTCACCTATTAACTTAATTGCTTATTGGCTGCCAATGAAGGGCGGCTGGACCCTCGCAGCACGGGCCTGCCCCAGTCCATTGTACAGAACACTCTCGGGGGGCGTTATGTCTCGCAGACTGTGGCTTTCAAGAGTCTCAAATTATATTTGCAAGCTTGACTTTCCCTGGTAATTTCACTCAACCTGCAGAGCTGCAGAGCTATTTAGCGATTGCCGCATACAGCGCACACCAGAAACTGCAATGACTTGTATGTTTTTTGGCAACTCGATCTGTCATTTTTAAACAGTGAACTTTTATGACGCACTGAGTTAGCCACACCAGGATTAAAAATGGCAGGCTGCACAGATCTCTGCAGCAGATGCATTGACACACTGATCTATGTGTGTGGCCCACTGCAGGAGGGAGTGGGCGGGTCCTACAATCAGGGCTTTAAGTGGGCCCGCCCTGGCAGTCTCCAGAAATGGCTCCCGAGCCGGGGCACTTTCGGGGCCCACCCACGACTAGCCCCAGCCAGCCGACACCTCCAGCAGCCCATGTAGAGGCTGCACGGTCACAAGCATAACCATGCAGAGCGGGCTGCCTGCTGTCTATGTACTCGAAACAGGAGGAGGGCTGGACTTCCCAGCTCTCCTTTTGTTTCCAGTAACTAACTAGTTATCAACCAGCACAGTGCTGGGTGTTGACTAGTTACTCGAAAACAAAAGGAGAGACTGGGCCCTCCAGCCCTCCTCCTGTTTCAAGTACAGACCTTTCATTCAAGGAGCCCGCGTGTAAGCGGGCGCCCTGAATGAAAGGGCTGCCTGCTGCGTGCGAGCTGGGGCATACTGGTGTCACAGCTTTTGGTGCACACAGCCCCTTCTTTTGTTTAAAAGGAGGGGCTGGGTGCATCAAAGGTAATAATGCCAGTGTGCTCCAGCTCCGACTTTTACCAGCCCTCCCACGCCCTTAATCGAAGGGGGGGAGGCTCTCGGTAGAGGGCGTGTCCATAAGCCACACCCCTAACTAGCCCCCCCCCCTCGACTTCCAATCTGCCTACAATGATGTTTTATGGAAATGTAGGACCAGCATTGGGGGCCAGTGTAATGTTAGTTTATTTGTCACTTGCCTGCTCCCACTGCAGGGAGCCCAATAGTTTCTCACCACCCAGCATGACGTGCAGAGCGCTCATGCCACCCAGAGACATGAGCATTGTGCAGGCGGCACCAGTGAGCGCCCTCACGTGTAGCAGGCCCCAAACCTCGCCCAGTGCAATGGCACATGGGAGTCTGCATGGCCAGGTGTCCTTAAAGACACAGGGTGGTGCTTGGACCCCAGCCTGCTGAGATCAGGTCCATGAGAGGCTGTACACCCATGTTTGGTGCCACCAGTTCGGAGCGGGCCAGTTTGGCGGGACCGCTTCAGCGCAGTGGCCAATTCGGCGCGCCCACTTTGGTGCAGAAGCCTTTCTGGCGCCATCGAAGTGGCTAACATTGCAGCCACGTCTAAACGCCCTCACGCCAAACTATGGACTGTGTTTCATTACCTTCTCATGGTGTCAGCAGAGGCTCCAAGGCAGCAGATGAACACCGCCTGCTCCTTGCATGCACAAAAAACCCTCACACCTTCCAATCCTGTAACACCATTAACACCCCAAAAGCTCTCACAGTCCCATTTCAATGTTAAGTCGCAACTCACCCTAGTCCTTGTCACATTCCCGAATACGCTTCGAGCTGAACACTTATACTGTCCACAGGGACGTCATTTAGGCAGAGGTCGCAAATGCGACCCCTGAGGTCCCCCTTGCGACCTCTGTGGTTTCCCTTGCGACCTCTAAAAAGAAGAAAGTTTTTTTTTTTTTGGTAATGCAAGCTCCTGGGCTCTGGCCAGCACCATGTGGCTCTTTTAGTCCTGGAGTGGCTCGCTTTCTTGTTCAGGCCCCTTAAAAAATAATAAGAACAAGAGTACCACACTTTCAGCAGTGACCCTAAATAAGAAAGAATAGGAATACCCAATAGTGCGTCTTTCTGGAATTCTATACAATAACTGCTAGACTCATTAAAGGTTTATTTCAGGCACACTTCAGGGGGTGAGTCACTGATTTAGTCTGTTCTTAAACGCCTCAACTCAGCCTTTCATGCTTCGGAGGTCGATAAATGAGTACCAACACAGGTTGGGTGATATTGGGTGTATATTGTTTCTATATAAAGCGCTTAAGCGTAAGTGCTATATAATAACACATCATTATCATTTGGTCATGGGCGTCTGCTGGCATTCACATTAATTTGGTAATATGGGCCTATACACACTGATTTTAACGATACATATGGCGATCCATTCAGGTATGAAATGTACTTCACATTATAGTGATATCGTAACCTTTTTTTTTGTAGTGTACAATGCTATGTGATGCCACTTCCTGTTTTGTCAACGGGTGAAAGGTCGTGTTCCATCGCTTCCCGGCGATATCACTTCGGGGTGGGGTCAAATGACATCCCTTCCTGTGATGTCATCAGGGGGTCAAGGGTCGTGTGATGTCACTTCCGCTACCCCTGGCATTTTGGTGAAAGGACGTCCCTGACTGTGCAGTTGCTGAAGCAGTCGCCTGTTCTTCAGCCTTCTCAGTCTCTATCTTTCCCCACCCCCCTCTTGTTTGTCACAATCTCTCAGTCTTCCTGCATCTCTTGTCCATTCTCATTATCTCTCAAAGTAAACCTCAGATCCAGCGTATGCACCTGCTGCTTTCCCCCTTAGCCTTTCCCTCTTTATTGTCTGCAATTCGTTCTGATTTCACCAGCGTGGGAAGTGCAAATCCCGAGAGAACCAATCCCGGATTCTGCTCACTTTTAGGGCTTTTGTGTTCTGATTGCGGTTCTGAGGTGGAGGTGGTGCGTTAAAGTCCCGCAAGTTATTGACCATCGTGAGGCTATGCTAGATATGGGCTCCCAGGCTCGCATGCCCGCCTGGATAGAGTAAATGGCAGCCATTGTTAAGGCACGCCAACCCCCAGTACCCGTTTCTACAGGCTCCCAGGTTCGGAGCAGGACGATTTGGCAAATAATGATTTGGGAAATAATGTTATCTGCGCAAGATCACACAACGCTTCATAACTGAGAAGCCGGGATTGAACCTTTGACCCTGGATTTAGCACCTGACGAGTATACTGTGGAGTTACCACTTTCCTCCTCCATGTGGTCAGGCCTTTACGCAATTGCTATTACACAATCTTTTAAGACTTTATACAAAAAAGAGGAAAGACATCTATAATGGGAGACATACAATATTGTAGCCTGTCCTGAAATTAGCACTGCAGTGTTTGGGCGAGTAACAAGGAAGGGGGAAGCACACCTCACGGATGGGCCAGTTTCACATGGGAAGATAACGTAATTTGCCGAAATCACAGAATTTACTTCAGTGGGGATGCTGGGATTTGAGCTCTGCTCGTCTGATTCCAGTTCTTGAAACGTACAGATGCAAACTGTGTTCAATGACCTTGGCTGTGAAGCCAGCGGTGCGGGCTGCACTCCTGTAGCCACTAGTAAGTGGAGTTTTTAAACTTCAGGTACGTGATCATTCAAAAAAACAAACAAAAAGAATCTCTTTTCAAGTGTGGCTGTATTTTATTCTTAACTCTCACGAGATCTCAGGTCTCTTATTCCTGCAGATGCCTATACGGGTGGCCAATGCATTTCGGAATAAATTCCTTCATCAGGGCCTGGTAAAAATCAATGCAACACCCATTTAAGTTGAAAAATCACCAAAGAGTTAAAGAGAACCCCCATTTTAGACTCAATGTTGTGTATCCATTATGCACCAAATTGCAAAGAACCCCATACATTTCACATATAAGAGCACAGTTCAGAAATAGCGCGTGTGTATATATATCATTAGATCAAGCATTCCATAGAAATTACATTATATCAGCATGTAAGTACGAAAGAAAAGTACATACGGTTAACGATGGAAGTGTGTAAAGACAGCCCAGCGATTTGGAAACAATAAGCAAGATCAGAAAAAACAAAACGAAAGGAAATCAAGAGTTAGCAATCACTCTTTACATTAAACGCTATCTGTGTTTATCTTCCGTTCTAGCACAAGGAAAATTAAATCTGACCTGGTTTCCTTGTGAACTTGTATGTCAGCGTTTGTTTCGCTAGTCGTGTAATCACTCAGCTTAATCTGGTCTGTGAGTACGTGGTAGACTCGTGCTCATCACAAATCCTATAGAATACATAAGAACGAGTATCTTTAGCCTATCTAATGGCTCAGCGTTACAGAACAACGCAGAGCATTGTACTTCGCTTACCTTGTGTCAAATCACAGTGCCACGAAACTTACAGAGAATCGCGGGTGCGCGCGTTCCTCTGTATGCTCAGTTGTTAAAAGTTACCATGGTAAACAAGGAGGAACCGCCGGTGCACACGGCGGCCATGTTGTAATGGACTCGATCACTTAAACGGTCAATAGAACAATTGAGCACAGCACCCTAGTGATTACCTTTCCACTATTGCAGGTCGCTCTAAATTTAAATGAAAGTATGCAACATGTCATTACTATAGATGTAGTGACCGGTACTGTGATTAATTTCTCTAAACAACTTCTGTTAACAATGTGTATGTCTACACTTTTAACGTTAATTTATGTCACAAATCCTGCTTCAAACCTTTAGTTTATCTAATAAATTTGGTTCAAGCATATTCCAAATCTAAATACCCTATATTTGACACGTGGTCTACTCCATTATTGTGTAGAATGCGGTTCTACATAATCTGTCATGTAAATGTACATAATGAAAGAAAAATTAGTCGCGGATACAATTACAAAAAACAACTCAAATCAAACTCTTCATTAATTCCATCCGGTGCTAGGGAATCCAGTTTGTCAATCCAAAAAGCTTCCTGTTGAGCCCTCCATTTCTTCATATCCTTGTCACACTTCCTGGCGGATTGTAGCTCTAGTACTGTGAATTTCAATTGCGTCACAGAGTGCCCTTTTTCTTTAAAATGTCTTGCTACTGCTGAAGTCCAGTTGTTGTTTCGAATGCAGGACTTGTGTTCGTTTATCCTCACTCTTATTTTCCGTGATGTCTCTCCCACATAATATATACCGCATGGGCACTTAATTGCATATATTACGTTTTCTGATAGACAAGTAGCATGGTACCTAAGCTTGATTTTGGCTCCAGTTTTGGGATGCGTAATGCAGTTGCCTTTGATCACGTTATTGCAATTGCTGCAACTAATGCAGGGATACGTGCCCGGATGTTTGTCTGGTTTTCTATTAGAGTTCTTGTCTCTCGTATTCACCAACATGTTGCATAGGTTGTTGCTTCTCTTGTAGGCAAAGACTGGTGGTTGGGGAAACAGAGCCTTGGTTCGTGCATCGCTTGTGAGTATACTCCATCTATTCCTGATAATATCTTTGATTTTATTGCTTTGTATCGCATATGTGGTGATAAACACCAAATCTGGATTTTTTCGTTTGGTTCTTTTGGTGAGCAGTTGTTCTCTTGTCCGTGTACTAGTCTTTTCTCTTGCTGTTTGTAAATCAGTTTGAGGATAACCTCTTACTTTCAACCTTTCTTGAAGTAGTTCCAATTGCCTTTCACAGTCTTCTGTGTCACTAACAATCCGCTTTATTCTCAGCATCTGCCCGAATGGTAAATTACGTAACAGATTCGGCGGGTGGAAACTCATGCGGTGTAGTAGGTTGTTTCGATCCGTTTGCTTTGTATACAGTGTAGTGTTTATCCTGTTTCCATTGATTACTGTTTGCACATCTAGCTAATGTACGTTAGGGTCACCAACTTCTAGGGTGAATTGTAACCGTGCATCTATCCCATTCAGGTATATCAAAAACATATCCAATTCTTCTCTTTTTCCAGACCATACTCCAAAGATGTCATCAATGTACCTCACCCATGTTTTCAAGTGAGGCTTCCATCTGGCATTTTCCAGGATGTATTTACTTTAAAAAATGTACATAAAGCTGTTGGCATACGCGGGTGCCATGGTAGCTCCCATCGCTGTCCCGGATATTTGTTTATAATACTTCTGACCGTACTCGAAAATAGAGTGTGTGGCGATAAATTTCAGTAGGATCATTAGAAACTCCTTATTTGCTCCAATCTCCCCAGTTTATAATAGGATGGTTTCTACTGCCTCTTGACCTTGTTCGTGAGGTATACTTGTGTAGAGGCTTACGATGTCTATAGTGAACAAAATATCATGTTCCTCCAATACAATTTGATTCAAAATTTGTAGAAAGTGTGTGGTGTCCTTAACAAAGGTAGATGTTTTTTGTACAATGGTTTGCAAGAAGTAATCAATGTACGTCCCTAGTGGTTGAAGTATACTCTCAGTTGCTGCCACTATTGGTCTTCCTGGTGGTTTCTCCATCCTTTTGTGTATTTTGGGAAGGATGTATAGGTGTGGCATTTTGGGGAATACTGTAAAAAGATATGACTTCGTTTTTTCTGTAATCCAATGGTTTTCTAATGCTTCGTCAAGAAGTGATTCTAATTCCTTCTTGATCTCCATTGTAGGATTGTGTGTTAACTCCTTATAAGTGTTACAATCAGCCAATTGCCTTAAACATTCGGCGTGGTAATCCTCGGTGTCTTGTATAACAATCGCGCCACCCTTATCCTCTGGTCTAATGGTAATGGAATCGTCTGAGAACATATTTTTAATCAGAGAGAGTTCCCCTCTGTTCAGATTATATCTCATAGGATTTTTAAACTGAATTTGTGATACATCTTTCATGACCATCTTTTCGAAAATGTCTATAGCTGGTACGTGCACAGGTGCACAGAAGGTGCTCTTGGGTTTGAACTCTACGTATTCATTTGTTGCCTCTGGAACTAGTGCGTCGGATGTTTCAGCAAAGTAGGTCTTAAGCTTTAGTTTCTGTATTAATTTATATATTTCCACTTTAGTCTGGAACTTGTTCGTGCTATGGGTAGGTACGAATTTTAAGCCTTTCTCCAATGTGCAGATTTCTTGGCTGGATAAAGTTCTTCGAGACAAATTTACTACTAGTTCCGACTGGACTGTTGTCTGGTCTGGACCCCTTGGTACCTTCTTCCTCTTTCCTCTCCTCGTCCTCTTCCTCTTTGGTCTAAAAAACCTTCAGTGGTTTGGTTGGGTTGTTGTAATGGTCTTCTGACTATTCCTGAACCACTCGCTGTTTTATTATCAGTATTCTGCTGTGGTCTTGGTTCTGCGTCTGATTCTGAACTGCTGTTGTCACTAGTTGGTCTATTTGTCCTCGTGTTGGCTTGTGTATATTTGTCTGCCCATGTGTATACTTCGTTATTCAAATAATCATATGTATCTCTGCGGAATTTTCTAACTTTTCTCGCTTCGAGATCTTGTTCGTAGCCTTCAAGTTTGGCATTGATGTCTGCCAAAATTTCTGCAAAAGATTCGGCCTTAGTTATCGTTGTGATTTCTTTAGATAATGTTTCAATCTCGTTTTCAAGTTCTTTGATATTTCCCGATAATTCTTTGATCGTGAGGAGTATCAAATCAAGAGAGCACTTATTAAGGATCTGCTCCCATTTCTCGACGAAATCTTTACTCTCTTTACACAAAGTTGGACGTAAGGGTATCCTCAACCCTCTCGGGATTCTTTGTACTTTGTAGTATCTGCTCAATGTCACAGCATGTAATTTCCTATTTATCAACTTTCTGATTGAATATTCGAGTTGCTTGATCTTACTTATCGGGTCGTTGGTTACTTTGGTGCGTGTTGTATCTTTGATTAGTCCCAATATGGCATCTGCTTCGTCAGCCGTGAAGCCTAATGTTTTTGCTCTTTTGTCTGTTAGATGTTCAATATCTTCATAGGACATTCTTAATTGAGGTGTGCTGCAACCCAAAATTAATCCACGGATGGAGAATAGAAAATTGGATTGTTCTAAGGTGAGTGCGCACTACCTGTTATTGGTAAATTGATCTTTTTGATCATCAACTTACTTGTACTAAATTCAGGGTGCAAACCCGCTGTGAGGAGTGCCTCCGTGGAATGGCACTATGGGAGACTGTGTTCAATGACCTTGGCCGTGAAGCCAACGTACAGATGCAAACACATCCTGAGCTGGGAGTTTACTCGGTTGCAAGGTATAAGGCGCTGCGGACTGCTTTGCGGCAATGGCCAGTGTGTGTGTTGGAATCCATGGCTTTAGCACGGTTTCATTTTTGCTTTCATTTTTGATGTCAGAGGAGAGTAAATCTCCAAGTCAAGAACGACCGACACACACAATGGCCCTTAGCGCCAAAAGATCCCCACGGCGAAACGTCCCAGCGCCGAATTGGGCGCGCCCAAATGTCTCCTGCGCCGAAGCAGTCGAGGTGAATCGGCCCGTGCCCAACTGGTGCGCCAAATCGTCCTGCTTCGCATAAGAGGACCTAAGGGAATCAGCCAGACGCAGATTCCGGGAGACGTAGAGCAGTCATTTTTCTCCCGCTTCCACTCACATCATCACCTGCGCCAAAGGGATTGAGGAGGACCAGGCTACCACAGAATATCTTAAGAACTGACCGGGACCACCAGTGTTTGGGCGCTGACATTCGGCGCCAGCCACTTTGACGGTGCACCGTTGAAGTCCCATTTGGGCGCACCCTGTTGGCCGCGGCAGCAAGCAGAGTCATAGACAGGGTAAGGCCTGAGCAGGCAAGGCCCACCCAAAATCTGTAAAAATCCAGGCAGCAGCACTGTGTGGGCATTTACAGATGTTAGTGCCACTGAGATGGACCCAACTACATTAGCTTCACAATCCACTTGTTAGACATTTTTGGCTACGCCTCTGCCAGCAGGGTGCAGAGACCTGCACACCTGGCTAGTTATGTTTATTGAAATATATTGTCACCTGGAGCCAGTGCTTTGAGTAGGCAAACTCGAGTCGGGGACGGGGTGCCTCTTACAGGGACAAGACCGAAAGGGATGTGGCCTGGCAGGGGTTTGCACTGCAATTAAGAGGCAGGACTTCCCAACCTGAATGCCGGATGTTAGACCACGTACCTATCGTGCCACAGGCCGGGATTGATTTTGCAAAAATGGCTGTGGCCCAACAGGCAGCATTCACGTCAGGTAAGTGTTGCCGCTTCAATGTGGCGCTGGCCTCCTGCCAGGGCCTGGCAGCCAGGCACACCTTTTGATCTATCAGCACCCTTGCACCCTGGGTGCAAGGGTGCTGATTCCTGCATCTCAAGTAAAAGGGGGGGGGGGCGTGGCGGAATCTCTTGCGTATACACAAGTGTGTAATAATTAAGAAGGTCCGCTCTCAATTAAGGTAAGTTCTTTAGTGTTTATTGTCATTTCCTTGTAAGCTAGTGCGTGAAACACCGGCAGGGGTGTTGCTAGGTCTGGCAAAGGTCCGGGGCTACGCTAATGTCGGGACCGTCGAGACTCGGGGCTAGCTAGCCTTTTGGTTGTAGCACCTGAGCTTCTATCCGGGGCTACAACAAAAAGACCCGGGCTATAGCCCCCTCAGCCCCTCCCCTAGCAACGCCTCTGAACACCGGCGTCACACCCAGCCAGTTTCATCCTTCACCGTGCACTGCCAACGGCTCCTCTCAGATCTCTCACACAGCATTCCTTCTCAACATTCCAGCATTCCCATTGCAGGCACACATCATAACAAAGTGCAAGTGAGCATGGCAAGGGAGCACGGCAAGTTAGCAAGGCAAGTGAGCAAAGCAAGTGAGCAAGGCAAGTGAGCAAGGTAAGTGAAAAAGGCAAGTGAACAAGTGCAAGTGAGCAAGTTCAAGTGAGCATGGCAAGTGAACAAGGCAAGTGAACAAGGCAAGTGAACAAGGCAAGTGAACAAGGCAAGTGAGCAAGTGCAAGTGAGCATGGCAAGTGAGCAAGGCTTGTGAGCACGGCAAGTGAACAAGGCAAGTGAGCCTAGCAAGTGAGCAAGGCAAGTGAGCAAGGCAATTGAGCAAGGCAAATGAGCATGGAAAGGGAGCAAGGCAAGTGAGCAATGCAAGTGAGCAAGGCAAGTGAGCATAGCAAGTGAGCAAGGCAAGTGAGCAAGGCAAGTGAACAAGGCAAGTGAGCAAGTGCAACTGAGCATGGCAAGTGAGCAAGGCAAGTGAACAAGGCAAGTGAGCATGGCAAGTGAGCATGGCAAGTGAGCAAGGCAAGTGAGCAAGGCAAGTGAGCAAGGCAAGTGAAAAAGGCAAGTGAAAAAGGCAAGTGAACAAGTCCAAGTGAGCAAGTTCAAGTGAGCATGGCAAGTGAGCAAGGCAAGTGAACAAGGCAAGTGAGCAAGTGCAAGTGAGCATGGCAAGTGAGCAAGGCTTGTGAGCACGGCAAGTGAACAAGGCAAGTGAGCCTAGCAAGTGAGCAAGGCAAGTGAGCAAGGCAATTGAGCAAGGCAAATGAGCATGGAAAGGGAGCAAGGCATGTGAGCAATGCAAGTGAGCAAGGCAAGTGAGCATAGCAAGTGAGCAAGGCAAGTGAACAAGGCAAGTGAGCAAGTGCAACTGAGCATGGCAAGTGAGCATGGCAAGTGAACAAGGCAAGTGAGCATGGCAAGTGAGCAAGGCAAGTGAGAAAGGCAAGTGAGCATGGAACGGGAGCAAGGCAAGTGAGCATAGCAAGTGAGCATGATTCCTATGCAGATTTCATGGAAGTAGTCACTGTGTGAGGGATGGAGGGGTCACGGGAAGTAGTCACTGTGTGAGGGATGGAGGGGTCACGGGAAGTAGTCACTGTGTGAGGGATGGCAAGTGAGCAAGGCAAGTGAGCATGGCAAGTGAGCATGAGGTTTCACTGGAAGTAGTCACTGTTTGAGGGATGGCAGGGTCACGGGAAGTAGTCACTGTGTGAGGGACGGCAGGGTCACGGGAAGTAGTCACTGTGTGAGTGATGGAGGGGTCACGGGAAGTAGTCACTGTGTGAGGGATGGAGAGGTCACGGGAAGTAGTCACTGTGTGAGGGATGGCAAGTGAGCAAGGCAAGTGAGCATGGCAAGTGAGCATGAGATTTCACTGGAAGTAGTCACTGTGTGAGGGATGGTGGGGTCACAGGAAGTAGTCACTGTGTGAGGGATGGCGGTGTCACGGGAAGTAGTCACTGTGTGAGGGATGGCAGTGTCACGGGAAGTAGTCACTGTGTGAAGTATGCCATGGTCACGGGAAGTAGTCATTGTGTGAGGGACGGCGGGGTCACGGGAAGTAGTCACTGTGTGAGGGATGGCGGGGTCACGGGAAGTAGTCACTGTGTGAAGTATGGCGGGGTCACGGGAAGTAGTCACTGTGTGAGGGACGGCGGGGTCACGGGAAGTAGTCATTGTGTGAGGGATGGAGGGGTCACGGGAAGTAGTCACTGTGTGAGGGATGGCGGGGTCACAGGAAGTAGTCACTGTGTGAGGGATGGATGGGGTCATGTAAAGTAGTCACTGTGTGAGGGATGGAGGGGTCACGGGAAGTAGTCACACGGGAAGTAGTCACTGTGTGAGGGATGGAGGGGTCACAGGAAGTAGTCACTGTGTGAGGGATGGGGGTCACGGGAAGTAGTCACTGTGTGAGGGATGGAGGGGTCACAGGAAATAGTCACTGTGTGAGGGATGGGGAAAACGGGAAGTAGTCACTGTGTGAGGGATGGCGGGGTCACAGGAAGTAGTCACTGTGTGAGGGACGGCAGGGTCACGGGAAGTAGTCACTGTGTGAGTGATGGCGGGGTCACAGGAAGTAGTCACTGTGTGAGGGATGGTGGGGTCAGAGGAAGTAGTCACTGTGTGAGGGATGGCGGGGTCACGGGAAGTAGTCACTGTATGAAGTATGGCAGAGTCACGATAAGTAGTCACTGTGTGAGGGACGGCGGGGTCACGGGAAGTAGTCACTGTGTGAGGGATGGAGGGGTCACGGGAAGTAGTCACTGTGTGAGGGATGGAGGGGTCACGGGAAGTAGTCACTGTGTGAGGGATGGCAAGTGAGCAAGGCAAGTGAGCATGGCAAGTGAGCATGAGGTTTCACTGGAAGTAGTCACGGTTTGAGGGATGGTGGGGTCACAGGAAGTAGTCACTGTGTAAAGTATGGCAGGGTCACGGGAAGTAGTCACTGTGTGAGGGACGGCAGGGTCACGGGAAGTAGTCAATGTGTGAGTGATGGAGGGGTCACGGGAAGTAGTCACTGTGTGAGGGATGGAGAGGTCACGGGAAGTAGTCACTGTGTGAGGGATGGCAAGTGAGCAAGGCAAGTGAGCATGGCAAGTGAGCATGAGATTTCACTGGAAGTAGTCACTGTGTGAAGTATGGCAGGGTCACGGGAAGTAGTCACTGTGTGAGGGACGGCGGGGTCACGGGAAGTAGTCACTGTGTGAGGTATGGCGGGGTCACGGGAAGTAGTCACTGTGTGAAGTATGGCAGGGTCACGGGAAGTAGTCACTATGTGAGGGACGGCAGGGTCACGGGAAGTAGTCATTGTGTGAGGGATGGAGGGGTCACGGGAAGTAGTCACTGTGTGAGGGATGGCGGGGTCACGGGAAGTAGTCACTGTGTGAGGGATGGATGGGGTCATGTAAAGTAGTCACTGTGTGAGGGATGGAGGGGTCACGGGAAGTAGTCACACGGGAAGTAGTCACTGTGTGAGGGATGGAGGGGTCACAGGAAGTAGTCACTGTGTGAGGGATGGGGGTCACGGGAAGTAGTCACTGTGTGAGGGATGGAGGGGTCACAGGAAATAGTCACTGTGTGAGGGATGGGGAAAACGGGAAGTAGTCACTGTGTGAGGGATGGCGGGGTCACAGGAAGTAGTCACTGTGTGAGGGATGGTGGGGTCAGAAGAAGTAGTCACTGTGTGAGGGATGGCGGGGTCACGGGAAGTAGTCACTGTATGAAGTATGGCAGGGTCACGGGAAGTAGTCACTGTGTGAGGGACGGCGGGGTCACGGGAAGTAGTCACTGTGTGAGGGATGGCGGGGTCACAGGAAGTAGTCACTGTGTGAGGGATGGAGGGGTCATGGGAAGTAGTCACTGTGTGAGGGATGGCAAGTGAGCAAGGCAAGTGAGCATGGCAAGTGAGCATGAGGTTTCACTGGAAGTAGTCACGGTTTGAGGGATGGTGGGGTCACAGGAAGTAGTCACTGTGTGAAGTATGGCAGGGTCACGGGAAGTAGTCACTGTGTGAGGGACGGCAGGGTCACGGGAAGTAGTCACTGTGTGAGTGATGGAGGGGTCATGGGAAGTAGTCACTGTGTGAGGGATGGAGAGGTCACGGGAAGTAGTCACTGTGTGAGGGATGGCAAGTGAGCAAGGCAAGTGAGCATGGCAAGTGAGCATGAGATTTCACTGGAAGTAGTCACTGTGTGAGGGATGGTGGGGTCACAGGAAGTAGTCACTGTGTGAGGGATGGTGGGGTCACAGGAAGTAGTCACTGTGTGAGGGATGGAGGGGTCACGGGAAGTAGTCACTGTGTGAGGGATGGCAAGTGAGCAAGGCAAGTGAGCATAGCAAGTGAGCATGAGGTTTCACTGGAAGTAGTCACGGTTTGAGGGATGGTGGGGTCACAGGAAGTAGTCACTGTGTGAAGTATGGCAGGGTCACGGGAAGTAGTCACTGTGTGAGGGACGGCAGGGTCACGGGAAGTAGTCACTGTGTGAGTGATGGAGGGGTCATGGGAAGTAGTCACTGTGTGAGGGATGGAGAGGTCACGGGAAGTAGTCACTGTGTGAGGGATGGCAAGTGAGCAAGGCAAGTGAGCATGGCAAGTGAGCATGAGATTTCACTGGAAGTAGTCACTGTGTGAGGGATGGTGGGTCACAGGAAGTAGTCACTGTGTGAGGGATGGTGGGGTCACAGGAAGTAGTCACTGTGTGAGGGATGGCAGTGTCACGGGAAGTAGTCACTGTGTGAAGTATGCCATGGTCACGGGAAGTAGTCACTGTGTGAGGGACGGCGGGGTCACGGGAAGTAGTCACTGTGTGAGGGATGGCGGGGTCACGGGAAGTAGTCACTGTGTGAAGTATGGCGGGGTCACGGGAAGTAGTCACTGTGTGAGGGACGGCGGGGTCACGGGAAGTGGTCATTGTGTGAGGGATGGAGGGGTCACGGGAAGTAGTCACTGTGTGAGGGATGGCGGGGTCACAGGAAGTAGTCACTGTGTGAGGGATGGATGGGGTCATGTAAAGTAGTCACTGTGTGAGGGATGGAGGGGTCACAGGAAGTAGTCACACGGGAAGTAGTCACTGTGTGAGGGATGGAGGGGTCACAGGAAGTAGTCACTGTGTGAGGGATGGGGTCACGGGAAGTAGTCACTGTGTGAGGGATGGAGGGGTCACAGGAAATAGTCACTGTGTGAGGGATGGGGAAAACGGGAAGTAGTCACTGTGTGAGGGATGGCGGGGTCACAGGAAGTAGTCACTGTGTGAGGGATGGTGGGGTCAGAAGAAGTAGTCACTGTGTGAGGGATGGCGGGGTCACGGGAAGTAGTCACTGTATGAAGTATGGCAGGGTCACGGGAAGTAGTCACTGTGTGAGGGACGGCGGGGTCACGGGAAGTAGTCACTGTGTGAGGGATGGAGGGGTCACGGGAAGTAGTCACTGTGTGAGGGATGGAGGGGTCACGGGAAGTAGTCACTGTGTGAGGGATGGCAAGTGAGCAAGGCAAGTGAGCATGAGGTTTCACTGGAAGTAGTCACGGTTTGAGGGATGGTGGGGTCACAGGAAGTAGTCACTGTGTGAAGTATGGCAGGGTCACGGGAAGTAGTCACTGTGTGAGGGACGGCAGGGTCACGGGAAGTAGTCACTGTGTGAGTGATGGAGGGGTCACGGGAAGTAGTCACTATGTGAGGGATGGAGAGGTCACGGGAAGTAGTCACTGTGTGAGGGATGGCAAGTGAGCAAGGCAAGTGAGCATGAGATTTCACTGGAAGTAGTCACTGTGTGAGGGATGGTGGGGTCACAGGAAGTAGTCACACGGGAAGTAGTCACTGTGTGAGGGATGGAGGGGTCACAGGAAGTAGTCACTGTGTGAGGGATGGGGTCACGGGAAGTAGTCACTGTGTGAGGGATGGAGGGGTCACAGGAAATAGTCACTGTGTGAGGGATGGGGAAAACGGGAAGTAGTCACTGTGTGAGGGATGGAGGGGTCACGGGAAGTAGTCACTGTGTGAGGGATGGAGGGGTCACGGGAAGTAGTCACTGTGTGAGGGATGGCAAGTGAGCAAGGCAAGTGAGCATGGCAAGTGAGCATGAGGTTTCACTGGAAGTAGTCACTGTGTGAGGGATGGTGGGGTCACAGGAAGTAGTCACTGTGTGAGGGATGGCAGGGTCAAGGGAAGTAGTCACTGTGTGAAGTATGGCAGGGTCAAGGGAAGTAGTCACTGTGTGAGGGACGGCGGGGTCACGGGAAGTAGTCACTGTGTGAGGGATGGCGGGGTCACGGGAAGTAGTCACTGTGTGAAGTATGGCAGGGTCACGGGAAGTAGTCACTGTGTGAGGGACGGCGGGGTAACAGGAAGTAGTCATTGTGTGAGGGATGGAGGGGTCACGGGAAGTAGTCACTGTGTGAGGGATGGAGGGGTCACGGGAAGTAGTCACTGTGTGAGGGATGGAGGGGTCACTGGAAGTAGTCACACGGGAAGTAGTCACTGTGTGAGGGATGGAGGGGTCACAGGAAGTAGTCACTGTGTGAGGGATGGGGTCACGGGAAGTAGTCACTGTGTGAGGGATGGAGTGGTCACAGGAAATAGTCACTGTGTGAGGGATGGGGGGTCACGGAAAGTAGACACTGTGTGAGGGATGGCGGGGTCACAGGAAGTAGTCACTGTGTGAGGGATGGTGGGGTCAGAGGAAGTAGTCACTGTGTGAGGGATGGCGGGGTCACGGGAAGTAGTCACTGTATGAAGTATGGCAGGGTCACGGGAAGTAGTCACTGTGTGAGGGACGGCGGGGTCACGGGAAGTAGTCACTGTGTGAGGGATGGAGGGGTCACGGGAAGTAGTCACTGTGTGAGGGATGGAGGGGTCACGGGAAGTAGTCACTGTGTGAGGGATGGCAAGTGAGCAAGGCAAGTGAGCATGGCAAGTGAGCATGAGGTTTCACTGGAAGTAGTCACGGTTTGAGGGATGGTGGGGTCACAGGAAGTAGTCACTGTGTGAAGTATGGCAGGGTCACGGGAAGTAGTCACTGTGTGAGGGACGGCAGGGTCACGGGAAGTAGTCACTGTGTGAGTGATGGAGGGGTCACGGGAAGTAGTCACTGTGTGAGGGATGGAGAGGTCACGGGAAGTAGTCACTGTGTGAGGGATGGCAAGTGAGCAACGCAAGTGAGCATGGCAAGTGAGCATGAGATTTCACTGGAAGTAGTCACTGTGTGAGGGATGGTGGGGTCACAGGAAGTAGTCACTGTGTGAGGGATGGTGGGGTCACAGGAAGTAGTCACTGTGTGAGGGATGGCGGTGTCACGGGAAGTAGTCACTGTGTGAAGTATGGCAGGGTCACGGGAAGTAGTCACTGTGTGAGGGACGGCGGGGTCACGGGAAGTAGTCACTGTGTGAGGGATGGCGGGGTCACGGGAAGTAGTCACTGTGTGAAGTATGGCAGGGTCACGGGAAGTAGTCACTGTGTGAGGGACGGCAGGGTCACGGGAAGTAGTCATTGTGTGAGGGATGGAGGGGTCACGGGAAGTAGTCACTGTGTGAGGGATGGCGGGGTCACGGGAAGTAGTCACTGTGTGAGGGATGGATGGGGTCATGTAAAGTAGTCACTGTGTGAGGGATGGAGGGGTCACGGGAAGTAGTCACACGGGAAGTAGTCACTGTGTGAGGGATGGAGGGGTCACAGGAAGTAGTCACTGTGTGAGGGATGGGGGTCACGGGAAGTAGTCACTGTGTGAGGGATGGAGGGGTCACAGGAAATAGTCACTGTGTGAGGGATGGGGAAAACGGGAAGTAGTCACTGTGTGAGGGATGGCGGGGTCACAGGAAGTAGTCACTGTGTGAGGGATGGTGGGGTCAGAAGAAGTAGTCACTGTGTGAGGGATGGCGGGGTCACGGGAAGTAGTCACTGTATGAAGTATGGCAGGGTCACGGGAAGTAGTCACTGTGTGAGGGACGGCGGGGTCACGGGAAGTAGTCACTGTGTGAGGGATGGAGGGGTCACGGGAAGTAGTCACTGTGTGAGGGATGGAGGGGTCATGGGAAGTAGTCACTGTGTGAGGGATGGCAAGTGAGCAAGGCAAGTGAGCATGGCAAGTGAGCATGAGGTTTCACTGGAAGTAGTCACGGTTTGAGGGATGGTGGGGTCACAGGAAGTAGTCACTGTGTGAAGTATGGCAGGGTCACGGGAAGTAGTCACTGTGTGAGGGATGGCAGGGTCACGGGAAGTAGTCACTGTGTGAGTGATGGAGGGGTCACGGGAAGTAGTCACTGTGTGAGGGATGGAGAGGTCACGGGAAGTAGTCACTGTGTGAGGGATGGCAAGTGAGCAAGGCAAGTGAGCATGGCAAGTGAGCATGAGATTTCACTGGAAGTAGTCACTGTGTGAGGGATGGTGGGGTCACAGGAAGTAGTCACTGTGTGAGGGATGGTGGGGTCACAGGAAGTAGTCACTGTGTGAGGGATGGCGGTGTCACGGGAAGTAGTCACTGTGTGAAGTATGGCAGGGTCACGGGAAGTAGTCACTGTGTGAGGGACGGCGGGGTCACGGGAAGTAGTCACTGTGTGAGGTATGGCGGGGTCACGGGAAGTAGTCACTGTGTGAAGTATGGCAGGGTCACGGGAAGTAGTCACTGTGTGAGGGACGGCAGGGTCACGGGAAGTAGTCATTGTGTGAGGGATGGAGGGGTCACGGGAAGTAGTCACTGTGTGAGGGATGGCGGGGTCACGGGAAGTAGTCACTGTGTGAGGGATGGATGGGGTCATGTAAAGTAGTCACTGTGTGAGGGATGGAGGGGTCACGGGAAGTAGTCACACGGGAAGTAGTCACTGTGTGAGGGATGGAGGGGTCACAGGAAGTAGTCACTGTGTGAGGGATGGGGGTCACTGGAAGTAGTCACTGTGTGAGGGATGGAGGGGTCACAGGAAATAGTCACTGTGTGAGGGATGGGGAAAACGGGAAGTAGTCACTGTGTGAGGGATGGCGGGGTCACAGGAAGTAGTCACTGTGTGAGGGATGGTGGGGTCAGAAGAAGTAGTCACTGTGTGAGGGATGGCGGGGTCACGGGAAGTAGTCACTGTATGAAGTATGGCAGGGTCACGGGAAGTAGTCACTGTGTGAGGGACGGCGGGGTCACGGGAAGTAGTCACTGTGTGAGGGATGGAGGGGTCACGGGAAGTAGTCACTGTGTGAGGGATGGAGGGGTCATGGGAAGTAGTCACTGTGTGAGGGATGGCAAGTGAGCAAGGCAAGTGAGCATGGCAAGTGAGCATGAGGTTTCACTGGAAGTAGTCACGGTTTGAGGGATGGTGGGGTCACAGGAAGTAGTCACTGTGTGAAGTATGGCAGGGTCACGGGAAGTAGTCACTGTGTGAGGGACGGCAGGGTCACGGGAAGTAGTCACTGTGTGAGTGATGGAGGGGTCACGGGAAGTAGTCACTGTGTGAGGGATGGAGAGGTCACGGGAAGTAGTCACTGTGTGAGGGATGGCAAGTGAGCAAGGCAAGTGAGCATGGCAAGTGAGCATGTGATTTCACTGGAAGTAGTCACTGTGTGAGGGATGGTGGGGTCACAGGAAGTAGTCACTGTGTGAGGGATGGTGGGGTCACAGGAAGTAGTCACTGTGTGAGGGATGGAGGGGTCACGGGAAGTAGTCACTGTGTGAGGGATGGCAAGTGAGCAAGGCAAGTGAGCATGGCAAGTGAGCATGAGGTTTCACTGGAAGTAGTCACGGTTTGAGGGATGGTGGGGTCACAGGAAGTAGTCACTGTGTGAAGTATGGCAGGGTCACGGGAAGTAGTCACTGTGTGAGGGACGGCAGGGTCACGGGAAGTAGTCACTGTGTGAGTGATGGAGGGGTCATGGGAAGTAGTCACTGTGTGAGGGATGGAGAGGTCACGGGAAGTAGTCACTGTGTGAGGGATGGCAAGTGAGCAAGGCAAGTGAGCATGGCAAGTGAGCATGAGATTTCACTGGAAGTAGTCACTGTGTGAGGGATGGTGGGGTCACAGGAAGTAGTCACTGTGTGAGGGATGGTGGGGTCACAGGAAGTAGTCACTGTGTGAGGGATGGCAGTGTCACGGGAAGTAGTCACTGTGTGAAGTATGCCATGGTCACGGGAAGTAGTCACTGTGTGAGGGACGGCGGGGTCACGGGAAGTAGTCACTGTGTGAGGGATGGCGGGGTCACGGGAAGTAGTCACTGTGTGAAGTATGGCGGGGTCACGGGAAGTAGTCACTGTGTGAGGGACGGCGGGGTCACGGGAAGTGGTCATTGTGTGAGGGATGGAGGGGTCACGGGAAGTAGTCACTGTGTGAGGGATGGCGGGGTCACAGGAAGTAGTCACTGTGTGAGGGATGGATGGGGTCATGTAAAGTAGTCACTGTGTGAGGGATGGAGGGGTCACAGGAAGTAGTCACACGGGAAGTAGTCACTGTGTGAGGGATGGAGGGGTCACGGGAAGTAGTCACTGTGTGAGGGATGGCAAGTGAGCCAGGCAAGTGAGCATGGCAAGTGAGCATGAGGTTTCACTGGAAGTAGTCACTGTGTGAGGGATGGTGGGGTCACAGGAAGTAGTCACTGTGTGAGGGATGGCAGGGTCAAGGGAAGTAGTCACTGTGTGAAGTATGGCAGGGTCAAGGGAAGTAGTCACTGTGTGAGGGACGGCGGGGTCACGGGAAGTAGTCACTGTGTGAGGGATGGCGGGGTCACGGGAAGTAGTCACTGTGTGAAGTATGGCAGGGTCACGGGAAGTAGTCACTGTGTGAGGGACGGCGGGGTAACAGGAAGTAGTCATTGTGTGAGGGATGGAGGGGTCACGGGAAGTAGTCACTGTGTGAGGGATGGAGGGGTCACGGGAAGTAGTCACTGTGTGAGGGATGGAGGGGTCACTGGAAGTAGTCACACGGGAAGTAGTCACTGTGTGAGGGATGGAGGGGTCACAGGAAGTAGTCACTGTGTGAGGGATGGGGTCACGGGAAGTAGTCACTGTGTGAGGGATGGAGTGGTCACAGGAAATAGTCACTGTGTGAGGGATGGGGGGTCACGGAAAGTAGACACTGTGTGAGGGATGGCGGGGTCACAGGAAGTAGTCACTGTGTGAGGGATGGTGGGGTCAGAGGAAGTAGTCACTGTGTGAGGGATGGCGGGGTCACGGGAAGTAGTCACTGTATGAAGTATGGCAGGGTCACGGGAAGTAGTCACTGTGTGAGGGACGGCGGGGTCACGGGAAGTAGTCACTGTGTGAGGGATGGAGGGGTCACGGGAAGTAGTCACTGTGTGAGGGATGGAGGGGTCACGGGAAGTAGTCACTGTGTGAGGGATGGCAAGTGAGCAAGGCAAGTGAGCATGGCAAGTGAGCATGAGGTTTCACTGGAAGTAGTCACGGTTTGAGGGATGGTGGGGTCACAGGAAGTAGTCACTGTGTGAAGTATGGCAGGGTCACGGGAAGTAGTCACTGTGTGAGGGACGGCAGGGTCACGGGAAGTAGTCACTGTGTGAGTGATGGAGGGGTCACGGGAAGTAGTCACTGTGTGAGGGATGGAGAGGTCACGGGAAGTAGTCACTGTGTGAGGGATGGCAAGTGAGCAACGCAAGTGAGCATGGCAAGTGAGCATGAGATTTCACTGGAAGTAGTCACTGTGTGAGGGATGGTGGGGTCACAGGAAGTAGTCACTGTGTGAGGGATGGTGGGGTCACAGGAAGTAGTCACTGTGTGAGGGATGGCGGTGTCACGGGAAGTAGTCACTGTGTGAAGTATGGCAGGGTCACGGGAAGTAGTCACTGTGTGAGGGACGGCGGGGTCACGGGAAGTAGTCACTGTGTGAGGGATGGCGGGGTCACGGGAAGTAGTCACTGTGTGAAGTATGGCAGGGTCACGGGAAGTAGTCACTGTGTGAGGGACGGCAGGGTCACGGGAAGTAGTCATTGTGTGAGGGATGGAGGGGTCACGGGAAGTAGTCACTGTGTGAGGGATGGCGGGGTCACGGGAAGTAGTCACTGTGTGAGGGATGGATGGGGTCATGTAAAGTAGTCACTGTGTGAGGGATGGAGGGGTCACGGGAAGTAGTCACACGGGAAGTAGTCACTGTGTGAGGGATGGAGGGGTCACAGGAAGTAGTCACTGTGTGAGGGATGGGGGTCACGGGAAGTAGTCACTGTGTGAGGGATGGAGGGGTCACAGGAAATAGTCACTGTGTGAGGGATGGGGAAAACGGGAAGTAGTCACTGTGTGAGGGATGGCGGGGTCACAGGAAGTAGTCACTGTGTGAGGGATGGTGGGGTCAGAAGAAGTAGTCACTGTGTGAGGGATGGCGGGGTCACGGGAAGTAGTCACTGTATGAAGTATGGCAGGGTCACGGGAAGTAGTCACTGTGTGAGGGACGGCGGGGTCACGGGAAGTAGTCACTGTGTGAGGGATGGAGGGGTCACGGGAAGTAGTCACTGTGTGAGGGATGGAGGGGTCATGGGAAGTAGTCACTGTGTGAGGGATGGCAAGTGAGCAAGGCAAGTGAGCATGGCAAGTGAGCATGAGGTTTCACTGGAAGTAGTCACGGTTTGAGGGATGGTGGGGTCACAGGAAGTAGTCACTGTGTGAAGTATGGCAGGGTCACGGGAAGTAGTCACTGTGTGAGGGACGGCAGGGTCACGGGAAGTAGTCACTGTGTGAGTGATGGAGGGGTCACGGGAAGTAGTCACTGTGTGAGGGATGGAGAGGTCACGGGAAGTAGTCACTGTGTGAGGGATGGCAAGTGAGCAAGGCAAGTGAGCATGGCAAGTGAGCATGAGATTTCACTGGAAGTAGTCACTGTGTGAGGGATGGTGGGGTCACAGGAAGTAGTCACTGTGTGAGGGATGGTGGGGTCACAGGAAGTAGTCACTGTGTGAGGGATGGCGGTGTCACGGGAAGTAGTCACTGTGTGAAGTATGGCAGGGTCACGGGAAGTAGTCACTGTGTGAGGGACGGCGGGGTCACGGGAAGTAGTCACTGTGTGAGGTATGGCGGGGTCACGGGAAGTAGTCACTGTGTGAAGTATGGCAGGGTCACGGGAAGTAGTCACTGTGTGAGGGACGGCAGGGTCACGGGAAGTAGTCATTGTGTGAGGGATGGAGGGGTCACGGGAAGTAGTCACTGTGTGAGGGATGGCGGGGTCACGGGAAGTAGTCACTGTGTGAGGGATGGATGGGGTCATGTAAAGTAGTCACTGTGTGAGGGATGGAGGGGTCACGGGAAGTAGTCACACGGGAAGTAGTCACTGTGTGAGGGATGGAGGGGTCACAGGAAGTAGTCACTGTGTGAGGGATGGGGGTCACGGGAAGTAGTCACTGTGTGAGGGATGGAGGGGTCACAGGAAATAGTCACTGTGTGAGGGATGGGGAAAACGGGAAGTAGTCACTGTGTGAGGGATGGCGGGGTCACAGGAAGTAGTCACTGTGTGAGGGATGGTGGGGTCAGAAGAAGTAGTCACTGTGTGAGGGATGGCGGGGTCACGGGAAGTAGTCACTGTATGAAGTATGGCAGGGTCACGGGAAGTAGTCACTGTGTGAGGGACGGCGGGGTCACGGGAAGTAGTCACTGTGTGAGGGATGGAGGGGTCACGGGAAGTAGTCACTGTGTGAGGGATGGAGGGGTCATGGGAAGTAGTCACTGTGTGAGGGATGGCAAGTGAGCAAGGCAAGTGAGCATGGCAAGTGAGCATGAGGTTTCACTGGAAGTAGTCACGGTTTGAGGGATGGTGGGGTCACAGGAAGTAGTCACTGTGTGAGGGACGGCAGGGTCACGGGAAGTAGTCACTGTGTGAGTGATGGAGGGGTCACGGGAAGTAGTCACTGTGTGAGGGACGGCAGGGTCACGGGAAGTAGTCACTGTGTGAGTGATGGAGGGGTCACGGGAAGTAGTCACTGTGTGAGGGATGGAGAGGTCACGGGAAGTAGTCACTGTGTGAGGGATGGCAAGTGAGCAAGGCAAGTGAGCATGGCAAGTGAGCATGAGATTTCACTGGAAGTAGTCACTGTGTGAGGGATGGTGGGGTCACAGGAAGTAGTCACTGTGTGAGGGATGGTGGGGTCACAGGAAGTAGTCACTGTGTGAGGGATGGAGGGGTCACGGGAAGTAGTCACTGTGTGAGGGATGGCAAGTGAGCAAGGCAAGTGAGCATGGCAAGTGAGCATGAGGTTTCACTGGAAGTAGTCACGGTTTGAGGGATGGTGGGGTCACAGGAAGTAGTCACTGTGTGAAGTATGGCAGGGTCACGGGAAGTAGTCACTGTGTGAGGGACGGCAGGGTCACGGGAAGTAGTCACTGTGTGAGTGATGGAGGGGTCATGGGAAGTAGTCACTGTGTGAGGGATGGAGAGGTCACGGGAAGTAGTCACTGTGTGAGGGATGGCAAGTGAGCAAGGCAAGTGAGCATGGCAAGTGAGCATGAGATTTCACTGGAAGTAGTCACTGTGTGAGGGATGGTGGGGTCACAGGAAGTAGTCACTGTGTGAGGGATGGTGGGGTCACAGGAAGTAGTCACTGTGTGAGGGATGGCAGTGTCACGGGAAGTAGTCACTGTGTGAAGTATGCCATGGTCACGGGAAGTAGTCACTGTGTGAGGGACGGCGGGGTCACGGGAAGTAGTCACTGTGTGAGGGATGGCGGGGTCACGGGAAGTAGTCACTGTGTGAAGTATGGCGGGGTCACGGGAAGTAGTCACTGTGTGAGGGACGGCGGGGTCACGGGAAGTGGTCATTGTGTGAGGGATGGAGGGGTCACGGGAAGTAGTCACTGTGTGAGGGATGGCGGGGTCACAGGAAGTAGTCACTGTGTGAGGGATGGATGGGGTCATGTAAAGTAGTCACTGTGTGAGGGATGGAGGGGTCACAGGAAGTAGTCACACGGGAAGTAGTCACTGTGTGAGGGATGGGGGTCACGGGAAGTAGTCACTGTGTGAGGGATGGAGGGGTCACAGGAAATAGTCACTGTGTGAGGGATGGGGAAAACGGGAAGTAGTCACTGTGTGAGGGATGGCGGGGTCACAGGAAGTAGTCACTGTGTGAGGGATGGTGGGGTCAGAAGAAGTAGTCACTGTGTGAGGGATGGCGGGGTCACGGGAAGTAGTCACTGTATGAAGTATGGCAGGGTCACGGGAAGTAGTCACTGTGTGAGGGACGGCGGGGTCACGGGAAGTAGTCACTGTGTGAGGGATGGAGGGGTCACGGGAAGTAGTCACTGTGTGAGGGATGGAGGGGTCATGGGAAGTAGTCACTGTGTGAGGGATGGCAAGTGAGCAAGGCAAGTGAGCATGGCAAGTGAGCATGAGGTTTCACTGGAAGTAGTCACGGTTTGAGGGATGGTGGGGTCACAGGAAGTAGTCACTGTGTGAAGTATGGCAGGGTCACGGGAAGTAGTCACTGTGTGAGGGACGGCAGGGTCACGGGAAGTAGTCACTGTGTGAGTGATGGAGGGGTCACGGGAAGTAGTCACTGTGTGAGGGATGGAGAGGTCACGGGAAGTAGTCACTGTGTGAGGGATGGCAAGTGAGCAAGGCAAGTGAGCATGGCAAGTGAGCATGAGATTTCACTGGAAGTAGTCACTGTGTGAGGGATGGTGGGGTCACAGGAAGTAGTCACTGTGTGAGGGATGGTGGGGTCACAGGAAGTAGTCACTGTGTGAGGGATGGAGGGGTCACGGGAAGTAGTCACTGTGTGAGGGATGGCAAGTGAGCAAGGCAATTGAGCATGGCAAGTGAGCATGAGGTTTCACTGGAAGTAGTCACGGTTTGAGGGATGGTGGGGTCACAGGAAGTAGTCACTGTGTGAAGTATGGCAGGGTCACGGGAAGTAGTCACTGTGTGAGGGACGGCAGGGTCACGGGAAGTAGTCACTGTGTGAGTGATGGAGGGGTCACGGGAAGTAGTCACTGTGTGAGGGATGGAGAGGTCACGGGAAGTAGTCACTGTGTGAGGGATGGCAAGTGAGCAGGCAAGTGAGCATGGCAAGTGAGCATGAGATTTCACTGGAAGTAGTCACTGTGTGAGGGATGGTGGGGTCACAGGAAGTAGTCACTGTGTGAGGGATGGTGGGGTCACAGGAAGTAGTCACTGTGTGAGGGATGGTGGGGTCACAGGAAGTAGTCACTGTGTGAGGGATGGCGGTGTCACGGGAAGTAGTCACTGTGTGAAGTATGGCAGGGTCACGGGAAGTAGTCACTGTGTGAGGGACGGCGGGGTCACGGGAAGTAGTCACTGTGTGAAGTATGGCAGGGTCACGGGAAGTAGTCACTGTGTGAGGGACGGCAGGGTCACGGGAAGTAGTCATTGTGTGAGGGATGGAGGGGTCACGGGAAGTAGTCACTGTGTGAGGGATGGCGGGGTGACGGGAAGTAGTCACTGTGTGAGGGATGGATGGGGTCATGTAAAGTAGTCACTGTGTGAGGGATGGAGGGGTCACGGGAAGTAGTCACACGGGAAGTAGTCACTGTGTGAGGGATGGAGGGGTCACAGGAAGTAGTCACTGTGTGAGGGATGGGGGTCACGGGAAGTAGTCACTGTGTGAGGGATGGAGGGGTCACAGGAAATAGTCACTGTGTGAGAGATGGGGAAAACGGGAAGTAGTCACTGTGTGAGGGATGGCGGGGTCACAGGAAGTAGTCACTGTGTGAGGGATGGTGGGGTCAGAAGAAGTAGTCACTGTGTGAGGGATGGCGGGGTCACGGGAAGTAGTCACTGTATGAAGTATGGCAGGGTCACGGGAAGTAGTCACTGTGTGAGGGACGGCGGGGTCACGGGAAGTAGTCACTGTGTGAGGGATGGTGGGGTCACAGGAAGTAGTCACTGTGTGAGGGATGGTGGGGTCACAGGAAGTAGTCACTGTGTGAGGGATGGAGGGGTCACGGGAAGTAGTCACTGTGTGAGGGATGGCAAGTGAGCAAGGCAATTGAGCATGGCAAGTGAGCATGAGGTTTCACTGGAAGTAGTCACGGTTTGAGGGATGGTGGGGTCACAGGAAGTAGTCACTGTGTGAAGTATGGCAGGGTCACGGGAAGTAGTCACTGTGTGAGGGACGGCAGGGTCACGGGAAGTAGTCACTGTGTGAGTGATGGAGGGGTCACGGGAAGTAGTCACTGTGTGAGGGATGGAGAGGTCACGGGAAGTAGTCACTGTGTGAGGGATGGCAAGTGAGCAAGGCAAGTGAGCATGGCAAGTGAGCATGAGATTTCACTGGAAGTAGTCACTGTGTGAGGGATGGTGGGGTCACAGGAAGTAGTCACTGTGTGAGGGATGGTGGGGTCACAGGAAGTAGTCACTGTGTGAGGGATGGTGGGGTCACAGGAAGTAGTCACTGTGTGAGGGATGGCGGTGTCACGGGAAGTAGTCACTGTGTGAAGTATGGCAGGGTCACGGGAAGTAGTCACTGTGTGAGGGACGGCGGGGTCACGGGAAGTAGTCACTGTGTGAAGTATGGCAGGGTCACGGGAAGTAGTCACTGTGTGAGGGACGGCAGGGTCACGGGAAGTAGTCATTGTGTGAGGGATGGAGGGGTCACGGGAAGTAGTCACTGTGTGAGGGATGGCGGGGTCACGGGAAGTAGTCACTGTGTGAGGGATGGATGGGGTCATGTAAAGTAGTCACTGTGTGAGGGATGGAGGAGTCACGGGAAGTAGTCACACGGGAAGTAGTCACTGTGTGAGGGATGGAGGGGTCACAGGAAGTAGTCACTGTGTGAGGGATGGGGGTCACGGGAAGTAGTCACTGTGTGAGGGATGGAGGGGTCACAGGAAATAGTCACTGTGTGAGAGATGGGGAAAACGGGAAGTAGTCACTGTGTGAGGGATGGCGGGGTCACAGGAAGTAGTCACTGTGTGAGGGATGGTGGGGTCAGAAGAAGTAGTCACTGTGTGAGGGATGGCGGGGTCACGGGAAGTAGTCACTGTATGAAGTATGGCAGGGTCACGGGAAGTAGTCACTGTGTGAGGGACGGCGGGGTCACGGGAAGTAGTCACTGTGTGAGGGATGGAGGGGTCACGGGAAGTAGTCACTGTGTGAGGGACGGCAGGGTCACGGGAAGTAGTCACTGTGTGAGTGATGGAGGGGTCACGGGAAGTAGTCACTGTGTGAGGGATGGAGAGGTCACGGGAAGTAGTCACTGTGTGAGGGATGGCAAGTGAGCAAGGCAAGTGAGCATGGCAAGTGAGCATGAGATTTCACTGGAAGTAGTCAGTGTGTGAGGGATGGTGGGGTCACAGGAAGTAGTCACTGTGTGAGGAATGGTGGGGTCACAGGAAGTAGTCACTGTGTGAGGGATGGCGGTGTCACGGGAAGTAGTCACTGTGTGAAGTATGGCAGGGTCACGGGAAGTAGTCACTGTGTGAGGGACGGCGGGGTCACGGGAAGTAGTCACTGTGTGAGGGATGGCGGGGTCACGGGAAGTAGTCACTGTGTGAAGTATGGCAGGGTCACGGGAAGTAGTCACTGTGTGAGGGACGGCAGGGTCACGGGAAGTAGTCATTGTGTGAGGGATGGAGGGGTCACGGGAAGTAGTCACTGTGTGAGGGATGGCGGGGTCACGGGAAGTAATCACTGTGTGAGGGATGGATGGGGTCATGTAAAGTAGTCACTGTGTGAGGGATGGAGGGGTCACGGGAAGTAGTCACACGGGAAGTAGTCAATGTGTGAGGGATGGAGGGGTCACAGGAAGTAGTCACTGTGTGAGGGATGGGGGTCACGGGAAGTAGTCACTGTGTGAGGGATGGAGGGGTCACAGGAAATAGTCACTGTGTGAGGGATGGGGAAAACGGGAAGTAGTCACTGTGTGAGGGATGGCGGGGTCACAGGAAGTAGTCACTGTGTGAGGGATGGTGGGGTCAGAAGAAGTAGTCACTGTGTGAGGGATGGCGGGGTCACGGGAAGTAGTCACTGTGTGAGGGATGGCAAGTGAGCGAGGCAAGTGAGCATGGCAAGTGAGCATGAGGTTTCACTGGAAGTAGTCACGGTTTGAGGGATGGTGGGGTCACAGGAAGTAGTCACTGTGTGAAGTATGGCAGGGTCACGGGAAGTAGTCACTGTGTGAGGGACGGCAGGGTCACGGGAAGTAGTCACTGTGTGAAGTATGGCAGGGTCACGGGAAGTAGTCACTGTGTGAGGGATGGAGGGGTCACGGGAAGTAGTCACACGGGAAGTAGTCAATGTGTGAGGGATGGAGGGGTCACAGGAAGTAGTCACTGTGTGAGGGATGGGGGTCACGGGAAGTAGTCACTGTGTGAGGGATGGAGGGGTCACAGGAAATAGTCACTGTGTGAGGGATGGGGAAAACGGGAAGTAGTCACTGTGTGAGGGATGGCGGGGTCACAGGAAGTAGTCACTGTGTGAGGGATGGTGGGGTCAGAAGAAGTAGTCACTGTGTGAGGGATGGCGGGGTCACGGGAAGTAGTCACTGTGTGAGGGATGGCAAGTGAGCGAGGCAAGTGAGCATGGCAAGTGAGCATGAGGTTTCACTGGAAGTAGTCACGGTTTGAGGGATGGTGGGGTCACAGGAAGTAGTCACTGTGTGAAGTATGGCAGGGTCACGGGAAGTAGTCACTGTGTGAGGGACGGCAGGGTCACGGGAAGTAGTCACTGTGTGAGTGATGGAGGGGTCACGGGAAGTAGTCACTATGTGAGGGATGGAGAGGTCACGGGAAGTAGTCACTGTGTGAGGGATGGCAAGTGAGCAAGGCAAGTGAGCATGAGATTTCACTAGAAGTAGTCAATGTGTGAGGGATGGTGGGGTCACGGGAAGTAGTCACACGGGAAGTAGTCACTGTGTGAGGGATGGAGGGGTCACAGGAAGTAGTCACTGTGTGAGGGATGGGGGTCACGGGAAGTAGTCACTGTGTGAGGGATGGAGGGGTCACGGGAAGTAGTCACTGTGTGAGGGATGGAGGGGTCACAGGAAATAGTCACTGTGTGAGGGATGGGGAAAACGGGAAGTAGTCACTGTGTGAGGGATGGCGGGGTCACAGGAAGTAGTCACTGTGTGAGGGATGGTGGGGTCAGAGGAAGTAGTCACTGTGTGAGGGATGTCGGTGTCACGGGAAGTAGTCACTGTATGAAGTATGGCAGGGTCACGGGAAGTAGTCACTGTGTGAGGGACGGCGGGGTCACGGGAAGTAGTCACTGTGTGAGGGATGGAGGGGTCACGGGAAGTAGTCACTGTATGAGGGATGGAGGGGTCACGGGAAGTAGTCACTGTGTGAGGGATGGCAAGTGAGCAAGGCAAGTGAGCATGGCAAGTGAGCATGAGGTTTCACTGGAAGTAGTCACTGTGTGAGGGATATTGGGGTCACAGGAAGTAGTCACTGTGTGAGGGATGGCAGGGTCAAGGGAAGTAGTCACTGTGTGAAGTATGGCAGGGTCAAGGGAAGTAGTCACTGTGTGAGGGACGGCGGGGTCACGGGAAGTAGTCACTGTGTGAGGGATGGCGGGGTCACGGGAAGTAGTCACTGTGTGAAGTATGGCAGGGTCACGGGAAGTAGTCACTGTGTGAGGGATGGCGGGGTCACAGGAAGTAGTCACTGTGTGAGGGATGGAGAGGTCACGGGAAGTAGTCACTGTGTGAGGGATGGCAAGTGAGCAAGGCAAGTGAGCATGGCAAGTGAGCATGAGATTTCACTGGAAGTAGTCACTGTGTGAGGGATGGTGGGGTCACAGGAAGTAGTCACTGTGTGAGGGATGGTGGGGTCACAGGAAGTAGTCACTGTGTGAGGGATGGCGGTGTCACGGGAAGTAGTCACTGTGTGAAGTATGGCAGGGTCACGGGAAGTAGTCACTGTGTGAGGGACGGCGGGGTCACGGGAAGTAGTCACTGTGTGAGGGATGGCGGGGTCACGGGAAGTAGTCACTGTGTGAAGTATGGCAGGGTCACGGGAAGTAGTCACTGTGTGAGGGACGGCAGGGTCACGGGAAGTAGTCATTGTGTGAGGGATGGAGGGGTCACGGGAAGTAGTCACTGTGTGAGGGATGGCGGGGTCACGGGAAGTAGTCACTGTGTGAGGGATGGATGGGGTCATGTAAAGTAGTCACTGTGTGAGGGATGGAGGGGTCACGGGAAGTAGTCACACGGGAAGTAGTCACTGTGTGAGGGATGGAGGGGTCACAGGAAGTAGTCACTGTGTGAGGGATGGGGGTCACGGGAAGTAGTCACTGTGTGAGGGATGGAGGGGTCACAGGAAATAGTCACTGTGTGAGGGATGGGGAAAACGGGAAGTAGTCACTGTGTGAGGGATGGCGGGGTCACAGGAAGTAGTCACTGTGTGAGGGATGGTGGGGTCAGAAGAAGTAGTCACTGTGTGAGGGATGGCGGGGTCACGGGAAGTAGTCACTGTATGAAGTATGGCAGGGTCACGGGAAGTAGTCACTGTGTGAGGGACGGCGGGGTCACGGGAAGTAGTCACTGTGTGAGGGATGGAGGGGTCACGGGAAGTAGTCACTGTGTGAGGGATGGAGGGGTCATGGGAAGTAGTCACTGTGTGAGGGATGGCAAGTGAGCAAGGCAAGTGAGCATGGCAAGTGAGCATGAGGTTTCACTGGAAGTAGTCACGGTTTGAGGGATGGTGGGGTCACAGGAAGTAGTCACTGTGTGAAGTATGGCAGGGTCACGGGAAGTAGTCACTGTGTGAGGGACGGCAGGGTCACGGGAAGTAGTCACTGTGTGAGTGATGGAGGGGTCACGGGAAGTAGTCACTGTGTGAGGGATGGAGAGGTCACGGGAAGTAGTCACTGTGTGAGGGATGGCAAGTGAGCAAGGCAAGTGAGCATGGCAAGTGAGCATGAGATTTCACTGGAAGTAGTCACTGTGTGAGGGATGGTGGGGTCACAGGAAGTAGTCACTGTGTGAGGGATGGTGGGGTCACAGGAAGTAGTCACTGTGTGAGGGATGGAGGGGTCACGGGAAGTAGTCACTGTGTGAGGGATGGCAAGTGAGCAAGGCAAGTGAGCATGGCAAGTGAGCATGAGGTTTCACTGGAAGTAGTCACGGTTTGAGGGATGGTGGGGTCACAGGAAGTAGTCACTGTGTGAAGTATGGCAGGGTCACGGGAAGTAGTCACTGTGTGAGGGACGGCGGGGTCACGGGAAGTAGTCACTGTGTGAGGGATGGCGGGGTCACGGGAAGTAGTCACTGTGTGAAGTATGGCAGGGTCACGGGAAGTAGTCACTGTGTGAGGGACGGCAGGGTCACGGGAAGTAGTCATTGTGTGAGGGATGGAGGGGTCATGGGAAGTAGTCACTGTGTGAGGGATGGCGGGGTCACGGGAAGTAATCACTGTGTGAGGGATGGATGGGGTCATGTAAAGTAGTCACTGTGTGAGGGATGGAGGGGTCACGGGAAGTAGTCACACGGGAAGTAGTCAATGTGTGAGGGATGGAGGGGTCACAGGAAGTAGTCACTGTGTGAGGGATGGGGGTCACGGGAAGTAGTCACTGTGTGAGGGATGGAGGGGTCACAGGAAATAGTCACTGTGTGAGGGATGGGGAAAACGGGAAGTAGTCACTGTGTGAGGGATGGCGGGGTCACAGGAAGTAGTCACTGTGTGAGGGATGGTGGGGTCAGAAGAAGTAGTCACTGTGTGAGGGATGGCGGGGTCACGGGAAGTAGTCACTGTGTGAGGGATGGCAAGTGAGCGAGGCAAGTGAGCATGGCAAGTGAGCATGAGGTTTCACTGGAAGTAGTCACGGTTTGAGGGATGGTGGGGTCACAGGAAGTAGTCACTGTGTGAAGTATGGCAGGGTCACGGGAAGTAGTCACTGTGTGAGGGACGGCAGGGTCACGGGAAGTAGTCACTGTGTGAGTGATGGAGGGGTCACGGGAAGTAGTCACTATGTGAGGGATGGAGAGGTCACGGGAAGTAGTCACTGTGTGAGGGATGGCAAGTGAGCAAGGCAAGTGAGCATGAGATTTCACTAGAAGTAGTCAATGTGTGAGGGATGGTGGGGTCACGGGAAGTAGTCACACGGGAAGTAGTCACTGTGTGAGGGATGGAGGGGTCACAGGAAGTAGTCACTGTGTGAGGGATGGGGGTCACGGGAAGTAGTCACTGTGTGAGGGATGGAGGGGTCACGGGAAGTAGTCACTGTGTGAGGGATGGAGGGGTCACAGGAAATAGTCACTGTGTGAGGGATGGGGAAAACGGGAAGTAGTCACTGTGTGAGGGATGGCGGGGTCACAGGAAGTAGTCACTGTGTGAGGGATGGTGGGGTCAGAGGAAGTAGTCACTGTGTGAGGGATGTCGGTGTCACGGGAAGTAGTCACTGTATGAAGTATGGCAGGGTCACGGGAAGTAGTCACTGTGTGAGGGACGGCGGGGTCACGGGAAGTAGTCACTGTGTGAGGGATGGAGGGGTCACGGGAAGTAGTCACTGTATGAGGGATGGAGGGGTCACGGGAAGTAGTCACTGTGTGAGGGATGGCAAGTGAGCAAGGCAAGTGAGCATGGCAAGTGAGCATGAGGTTTCACTGGAAGTAGTCACTGTGTGAGGGATATTGGGGTCACAGGAAGTAGTCACTGTGTGAGGGACGGCGGGGTCACGGGAAGTAGTCACTGTGTGAGGGATGGAGGGGTCACGGGAAGTAGTCACTGTGTGAGGGATGGAGGGGTCATGGGAAGTAGTCACTGTGTGAGGGATGGCAAGTGAGCAAGGCAAGTGAGCATGGCAAGTGAGCATGAGGTTTCACTGGAAGTAGTCACGGTTTGAGGGATGGTGGGGTCACAGGAAGTAGTCACTGTGTGAAGTATGGCAGGGTCACGGGAAGTAGTCACTGTGTGAGGGATGGCAGGGTCACGGGAAGTAGTCACTGTGTGAGTGATGGAGGGGTCACGGGAAGTAGTCACTGTGTGAGGGATGGAGAGGTCACGGGAAGTAGTCACTGTGTGAGGGATGGCAAGTGAGCAAGGCAAGTGAGCATGGCAAGTGAGCATGAGATTTCACTGGAAGTAGTCACTGTGTGAGGGATGGTGGGGTCACAGGAAGTAGTCACTGTGTGAGGGATGGTGGGGTCACAGGAAGTAGTCACTGTGTGAGGGATGGCGGTGTCACGGGAAGTAGTCACTGTGTGAAGTATGGCAGGGTCACGGGAAGTAGTCACTGTGTGAGGGACGGCGGGGTCACGGGAAGTAGTCACTGTGTGAGGTATGGCGGGGTCACGGGAAGTAGTCACTGTGTGAAGTATGGCAGGGTCACGGGAAGTAGTCACTGTGTGAGGGACGGCAGGGTCACGGGAAGTAGTCATTGTGTGAGGGATGGAGGGGTCACGGGAAGTAGTCACTGTGTGAGGGATGGCGGGGTCACGGGAAGTAGTCACTGTGTGAGGGATGGATGGGGTCATGTAAAGTAGTCACTGTGTGAGGGATGGAGGGGTCACGGGAAGTAGTCACACGGGAAGTAGTCACTGTGTGAGGGATGGAGGGGTCACAGGAAGTAGTCACTGTGTGAGGGATGGGGGTCACTGGAAGTAGTCACTGTGTGAGGGATGGAGGGGTCACAGGAAATAGTCACTGTGTGAGGGATGGGGAAAACGGGAAGTAGTCACTGTGTGAGGGATGGCGGGGTCACAGGAAGTAGTCACTGTGTGAGGGATGGTGGGGTCAGAAGAAGTAGTCACTGTGTGAGGGATGGCGGGGTCACGGGAAGTAGTCACTGTATGAAGTATGGCAGGGTCACGGGAAGTAGTCACTGTGTGAGGGACGGCGGGGTCACGGGAAGTAGTCACTGTGTGAGGGATGGAGGGGTCACGGGAAGTAGTCACTGTGTGAGGGATGGAGGGGTCATGGGAAGTAGTCACTGTGTGAGGGATGGCAAGTGAGCAAGGCAAGTGAGCATGGCAAGTGAGCATGAGGTTTCACTGGAAGTAGTCACGGTTTGAGGGATGGTGGGGTCACAGGAAGTAGTCACTGTGTGAAGTATGGCAGGGTCACGGGAAGTAGTCACTGTGTGAGGGACGGCAGGGTCACGGGAAGTAGTCACTGTGTGAGTGATGGAGGGGTCACGGGAAGTAGTCACTGTGTGAGGGATGGAGAGGTCACGGGAAGTAGTCACTGTGTGAGGGATGGCAAGTGAGCAAGGCAAGTGAGCATGGCAAGTGAGCATGTGATTTCACTGGAAGTAGTCACTGTGTGAGGGATGGTGGGGTCACAGGAAGTAGTCACTGTGTGAGGGATGGTGGGGTCACAGGAAGTAGTCACTGTGTGAGGGATGGAGGGGTCACGGGAAGTAGTCACTGTGTGAGGGATGGCAAGTGAGCAAGGCAAGTGAGCATGGCAAGTGAGCATGAGGTTTCACTGGAAGTAGTCACGGTTTGAGGGATGGTGGGGTCACAGGAAGTAGTCACTGTGTGAAGTATGGCAGGGTCACGGGAAGTAGTCACTGTGTGAGGGACGGCAGGGTCACGGGAAGTAGTCACTGTGTGAGTGATGGAGGGGTCATGGGAAGTAGTCACTGTGTGAGGGATGGAGAGGTCACGGGAAGTAGTCACTGTGTGAGGGATGGCAAGTGAGCAAGGCAAGTGAGCATGGCAAGTGAGCATGAGATTTCACTGGAAGTAGTCACTGTGTGAGGGATGGTGGGGTCACAGGAAGTAGTCACTGTGTGAGGGATGGTGGGGTCACAGGAAGTAGTCACTGTGTGAGGGATGGCAGTGTCACGGGAAGTAGTCACTGTGTGAAGTATGCCATGGTCACGGGAAGTAGTCACTGTGTGAGGGACGGCGGGGTCACGGGAAGTAGTCACTGTGTGAGGGATGGCGGGGTCACGGGAAGTAGTCACTGTGTGAAGTATGGCGGGGTCACGGGAAGTAGTCACTGTGTGAGGGACGGCGGGGTCACGGGAAGTGGTCATTGTGTGAGGGATGGAGGGGTCACGGGAAGTAGTCACTGTGTGAGGGATGGCGGGGTCACAGGAAGTAGTCACTGTGTGAGGGATGGATGGGGTCATGTAAAGTAGTCACTGTGTGAGGGATGGAGGGGTCACAGGAAGTAGTCACACGGGAAGTAGTCACTGTGTGAGGGATGGAGGGGTCACGGGAAGTAGTCACTGTGTGAGGGATGGCAAGTGAGCCAGGCAAGTGAGCATGGCAAGTGAGCATGAGGTTTCACTGGAAGTAGTCACTGTGTGAGGGATGGTGGGGTCACAGGAAGTAGTCACTGTGTGAGGGATGGCAGGGTCAAGGGAAGTAGTCACTGTGTGAAGTATGGCAGGGTCAAGGGAAGTAGTCACTGTGTGAGGGACGGCGGGGTCACGGGAAGTAGTCACTGTGTGAGGGATGGCGGGGTCACGGGAAGTAGTCACTGTGTGAAGTATGGCAGGGTCACGGGAAGTAGTCACTGTGTGAGGGACGGCGGGGTAACAGGAAGTAGTCATTGTGTGAGGGATGGAGGGGTCACGGGAAGTAGTCACTGTGTGAGGGATGGAGGGGTCACGGGAAGTAGTCACTGTGTGAGGGATGGAGGGGTCACTGGAAGTAGTCACACGGGAAGTAGTCACTGTGTGAGGGATGGAGGGGTCACAGGAAGTAGTCACTGTGTGAGGGATGGGGTCACGGGAAGTAGTCACTGTGTGAGGGATGGAGTGGTCACAGGAAATAGTCACTGTGTGAGGGATGGGGGGTCACGGAAAGTAGACACTGTGTGAGGGATGGCGGGGTCACAGGAAGTAGTCACTGTGTGAGGGATGGTGGGGTCAGAGGAAGTAGTCACTGTGTGAGGGATGGCGGGGTCACGGGAAGTAGTCACTGTATGAAGTATGGCAGGGTCACGGGAAGTAGTCACTGTGTGAGGGACGGCGGGGTCACGGGAAGTAGTCACTGTGTGAGGGATGGAGGGGTCACGGGAAGTAGTCACTGTGTGAGGGATGGAGGGGTCACGGGAAGTAGTCACTGTGTGAGGGATGGCAAGTGAGCAAGGCAAGTGAGCATGGCAAGTGAGCATGAGGTTTCACTGGAAGTAGTCACGGTTTGAGGGATGGTGGGGTCACAGGAAGTAGTCACTGTGTGAAGTATGGCAGGG
Source organism: Ambystoma mexicanum (assembly GCF_040938575.1). Taxonomy (NCBI): domain Eukaryota; kingdom Metazoa; phylum Chordata; class Amphibia; order Caudata; family Ambystomatidae; genus Ambystoma; species Ambystoma mexicanum. Next base: position 203,281,618 of record NC_090925.1, read on the forward strand.
TCACGGGAAGTAGTCACTGTGTGAGGGACGGCAGGGTCACGGGAAGTAGTCACTGTGTGAGTGATGGAGGGGTCACGGGAAGTAGTCACTGTGTGAGGGATGGAGAGGTCACGGGAAGTAGTCACTGTGTGAGGGATGGCAAGTGAGCAACGCAAGTGAGCATGGCAAGTGAGCATGAGATTTCACTGGAAGTAGTCACTGTGTGAGGGATGGTGGGGTCACAGGAAGTAGTCACTGTGTGAGGGATGGTGGGGTCACAGGAAGTAGTCACTGTGTGAGGGATGGCGGTGTCACGGGAAGTAGTCACTGTGTGAAGTATGGCAGGGTCACGGGAAGTAGTCACTGTGTGAGGGACGGCGGGGTCACGGGAAGTAGTCACTGTGTGAGGGATGGCGGGGTCACGGGAAGTAGTCACTGTGTGAAGTATGGCAGGGTCACGGGAAGTAGTCACTGTGTGAGGGACGGCAGGGTCACGGGAAGTAGTCATTGTGTGAGGGATGGAGGGGTCACGGGAAGTAGTCACTGTGTGAGGGATGGCGGGGTCACGGGAAGTAGTCACTGTGTGAGGGATGGATGGGGTCATGTAAAGTAGTCACTGTGTGAGGGATGGAGGGGTCACGGGAAGTAGTCACACGGGAAGTAGTCACTGTGTGAGGGATGGAGGGGTCACAGGAAGTAGTCACTGTGTGAGGGATGGGGGTCACGGGAAGTAGTCACTGTGTGAGGGATGGAGGGGTCACAGGAAATAGTCACTGTGTGAGGGATGGGGAAAACGGGAAGTAGTCACTGTGTGAGGGATGGCGGGGTCACAGGAAGTAGTCACTGTGTGAGGGATGGTGGGGTCAGAAGAAGTAGTCACTGTGTGAGGGATGGCGGGGTCACGGGAAGTAGTCACTGTATGAAGTATGGCAGGGTCACGGGAAGTAGTCACTGTGTGAGGGACGGCGGGGTCACGGGAAGTAGTCACTGTGTGAGGGATGGAGGGGTCACGGGAAGTAGTCACTGTGTGAGGGATGGAGGGGTCATGGGAAGTAGTCACTGTATGAGGGATGGCAAGTGAGCAAGGCAAGTGAGCATGGCAAGTGAGCATGAGGTTTCACTGGAAGTAGTCACGGTTTGAGGGATGGTGGGGTCACAGGAAGTAGTCACTGTGTGAAGTATGGCAGGGTCACGGGAAGTAGTCACTGTGTGAGGGACGGCAGGGTCACGGGAAGTAGTCACTGTGTGAGTGATGGAGGGGTCACGGGAAGTAGTCACTGTGTGAGGGATGGAGAGGTCACGGGAAGTAGTCACTGTGTGAGGGATGGCAAGTGAGCAAGGCAAGTGAGCATGGCAAGTGAGCATGAGATTTCACTGGAAGTAGTCACTGTGTGAGGGATGGTGGGGTCACAGGAAGTAGTCACTGTGTGAGGGATGGTGGGGTCACAGGAAGTAGTCACTGTGTGAGGGATGGCGGTGTCACGGGAAGTAGTCACTGTGTGAAGTATGGCAGGGTCACGGGAAGTAGTCACTGTGTGAGGGACGGCGGGGTCACGGGAAGTAGTCACTGTGTGAGGTATGGCGGGGTCACGGGAAGTAGTCACTGTGTGAAGTATGGCAGGGTCACGGGAAGTAGTCACTGTGTGAGGGACGGCAGGGTCACGGGAAGTAGTCATTGTGTGAGGGATGGAGGGGTCACGGGAAGTAGTCACTGTGTGAGGGATGGCGGGGTCACGGGAAGTAGTCACTGTGTGAGGGATGGATGGGGTCATGTAAAGTAGTCACTGTGTGAGGGATGGAGGGGTCACGGGAAGTAGTCACACGGGAAGTAGTCACTGTGTGAGGGATGGAGGGGTCACAGGAAGTAGTCACTGTGTGAGGGATGGGGGTCACGGGAAGTAGTCACTGTGTGAGGGATGGAGGGGTCACAGGAAATAGTCACTGTGTGAGGGATGGGGAAAACGGGAAGTAGTCACTGTGTGAGGGATGGCGGGGTCACAGGAAGTAGTCACTGTGTGAGGGATGGTGGGGTCAGAAGAAGTAGTCACTGTGTGAGGGATGGCGGGGTCACGGGAAGTAGTCACTGTATGAAGTATGGCAGGGTCACGGGAAGTAGTCACTGTGTGAGGGACGGCGGGGTCACGGGAAGTAGTCACTGTGTGAGGGATGGAGGGGTCACGGGAAGTAGTCACTGTGTGAGGGATGGAGGGGTCATGGGAAGTAGTCACTGTGTGAGGGATGGCAAGTGAGCAAGGCAAGTGAGCATGGCAAGTGAGCATGAGGTTTCACTGGAAGTAGTCACGGTTTGAGGGATGGTGGGGTCACAGGAAGTAGTCACTGTGTGAGGGACGGCAGGGTCACGGGAAGTAGTCACTGTGTGAGTGATGGAGGGGTCACGGGAAGTAGTCACTGTGTGAGGGACGGCAGGGTCACGGGAAGTAGTCACTGTGTGAGTGATGGAGGGGTCACGGGAAGTAGTCACTGTGTGAGGGATGGAGAGGTCACGGGAAGTAGTCACTGTGTGAGGGATGGCAAGTGAGCAAGGCAAGTGAGCATGGCAAGTGAGCATGAGATTTCACTGGAAGTAGTCACTGTGTGAGGGATGGTGGGGTCACAGGAAGTAGTCACTGTGTGAGGGATGGTGGGGTCACAGGAAGTAGTCACTGTGTGAGGGATGGAGGGGTCACGGGAAGTAGTCACTGTGTGAGGGATGGCAAGTGAGCAAGGCAAGTGAGCATGGCAAGTGAGCATGAGGTTTCACTGGAAGTAGTCACGGTTTGAGGGATGGTGGGGTCACAGGAAGTAGTCACTGTGTGAAGTATGGCAGGGTCACGGGAAGTAGTCACTGTGTGAGGGATGGCAGGGTCACGGGAAGTAGTCACTGTGTGAGTGATGGAGGGGTCATGGGAAGTAGTCACTGTGTGAGGGATGGAGAGGTCACGGGAAGTAGTCACTGTGTGAGGGATGGCAAGTGAGCAAGGCAAGTGAGCATGGCAAGTGAGCATGAGATTTCACTGGAAGTAGTCACTGTGTGAGGGATGGTGGGGTCACAGGAAGTAGTCACTGTGTGAGGGATGGTGGGGTCACAGGAAGTAGTCACTGTGTGAGGGATGGCAGTGTCACGGGAAGTAGTCACTGTGTGAAGTATGCCATGGTCACGGGAAGTAGTCACTGTGTGAGGGACGGCGGGGTCACGGGAAGTAGTCACTGTGTGAGGGATGGCGGGGTCACGGGAAGTAGTCACTGTGTGAAGTATGGCGGGGTCACGGGAAGTAGTCACTGTGTGAGGGACGGCGGGGTCACGGGAAGTGGTCATTGTGTGAGGGATGGAGGGGTCACGGGAAGTAGTCACTGTGTGAGGGATGGCGGGGTCACAGGAAGTAGTCACTGTGTGAGGGATGGATGGGGTCATGTAAAGTAGTCACTGTGTGAGGGATGGAGGGGTCACAGGAAGTAGTCACACGGGAAGTAGTCACTGTGTGAGGGATGGGGGTCACGGGAAGTAGTCACTGTGTGAGGGATGGAGGGGTCACAGGAAATAGTCACTGTGTGAGGGATGGGGAAAACGGGAAGTAGTCACTGTGTGAGGGATGGCGGGGTCACAGGAAGTAGTCACTGTGTGAGGGATGGTGGGGTCAGAAGAAGTAGTCACTGTGTGAGGGATGGCGGGGTCACGGGAAGTAGTCACTGTATGAAGTATGGCAGGGTCACGGGAAGTAGTCACTGTGTGAGGGACGGCGGGGTCACGGGAAGTAGTCACTGTGTGAGGGATGGAGGGGTCACGGGAAGTAGTCACTGTGTGAGGGATGGAGGGGTCATGGGAAGTAGTCACTGTGTGAGGGATGGCAAGTGAGCAAGGCAAGTGAGCATGGCAAGTGAGCATGAGGTTTCACTGGAAGTAGTCACGGTTTGAGGGATGGTGGGGTCACAGGAAGTAGTCACTGTGTGAAGTATGGCAGGGTCACGGGAAGTAGTCACTGTGTGAGGGACGGCAGGGTCACGGGAAGTAGTCACTGTGTGAGTGATGGAGGGGTCACGGGAAGTAGTCACTGTGTGAGGGATGGAGAGGTCACGGGAAGTAGTCACTGTGTGAGGGATGGCAAGTGAGCAAGGCAAGTGAGCATGGCAAGTGAGCATGAGATTTCACTGGAAGTAGTCACTGTGTGAGGGATGGTGGGGTCACAGGAAGTAGTCACTGTGTGAGGGATGGTGGGGTCACAGGAAGTAGTCACTGTGTGAGGGATGGAGGGGTCACGGGAAGTAGTCACTGTGTGAGGGATGGCAAGTGAGCAAGGCAATTGAGCATGGCAAGTGAGCATGAGGTTTCACTGGAAGTAGTCACGGTTTGAGGGATGGTGGGGTCACAGGAAGTAGTCACTGTGTGAAGTATGGCAGGGTCACGGGAAGTAGTCACTGTGTGAGGGACGGCAGGGTCACGGGAAGTAGTCACTGTGTGAGTGATGGAGGGGTCACGGGAAGTAGTCACTGTGTGAGGGATGGAGAGGTCACGGGAAGTAGTCACTGTGTGAGGGATGGCAAGTGAGCAAGGCAAGTGAGCATGGCAAGTGAGCATGAGATTTCACTGGAAGTAGTCACTGTGTGAGGGATGGTGGGGTCACAGGAAGTAGTCACTGTGTGAGGGATGGTGGGGTCACAGGAAGTAGTCACTGTGTGAGGGATGGTGGGGTCACAGGAAGTAGTCACTGTGTGAGGGATGGCGGTGTCACGGGAAGTAGTCACTGTGTGAAGTATGGCAGGGTCACGGGAAGTAGTCACTGTGTGAGGGACGGCGGGGTCACGGGAAGTAGTCACTGTGTGAAGTATGGCAGGGTCACGGGAAGTAGTCACTGTGTGAGGGACGGCAGGGTCACGGGAAGTAGTCATTGTGTGAGGGATGGAGGGGTCACGGGAAGTAGTCACTGTGTGAGGGATGGCGGGGTCACGGGAAGTAGTCACTGTGTGAGGGATGGATGGGGTCATGTAAAGTAGTCACTGTGTGAGGGATGGAGGGGTCACGGGAAGTAGTCACACGGGAAGTAGTCACTGTGTGAGGGATGGAGGGGTCACAGGAAGTAGTCACTGTGTGAGGGATGGGGGTCACGGGAAGTAGTCACTGTGTGAGGGATGGAGGGGTCACAGGAAATAGTCACTGTGTGAGAGATGGGGAAAACGGGAAGTAGTCACTGTGTGAGGGATGGCGGGGTCACAGGAAGTAGTCACTGTGTGAGGGATGGTGGGGTCAGAAGAAGTAGTCACTGTGTGAGGGATGGCGGGGTCACGGGAAGTAGTCACTGTATGAAGTATGGCAGGGTCACGGGAAGTAGTCACTGTGTGAGGGACGGCGGGGTCACGGGAAGTAGTCACTGTGTGAGGGATGGTGGGGTCACAGGAAGTAGTCACTGTGTGAGGGATGGTGGGGTCACAGGAAGTAGTCACTGTGTGAGGGATGGAGGGGTCACGGGAAGTAGTCACTGTGTGAGGGATGGCAAGTGAGCAAGGCAATTGAGCATGGCAAGTGAGCATAAGGTTTCACTGGAAGTAGTCACGGTTTGAGGGATGGTGGGGTCACAGGAAGTAGTCACTGTGTGAAGTATGGCAGGGTCACGGGAAGTAGTCACTGTGTGAGGGACGGCAGGGTCACGGGAAGTAGTCACTGTGTGAGTGATGGAGGGGTCACGGGAAGTAGTCACTGTGTGAGGGATGGAGAGGTCACGGGAAGTAGTCACTGTGTGAGGGATGGCAAGTGAGCAAGGCAAGTGAGCATGGCAAGTGAGCATGAGATTTCACTGGAAGTAGTCACTGTGTGAGGGATGGTGGGGTCACAGGAAGTAGTCACTGTGTGAGGGATGGTGGGGTCACAGGAAGTAGTCACTGTGTGAGGGATGGTGGGGTCACAGGAAGTAGTCACTGTGTGAGGGATGGCGGTGTCACGGGAAGTAGTCACTGTGTGAAGTATGGCAGGGTCACGGGAAGTAGTCACTGTGTGAGGGACGGCGGGGTCACGGGAAGTAGTCACTGTGTGAAGTATGGCAGGGTCACGGAAAGTAGTCACTGTGTGAGGGACGGCAGGGTCACGGGAAGTAGTCATTGTGTGAGGGATGGAGGGGTCACGGGAAGTAGTCACTGTGTGAGGGATGGCGGGGTCACGGGAAGTAGTCACTGTGTGAGGGATGGATGGGGTCATGTAAAGTAGTCACTGTGTGAGGGATGGAGGGGTCACGGGAAGTAGTCACACGGGAAGTAGTCACTGTGTGAGGGATGGAGGGGTCACAGGAAGTAGTCACTGTGTGAGGGATGGGGGTCACGGGAAGTAGTCACTGTGTGAGGGATGGAGGGGTCACAGGAAATAGTCACTGTGTGAGAGATGGGGAAAACGGGAAGTAGTCACTGTGTGAGGGATGGCGGGGTCACAGGAAGTAGTCACTGTGTGAGGGATGGTGGGGTCAGAAGAAGTAGTCACTGTGTGAGGGATGGCGGGGTCACGGGAAGTAGTCACTGTATGAAGTATGGCAGGGTCACGGGAAGTAGTCACTGTGTGAGGGACGGCGGGGTCACGGGAAGTAGTCACTGTGTGAGGGATGGAGGGGTCACGGGAAGTAGTCACTGTGTGAGGGACGGCAGGGTCACGGGAAGTAGTCACTGTGTGAGTGATGGAGGGGTCACGGGAAGTAGTCACTGTGTGAGGGATGGAGAGGTCACGGGAAGTAGTCACTGTGTGAGGGATGGCAAGTGAGCAAGGCAAGTGAGCATGGCAAGTGAGCATGAGATTTCACTGGAAGTAGTCAGTGTGTGAGGGATGGTGGGGTCACAGGAAGTAGTCACTGTGTGAGGGATGGTGGGGTCACAGGAAGTAGTCACTGTGTGAGGGATGGCGGTGTCACGGGAAGTAGTCACTGTGTGAAGTATGGCAGGGTCACGGGAAGTAGTCACTGTGTGAGGGACGGCGGGGTCACGGGAAGTAGTCACTGTGTGAGGGATGGCGGGGTCACGGGAAGTAGTCACTGTGTGAAGTATGGCAGGGTCACGGGAAGTAGTCACTGTGTGAGGGACGGCAGGGTCACGGGAAGTAGTCATTGTGTGAGGGATGGAGGGGTCACGGGAAGTAGTCACTGTGTGAGGGATGGCGGGGTCACGGGAAGTAATCACTGTGTGAGGGATGGATGGGGTCATGTAAAGTAGTCACTGTGTGAGGGATGGAGGGGTCACGGGAAGTAGTCACACGGGAAGTAGTCAATGTGTGAGGGATGGAGGGGTCACAGGAAGTAGTCACTGTGTGAGGGATGGGGGTCACGGGAAGTAGTCACTGTGTGAGGGATGGAGGGGTCACAGGAAATAGTCACTGTGTGAGGGATGGGGAAAACGGGAAGTAGTCACTGTGTGAGGGATGGCGGGGTCACAGGAAGTAGTCACTGTGTGAGGGATGGTGGGGTCAGAAGAAGTAGTCACTGTGTGAGGGATGGCGGGGTCACGGGAAGTAGTCACTGTGTGAGGGATGGCAAGTGAGCGAGGCAAGTGAGCATGGCAAGTGAGCATGAGGTTTCACTGGAAGTAGTCACGGTTTGAGGGATGGTGGGGTCACAGGAAGTAGTCACTGTGTGAAGTATGGCAGGGTCACGGGAAGTAGTCACTGTGTGAGGGACGGCAGGGTCACGGGAAGTAGTCACTGTGTGAGTGATGGAGGGGTCACGGGAAGTAGTCACTATGTGAGGGATGGAGAGGTCACGGGAAGTAGTCACTGTGTGAGGGATGGCAAGTGAGCAAGGCAAGTGAGCATGAGATTTCACTAGAAGTAGTCAATGTGTGAGGGATGGTGGGGTCACGGGAAGTAGTCACACGGGAAGTAGTCACTGTGTGAGGGATGGAGGGGTCACAGGAAGTAGTCACTGTGTGAGGGATGGGGGTCACGGGAAGTAGTCACTGTGTGAGGGATGGAGGGGTCACGGGAAGTAGTCACTGTGTGAGGGATGGAGGGGTCACAGGAAATAGTCACTGTGTGAGGGATGGGGAAAACGGGAAGTAGTCACTGTGTGAGGGATGGCGGGGTCACAGGAAGTAGTCACTGTGTGAGGGATGGTGGGGTCAGAGGAAGTAGTCACTGTGTGAGGGATGTCGGTGTCACGGGAAGTAGTCACTGTATGAAGTATGGCAGGGTCACGGGAAGTAGTCACTGTGTGAGGGACGGCGGGGTCACGGGAAGTAGTCACTGTGTGAGGGATGGAGGGGTCACGGGAAGTAGTCACTGTATGAGGGATGGAGGGGTCACGGGAAGTAGTCACTGTGTGAGGGATGGCAAGTGAGCAAGGCAAGTGAGCATGGCAAGTGAGCATGAGGTTTCACTGGAAGTAGTCACTGTGTGAGGGATATTGGGGTCACAGGAAGTAGTCACTGTGTGAGGGATGGCAGGGTCAAGGGAAGTAGTCACTGTGTGAAGTATGGCAGGGTCAAGGGAAGTAGTCACTGTGTGAGGGACGGCGGGGTCACGGGAAGTAGTCACTGTGTGAGGGATGGCGGGGTCACGGGAAGTAGTCACTGTGTGAAGTATGGCAGGGTCACGGGAAGTAGTCACTGTGTGAGGGATGGCGGGGTCACAGGAAGTAGTCACTGTGTGAGGGATGGAGAGGTCACGGGAAGTAGTCACTGTGTGAGGGATGGCAAGTGAGCAAGGCAAGTGAGCATGGCAAGTGAGCATGAGATTTCACTGGAAGTAGTCACTGTGTGAGGGATGGTGGGGTCACAGGAAGTAGTCACTGTGTGAGGGATGGTGGGGTCACAGGAAGTAGTCACTGTGTGAGGGATGGCGGTGTCACGGGAAGTAGTCACTGTGTGAAGTATGGCAGGGTCACGGGAAGTAGTCACTGTGTGAGGGACGGCGGGGTCACGGGAAGTAGTCACTGTGTGAGGGATGGCGGGGTCACGGGAAGTAGTCACTGTGTGAAGTATGGCAGGGTCACGGGAAGTAGTCACTGTGTGAGGGACGGCAGGGTCACGGGAAGTAGTCATTGTGTGAAGGATGGAGGGGTCACGGGAAGTAGTCACTGTGTGAGGGATGGCGGGGTCACGGGAAGTAGTCACTGTGTGAGGGATGGATGGGGTCATGTAAAGTAGTCACTGTGTGAGGGATGGAGGGGTCACGGGAAGTAGTCACACGGGAAGTAGTCACTGTGTGAGGGATGGAGGGGTCACAGGAAGTAGTCACTGTGTGAGGGATGGGGGTCACGGGAAGTAGTCACTGTGTGAGGGATGGAGGGGTCACAGGAAATAGTCACTGTGTGAGGGATGGGGAAAACGGGAAGTAGTCACTGTGTGAGGGATGGCGGGGTCACAGGAAGTAGTCACTGTGTGAGGGATGGTGGGGTCAGAAGAAGTAGTCACTGTGTGAGGGATGGCGGGGTCACGGGAAGTAGTCACTGTATGAAGTATGGCAGGGTCACGGGAAGTAGTCACTGTGTGAGGGACGGCGGGGTCACGGGAAGTAGTCACTGTGTGAGGGATGGAGGGGTCACGGGAAGTAGTCACTGTGTGAGGGATGGAGGGGTCATGGGAAGTAGTCACTGTGTGAGGGATGGCAAGTGAGCAAGGCAAGTGAGCATGGCAAGTGAGCATGAGGTTTCACTGGAAGTAGTCACGGTTTGAGGGATGGTGGGGTCACAGGAAGTAGTCACTGTGTGAAGTATGGCAGGGTCACGGGAAGTAGTCACTGTGTGAGGGACGGCAGGGTCACGGGAAGTAGTCACTGTGTGAGTGATGGAGGGGTCACGGGAAGTAGTCACTGTGTGAGGGATGGAGAGGTCACGGGAAGTAGTCACTGTGTGAGGGATGGCAAGTGAGCAAGGCAAGTGAGCATGGCAAGTGAGCATGAGATTTCACTGGAAGTAGTCACTGTGTGAGGGATGGTGGGGTCACAGGAAGTAGTCACTGTGTGAGGGATGGTGGGGTCACAGGAAGTAGTCACTGTGTGAGGGATGGAGGGGTCACGGGAAGTAGTCACTGTGTGAGGGATGGCAAGTGAGCAAGGCAAGTGAGCATGGCAAGTGAGCATGAGGTTTCACTGGAAGTAGTCACGGTTTGAGGGATGGTGGGGTCACAGGAAGTAGTCACTGTGTGAAGTATGGCAGGGTCACGGGAAGTAGTCACTGTGTGAGGGACGGCGGGGTCACGGGAAGTAGTCACTGTGTGAGGGATGGCGGGGTCACGGGAAGTAGTCACTGTGTGAAGTATGGCAGGGTCACGGGAAGTAGTCACTGTGTGAGGGACGGCAGGGTCACGGGAAGTAGTCATTGTGTGAGGGATGGAGGGGTCATGGGAAGTAGTCACTGTGTGAGGGATGGCGGGGTCACGGGAAGTAATCACTGTGTGAGGGATGGATGGGGTCATGTAAAGTAGTCACTGTGTGAGGGATGGAGGGGTCACGGGAAGTAGTCACACGGGAAGTAGTCAATGTGTGAGGGATGGAGGGGTCACAGGAAGTAGTCACTGTGTGAGGGATGGGGGTCACGGGAAGTAGTCACTGTGTGAGGGATGGAGGGGTCACAGGAAATAGTCACTGTGTGAGGGATGGGGAAAACGGGAAGTAGTCACTGTGTGAGGGATGGCGGGGTCACAGGAAGTAGTCACTGTGTGAGGGATGGTGGGGTCAGAAGAAGTAGTCACTGTGTGAGGGATGGCGGGGTCACGGGAAGTAGTCACTGTGTGAGGGATGGCAAGTGAGCGAGGCAAGTGAGCATGGCAAGTGAGCATGAGGTTTCACTGGAAGTAGTCACGGTTTGAGGGATGGTGGGGTCACAGGAAGTAGTCACTGTGTGAAGTATGGCAGGGTCACGGGAAGTAGTCACTGTGTGAGGGACGGCAGGGTCACGGGAAGTAGTCACTGTGTGAGTGATGGAGGGGTCACGGGAAGTAGTCACTATGTGAGGGATGGAGAGGTCACGGGAAGTAGTCACTGTGTGAGGGATGGCAAGTGAGCAAGGCAAGTGAGCATGAGATTTCACTAGAAGTAGTCAATGTGTGAGGGATGGTGGGGTCACGGGAAGTAGTCACACGGGAAGTAGTCACTGTGTGAGGGATGGAGGGGTCACAGGAAGTAGTCACTGTGTGAGGGATGGGGGTCACGGGAAGTAGTCACTGTGTGAGGGATGGAGGGGTCACGGGAAGTAGTCACTGTGTGAGGGATGGAGGGGTCACAGGAAATAGTCACTGTGTGAGGGATGGGGAAAACGGGAAGTAGTCACTGTGTGAGGGATGGCGGGGTCACAGGAAGTAGTCACTGTGTGAGGGATGGTGGGGTCAGAGGAAGTAGTCACTGTGTGAGGGATGTCGGTGTCACGGGAAGTAGTCACTGTATGAAGTATGGCAGGGTCACGGGAAGTAGTCACTGTGTGAGGGACGGCGGGGTCACGGGAAGTAGTCACTGTGTGAGGGATGGAGGGGTCACGGGAAGTAGTCACTGTATGAGGGATGGAGGGGTCACGGGAAGTAGTCACTGTGTGAGGGATGGCAAGTGAGCAAGGCAAGTGAGCATGGCAAGTGAGCATGAGGTTTCACTGGAAGTAGTCACTGTGTGAGGGATATTGGGGTCACAGGAAGTAGTCACTGTGTGAGGGATGGCAGGGTCAAGGGAAGTAGTCACTGTGTGAAGTATGGCAGGGTCAAGGGAAGTAGTCACTGTGTGAGGGACGGCGGGGTCACGGGAAGTAGTCACTGTGTGAGGGATGGCGGGGTCACGGGAAGTAGTCACTGTGTGAAGTATGGCAGGGTCACGGGAAGTAGTCACTGTGTGAGGGATGGCGGGGTCACAGGAAGTAGTCACTGTGTGAGGGATGGAGAGGTCACGGGAAGTAGTCACTGTGTGAGGGATGGCAAGTGAGCAAGGCAAGTGAGCATGGCAAGTGAGCATGAGATTTCACTGGAAGTAGTCACTGTGTGATGGATGGTGGGGTCACAGGAAGTAGTCACTGTGTGAGGGATGGTGGGGTCACAGGAAGTAGTCACTGTGTGAAGTATGGCAGGGTCACGGGAAGTAGTCACTGTGTGAGGGACGGCGGGGTCACGGGAAGTAGTCACTGTGTGAGGGATGGCGGGGTCACGGGAAGTAGTCACTGTGTGAAGTATGGCAGGGTCACGGGAAGTAGTCACTGTGTGAGGGACGGCAGGGTCACGGGAAGTAGTCATTGTGTGAGGGATGGAGGGGTCACGGGAAGTAGTCACTGTGTGAGGGATGGCGGGGTCACGGGAAGTAGTCACTGTGTGAGGGATGGATGGGGTCATGTAAAGTAGTCACTGTGTGAGGGATGGAGGGGTCACAGGAAGTAGTCACACGGGAAGTAGTCACTGTGTGAGGGATGGAGGGGTCACGGGAAGTAGTCACTGTGTGAGGGATGGCAAGTGAGCCAGGCAAGTGAGCATGGCAAGTGAGCATGAGGTTTCACTGGAAGTAGTCACTGTGTGAGGGATGGTGGGGTCACAGGAAGTAGTCACTGTGTGAGGGATGGCAGGGTCAAGGGAAGTAGTCACTGTGTGAAGTATGGCAGGGTCAAGGGAAGTAGTCACTGTGTGAGGGACGGCGGGGTCACGGGAAGTAGTCACTGTGTGAGGGATGGCGGGGTCACGGGAAGTAGTCACTGTGTGAAGTATGGCAGGGTCACGGGAAGTAGTCACTGTGTGAGGGACGGCGGGGTAACAGGAAGTAGTCATTGTGTGAGGGATGGAGGGGTCACGGGAAGTAGTCACTGTGTGAGGGATGGAGGGGTCACGGGAAGTAGTCACTGTGTGAGGGATGGAGGGGTCACTGGAAGTAGTCACACGGGAAGTAGTCACTGTGTGAGGGATGGAGGGGTCACAGGAAGTAGTCACTGTGTGAGGGATGGGGTCACGGGAAGTAGTCACTGTGTGAGGGATGGAGTGGTCACAGGAAATAGTCACTGTGTGAGGGATGGGGGGTCACGGAAAGTAGACACTGTGTGAGGGATGGCGGGGTCACAGGAAGTAGTCACTGTGTGAGGGATGGTGGGGTCAGAGGAAGTAGTCACTGTGTGAGGGATGGCGGGGTCACGGGAAGTAGTCACTGTATGAAGTATGGCAGGGTCACGGGAAGTAGTCACTGTGTGAGGGACGGCGGGGTCATGGGAAGTAGTCACTGTGTGAGGGATGGAGGGGTCACGGGAAGTAGTCACTGTGTGAGGGATGGAGAGGTCACGGGAAGTAGTCACTGTGTGAGGGATGGCAAGTGAGCAACGCAAGTGAGCATGGCAAGTGAGCATGAGATTTCACTGGAAGTAGTCACTGTGTGAGGGATGGTGGGGTCACAGGAAGTAGTCACTGTGTGAGGGATGGTGGGGTCACAGGAAGTAGTCACTGTGTGAGGGATGGCGGTGTCACGGGAAGTAGTCACTGTGTGAAGTATGGCAGGGTCACGGGAAGTAGTCACTGTGTGAGGGACGGCGGGGTCACGGGAAGTAGTCACTGTGTGAGGGATGGCGGGGTCACGGGAAGTAGTCACTGTGTGAAGTATGGCAGGGTCACGGGAAGTAGTCACTGTGTGAGGGACGGCAGGGTCACGGGAAGTAGTCATTGTGTGAGGGATGGAGGGGTCACGGGAAGTAGTCACTGTGTGAGGGATGGCGGGGTCACGGGAAGTAGTCACTGTGTGAGGGATGGATGGGGTCATGTAAAGTAGTCACTGTGTGAGGGATGGAGGGGTCACGGGAAGTAGTCACACGGGAAGTAGTCACTGTGTGAGGGATGGAGGGGTCACAGGAAGTAGTCACTGTGTGAGGGATGGGGGTCACGGGAAGTAGTCACTGTGTGAGGGATGGAGGGGTCACAGGAAATAGTCACTGTGTGAGGGATGGGGAAAACGGGAAGTAGTCACTGTGTGAGGGATGGCGGGGTCACAGGAAGTAGTCACTGTGTGAGGGATGGTGGGGTCAGAAGAAGTAGTCACTGTGTGAGGGATGGCGGGGTCACGGGAAGTAGTCACTGTATGAAGTATGGCAGGGTCACGGGAAGTAGTCACTGTGTGAGGGACGGCGGGGTCACGGGAAGTAGTCACTGTGTGAGGGATGGAGGGGTCACGGGAAGTAGTCACTGTGTGAGGGATGGAGGGGTCATGGGAAGTAGTCACTGTGTGAGGGATGGCAAGTGAGCAAGGCAAGTGAGCATGGCAAGTGAGCATGAGGTTTCACTGGAAGTAGTCACGGTTTGAGGGATGGTGGGGTCACAGGAAGTAGTCACTGTGTGAAGTATGGCAGGGTCACGGGAAGTAGTCACTGTGTGAGGGACGGCAGGGTCACGGGAAGTAGTCACTGTGTGAGTGATGGAGGGGTCACGGGAAGTAGTCACTGTGTGAGGGATGGAGAGGTCACGGGAAGTAGTCACTGTGTGAGGGATGGCAAGTGAGCAAGGCAAGTGAGCATGGCAAGTGAGCATGAGATTTCACTGGAAGTAGTCACTGTGTGAGGGATGGTGGGGTCACAGGAAGTAGTCACTGTGTGAGGGATGGTGGGGTCACAGGAAGTAGTCACTGTGTGAGGGATGGCGGTGTCACGGGAAGTAGTCACTGTGTGAAGTATGGCAGGGTCACGGGAAGTAGTCACTGTGTGAGGGACGGCGGGGTCACGGGAAGTAGTCACTGTGTGAGGTATGGCGGGGTCACGGGAAGTAGTCACTGTGTGAAGTATGGCAGGGTCACGGGAAGTAGTCACTGTGTGAGGGACGGCAGGGTCACGGGAAGTAGTCATTGTGTGAGGGATGGAGGGGTCACGGGAAGTAGTCACTGTGTGAGGGATGGCGGGGTCACGGGAAGTAGTCACTGTGTGAGGGATGGATGGGGTCATGTAAAGTAGTCACTGTGTGAGGGATGGAGGGGTCACGGGAAGTAGTCACACGGGAAGTAGTCACTGTGTGAGGGATGGAGGGGTCACAGGAAGTAGTCACTGTGTGAGGGATGGGGGTCACGGGAAGTAGTCACTGTGTGAGGGATGGAGGGGTCACAGGAAATAGTCACTGTGTGAGGGATGGGGAAAACGGGAAGTAGTCACTGTGTGAGGGATGGCGGGGTCACAGGAAGTAGTCACTGTGTGAGGGATGGTGGGGTCAGAAGAAGTAGTCACTGTGTGAGGGATGGCGGGGTCACGGGAAGTAGTCACTGTATGAAGTATGGCAGGGTCACGGGAAGTAGTCACTGTGTGAGGGACGGCGGGGTCACGGGAAGTAGTCACTGTGTGAGGGATGGAGGGGTCACGGGAAGTAGTCACTGTGTGAGGGATGGAGGGGTCATGGGAAGTAGTCACTGTGTGAGGGATGGCAAGTGAGCAAGGCAAGTGAGCATGGCAAGTGAGCATGAGGTTTCACTGGAAGTAGTCACGGTTTGAGGGATGGTGGGGTCACAGGAAGTAGTCACTGTGTGAGGGACGGCAGGGTCACGGGAAGTAGTCACTGTGTGAGTGATGGAGGGGTCACGGGAAGTAGTCACTGTGTGAGGGACGGCAGGGTCACGGGAAGTAGTCACTGTGTGAGTGATGGAGGGGTCACGGGAAGTAGTCACTGTGTGAGGGATGGAGAGGTCACGGGAAGTAGTCACTGTGTGAGGGATGGCAAGTGAGCAAGGCAAGTGAGCATGGCAAGTGAGCATGAGATTTCACTGGAAGTAGTCACTGTGTGAGGGATGGTGGGGTCACAGGAAGTAGTCACTGTGTGAGGGATGGTGGGGTCACAGGAAGTAGTCACTGTGTGAGGGATGGAGGGGTCACGGGAAGTAGTCACTGTGTGAGGGATGGCAAGTGAGCAAGGCAAGTGAGCATGGCAAGTGAGCATGAGGTTTCACTGGAAGTAGTCACGGTTTGAGGGATGGTGGGGTCACAGGAAGTAGTCACTGTGTGAAGTATGGCAGGGTCACGGGAAGTAGTCACTGTGTGAGGGACGGCAGGGTCACGGGAAGTAGTCACTGTGTGAGTGATGGAGGGGTCATGGGAAGTAGTCACTGTGTGAGGGATGGAGAGGTCACGGGAAGTAGTCACTGTGTGAGGGATGGCAAGTGAGCAAGGCAAGTGAGCATGGCAAGTGAGCATGAGATTTCACTGGAAGTAGTCACTGTGTGAGGGATGGTGGGGTCACAGGAAGTAGTCACTGTGTGAGGGATGGTGGGGTCACAGGAAGTAGTCACTGTGTGAGGGATGGCAGTGTCACGGGAAGTAGTCACTGTGTGAAGTATGCCATGGTCACGGGAAGTAGTCACTGTGTGAGGGACGGCGGGGTCACGGGAAGTAGTCACTGTGTGAGGGATGGCGGGGTCACGGGAAGTAGTCACTGTGTGAAGTATGGCGGGGTCACGGGAAGTAGTCACTGTGTGAGGGACGGCGGGGTCACGGGAAGTGGTCATTGTGTGAGGGATGGAGGGGTCACGGGAAGTAGTCACTGTGTGAGGGATGGCGGGGTCACAGGAAGTAGTCACTGTGTGAGGGATGGATGGGGTCATGTAAAGTAGTCACTGTGTGAGGGATGGAGGGGTCACAGGAAGTAGTCACACGGGAAGTAGTCACTGTGTGAGGGATGGGGGTCACGGGAAGTAGTCACTGTGTGAGGGATGGAGGGGTCACAGGAAATAGTCACTGTGTGAGGGATGGGGAAAACGGGAAGTAGTCACTGTGTGAGGGATGGCGGGGTCACAGGAAGTAGTCACTGTGTGAGGGATGGTGGGGTCAGAAGAAGTAGTCACTGTGTGAGGGATGGCGGGGTCACGGGAAGTAGTCACTGTATGAAGTATGGCAGGGTCACGGGAAGTAGTCACTGTGTGAGGGACGGCGGGGTCACGGGAAGTAGTCACTGTGTGAGGGATGGAGGGGTCACGGGAAGTAGTCACTGTGTGAGGGATGGAGGGGTCATGGGAAGTAGTCACTGTGTGAGGGATGGCAAGTGAGCAAGGCAAGTGAGCATGGCAAGTGAGCATGAGGTTTCACTGGAAGTAGTCACGGTTTGAGGGATGGTGGGGTCACAGGAAGTAGTCACTGTGTGAAGTATGGCAGGGTCACGGGAAGTAGTCACTGTGTGAGGGACGGCAGGGTCACGGGAAGTAGTCACTGTGTGAGTGATGGAGGGGTCACGGGAAGTAGTCACTGTGTGAGGGATGGAGAGGTCACGGGAAGTAGTCACTGTGTGAGGGATGGCAAGTGAGCAAGGCAAGTGAGCATGGCAAGTGAGCATGAGATTTCACTGGAAGTAGTCACTGTGTGAGGGATGGTGGGGTCACAGGAAGTAGTCACTGTGTGAGGGATGGTGGGGTCACAGGAAGTAGTCACTGTGTGAGGGATGGAGGGGTCACGGGAAGTAGTCACTGTGTGAGGGATGGCAAGTGAGCAAGGCAATTGAGCATGGCAAGTGAGCATGAGGTTTCACTGGAAGTAGTCACGGTTTGAGGGATGGTGGGGTCACAGGAAGTAGTCACTGTGTGAAGTATGGCAGGGTCACGGGAAGTAGTCACTGTGTGAGGGACGGCAGGGTCACGGGAAGTAGTCACTGTGTGAGTGATGGAGGGGTCACGGGAAGTAGTCACTGTGTGAGGGATGGAGAGGTCACGGGAAGTAGTCACTGTGTGAGGGATGGCAAGTGAGCAAGGCAAGTGAGCATGGCAAGTGAGCATGAGATTTCACTGGAAGTAGTCACTGTGTGAGGGATGGTGGGGTCACAGGAAGTAGTCACTGTGTGAGGGATGGTGGGGTCACAGGAAGTAGTCACTGTGTGAGGGATGGTGGGGTCACAGGAAGTAGTCACTGTGTGAGGGATGGCGGTGTCACGGGAAGTAGTCACTGTGTGAAGTATGGCAGGGTCACGGGAAGTAGTCACTGTGTGAGGGACGGCGGGGTCACGGGAAGTAGTCACTGTGTGAAGTATGGCAGGGTCACGGGAAGTAGTCACTGTGTGAGGGACGGCAGGGTCACGGGAAGTAGTCATTGTGTGAGGGATGGAGGGGTCACGGGAAGTAGTCACTGTGTGAGGGATGGCGGGGTCACGGGAAGTAGTCACTGTGTGAGGGATGGATGGGGTCATGTAAAGTAGTCACTGTGTGAGGGATGGAGGGGTCACGGGAAGTAGTCACACGGGAAGTAGTCACTGTGTGAGGGATGGAGGGGTCACAGGAAGTAGTCACTGTGTGAGGGATGGGGGTCACGGGAAGTAGTCACTGTGTGAGGGATGGAGGGGTCACAGGAAATAGTCACTGTGTGAGAGATGGGGAAAACGGGAAGTAGTCACTGTGTGAGGGATGGCGGGGTCACAGGAAGTAGTCACTGTGTGAGGGATGGTGGGGTCAGAAGAAGTAGTCACTGTGTGAGGGATGGCGGGGTCACGGGAAGTAGTCACTGTATGAAGTATGGCAGGGTCACGGGAAGTAGTCACTGTGTGAGGGACGGCGGGGTCACGGGAAGTAGTCACTGTGTGAGGGATGGTGGGGTCACAGGAAGTAGTCACTGTGTGAGGGATGGTGGGGTCACAGGAAGTAGTCACTGTGTGAGGGATGGAGGGGTCACGGGAAGTAGTCACTGTGTGAGGGATGGCAAGTGAGCAAGGCAATTGAGCATGGCAAGTGAGCATGAGGTTTCACTGGAAGTAGTCACGGTTTGAGGGATGGTGGGGTCACAGGAAGTAGTCACTGTGTGAAGTATGGCAGGGTCACGGGAAGTAGTCACTGTGTGAGGGACGGCAGGGTCACGGGAAGTAGTCACTGTGTGAGTGATGGAGGGGTCACGGGAAGTAGTCACTGTGTGAGGGATGGAGAGGTCACGGGAAGTAGTCACTGTGTGAGGGATGGCAAGTGAGCAAGGCAAGTGAGCATGGCAAGTGAGCATGAGATTTCACTGGAAGTAGTCACTGTGTGAGGGATGGTGGGGTCACAGGAAGTAGTCACTGTGTGAGGGATGGTGGGGTCACAGGAAGTAGTCACTGTGTGAGGGATGGTGGGGTCACAGGAAGTAGTCACTGTGTGAGGGATGGCGGTGTCACGGGAAGTAGTCACTGTGTGAAGTATGGCAGGGTCACGGGAAGTAGTCACTGTGTGAGGGACGGCGGGGTCACGGGAAGTAGTCACTGTGTGAAGTATGGCAGGGTCACGGGAAGTAGTCACTGTGTGAGGGACGGCAGGGTCACGGGAAGTAGTCATTGTGTGAGGGATGGAGGGGTCACGGGAAGTAGTCACTGTGTGAGGGATGGCGGGGTCACGGGAAGTAGTCACTGTGTGAGGGATGGATGGGGTCATGTAAAGTAGTCACTGTGTGAGGGATGGAGGGGTCACGGGAAGTAGTCACACGGGAAGTAGTCACTGTGTGAGGGATGGAGGGGTCACAGGAAGTAGTCACTGTGTGAGGGATGGGGGTCACGGGAAGTAGTCACTGTGTGAGGGATGGAGGGGTCACAGGAAATAGTCACTGTGTGAGAGATGGGGAAAACGGGAAGTAGTCACTGTGTGAGGGATGGCGGGGTCACAGGAAGTAGTCACTGTGTGAGGGATGGTGGGGTCAGAAGAAGTAGTCACTGTGTGAGGGATGGCGGGGTCACGGGAAGTAGTCACTGTATGAAGTATGGCAGGGTCACGGGAAGTAGTCACTGTGTGAGGGACGGCGGGGTCACGGGAAGTAGTCACTGTGTGAGGGATGGAGGGGTCACGGGAAGTAGTCACTGTGTGAGGGACGGCAGGGTCACGGGAAGTAGTCACTGTGTGAGTGATGGAGGGGTCACGGGAAGTAGTCACTGTGTGAGGGATGGAGAGGTCACGGGAAGTAGTCACTGTGTGAGGGATGGCAAGTGAGCATGGCAAGTGAGCATGAGATTTCACTGGAAGTAGTCAGTGTGTGAGGGATGGTGGGGTCACAGGAAGTAGTCACTGTGTGAGGGATGGTGGGGTCACAGGAAGTAGTCACTGTGTGAGGGATGGCGGTGTCACGGGAAGTAGTCACTGTGTGAAGTATGGCAGGGTCACGGGAAGTAGTCACTGTGTGAGGGACGGCGGGGTCACGGGAAGTAGTCACTGTGTGAGGGATGGCGGGGTCACGGGAAGTAGTCACTGTGTGAAGTATGGCAGGGTCACGGGAAGTAGTCACTGTGTGAGGGACGGCAGGGTCACGGGAAGTAGTCATTGTGTGAGGGATGGAGGGGTCACGGGAAGTAGTCACTGTGTGAGGGATGGCGGGGTCACGGGAAGTAATCACTGTGTGAGGGATGGATGGGGTCATGTAAAGTAGTCACTGTGTGAGGGATGGAGGGGTCACGGGAAGTAGTCACACGGGAAGTAGTCAATGTGTGAGGGATGGAGGGGTCACAGGAAGTAGTCACTGTGTGAGGGATGGGGGTCACGGGAAGTTGTCACTGTGTGAGGGATGGAGGGGTCACAGGAAATAGTCACTGTGTGAGGGATGGGGAAAACGGGAAGTAGTCACTGTGTGAGGGATGGCGGGGTCACAGGAAGTAGTCACTGTGTGAGGGATGGTGGGGTCAGAAGAAGTAGTCACTGTGTGAGGGATGGCGGGGTCACGGGAAGTAGTCACTGTGTGAGGGATGGCAAGTGAGCGAGGCAAGTGAGCATGGCAAGTGAGCATGAGGTTTCACTGGAAGTAGTCACGGTTTGAGGGATGGTGGGGTCACAGGAAGTAGTCACTGTGTGAAGTATGGCAGGGTCACGGGAAGTAGTCACTGTGTGAGGGACGGCAGGGTCACGGGAAGTAGTCACTGTGTGAGTGATGGAGGGGTCACGGGAAGTAGTCACTATGTGAGGGATGGAGAGGTCACGGGAAGTAGTCACTGTGTGAGGGATGGCAAGTGAGCAAGGCAAGTGAGCATGAGATTTCACTAGAAGTAGTCAATGTGTGAGGGATGGTGGGGTCACGGGAAGTAGTCACACGGGAAGTAGTCACTGTGTGAGGGATGGAGGGGTCACAGGAAGTAGTCACTGTGTGAGGGATGGGGGTCACGGGAAGTAGTCACTGTGTGAGGGATGGAGGGGTCACGGGAAGTAGTCACTGTGTGAGGGATGGAGGGGTCACAGGAAATAGTCACTGTGTGAGGGATGGGGAAAACGGGAAGTAGTCACTGTGTGAGGGATGGCGGGGTCACAGGAAGTAGTCACTGTGTGAGGGATGGTGGGGTCAGAGGAAGTAGTCACTGTGTGAGGGATGTCGGTGTCACGGGAAGTAGTCACTGTATGAAGTATGGCAGGGTCACGGGAAGTAGTCACTGTGTGAGGGACGGCGGGGTCACGGGAAGTAGTCACTGTGTGAGGGATGGAGGGGTCATGGGAAGTAGTCACTGTATGAGGGATGGAGGGGTCACGGGAAGTAGTCACTGTGTGAGGGATGGCAAGTGAGCAAGGCAAGTGAGCATGGCAAGTGAGCATGAGGTTTCACTGGAAGTAGTCACTGTGTGAGGGATATTGGGGTCACAGGAAGTAGTCACTGTGTGAGGGATGGCAGGGTCAAGGGAAGTAGTCACTGTGTGAAGTATGGCAGGGTCAAGGGAAGTAGTCACTGTGTGAGGGACGGCGGGGTCACGGGAAGTAGTCACTGTGTGAGGGATGGCGGGGTCACGGGAAGTAGTCACTGTGTGAAGTATGGCAGGGTCACGGGAAGTAGTCACTGTGTGAGGGATGGCGGGGTCACAGGAAGTAGTCACTGTGTGAGGGATGGAGAGGTCACGGGAAGTAGTCACTGTGTGAGGGATGGCAAGTGAGCAAGGCAAGTGAGCATGGCAAGTGAGCATGAGATTTCACTGGAAGTAGTCACTGTGTGAGGGATGGTGGGGTCACAGGAAGTAGTCACTGTGTGAGGGATGGTGGGGTCACAGGAAGTAGTCACTGTGTGAGGGATGGCGGTGTCACGGGAAGTAGTCACTGTGTGAAGTATGGCAGGGTCACGGGAAGTAGTCACTGTGTGAGGGACGGCGGGGTCACGGGAAGTAGTCACTGTGTGAGGGATGGCGGGGTCACGGGAAGTAGTCACTGTATGAAGTATGGCAGGGTCACGGGAAGTAGTCACTGTGTGAGGGACGGCAGGGTCACGGGAAGTAGTCATTGTGTGAGGGATGGAGGGGTCACGGGAAGTAGTCACTGTGTGAGGGATGGCGGGGTCACGGGAAGTAGTCACTGTGTGAGGGATGGATGGGGTCATGTAAAGTAGTCACTGTGTGAGGGATGGAGGGGTCACGGGAAGTAGTCACACGGGAAGTAGTCACTGTGTGAGGGATGGAGGGGTCACAGGAAGTAGTCACTGTGTGAGGGATGGGGGTCACGGGAAGTAGTCACTGTGTGAGGGATGGAGGGGTCACAGGAAATAGTCACTGTGTGAGGGATGGGGAAAACGGGAAGTAGTCACTGTGTGAGGGATGGCGGGGTCACAGGAAGTAGTCACTGTGTGAGGGATGGTGGGGTCAGAAGAAGTAGTCACTGTGTGAGGGATGGCGGGGTCACGGGAAGTAGTCACTGTATGAAGTATGGCAGGGTCACGGGAAGTAGTCACTGTGTGAGGGACGGCGGGGTCACGGGAAGTAGTCACTGTGTGAGGGATGGAGGGGTCACGGGAAGTAGTCACTGTGTGAGGGATGGAGGGGTCATGGGAAGTAGTCACTGTGTGAGGGATGGCAAGTGAGCAAGGCAAGTGAGCATGGCAAGTGAGCATGAGGTTTCACTGGAAGTAGTCACGGTTTGAGGGATGGTGGGGTCACAGGAAGTAGTCACTGTGTGAAGTATGGCAGGGTCACGGGAAGTAGTCACTGTGTGAGGGACGGCAGGGTCACGGGAAGTAGTCACTGTGTGAGTGATGGAGGGGTCACGGGAAGTAGTCACTGTGTGAGGGATGGAGAGGTCACGGGAAGTAGTCACTGTGTGAGGGATGGCAAGTGAGCAAGGCAAGTGAGCATGGCAAGTGAGCATGAGATTTCACTGGAAGTAGTCACTGTGTGAGGGATGGTGGGGACACAGGAAGTAGTCACTGTGTGAGGGATGGTGGGGTCACAGGAAGTAGTCACTGTGTGAGGGATGGAGGGGTCACGGGAAGTAGTCACTGTGTGAGGGATGGCAAGTGAGCAAGGCAAGTGAGCATGGCAAGTGAGCATGAGGTTTCACTGGAAGTAGTCACGGTTTGAGGGATGGTGGGGTCACAGGAAGTAGTCACTGTGTGAAGTATGGCAGGGTCACGGGAAGTAGTCACTGTGTGAGGGACGGCGGGGTCACGGGAAGTAGTCACTGTGTGAGGGATGGCGGGGTCACGGGAAGTAGTCACTGTGTGAAGTATGGCAGGGTCACGGGAAGTAGTCACTGTGTGAGGGACGGCAGGGTCACGGGAAGTAGTCATTGTGTGAGGGATGGAGGGGTCATGGGAAGTAGTCACTGTGTGAGGGATGGCGGGGTCACGGGAAGTAATCACTGTGTGAGGGATGGATGGGGTCATGTAAAGTAGTCACTGTGTGAGGGATGGAGGGGTCACGGGAAGTAGTCACACGGGAAGTAGTCAATGTGTGAGGGATGGAGGTGTCACAGGAAGTAGTCACTGTGTGAGGGATGGGGGTCACGGGAAGTAGTCACTGTGTGAGGGATGGAGGGGTCACAGGAAATAGTCACTGTGTGAGGGATGGGGAAAACGGGAAGTAGTCACTGTGTGAGGGATGGCGGGGTCACAGGAAGTAGTCACTGTGTGAGGGATGGTGGGGTCAGAAGAAGTAGTCACTGTGTGAGGGATGGCGGGGTCACGGGAAGTAGTCACTGTGTGAGGGATGGCAAGTGAGCGAGGCAAGTGAGCATGGCAAGTGAGCATGAGGTTTCACTGGAAGTAGTCACGGTTTGAGGGATGGTGGGGTCACAGGAAGTAGTCACTGTGTGAAGTATGGCAGGGTCACGGGAAGTAGTCACTGTGTGAGGGACGGCAGGGTCACGGGAAGTAGTCACTGTGTGAGTGATGGAGGGGTCACGGGAAGTAGTCACTATGTGAGGGATGGAGAGGTCACGGGAAGTAGTCACTGTGTGAGGGATGGCAAGTGAGCAAGGCAAGTGAGCATGAGATTTCACTAGAAGTAGTCAATGTGTGAGGGATGGTGGGGTCACGGGAAGTAGTCACACGGGAAGTAGTCACTGTGTGAGGGATGGAGGGGTCACAGGAAGTAGTCACTGTGTGAGGGATGGGGGTCACGGGAAGTAGTCACTGTGTGAGGGATGGAGGGGTCACGGGAAGTAGTCACTGTGTGAGGGATGGAGGGGTCACAGGAAATAGTCACTGTGTGAGGGATGGGGAAAACGGGAAGTAGTCACTGTGTGAGGGATGGCGGGGTCACAGGAAGTAGTCACTGTGTGAGGGATGGTGGGGTCAGAGGAAGTAGTCACTGTGTGAGGGATGTCGGTGTCACGGGAAGTAGTCACTGTATGAAGTATGGCAGGGTCACGGGAAGTAGTCACTGTGTGAGGGACGGCGGGGTCACGGGAAGTAGTCACTGTGTGAGGGATGGAGGGGTCACGGGAAGTAGTCACTGTATGAGGGATGGAGGGGTCACGGGAAGTAGTCACTGTGTGAGGGATGGCAAGTGAGCAAGGCAAGTGAGCATGGCAAGTGAGCATGAGGTTTCACTGGAAGTAGTCACTGTGTGAGGGATATTGGGGTCACAGGAAGTAGTCACTGTGTGAGGGATGGCAGGGTCAAGGGAAGTAGTCACTGTGTGAAGTATGGCAGGGTCAAGGGAAGTAGTCACTGTGTGAGGGACGGCGGGGTCACGGGAAGTAGTCACTGTGTGAGGGATGGCGGGGTCACGGGAAGTAGTCACTGTGTGAAGTATGGCAGGGTCACGGGAAGTAGTCACTGTGTGAGGGATGGCGGGGTCACAGGAAGTAGTCACTGTGTGAGGGATGGAGAGGTCACGGGAAGTAGTCACTGTGTGAGGGATGGCAAGTGAGCAAGGCAAGTGAGCATGGCAAGTGAGCATGAGATTTCACTGGAAGTAGTCACTGTGTGAGGGATGGTGGGGTCACAGGAAGTAGTCACTGTGTGAGGGATGGTGGGGTCACAGGAAGTAGTCACTGTGTGAAGTATGGCAGGGTCACGGGAAGTAGTCACTGTGTGAGGGACGGCGGGGTCACGGGAAGTAGTCACTGTGTGAGGGATGGCGGGGTCACGGGAAGTAGTCACTGTGTGAAGTATGGCAGGGTCACGGGAAGTAGTCACTGTGTGAGGGACGGCAGGGTCACGGGAAGTAGTCATTGTGTGAGGGATGGAGGGGTCACGGGAAGTAGTCACTGTGTGAGGGATGGCGGGGTCACGGGAAGTAGTCACTGTGTGAGGGATGGATGGGGTCATGTAAAGTAGTCACTGTGTTAGGGATGGAGGGGTCACGGGAAGTAGTCACACGGGAAGTAGTCACTGTGTGAGGGATGGAGGGGTCACAGGAAGTAGTCACTGTGTGAGGGATGGGGGTCACGGGAAGTAGTCACTGTGTGAGGGATGGAGGGGTCACAGGAAATAGTCACTGTGTGAGGGATGGGGAAAACGGGAAGTAGTCACTGTGTGAGGGATGGCGGGGTCACAGGAAGTAGTCACTGTGTGAGGGATGGTGGGGTCAGAAGAAGTAGTCACTGTGTGAGGGATGGCGGGGTCACGGGAAGTAGTCACTGTATGAAGTATGGCAGGGTCACGGGAAGTAGTCACTGTGTGAGGGACGGCGGGGTCACGGGAAGTAGTCACTGTGTGAGGGATGGAGGGGTCACGGGAAGTAGTCACTGTGTGAGGGATGGAGGGGTCATGGGAAGTAGTCACTGTGTGAGGGATGGCAAGTGAGCAAGGCAAGTGAGCATGGCAAGTGAGCATGAGGTTTCACTGGAAGTAGTCACGGTTTGAGGGATGGTGGGGTCACAGGAAGTAGTCACTGTGTGAAGTATGGCAGGGTCACGGGATGTAGTCACTGTGTGAGGGACGGCAGGGTCACGGGAAGTAGTCACTGTGTGAGTGATGGAGGGGTCACGGGAAGTAGTCACTGTGTGAGGGATGGAGAGGTCACGGGAAGTAGTCACTGTGTGAGGGATGGCAAGTGAGCAAGGCAAGTGAGCATGGCAAGTGAGCATGAGATTTCACTGGAAGTAGTCACTGTGTGAGGGATGGTGGGGTCACAGGAAGTAGTCACTGTGTGAGGGATGGTGGGGTCACAGGAAGTAGTCACTGTGTGAGGGATGGAGGGGTCACGGGAAGTAGTCACTGTGTGAGGGATGGCAAGTGAGCAAGGCAAGTGAGCATGGCAAGTGAGCATGAGGTTTCACTGGAAGTAGTCACGGTTTGAGGGATGGTGGGGTCACAGGAAGTAGTCACTGTGTGAAGTATGGCAGGGTCACGGGAAGTAGTCACTGTGTGAGGGACGGCAGGGTCACGGGAAGTAGTCACTGTGTGAGTGATGGAGGGGTCACGGGAAGTAGTCACTGTGTGAGGGATGGAGAGGTCACGGGAAGTAGTCACTGTGTGAGGGATGGCAAGTGAGCAAGGCAAGTGAGCATGGCAAGTGAGCATGAGATTTCACTGGAAGTAGTCACTGTGTGAGGGATGGTGGGGTCAAAGGAAGTAGTCACTGTGTGAGGGATGGTGGGGTCACAGGAAGTAGTCACTGTGTGAGGGATGGCGGTGTCACGGGAAGTAGTCACTGTGTGAAGTATGGCAGGGTCACGGGAAGTAGTCACTGTGTGAGGGACGGCAGGGTCACGGGAAGTAGTCATTGTGTGAGGGATGGAGGGGTCACGGGAAGTAGTCACTGTGTGAGGGATGGCGGGGTCACGGGAAGTAGTCACTGTGTGAGGGATGGATGGGGTCATGTAAAGTAGTCACTGTGTGAGGGATGGAGGGGTCACGGGAAGTAGTCACACGGGAAGTAGTCACTGTGTGAGGGATGGAGGGGTCACAGGAAGTAGTCACTGTGTGAGGGATGGGTGTCACGGGAAGTAGTCACTGTGTGAGGGATGGAGGGGTCACAGGAAATAGTCACTGTGTGAGAGATGGGGAAAACGGGAAGTAGTCACTGTGTGAGGGATGGCGGGGTCACAGGAAGTAGTCACTGTGTGAGGGATGGTGGGGTCAGAAGAAGTAGTCACTGTGTGAGGGATGGCGGGGTCACGGGAAGTAGTCACTGTATGAAGTATGGCAGGGTCACGGGAAGTAGTCACTGTGTGAGGGACGGCGGGGTCACGGGAAGTAGTCACTGTGTGAGGGATGGAGGGGTCACGGGAAGTAGTCACTGTGTGAGGGACGGCAGGGTCACGGGAAGTAGTCACTGTGTGAGTGATGGAGGGGTCACGGGAAGTAGTCACTGTGTGAGGGATGGAGAGGTCACGGGAAGTAGTCACTGTGTGAGGGATGGCAAGTGAGCAAGGCAAGTGAGCATGGCAAGTGAGCATGAGATTTCACTGGAAGTAGTCAGTGTGTGAGGGATGGTGGGGTCACAGGAAGTAGTCACTGTGTGAGGGATGGTGGGGTCACAGGAAGTAGTCACTGTGTGAGGGATGGCGGTGTCACGGGAAGTAGTCACTGTGTGAAGTATGGCAGGGTCACGGGAAGTAGTCACTGTGTGAGGGACGGCGGGGTCACGGGAAGTAGTCACTGTGTGAGGGATGGCGGGGTCACGGGAAGTAGTCACTGTGTGAAGTATGGCAGGGTCACGGGAAGTAGTCACTGTGTGAGGGACGGCAGGGTCACGGGAAGTAGTCACTGTGTGAGGGACGGCGGGGTCACGGGAAGTAGTCACTGTGTGAGGGATGGCGGGGTCACGGGAAGTAGTCACTGTGTGAAGTATGGCAGGGTCACGGGAAGTAGTCACTGTGTGAGGGACGGCAGGGTCACGGGAAGTAGTCATTGTGTGAGGGATGGAGGGGTCACGGGAAGTAGTCACTGTGTGAGGGATGGCGGGGTCACGGGAAGTAATCACTGTGTGAGGGATGGATGGGGTCATGTAAAGTAGTCACTGTGTGAGGGATGGAGGGGTCACGGGAAGTAGTCACACGGGAAGTAGTCACTGTGTGAGGGATGGAGGGGTCACAGGAAGTAGTCACTGTGTGAGGGATGGGGGTCACGGGAAGTAGTCACTGTGTGAGGGATGGAGGGGTCACAGGAAATAGTCACTGTGTGAGGGATGGGGAAAACGGGAAGTAGTCACTTTGTGAGGGATGGCGGGGTCACAGGAAGTAGTCACTGTGTGAGGGATGGTGGGGTCAGAAGAAATAGTCACTGTGTGAGGGATGGCGGGGTCACGGGAAGTAGTCACTGTGTGAGGGATGGCAAGTGAGCGAGGCAAGTGAGCATGGCAAGTGAGCATGAGGTTTCACTGGAAGTAGTCACGGTTTGAGGGATGGTGGGGTCACAGGAAGTAGTCACTGTGTGAAGTATGGCAGGGTCACGGGAAGTAGTCACTGTGTGAGGGACGGCAGGGTCACGGGAAGTAGTCACTGTGTGAGTGATGGAGGGGTCATGGGAAGTAGTCACTATGTGAGGGATGGAGAGGTCACGGGAAGTAGTCACTGTGTGAGGGATGGCAAGTGAGCAAGGCAAGTGAGCATGAGATTTCACTAGAAGTAGTCAATGTGTGAGGGATGGTGGGGTCACGGGAAGTAGTCACACGGGAAGTAGTCACTGTGTGAGGGATGGAGGGGTCACGGGAAGTAGTCACTGTGTGAGGGATGGAGGGGTCACGGGAAGTAGTCACTGTGTGAGGGATGGAGGGGTCACAGGAAATAATCACTGTGTGAGGGATGGGGAAAACGGGAAGTAGTCACTGTGTGAGGGATGGCGGCGTCACAGGAAGTAGTCACTGTGTGAGGGATGGTGGGGTCAGAGGAAGTAGTCACTGTGTGAGGGATGGCGGTGTCACGGGAAGTAGTCACTGTATGAAGTATGGCAGGGTCACGGGAAGTAGTCACTGTGTGAGGGACGGCGGGGTCACGGGAAGTAGTCACTGTGTGAGGGATGGAGGGGTCACGGGAAGTAGTCACTGTATGAGGGATGGAGGGGTCACGGGAAGTAGTCACTGTGTGAGGGATGGCAAGTGAGCAAGGCAAGTGAGCATGGCAAGTGAGCATGAGGTTTCACTGGAAGTAGTCACTGTGTGAGGGATGGTGGGGTCACAGGAAGTAGTCACTGTGTGAGGGATGGCAGGGTCAAGGGAAGTAGTCACTGTGTGAAGTATGGCAGGGTCAAGGGAAGTAGTCACTGTGTGAGGGACGGCGGGGTCACGGGAAGTAGTCACTGTGTGAGGGATGGCGGGGTCACGGGAAGTAGTCACTGTGTGAAGTATGGCAGGGTCACGGGAAGTAGTCACTGTGTGAGGGATGGCGGGGTCACAGGAAGTAGTCATTGTGTGAGGGATGGAGGGGTCACGGGAAGTAGTCACTGTGTGAGGGATGGAGGGGTCAGGGGAAGTAGTCACTGTGTGAGGGATGGAGGGGTCACGGGAAGTAGTCACACGGGAAGTAGTCACTGTGTGAGGGATGGAGGGGTCACAGGAAGTAGTCACTGTGTGAGGGATGGGGTCACGGGAAGTAGTCACTGTGTGAGGGATGGAGTGGTCACAGGAAGTAGTCACTGTGTGAGGGATGGCGGAGTCACAGGAAGTAGTCACTGTGTGAGGGATGGTGGGGTCACAGGAAGTAGTCACTGTGTGAGGGATGGCGGGGTCACGGGAAGTAGTCACTGTGTGAAATATGGCAGGGTCACGAGAAGTAGTCACTGTGTGAGGGACGGCGGGGTCACGGGAAGTAGTCACTGTGTGAGGGATGGAGGGGTCACGGGAAGTAGTCACTGTGTGAGGGATGGTGGGGTCACGGGAAGTAGTCAATGTGTGAGAGATGGTGGGGTCACGGGAAGTAGTCACTGTGTGAGGGATGGAGGGGTCACGGGAAGTAGTCACACGGGAAGTAGTCACTGTGTGAGGGATGGAGTGGTCACAGGAAGTAGTCACTGTGTGAGGGATGGCGGAGTCACAGGAAGTAGTCACTGTGTGAGGGATGGTGGGGTCACAGGAAGTAGTCACTGTGTGAGGGATGGCGGGGTCACGGGAAGTAGTCACTGTGTGAAATATGGCAGGGTCACGAGAAGTAGTCACTGTGTGAGGGACGGCGGGGTCACGGGAAGTAGTCACTGTGTGAGGGATGGAGGGGTCACGGGAAGTAGTCACTGTGTGAGGGATGGTGGGGTCACGGGAAGTAGTCAATGTGTGAGAGATGGTGGGGTCACGGGAAGTAGTCACTGTGTGAGGGATGGTGGGGTCACAGGAAGTAGTCACTGTGTGAAGTATGGCAGGGTCACGGAAAGTAGTCACTGGGCCTCATTACACGGTAGGCGGTAGCCATGGTTACCCCCTTACCGCTGTAGGAGTCCGGGTTCCCGGAATAGGGACTTACCGGTCTATTCCAACCTTTGCGGGACCGGTAAGTCCCCATTCCGGGAACCATTCCCCATTCTCATTTGAGCCCCCATAGAGCTTAATGGGAATGGGGAAGGAGCTAATAACGGTACCGCAATTTGCGGTACCGTAATTAGCTCTGAGGTCCCTCAGCGGGAACCGTCCCTAACGCCTGGGCAGACCAGACGTTAAGGACGGGACCCGCTGAGGGACCTCGTAGTAGGACGGTGGGGATTACCGACACCGGTGCCCTTACCGGTGCCGGTAATCCCCTACCGCCTACCGTGTAATGAGGCCCACTGTGTGAGGGATTGAGGGGTCACGGGAAGTAGTCACTGTTTGAGGGATGGAAGGGTCACAGGAAGTTGTCACTGGGTGAGGGACGGAGGGTTCACGGGAAGTAGTCACTGGGTAAGGGATGCAGGGGTCACTGGAAGTAGTCACTGGGCCTCATTACAACCTTGGTGCTAAGTGCACCAACTTTACCACCATGGTGTAAACTCCGTTTACACCATGGTGGATGGCGGATTTACCGCCCCATTCCAAGGTGAGTGGGGCGGTAAATCCCCATTTCCCATTTTCCCTTCCCCATTCCCATTTTTGCACCATAGGGGATAATGGAAGTGGGGAAGGCGCTAATTACGCCGCCGTAAATTACGGCGGCGTAATTAGCACATTGGCAGGTTAGCGCCATGGATTTTAACGCCTGCTAAAAGCAGGCGTTAAAATCAGAATCAGGCGTTAAGGGTTAACGGTGGCGTTAATCCTTAACGCCTGAGTTGTAATGAGGCCCACTGTGTGAGGGATGGCGGGGTCACTGGAAGTAGTTACACGGGAAGTAGTCACTGTGTAAGGGATGGAGGGGTCACAGGAAGTAGTCACTGTGTGAGGGATGGGGGTCACGGGAAGTAGTCACTGTGTGAGGGATGGGAGTGGTCATGGGAAGTAGTCACTGTCTGAGGGATGGCGGGGTCACAGGAAGTAATCACTATGTGTGGTATGGCCGGGTCACGGGAAGTAGTATCTGTGTGAGGGATGGGGGGGCCCTCAAATGTTTCGCTCTCCTTTGCCGGGTTCGCCATAGCCCTGGAGGGACTGCTCCTTCTCATGCACCGCCTTGCTCAAAGTGGGTCTCAGTGTTCCACCTTTTAACAATGTGTGAAGAGTTATGGTATCAGGTGTGCGCGATTAAAGTCAAGTGCCTGACCCTGCCTGATCTTGTTAGAGGGACATGTCCAATGTATTGCATGGGTGGTAATCCTTTCAGCCTTAGAGCTCCTCTTCCTCGGCTCAGTGTTTGTGTAGGAAGGGGGCGGGAGGTATCTGGGAAGTTGGAATATCCCAAGAAATAGGATTTGATAGGGGTATTGGAAAGAGCGGGATACTGTGTCTCGCCATCGGGTGTCCCTGCCCCACTCCCCGAGGACCCCTCAGCCAGGTGATCCTCCCACACTTGTCCACCCCCAGGGTCTGGATCCAAAGACGATGGCGTGCCCTGACCACCTGAACAAGGGATCACACGGGTTTGGTCAGTGAAACACCCTCTGGTTTTTCAGAGCAGGCAAACATTGATCCCCGGACTTATCAGCCAGGGATAAGGTATGGCTCTCCACGAAGAACTTACCCTTGCGTAATGTCCCCCGGAAGTTGGCTTCTTGTTTTGTTGGACCTTTTTCACATTACCCATCGGATCTACGTTGTTTCTTTTCGTCTTGCTTTGCCAGCTTCATGGAGACTTCATCCCATATTCCATGTTTCACTGCTCAAACCCTATCGACCTGATCGCTTTGAAGGCCCATTGACTCATCCTGGCCCTGTGGTACTGTCTGATTCTCCTGAATATGATGTGGCTGACATTTGCGATTCCTTAGTTCGAGGCTCTGTTACCTTGTATCCTGGAAAGGCTACACTGCAAGTGACAACTCCTGTAAACCTGCTTCTGGTGTCCATACCCCTCGGTTGGTTCGTCGTTTCCACCTGCAATTTCCTTGGAAACCTGGAGCCCTGGCCGGCCTTTGGGATGGGCACCATGTTACGGGGTCGTAGCTACCTGCCGTGGAGTGCTTGCTGGCATCTCCATGATAGGTTCTCCCTGGGCCTGTCAAACACGTGCCGTTCCCTGATGCTCCCCAATGGGCGCCACCATGTTGGACTCGGTGCGCATGCGTGGGAATCCAGCTGCCGGGTTTCGCGCATGCGCAATCTTCTTGTTTGTGGATGGTTGCCATGGTGCCCATTCTACGGGATGAGCTTCGGTCTCGTAATACTATATCTGGCACCGCGACACTTCACTCTATGCGTCGTAATCTCTTCCGTGCACTGAGAGGTTGACGCTCTTGTTTTCTCTTTCTGCCCCTTACTCACTTGTTCCAGGCTGTCGGAGGTCTTTCTCCATTCTGACCGCCAATCTGCTGTAGGGCGCCTTCTCCCCCTTACCATGTTTTGACTGTTTCTCTGTTTCATCTAAAAAACTCCTGGTCCCTGCCCACCTGCCTTACACTCTCTCTCAGAACATTGCACATCGGCTCTGTGCGCTGTTCCAGCCTCACGTAAAACCTGTGGATGTTATTTCTCTCTGTGGTGCTGCCGGAAGAGAGTTCCATGTTTCCGACTGTGTGCAGTATCGCAGATCGGTGACCGGGTCCCTTACCCTAACCACACTGCGCTGGGACCTTGACAGGGCATCGGGACATCAGAGAACCTGGACCGCCAAAGACCAAGCGGTGCAGGTACGAAGGATCCCGGGGGGCACAGCTCGACACCGACTAAGAAAGTCCACTCAGGGATCAAGTCTCACCTACACCAGTTGGCTCAACGCAAGCTGTACCTGGTGATACAAGCCCAAGCTTATATCTCCCCATCGGAACACACTCCACTCACTTAATTTCTTTACATTAATAATTGCGCAAAATGTACCTCTTGGCTCTCGCTTGCCATTTTCCCAATCTGCTGCTTCGAGCCATCATAGCAACAGAAAATAGGTCTCCCTTTCCATTGTGGCCATCCTTTTTGGTAGTTATCATGTTTTTTGGCAAACAGGTTTGCGATCCCCCGTGCTCTATGGTCGGGGTTAAGGTTACATAGGCTGCCATGCCATGGCCTTCCGGCCGTGTAACGCAAGGCCAGCTCCCTTTAAAGCTGCGCGCTACATATTAATACAGCAGCATTTCATATTGGGCTTCACTCAGAATAATTTGCAGTGGTTGTGTTGAGAAGTTATTTTTCTATAGATTATTAGCCATTACATACAGTACTTTCGTGGTTTGTATTTGAGTCACATGTGAATGCCATAGATCAGAAACCAGACATTTCGGCGCAGTGCTTTGGGCGCCGGCAGTTTTCGGCACAGCACTTTTGGCGCAGGCCCCTTTTAGGCGTGCCCCATTATGATATTAAATGATATGGCAGAGACCTGCGCCGAGACATTTATGTTTTACTTCAATATATTGTCAATCAAAATACATGAAAATGCAGTGCTTTGGTTGACAGGATATATAGGCAAACAGTAGCCGCTCAGTACATGCAGCTGCACAGTGAGTGCCCGCTTCATGCAGAAATAGGTTGCTGTGTCCTGTAAACAACATGTGGCGTACAGGCCTAGATCAGCAAGTAGAGGCATGATAATGATTTGCAAACATCACCCTGAGATAGGATTATATAAAATTGCTTTATGTTAAAAGAAGAAAAAAATCTGTGGTACCATTAAGTGGTTCTAGTGCCATGTTAATAATGCTTTCTAAACATCACAGAATGCGGGGATGGGAATATGTTTACCATGTTCTACATATTACATGAAAAAACAATTCTCTGCGCACTGGTGGTATCAAGTCATTCCGACAAATTCAGGTTTTCAAAACGACTGCTTTTTGTGCAATAACGATAGAAAACTATAACAGATAAATTTACAGTGAAAATATAATGTTTTTTACAAAAGTTAGGCTACCACACATGAACGTGACAAGAAGTGAAGTCTACAAAGATTGGGGGTGCCAACGTTATGCCAGCAACCCTCAAAACCAAACGAAGAAAGCCCGTCATCTGCAAACGTGACCTTAAGCACAGCTGCACAAGACATGCCGCCTGGGTGTCAGCCACCTGATACTCTGAGCAAGTGCTGTGAAGTAGGAGCTGCAGTGTGAGTTAAGTGTAAGGGTGTAGTGTGAGGGACTTTGCATGCATTAAGGAGTAACTTCTTCGGGAGTTGGGTGTTGCCCCCTTAACATTGGCATTGCCATCAATTATAGACTCCGCGTTTTTATAGGGAACAACTTTTATTCTTCAAAAACTATTTTCAGGGGGAAATTATTCCCCACCGGTAACATCCCATAGCACCCTATTAATGTTCCTAAAGATGTAACAGGAGCAAGGCACTCTGTTTTTAAGGCGGACCCGAGTTACACAATATGTGACTTTGTGTGAGGAGCTGTCAGTGGGAATCGTTCATTGGTGCATCGCTAAAGGTTTGCCCCAAAGGGGGTATGTAAGGTCTAAACTATGCACGGTTGCACATGAATGACAATGGGGCAACATTGGCTAAAAGGAGCGCAGGCCCTGAGTCCTGATGGCGCTCTGTGGACTGAGATGTTGACGGGGGGGGGGGGTGGGGGCAGCAGCATGTTTGTGAATCAGTGATTTGATGATGGTGATGGTTGGATGGCAGAGTTTCTTTGGCAGAAGAGGGCTCTTTCCATTGGTCCCATGTAACAGGTAAGGAAGCATACACTGTATGCAATGGTGGCTGCGCCTCACCTTTCTAAATGTACTGAGATGGAATTGAGGAGTAACCACAGAGGGTGCCATACCCTTAGAGATTAGCACTCATTGACCTGATTCACATCTAGAAACCTCCATTACAGAAAAACACTGTATTTACTAGCTTGTGCCCTCTAGAATGGTACTGTGATTACTTGCTTACACCCCCCAGGACAGTACTGCGATTATTGCCTTCTTCACCAGGATAATACTGTAATTGATCATTAAACTGAGCACTAACCTGGAGATTGGCACAAATTAACCAATTCACATCGAGAGAGCATCACTGAGAAGTGGTACTGCGATTATTGGCTCGTGCCTCGTGAGATGACACTGTGATTATCAGTTGCGCCCATTAGGACAATTCTGTAGTTATTAGCTACACCCTTCCTCACACCACAGAGTTTGTTTACTGCAGTAAGCCTCTTCCAGGGAGACCCACATCGGAGACAGCCACTGGAATATCCCAGCGATATAGCCTAGAAAACCTCCCCTAACTAACTTGAGACAGCAACTAAACCACCCATCAATATCAACTGACCAGACCACCCAATAGACTGAGCTCAAACTTGTACCGGACAATCCCCCACACCCAGCACAACACCACAAGACAGTCGGATGAAACCAAAAGACCATCAACGAACAGGAATAAAAACCAACAAAAAATGCTCAAACCCAAAATGCCGCGCAAACGAATTGGACCAAAAGAACGACAAAGACAGAGAGCAGCAAAAACAAACACAACTGAACACCACCGAAGACATCACAACTGCAGAACACACTCTCACAGAGAGGAGCATCAGAACCACAATTAGACTCACAACTGCAGAACACACTCCCACAGACAGGGATGACAACAGAACCAAAACCAGGAGAAGAGAGAAATCCTACTACCTAACCCGATACTTCACAATGAAACCAGCCACCAGAATGAGCCAACCCAATGTATAAATCAACACCAGACAACCCAACACAACCACGCAGAAGAAGAATGGACAATGCTAGAAATAACAAAAACATAATCAATGCACTAACATCTTACATCACCAAAACAAGAGGACTATCCACTCAACAGCCACAAGATTTAGAAGAGGAACCTGATGAAAACAAAAACCCAAGACTGAACTTAGAAGAACTTTTCAACGACACAGACACAACTGTACCAACACATCAACAAGAGATCCACCTGGAAGGAAAATCACAACACCAGTCAGAAGACAACTCCGACATTAAAACACAAACCAAACTACACCTTTAAAATCCACTGCAACCTAATAAACGCAAGATCCATGTCAAAGCACCCAACAGAGATCTTTGACCTTCTCTGCGAAAACGGCATCGACATCCTATTCAACACAGAAACATGGCTGGATGACAACTACAAAATCACACCCCAAAGCTGACTCCCAGCCAACTTCAAATGGCTTCAGGTAAACAGGAAAAATACAAAAGGAGGAGGCCTCGTAATAGCATTCAAAGAACACCTGAAAGTAAAAACAGACAAACCTCACTGACAAACCTCTTAACATCATGAACTGCGAATACTTGGTCATACACCTCTCAGCGAATCCAAAAACAAACATCAAATTCATACTGGTTTACAGACCACCGACATACGATGCAACCTTCGTCGACAACTTAATAAAAGCCATCACCACCCATCACCAATATATCCATCGAGCAGGAACATCTAATAATCCTGGGGGACTTCACCATTTGGTTCGAAGAAAAATATGCCAACTCCCAAAACTCACTAATTGGGCAGCTAACAAACATAAAACTACAGCAGTTGGTCCTGGGCAACACACTCAGCAGGACACACCCTTGACGCAATCTTCGCAAAAAAAAAACTTATCACCATGGCACCACCGATACAAATACTGTGGAGTGACCATCTCATCATCCCATTTGTGATCACACTACCAACTCAAGTCCGCATCCAACCACCCAAGCTCACAACCATCACAAAAAGAAACTGGAAAACCATCAAAGGAAGCAACCTAACGGAAGAACTGGAGATGACCAAACCTTCAACTACAGAACTGGAGCTGACAGACCTAGACGGGAAAGCAGAACTACTCAACAAATGGATTGCTGATAAAATGGAAAACATCACCCCGGAAAAACCATTTACCCCCTCAAAAGAAAGTGCAATGACAAAATGGTTCACCCCACTACTGAGCACCATGAAAAGGAACAACAAGAAGATTGAATTGGAATGGAGGAAAGAATACAACCAAAACAAGAAAACACTGTTCCAGAAACAAATCCAAGCATACAAGAAGGAAATTCAAAAGGTGACGAGAAGACATTATGATGACAGAATCACCAATGCCACCAACACACAAAAAGAAATGTTCAACATCATAAAAGAAATGAGAAACCCACCGGGTTGCGACAACACTCCAACCCCATCAGAGAAACTATGCAACGACTTGGCAGACCATTTCAAGAACAAATCGACGACTTCCGACAAATCATACAAAACAGATCAACCAACCCCAACACTCAACTAACTGGACCTGACAAGGCGCCACAGCACAAACTCTGGAACTTCCCTGAAATATCAGCAGAGACATTCGTTAAGCTGGTAAAACACAGCAAGAAAGCGGGTTCACCCCTACAAATCAATCATCGCACAAGGAATGCCATCAGAATACTACTGAAACCTCCTAAATCTCTCACTAGCAACAGGAACTGTACCAAGAACCTTCAAATCAGCAAATATCAAACCGCTTTCAAAAAACACAAGTGGCGACGTGGAAGACCTCTCCAACTACAGACCAATTTCAAACATTCCCTAACCGGCAACATTCCTAGAAACCTACCTATACAAATTAACCCAAGAACATGTAGAAAAACACCACTTGCTAGATCAAGCACAAGTCGGTTTCAGACCTGCAAGAGGAACAAAATCGGCACTACGATCCATCTGGGATGACCTAAAAACAAAAGCAAATCCAACACAACCTCAGCGCTGATTCTGCTTGATCTCTCCGCAGCCTTTGACACAGTAAGCCATGACACCCTAGCCAAAATATTGGAAGATATAGGTATAACGGACATGGCACCACTCTGGATTAAATCATTCTTAGCAGACAGAACAGAAACCATATGGATAGAACCCTTCAGATCTACTCCACAAATTAATGACTGTGGAGTACCACAGGGATCCTCACTATTACCACTATATTTCAACATCTATCAGACTCCAGTAATCAGAATCTTGACAAAATACAAAATTACATGCTACAACTACGCAGACGACACTCAAATCATCTACAAAATTGAAGACACTCAAGCCGATCACTGAACCCTAATTGAATGTAAAATAAGTCTTTAACGGGATGAATGAACGCCAACAACTTGAAAATCAACACAGGAAAGACAGAAATCATGATTATATCCAGAAACCAAGAGAAAAACACCTACATTCCCTGGCCGATGGAAATGGGAACCCCGCCCACACCATCTAAGGTAGTAAAAAATCTGGGAGTCCTGATGGACAACTTCCTAACCTTAGAACCACAAATAAATGCAATAATCAAGAAATACTTCTTCCTCCTTCACACAACAAGAAGAATCTTACCTTTCCTCTCCTTCACCACAAAAAACTCACAATCGTTGCCCTCATGTCAAGAATCGACTACGCAAACAGCCTCTACCTCGGGATGCCAGAATACATCCTGAAGAAACTACAACATATCCAAAATGCAGCAGCCAGACTCCCCAATCTATCCAGAAGAGACCACATCACTCAAGCACTGAAAATACTACATTGGCTCCCAGTCAAACATTGCATCACCTTCAAAACAATGTGCATAACACACAGGGCAATCAGCGGACAGGGAGCTGATTTCCTACAAAAGAAAATAACAATCTACAAGCCAACGAGACTCCTCAGATCAAGCAATGAAATCCACCTGGAACTAAAACCATACTTCAAAAAGAAACTAGGGTGCTCCTCCTTCTCCACCTGGCAGCAAAAACCTGGAACAATATCCCAAAAGAAATAAGAAACACCAAAGACCACCTACAATTCAGAAAACTACTAAAAACCTGGCTCGTCAACACAGCAGAATCAAATTGAAACAACTAAACAATCAAACAGGAAACACAAAGAACAGGTTGACTGAATTTAGGATGACACATACAACACCCAGAACCGACTAAGGGAAACTCCCACAATAACAAGAAAGATGACGCTAGGTGGAATAGGACACAAGCAACAACCCATGAGGACAGAAATTAGCATCCCTGCCCAACTCCACCCAACAGCCTCACCCACTCCATGAGCGTCACCAAATACCATACTTAGATGGAATTGTGAATGTTAGCAGTTGCCACATTTGGACGGAGTTGTAGATGTTGGCATACGCCGGCTCGGACGGAGTTGTGAATAATGGCAGGTGACGCGCCTGGACATAGTTGCGAGTTTTGGCATGTGCCGCACTTGGATGGGGTTGTGAGCGGTAGCCTGCGTGAGCAGCTGGATAGGATTGTGAATGCTGACCATTGCCACATATGAATAGAGTAACGGTTGTTGTTGACTGATGCCGCGTCTCAACTCCATTGGGAATGGTATCGAGGCCAGATTTGGATGGAATCATGAACACATGCTTTCCTGACATATAGACAGGATTCAAAGGTGGGCAGGGGCTGAATTTGGACACAGTTGTGAATATTGGTTGGAGTCATATATGGAGGGGATTGTGGATATTGGCCAGTACCGGACCTAGAAGAAAATGCAGAGATGTTTAAGTTCACGCACCATGCCTAAAAGAACATGGAAATGTAGCAAATTGCATCTAGACAGCGATGACAATAGCCAATCCACTAACAATTTCACCCCTCTGCATACACCTCTCAAACTCTAACCAAACACAACCACAACCCTATAGCAAAACAAACCGCACAAACTTCACTACATCACAACAACAAAACAAGCCACACATAGACTCGCACAACAGCACACAGCGGCTACCAACCGGAAAACACCCCAAGCCCAGCAAACAGTGTTAACCGGGTTGAGGCTGCCAACGGCACATCATTGCTCTCTTGCACTTTCCCGCTTATTCCAACTAACTCACACCGTTCCCTTTTCTGAGCCGCCAGAGCACCAGGGGACCACTCCGGTGGTGATAGTGCACGGTACAAATATCCTTTAACATTAACATTAATTAGTTCAGAGAGATTCTCTGCAGGGTGGATGCCCAGAAACAAATGTGTCCTATAATGTGCACCTCTGCAGCCGGGCTATTTTTAATAAAGACTGCGATTCAATGCTACAGAACAGCCTGGGAATATCCACAGATAAAACAATTAGCGAGTCTCTCTAGCCAAATACAAGTTATTTTAAGTGAAATGTGTAGAAGGCTATAGTGGCTAAATTGCGATCCAGAACAACTAATTTCACCACTGGGGCAAATTATTTCAATTGGTTTTCGTGAAAGCAAGGCTGTCCCGTACTTAGCACCTGCCTCTCTTTGCAGGTGGTAAAGGCAGTCATGTATATACTTACCATCAATCTTCATTACTCCTATTCCGCCTCCTCCGCGTCATAGTATTTACCTCTGAGGTCATTTACTTCTCTTCAGAAACCCCTCTTCTATTTTTGTGTCTCTCTCTTTCTTGTCCCACCCCTCCAGCCCTCAGTTAAGTAGAAGCAATTCTTTGCCCATTTCAGCCATGTCGGTCGGGAGAGGTACTATGCACGTACTGTCATGATGAAGAGAAGAACTAGGACTAATGAATAATGCCTTTAAGTAATCCCACATTACCCCTCATCTCTCTTCCTCATACCAGTACTTACCTACCGTATACCAACTTGATGTGATGAAGGCGACCAAAGAAAAAAAAGGACTACTGATGTCATACAAAAATATAAAAGTATTCAGGTCAGGCCACGTGGCGGCTCTGCAAATATACTAAAAAGACCATGACATTGTCTCTTCCCAAGAAGCGGCCATTGCTCTACTGCACCTTCCCTGAATTTTCGGAGGGGAATCTCAGCTCGAGGATTGGTATGCAATGGAAATGGTTTCCCTCAATCAGCGATTGACTGTGGGAACTGTGGCTTTCTGACCCAGACTTGCCCTTCCAAAAGACACGAAAAGACTATCCAACGTCCTAAAGGCCTCCGACCGTTCCAGATGGATCAGAACCGCTCACCGAACGTCTGCATGATTCCAACCCAATTAGTCCAAGAAGGCGGGATTAGGAAAAAGAAGACGAACGGGCCTCCTCCTGAGAGATGTCAAACTTGGAAACGACTTTTGGGAGGAAAGCTGGCCCAAACCTAAGGAAGAGGGCATCCCCGTGAACAACTAGCTAGGGAGGTTTGCATGTAAAGCCACGCATTTTAACAAATCTCCTGGCCATAGTTATGGCCACTAGGGTGCAATCCCCAGAAGCATCACCTGTTTTTTTAAAAGCCCTGGTTGCTAGCCACTGAGCCCTCAAGGTAGAGACTGCAAGAGCCAAATGAAAACCCTCCCAACGTAAAGGGAAGAAGCTGGGAACTGAGGTAAGGACTGCTGATACTCCGATTCTTAGTACATACATAATGAAAAAATGGAGGGTCTCTTATTCTCCTGAAATTATTCTGCTAACTCTCAGGACAGACCCTGCCAATGCAACCTCCCAAGGTGGACTGTACACACCCTGAGCCTGTTGGATGGGTGCTAAATGTTTCAGGAGAAGAAACAATGCAGCTATACTGAAAATTTAGGAGACAGGGAAACCGGTCCCTTGAAAGCCAAAAAGGAAACACCAGCATGGACACTGCCTCTGATTCCATGAACTTTAGGAGCACCTTTGGGATTAGAAGGTCTGGAGGAAGGCATAAAGGAGGTCATACCACCATGGAATGGCCATTGTGTCTATTCCTCAGGCACCTTGGCAAGGGAACCACGCACAAAACCTGGGTGCTTTGGTGGTCTGAGGTGAGGCAAAGAGGTTGACACCGGGTGCCCCAAACTTCCTGCTAATGCTGAGGAATACCTTGCCCCTTAGGCCCCACTCTACAGATGGAAAATCCCTGCAAAGACTGCCCGGTAGGCGGTTCTTCTCTGCCCAATTGCCCAGTCCTTTGCAAGAAGACCTAATGCTCTGTCTTTGTTGTATGAGATTGTCAAGGTATTGTCTGGCTGGAGCAACAGTGCATAGTGTCACGACTGTGCCAATGGAGCACCAATTGGCACCCATTGTGGACTATATAGTACTCAATCATCACTGTAAACCTTCCCGGACAATAACTATTCATATTTTGGTCTTTACTTTCAGTTTGCAAGACTTTGGAAGTTTCTTATTTAATTTCAAATACTACATGTCCCATAATGCACCGTGTGGCAGTTCCCATTCCCTGGATATTCCTATGCAGCAGTCTTAGAACTATAATCACCAGACACCTTAGAGATCAGTGCTGCTTTCACTTTCCCAGGACCAGAGAGGGAGGAGGCCAATCACTTTCAGATGTGCTGCTCCAGGTGCTGCTAATTAGCCTGCTTCAGCACAAGGTGGGTCAGTATTTAAGGAGCTGCCTGTAGGAGCACAAGGCTCTTGCATTCAGCTCGTGTCCAGTACTTTGTTGCTTTGATCCTTGGATTTCTGCCGTGTCCTGTTGTTTCCAGAACCTGCTCCTGTTCCAGAGCCTTGTGCTCCCTGCCTTCACTTCCCTGCCTTTTGCCCTGCATCTCTGTGCTTCCTACACTGCAGCACTGCTCCCCTGCTTGCAGTCCTCTGTTCCCTGTCTAACGCCCCTTGCTCTATAACACTTATTATCTTCTTCCATGCCTGCAGTTCCTTCTTCTGTGGCTATTGGCTGTGTTATCTGACTTAAGCTTCCTTGTTATCTGTCTGCAGTCCTGCCTTTGTTATCCCACTTCAGAGTTACAGTTCCTTGTTATCTGTCTGCAGTCCTGCCCTTGTTATCCCACTCCGGAGTTACAGTTCCTTGTTCACGGTCTCCAGGATATTGCAGGCCTTGTGAATATGATGGATCAGCAATTTCCTCAATGATGCTTTGATCAGCCAGGCATCTTTAGAACACATAAATTCCTTTCAGATGAAGATAAGCTACCACTGGCCTCTTGGAGTCGGCTTCAGTCTGAAGGAAAGTGCTCTGAACTCGAAACTGTTGCCTAACAAAAAGAATCCCAAGAACTGTTGTTTTCTCCAGATGGGGATGTAGAAGTCAGCGTCCTGAGGGTCCAGTGACACCATAAAGTCTTTGGG
This sequence comes from Ambystoma mexicanum, assembly GCF_040938575.1. Lineage (NCBI taxonomy): Eukaryota > Metazoa > Chordata > Amphibia > Caudata > Ambystomatidae > Ambystoma > Ambystoma mexicanum. The sequence goes on from NC_090925.1 coordinate 203,324,965, forward strand.
CCTCATCACAAGTTGGGCAGTATCCCAGCAGTAATTGTGCCAGGATACCGGCCGACGCAATTAGCGTTACTGCTACTCGATCCGTTGCAATTTGTGCCGGATCATGAGTAGTGGTAAGGCGGTAAATCCCCATTCCCCATTGGGCCCATTAGACCCTATGGGGATGAGTGCCGCTATTACCGCTGATGCAAATATCGCTGGCGGTAATAGCGCCAAAAATGCCTATACCACCGGTGCATTCAACTCCAGCTCATAGCTGGTCCATAATCAGGATTGGGCAGAGTGGTGAATGCGGCAGTAATAGCATTATTGCTGCATTTTCCCACTCCGCCCAACTCCTGATGAGGTCTTGAACCAGGAGGATGACCCTCTGCATGCGCTGCCTTTTGATGTGCTGTGACATAACTGAGAGATTCATAGTCCTGAATGACTTGAAGCATGGTCCTCCTCTCGACCCTTTTCCTGGGCAACAGAGTCTGAATAGTCACTGCGGGACTCAGGACAGAGTCGAACTCCATCTGATATCGCCCACTCTTGCATTCTGGCTGACCCTCTCTCTCATGAGCTAAGACTGACAGCATTCTCAGGTGGCCCTGGCTGGCCTGGTGCTAAGACCTCTGCATCTTCTGAAGAGAAGATCATCTGATTGCCATAGACCATCAGCCGTGTGCTCTGACAGTGCTCTGACACTGTGGCAAAGAGTGCTGTTCATTTTTGGACTTGGCTTTGCAATCAAGCTGGGAGAAGTCTGTCTACTGTTTCTCTAAGGAGGTGTGGTAATTGCATAAAACATCCACCAAGCACAGTGTGCGATGTGTGCTCTGACAGTGCGGCAGTTCGGCGAGTGACGCGAAGGGAAGGCCGAAAAGACATCTTGAGTGGTAAGTGTGGTGTTATAATCCACATTACAATTGGAAAATACAGCCCCCAGCTTGCTTATTAGCACCTCTGAATGTACAACCTCCAAACTAGACACAAATCAAAACCACCTCCCACTACCACTATGTCACAGGACGGTTCAGTCGCTGACCTAGACCTCCTACAAATGACAATAGACCTTTCGCTCCCTCAGTCTCTAGTGGAAGGTTCTTCGTGGGCTGCAGCCGGCATGTCAGTTAGCCAATACTTGAACTCTGGTAAAGGTACAGGCGACCTCCTTGTCAAACAGTCTTGGGTGGATACTACATCAGCCAGAATGACTGCTTATTGTGCTCTGGCACTGGTCACCCTATTACACCAGGAAAATGGCCTTCCCCCAATCCAACAAAAGGGGAGACAGCCGGAGGTCTTACAAACGTGCAATAAGTCAACTTCTTCCTCGATTCAAGCGACAGGAGTAGTGGATGCAAGATACGAGAGTATTCTATCTCAAGGGGAATTGATGGATGCCAGCTCTGTGCCTAATGATAGGTTGGCATCGCCCGATTAGATGGAAATTTCTGTCTATGATTCAGATACATTCTTCGCGAATGTTTCTACTGCTACATCATGCCCTCCAAGACACCTATCTGCAATGTTAAGACTGGTGGACTAGAAAGTGACTAAGGGGTCTGATCAAAATCAAAATGTAATCCTCGAGGAATTAAATAAGGTATTACGTGTCCTATTGTTCTTATACAAATCCAAAAATCAATCAACTTTACTGGAATCATTATTGTATGAATTTAACAATGGGGGCATCCAAAACAAGATCAAGGATTTTCTCACAGCAAACTTACATAAAAGGCAGCAGAACCAATTGGAGAAAGCAGCCCACTACAAGAAAAAGCACCAAACTTCTAGAAAAAGGAAGAGAAACCGAGTCGTGGTCCGACACGAAAGGCCAAAACACTGTGGGAATCCAAGTGGATGAGAACTGTGGCAGGTCCAAGAGTGTTGTTAGAGTCACTCAATCAAATAGTGCAATTTCTCCTGGTGATCTTGATCTGCAAACCTCAGGTGTCTCTATCAATTCAGAGGCGAGATACATTGGTGACTGCAGCGAACCTGTGGGAGAATTCACCAGAGCAAGCTACACAAAAGCTCATTGGCAGGCGGGGAAAGGACAAACAACTGGATCTTGAAGATTTAGCCGGAAAACATGCGGTTAAGAAGAAACCTTGCAAGCAATCATCAAGGACATTTCTAAGAACTCTGGCAAGCTAGCCCTCCGTTATGACTGCGCTGAAAAACCAGCAACTACAACATCTCGCAAAATCTCACAAGGTCCCATCTGTGGTCCAGCAACCACTTAGGGAAGGGGTACCCATCGCCGTCCCGCCTGTTATTGGTGGTTTAGAAACGACCTTGAGGGAAAAGGACCATCTGGCCCCCCTGTCGGGGAAAGCTTTGTTGTAGCAGGAGAGATGGCACTTCAGCCAATTGAGCCCTCATGGCTAGCCTCAGTAAAGACAGGGGACAGATTTGCTTCACTAGCAGGACAGAGGAGCCCCCTGTCCCCCCACCCCATGAGAAACTGCTCGTCTGCAGTATCCCTTCTCGGGACATCCTCTGGGGGGTCAGTACTTTGAGCGATTTTCCGAATAACGTGGCACAGAAGCAGCACTGTCACTGTGATTTGCAGGATAAACAAAAAGGGAACCACTAGCTACGGCATCACAGCCGACTGCACGACCAGATGATTAAGGCTATGGAACGTACAAGGAAGCGTTGCTTGACAGGCCGGTGTTTCAACGTCCTAGACTTACTTCCTGTATCCCGCAGAATTCGGGGGAGCCAAAGGACTTCCAAAGTACTATGGGGATCAAGGGGTCACACGATCAAAGAAGGGGATTCGCTTTCTGAGGGGAGCGCAAGGTTCTCGCAAAACAGGCACCTCTGCTCCTTGGTCCCCCTGAAAGGTCCCATTGTGCCCTGCAGAATTGTTAAAATCCTGAATCCCATACACCAGGAAATTACCGAAAACCTGTGGAATTTTTATAGCCTGAATATAGGGAAGTAATTCAGGCTTTTTGGCTCTGTGCTACATTTGCACCATAACAACAAGGGATATCGCTAGAGTCGATTTCATTGATCTATATCGGACAGATTGCGGACTAACTTACATCAATTCAAAGGTGGTTTTTTATTTGATTCTGCAGGAATTCCAGTCCCTTCATCGGGTTGGATTTGATTTAACTCTGTATTCACTGTTAACTGACATGAAAGGGCTGGATCAAGTGAACCTTCCTGCAAAACACCTCTCAAATGAATGTATTGTTTCAGCAAATGGATCGGGGTGCAAGGTCATCTCCACACATTCCTTTTTGAAAGATGGCACAGCAGAACAAGACTGGTCCTGGATAGCGGGTCCTCTGAATGGCCCAAGAAAAGGGCGAAACACCTCTCAGGATCTTCCATTAAACTGAAGGCTTATCGATGCTCTCGTGAAATACCAGGGGCATCATAAACTCCTTACTGATCCGGATTTGGGGAAAATGCTGAAATCACATAGCATTATATTTTTGCAAGAGACCTGGCCACTCAGGGACGCATAAGCCGATAGATTTGCCGCAGTATCTCGACTGCCGATGGCCAATGTCTCTGGGTGTCCCTCAGGTGGCCTCCTGACTCTATTCAAATCCTGTGAGGGGATGACAATTACACTTGTGGATGATTCTGTGAGGGCTTTACATCTGAAAATGAAGGCTGAAAACCTAGAGGTTAATCTCCTCCTGATCAATATATATTGGCATAAGGGGGTTTGTTAATTAGATGTCATGTTGAAGGTTGTTGTCCTGACTGTGAACAGCTAGCGTGATGTGACACCAGGAGGTATAGTTATCTTGGCGGAGGATCTCAATGCCCCTTGTCTGGAATATTCTCCTGATCTCCATGCCAGCGGCTGTCCACCAGAAAATAATCATAGAGCAGTGTTTGGATGGAAACGGTTGATGTGCCTTGAGGGCTTGGGCCTATGTATGCTAAACAAAGGGTCTCCAAGGGATCCCATTGGACATTGCACTTGGCATAGAGGAAACATTGGCTCTAATATTCACTATATCTTCATAGATTAAGGTTTGCTGTGATGGAGTTTGCCACTACAGATCATCCCAACCACTTCAACTGACCCATATTTTCTAACAACAGGGTTTGCATTTGTGTCGGAAAATCAGATCGTTGGTGATCCTCGAGAGATTGCGGTGAATGGAGCAGGAAAGTGTGATTTTTGGAACTTGACTCGGGTCAACCAGGTTAGTTTGTTAGTTTAAACAGTGGTATAGACGGTCAACGGGGGGATGGCGATACCATACTTTGACGGTGGATGCCTTTGCTCCATTCTTGGAAAAGCTCATATCCGGGTCGTTGTGGATTGGTTCCATGTCATTTCATTGCGGGATGTTTTTTCGCTGGGTTTTTACCGCGATTTTTTTAATGAAAAAACTCATATAATTTGTTTAATTGTTATTGGGGGGTCCCTTCCCCCACACTCCCCATTTTCTAAAAAATCTGATGGGTTTTTTCAACAAAATAATTTGCGGTAAAAAAACCCACAAAAGAACATCCCTGAAAGGACGTCTTACCTTTGAAATTACATGGAACCATAATTTCCACTCTTAAACTACTTTTTCGTTGCACTATTTCAGTATCAAATCTATGGAGGTGTTTAACTTTTTGCCACTTACCGTTCATAGGATGGCAACAACGACCCGGATATGAGCTTTTCCCAGAATGGAGCAAAGGCATCCACCGAAAAAGTATGGTATCGCCATCCCCGCGTTGACCGTCTATATGGTTCCATGTCATTTCATCGCGGGATGTTTTTTCGCTGGGATTTTTACCGCAATTTGTTTTCCAGAAAAACCCATTGAATGATTTTTAAATTATTTTTGGCGGGTTTCCCCCCAAAACCCCCAATTTTCTTTAATTTATATTTATTCCCAAACACCCACACCCCATATATGTATAATTTACTAACCCCCCTAAAAAATGTGATGGGTTTTTAAAAAAAAAAATGGGATGGGTTTTACCGGAAAAAAATGCACGGCAAAAAACCCCATGAAAAAACATCCCGCGATGAAAGGACGTTGCACCGAAATTAAGAGTATTAAGGTAATGAATGACAGGGACAAAAGTAGGATTGCTCAGCAATTAAAAAAATACTTTTAGCATACAGAAATTGAGCTAGAACTAGAAGAACTTCATTGTTACAGAATGGTTGCAAAAACATGTTGAAAGTTATGAGTACAAAGAACTCTTCTGTGTTCTGGAGACTAATTGATGGTAGCATGTTTTCTCCAGCTGTAATTCAAAATAATCCTGTTTCTGAGCCTGATTGGGTTTCTCACTCTGAAGCTACCTTTACCATAGATATTCCCAAATGAAAGTTCGAATTTGCTGAAAAACATTAGAATGAGTGGAAATAAAACGTTGACTAGGGGATTATTTTAGAAGTTGTCAGTAAGTCTAGTCTAGTCTAGTGCATTAAGGGCCCCCAGTCCCAATAAGCAGTAATCCTTATTTTTTGTCCTCTATGCTGACTTCTCTGTTTAGGGATGCAGTGGTGAGTACGCGCTTCCCTCGATCTCCATTTTGGACGCCGACAGCCACCTTGCTGCTGTGCCATTTGGAGAACTGGGCTAAAGAGACAGGACGACTTCAAAAATGGCAAACAGGGTTTAGGAAATTCATTGGAACATCATTAAATGGATTTCTTCTAAAATGTGTTCAATCGCTTGCATTGACCAAGAAATACAATGCAGTGTTCATAGCAACGATTGACCTCTCCTTTGCCTTTGACAGAGTGAATTGGAAATTACTTAGGAAGAAGATGCAGGGATGGAGAATTCCTTCAGGTCTCTTGAGACTTATAATCGCTCTTCATAAGCATTCTGTTGTGCAGGTACGACTAAATTAGGAAGGTCTGTTGTCACATAGGATTCCTGTTAATAGGCGGGTTAGACAGGGTTGCATTTTTGCCCCTACCCTCTTTAACTTCCACATGTCAGACATCAGGGAGTCACTTTGTCCGGTAGCATTTGCATCTCCTAAATTATCAAAATTGCAAGTACAGTGGATTAGTTAAGCGGACGCCTTCCTGCTGTTTGACTGCACTGATAAGGGTTTGCAGTACCTGCTAAATGCTTTCGATAGCTATGCCCAATTTAACTATGAACTTGAAAAAGACAAAGATCATGCAGTGTAGTGCAAAGATAAAGGAATAATCCTACATGTGGCAAATTGAAGTTGAGCCACTCGAAAGAGCTGACAACATTTTATATTTGGGTTTTCTGTTTTTAGCAAACCACATGCTGTGAGAACTAGGGATTAGGTTAAACCACAAGCATTAGCTATGCCTAACCGAATGAAGTGTGTTACTTTGATAAAATTGTATGAAGAAAAATGAATCCCCAGGCTTTTATATGGTATCGAGACATTTTTTATTTGGATTCTTAAGATTTTAAAGAACCTGGAGGGTTTGATATGGAGGAGAGTCCTCAACGTTCAGCAATCCCCTGCTTACTGAGATTTGTTGCGAACTAGGCCTATGTTCTCTAGAAAGCAGAGCGCAATGGAGACTTGTAGGGTATTATAGAAAAATACTTAATCCTGCGAAAGATTCTCTTTTTTGTGATCTGCATTTATCCAATCTTGAAAACAAGAGTGGGTACCTTGGGGATTTTGTTATGCAATGTACTTCAGTTCTGAGTGAGTTGGGATTAACTAATAAAGATTTGGTGGAAAACCCCTGTAATGTTAAAAAGAAATGATATAGAAATGATTGGTTGCAGACGCTGGAAGAACTAAATGCATATGGATCCCTGAGCCATCTCAAGTTAGAGTACAACACATTGGGAAGTACTGCCCCTTACTTACTTACTGAGATATCCAAATAGAAATATTAGAAGGTGATTTCTAAAATTCAAATCAAACATGTACCCCACTAGTGAAATCCTGAGCAAATATGGGCAAATATCTGGGGAAGATCTATAGCACACTGAACCCCCCTTCCACGTGGTTACACACTGTATAGTCCTCCAAGGGAAAAGGACGGTCTTTTTTTTTTAAAACACATGGACTGGACACAACCTTACAGTGGCAATGATGACAAATTCTGGAAGGCATGCCTGGCAGGTTGTACTACCTCCTTGGTTTTAGCCATTGTAGGATTTGTGGATAGTTTAAACTTGGAAAATGTTATGCTTTAAAAAGCTTAATGAATTGGAGAAATTGAAAATCTTTCTTTCTATGTAAAAAGATAATTTCATGAGATGACTTTATTGCTCTTAATAATATTGATTCGGTTTTTATGTTGTATTGTTCTGTGAAATGGAATTATGTATGCAGATTATACGAATATGTCGGCTGTTTACTCTTGTTGTTTTAAGACCAAATACATTTTTTTAAAATAAATAAATAAAAAATAAAAACATTGCCGGAGCCCATCGTGACCTGTCCTTTCTCAGACGTTGATGTATGCTGCATCCCCTCTGGGACTTCCCGCTTCTCTTGGAAGGAAGAGCGCTTTAGACTAAGGGCCACATCACGGGTTGGATGCAACAGTAAAAATGCGGTGGTAACGCTATTACCGCCGCATTACTGCTCCGTCCAATCCCGAATTTTGCAGACAGTCGGAGCACTCATCTCCAGCTTTGAGCTTTCCACCCATTTTCAGCACATTTACATAGGCGTAAATGCGCCAAAAATGCCTGATACAGTCCTATGGATTTGTGGGGAAAATGGAGATTAATAGCATTGCCGAATTTAAGCTTAATAGCGCCAGGCCAAGTTGCGGTAATGCTATTTACGTTGGGTGGTATCCGGGTGGTAAATCCACCGGGATACCGGCCAACTCGTGATGAGGCCCTAAGAGTCAACCTTCCCTCTAGGCTTCCCAGCTTTCTTATCGGCCTTCAACACTTTGTGGACTCTGTCCTCAATGGAATCCCCAAATATCCTATGCCCTTCAAAGGGGATATGGCTTCCTTATGCTTCCTTATGCAAGTCATTGGGTCAATCCTTTATATGCAGGGACTGGCACCCCCCCCCACCCCATTATAGAGACTTTGACTCCATCGTAGGGTAGGATCGAGAGAAATTCCATCTGAGTTCTAACCGACGGAAGAACTGAAACTGGATCCTCCCCCCTCTTGAGGAGCTTTGGATAGTGACTTGGGGCCTCCCAACGCTGTCTCACCCATATAAGATGTGTATGTGGCTTCTCCTGAGATGTGC